>NC_053037.3:503368543-505768543 GCF_002575655.3 Aegilops tauschii subsp. strangulata
GGCTTAGAACCGGGACTTCAACGGCGTTTTGAACGTCATGGAGCATATGAGATGTTCCAGGAGTTGAAGTTAATATTTCAAGCAAATGCCCGGATTGAGAGATATGAAGTCTCCAATAAGTTCTATAGCTGCAAGATGGAAGAGAATAGTTCTGTCAGTGAGCATATACTCAGAATGTCTGGGTATAATAATCACTTGGTTCAACTGGGAGTTGAACTTCCGGATGATTGCGTCATTGACAGAATTCTTCAATCACTGCCACCAAGCTACAATAGCTTCGTGATGAACTATAACATGCAAGGGATGGATAAGACAATTCCCGAGCTCTTCGCAATGCTAAAGGCAGCGGAGGTAGAAATCAAAAAGGAGCATCAAGTGTTGATGGTCAGTAAAACCACTAGTTTCAAGAAAAAGGGCAAAGGGAAGAAGAAGGGGAACTTCAAGAAGAACAGTAAGCAAGTTGCTGTTCAGGAGAAGAAACCCAAGTCTGGACCTAAGCCTGAAACTGAGTGCTTCTACTGTAAGCAGACTGGTCACTGGAAGCGGAACTGCCCCAAGTATTTGGCAGATAAGAAGGATGGCAAGGTTAACAAAGGTATATGTGATATACATGTTATTGATGTGTACCTTACTAATACTCGCAGTAGCACCTGGGTATTTGATACTGGTTCTGCTGCTAATATTTGCAACTCGAAACAGGGGCTACGGATTAAGCGAAGATTGGCTAAGGATGAGGTGATGATGCGCGTGGGAAATGGTTCCAAAGTCGATGTGATCGCCGTCGGCACGCTACCTCTACATCTACCTTCGGGATTAGTTTTAGACCTAAATAATTGTTATTTGGTGCCAGCGTTGAGCATGAACATTATATCTGGATCTTGTTTAATGCGAGACGGTTATTCATTTAAATCAGAGAATAATGGTTGTTCTATTTATATGAATAATATCTTTTATGGTCATGCACCCTTGAAGAGTGGTCTATTTTTAATGAATCTCGATAGTAGTGATACACATATTCATAATGTTGAAGCCAAAAGATGCAGAGTTAATAATGACAGTGCAACTTATTTGTGGCACTGCCGTTTGGGTCATATCGGTGTAAAGCGCATGAAGAAACTCCATACTGATGGAATTTGGGAATCACTTGATTTTGAATGACTTGGTACTTGCGAACCGTGCCTTATGGGCAAGATGACCAAAACACCGTTCTCCGGAACTATGGAGAGAGCAACAGATTTGTTGGAAATCATACATACAGATGTATGTGGTCCGATGAATATTGAGGCTTGTGGCGGATATCGTTATTTTCTCACCTTCACAGATGATTTGAGCAGATATGGGTATATCTACTTAATGAAACATAAGTCTGAAACATTTGAAAAGTTCAAAGAATTTCAGAGTGAAGTTGAAAATCATCGTAACAAGAAAATAAAATTCCTACGATCTGATCATGGAGGAGAATATTTGAGTTACGAGTTTGGTCTACATTTGAAACAATGCGGAATAGTTTCGCAACTCACGCCACCCGGAACACCACAGCGTAATGGTGTGTCCGAACGCCGTCATCGAACTTTATTAGATATGGTGCGATCTATGATGTCTCTTACTGATTTACCGCTGTCGTTTTGGGGTTATGCTTTAGAGACGGCTGCATTCACTCTAAATAGGACACCATCGAAATCCGTTGAGACGACGCCTTATGAACTATGGTTTGGCAAGAAACCAAAGTTGTCGTATCTTAACGTTTGGGGTTGTGATGCTTATGTGAAGAAACTTCAACCTGATAAGCTCGAACCCAAATCGGAGAAATGTGTCTTCATAGGATACCCAAAAGAGACTGCTGGGTATACCTTCTATCACAGATCCGAAGGCAAGATATTCGTTGCTAGGAATGGATCCTTTCTAGAGAAGGAGTTTCTCTCGAAAGATGTGAGTGGGAGGAAAGTAGAACTTGATGAGGTAACTGTACCTGCTCCCTTATTGGAAAGTAGATCATCGCAGAAATCAGTTTCTGCGACACCTACACCAAGTAGTGAGGAAGTTAATGATAATGATCGTGAAACTTCAGATCAAGTTATTACTGAACTTCGTAGGTCAACTAGATCAAGAACCGCACCAGAGTGGTACGGTAATCCTGTTATGGAGGTCATGTTACTAGACCATGGCGAACCTACGAACTATGAAGAAGCGATGGTGAGCCCAGATTCCGCAAAATGGCTTGAAGCCATGAAATCCGAGATGGGATCCATGTATGAGAACAAAGTATGGACTTTGGTTGACTTGCCCGATGGTCGGCAAGCCATTGAAAATAAATGGATCTTCAAGAAGAAGACTGACGCTGATGGTAATGTTACTGTCTATAAAGCTCGACTTGTTGCGAAAGGTTTTCGACAAGTTCAAGGGATTGACTATGATGAGACCTTCTCACCCGTAGCGATGCTTAAGTCTGTCCGAATCATGTTAGCAATTGCCGCATTTTATGATTATGAAATTTGGCAAATGGATGTGAAAACTGCGTTCCTGAATGGATTTCTGGAAGAAGAGTTGTATATGATGCAACCGAAAGGTTTTGTCGATCCAAAGGGAGCTAACAAAGTGTGCAAGCTCCAGCGATCCATTTATGGACTGGTGCAAGCCTCTCGGAGTTGGAATAAACGCTTTGATAGTTTGATCAAAGCATTTGGTTTTATACAGACTTTTGGAGAAGATTGTATTTACAAGAAAGTGAGTGGGAGCTCGATAGCATTTCTGATATTATATGTGGATGACATATTACTGATTGGAAATGATATAGAATTTCTGGATAGCATAAAGGGATACTTGAATAAGAGTATTTCAATGAAAGACCTTGGTGAAGCTGCATATATATTAGGCATTAAGATCTATAGAGATAGATCAAGACGCTTAATTGGACTTTCACAAAGCACATACCTTGACAAAGTTTTGAAGAAGTTCAAAATGGATCAAGCAAAGAAAGGGTTCTTGCCTGTACTACAAGGTGTGAGATTGAGTAAGACTCAATGCCCGACCACTACAGAAGATAGAGAGAAGATGAAAGATGTTCCCTATGCTTCAGCCATAGGCTCTATCATGTATGCAATGCTGTGTACCAGACCTGATGTGTCCCTAGCTATAAGTTTAGCAGGGAGGTACCAAAGTAATCCAGGAGTAGATCACTGGACAGCGGTCAAGAACATCCTGAAATACCTGAAAAGGACTAAGGATATGTTTCTCGTATATGGAGGTGACAAAGAGCTCATCGTAAGGGGTTACGTTGATGCAAGCTTTGACACTGATCCGGACGATTCGAAATCGCAAACCGGATACATATTTACATTGAACGGTGGAGCTGTCAGTTGGTGCAGTTCCAAGCAAAGTGTCGTGGCGGGATCTACGTGTGAAGCGGAATACATAGCTGCTTCGGAAGCATCGAATGAAGGAGTCTGGATGAAGGAGTTCATATCCGATCTAGGTGTCATACCTAGTACATGGGGACCAATGAAAATCTTTTGTGATAATACTGGTGCAATTGCCTTAGCAAAGGAATCCAGATTTCACAAGAGAACCAAGCACATCAGAAGACACTTCAATTCCATCCGGGATTTAGTCCAGGTGGGAGACATAGAAATTTGCAAGATACATACGGATCAGAATGTAGAAGACCCGTTGACTAAGCCTCTTCCACGAGCAAAACATGATCAGCACCAAGACTCTATGGGTGTAAGAATCATTACTATGTAATCTAGATTATTGACTCTAGTGCAAGTGGGAGACTGAAGGAAATATGCCCTAGAGGCAATAATAAAGTATTATATATTTCCTTGTATCATGATAAATGTTTATTATTCATGCTAGAATTGTATTAACCGGAAACATAATACATGTGTGAATACATAGACAAACAGACTGTCACTAGTATGCCTCTACTTGACTAGCTCGTTAATCAAAGATGGTTATGTTTCCTAGCCATAGACATGAGTTGTCATTTGATTAACGGGATCACGTCATTAGGAGAATGACGTGATTGACATGACCCATTACGTTAGCTTAGCACCCGATCGTTTAGTATGTTGCTATTGCTTTCTTCATGACTTATACATGTTCCTATGACTATGAGATTATGCAACTCCCGTTTACCGGAGGAACACTTTGTGTGCTACCAAACATCACAACGTAACTGGGTTATTATAAAGGTGCTCTACAGGTGTCTCCAAAGGTACTTGTTGGGTTGGCGTATTTCGAGATTAGGATTTGTCACTCCGATTGTCGGAGAGGTATCTCTGGGCCCACTCGGTAATGCACATCACTATGAGGCTTGCAAGCATTGTGACTAATGAGTTAGTTGCGGCATGATGTATTACGGAACGAGTAAAGAGACTTGCCGGTAACGAGATTGAACTAGGTATCGAGATACCGACGGTCGAACCTCGGGCAAGTAACATACAGATGACAAAGGGAACAACGTATGTTGTTATGCGGTCTGACCGATAAAGATCTTCGTAGAATATGTGGGAGCCAATATGGGCATCCAGGTCCCGCTATTGGTTATTGACCGGAGAGGTGTCTCGGTCATGTCTACATAGTTCTCGAACCCAAAGGGTCCGCACGCTTAAAGTTACGATGACAGTTATATTATGAGTTTATATGTTTTGATGTACCGATGGTTGTTCGGAGTCCCGGATGTGATCACGGACATGACGAGGAGTCTCAAAATGGTCGAGACGTAAAGATTGATATATTGGACGACTATATTCGGACACCGGAAGTGTTCCGGAGAAGTTTCTGAATATAGAGTGTAAGGTATTGCACTGACACTGACACCCATATCACACAAACCATGATGACAATGATCTCCTATTTTAACAGATATAACAGGCATGCCTACCATAGGTCTATGTTTATTTTTAGTATCCGGTCTAGCAATTCTAGCAGCTTCATCACAGAAGTAAATAACATGCCCATCAATATTATCAGCCAAGAGATCTTTAACCATAGCAATACTAGCTTCAAATTTAATTTGCTCAGGGGGTTTGGGTGTCTTAATGTTACTTTTATTAACCACAGTAGAAGCTTTAGCATGATCCTTTATTTTTACAGGGAAAGGTGGTTTCTCAATATAAGCAGTAGCAACGACAGGATCATTATAAGTGATAATCTTTTCTTCAACTTTAATAGGTGCAACTACTTTTACTTCAATGGGAGGATTAAATTTAAACCACTTCTCCTTAGGGAGATCAACATGAGTAGCAAAGGATTCACAGAAAGAAGCTACTATCTCAGAGTCAAGTCCATATTTAGTGCTAAAATCAGAAAACATCGGTATCCACAAAAGATTTAACACAATCAAACTTGGGTGTTATACGTGACTCCTTACCTTCGTCGAGATCCCAATCTTCAGAGTTGCGTTTAATTCTTTCCAATAAATCCCATTTGAATTCAATAGTCTTCATCATAAAAGATCCAGTACAAGAAGTATCGAGCATGGAGCGATTATTGAGGGAAAGTCGAGCATAAAATTTTTGAATAATCATTTCTCTTGAGAGCTCATGATTGGGGAATGAATATAAAATTGACTTAAGCCTCCCCAAGCTTGAGCGATGCTTTCTCCTTCGTGAGGCCAAAAATTATATATATAATTACGATCACGATGAACAAGATGCATGGGATAAAACTCCTGATGAAATTCCAATTTCAATCGCTTGTAGTTCCATGATCCCATATCATGAATAGCCTAAACCATGTCAATGCCTCTCCCTTCAAAGATAAAGGGAAGACGTTCTTCTTGATAACATCCTCGGGCATACCTGCAAGCTTAAATAATCCACAAACTTCATCCACATAGATTAAGTGCAAATCATGATGCAATGTTCCATCTCCTGCAAAAGGATTAGCTAGCAGTTTCTCTATCATACCCGAAGGAATTTCAAAGTAAAAAATTTCAGTAGGTTCAGTAGGTTGAGGGGTAACTAATTGTGGTTCTGGACGAGGTGAAGATACCCCGAACAAACCCCTCAGAGGATTACTTTCCATAGTAACAAGTGACAGTAAATTTCAGCACACTATATAAATTTTTCCTTACCAAAGGCGCTTCGCTCCCTGGCAACGGCGCCAGAAAAGAGTCTTGATGACCCACAAGTGTAGGGGATCTATCGTAGTCCTTTCGATAAGTAAGAGTGTCGAACCCAACGAGGAGCAGAAGGAAATGACAAGCGGTTTTCACTAAGGTATTCTCTGCAAGCACTGAAATTATCGGTAACAGATAGTTTTGTGATAAGGTATTTTGTAACGGGTAACAAGTAATGAAAGTAAATAAGGTGCAGCAAGATGGCCCAATCCCTTTTGTAGCAAAGGACAAGCTTGTACAATTTCTTATAGGAAGGAAAACGCTCTCGAGGACACATGGGAATTATCGTCAAGCTAGTTTTCATCACGCTCATATGATCCCACTTATGATTAACCCAATTGCAAGCATCTGCAACTACAAAAGAAGTATTAAGGTAAACCTAACCATAGCATGAAACATATGGATCCAAATCAGCCCCTTACGAAGCAACCCATAAACTAGGGTTTAAGCTTCTGTCACTATAGCAACCCATCATCTACTTATTACTTCCCAATGCCTTCCTATAGGCCCAAATAATGGTGAAGTGTCATGTAGTCGACGTTCACATAACACCACTAGAGGAAAGACAACATACATCTCATCAAAATATCGAACGAATACCAAATTCACAGAACTAATTATAGCAAGACTTCTCCCATGTCCTCAGGAACAAACGTAACTACTCACAAATCATATTCATGTTCATAATCAGAGGGGTATTAATATGCACAAAGATCTAAACATATGATCTTCCACCAAATAAACCAAGTAGCATCAACTACAAGGAGTAATCAACACTACTAACAACCTACAAGTACCAATCTGAGGCTTTGGGACAAAGATTGAATACAAGAGATGAACTAGGGTTTTGTAGGAGATGGTGCTGGTGAAGATGTTGATGGAGATTGACCCCCTCCCGATGAGAGGATCACTGGTGATGACGATGGCGATGATTTCCCCCTCCCGGAGGGAAGTTTCCCCGGCAGAACAGCTTTGCCGGAGCCCTAGATTGGTTCCGCCAAGGTTCCGCCTCGTGGCGGCGGAGTTTCTTCCCGAAAGCTTGCTTATGATTTTTTCCCGGGTAAAAGATGGGCACCGGAGGCCTGCCAGGGGGCCCACGAGGCAGGGGGCCGCGCCCCCACCCTCGTGGCCAGGGTGTGGGCCCCCTCTGGTACTTTCTTCGCTCAGTATTTTATATTAATTCCAAAAATGACTTCCGTGAAGTTTCAGGACTTTCGGAGTTGTGCAGAATAGATCTCTAATATTTGCTCCTTTTCCAGCCCAGAATTCCAGCTGCCGGCATTCTCCCTCTTCATGTAAACCTTGTAAAATAAGAGAGAATAGGCATAAGTCTTGTGACATAATGTGTAATAACAACCCATAATGCCATAAATATTGATATAAAAGCATGATGCTGTAGCGACCAGACCTCAAACAGTCTGATCTACTGTGCACCAGTGTCATCCCTGGATCAGTAATGCTGACACGCACAGTACTCGAAGGATTTATAACAGAGTAGCAATCACACACTTATTACATCGAGTGTCTCAAAAGAGAACTAAGTATGATAAATATGGATTAAGGCCATCTAAAAATGGTAACAGTGGAAGACTTGGAAGATAAGTGAGTCCATCAACTCCAACGGCATCACTGAGTATAAGACCACGACCTAAGGCACCTTACTCGTCGTCTGAAAAGTCTGCAACATGAAACGTTGCAGCCCGAAAACGGGTCAACACATGGAATGTGTTGGCAATGTTACACATAGAGAGTAATGAACAGAATAAGGGAAAAAGTCCATTTTAAACCCTGAACTCATAGAGGTTGGGCGAAACGAACCCTCAAGTCCAAATCCCGGTCGTTTCAACCCTGAACTATGCAATCCCGGTCTAAATCGAACCCTGACAAATTTCAACCGGGATTTGTCTGGCTGGTGGGCTAGGGCTACGCTGGGCCAGCTGATTTGTTTTTTTTCTCTGCACAAAGTTGTCTTTTTTTCTGTTACACGGGAGCTCGACCCGACGCACGCAGTGACACCTGGCTGGGCTGGCCCATGGAATACGATCGCGTCCGTACTAGCGTAACAATATTTCTCAAAAACAAATGTAGCGTAACAATTTGATTATCGAAAAATATAAAACAACAAGTCCTACAATTAGAACCACAGATCTGTAGGTCCAAGGAGAGTTCAACGCAGAATCTGGGCAGTTTTTTTGGTATCTTTTCCTGCAATTTTTTTTTAAAGAGAGTCATGTTTGAAAATCTGGCAATTCTTTGAACACGTGAAAAAAAATTCGTTTTATTTTCAAATTCACAAACATTTTTAGAGAACTCATGGATTTTTTCAAATCCGTGTCAAATCCACGAACTCCTTTTCAATTTATAATTTTTCCCGAAGAAAGTGAATTTTTTCCCAAATCCATTGAATTTTCTTTTGAAAATCCATGAGCTTCTTTTCAAAATCATTGTACTCTTTCCAAATCTGTGAATTTTTTTTCAAAAATTGTAAACTTTTTTGTTTGCTATTTCCTACTAAGATGGCCACCGGTTGTTATATGGTTTAAAATAATTCAAGCAGTGTTGACCACGGAGTGTACCCGTCCTCCGCGCTTGGCCGCCAATTTTTTTTTGTTGCATTGCTAAAAAAATGAGCGCACCTTTTTTATCTAATGCGTGAACCTTTTTCCACGTTTGTTTCAAATTCATGAATCTTGTTAGAAAACTCGTGGACCTTTTAATATACATTGAACATTTTTTTAATACACAATGAAAATTTCTTATATACACATTGAACATTTTTGTGATATACGCTAAACAATTTGTAAATACATAACGAACACTACAGTGATATACGCTAAACAATTTGAAAATACAAAATGAACATTACTTTGATGTATACTAAACAATTTGAAAATACATATTGAACATTTTTTACATATACGCTGAACATTTTTTTCGTATATGCTAAACATTTTTAAGTGCATAAATGAACATTTTTTAATGTATGAACATTTTCTTAAATATACGATGAACATTTTCTTAATACATGGTAAACTCTTGTATAATACACAAAAAGGAAGAGAAGTAAAAATAAACAGAAGAAGCACAGTTTGTTCATCGTATTAAAGTATTATTAATGATTAAAAATACACGATGAAACATTTCCTTGTAATGTATTAATGGAAGAAAAAGGAAAAGGAAAAAAGAAAAGAAAGATAAAGCCAGGAAGAACACGAAAGAACCAGAAAGAAAAAGGCAGAATGAACATGAAAAAACCAGAAAAACGAAAAAGATAAAATAAAATAAAAAGTCAACAGCAGAAAGGAACGAAAAAAGAAAGGAGTGAACGAGCAACATGCGCTGCCGCGAAATGGGCCGGCCCATCCGCGGGCGCTGCGGGGCGTAGCCACTGCTGTTTGCTGCCCACGGGCGGCAAATAGGAATCCGCCAGCAATCCCGGCCATTCATTGCAATCCCTGTCTAGCAAACGACTCCAGGGTTTGATTTAGCCCGGGATTATAAATTCAGGGTTGAAACGACCGGGATTTGGACTTGAGGGTTTGATTCGTCAAAGCTCTATGAGATTAAGGTTTAAAATGGACTTTCCCCCAGAATAAGGCTATACTACATGCATATTTGGCTGGTGGAAAGCTCTATGGTTACAGTTTTTCGAAAAGCCAAATTTTCCCTACTTCAAAGGAATAAAATTTTATTTAACTATCATGGTGGTTGTTGAACATTGAGATTGTTGACAGCATCTCAATCCCAATTAAGAATGTGATTAACCCAATCAAATTAAATTAAGTAACATGATAATCCAAGAACTAGATACTCAAGATGTCCATAACCGGGGACACGGCTAACCATGATTAGTTTGTACACTCTGCAGAGGTTTGTGCACTTTTCCCCACAAGACTCGATCTCCTCCATTGGGATTCTCGCACTACATGGTGTTTGAGAAATGGATGACCGAGACACAGACTTTCAGAAGCATTAACTCTAACCCCGGGTAGACAGTACCAACTTACATCCCGTACATCTGCTAGCCTACCACTGGAAGAGGTCATGCAACCTACTCAACTATGCTAGAGCCCATAATAGCTTGTGGCTGCACACGGAAATTTCTAGCATGAATAATCTTATGATCCCTTTGAGCCTGGGTGGCGGTCCATAGGATAATCACACGGAACCCCAAGATTTCCAAAAATACAGGCAACACTGGATTCTCCAGGTGCCTCAGTCCACCGAGATGTGAGTGTAAGTTGCCACCTTAAGTTTAACCATTAATTAACAATCTCACAACTGTCATGGAAAGATCTCTCAAACCCAATCCACGTCTACTAGCATAGCATAGCAATATGAGCAAACGTAGAAGTAACTCCCAAAGGTTTGATAACAAAACAGGTAATAGGTACTACCTCATCTACTTCCCGATACCCACAATTTAATCAGATCCTAATCATGCAATGTTTGACGATTGGTCTAATGCAATAAAACTGGGTAGTAAAGAGGTATGATCAAAGTGTTACTTGCCTTGCTGATGATCCGTGAAACCTAGAGATTCGAAGTAGCAAGCGGCGCACTCCGGGTACTCTATCGCAAACAAACAAGCATACAATAAGCACTAATCAACAGCACAGGTAAACTCAAATAAAAGATCTAACCAGAAAGTTCAACTTAAGAACTCCTGTTTGCAAAAAGATTCAAATCAAACGAAGCAACGAAAGTCAAACGGCGAAAGAAACAAGCTTCGTTTACTAATATGGATCTAAGTCAAATTTTACAGTAGCAAAAACTTGTTTGAGTTGGTTAAACGGAAAGAGAAATTTGAGACGAAACTCTAGGCGGTTGAATCGCCTGATTCCGATAAACGAGTGAAAAGTTATACTAGAACGAAAATCGGATCAGAAATCGCGATCTGGAATAATCGCGGAAAAATCCGAGAAAAAGAAAAACTGACGAACAGTTTATCGAACGAACGTTCGTTAACTGTAACTAAACGATGAACGCGTTCGTTAAAACGAACGAACAAGCGAACGCTCGCTCGCTAAATAGACTAAACCAAAAAGAAACCACACCGATCTATTAAAAAAATAAACCGGGGTTTCAAAAAAACTGCACGATTTTCCGGCGAAAACCGGCGCGACAGCTACCTCGGGTCCGGCAGGATCCGGCGGGGTCGGACGGCTCCGGCGGGGTTCGGGATGCGGCGTGGGGCGGCGGGGTTCGGGATGCGGCGTGGGGCGGCGGGGCTGCGGGTTCGGGCGGCGGGTTGCGGCGGGGTCGACGGGAGGCGTCGGGCGGCGGCGTTCGGGCGTCGGACGGCGGCTTCCCGCGGCGGCGGCATTCGGCGACGGCGGCGGCGGTTGGTGGCGCGGGCGGCGGGGTCCGGGGTGGGGAACGAGGTGGCGGGGCGGGGTAGTTATAGGTTCGGGGGGGCGTCCGACTTGGAGAAGGGGGCGACCCCGGGCGGCGGCGGCGTCCCAGACTCCGGCGGGAGTCCGGCTTGGCCACGATTCGGGCGAGGCGGCGCGGCAGGTGGGCCGGCTGGGCCTTCGGCCCAGTTCGGTCCGCGGGCGAATTGTTTTTTTGAAATTACGCCGAACTAAAATAAATCCTAGAAAAATAAAGAAAAATCTAAAAATGCCAAAAGAAATTTTCACCGTCTAATTAAAATAATTAGAACGTGATGAACATTTTCTTGGCCCTAAAATGAAATTTTGAAAACATGCAAATTTTTCTAATGCAAATAAAATGCAATAAAATCCAAATAAAATCAAATATTTGATTTTAATATTTTTCCTCCAATATCTCAATTATTTTGGAGAAGTTATATTTTCTCCTCTCATAGACTTTTATATGAAATATTTTTCGGAGTGAAAAATAATTAAAACCAAAATCCTCGTTTCATAATTTGATGAAAATCAAATATGAAAACCGGGAAATCCCCAACTCTCTCCGAGGGTCCTTGAGCTGCTTAGGATTTCGAGGATTAGCCAAAATGCAATAAAATATGCTATGCAATGATGATCTAGTGTATAACATTCCAAATTGAAAATTTGGGATGTTACAGATGCAAAATGGACGTATCAAGGAACGCTGAGCCTCCAGCGTGTATATATATATATATATATGTAGTCCGGCGAGAGTGTGGAGAGTGCAAACCCCAGCGAACAAGCGCTAAGGCTCCAGCTTATATAGTGTACTACATATATACTATATTATGGACTGAGCTCCGGTGCCTTAAATGCACCTGTCTTTGAATGTATGACAGGTGGGCCAGCCACATTTTGGGCCCACCTGTCATACACCCAAAGGCAGGTGCACTAAGTCAATGAAGTTGCGTCCATATATTACTCGTGTATACTACTAATATATAGCGGAGTGGTTTTCTTATTCTCTCCATAACAATCATTTTAGATTGTGTAAGTACGAAACGAAACTCTTTACTTAACGTACCAGTGAAGAAAACTAGTACTTCCAATGAACTAATGATCCACGCGTCCTGGTCGCACTTCCTGTCCTTCACGCACGGTACACTACCCTCCCTTAAGTGAACAACCACACATGTGCCAAATTATCAGAAACATGTGAGAGTGTGTACAAATAAAGAATTTTAATTTCAATTATCGGAGAGGTTTGAGAGTATGTATAGTTTGCCCTCTCTCAATAATTATGGTTTGTTGTGATCGGCCTAAACTTGGTCAAACTTTACAAAGTTTGACCTCAGTCAAATCTAATATGCAGAGTAAATAAAAATGGAGGGCTACTAACTCCGTCCGGGGTTTTAGTCCACACCATTTTTTAATCAAAGTTAATAGCTGGACAAATAAAATTATAGGAGAGCTGAAGACAAAGTTGTGAGAAGGCTTAGAAATCAATACAAAACTTATGCTCTTAGTACCAATGTCGATCCTTCTTCAAGGAAACATTTGGTTCATAGCCAATTTGTCACGACCGGTTTTCAATAAAATAATTATTGAGAGACCAATCCCTTTTACGAACCAGTAAGGAAGAATTCCTTCTCACTGGAAGACAATATCTTGGTCACAGAAGAAAAATACCAGGAGTACTGAATAAAATACAAGGTTGAGCGGAGACTGCCCAACAATTTATTACATGCACGCCGATAAAACAAGACGGCGGATAGGGTGGCATAACTACTAACTCACGGTAATAACGGTGGTGGAAATATCACCGCGAAGCGAGTGATATGACTCCTGAAGACTACAGCTCTTCGAGCGTCGGAGTGAGGCTCGAGGAGACTTATTGCGGGTGGCGGAAGCGTATATAATACAAGTGACCAATATCCGGGATCGCGCAGGACTGACTGGGACTCCTCTAGGCGTCGGACGCGCTATCAAACTCTTCATCCAAGAGATCGCCTTCGTCAACATCTGGCCAAATCAACAAGCCAGGTGAGTACTATGAAAGTACTCACAAGACAGTTCGGACATAAGATATAACAAATGTATACATGAAGCATGTGAACAAATTAACCAGTACGTTCAGACATAGAGATAGTACATTCTGGGTGCCAAACGAGGGTCTGAATAACTCCTCGAGAGGAAACTGCAAGAATAGTAATACTGGTGCCAAACGAGGGTCTGAATGACTCCTCGAGAGGAAACTGCAAGAATAGTAATACTGGTGCCAAACGAGTGTCTGAATGACTCCTCGAGAGGAAACTGCAAGAATAGTAATACTGGCGCAAAACGAGTGTGTGAATGACTCCTCGAGAGGAAACTGCAAGAATAATAATGCCACAGTCGGGCGTCGGGGCGACACCACATAAAGGGCTTATAACAGAAAATAAAGGCAGTGCGTGCCACAGTCGGACGTCTGAGCGACATCCCATAAAGGGCTTATATTTAAAGTAAGAAACAAAAACACGCCACAGTCGGACGTCTGTGCGACATCACATAAAGGGCTTATATTGTAGCTCAATAATTCAGTAGCTCGAGATTATAAATTATTACAAGTACGAGACAAATATAAGGTTAGTCCATCCACAGTAATAATAATTAAACTGGGTTTACCACTTGAGCTTGTTCACCGGGGACAAGTTTTCCACGCGGATAGATATGGATATACTGATTACACTACTTGATCATGGATACGATGACTTGGAAGAATTTGACTCTGCAGAGTTTGTACTTAACCACAGCCAACGGATTTCAGTAGTCACGGGGACTAGTTCCGTTTACGGTGTTTTGGAAGAAACACGTCTAACCAGTACACACCCATTCAACATTCCGAAGCCAGGGATCACCCTCGGCAACGTTCAAGAAAATCCTTGAGACGGGGAGGCTACAACCTCGCGTAGCATGGGATCAAATTTCTATACGCGCGCTCTAAGGGGGTGCCCCCCCTCTCGGTCCCAACCGGAAACACCCATGCCCCCTGACCGGATGACTGGCTTTAATCCTGGGCCAAGGAACCATCATCCCGGCCCCTCTGTTTGGTGTGTACACGGAAAGAGGTTACCAACTTACTAAACCGCACCCTGGCAAATGAAACATGTGGCAGCACGGAGGGGAAAAGAACGATAACGTGACTCCGTCCACGTTAACGTCGGAATTCGTCGGATGACGGAAGGCTGGTATGCTACAATAGTACCACCTTGCTGCCCTTCATGTCACCACATGATTAGGCCATCTCTCACCAGAGATCATCGCGACTTTGGAAAAGCGGGTAGTTGCCTCACAAGCAACGAGGTACTCACTGACACACATATGCCACGCACAAACTTTCATGCAAACATGCAAAACACCTGTCATATCCAAGGTTCAAACATGCTTGCCTGGTTTGGAGGAGTCGGAGTCTAGCTCGGCGAAGTTCGCGGCTCCGTCACCTCTTCCGGAACCTACGGCATAACGAAAACGGGCACTAACGTGAAAACCAACGCGTGCATAAAAATTTCTCCAAAATTTTTCCAAGTAAATCCCAAAAAAAACTAGACAAAATTTTAAGACTGTCAGAAAAAGAATCACTCAAAAATCCCTTTTTATTAAAAAGTTATAAAGGTTTCTGTCCAGGGACTCATCTGTAATGAAACAGAAAAGTTCCAGGGTTTAAACTGAGAAAACAGAAAACGCTTCGGAAAGAAATGTGCCAGCTAAAAAGGGAAAACGTATTTTGCCCGAAGGCGCCAACAGAAAACGGTTCGAGGGAGAATAGAACAGAGGCTGACATGGGGGTCCACATGTCAGGTTCAAAAAGCTCGCCGGCGCCCGAAGACTGCGGTGGACGCCGGCGTCGAACCACGGCGAGTCAGGAAGATCGGAGGGTACCAAGAGCTTCAGCATGTCCTTCCGCGTCGGTGGATGGTGGACTCGACCGACGGAGGGCACCACGTCGACGACGACACTTTCTCCGGCGGACGGCGGTTCGGGTGATGGTGGGGAACTCCGGTGGTGAGCTGCAAACCTCGAATTGAAGCGCGGGTCAGAAGAGTGGATGCATAGGGAAGCTACTGGCAAGAGATGGGAGGCGGAGGTGCACGCACGGCGGCGAATCGAGCTGGATCCCGTGGCGGGTCGCGGCGGCCGGAGTCGAGGAAGGACACCTCCGAGGGGCTCTCCAAGTGGCTAGGCGTGCTCTAGGTGGAGTGTGGAGGTGGTGTGGGTTCGAGTTGAAGCTCGGGGCCTCTATTTATAGGCGGATCGAGGGGGTGGCCATGAACGGAGAATCTCCGGCGAGCGATTAGGCGAGGTAGTGGTTGAGCAGGTGGTTTGAGTGGCCAGGCAGCATCAGTGAGGTTTACTGGTGCCGTTCCACTGCTAAACTGAGTTGGTCTTGGCGTAATGGCGTCGGTCCACGGTGGGGTGGCCGCACGGGCGCGTCGGCGGCAGAGAGTGCGCTCCGCGCCCAGCAGTTCACGACGAGGGTGGCAGCGCATTCTGGGGAGTGGAAGGCCACGCGGCGAGCTCCGGTGGCTGGGGCGGCGCTGGGTGGCGCCGTCGGCGCCGTGCCTCTCTCTGGCGGCCGCAAAGCCGCCGCGGGCGTCGGTCACGGGGCGGCGCACCTCCTCCTGCTCGTCGCCAACGTCCGCAAGCGTCCAGGCGCTCCTGCGGTGCAGGAACAAGGGGGAGGGGACGGGGAGCAAGGCGACATCAAGGCACTGTCGAGATCGACAACAAGTTCTGAAGAAAACGACAGTGTACTGAAACTGTTTCTGAACTTTACTGAACTTGACATTGACAATGCACTGCAGGTGTTCGACAGAATGATTCGGCAATGAGAAAAAATTTCCTGGGGCTGGGACTTGGTGAGGTGACCACTCAATGTACCCAGAGGCTGCCTGATTTTTCTTGGAATATTTGGAGAAGGATTTGAATGAATTTCATCAAATTTGACAAATCTGGTCCAAACTTGCAGCAAGTGTAGTTTGAAAAATTTGAACTGAAGACCAGTGGATCTTCATGGATCTTGGTTGAGGGTTCAAAGGACTAGGAAGGGGAGTTGGTTTGGGGGCAAAAATCAAAGCAGAGATGGTAGCTCCTTTGTAAATCTCCAAGGGCTAGAATAGAAGACAGAATTTTATTTGATAAGATTTAAATGGAAAATAATTATATGGAGAGGTACAACTTGCTGGATTTGATGCAAAACATGATCCAAAGATGAGGGGAGGTTTAGGAGAGTGGATTTTCACTAAGGCCATGGCAAGAGGGAATTGTTGAAAGTGGTAAAGGATCATTCCAAAAGCCATAGTGCAAATTTCAAAGAGATTTTCAAAAGGCATTTTTCTCAAGTGAAAAGTATTTTGTCTTGAGTCAAAATAAAAAGGCAAGGACCTCCAAGACCAAAAGCAAGTCTTGGGTGAATCCAAAAAAATAATAAAAAAATCTCTTGCCATAAAAAAATTATATTGAAAGGGAGGTTTCTTTGGAAGAAAAATTTAAATCACCTCCCTCAAGTCAAATAAAAACGTTAAAAAAATCCAAATAAAATTTTGGGTGTCACAACACCTACCCCCTTAGGAAAAATCTCGTCCTCGAGAATTCTGCTGATCCTCAAATAGATATGGATACTCTGCCTGGAGGAAATCTTCCCTTTCCCATGTAGCTTCATCCTCGGTGTGATTGCTCCACTGAAACCTGAAATTTTTTGTCGTTTACTGACGGGTCCTCCGTTCAGATTCTTCCAAAATCTTTACTGGCCTCTCTCTGTAGGTGAGGTCTGGTTGCACATCAATGTTTTCATGGGGTACCTGCTTCTCTGGGTTACTTACACATTTTCTCAGTTGAGAGACGTGGAACACGTCATGGACGTCTGACAGCTCCTTGGGTAAGTCTAGTTGGTAGGCTACCGTGCCTCTTCGTGCCTTTATACAAAATGGTCCAATAAATCTCGGGGCTAGCTTCCCTTTAATTTTGAACCGTTGCAGACCCCTAATAGGAGATACTCGGAGGTATACGGAATCACCGGGTTCAAAGCTGACCTCACGATGTTTTTGATCGTAGTAGCTCTTTTGTCGGCTCTGCGCGGTCTTGAGTCTGTCCGTGATCTGCTTAACTTTCTCCTCGGCCTCTTTAAGCATGTCTGGGCCAAAGATACGACTATCACCTGTTTCTGACCAATTCAGTGGAGTACGACACCTCCGTCCGTACAATGCTTCAAAGGGTGCCATTTGCAAGCTGGCTTGGTAACTGTTGTTGTAAGCAAATTCGGCATACGACAAACTCTCTTCCCAACTGGATCCATACGTGAGCACACAGGCTCTCAGCATATCCTCTAGGATTTGGTTTACACGTTCCGTTTGTCCATCAGTCTGAGGGTGGTATGCTGTGCTGAAAGCTAGTCGCGTGCCCAGAGCTTGTTGTAGGTGATCCCAAAATTTGGAGACGAATTGTGTGCCTCGGTCGGATATTATAGTCTTTGGGACTCCATGCAAACAAACTATACGGGAGAGATAAAGTTTGGCCAGTCTTTGTGTGGAGTAGGTAGTCTTCACGGGAATGAAATGAGCAACCTTGGTTAGTCGGTCTGTGATGACCCATATGGCGTCAGTTCCGCGTTGAGATCGGGGTAATCCGACAATGAAGTCCATTCCTATTTCATCCCATTTCCATTCCGGGATCCTGTTTGGCTGGAGTAGCCCTGCTGGCTATTTGATGCTCGGCCTTGATGCGTTGACATGAATCGCAACAAGCAATGAATGTGGCTATATCTCTTTTCATGCCGTGCCACCAAAATCTTTCCTGAATGTCCTTGTACATTTTGGTTCCTCGAGGGTGGATCGAGTATGGAGCGGTGTGGCTCTCGGTTAAGATTTGTTGCTTGAGTTCCTCAATGTTAGGTACGCAAAGTCTGTCACCGTACCATAATGTTCCTTCGCTGTCTGTGACGAACTCTGAAGTCTTTCCAAGGTTCATTTTCTTCCTTATACCTTCGATGCTGGGATGTCCCTGTTGAGCCTTCTTAATTTGTTCCACCAGGGTGGGTTGTATCTCCAGTTTTGATACGGTGCCCTCAGAGACTAACATCATGTTGAGCCTAGCGAACTCTTGCTGAAACTCAGGCCTCAAGTTTTGCGGACCGTCATTGTCCGGGCTGGGGTTTCGACTAAGGGCATCGGCCACTACATTTGCTTTCCCTGGAATACCGACATCATAGTCCTTGACCAGTTCCAACCAGCGTCGTTGGCGTAAATTTAGTTCTGGCTGTGTGAAAATATATTTGAGGCTCTTATGGTCTGTATATATTTCTCAGCGATTCCCCAACAGAAAGTGCCTCCACTCCTTGAGTGCATGTATAACTGCTGCTAGCTCCAAGTCATGTGTTGGGTAATTTTCCTCATGTTTTCGCAGCTGCCTGGAGGCATATGCGACAACTTTGCCATCCTGCATTAGTACACATCCGAGACCTTTTCGGGACGCGTCACAATATACTTCAAAACTCTTGTGTATGTCTGGCACAGTTAAGACCGGTGCGGTTGGCAGTTTCTTCTTGAGTTCTTGGAAGCTTTTCTCGCATGCTTCCATCCAAACAAATTTCTTGTCTTTCTTGAGCAACTGTGTTATAGGTTTTGCCACAAATCTTCTGTAATATCCGGCCATTCCTAAGAAACTCCGCACATCTGTAACGTTGGCGGGTGGCTTCCAGTTGAGTATGGCTTTGACTTTTTCTGGGTCTACGGCCACGCCTTCTTGGTTCAATATATGGCCTAAGAAACCAACTTGTCTTGGCCAAAATTCGCACTTGCTAAATTTGGCGTACAACTGATGTTTCCTCAATTCTCCCAAAACAATTCGGAGATGCTCAGCATGCTCTTCTGGTGTCCTTGAGTATACTAGAATATCGTCGATGAACACCACATCAAATTTGTCCATGAATTTCATGAACACCTTGTTCATGAGGTGGACGAAATATGCGGGGGCGTTTGTTAGACCAAAAGGCATCACTGTGAACTCATATAATCCGTATCTGGAAGTGAATGCTGTCTTGGGGATATCTTCTGTCCGTACTTTTAGTTGATGATATCCCGATCTCAAATCAATTTTTGAGAATACCTTGGCTTGTGCGAGCTGGTCAAACAAATCATTTATCCGTGGCATCGGATATTTGTTTTTGATGGTGACCATATTGAGGGCTCGATAGTCTATACACAGTCTCAGTGTCCCATCCTTTTTCTTGGCGAACAACACTGGCGAACCCCAAGGTGAGGAGCTGGCTCGAATAAATCCTTTGTCCAATAATTCCTTTATCTGCTTCTTCAGCTCCACCAATTCTGAGGGTGCCATTCTATAAGGCTTCTTACAGATGGGAGCGGTGCCAGGTGCTAGTTCGATGCTGAATTCTATCTCTCGGTCTGGTGGCATGCCTGGCAGTTCTTCAGGGAACACATCAGGAAACTCGCATACCACTGGAACTTTTCTCAGTTCAGAAATGTCCACTTTGTTCAGTTTTGGTTGCCGTGACCGTGGTCTTTCTTGAGCTGTAACCTTTATTGTCTTGCCATGATGGTGGGTGAGAATCACGGTCCGATTGAAACAGTCAATGAATCCTTTGTTGGTGGTCAACCAGTCCATTCCTAAATGACATCCAGTCCTTTACTCTCCAACACCATGAGATTTGCTCGGAATTGTAGTCCTTCGAACTCAATGACCACTCCTTGGCAGTAACCCTGAGCGATTTGCTTATTTCCGGGGGACTTGATGATCATAGATTTTTCCAAGGGAAGTATCGGAAAATCATGTTGTAAAACAAAACTCTTCGAAACGAACGAATGGGAAGCTCAAACAAAACCGTGGCAGGTACTGTGTTGACAGGGAACGTACCGAGCACAATGTCTGGGGCATTCTGCGCCTCTTCCCTGGTCACATGGTTCAGGTGACCCTTCTTGTGGTTGTTGTTGGGATTGAAATTATTGCGCTTGGGGGCTAGATTGTTTCCACCATTGTTTGGATTGGGGGCCGAGTTCCTTGGTTTTGGGCACTGTTTAGCATAGTGCCCTTCTTCACCACAAGCATAGCAGGTGACCCCTGGATGGTAGGTGTACTCCTTGTCTCTGGCATGAAATTGTCTGATGGGCCTTGGATCAGCAGTCGTGGATCTCCTTGCTTCTGTCCTTGGAACCCCAGTCTTGCTTCGGTTGTTGCGAGCAAGAGTCGTCTTGTCCCTCTTTCGCTTACGGAGATCTTCCAGACTACGGCGCTCATTCTCCAAGCTAATGGGCTTGTCAACCAGAGTTTTAAAATCCGGGAAAGTGTGTACAACCAGTTGGCATTTTAGTGCTGGTGCCAGGCCATCCAGGAATTTTTCCATCTTCTTGTTTTCTGTCATATGCTCGTCGTAGGCATAACGGGATAGCTGGGTAAACTGACCATTGTATTCTGTCACTGACATGCCTCCCTGCTTCAGGTCATCAAACTCTCTCTTCTTGATTTTTATGATGCTCCTGGGGATGTGTGCCCCACGGAAGCCTTCCTTGGACTCTTCCCAGGTGATGTTGTGTTCACTGGGATGCATGTGTAGGAAGTTTTCCCACCATGCTGCAGCTGCTCCAGTAAGGTAGTGTGGTGCATAAAGCACCTTCTCAAGATCTGAACACTGAGCAATAATCAGTTTCCTTTCAATGTCACGAAGCCAATCATCGGCTTCCAGCGGCCTATCAGTGTGAGCAAAAGTTGAAGGGCGAGTTTTCTGTAACTCAGATAACTTGGAATGTGGTTGATGGGGTTCGCGGTGGTTTCCCATATTGATGACATGATTCATCATCTCTTGGTGCTGTTGTTGGCTTTGTTCGAAGAGACGGCAGACTTGAGACAGCGCTGCTTCGCTGTCCTGTTGACTGGACTGACCCTGAGTGAAATTGTTGCTAGTTTGTGTCCCATAATCCTCTTCTGGCTGATTGGGCATGGAGCGAGTCCACGGACGAGACATTTTTCCAGTCTGGGGTATTATTTTGCAAAACCCATGAGAAAAACTGTGTAGCACAAGGAAAAACTTGCAAGGCAACAATTTAAAAGACCTCAAGGTTTTCAAGGAAACATAAGCGATTTTGCACGGAGAGGAACTGCTTAGCATATATCTTACACGCGAAAAGCAAACACACGATACAGCACTCAGGATGCGCGTACACATTCCTGACATGTTATTTAGGCTAGCGTACTCCTCCGGAAGGCAGCAAACACACCAATACAAACTAGCGCACAGATAAAACAACACATCATACAAGCAGACATAACGCGCGGCTATTCGGCGCTCTCAGTCGGAGATGGTGAAGATTTCCTTCCCCTTGCCGATGGCAAGACTTAGCGGTCCAGGAGAATCAACCTCCACCTCCTCTCTAGGTGGCTCCTGGCGCGTAACGCTGTGCTGCGGTGATGGCGCGGGAGCGACAGGTGGTAGAGCGGGTGCGGCAGGCGGTGCAGCTCTGACTGGAATAGGAGCGATGACTCGGTCGAACTCCTCAGTGGTAGGCAGACGGCGAGCAGTGGCCAAAACGGCCGGTGCATAAGAGGCTGAAGACGAGACGAAAGTCAGAGGCGGTGCGGTGTGGAGAAGCTCCTTCCTGCTGGCAGGACCGCCCCGGACTAAGTCCATGCGGGCAGCCACAAGATCGTCTACGAGGTTGTCGAAAGACTCCTCCAGAGCCTTGAGATACTCCACAACCATCTCGATGGCTTCATCTCGCTCTCCCCGATGGCAGGCGAATGCATAGTGACTGGTGTATGGCACATGGCATGGGAGGTAGCGGTAGCGAAGAGTCTTCATCGTAGGAAGGATGTCCCGAATACTAGCTATCGCCTCACGGGCAGCCATCTGCATGGCATGCCTCTCCGTAGGCATGGCCCTTCCCACAAAACGGAAGTGGCGAGCTGCAGAACGTCCTCCCTTGAATTGCACCACAGCTTGGTGCATAGACACGTCGTCGCTGAGCTTGTGCTGATAGAGCGTGAACTCCGGGCGAGCTGCTGGCCCGATCGCGAGCTTGGTGATGGAGACGAGGAGCTTGACAAACCCCTCGGGCACGTTCGTGAACACTCGATTCTCACAGCTGCTGCCAGCCATCTACAAAAGTAGGCAAAAATTCTGAGTAGTCATGTCATAAATTTAGGATGACCAACAGAAAATAGCTACAATTGCAAAATGCTGAAAAGCACAAAAGACGCTAATAGCCGATTAGCGATCGCACCTAGTGGCTTCCTACAGTCAGCCTGGCTCTGATACCAAGCTTGTCACGACCGGTTTTCAATAAAATAATTATTGAGAGACCAATCCCTTTTACGGACCAGTAAGGAAGAATTCCTTCTCACTGGTAGACAATATCTTGGTCACAGAAGAAAAATACCAGGAGTACTGAATAAAATACAAGGTTGAGCGGAGACTGCCCAACAATTTAGTACATGCACGCCGATAAAACAAGCCGGTGGATAGTGTGGCATAACTACTAACTCACGATAATAACGGTGGTGGAAATATCACCGCGAAGCGAGTGATATGACTCCTGAAGACTACAGCTCTTCGAGCGTCGGACGCGCTATCAAACTCTTCATCCAAGAGATCGCCTTCGTCAACATCTGGCCAAATCAACAAGCCAGGTGAGTACTATGAAAGTACTCGCAAGACAGTTCGGACATAAGATATAACAAATGTAAACATGAAGCGTATGAACAAATTAACCAGTACGTTCAGACATAGAGATAGTACATACTGGGTGCCAAACGAGGGTCTGAATGACTCCTTGAGAGGAAACTGCAAGAATAGTAATACTGGTGCCAAACGAGGGTCTGAATGACTCCTCGAGAGGAAACTGCAAGAATAGTAATACTGGTGCCAAACGAGTGTCTGAATGACCCCTCGAGAGGAAACTGCAAGAATAGTAATGCTGGTGCCAAACGAGTGTCTGAATGACTCCTCGAGAGGAAACTGCAAGAATAATAATGCCACAGTCGGGCGTCGGGGCGACACCACATAAAGGGCTTATAACAGA
This sequence comes from Aegilops tauschii subsp. strangulata, assembly GCF_002575655.3. NCBI lineage: Eukaryota > Viridiplantae > Streptophyta > Magnoliopsida > Poales > Poaceae > Aegilops > Aegilops tauschii. The sequence continues at coordinate 503,392,087 of NC_053037.3, forward strand.
AAATAAAGGCAGTGCGTGCCACAGTCAGACGTCTGAGCGACATCACATAAAGGGCTTATATTTAAAGTAAGAAACAAAAACACGCCACAGTCGGACGTCTGCGCGACGTCACATAAAGGGCTTATATTGTAGCTCAATAATTCAGTAGCTCGAGATTATAAATTATTACAAGTACGAGACAAATATAAGGTTAGTCCATCCACAATAATAATAATTAAACTGGGTTTACCACTTGAGCTTGTTCACCGGGGACAAGTTTTCCACGCGGATAGATATGGATATACTGATTACACTACTTGATCATGGATACGATGACTTGGAAGAATTTGACTCTGCAGAGTTTGTACTTAACCACAGCCAACGGATTTCAGTAGTCACGGGGACTAGTTCCGTTTACGGTGTTTTGGAAGAAACACGTCTAACCAGTACACACACATTCAACATTCCGAAGCCAGGGATCACCCTCGGCAACGTTCAAGAAAATCCTTGAGATGGGGAGGCTACAACCTCGCGTAGCATGGGATCAAATTTCTATACGCGCGCTCTAAGGGGGTGCCCCCCCTCTCGGTCCCAACCGGAAACACCCATGCCCCCTGACCGGATGACTGGCTTTAATCCTGGGCCAAGGAACCATCATCCCGGACCCTCTGTTTGGTGTGTACACGGAAAGAGGTTACCAACTTACTAAACCTCACCCTGGCAAATGAAACATGTGGCAGCACGGAGGGGAAAAGAACGATAACGTGACTCCGTCCACGTTAACGTCGGAATTCGTCGGATGACGCAAGGCTGGTATGCTACAATAGTACCACCTTGCTGCCCTTCATGTCACCACATGATTAGGCCATCTCTCACCAGAGATCATCGCGACTTTGGAAAAGCGGGTAGTTGCCTCACAAGCAACGAGGTACTCACTGACACACATATGCCACGCACAAACTGTCACGCAAACATGCAAAACACCTGTCATATCCAAGGTTCAAACATGCTTGCCTGGTTCGGAGGAGTCGGAGTCTAGCTCGGCGAAGTTCGCGGCTCCGTCACCTCTTCCGGAACCTACGGCATAACGAAAACGGGAACTAACGTGAAAACCAACGCGTGCATAAAAATTTCTCCAAAATTTTTCCAAGTAAATCCCAAAAAAAGCTAGACAAAATTTTAAGACTGTCAGAAAAAGAATCACTCAAAAATTCCTTTTTATTAAAAAGTTATAAAGGTTTCTGTCCAGGGACTCATCTGTAATGAAACAGAAAAGTTCCAGGGTTTAAACTAAGAAAACAGAAAACGCTTCGGAAAGAAATGCGCCAGCTAAAAAGGGAAAACGTATTTTGCCCGAAGGCGCCAACAGAAAACGGTTCGAGGGAGAATAGAACAGAGGCTGACATGGGGGTCCACATGTCAGGTTCAAAAAGCTCGCCGGCGCCCGAAGACTGCGGTGGACGCCGGCGTCGAACCACGGCGAGTCAGGAAGATCGGAGGGTACCAAGAGCTTCAGCATGTCCTTCCGCGTGGGTGGGTGGTGGACTCGACCGACGGAGGGCAACACGTCGACGGCGACACTTTCTCCGGCGGACGGCGGTTCGGGTGATGGTGGGGAACTCCGGTGGTGAGCTACAAACCTCGAATTGAAGCGCGGGTCAGAAGAGTGGATGCATAGGGAAGCTACTGGCAAGAGATGGGAGGCGGAGGTGCACGCACGGGGGCGAATCGAGCTTGATCCCGTGGCGGGTCGCGGCCGCCGGAGTCGAGGAAGGAGACCTCCTCGGGGCTCTCCAAGTGGCTAGGCGTGCTCTAGGTGGAGTGTGGAGGTGGTGTGGGTTCGAGTTGAAGCTCGGGGCCTCTATTTATAGGCGGATCGAGGGGGTGGCTGTGAACGGAGAATCTCCGGCGAGCGATTACGGCAAGGTAGTGGTTGTGCAGGTGGTTTGAGTAGCCAGGCAGCATCAGTGAGGTTTACTGGTGCCGTTCCACTGCTAAACTGAGTTGGTCTTGGCGTGGCGTCGGTCCATGGTGGGGTGGCCGCACGGGCACGTCAGCGGCAGAGAGCGGGCTCCGCGCCCAGCGGTTCACGACGAGGGTGGCAGCGCGTTCTGGGGAGTGGAAGGCCACGCGGCGAGCTCCGGTGGCTTGGGCGGCGCTGGGTGGCGCCGTCGGCGCCGTGCCTCTCTCTGGCGGCCGCAAAGCCGCCGCTGGCGTCGGTCACGGGGCGGCGCACCTCCTCCTGCTCGTCGCCGACGTCCGCAAGCGTCCAGGCGCTCGTGCGGTGCAGGAACAAGGGGGAGGGGACGGGGAGCAAGGCGACATCGAGGCACTGTCGAGATCGACAACAAGTTCTGAAGAAAACGACAGTGTACTGAAACTGTTTCTGAACTTGACATTGACAATGCACTGTAGGTGTTCGACAGAATGATTTGGCAATGAGAAAAAAATTCCTGGGGCCGGGACTTGGTGAGGTGACCACTCAATGTACCCAGAGGCTGCCTGATTTTTCTTGGAATATTTGGAGAAGGATTTGAATGAATTTCATCAAATTTGACAAATCTGGTCCAAACTTGCAGCAAGTGTAGTTTGAAAAATTTGAACTGAAGACCAGTGGATCTTCATGGATCTTGGTTGAGGGTTCAAAGGACTAGGAAGGGGAGTTGGTTTGGGGGCGAAAATCAAAGCAGAGATGGTAGCTCCTTTGTAAATCTCTAAAGGCTAGAATAGAAGACAGAATTTTATTTGATAAGATTTAAATGGAAAATAATTATATGGAGAGGTACAACTTTCTGGATTTGATGCCAAACATGATCCAAAGATGAGGGGAGGTTTAGGAGAGTGGATTTGCACTAAGGCCATGGCAGGAGGGAATTGTTGAAAGTGGTAAAGGATCATTCCAAAAGCCATAGTGCAAATTTCAAAGAGATTTTCAAAAGGCATTTTTCTCAAGTGAAAAGTATTTTGTCTTGAGTCAAAATAAAAAGGCAAGGGCCTCCAAGACCAAAAGCAAGTCTTGGGTGAATCCAAAAAAAAACTCTTGCCATAAAAAAAAATATTGAAAGGGAGGTTTCTTTGGAAGAAAAATTTAAATCACCTCCCTCAAGTCAAATAAAAACTTTTTAAAAAAATCCAAATAAAATTTTGGGTGTCACACAATTGTGTGATAAAATTGCACCAACGTGAAAGACGATTGTGTCTCCAATGGAACCAAGGTGAACTGATGAAGGATATCATCTTTGTGGGTAACAAGCAAAGAGCACTGATGGAAGACAACTTGTTTTTCGTGGAAAATCAATAAGCTTCACGAGCCGACACAACCATGAGGCGCAACCATGAGCATCGATAGGTCATCGTGGTGATGCATCATCCATTTGGCATCAAGTTTGGGTGAGGCACCTATGAATTTCGACAAATCCTCACTGTGGTCTGTTTCTTCTCATTAATCAAGCTCAAGGAAGGAAGAACCACGTGGCAGAGGACAGTGAGGCGAAACAACAATGGCCATCCAATTTTGTGCAGTTCCACTAAAATTGAGGAAGACATGCCCAAGTATGCTGATACGCATCGCTGTTTCCAAAAATATAAAAAAGGGATATAGTGTTGTTACTTTGTTTTGGCAGTGGTACAAGATTAACAACGACATCTCAATTGTCAATAAGAATTAATGAAAAGTACACCAACAAACATAAGCATCATGATTATCTTGATGGGAACTATAAAGCAGGATACCCGAGAAAAAAATCATTTCTTCATTTAACCAGTGATAGTATTAGATTAGCAGCAGCAATAGGAGCATATGGACAATGACCGCACAACCACCATGTACTTTTTGTCGAAACAACATATATACCTCCACCGAGGCATAAACCAGGACAACTTTTCAAGTGGCATTTCCTCTATAATAGTAGGTGATGTTGGACCAGCCGACGAACCCTAGCTACTATACATGGGGAGCTGGGGAGTAGTCGCATAGAAGAAAACCCGCATGCAGCGATCTGGGGAGCTGGACCAGTACAAGAAGTTATACCTCAGGTGGGCGAGATGTCGCTTAGGCGGGCGGGCGGGATCTTCCCACACGACGGCAGCGAACAGGGGCGTGGAGGACCTTCGTCCGCGCCAGCGCCGGTTCCGAGAGTATGGTGCGCATGGGCTTCCTCCATCACCGACGGCGACAACGTCAATGCTGCACCTCCTCACCTCCCGCAGCGGACAGGATTCGGCCGGATCAATGACCACCGGTGAGGAGAGAGATAGAGTGGACACTGTCATCTTGTTTTGATATGGAGAGGGTGAGAGAGCGAGCGTGAGAAACCCTATCAAATAAGAGGCTATATATACAATGGAGTAAAAAATCTCTCCATAGCAGTGGTTTTAAAGAGAATACACGCGTTCCCGGAAAAAAGAAACGGAAAGTGGCGGACAATTTTTTAACGTACCAAGAAAGAAAACTCGACCAAAAAACACGTCCCCGCTTCCAGGTCGCGAGAGTCGTCGCGCACACACACATAGAATTAGACATGCATATCCGTTTTTACGTAAAATTCCATGTCCATCTCCATCTCCAATCATATTTGTCCAACTGGCACATTATTTACGTTGTTAACTATATACACAGCAATATTAACGTACAACATATCTTGTTTGTGGGTGTCCAGACCGCTGCTACATCCGCTCCTGACCAACCCGAACCCTCTTCATTACCCGCGCGTGCTTCCCGCCCGAAACGGTCAGTGCCGCATTCATGCCCGGTCAGAGCGGACGCGACCTCTCTCTTGCACCGACATTGAAGCGGCGCGCCGGCCGAGAGAGCATCGCCCGCGCCGCTTCCCGGTCCACGCGACTGTTCCGCGTTCAAAGGTCGCAATAGCCGGCCACAACATGCATGTAAAAAGTTCTTGGGAGTCCGTGCTACAGCTAGCTGTCCTCCCCCAACTCGTCAATCTCTTCCAGTAGTGCTAGTACTCCATGGCGCGATCCATCGACAAGCAGGCGAGAAAGTTATCGTATACTCGGTTTGCGGTGAGTGGCATGCCGAGCGACCGTGTGGGGTGGAGACGTGGAGGAGGGTGAGACACGAACGCGATAGACGTGATTTAAATGTTGGTTTTGCTCGACGGCGCGATCAAACGAAATGAAACGTTGGTTTCTCTCCGGTTCCATTTTTTCTCCGAAAAAACAGAAACTTTCTACTTCATTTTAATTCCTACTCCAAGGTTTCCCCGTTACAACATTCCATCAAATACAAAGGAAAACTAACACGCATGCTGATGCATCTCAATGATTCACAAATCATAGCCAATATTAACTTCACAACTAAAGACAAAAGTTGTGAGAGCGTGTACAAAAGAAAAACTACTGATGGGGTCACTACGACTTAAACCCTAAACCCTCAACAGGATTTAATTTCCTGGCTAGGTAGAACCTGTCGAAGGAAAGACGGCTGGCACCCTCGGATCATACGATGCTTTTGTGCAGTTCCACTAAAATCGAGCTGAGCATCCCTGATGGCATAGATATTGAAGAAGTGTGATTAGAATAATAGTACTGGCACTAGTTCATGAGACATAAACTCAACACAAATAGAAGCCGGTAGAAGTAGAGAAAGATCGACATGGAGATGGAGCTACGTGGGTAGTTGCGACAGTGGAGCAAGCGGGCTCTAAAAGTAAGATGTACTACCTGGGACGTCGGGCTGTAGCTAGAAGGGCGGTTGGGAGGCGGCATCAGCCCATACCGCGGGGACCCTTGATTGGGACGCACCGAGTGTGGGTTTTCTCCCTCGCAAATGTCGACCGCGTCTACGCAGAACATTGTTCCCTTCCCCCAGCGGCAGGATCAGGCCGGATATTTGACCAGCTGTGTGGCCGCCGTCGTTCTATGCTTGTGAAGAGAGCAACCCAAGCAAGCAGGCTTGTAGCTTAGGCTCCTGCTAGTGTATATATAGTGGTTTTCTTTTTCTCTCCATATCAACCATTTTATATTGCGTACGTGTCATTGAAGAGTGAAATGATGGTTGCTTCTTCCGACTAACTTACTGTGTGATTTGACTGCTCCTTAGTGGCCCCTACACGTACTCCCCCTACGTGTATGACTATTCCTGAGTTCCAGTTTTACTTATCTATATTTTCTTGCATGACACGTAGACATGATGCGCATATAGGAATTTTGTTACTGCACATTGCCACGTAGTACTGTACTACTAGTACCTACTCCCTCCTTCCGGTTCACTACTGGTACTCCCTCCATCCTGGCTTATTGGTCCCCTTTGTACTCAATTCATGGGCTCGTTTTCCTCAAGAAATTTTCTTTACCAACGCATTAATATCGGGAATGCATGCGTGAACAACGCATGATTAAACCTTGCATGCACCAGTCACATGTACACATGGACCCAAAAATGCGTGCGATGCCCAAATGCATGCATGTCCGAGCACATGACGGAACAAACACGGTCACGCTCAAGTGCTCAACCAACATGTGCATGCACACACATACTCAGCCAGGGTGAGCTAGTGACCGTATAAACACAGGAAAATGTATATATTGAGTGCGATGAGCGTATTATGAAGTCCATAGACCGTATTTTTACAAATATACAGTGACAGACAGTGTATTTTTCTCGTTTGAAATTAAGCCATATTAACCGGAAAGGAGGCAGTATGCAGTAGCATTACTTTGTTGTGCCCTGTCAACTTGCCGAACGAGGAGAAGCTTGCAGGATGGGAGAAGCTTGCGCACGGTGACTCGCAGGACAAGGAGAAACTTTTGACTAATGCAAGCTCTCCCTCGCTCAGGCGGTGGATGTGCAACAGTTAATTCTGGCTCATATCCTGTTACAAATAGGAGCGCTCGGTAATATTTCCTCTTTTTTTGTTATTCAGCATGTAAACAGGTCAGCAAACCTTGCGGCGCATCTTTGTGCGAACCGTGCTTGCTGCACTTTGAAAGTGGCTGAGAGCTGGCTTGATGAAACACCTCGCTTCCTTCTTCTTTTCTTCCTAGTGACCAGTCTCTTGGCTGATCGTCCTAAGAATGCTTATATATGAATAAAGCTCTCTCATTTACCCGCAAAATAGATTAAGCCATATTAACCGGAAAGGAGGGAGTATGGACTAGCACTACTTTTTGGTGTGTCCCGTCAACTCGCAGAACAAGGAGAAGCTTGCAGGACAAGGTAAAGCTCGCTTACGCCTTTTGACTAATGCAACCTACCCTCGCCCAGGCGGTAGACATGCATCAGTTCATTTGGTGTCAGATTGCCAGAGGCATACACTGTAGTACCCAACATGCGGAGTACCATCATTGTTCGACTTCACGAAGAGGCGAAGAGCCAAGCGCAAGGTTTAGTAGTACGAGTAATACTACTACTAGAACCGCATGCTGGAGCATCTATACTCTTATTTTATTTTAATCTCTGATAAAGTACACATTTATTCGGGAGAAGGGCGGAAAACGGCAGCCGAATAGTATAGTATTAAAAAACATCAAACATGTAATGATGATGTCGATCAACCATGCTTGAATATATCTTGGCCTCCGTGCGAGCCCGTCTGTGTGTTCTCACTCCTCATCTCTCTCAAGGAACGGCGGGTTGGCCATTTTGCCATCAACTGAGGTAGAAAGGAAACAATTACTGGCCAATAACAGTTGATGACACATACAACGACAAAAAAGAAGCATATTCCTTGTCCTAAGGGAAGATAACAACACGGTTGTGCTTGTCTAAAACGGTGTGAGGACTAGATTGCAATATGGAAAGTACGCCGGACGAGCTACGTTTTGGGCAAAGAACTATGGAAGATCCACATGCAAGATTTTCCACATGCAGCGACGTGCGAAGACGGGCAGTGGAGCAAGGCCGAATGGGATACCTCGGGGTCGTCGGGATGTAACTAGGTGAGCGGCGGCGGGCGGGGTCTGCCCATATTGCGGTAGCGAGCAGGTGGCGTAGGCCCTACTGTGCCGGATCTTGGTCAGAGAGAACGGCGGGTACCGCAGATCGGGATGTGCTGCCTCGGCGCCGTCGAACGGAGAAACGATGCACATCCTCCCTTTCTGCCGGCGGACGGGATGCGGCGGGATCAGTGACCAACGGTGGGAGAGAGAGAGGCCACCGCCGCCTTGTGTGAGATACTCTGAAGAGAGACAAACCCAGGCAGGCATGCTCCATTGTATATAGTGGAGCAGACTACCTTTTTCTCCATAAAAATTGTTTTATATTCTGTGTACGTGCCATTGAGCGATATAACTTTATTTAAAAATAACGCGCCAACGCATCAAGTCGAACTTTGTTTCGTGCATGTGTGGTACACGACCTCCGTAGGTAATAACCGCTACACGCGTTCAAATTAGCACGTGGGCTTTCATTTTCGTACAGAAATGAGCTCCACCGTGTACCCGTGTGGGTGTGGCTGGGCACGAAGCGTGAGTACGTGCACCTATTTTCTTCCTGTACTTACACACCTACATGGGGTTGTGTGAGAGAGATACAAATGTAGAGAGATATAATGTGTGGGTTCGTGAGTGTTTTTTGGGGGGGAGGGTCAATAAAAAATGTAAGATATGTAATGTGTGTGAAATAGAGTCCTGGATATATCATATATATAGAGGGGGCGATCCACAAGAAGAGAGTGGAGGTATCATCGGCTTGAGGTATCCATAGAATCGAAGAGAGGGATGATGTGTGTGTGTGTGTGCGCTTGTGGGCGATCGATAAAGAGTGCCATGGAATTTGTGTGTGCCCACGTCAAGGATATAGAGTGGCTGGCCTACTGGAACGTGAGAGGGGATAGGTGCAGTTTGTCTCTGTGGCATGGATACCTACCTACAGCGCTCGACTATCGGTATGTGGTGGGGGGACGCCTAATTAGTTATAGAGGTACAATGGCTGGTATATGTGTGGAGGAGGAGAGAGGCCTTCACGTATTAAGGGAGATCGATCGGCATCCATGCATATGTGTAGGAGAGGAATAAGGTTGGGAGAGAGACAGAGCTAGAGTGTTGGGGGGGTGGTAGTGGAGTTGCTTCTAACAAATGGTGGGAGACAGTGCCGGACCTACGAATGGGCCAGGCCCCAGGCGAACTGGGCCAAAGCCCAGGCAGCTTAGTTGACTGTAGCATTTTATTGTAGCTATAGTGTTAAAATATACAAAGAAGATGGGCCTTACGCCCCAGGCCACCGCCCCTTCTGCCTGGGGCCTGAATCCGCCCATGGTTGGAGAGGCTTGCTAGACAAACGGAGGGCACGCCTGCAATATCAATAAAAGAGGGGATGGCTGTCTGTCTGTGCACGTGCGTGCGAGAGACGGGTCAGGAGGCATACACGAATGATGAGGGGGGATGATATGGCTGTGGTAAGCAGACATAACTACATAGGAAGATCAATCGTCCTTTGTCAGAGAAAGGAGAGACATAACTTGTGAGGTACGCCGATCGATGGGTGGGGGGAAAATAGTTAAAGTCGACCTAGGTATATGTAGGGAGATCGATCGGTATACATGCATTTATGTGTTAGAAGCAAATAAGGCCCAGGGAGAAGGATAGAGAGAGGGATGCATCTAGGAGGTGGTGCGAGAGGCATACTATATCGAGGGGGAAGGAGTGTGCGAGTACGAGATCGGTGAAAAGAGTGGTGGGAGTGAGGCATGGAAGGTGAGAAGAGAAGAGGGGAAGCTTGTGTTTGTGGTAGGCACACCTGGCTAGAGAGGCATATCAATCGATGTGTGCCGTAAAGAAGGAGCTGGGGGCCTACACACACCATGGGTGAACGACCTAAAGTGAAAAGACGAATTTACGCGATGGAGCTAGAGAATGCTGAGGGAGGGTGAGAAGGATGTGGGCGTGTGCATGCACGAGAGAAAGTTAGCGCTAGCTACAAAGATAAGAGGATTGTGTGGGTGTAAAAGACGAATAGAGATCATGATTCATTATAAAAAGCGAATTCGGATATTTCAAGAATTTATCATAGTGTTTTAAACCGACGCATGCGTGAATATATATAACGGTGATACACATGGTGTGGTTATGAACAAGTGATACTACATACAATATATTTTATCTCTACTCTTATAAAAAACAGAGTTGTTGATGATGGTGTGCCTGCCATCCTGCAATATAGGCCGTCCGATTTATATCTGGCGGATAGGAAGGAAACTATGGCAATTTTGAAAAAAGATACCCACACCCCTCTCCATATTTGTAAATAAGGCCTCCCCTTGATCATGTTGATGTTCCATGGAACGCATGGGCATCTTGCTAGTACTACATATAATATATAGAACATTGATTATAATTTGGGCTAATGTGTGCCTTTTGCAGCTCAGGGATAAATACTTGTCATAATGTAGGGGGCGGGGCACTATACTTTGTGTGATAAACACGGTGTATTTATAACATGGTTTAGATTACGAATATATAGTTAGTACATCAAATGTACTATTATTTGGAATCAACATCAAGTGTATTCAAATAATTGAATTCGAGTTCATATAGTACACATATCTCTATACTAATCATGTGGTGTGTTGTTAAGGTAATACACGATTTTTATGATGGTTGAAGTTGGCAACAATCATGATTGTAGATTCTTATTGAAATAGAGAAACGAATTCAAATTCAGTTCGAATTGCAGCGGTAGTATAAACATTTGAAATGCACTAAAATGTTGGTATGAGTGGGTCACATGCATTATACAGCCAGCGAAAAAAATTAATTGGACATAACATGTTGGTATGAGTAGCTTTGAATAGCATTTGTATAGTAAAACGGGACAAGACTCTCTTTGTGTGGTGTGAATAGTTTTATTATTTCGTTTTTTTTCGTCGAGGGAAGTGCGCATTGATTTGGTACGTACAAGTGCAATATTACACGTTAGGCTTGTCCCTAAAATTCAACCCACGCCTTGTTATATCCCGAAAATTCAGATATCGTGCTCCCAAAACCGGCGCCTCCACAACCTGCGCCTTGCTATCCCGAAATTACAACGCGCGCGAAAACTCCCTCCAGCTGCCAAATCCCGACACGCGAAATCCCCCTTCTAACCCTGCGCCGAAAGGGCCGCTAGTTTAAATCGGTGGGGGTACTTTTGTAACACACCCTACATTTTGGACAAACGCGTCCCTAAGCCATGGTTCCCCCTCCAATCGCCTCCTTTTCGCCATTCGAAATCCCAGGCCGCCATAACCTCTCTGCTCCAGCCGCGAAACCCCACCCTCCTCCGTCCGCCACCTCACCGCTACCCAGCCAGAGCCTCTTCCCCGACGACATCGTCCACCGCAATAGCTCGACGTCCCTCATCCACCTCCCCGGATGAGGATCCGTCGTCCATCTCGTCGTCCCGCCGGTTCAGCCACCCCGTCCTCCAGTTCCACGGAGCTGCTCCGACGATCGCCTCGTCTATTGCGGCTGCTCCATCCCCACAGCACCGTGTTAACATGCTCCACCCGAACCGCAGCATCCTCACCGACTCCTCGGACGAAGCCGAGGCCTACTCGGTGCCACCAAAGAGGTTGTACATTCATCGCATCGCACCTTCTCCTTAACTCGACCTCCCGGCGCCGACTGTGCTCCATCCCGCACCCCCATGGAGCGGCTACCTCGAAGATGGCGCCGCGGGTGACATATCCACGGCGGCTCTCCCCCAGTGCGAGGCCCCTTCAGCGGCGTCATCCATACCATCCGGATCTACTTCTGCTGCTCTGGCTCTCGCTCGCTCGCCCAGCTGCTGCTGCTCCGGCTCTCGCTCGCTCGCGCAGCTGCTGCTGCTCTCCCCCTCGCTCGTGATGTCGCGCTGCTCCGATTTAGCTACACTTAAGTTGACTGAATCAACTTTTGGGTCAATCGATTTTCAGGGGGTTGGGGGGCTCGCCGGAGTTAAGGAAGAACCACCCGCAGCGGGGAGGGGGTTCGCCGGAGAGGTACCCCACTATCTATCTTAGGGTTTAGGGTGGGGGCGATGGTCGCCGGCGGTGGGGGCACGGTGGTGGGACGCTGGCGTGGGGATCGCCGGTGAAAATGCTCGGCGCGGGGGGGGGGGCTAGAGGGCTGGCCGGGGCGGCAGCAGACCGACAGTGGGGAGTTGTTTCGGGGCGGCGAGGCATCGCGGGGGCCAGCGGTTTGGCCAGTGGTGGCTGGCGGCTCAGGGGGTGCAGATTGAAGATGAACTGTAGGCCCTCCCTAAACTACATGTCAAGTGCCTCTCTGCTACCATTGTGTTCAGTTTCGACAGTAACATTCAGATTCCACAGTAAATTTCAGTTTCGACAGTTAAGTTCATAGTCAACAGTTTTTACCTCATCTGTTGTAGTCAGGTGGTTTTTGGTGTTGTAAATTTTACATCTATTTTACATCATCTATTGGAGATGCTATTAGAATCCCAGTTGAGATTAATGATGTCTGTCTTGTGCTGCTTCAGCCTTGACGTCTTATGGCTCACCGGAGCTGCTCGAACGACAGAACGATCCATAATAACAGAGCAGTGCCCTGGACGCCGTCTACAGATTCCCCAGATCTTCCTCCACACCTCCGACAGCCACCTCTGCCTCAACTTCTTCATCGACCAACCCAATGATGCTGAGGTCGACACGGCTACGGCAAAGAGGTTGTACACTAGTTGCATCACTTATTACTCTACATTCATGTCGATCCATTAGGTCTATTTTGGTTTAATGTTGAAAGGAATGGAGCAAAACATCCACCTGGACCTATTCAAAATCCTATGCATGAAAACACGACCAAGTGCATTAGTGGCAGTATAACATTCTGACTTTACATGCTTTCATATGGTTTCACTTTATTTTGGCCATGTTTCTTTGCATTCCTCTACTCTTCCAATTCCTGTGAACCAAACACCCAAGTTGACAGAAATCCTGTGTTTACCATGTGCATTCCTATCCTATTCCGGTGTTTTTCCTATCCCTGCGTTTTTTGAATCATGCAAGCCAAATGAGCCCTTACAGAATTACTTTAGTTACACGTAGGTGTCGAAGGAAACTTTGTGTGGTTTGTCCTGCTCCTGTCGCGACGTCGTCCACCTCACCTGAGCTGCTCCATCGGCAGAAGCATCCACCAAACCAGACATCACGACTCCTGACCATCTTTCGTCGCCTTAGACATCCTTCCCTGCCACCGGCACCCATCACAATGTGATCACCATCATCGACTCATCAGATGAACCTAAGGAGTACACGGGTCCACAAGAGAGGTCACACTCTTTTATTTATGCTTATGTTATGCATTGCTTAAAATTACCTGCTACTTTATCGTCCCGTTCACCTCTTACACTACAAGTCAGGTCCAAATTAATGTTCAAACTTGAGTTCTAAATTAGTTGTGGGGCACATATCGAGGCAGCAATGAATAGTATCTCTATCTAATATTTGGTTCACCTAGGGTATGCCTATGTTGTTCATCTTGGGTGGGAAACAAATAGTAAAGCAATCATCATCTGTCTTTTTATTAAAATAAAGCAATCATCAGCCTGCTATCATTATTTTTGGATCCATCCACTGGTTGTTACCATCACACTAGATTTCTGCATGCTCTCCTTACATAATCTCACCATATTTTTTCGTATGCATGTCAGATATTGTACACAGTCATGCTGAACATGTAGAGAAAAAGAGAAGAGTTTTGCGCGGCAATACAATGTCATGCAGACATCGCTCCATGGTGGGTTCAATGGCAAACCCTCCCGCCCCCTCTCCAGATTATAATCCAGAGGAAGATATCTGTTCTGAGGTGGATTCAGACGCAGCTGACCACTCCTATTTACCCCCCAAGGTGTTTGCTCTACCTTGGCATGATGATGTTAGTCATATCAAGCATATGTGGCCTTGCAGTGCCTACTTTTGACATCATATACATCATCTGCTTAGATTAGACATGTTCTGTAATGACACCTATTTATTTTCTATGTCATATATGGGAATTATGCAGTCTCATGTCTTTTAGCCAGCCATAATATATGTGAAATGTGCAATGCCATCCGGTTTAACCAGGCATCATATATTTGAATGATATCTTGCCCATCCTTTTCTTCATTACATTTCCATTTTTCGACAATGTTTGCACATTAAACTACTCTTCCGGTGAATCAGCCATTTGGGTGGGAGATGGAAAAATCTGGAGTGAAAACAAGGCCTTCAGAGCAGACAGTGCTACCTGTCGAAGCAGATCTCTTGTTGGGTCCCGATAGCTCCTCAGAGATGGATTCAGAGACAGATGACCAGTCCTATTCCGCCACCGAGGTGTATGCTCTAGCTTGGCACGGTTATACTGCTCATATCATGCATATGGTGTCTTATTGCATAGTTTAGACATCATATACACAATATTCAACATCATGTTCTTAGTTCAGACATCATATCGAATGCCCTTTGTTTAGCATATAAATCACATCACTAGTAGAAAAGAGGGCTTTGGTTCAGGCCGGGTGAGCCCATTAGTCCCGGTTCAGTCCAGAACTGGGACCCATGGGGCACTAGTCCCGGTTCGTGAGGCCAGGGGCCTGCCGGGCCTCGTGGGGGCATTGGTCCCGGTTCGTCTGGCCCCTTTGGTCGCGGTTGGTGGGACAAACCGGGACCAATGGGCCTCACTCCTGGCCCACCACCATTGGTCCCGGTTGGTGGCTTGAACCGGGACCACAGGCTGCCCTTTAGTCCCGGTTAATGCCACGAACCAGGACCAATGAGATGCCTATATATACCCCTCGCCCGTGAACAGAGCACTCCAGTGCTCTGTTTTTCTCTGGCCGACGAGGCGAGGGCTTTGTGGTGCTCTAGCTCACCTCCTATGCACATGAGGTGTTTCATGAAATGCCCGAGCCACACTAGTTAAGCTTTTTCCTCTCGAAGCTCTGATGAACCGGCAATGGATGTACGGTGACAGACACACCTCCGAGTACATTAAGGGCGTGCATGATTTTCTCGAAGTGGCTGAGGCAAACAAGCCGAATGGTTTTATGTGTTGTCCATGCCCTAAATGTTGGAATACGAAGTCTTACTCTGACTGGAAAATCCTTCACACCCACCTGCTTTACAAGGGTTTCATGCCACACTATAATGTTTGGACGAGTCACGGAGAAATAGGGGTTATGATGGAAGACGGTGAAGAAGAAGAGGACGATGACAACTATGTGCCCCTTGAATACGGTGATGCTGCAACGGGGAAAGCTATTGAAGATCAAGAGGAACCAGACGATGTGCCCAATGATGCTGCAACGGGGGAAGCTGCTGAAGATCAAGAGGAACCAGACGATGTGCCCGATGATGATGATCTCCGCCGGTTCATTGTCGATGCAAGGACGCAATGCGAAAGTCAAAAGGAGAAGCTGAAGTTCGATCGCATGTTAGAGGATCACAAAAAAGGGTTGTACCCCAATTGCGAAGATGGCAACACAAAGCTCGGTCCGTACTGGAATTGCTGTAGTGGAAGGCAGAGAATGCTGTGCCTGACAAAGGATTTGAGAAGCTACTGAAAATATTGAAGAAGAAGCTTCCAAAGGATAACGAATTGCCCGACAGTACATACGCAACAAAGAAGGTCGTATGCCCTCTAGGATTGGAGGTGCAGAAGATACATGCATGACCTAATGACTGCATCCTCTACCGCGGTGCGTACAAGGATCTGAACACATGCCCGGTATGCGGTGCATTGCGGTATAAGATCAGACGAGATGACCCTGGTGATGTTGAAAGCGAGCCCCCCAGGAAGAGGGTTCCTGCGAAGGTGATGTCGTATGCTCCTATAATACCACGGTTGAAACGTCTGTTCAGAAACGAAGAGCATGCCAAGTTGATGCGATGGCACAGTGAGGACCATAAGAAAGACGGGAAGTTGAGAGCACCCGCTGACGGGTCGCAGTGGAGAAAAATCAAGAGAAAGTACTGGGCTGAGTTTGCAGGTGACCCAAGGAACGTATGGTTTGGTTTAAGCGTGGATGGCATTCATCCTTTCGGGGAGCAGAGCAGCAATCACAGCACCTGGCCCGTGACTCTATGTATGTATAACCTTCCTCCTTGGATGTGCATGAAGCGGAAGTTCATTATGATGCCAGTTCTCATCCAAGGCCCTAAGCAACCCGACAACGACATTGATGTGTACCTAAGGCCATTAGTTGAAGAACTTTTACAGCTGTGGAATGGAAACGGTGTACGTACGTGGGATGAGCACAAACAGGAGGAATTTAACCTGCACGCGTTGCTGTTTGTAACCATCAACGATTGGCCCGCTCTCAGTAACCTTTCAGGACAGACAAACAAGGGATACCACGCATGCACGCACTGTTTAGATGACACTGAAAGTATATACCTGGACAAATGCAGGAAGAATGTGTACCTGGGCCATCGTCGATTTCTTCCGACCAACCATGAATGTCGAAAGAAAGGCAAGCAATTCAAAGGCGAGGCAGATCACCGGAAGAAGCCCGCCATGCGTACCGGTGATCACGTACTTGCTATGGTCAATGATTTACACGTAATCTTTGGAAAGGGTCCCGGCGGACTAGCTGTTCCGAATGACGCTGAGGGACACGCACCCATGTGGAAGAAGAAATCTATATTTTGGGACCTACCCTACTGGAAAGACCTAGAGGTCCGCTCTTCAATTGACATGATGCACGTGACGAAGAACCTTTGCGTGAACCTGCTAGGCTTCTTGGGCATGTATGGGAAGAAAAAAGATACACCTGAGGCACAGGAGGACCTGCAACGTTTGCACGAAAAAGACGGCATGCCTCCGAAGTTGTATGAAGGTCCTGCCAGCTACGCTCTTACGAAAGAAGAGAAAGAAATCTTCTTTGAATGCCTGCTCAGTATGAAGGTCCCAACTGGCTTCTCGTCGAATATAAAGGGAATAATAAATATGCCAGAGAAAAAGTTCCAGAGCCTAAAGTCTCATGACTGCCACCTGATTATGACGCAACTGCTTCCGGTTGCATTGAGGGATCTTCTACCGAAAACATCCGATTAGCCATTCTGAAGCTATGTGCATTCCTCAATGCAATCATACCAAGGCTAAGGAGTGATGTGGCGCAATGTCTTGTCAGTTTTGAGCTGGTGCTCCCACTGTCCTTCTTCAATATCATGACGCACTTCCTAGTTCATCTAGTCGACAAGATTGTCATTCTGGGGCTTTCTACACAATATGTTCCCCTTTGAGAGGTTCATGGGAGTCCTAAAGAAATATGTCCGTAACCGCTCTAGGCCAGAAGGAAGCATCTCCATGGTCCATCAAACAGAGGATGTCATTGGGTTTTGTGTTGACTTCATTCCATGCCTTAAGAAGACAGGTCTCCCTAAATCGAGGTATGAGGGGAGACTGACTGGAAAAGGCACGCTAGCAGCAGACTCAATAATATGCAGGGACGGGCATTCTTGGTCTCAAGAACACTACACAGTTCTAAAGAATTCTACCTTGGTGACCCTGTATGTCGATGAACACAAGAACAGTCTGTGCTCCAAACACCCGGAGCAGTGCGACGACTGGATTACATGTGAACACATCAGGACTTTCAGCAGTTGGTTGGAAACACGTCTCAGAGGTGACAACACTGTTTGTGATGAGCTGTACTCGTTGTCCAGGGGACCATCTTCTGTATTGACTTACAAAGTATACGAGATAAATGGGAATACATTTTACAAGATCGCCCAAGATCAAAAGAGCACCAACCAAAACAGCGGTGTCCGCTTTGATGCAGCAACCGAGAGGGGAAAGGACACATATTATGGTTACATAGTGGACATATGGGAACTTGACTACGGACATGATTTTAAGGTCCCTTTGTTTAAGTGCAAATGGGTCAATCTATGAGGAGGCGGGGTACAGGTAGACCCACAGTACGGAATGACAACACTGGATCTGAAAAATCTTGGGTACACTAACAAACCGTTCGTCCTAGCCAATGATGTGGCACAGGTTATCTATGTGAAGGACATGTCTACCATACCAAGAAAAAGAAAAGATAAGGAAGCGAATACATCATACGATGAGCCAAAGCGCCACATAGTTCTTTCAGGAAAAAGGGACATCGTGGGAGTGGAGGGTAAGACAGACATGTCTGAAGATTATGAAAAGTTTCATGAAATTCCTCCCTTCAAAGTCAAGGCTGACCCAAGCATCCTGATAAATGATGAAGATTATCCATGGTTACGGCGCAATAAGCAAATGACACAAGCAAAGAAAAAGTGAAGACTTTCTCCCGCAACTATTATGATGATACCATGCCAACTTTGTAACAGACGAGTATGATACCATTGTCCGTTTTGTACACGAAGTGCATCTAGTTTTTGCCGTAACCCTCTCAACTTTCTTGCACATGCTATGTGGATGAAATGATGATACCATGCCAACTTTCAACCTTTTCAGAGTTCATTTGAAATGCTTTTCAATTTCAGGGTCTTATAGCTCAAAATAATCAATAAATGCATGAAAAATAACAAATGAAGACAGAAAGGGCAGAAAGAACCGGTACTAAAGGAATCAACTAAAAAGCTTTTATAAACCTCTACTATTATTGAAACTAAAATTATATAGAATTTATGCAACTAAAATTATCAAAGTATTTTCTATTCAAAACATTAAAAGCAAAAAAGAATTTGCATAAAATAAATACAAAAAGCAAAAAAAGAAAATAAAATAAATAATTATAAACAAAATAAACTTTTATAAATAAGTAGAAACAAAATAAAATAAATAAGTAGAAACAAATAAAATAAATAAAATAAACTTTTATAAAATAAATAAGTAGAAACAAAATAAAATATACTATAATAAAACAAAATAAATAAACCTTAATAAAATAAATAAAATAGCAACAGTAAGTATTTTGTTGTAAGTAGAAACAAAATAAAAAATAAAGCAACAAAGAAAACAAAAAAACTGGAAAAAAATATAAAAATGCCACCTCCTGGGCCACCACGGCCTGAATACGACTAGAAACCCACCTAGTTGGGCAAGGATTCAGGCCCGCAGAAGGCCCAGCAGGCCCACAGGCAAAGCAGTGTCAAATTAGGCCTGCAGTTCAGAGGAGTTCGAGAGAGAGGAGGCAGCACTGCTTATAAACAAGTAGTCGACGCTCTCAACTAGCGAGGTGGGACTAAACTCCCACCACCACGCCGCTGTGCAAGGCCATTGGTCCCGGTTGGTGGCACGAACCGGGACCAATGCCCCCCCTTAGTCCCGGTTGGTGCCACCAACCGGGACCAAAGGCCGCCGCTTCCCGCCCTTTGGGCTGCTGAAAAGAGGCCTTTGGTCCCGGTTGGTGACACCAACCGGGACTAAAGGGTGGCATTGGTACCGGTTTGTGCCACCAACCGGTACCAATGGGTTTGCTATATAAGCCAGCACTTGTGAAAATTTCGTCAGTTCTTCGATCCCTCCGACGACGCCGCCAGGCTGCCCGAGCTCGCCGTGCCTCTGCCGCGCCCCCGACCACGCCGCCGTCGCCCTGCCCCCGACCACGCCGTGCGCCCTCGCCGTGCCTCTGCCGCGCCCCCGCCCCGTCGACGCCGTCGCCGCCCTCTGCCCCGTTGACGCCATCGCCCCTACCCCGACCACGCCGCCGTTGCCCTGCCCCCCGACCACGCCGCGCGCCCTCGCCGTGCCTCCGCGCCCCCGATGCACCCCGTCAACGCCGTCGCCGCCCTCTGCCCCGTCGACGCCATCGCCCCTGCCCCGACCATGTCGTCGTCGCTCCTGCCCCGACCACGCCGCCGTCGCCGCCCTCTACACCGACGTCGGTGCCGTGCCTCTGCCCCTGCACCGACCACGCCGCACCTCTCCTTGGTCAGGCCGGCGCCGCCCCCCTGTCCTCTCCTCTGTTTTTTCACATATTTATGATGTTTTTTCCAGATTATATGTATATGTGTGAGTAATGTATGTGTGTATATCTGATTATATGTCCTTTTTTTAGGTTTTTGTTCATATATATGATGATTTGTTTTTTGCATTTTTATAAAAATGTATATATGTATGTATGTTCTCTGTGCATATAAAAGTTAGATTTTTAGTACATTTGGGTACATTTTAGGTTAGTTTTATCTATATATGTTCTCTGATTTAGTACATTTTAGGTTAGTTTCATTTTTAGAAAAGTTTTATATATTTAGGAAAAGAAGGAAGAGAAGGAAGAAGGAAGAAGAAGAAAAAGTTTTATATATGCAAAAGTTACATTTTTAGAAAAGTATTATATATCTAGCTAGGAAGATATTGAAGAAGAAGAAAAAGAAGGAGAGGAAAAAGGAAAATAAGAAGAAGAAAAAAGAAGAATAAGAAGAGGAGAAGAAGAAAGGAATAGAGGAGAAGAAGAGAAAATAGAAAGTTCTCCTCTTTTTTTTTCTTCTTTTTTTTCTTCAATCTTCTCCTCTCTTAATATCTTCTTCTCCTCTTTTTATTTCTTCTTCATCTTCTTATTTTTTATCGGATATGTCATTGTCGATATACCCCGTGTCCCGATAACTTCAACACGAGGGGGAGGGTGTTCGACCTACCCCCTCCCCGATAACATTATTTTCCCATGTATGTACGTCGTCGTTGTCGATATAACCCCTCCCGGATAACTTCGACTGTGATAACTTATACCACGGGATCACCCCCCGGCCCTCTCGCTCGACCAAAACTCTCGAGGACACCGAAACCCTAGAAAAAAAATGATGTCGGTCTCCTACCCCCACCCGCCGCGCCCCTACCCTTGAAGCGTTGCCGAGGCCACCCCAAACCCCGAATAAGCTAGGTCTACGTTTGCACTAATATGTCCACCTGCTGTCATGTTTGTGTAATAATTGCCATATTGTAATATTTGCAGAAACAATGGAGCACGGACGAGACGAGGAAGAAGAAGAGGTGTTGGGGGACATAATCTTACCCGGAGGTGATGTCTTGTCGTATCTTAACGACAATGATGGTCTGGAAGAACGGGGTGAAGAAGCAGGCTACGGTGATCGAAGAGTTGAGGAGGAAAAACATGATTATGATGGCTCCGGTGACCCAATGCTGGTGCAAGAAGGAGCCCGTGGGGACGGCTCCGGTGACCGAACAGAGTCCGGCCAGGTAAATATATTAGTTAAGCCTGTGCTGACTAGCTAATTGATGCATTCATTGTTTTGGTATGTACATATATTAATTCACTCTCGTCTTTCTTCTTTTTTCTAGCCCTCCAGATCGAGCACAACTTCGGTAAAGAGACGAGGCCCAAAGAAAAAGTTGCGCTCGGATGAAAGGTTTGAGATCACAGCAATCGCGCGCGACGGCCAACCGATTGAACCCATCCGGACAAAGGAAGCATTTGCTGCTCAGTGCGGGGTTCTTGTTAGGGACAAGATCCCGATCAGCATCCACCAATGGTATAAGCCTAAGAAGGAACACCCTGAGGTGTCTTATGTCAATGATATCCAGAAAGATGATCTTTGGACTGAGCTGAAGGCAAATTTCACCCTACCGCCAGAGGAGGATCCGGAGAAGCCACTTAAAGAGCAATTAATCAAGTCTCATGCTCTTAAGAAGATGGCAGACCTATTCAGGAGGTGGAAGAATGAGCTGAAAACATTTGTCGACAAAGAAAAGACACCAGAATTCATCGGCAAATATGAGAAGATTAGACATCACTGGCCCGCATTTGTTGCCCACAAGACATCGGAAAAGAGTAAGAAGATGTCAGCGACAAACAAGAAAAATGCTGCAAAGAAGAAGCTTCACCATCGCACGGGGTCAGTTGGCTACCTCAAAGCCCGGCCTAAGTGGGCCAAGGCTGAGAACGATCTGCTTGATAAAGGATCGAACCAGAGACAATGAACTGGCCAGACCGTTGCCGGACTTGGTTCTTCGGGGCTGGCGGAACCTTGGACCCTGTATCAGGGAAGTGCGTTTGGACGGACGAGCAAATGAGAATACCAGTTAAGAGGCTTTAGCACTATATCGATGCAGCACAGCAAGGGACGTTCGTTCCAGACAGAGAGAACGACGAGCTCACAATGGCCCTCGGGAATCCTGAGCACCCTGGACGGACACGAGGCACGCCAGGCTCTGTTCCGTGGAAGGCTGGTTTTCCGGACGCAGGCGGTTACAAATGCCAGGAGAGGAGGAAAAAAGTGGAGCAGAACCAAATTCAGAAGCTGCACGAAAGGGTTGAAGCGCTAGAGGAACGAGACGTAGCTCGCAACAAGCGACCTGCCGAAACTACCCCCGAAGCTACCCCGCCATCTCAGCGGAGACGCAGCGTGGCTTCCACCGAGCTGCTTCAGCCGGAGCATGTCTTGACGGCTCCTGCTAGCTACCCCATGGATGCTATCACGGAGTCTCAACATTGCCACCTTATGACGCAATGGTAGAACTTCAAAGTCAAGGCGGCTGTCGGCTCTGTTCGACCTCCTGAACCCGGCGCAACTTTTCACTGTCGTCTGATTCCAGAAGGATATGCTAGTGTGACGGTGGACGAAATAACAGAGGGATTTGAGGACCTCCAGCTTGACTACCCTACCGGTGAAGGGGAGACTCGACTGGGTTCTGCTCTGAAGACTCCATGCCTATGGCGGAAGGAGCTCATCAACCTTCCGAACTGGACGCCTCCGCCTCCTCCTCCTCCTCCGGCGAGTAAGGGCACTCCGCCTCCTCCTCCGCCTCCTCCTCCGGTTAGTGATCAGGGCACTCAGCCTCCTTCTCCGGCGCGTGGCGGCACTCCGCCTCCTTCTCCGCCTGCGCCGGCGCGTCCAAGCAGCCAGCCTCCTCCTTCTCCGCCTCGTCAGGAAGGCCGGCAGAGACCCGCCGTCGCTCCGGCTGCTCCGGCGCGTCGTAGTCCTTCTCCTCCGCCTCGTAAGCAAGGAAAGAAGACAGTCACAACCGCTCCATCTGCTCTGCTGGCGTCTAGCAGTACAGCCAGAGGTGGGAGGCAATACAGATTCGGTCCTTCTCTGAAGACTCTAGAGAAGTTACCATACGAGAGGACCTCAGAGGAGAACGCGAAGATTGTGCGAGCCGAAGTGACGAATTTCTTTGAAGGGGTGAAAGCAAAGAAACATCCACCTCCGGAGGAGAAGGTAGATCCGGTGAAAGCAAAGCGCACTCTGGCTGCCCTAACAAAACCACCAAAGTCTCCGCCGAAAGGCAACTATGAGCGCATTATTGCAAAGACATTTGTCGAAGCGGAGCGGTCAGGAAGTACTGTCACTGATCAAAGTTTAAAAGAACGACGAGCTGGGAAAAAATTGCCCAGCTCGGCGAACAAGCGAACCAATCGTGCCCCCCGCTCAAGGTGTCTACCGACATCGTCGCTAATGATCCGAGGATGGTGCCCGGTTATAGCAATCTTGGAGATTACCTGCCCGATGATGTAGACTATGATTTCTTGGAGGTGGAGGAACACAGATACGGGTACGGGAAGCCTCTCGTCAAAGATGAAAGATCTCTAACAACGATGATGCAAAGATTACATGATTGGTACATGAAAAGCTACAGAGAGTCTGGGGGGAGGAATACTTTGACGCTGAGAGTTAAAGAGGAGCATGACCTCGTTGGAATTGAACTGTTGAATGTTCCATTTGAGGACTTCTTCCAGTTTTTCAATCAAAAGGCCCTCGATAAATCAACGGTCACTTGCTACTGTCTGTAAGTAGTACTACTTCTGTCAATAAGTCTCTCTATATAGGTCAGGTCTTTCATTGCATGTATTTATAATTATCCTCACTATATTATGCAGATTGAAGATCGCCGAATTGAAGAAAAGACAAATCGGTGATATTGAGTTCATTAACACAAATCTCATAGATGCAACTGAGGTTAAATATCATGCCGAAAATACAGAGGCCAACTTGCTATGATCGTTGGTAATAAATGAAAACAAAGATATAATACTCTTTCCTTACAACTTCAAGTGAGTGTTACTGTCTTGTGCATATTCGGTTTCCCTTATTAGTCCAGGTTATAGTAATGTAATTGATGACTTATGCATGCGTGCGCAGCTTTCACTATATTCTCCTAGAGATTAAGCTCGAGCAGGGAGTAGTAACCGTCTTAGACTCGAGACGAAAAGATCCCCAGGACTATGCGGACATGACTCAAATGCTCGAGAAGTAAGTTAAATCGATCATTATCCACCATATCAGCAACTTTGTTCATTTCCTGATATCAAGTAATTGTTTTCGTTGTCTGGCAGGGTTTGGAGAAAATTCACCAAAAAAGCTCCAGGACTGCCGAAGAAGCTGCAATTTACACACCCGAAAGTAAGTAATATAGTAGCATGTTCCGCGCATCTCCTAGTGATTCAAGCGCTAGTTTCATCAATACCATTTAGCATGCTTGCTTATCAGTTTGATTGACCTCTATTTCTTGTAAAGTGGTTGTGGTAGGAACAAGGGAATGATTTCTGTGGATACTACGTTGGCGAGTCCATCCGCCACACGACCTGTGAGCGGGGCTACTCTGACGAACAATATGAAGTGCGTAAGCAATAATATTCACAATTTTATTTTATTACCATCATTTGTGTTGAGTTTCATTTATTCATATATATATGTATTGACCCCTTCTTCAAATTAGATCTTTCGGATGCGGGATGAACTCCTAGCACCAGATTGTATGCGAGCAATTCAAGAGGAATTGGCGGCATTCTTCCTTGACCACATGATCGCTGAAAACGGAGAATACTATGTCGACCCTATGTTCCTATATAATTAGGAGATTATATTGTAAGAGATAATTATTGTATATATGTAGCCGGTTGTGTCGGATAGATATACGAGAACTTGTTGTTCGACCAATCTCTCGGAGAAGGAGAGGTGGTCGATATCACTTGTCTCTGTATGCATATGTTCATGACGATCTTCAGTTTCCTTCATTTGCTTACTAGTTAGCGTGTCTAGTCCTCTCTATACGTATATAGTACGTAGCGTCGACCAAGCACAGAGATAAGATAGGACACTTCTCTCTATTAATTAGCTAGCTAACACAATATAAGAAACACCTAAATTAACCCCCCAAAACCCCCAACCCCCCTTTAAAAAAAACAAAAACCCCAGCCCCTGAAAATGCTGACGCGTGGATGCCTATTGGTCCCAGTTAGTGCCACCAACCGGGACCGAAGGCCCTCCTGCCTGGGCTCGCCGCACCGGCCATGTGGAGGCCCATCTGTCCTGGTTCGTGTAAGAACCGAGACTAAAGGGCTAGGGCATTAGTAACGACCCTTTAGTACCGGTTCAACAACCGGGATAAAAGGCCCTTACCAACTGGGACAGATGACCCTTTTTCCACTAGGGCATATGTGAATTAAATCATGCGATCCTGATTACATAGATAACATGTATCTGAATTATGTCATGCTATCCTGTTTAGTTATTCATCATATCTTCGAATTATGTTATGTGATGCTATCCAGTTTAGATAGACATCATATATGTGAAATTATGTCATGCTATCTATTTTAGTTAAACAATATACATGTCAACTATTTCATGCCCTCTTTTTTCCACACTATCTCTTGCATCTGTCTCTCATACAATGTCCGTACATTCAACTATGTTTGCTGTTTATCAGCCATTTGAATTGGAGCGGGTGATGCCAGTATCTGGCGGAGTAAAAACACGGTCTTCAAAAGAAAAAGTGCTACCTCTTGGTGGAGATAGCACCCCGGTTGTACATGCACGAGAACCAGCCCTACCACACATAACCCAGACTCTCGCAGATTGTACCCCTACTGCGATGGTCAGAGAACCAGCTTCACCCAATCTAACCCCAACCCCAGCAGATAGTAACCCAGTTCCTGTTGACACAGCACCATTTCCACCACAGAGCTCCCAAACAAGAGCAGTTAGTAAGGCAGCTCCAGTGCCCAAAGGGCCAGTACTACCACGGCGAACCCCAACTCCACCAGTTAGTACGCCTATTCCTGTGGAGGAAGCACAACCAGCCAGTCGTAGTTTAGCATCTATCGCATTTTATGTTGTTAAATCCTATGTGTGTATCTTCCCATCTTGGAAATATTATACTAAAGATGAAGGAAAATGCCAATTGCAGGTGTTTGTCCAGGAGTTATGTGTAAGTAATGTCATTCATGGGAATTACTTTGCTTTGTCCCATACATTCTACCTCCATGATGGTAATAATACAGCAAAATTTCCCATTTTTCTCTATAGAGAAGGACCGATTTGGAAACTCAGGATGAGGTAACCTGTGCTAATACCTCTGCTATCTTCAAGAATGCATGGTGGCAGTATCGGAATTACCTGAAGAAAACGTACTTCACTGGCAAAGAAACTCATCAAATTCCCTTACGTTCTCCTGAGACACATTTACTAGATGATGACTGGGAACGCCTTGTTCTGTACTGGTCCCGAACCAAGAATGTGGTAAGGTCTATGAGCTCATTTTTTTAAGTACTGTATTCTTGTGTCTTACTGTACTCTGTTCATGTAGAACAAGTGCTTAAACCTGAAGAACAACAGTTCTAATGTAAGATTCCATTGCTATCGTGCATACTGCTATGCTCTTGTATCACTGTATTTACTCATACAAACTTATTATTAAATTGAAGGATCCAATCGAAACTCCAATGGCACAGCAGGTATGTTCACGCATGTTTCTTTAACAGGTTTGCTCTTGTCAATAGCTCTGTTGATTTCAATTCCAATTGTGTATACAGTTGACTTCTCATATCATGCACATTACTAGCATCACAACAGAGCCAATAGTGTTGTTGTATATGTAGACCCGTCGTACCCATCTGAAATCCTGTTGTGCCGTGTAGTTCCCACGCTTTGTATTCTTTCACTGCTGCTTTGTCTTGAACTGATATGATTTTAACCGTGTCTCTATTTTGATCTGGCAAGACAATGCAGTGACCATAGGACATAGATATATGTTTGTTTGATGCTTTTATTATGTACTAGTACTTGGCAATATAAGACTTGGTAGTTTAATCCTATCCACCTTACTAATGAACTGGTTCACCGAAATGAGTTTCATATAATAGTACATGCTAAACCTGTTATGTGTCTGCTTGTTTCTTCTTTTAGAATGCTGACGGGATATTGGGGAAGAGTGCCTTATTAAGCAATGGTAAAGGAAGTAATGCAGATAAGGTTCAGGATAGTGAGATATCATTGTTGGTCTCCAACAAAGCTGATAAAACAGCTAAGGATGTAGCGACCCGACCTGAATGGATCAAGTCTTTGTGCTTAAGTGTCATCCCTGGATCGGTATGCTGACACACACAGTACTCGAGGATTTATAACAGAGGTAAATCACATATATAAAGTAACGTAAATACTATTACCTCAATCCATATAGCGGAAGTAACAACAAGGTTGTGGATTCCCATCAACACCAACGGCAAAGTTGAGTGTAGAAATCGTAACCCTAACGTATCACTTACTCGTCGTAAGATTCCTGCAACATGAGAGGTTGCAGCCATATAGGTCAGTACAATGAATGTACCGGCAATTTCACACGATAGAGCAATGTTGAATAATGGCTATCACTACATGCATATTGGGCTGGTGGAGGCTCTAAGTTTACTTTTTTGCATAAAGCTAATTTTTCCCTACAGCAAAGGAATATATTTATTTAACTACCAAGTTTGTTGACAATATTGAGAAGGTTCCTCCAACTCAATCCCAAAGTAATAATTATAACCCATCAAATTCCTTAGGTAAAGTGATGACATCAATCAAATAATTCAAGTACCAGATACTCAAGGTGTCCATAACCGGGGACGCGGCTAATCATGATTAGTTTGTACACTCTGCAGAGGTTTGCGCACTTTTCCCCACAAGACTCGATCTCCTCCGTTGTATTTCTCGCACTGCATAATGTTTGAGAAACGGATGACCGAGACACAGTCTTTTAGAAGCATTTACTCTTTACTCTGGGTAGACAGTACCACCTACATCCCCTACATCTGCTAGCCTACCACTGAAAGAGGTCACACAACTTACTCAACTATGCCAGAGCCCATAATGGCTCGTGGCTGCACAAGGAAGTTTCTAGCATGAATAATCTTATGATCCCTTTGAGCCTAGGTGGCATTCCATAGGGTGATCACACAGGTACTGCAGGATCCCCTTGGGCAAGCACTGGGTTCTCCAGGTGTCCGGGCAAACCACTGGGTGCTCCAGCTTGCCCCAACCAATCCACCCAGATGTGTATTAAAGTAGCCACCTTAAGTTTCCCTTAGTTATTATCTCTCACAACTTTCATGAATCTCACATACCAATCCACGTCTATGAGCATAGCATAGCAGTGTAAGCATAACGCAATAATACCCTGGGTTTGAATGCAAGACAATAGGTTCCTACCTCATCAACTACTTCCCAATACCCACATGTTATCACATCCTACTCATGCAATGTTTGAGGGTTGAAACTAATGCATAAAAATTGGGTAATAAAGGGGTATGATCAAAGTGTGAACTTGCCTTGTACAGTTGATGAAGCTGATTGACACTCATAACTCCTGATAGTTCTACTCTTCATACTCTGTTCAATCTATCGTAAGCAAGCACTTGCATACATAAGCACTCATGCAAAAGAATCGAAGAAAAGATCTCGGAAAAATTCGAAAACAAGCGATTAACTCTTGCAACAGAAAACAATTTCTAACAGAACCAAAATTGTGTGGATCTGGTCTTATCAGAAATTTTAGGTCAAGTGCTTCAATTTGCAAAAAGAATCAACTCAAACGGAGTTACGGAACTCAAGTTACAGCAAAAATAGTGATTTGAGCAAATTTCATCAAATTAAATTTAAAACTACTCAAATTTGAAATACAATTGTACAAACAGAAACTTTAATAAATTTTGAATCTAATGCAAAAATAATCACTGAATTTGGATGTAAAACATAAAATTTATTAACAATCTAAAATAGAAACTATTCTGAAAATTTTAAAACAAAACAGAAAAGAAAAAAACCTTCGATCGGGCAGGGCTACATGGAAGTACGTGATTGGACGAAAACGTGCACCCATTGGTGGTTACAAGCGGAGGACCGAAGCTTAACAGAAAACAATTTGAAAGAAAAAACAGACGATCTAATCCTAGCCATCTAAAACGAATCGGACGGTTGAGGTGAAAAGCGGGGTTACCGCGGCGGTGGGGGTCGCTGGCGAAGTTGAAGACGGCGCCGGCGGCTCGGCTTCCAGCGGGGAGGCGACCCTGGTGGTCGGCGTCGGTGGCGGAGTAGTCGGGGAGGGGCGGCTCGGCGAGGCGGAGACGACGGAGGGGACGGCGGTGGTCGAAGGCAGCGGCTTCGCGAGCTGGTGGTGGAGCGGATCTCGTCGGAGTTGGAAACTCCGGCGAGCGCGTTTGGTTGGCTGCGAGGGCCACCGAGCGTGGGATTTGATGAAAAAGAGGGCTGGGGTCGGGGGTATTTAAAGTAGGGAGGCGTGGAGGAGGGGCAACGCGAGGGGAGGCGCCCGCGTCGGGCACGGCAGCGGCGGCGAACTCGTGCTGGAGGAGGAGTCCGGCTCGGGGTGGAAGACGGGCCCGACAGGTGGGCCCCACCAGTTGGCGTCAGCGGCAGAGGCGGTTCGGGCTGGCGGGTGTGTTGGTGCGGTCTAGCGGGCGCGCGTGCGGCTGGGCTAGCTGGTAGCTGGTGTCACGACCGGAATTTTGGGGATAATTAATTCCCATAAAACGGTCTTGGTGCTCACCAGCCCCAGGATTACTGTTAGCTGATGAGGCACCAACTTGATACAAGAAT
This sequence comes from Aegilops tauschii subsp. strangulata, assembly GCF_002575655.3. NCBI lineage: Eukaryota > Viridiplantae > Streptophyta > Magnoliopsida > Poales > Poaceae > Aegilops > Aegilops tauschii. The sequence continues at coordinate 503,421,750 of NC_053037.3, forward strand.
TCCAAGCAAGGTACAAAAATAAGTAGTACAAGACCATTGTGGCCTAGGAGTACAACATTTGGTTTCTAATGGTTGAGGGCAGAAGCGGTTGGATACATCTGCGTCTATGGGACTCCATTTCCCACAAGAACAGCTGACCAGGATAACTCCTATCTTCGCATGGCTGCTGTCGTCAACACGTAGGTTCCGAGGCTGTCACCGCGATGCTTATCTCCATGCGTGAAAATCTGGCCAAGACAATAGCCAGGGACAAGCCAGTGAGTACGTTTGAATGTACTCGCAAACATTAAGAACATGGGCGTAATATAACAGGAGATAATCATACTCCGAAACATTTATGATGATAAGTCTACCATGAAGTAAACAGAAATATGGGGATGCACGCGTGCAGAGAAAAATATGGACGTGTAATACGGAAGTAAAAGAAATGCACTGAGCGAGGGTCTGGATGACTCCTCGAGAGGAAACTGCAAGAATAATAATGCCGGTGCCAAACGAGGGTCTGAATGACTGCTCGAGAGGAAAATGCAAGAATATTAATGCCGCAGTCGGGCGTCGGGGCGACACCACATAAAGGGCTTATAGCAGAAAAAGAAAGACAGTGCGTGCCACAGTCGGACGTCTGAGCGACATCACATAAAGGGCTTATAAAAGAATAAATAAACAGCAAGCATGCCGCAGTCGGGCGTCTGAGCGACACCACAGAAAGGGCTTATAAAAGAATAAATAAACAACAAGCATGCCGCAGTCGGGCGTCTGAGCGACACCACAGAAAGGGCTTATAAAAGAATAACTAAACAACAAGCATACCGCAGTCGGGCGTCTGAGCGACACCACAGAAAGGGCTTATAACAGAATAATTACAGTGAATATCCAGGAGGTAGAACCATCCCAGGGATACTCAATAAAATACATAATGTAAATGGTGAGTTCATAATAATAACAAAATTAAAACAGGATCCTCAGATGTCACAGGTCATAACCAAAAATCTAGTCTAGCCGTTTCTCCATCCGAAGACCGTCGCTGAGTCCCAGCTAAGTCGTTCTGCATCCGAATACCGTTACTAGATTCAACTCAGACTGTGGTCCTTACTTATGAACATGGCTATCCAACAGGATATATCCTCTGCAGAGGGAGTACTGTTTTCCCACGAGTAACGGATTTATTTAGTCCATCGGGACTAATTCCGCCTATGGCCTTTTAATTGAAAACACGCCCGACCTGCACACACCAGCTTAACTCACCGATGTCTGGAATCACCCACGACATCTGCCAAGCAAAACTCTAAGTGGGGAGGCTACAACCTCGACGTAGCATGGGATCACAAAATTTATAACGCGCGCACACTAGGGGAGCTACCCCCCTCGGCTTCAACCGGAAACACCCATGCCCCCGGACCATGTGGCATGCCTACCGGAGGCCTCCGGTATCTTCCACCATGGCCTTTCTGTACGGTGTGTGCTTTGGTAAGGGGTTAACAACTTATTGAACCATACCCTGTCTGTGACAGGGACAAGTGGTGGTACCAACAAATAGGGAAGCTACTGATCAAGACTCGGCCTACGACCGACTCAGGTGGCCCAAGTATTCTCCAACTATATTACCATTAGTGGAATAAATCACCACTCATCAAGCCTCACCATGCCATACCGGACATACTCGTCTCGACAAGGGGCTAGGGACGAGCTCGCGTCTACCCAAGACCACGACTTCCCCGGCTTCCTTCCGGTATACATGAGGTGCTTACGAGGACGATTCAAAACACTAGCGTATCCATTGCTGAGCACAGAATATCTCCAAAAAGCATACATGCAGGAGACTTTATCGTCACATAAAGATAACGCAAACTCCAAGCCAAAGGTGTTGTAACCGCATCAGAACACCACAACAAATTATTATGCCAGAGTCCAGAAATGCTTGCCTTCAAGAGGATGCAAGGGATGCACTTTTTGGAAGCTTTTCCCTTTCCTCCAAATCCTATTTTGCAAAATATCCAAATAACAAATATTTCAAACACAGTACAAAAAGTTGTCTAAAATATTTTTGAAAAAAATCTTAAAATAAACTAGGTGAAATTTGGGAGAGGTAGGAAAAAGAATCAACTCATTTGGAGTTTTATTTTAAAAGTCATAGCTGGACAAAGTCTGGTCAAATCTCTGTTTTAAAAAAAATCAGAAAAAAGAAAACGCTTCGGGGAAAATACGTTTTCAAGGCAGAGGTGGCGTACTCCGGATCTTTGCGCTTTCACTTAAACGGAGGGGACGGCGCGCGGGTCACTGACAGTGGGTCCAGAGGGCCCACTGGTCAGGTTTGACCGTTCCTCCCTCCCTCCTCTCTTTCTCTGCCGAACGGTGGCGGCCTCCGGCGATCGCCGCCGACGAACGGCGATCCCTCGAAGGCATCTGAGGGCGGGGATGGAACGGCGAGACTGAGGCGGTCCTCTCGGTGGGTGCTAGGTAGGTGGGGACGGAGGAGGTCACCGGCGGCGAGCTCCGCGGCGGACGGAGGTTCGGGAGCAAAGTGCGCTTTGGGCTCCGGTGATCTCCGATCGAGGTTGAGATGCTGGGCAGCTCCGTATGGACCAGGGGAAACTATTGGTGGCGTTGGATTGGCGGGGGAAGCTCCGGTTGCGACGAATGGCACTGGATTGCGGCGGCGACCGAGCTGGCCGGAGATGAGGAAGAAGGGACTTTCTCTGACGATTGCTGGTTGCGGGAGCACTACGGGGGTGGACTGGGGTTGCCTGAGTGCTCGGAGGAGAACGGGGCCTCCTTATATAGCACGACGGGGCTGGCTCCACGGCGGTGGATAAGATCGACGACGGGTCGCCGTTGCAGTAGCTGCAGGGCGTCGAGGCGGCGACGAACGCGTGCCGACGAGCATGAGGATAAGCACGGGCTGTTCCCTGGGGCAGCTGGCGCGCGCGGGTGGCTTGGGCGGTGCCGAACATGGCATAGGCCGCGGCCGACGCCGGCGTGCCGCCAAGGGCCTGCCAGCGGTGCTGCAGTGCTCCAGAGATGGCGTGGAGAGGGGGGCGAGCTAGTGCGTGGCTCAACGGTGGAGCAGGGGCCAGGGACAGGTCGCGTCGAGTGCGGCAGTGCGGCGCGGCGGCTCAGTGCGCGCGCGTGCAAAACGTGCGCTCTGGGCGCGCCCAGAGCACGCACGGGACCTACTCGACGAAATGCCAGGGCGGTCTAGAGCGCGAGGATGAGGCTGGCAAATAACAGGACTAGGATAGAGATGGCTAGGAGTTTAGTGGACATGGTTGCTGGGTCATTGGAGCAAGTTCATAGTGCAAACTAGGAAACATGCCCAAAACTGACTGTGCACACTAAGTGTTCGACAGAATGCCAAGTGCACTTAGGCAACTCTTGGAGTGGCCAAAATCTCCAGATCAGGGTCTCTTTAGATGCAGGAGATGGTGGTAAGATCACTTGGGCAAAACCAGAAACTTGTTAGTGCAAGTTTTGCAAAACTCCAGTTTTGGACAGAAAGAAAAAGGGTTTAAAGCATGCACTTAAAAACCCCTAATGAGTCCACTCTCCTGGACTTATGGGTTTTGAAGGGAGGGCTACAAGTAGGAAAAAGCTCAGGGTTACTAGAGCAATGAAAAATAAGGTTGCAGTACAAATCACCAAATTGGACCAAAATGCAAAAGAGGTTGATCCACTCAAATTTTTCAAAGAACATGACTGGGTTTTTGCATAGAGTTGAATTGTATGCAACCACTGACATCTCCAAACACTTGGAAGAATTTTTAAAGAAATATTTAAATGGGTTGTAGTGCAAAAGTGCCTACTGGACCAGATTGGAAAAGTTGGTGTAGAGCTCAAAATCTCCAATGGTCAAAAGGTATTTTTGCATAAAAGTGATGTGGAAACATCACATGACATCCCCAAATTTTGGTGGAAATTTTAAATGCATTTGTCAAATGGTTGTAGTGCAAAACAGGCTCCAAATTCAAAAGAAATCATTTTAAAAGAATAAAGCTCCGAGAAAACATATCTTGACATTTAAATCCACTAATAAAGAATTTGTTTTATCATAGAGAGTATTCAAGTCCAACAATACTCTTTGAAGTTTTTTTTTCCACTTGAAGTAAAATTCACAATAACAAAAGGGTAAATCTTGACAAAATGGAAAAGTTTTATTTCCTGACAACGTTTTAATAAATAAAACAAGGTCAAAATTTTTGGGGTGTCACAACACTACCCCCCTTAAAAAAAATCTCGTCCTCGAGATTTGTTAAAAGCGGTTTCGAACAAACACTGTTTTTATCACAAGAAAACATTCAACTGCACAAAAACAAAGTGGCTACAGTGAGAGGGCAATAAGTGGTGTAAAACCACAGTGTGATACACTGGCGTAGTGTGGAAAAATCCATGGTTAGGGGAAACGAGATAATTTTACGTAGATACAGTAATTTAGAATAAATTCTAAATTACTAAAATACGCTGGTCGCACCCGAGAGCACAGTGCTCCCTTTGGCTGACAGGTGGACCCAGGGCCCACTATCGGCCTCTTCTTCTACCTCTGGCTCTCTCCTCTCTCTCGCGCGCTCTCCCGCGCTTCCTCCACCGGCGATGCCTAGCTCGTAGGGCATCAAGGCCGTACCGCGGTAGTGCACGGCGTGCTAGCTGCCGGTGCAGTGTGCACTCACCTCACGGGCCAGGGCGCTGTCGGCACTGCTCGCGGACTCGCCTCCGAACACCGGCGGTCGAGCGACGAGTGGCGCTGGTGGACCTCGCCCACCGTACACCGATCTCGGGCTATAAAATGATCGCGGCGTTCCTCCTTTCTTCCTTACACCTGGCCTCGTTCCTACTCCTCCTTCCTTCTCCTCCATTGCTGCTAGCAGGAGCTCGAGACGAGGCTCTAATGGCGGAGGCGATGCCGGACTGGTATGTGGTCCTGGTGTGTGGAGGTTTGGCGGTGCTGCTGGGGTTCTCCGTGCTCCTGTGCGCGATGATCCTGGATGATCGTCGAGATGCTGCCGCTCGAGTGTTAGCTCTTTGCGGCGGCGGCGATCACGTGGACTAGGCGCGGCACCGAGCGCTAACTGTTGTCGGCGTGCTGGGGCAACTCGTGCCCGAATGGTCACTCACGAATCTCTCTCACTGAGACCGTGGTGTCCTCGAGTGTGGTTAGTTCGGCGCGACAATGTGCTCAAGGATTTGTAATAGTGCTCGAGGTCGAGTGTTTGTTGCCGTGAGTCTACTGTTACGATGCTGCGCGAATAAAAGAAACTATGTCGTGAAAATACATGCGCAGCAGTGACTCGGGGAAAGAAATCTCCTCGAAAACATGTTGCGAGAGAAAAAATAATAATTAAAACAAAACTAACAGCAGTAAAACTGTGCACATAACAGGAACTAAAGAAAATCGGATCCGTCGCACAAAATTTTACGAACATGCTGTAACACATAAATACAAGTACTGGGGCAATAAATACATAGGAGGCGTTTACAAAGAAAACGGCAAAAAGACAGGGTCCTGAGAAAACGCCTCTGGCACTGGGGCACACTCCTCTTCTATCGGGGGAAGCGGGTTGACCAGCCGATAAATGCGCCATTCTTGGTCAGGCCTCAGGGGTCTGCCAATAGCGATCCGAGGATTTAAATCAGCGAGGCTCTGGAGGTAACCCATTACCCGCTGAGTTAAACACTCCTGAGCGATAACGTACTGGGCAAGGTTGGCCAGTACTAGATCTCTCTCAATGCGCCCACCGGGAAAAGATGCAACTTCTCCGGGTGCTGCGCGACTCGGAAAATAATAGTATCCTCGCTCGCTGGCATAGGGCACTGCGAATCGAAGACGAGTGAGCGCCTCGTACGCAGCAGCTTCTATAGCCATATGCGGAGTCGACATGGATTTCCCCACGAAGGAGACTTCCGTTGGGTCTTGGTTTGGGTAGGCGGGAGGGATGTGCACCACTGCCCAATATTTCGAGGTGGATGGAGTGATCCTCGATTTGAGCAACTCGTACTGGGGTGGGCGGGTGGCACTCATGGTGCTGCAGGTAAAGTCCCACAATAATTTGACAAAACTGCCCGGGGTTGCTTCTGGGGTTCTCAGATAAATACTGGGGGTCGGCATGGCAAAGTAATGACTGTGAGCGTAGTGCACAAGGTGAGGGGTACTCGGCGAGGTCACGAGGTGGCCTTTAAATAGCACCGGGGCTGGGATAAATCACTGGGGAAAAGGTGACTGGTTGTCGATCCTGTGCTCGGGTCAAAAGCCACAGATATACATTTCACATAAATGGGACGCATTTCTGTGGGTGCTGACGGGGTTGGTCTTGGTAGCTGTGCCCAAAAATTAAAAATGCATCTGTACGGTAACGTACACATGCATAGCTACTACTCCAAAGCTAGGAGCGTTCAAGTAGACCGCATGTAATAAAAGCGATACAAGACCACATCATTACAAAGCGTAGGAAAACTAAGGCTCGATACAACTCGAGCGACTTGGTCTACTTCGTTAATGTCTAAGTGGGCTGGCCTTGCGGACGCCGGTGCTTCGCCACGGTTCTCACCGTCGGGATTTGCTGGCTGAGGCTGAGGGGCTGCAGGGTCGGGGAAATGGTGATGACCATCGCGGGGGTTGTTGGCCACAATCCCGTTGGAATGGGTTCCCAAAAGGCGACGAAGCGCTTCTGGGGTCACCAAAGCACTCTGGTTGAGGGCTGGCGCGGACCTCAAAGGATCGATCGGGTGTCCGAACAGCACAACTGGGTTGTCGGCGTCGGGCTCCGCTTCTCTTCTCGCCGGGGCTCGGCGAACCAGTTCTCCACGAGCTGCGATCAGATCAAGGGTGACCTGATCGAACAGTTGCTCTAGTGCGCTTACATAGCGCACCAGATGCAACAGTGCAGGATCGGTCTCGTGGTCTCCGTTGGCAACCTGGGGCGGCCTACCATACCCATCACGACTGGCGTAGTAGTAGAATGAGCGACAGTTAACTCTGGGCGACAAGTGCCGGAGTTGAACTATAGCTTCTCGGGCTGCCAGTTGGACGGCCTGTGGCTCAAAGGAAGTTGTCCTTCCAGTGAACCTGTAGGGGCGTTCTGGCGACAGACCCCTACCATAGATGTGCACAGTGGCCCAGTACTGACGGCTCTCACCGTACATGGGTCCCTGGTACACAACATACTCAGGAGGCTCTTCTAACGCATAGGCACGGCGTGTGAGGTTTGCGAGCACGGTCACAAAACCTCCCAGGTTGGTCGCTGTGGTCTCATTGTGAACAATGGGACCAGGCATCGTGGCTTGGTTTTGGGGGAAAGAGGCTGTGCTGTGCTGTGGCTAGCGTGCCCTTTTTATAGGAAAAGGGGACGGAGTCTTCCTCCGCACGCTTGCGACAGAGACGGGTTGGGTGTCGGTCACTGGCGTGTGATCGACGGGATAGGCTGATAGGTTGGGCACCGTCCGCCGAAAGGCGTCGGGTCACTGTGGAGCTATCTTACGCGGGAAGCTTAAACGGGGTTAGGCTAAGGTCTGGTGGTTTGGTTAACCTAGGTTTATTGACCTGGCTAAGATAGGATTAGCCAATGGTCAGCCTGGCTCTGATACCAAGTCTGTCACGACCGGAATTTTGGGGATAATAAATTCCCAGAAAACGGTCTTTGTGCTCACCAGCCCCAGGATTACTGTTAGCTGATGAGGCACCAACTTGATACAAGAATTCCAAGCAAGGTACAAAAATAAGTAGTACAAGACCATTGTGGCCTAGGAGTACAACATTTGGTTTCTAATGGTTGAGGGCGGAAGCGGTTGGATACATCTGCGTCTATGGGACTCCATTTCCCACAAGAACAGCTGACCAGGATAACTCCTATCTTCGCACGGCTGCTATCGTCAACACGTAGGTTCCGAGGCTGTCACCGCGATGCTTATCTCCATGCGCGAAAATCTGGCCAAGACAATAGCCAGGGACAAGCCAGTGAGTACGTTTGAATGTATTCGCAAACATTAAGAACATGGGCATAATATAACAGGAGATAATCATACTCCGAAACATTTATGATGATAAGTCTACCATGAAGTAAACAGAAATATGGGGATGCACGCGTGCAGAGAAAAATATGGACGTGTAATACGGAAGTAAAAGAAATGCACTAAGCGAGGGTCTGGATGACTCCTCGAGACGAAACTTCAAGAATAATAATGCCGGTGCCAAACGAGGGTCTGAATGACTCCTTGAGAGGAAAATGCAAGAATATTAATGCCGCAGTCGGGCGTCGGGGCGACACCACATAAAGGGCTTATAGCAGAAAAAGAAAGACAGTGCGTGCCACAATCGGACGTCTGAGCGACATCACATAAAGGGCTTATAAAAGAATAAATAAACAGCAAGCATGCCGCAGTCGGGCGTCTGAGCGACACCACAGAAAGGGCTTATAAAAGAATAAATAAACAACAAGCATGCCGCAGTCGGGCGTCTGAGCGACACCACAGAAAGGTCTTATAAAAGAATAAATAAACAACAAGCATACCCCAGTCGGGCGTTTGAGCGACACCACAGAAAGGGCTTATAACAGAATAATTACAGTGAATATCCAGGAGGTAGAACCATCCCAGGGATACTCAATAAAATACATAATGTAAATGGTTAGTCCATAATAATAACAAAATTAAAACAGGATCCTCAGATGTCACAGGTCATAACCAAAAATCTAGTCTAGCCGTTTCTCCATCCGAAGACCGTCGCTGAGTCCCAGCTAAGTCGTTCTGCATCCGAATACCGTTACTAGATTCAACTCAGACTGTGGTCCTTACTTATGAACATGGCTATCCAACAGGATATATCCTCTGCAGAGGGAGTACTATTTTCCCACGAGTAACGGATTTATTTAGTCCATCGGGACTAATTCCGCCTATGGCCTTTTAATTGAAAACATGCCCGACCTGCACACACCAGCTTAACTCACCGATGTCTGGAATCACCCACGACATCTGCCAAGCAAAACTCTAAGTGGGGAGGCTACAACCTCGACGTAGGATGGGATCACAAAATTTATAACGCGCGCACACTAGGGGAGCTACCCCCCTCGGCTTCAACCGGAAACACCCATGCCCCCGGACCAGGTGGCATGCCTACCGGAGGCCTCCGTTATCTTCCACCATGGCCTCTCTGTACGGTGTGTGCTTTGGTAAGGGGTTAAAAACTTACTGAACCATACCCTGTCTGTGACAGGGACAAGTGGTGGTACCAACAAATAGGGAAGCTACTGATCAAGACTCGGTCTACGACCGACTCAGGTGGCCCAAGTATTCTCCAACAATATTACCATTAGTGGAATAAATCACCACTCATCAAGCCTCACCATGCCATACCGGACATACTCGTCTCGACAAGGGGCTAGGGACGAGCTCACGTCTACCCAAGACCATGACTTCCCCGGCTTCCTTCCGGTATACATGAGGTGCTTACGAGGACGATTCAAAACACTAGCGTATCCATTGCTGAGCACAGAATATCTCCAAAAAGCATACATGCACGAGACATTATCGTCACATAAAGGTAACGCAAACTCCAAGCCAAAGGTGTTGTAACCGCATCAGAACACCACAACAAATTATTATGCCAGAGTCCAGAAATGCTTGCCTTTAAGAGTATGCAAGGGATGCACTTTTTGGAAGCTTTTCCCTTTCCTCCAAAATCCTATTTTGCAAAATATCCAAATAACAAATATTTCAAAAACAGTACAAAAAGTTGTCTAAAATATTTTTGAAAAAAATCTTAAAATAAACTAGGTGAAATTTGGGAGAGGTAGGAAAAAGAATCAACTCATTTGGAGTTTTATTTTAAAAGGTATAGCTGGTCAAAGTCTGGTCAAATCTCTGTTTTAAAAAAAATCAGAAAAAGGAAAACGCTTCGGGGAAAATACGTTTTCAAGGCAGAGGTGACGTACTACGGATCTTTGCGCTTTCACTTAAACAGAGGGGACGGCGCGCGGGTCACTGACAGTGGGTCCAGAGGGCCCACTGGTCAGGTTTGACCGTTCCTCCCTCCCTCCTCTCTTTCTCTGCCGAACGGTGGCGGCCTCCGGCGATCGCCGCCGACGAACGGCGGTCCCTCGAAGGCATCTGAGGGCGGGGATGGAACGGCGAGACTGAGGCGGTCCTCTCGGTGGGTTCTAGGTAGGTGGGGACGGAGGAGGTCACCGGCGGCGAGCTCCGCGGCGGACGGAGGTTCGGGAGCAAAGTGCGCTTTGGGCTCCAGTTATCTCCGATCGAGGTTGAGATGCTGGGCAGCTCCGTAAGGACCAGGGGAAACTATTGGTGGCCTTGGATTGGCGGGGGAAGCTCCGGTTTCAAGGAATGGCACTGGATTGCGGCGGCGACCGAGCTGGCCGGAGATGAGGAAGAAGGGACTTTCCCTGACGATTGCTGGTTGCGGGAGCACTACGGGGGTGGACTGGGGTTGCCTAAGTGCTCGGAGGAGCACGGGGCCTCCTTATATAGCACGACGGGGCTGGCTCCGCGGCGGTGGATAAGATCGACGACGGGTCGCCGTAGCTGTAGCTGCAGGGCGTCGTGGCGGCGACGAACGCGTGCCGACGAGCATGAGGATTAGCACGGGTTGTTCCCTGGGGCAGCTGGCGCGTGCGGGTGGCTTGGGCGGTGCCGAACATGGCAGAGGCCGCTGCCGACGCCGGCGTGCCGCCAAGGGCCCTGCCAGCGGTGCTGCAGTGCGCCAGAGATGGCGTGGAGAGGGGGGCGAGCTAGTGCGTGGCTCAGCGGTGGAGCAGGGGCCAGGGACAGGTCGCGTCGAGTGCGGCAGTGCGGCGCGGCGGCTCAGTGCGCGCGCGTGCAAAACGTGCGCTCTGGGCGCGCCCAGAGCACACACGGGACCTGCTGGACGAAATGCCAGGGCGGTCTAGAGCGCGAGGATGAGGCTGGCAAATAACAGGACTAGGATAGAGATGGCTAGGAGTTTAGTGGACAAGGTTGCTGGGTCATTGGAGCAAGTTCATAGTGCAAACTAGGAAACATGCCCAAAACTGACTGTGCACACTAAGTGTTCGACAGAATGCCAAGTGCACTTAGGCAACTCTTGGAGTGGCCAAAATCTCCAGATTAGGGTCTCTTTAGATGCAGGAGATGGTGGTAAGATCACTTGGGCAAAACCAGAAACTTGTTAGTGCAAGTTTTTGCAAAACTCCAGTTTTGGACAGAAAGAAAAAGGGTTTAAAGCATGCACTTAAAAACCCCTAATGAGTCCACTCTCCTGGACTTATGGGTTTTGAAGGGAGGGCTACAAGTAGGAAAAAGCTCAGGGTTACTAGAGCAAGGAAAAATAAGGTTGCAGTACAAATCACCAAATTGGACCAGAATGCAAAAGAGGTTGATCCACTCAAATGTTTCAAAGAACATCACTGGGTTTTTGCATAGAGTTGAATTGTATGCAACCACTGACATCTCCAAACACTTGGAAGAATTTTTAAAGAAATATTTAAATGGGTTGTAGTGCAAAACTGCCTACTGGACCAGATTGGAAAAGTTGGTGTAGAGCTCAAAATCTCCAATGGTCAAAAGGTATTTTTGCATAAAAGTGATGTGGAAACATCACATGACATCCCCAAATTTTGGTGGAAATTTTAAATGCATTTGTCAAATGGTTGTAGTGCAAAACAGGCTCCCAATTCAAAAGAAATCATTTTAAAAGAATAAAGCTCTGAGAAAACATATCTTGACATTTAAATCCACTAATAAAGAATTTGTTTTATCATAGAGAGTATTCAAGTCCAACAATACTCTTTGAAGTTTTTTTTCCACTTGAAGTAAAATTCACAATAACAAAAGGGTAAATCTTGACAAAATGGAAAAGTTTTATTTCTTGACAACGTTTTAATAAATAAAACAAGGTCAAATTTTTTGGGGTGTCACAGCTGGGCCGGCCTAGTCGGCGGAAATAAGTTTTTCCTAAACAATTTTTTTCAGAGAACTAAATAAGAATAAACAACAAATTATAAAAATTATATATAGGCCTATTATATATCAAATTTTTTAGAAAAAGATTTTCTACAACCTGAACATTTTTCTAGCATCAAATAAAATCCAAAATAATTTAAATAAAGCAAACAGTGCGACTTTGCAATAAAACCTCATAAAAATCATTTTTAAAACACCAAAATAATTACAAATTTATTTCTCTCCATTTTTCTACTGTAGGGAATGATTTTACCCTAATTTCCACATATTTTATTTTTGGAGAAAAATAATTTGAATGAAAACCAAATAACTCCCAATTGAAAATAATTTCAAAGGGACTTTGAATTTGATTTCTTTTAAAATCATTCAGTTGCATAAAGTTTCTAAAATTTGAAATATTTCCAAATGAAATTCAAATCTTTTCAAAAACCCTTTTCATTTATTCAAATGGAAGAAGTCATGTCATCTTCTCTCTAGGGTTTTGTGATGAGATGAATTTGAATTCATGGATAATATAAAAGCAAGATGAAACTTTTGGGAAACTCATTTTATTCCGTCTCATTTTAACTTTCAATAAGTATCGGATTTCACTCAATTTCACACAAGCAATCACACCACAATCAAACAAACAACCCAAAACTATTTATTTAATATAAGATTCCAAAATTTAGAATTTTGGGATGTTACAAACCTACCACCCTTCAAATGAATCTTGCCCTCGAGATTCGGAGAGGTTGGAAATAAATAGGTTAGGTTCGGGGTCTTCTCAAAAATCCATCCATCGTCACAGGGGGTATGGGGTGCTACCACCCTTAGAAACATGGTTACGGTTCCATCAAAACTCAGGTCATACATCCTTATTATTGGCGGTGTCAGTCTTCTCAGATTCTCGAAAAAAATTCCTTCTCTGGGCTCTTCCGGTAGTGGCATAACCCTTTTCCTCAATTCTTCTCTCTTTTTATCTGGGACTGGGTCTTCTTAGCTGATGGGTCTGGCGCCAATACTAAACAACTATCGATATCTTATGGTGGTCATCAATTTATGGTTTCTCCTGCAGGAAATGGGTCTAGGCTTCATTCTCACAGTATGACCTACGATTGGCAACAACTGCCTTGTAAAAGGGAAAATTGTCATACCATTCTAAGGTTTAAACATGGTTTTGATCGTTGTCTCTCTACTATGGGTAAGTCACTCAGATTTACAATCCCCTATAGCAAGGCGAATAATAAGAGTAAGTCGGTATGGTGATCAATCCATCCCGCACCCAAATCATTACCTTGTATATGGTTTAGCAAATCTCGCTTTCTAACACTCGGTCATCCTCACAAGCATTGTAGAATTTCTCTTGTCGACGAACCAAGTTCAGATAAATCCATGGATTCTGCAAGCCAAACAGACATCTATCGTTCCTTTACAACTATCAGGTTTTGCGTTACTCCTATAAGATCGTCTGTTGATAAAGTCATATCTTCTTCCAGGGTTTTTCCTTTATCAAGAGTGTGCTTGATTCTTGGCAGCTCCTGGAGCCTGTGGGTTATGGCCCATCTCATCACTTGTAAACCTTGAACTCATCATTGGGCAACTGATCGCTATTCCAACATCCAGCTTCCTATCATTCTTAAATCCATCCAATTTTACTGTCTCCCTTCCTTCCATTTATACCAAACTAAGACGTGATCATTGTTGAGGAAATCGTTAACTGGTAACTGCTCGGTTGGCTGGCGAGTAGGGGATTAATAGGCTAATTGGGAAGTTAATCGGCCATTTAATCAATTAATCGGACGATTTATCAGCTTATCGGCTACTCGGTGACGCTATGAGTAGGGATTAATCGACAAGTTAATTGGTTATTCGGATGAATTCTTGAATAGGGGACGTGATTACTCAGACTCATTATGGAGTTACAATTGCTCCATATTACCAACATTCTACCTCCTTTATATCCAATAGTACTTCATCCCTTCATACTCCTGGGGTATCCCAAATATCGAGACAAAACATGTACTTATTTTGTCCGAAGTCCACTCCGTGGAATATCATCATCCTTTCAAGGGGTCAAGTGTCCTCACAGGGTACTACCACCCTTAAAATGCACAAATTCTTCCATAGACCATATTTCTCATATCCACGAAAATGGTCAATATCTTTCTTCATAGAGTAACAACTAATAAAATCCAAATCAGTACCAAACGATGCTATCTTTATTGATTAACAAATTATTACAATCTCTTGCATTTTCCATTACATGACTCAACTCAACACCTCAATATAAAAGAATTGTTCCCAATACTACTACTATTTAGCACAAGCCTCCTTCTCTTTGGGACAATCTCTGGCAAAGTGCCCTGCTTCATTACAACGGAAACATATTACTTCTGACAAGTCTCGAGGTTTACTTTTGATTATATAGCCTCCTGGGGTCCACGGCTTCCTTTTAGGGCAACCGCTAAAGTAGTGCCCTGAATTTTTTTGCACCTGAAACAGGTGATATGACTCAAGTCCTTCCTGGAATCCAATACATTTCTCTTCCTGGACGTTTTCGTTCCAATCAGGGCTTCTATTTCCTATGGGTCATACTCTACTTCCTTTGTCGGGAATTCTACTAGATCCCCCTGCAGACAATTCTGGGTGATGTGTCCTTCTTCTCCACATGAATAGCAAGACTTGCTGCAGGTTTTAATAGGGTATTCTTCGGGTGTGTCCTACACCTCTTCCTTCATCATAGGTTCTTCTAAAATTTCCATGGGGCTCCTTTCATTGCTTCTTTCTTCTGTTGGATGGTTCTTTGTACCATAGGGTAAATGTGACACTGAGCAGGGTAGTGGGTAGTCTCTTCACACAAGAAATAAGTAATCTGCCTAGTTGGGCATTCTTCAGCAGGGTGACTTCCTTCACAATTAGGGCATTCATCATTGTGTTTCTTTACGGTTGTGTCCTATTTCTCCGCAGAGCTTGCATGCACAAGGTTTCTTCATATCATTTCCATAAGGCTTCAACTTATGGGACACAAGCCGAGACTTTAGTGGAGTCAACTTAAATTCTTCCCAAGTAGTTACTCCTTGCCATCCATTGACGGTTTGGTACATCCTTGTAACACCCACGATGCGGCTATATCTCCCACGTGTCGAGGCACGACTTAGAGGCATAACCGCATTGTGGTTTTGTCGCAAGAAGGGTCATCTTCACACAATCCCATGTAATGAACAAGAATGGGATAAAGAGTTGGCTTACAATCGCCACTTCACACAAAACATAAATAAATTCATACATCATCCAAAATACACATATAGACCGACTACGGTCAAATCCAAATGAAAAGAAGATAACCCCAAATGCTAGATCCCCGATCGTCCCAACTGGGCTCCACTACTGATCATCAGGAAACGAAACATAGTAATGGCCAAGTTCTTCATTGAGCTCTCACTAGAGCTGGGTAGCATCGCCTGCACTGGTATCATCGGCACCTGCAACTGTTTTGGTAGAATCTTTGAGTCATGAGGACTCAGCAATCTCACACCCGCGAGATCAAGACTATTTTAGCTTATGGGTAGGAGAAGGTAGTGAGGTGGAGCTGCAGCAAGCACTAAGCATATATGGTGGCCAACATACGCAAATAAGAGCGAGAAGAGGAGCAATGGAACGGTCGTCAACTAGTAATGATCAAGAAGTGATCCTGAACTCCTACTTACGTCGAACATAACCCAAAAACCGTGTTCACTTCCCGGACCCCGCCCAAAAGAGACCATCATGGCTACACACGCGGTTGATGTATTTTAATTTAAGTCAAGTGTCAAGTTCTCTACAACCGGATATTAACAAATTCCCATCTGCCTCATAACCGCGGGCACGGTTTTCGAAAGATAAAACCCTGCAGGGGTGTCCCAACTTAGCCCATTATAAGCTCTCACGGTCAACGAAGGATATTCCTTCTCCCGGGAAGACCCGATCAGTCTCGGTATCCCGGTTTACAAGACATTTCGACAATGGTAAAACAAGACCAGCAAAGCCGCCCGATGTGCCGACAAATCCTGAAAGGAGCTGCACATATCTCGTTCTCAGGGCAACACCGGATGAGTCTAGCTACGAGTAAAACCAGCCCTCAAGTTTCCCCAAGGTGGCCCCGCACGCAGCTCGGTTCGGACCAACACTCGAAGGAGCACTGGCCCGGGGGGTCTAAAATAAAGATGACCCTTGAGTCTGTAGAACCCAAGGGAAAAAGGCTTAGGTGGCAAATGTTAAAACCAAGGTTGGGCCTTGCTGGAGGAGTTTTATTCAAAGCGAACTGTCAAGGGGGTCCCATAAATCACCCAACCGCGTAAGGAACGCAAAATCAAGGAACATAACACCGGTATGACGGAAACTAGGGCGGCAAGAGTGGAACAAAACACCAGGCATAAGGCCGAGCCTTCCACCCTTTACCAAGTATATAGATGCATTAATTAAAATAAATATATTCTGACATCCCAAAATATCCATGTTCCAACATGGAACCAACTTCATCTTCACCTGCAACTAGCAATGCTATAAGAGGGGATGAGCAAAAGCGGTAACATAGCCAAACAACGGTTTGCTAGGAAAGGTGGGTTAGAGGCTTGACATGGCAATATGGGAGGCATGATATGGCAAGTGGTAGGTAGCGCAGCATAGCAATAGAGCGAACAACTAGCATGCAAAGATAGAAGTGATTTCGAGGGTATGGTCATCTTGCCTGAAATCCCGCTAGGAAGAAGAACGAGTCCATGAAGAAGACAACCGGACGTAGTCGAACGAATCCTCACAACTCCGGAATGAAACCGAAGCTAACGAGAGACGTAAACCGGAAAGAAGCAAACAACATGGTAAACAACCAACACATAAGCATGGCATGATGCACAAACAAGTATGATGCATGTCCGATTTAATGAGGCATGGCAAAATGCAACAAACAATACTACAAATTAAGTGGAGCTCAATATGCAACGAGTTGCATATTGACGAAACACCACATGACTTATTTAGTTCTCTCCCACTTATGTACCCAGCAAAGTTAAATGTTGTTAAACATGGCAAGAGGGTGAAGCATAAATAAACTAACTATTTAGGCAAGTTTAAATGACGCCGGAACAACAAACAACAATTCCGGAAAATCCCCATATGCATATTTCGAATTTTATAATATTCTGCCCTAAACACAATTTTAATGTTGTTAACCAGCAAAATAAAGTGCGCCATGTTAAACTAGGCATTTTTCTACCCCATTTACATATCAAGTTTATTAAATTCGGAGCTACAGTTAATTAGTTATGAAATAAATCATTTTAACATGGCATTTAAACAAATTAATGCAAACAGCAAGTTTAAACATTTTAACATGGACGAAAGCAGCATATTATGAAACTAGATAAAATTCTAAGCATTTTACGTGTTTAAACCATTTTATTCCGATGCATGGTTTGTGAGATACCAAATGCATGGACAAGAGGGACTTTTGTGCAAATCTGTAAATCCTGGATAATTACTAAATTCGCAGAGACAAGGAAAAAAACACATGTGGGCCAAATATGCAGGCCGGGCCAATAGTGCATAGGAGAGGGGGCTGTGCTATGCTCACATTGGGCCAACAGGCCGGCGGGGAAGCAAAGGCCCACGAGCAGGCGAGGCATGAGGTCGCTGGGCCTTGGGGTCGCGGTCAACGTGCGGCTCTACCGAGCGAGCTTCTACTTCTCGTTACTTAAGAACGAAGAACAGAAGCAGCAGCAGGGTCATGGCGATGCAGAAGACGGCGCCAGGGAAGGTTCTGGCGACGCGGTCGGCGGGAACCGGCCGGAACGGGCGGATCCGGGCGCGGGAAGATGGATCCGGCCGGTCTTGGCGAAGATCGAGGCGTGGGATGCAGCGCGAAGCAGAGGGCGACGGGGGCGGCTCAAGTTTCTGTAGGAAGAACGCGAAATAGAGTTTCAGAGTAGAGAGAAGGGAAAGTGGGCAGAATAAAGAGGGACCCGACTGGTGCTGCTCACCGGCAGAAGAGGAGTGATGCGGAGGAGGCAGGCGAGTTCGATCCTCCTGGATCAGCGCGACGAGGAGGAAGACGGGGCGCGGCACGAGGAGGGACTTGGCGCGGTTGACGGGGCGCGGCTGCGAAGCACGGCCAAAGCGACACGGGCATCTCTTCAAGCACAACCGTGGCATGACAGCAAGATGGCGACGACGGGGAGACGACCCGGTCGCTAGGAACTGGACGAGGGGACGAGGTGATGGCGACTCCGGTAGCGCAGCTGCTATGGGTTGGAGCTGGGGCCTCCATGGCGGCGCTACGAGGACAACAGAGAGAGAGAGAGCAGCGTGAGAGAGAGAAAAAGAGAGAGCAGATGGGGAAGGAAGGGAGCAGGGCACGGCGGGGAACTCATCTCTGGTGAGGTTGTTGCTGCTATTGCTAGGACGACAGGGGCACAAGGCCTTGGGTGCTCGTGTTCGTGTAGGCAGGGAAGCTTGGAGCCTCGGGCAAGAGCTCCTGGATCAAGGGATCAACGATGTTGTATCGATGGATTGATTGGGTGGATGGATCGAGGGGATGGCTAGGCCCGGAAAGTGAGGAGCAGGTGGATCGGGAGGAGATCCCGAGGTTGGAGGGAGGCTGTCGGCTGGCGGCGGCGGAGGATGGGATAAGTCCCTAGAATTTAGGGTTAGGTAGATTATATAGGTAGGGGATTAGGGTAGGGGTTAACTCGGTCCTTCCGATCGTGATCGGGCGGTCGAGAATAAATAGGTAGGGAGTCTAAATAAGAAAATGGAGATGTTTTATAGATGTTTGGAGATGATCCGGACCCAACGGACACGACCGAGCGGATCGGGTTCGGAGAAGTTTCGGACGCGCGAGAGGGGTCTATGCACTGCGCAAGGAGGGGTTAGTCGGTCACGGTCAAGAGGGAAGCGAAAAACCGGTTGGACTCGGACCGGTCAACGAAGGCAAGGGGGTAACGCGGCAACTACGAACGGATGCAAGCTTTAAGAAGACATGTTGATGCAATGCACATGATGCCATGATGAGATGCCACAAACAAATAAAAAACACAACTGACTCGCAAAACAAGGAAGGCATCTGGAGCGTCGGTCTTGGGGCGTTACAATCCCCCGCCAAGTAGCAGCACCTCTTTCAAAGCACTGAAGAGCATGCTGGGCCATATTCCTTTCCGGCTATAGTGTTATTCTTCATGTGATCCTCCATGTTCTGAATCCATCGGTCTATCTCTAATTGACTTATCGTTCCAGAAAATATGAGTTCATCTCCATTCATCCTCTATTGGGTCCATGGGTTTTAGGGTGAGATAAGAGAGATAGAGAGGGATACACACAATACAAACAAAAGTTTTGAAAAGACAGATTTTATGTGTGTCTGTCAGAAAAACATCAAACAAGTGACAGCTCACAATCGTCGCATCTAACGTAAGTATATAACAGGGGTTTGGTCTTCTAAAGGTCAATAAATCTTCAAAGTCACCAAACTCTTCACGTCTTGTTCATGTATCCGATGCCTTCTTCCGATCATGCTTGTCCTTCTCAAGTTCTTTTGCCTAGATCATCTCTGTTGACGTGAAGTCTCTCATGACGTCCTTTAAAAGTTGCGTTCCAAACTTCTGGATTTCAACATCCTTGGCATGAACCATGGTCCTACTATTCTTCAGTTCCTGACGAATCTCCGGTATCTCGAGGTTTTGTTCCTCCAGTTTGGCTACTTCAGCTTATGGGTCCTATGTTCTTCACGAAATGTTTTCTCGTCAAATACGGCTTCCTGCAGGTCCATCTTAAAATTCTTGATGTAATACTCCAGATCCTGGTGATACACCAGCTAAGGTTAAAACTTCATCTTTTGCTGATGGGTGCTCCATCAGCCCTTTTGTCATCCAATCCTTCTAAAGAAATGCATGCTTAACTCAGCCTAGTGACCATGGCATAAGCGGGCGATAACATCATGGATAGCCGTGTTTATGCCCATGTCATTGCCATGAGCTATCATTACATAGTTGATATCTCATGTCTTGGGGTTTTGTTGACACCCAAAAATTTGAGTCTTGACATTCCATGTCCCGGTCTTTCTCCGACACACCTTGATCTCGGGTATTGACAGCTTCAATAGTCCGACAAATTCCACAAGGGTAACCTTCCTTGGTCATACCAATCTGGAAATTCTTCAAAGCCTTCAAATTCTACTAGTCTTCGGAGTCTTCAATCGTTGTAGTTTCCATTATTACAATATATGGTAAAATCATCTTCATTCCGTAGTGGTCTTTAGTTGTCCAATATCTTCTCGGAGTGGTCTCATCAGTCGAAGCTTCGTCTGGTCAAAAGGGGAAAAGGGTATAGTCTAACTAAAAGGGAAATTTTGATAAAGCTCGGAAAAGCCGAGAGGTAAAAGATCTTTTTGAAAATAAAGTTTTAGAGAAAATCATCTGCTATGGGCTTGCATTTATAGGGTTCACGTCCTACAGTCAACGTCTGCTCTGATACCATCTTGTAGCGACCCGACCCGAATGGATCAAGTCTCTGTGCTTAAGTGTCATCCCTGGATCGGTATCCTGACACACACAGTACTCGAGGATTTATAATAGAGGTAAATCACATGTATATAGTAACGTAGATACTATTACCTCAATCCATATAGCGGAAGTAACAACAACGTTGTGGATTCCCATCAACACCAATGGCAAACTTGAGTGTAGAAATCGTAACCCTAACGTATCACTTACTCGTCGTAAGATTCCTGCAACATGAGATGTTGCAGCTGATGACCCACAAGTATAGGGGATCTATCGTAGTCCTTTCGATAAGTAAGAGTGTCAAACCCAACGAGGAGCAGAAGGAAATTACAAGCGGTTTTCAGTAAGGTATTCTCTGCAAGTACTGAAATTATCGGTAACAGATAGTTTTGTGATGCGGTAATTTGTAACGGGTAACAAGTAATAAAAGTAAACAAGGTACAGCAAGGTGGCCCAATCCTTTTTATAGCAAAGGACAAGCCTGGAAGAACTCTTATATAAAGGAAAGCGCTCCCGAGGACACATGGGAATTACCGTCAAGCTAGTTTTCATCACGCTCATATGATTCGCGTTCGTTACATTGATAATTTGATATGTGGGTGGACCAGTGCTTGGGTACTGCCCTTCCTTGGACAAGCATCCCACTTATGATTAACCCCTATTGCAAGCATCCGCAACTACAAAAGAAATATTAAGGTAAACCTAACCATAGCATGAGACATATGGATCCAAATCAGCTCCTTACAAAGCAACACATAAACTAGGGTTTAACACTATTAGGAAAATGCTTATACACAGTAGCATAGAGCGCTGGAAAGAAGTAAACGCTGCTGCTATTTAGCAGTAGCGCTTTTCCTGGAAAGCGCTACTAGTAACTCCATAGTAGTAGCGTTGTGAAGCAGAAACGCGCTACTACTATGTGGGACCAGACGAGGCCACCGACTATTTTTGTAGTTTTAGCGGTGTACAGAAAAAGCGCTACTTCTAACAGTTTAGTAGCAGCGCTCTGTTTTTACGCGCCGCTACTGCTAGTGGGCCCCACTTAGTAGTAGCGCTTTTCCTGGAAAGCGCTACTACTAAGTCCAATAGCAACATCGCTTTTTGCAAAGCAGCGCTACTGCTAGTAGCGGCTGCTGCCACCTTTTCCACCCCTTCCCCTCCTCTCCCCCACTTTGCCCTTCTCCCCCTGCTTTCCCCTCTCCCCTCTCCACTCTAGCTCCACCATTGTTTCTCTTCTTCTCTGTTCCTCCTACCTCTCTTCTCTCCTCATTAATGGCTCCCTCCTCCATAAATGGCCTCTCTCTTTCTCCTACACCTCTCTTCTCTCCCCACTACTAGAAAAAGGGCTATAGATGGGATTGACACTAATGGTGCACCAGACAAGCGGTGCGCCATTAGTATATACTAATGGCGCACCACCTTCTGATACGCCATTAGAGTTGAAACTACTAATGTCGCACCAGGCGCAGGGTGCGCCATTAGTATAATTTTTTTTTAACTAGTGCGCCTGTCCAAACATACTAATGGTGCATCCAGACACAGTGTGCCATTACTAGTTGTAACTAGTAATGGCGCACCTGGCCCAGGGTGCGCCATTAGTATCAAAAAAAAATTTAACTACTGCGCCTGTCCAAACATACTAATGGCGCACCTGTCCCAGGGTGCGCCATTAGTATAAATTTTTTTTAACTAGTGCACCTGTCCAAACATACTAATGGCGCATCCAGACACAGTGCGCCATTACTAGTTGTAACTAGTAATGGCGCACCTGGCCCAGGGTGCGCCATTAGTATCAAAAGTTTTTTTTTAACTAGTGCGCCTGTCCAAACATACTAATGGCGCACCACCAGAAGGTGCGCCATTAGTAACCTGGATTACTAATGGCGCATTTAGAGTTGGTGCGCCATTAGTAAGTGGGCAGCAACAAGATATTTTGGACAGCCTCTCCTACCCACACTCACTTTCTCCCCACTTCATTCTCTCCACCTCCTCCTTGTCTCGGGTGCCTCCTCTTTTTCACCTCATTTCCACCATAGATTCATTCAATTTAAGTGGTTAAATTACCTTGTTTTGATAGGTAAGTAAGGGGGGAAGCTATATTTATGTTGTTCTCCCTACAACAATGTGCACATGCACTTTTTATGGCCTAGCTAGATCTATGTATGTTCGTGGTGTTGCATATGTTTGTGGTGTTGCATATGTGTTTGTGTTTGGAGGTGTACCGGTATTTGAAATGCGATAGTTGCCAATATTTTGCCGGAATGTTGATTCATTTCTGTTTCGGCGAGAATTTTGGCATTAAGCATTCTTTTTGGTCCTATTTTTAGGGAAAGTCATGCCAAATTTTTTCTTGGTTCTAAAATATCGTTTTGCTCTACCCCGCAGGCTACCATGGTCCGCATGATGACCGAAGGCATCGTGAATAGGTTTTTGAGGTCCGCGAAGGCCGAGATGCTTCAAAAGAACGAGACGGAGATAAGTTGTCCGTGTCGAAGATGCAAGCTGAAGAGCCTTATTGCGGACCCAGAATCCTGGCAGGTGCGGGACCACCTGCTCTTGCGTGGTTTCATGGATGGCTATCGGTGGCAAGGTGATGAAGATGACTACGAAGTCATCCATGGGGGCCGGGCAAGAAATGAGGAAGGGCAGCAAGACAACCACCGCGGCTCGGGCGGGCGAGAAGACGAAGAATCCCCAGGAGATGATCACGACGGTGATGCTGTACACAGTCATCATGTAGAAGATGCAGGACATGATGATGAGGAAGATGCCGGAGCAGACGACGCTGGACCATCGATGGGCTGGGTGCAGGACCCTCATATTCAAGAGCTGCTTCTCAAGCAGACGTATAACGCAAGAGCTGCCGCCCGAGAGAAAGCCAAGATGGATCAACTTGAGTTAGACGCGGTTACTCCATTGTATGAAGGATGCAGGCCCGAGGATACCCGCCTGAAAGTAACGCTCATGGCTCTGGAGATGAAGGTAAAACACAAAATGACCGACGCATGCTTCGATGAGAACATGTCATTCTGGCACGAACGTCTTCCCAAGGGGAACAAGTGCCCGACCAGTTTGGAGGAGGCGAAGAAAATCGTGTGTCCTCTGGATTTACCGCACGTGAAATACCATGTGTTCATGAACAATTGCATCATTTATCGGGACGAGCACGCGGAGTCTACCATATGTCCGGTGTGCGGCGTCACTCGATACAAGAAGCGGAAGAAAGCTCCTCGAAAAGTGGTGTGGTACTTTCCGATCACTCCTCGTCTGCAGCGGTATTTCGCGGACCCTAAGGTAGCAAAGCTCCTGCGTTGGCACGCGGATAGGGAGGAGAAGAAGCGAGAAGATGACGCAAATGATCTGGAGATAGATAAAAAAGACAAGATGCTGAGTCACCCTAAGGATGCGAGCCAGTGGCAAGCGTTGAACTTCGAAGACCTAGAATTTGGGAACGATCCAAGGAACATCATGCTGGGCGCGAGCACCGATGGAGTCAATCCGTTTGGCAGCCAGAGAAGCACACATAGCACCTGGCCTGTGTTTGTGTGGATGTACAACCTTCCCCGCTGGTTGTGCATGAAGAGGAAGTACATTCACATGAGTATGCTAATTAAAGGACCGAAACAACCAGGGAACGACATCAATCTGTATTTGGGGCTGCTGAAAGAGGAGCTTGACACGCTGTGGAAAACGCCAGCCAATACGTGGGACGCCGCAGAGAAAGAATATTTCCCTATGAGAGCCGCGCTGCTCACGATGGTGCACGACTATCTCGGTTACGGATATCTCGCGGGGCAGGTGGTCCACGGATTTTCTGGATGCGTCAGGTGCATGGATGACACAACGTATCGCCAGCTAGATAGAGATCCCAGGTCTTCAAAAACCGTGTTCATGGGACATCGAAGGTGGCTTCGCGACGATGACCTGTGGAGAAAACGCAAGGATCTATTCGATGGTGAAACCGAACCCCGAGGACGCCCGCGTACGAGGAGCGGCGAGGAAATAGACGAGCTGTTGAAAAATTGGAAAGACTGCCCACTGCCGGGAAAGAAGCAAAAGGCACCAGATCCGGGAAAGAAGCGAAAGGCGCCAGAGCCGCTGCTGAAGGTATGGAAAACGAGGTCTGTTTTCTGGGACTTGCCGTACTGGAAGATCCACCATGTGCCTCACAGCCTTGATGTCATGCATATCACGAAGAACGTGTGCGAGAGTCTGCTTGGTACCCTGCTCAACATGCCAGAGAGGACCAAAGATGGGCCGAAAGCAAGGGCAGACTTGAAATCAATGGGCATCAGGCAGGAGCTTCACGCTATATATGATGATGATGATGATGATGAGGCGAAGCAGGACAAAGAAAGTCGTCGCAAAGGCAAAAAGGCCAAGAAGACCGGAAATGACTACCCTCCCGCGTGCTTCACTCTAAGTCAGGAGGAGATCGAGCAGTTTTTCACCTACCTCGTAGGAGTAAAACTTCCTTACGGTTACGCGGGGAAGATAATCAGATACCTAGACCTAGCGAAGCTGAAGTTCAGCGGGATGATGTCTCACGACTGTCACGTGCTGATGACGCAGATACTTCCAGTTGCAATCCGTGGGATCATGGACGCGCACGTCCGTGAAACGCTATTTGGCCTATGCAACTTTTTCGACGTCATCTCTCGGAAGTCTGTTGTCGTGAGGCAACTCAGAAGGCTACTGGAAGAGATCGTGGTGATACTATGCGAGCTTGAGATGTACTTCCCGCCCGCATTCTTCGACGTTATGGTGCATCTGCTGGTCCATATCGTGGACGATATCATCCAACTCGGGCCGACGTTCCTGCACAGCATGATGCCGTTCGAAAGGATGAATGGTGTCATCAAAGGATACGTTCGCAACATGTCACGTCCAGAGGGAAGCATAGCCAGGGGCTTTCTGACCGAAGAGTGCATCTCCTACTGCACGAATTATCTAGGCATCGAGAACCCCGTTGGTCTGCCCGTCAACAGGCACCTCGGCAGGCTCGCTGGATGGGGTCACCGTGAGAGTCGCCGCGAAATGCATGTCGACTTCGAGGGTCGACTCGCCGACTTTGAAAGAGCAAACCTAGTCGCGCTACAACACATAGACGTGGTCGATCCTTGGGTGGTAGAGCACAAAACCTTTATGAAGAAGACGTACAATGACCGAGGCCAACAGAGGTCGGACGGAGATATACTCAAAGAACACAACTCATGTTTCACGCGTTGGTTCAAGCAGAAGCTTCTGTCGTACCCTTTACATGAGGATTCTTCCGCGGAAGAACAACTCATATTCGCCTTGTCACAGGGCGCCGAGCACAACCTGATGACATATGAGGCGTACGATATCAACGGCTACACATTCTACACCGAGGCCAAGGACATGAAGAGCGATGGTTATCAGAACTCCGGGGTAACGATGGAATCCTACACCGGTAACGACAAGGACAGTTACTACGGAAGGATCGAGGAGATCTGGGAGCTGAGCTATGCTGGAGAGAATGTCCCGATGTTCCGTGTCAGATGGGCCAAGAGCGTCCTAAAAGAAGACCGGTATTTCACCACCATGGTTATACCCGAAGCCAAATCCAAGACCGCAGGCGCAAACGTCACCGCGAAAAATGAGCCATGGGTACTGGCTTCCCAAGTGGACCAATGCTTCTTCATTACCGACCCGTCAAAGCCTAGTCGTGTTGTCGTGAGGAGAGGCAAAAGGAAGATCATCGGAATGGATGGAGTAGCCAATGAGCAAGACTTCGACAAGTACGACGACCCGAGAATCGAACATGACGACGATGATGAAGTAGCAGCATACACCACAAGAAGAAGCAGGACCACCCTACCTAAAGGACGTCCGTTCCACAGAAGAACTCCATTTGCGAAAAAGAAGGCAAGAAGATTGTGAACAGATAGCTACCTAAGATCGATTGTATTTAAATCATAGCCTTCATTTCTCGATTGTATTTCATGGGCACTTTTTGAACTATCATGAATATTTTTAAATTTCATGGACACTCGATCTCGATCCCCCTCCATCTCGATCGCTAGCTATCCCACCTCGCCAGATCCGGTTCCCCTCGCCGCCGAGCACCCCCCGGTCCACCGGCCCCCCGCACCCCGCGCACCCTCCCCCGCTCCACCGGCATTACTGTTTGATGATATTTTTTAAAAAAATTATTACTTTCTTATAAAAAAATATTACTGTTATGATTTAAACAAGTTTGAACATATTTAAAGACAAATAAATATCAAACAGCATTTTAAATGCATAAAAAAAATTGTGGAGCCTAGGAATCGAACCCAGGACCTCCTGGTGTGAGAACTGGCTGCTGACCAGTCAAGCTAGCAGAGGGAACTTGGTGTGGATCAGGTAAGGTGGAAGATAACCTGTTGGCTCGAGCAAAAATAAAAAAAAATACTAATGGCGCACCAGGGTGAGGTGCCCCATTAGTATGGACGTACTTATGGCGCACGAGGGTGAGGTGCGCCATTAGTATGGATGTACCTATTGGATAACCTAGCCCCTCTCTCTCCCTCGCCGTCGCCCTCGATCCCCTTGCCCTCTCCTCTCCCGACGCCGCTGCCCCGCCGCCTCGACGCCGCCCCATCGTCCTCGTCTCCGCCCCGACGCCCCGACGCCGCGACGCCGCCCTCTCCTCTCCCGACGCCGCCGCCCCGCCGCCCCGTCGTCCTCGTCTCCTCGGCGCCGCTCTCCTCGTCTCCTCGGAGCACCACCACCACCCAGACCTCGTCGCCTCCCGGACCTCGTCGCACCACCACCAACATCCACAGCGTCGACGTCTTCGTCCCCGACGATGCCCCCGTCTTCTACGCCCGCAGGTACCCCATCCAAATCACCCCTGCCTCCATTTCCCACCTCTCCCTCTCTGCTCCTAATACAACAATCTGTCTCTGAACTTCGCTTTTGGACTCCTGAGTACATTTTGTTTGGGAACTGCATACTATGTTTGATTTAAAACCATGCTATTGTAGAGTGAAAGAGTGCGTACATGTGCTATTGTAGTACAGAAACAGAGTTGTGTTAGATTCATGAAGGATTGTTTTATATAAAACCATGATTTTGCTATATCATCAGCTGTATGACAGTACTATTTTTCAGTTCCCTGTGTGTTGCTTCAGTATCTCTTTTCCTACCTGAATTTTCTTCTGAATGCAAGATGATCCTAAATGTGCTGCTGGTTTTATGACTGTAGCTGCTATGCTCTGGTTTTGTTTCAACGACGTGCTCTCGCTGTGTATGTAGAGTATCCCTGACATCACTTTTTTGCATTCTGATTATATCTAGTACTGCTCCCCTCATTCTTAGACTACCTTATGAGATCAGATATCATCAAAGCTAGACAGTAAACATTAGATGTAAATTGGCATGCCATCAATGCCAGATAACACTGACCCTTTCCCTCCCTTTCTTGATTTAGATATAGGCTATCAAGACTTAATTCCTTCCAAATGAGATGGCATATTGCAAATTTTTCCTACAAGCAGTATCACTAAACTATCACTTTAGAACCAGAGCATGCCTTGTGCACCCAATTTTATCTTTCCCAACGAGATGTTTCTCATTACCAACTATCATGTGAAATTTGAAAAGTTACACTATACTGCAGTCAAATATTCAGCAAACGAGTCCATCAAACAAAGATCCTCTAGTAGAAGAAACTCTTCTTTTTCTATCAGTACTAAGCTACTGTTCATGTAAGTAAAACCAGCATACTACTGTTCAGTTGTGTAATTGCATATGTATCGAAGCACTAGGGGGTAAACCAAGAAGGTAGATAGCACAAAATTCTTCACTAGGACAGTGACAACAGTGACTTTCTGTTATCCCTACTGTTCCCTTGGTAAAACGTATAGGATGTACTTCTCACGATCAGGACTGCAGCTAAGATGAACATGCAATCTCTCTTTTCTTTTAATTTTCAGAACATTTACAGTCTTGCTCACTACTCTGATTCTTCTTTATCAGTGGATGCAAAGTCAAAAACAAGAGTTTTTAGGACTTCATGTTTTGAAACCAGTTAAATCATATAGTTTCTGTTATTTTTTCTCATGCTCCTGTTCTCTGAACATATTAGCTGGAAGCATCACATAGTTTGTTAGCTTTTTACAGACAAGTGTGCTTTGATTTTTGTTTAAGATTGCAGCTATCTTCATGTTGTTTGTTCCATAAATATTCTTATATACCATCAAAATAACTTCTGTTAATTATGTTCAGTACTGATGAATTTTTCATTGACTATTTTGAACACTGTCATTCTCAAGTTAAGTTTGTACTCTGTAACCTCATAACCTCATAAAGAGCAATATATTTGTTTGGTTGTCTTTTGTGAACAATATTTACCCCTGTTCTTTCATGTGCAATTTGTAATCATCTATCTAACCATGTTTTCCATTAGAAGTTAGAACGTGTCTGTTTGTCTATTCTAGAACTAAGGTGTAGCATCCAAGAGCTTGTCTTCATTTAGTATGCTTCAGTTTATCTATTGTGGATTACTCTCTCCATTCCCAATTAATTGAAGTTCTAGCTTTGTCCTTATTCAAATTTAACCAAGTCCATAAGAAAAATATATCAAGACCTACAACGCCAAATTAGTTTCATTACACTGAAAACTAAGTTTCTGATTTATTTTGTTATAGAAGTGTATTTAGTTAGTTACTTACTCCTGGTAGCTAATAAGTGGTTACTCTTTGGACTTTGGTGGTGTATGTATAAAAAAACAGTAGCAAATAAAAAAAAGCAGTAGCAAATTAAAAAACAGTAGCAAAAAATTAGGTATAAAAACAGTAGCAAATATAGCTAGGGCAATTTTGTTTAGGTATAAAAAACAGTAGCTACAATTTGTAAAAAGCATCAGCAACTGAAAAATCATCCTGAAATATAGCTAGGACAAACTTCAGTCTTTTTTCTGTTTGTAACAGAAACTACAGTAGTAAATATTTCCTGAAGTAAATATTTTCAGTCATTACAAATATGATACTGCTTGGAGATGATACTGCTTGGAGATGCATATATTGTTTCACCTCTTCACATGCCAATGTATTTTCCATGTTGTCATGGAGGCCTTTTTTGCCTTGTCCACCCAAGAGGCCCTTGAGTTTGCCGGAATGTCGATTAACTTCCGTTCCGGCAAATTCGGGTACTCCATATGTCCTATTTTCCAGCCAAGGTCATACTGAAATTTTCCGTGAATTTTTGCATGACTTTGCTAAAAATAGGACATATGGGGTACTTGTGACTAATGCATGGGCCGGGGTATCTTATTAGGTAATTAAGTAGGATCAAGTGCCCCGGCGTACTTGTGACTAATGCATGGCTTTTAGGGTGCCTCGGTGTCGATAAAAACCGAAATGATGAAAGCTTAGGCTTTTAGGGTGCCTCGGCGTCGAAAAACCCTCAATGATAAAAGCTTAGCTTTTAGGATGCCTCGGTGTCGACAAACCCTAAATGATGAGACCATGATCTTGTTCCTTGACAATAACCAACTTTTTGACCAAACTTTGTTCCTATTTAGAGAGAAACATGGCCAACAACGATGAGGCCGGGGGTTCGAGCGTCAAGCCATTCTGGAAGCTATCCCAGGAGATGGAGGAACAACCTCACTTGTATGAGGACACCGCCTTCCCCACCGATCCTGAGACCACTGATGGTACCGCCGAGGATGACCCCACTGATGCCACCACTGATGGTGCCGCCGACGATGCCACCACTGATGATGGCGGCGCACACACAGATGGCAGCCAACCGAAGAGGCAACGGAAGGACCGGCGCCCGACCGTGCTCCGCACCCTCAAGGAGGAAGTTACTGAAGTGGACTCCGACGGGAATCCAACGACGCCCGAACGAATAGTCAAGGGGTACTCGCTTCAGCTCAGGTGCATTCTCCGGAGCACCGTCTCGATCAACACCGAGAACCTGAGGCATCCTGACCGAGGGAATTTGCGCAACCTCCTCTTCACGAAGCTGCACGAACGATACAAGTTCCCCGCTGAATTTGAAAACACAAGCCTCAAAGGGAATAAAGTGAACAATGCTGCCCTCACGAAGATGAGCAAGGCCCTGTCTACTTGGAAAAGCAATGTGAAGAGAATGATCGAGAAAGGTGAGAGTTATGAGAAGATCAAGGAGAAAAATCCTTCGATCACCGAAGATGACTACAACGACTTCAAGATCAATTGCTCGAGCACCGCAAACTCCGAATCAAGTAAGTGGGGGAAAGAAATGCGGGAGCTGAACTTAGGGGAACACACACTTGGTCCCGGCGGTTACAGAGTGGCGGAGCCTATATGGGACAAGGAGGAGGCGGACCGTGCCGAGCAAGGCCTACCGCCCCTCTTCGATAAATACGGTGACAAGCAGACCAGGAACTTTGTCAGGGCCCGGTACAAGAAGTACCCGAAAACAAAGGAGCTTACCACGGATCCGAAGACCAGGGCGCTTGAGCTTGTTCTGGTAAGGAATACACCCCCCCGTAATTAGCTCCATATGGTTGCATTATAATTAATGAAGCCAAATTTCTAAATGGTTCACATTCCTTCCGCAGGCGACTGAAAGCAGTAGCGCGGGGTCGACTAAGAGCAACCCTTGGGACACCACTCTAAATAGGGCGTTGAATGTAATGAAGAACAAGGATAAGCTCAGTAAGCCGACGTCAGCTGGTTGTGTGGCCGGCAAAGGCTTGTCGACAAAATGGTCGTCATACTATGACACTGCTGGGTGAAAGGAGAAAAAGACCAGCTCGGAAAGCCAGGCGCGCGAGGTTCAAGAACTCAGGGCACAGGTGGCGCGGATTCCGGAGATTGTCCAAGAGCAAGTGCAACAACAACTCGGAGCGACGATCACCGCCATTGTGCCTACCTTGATCCAGGGGATTAGTGCGTGGATTGCGGGCGGCCAACAGGGGCCGCCCCCGATTCCTAGCTTCACGGCCAGCAACTCGCACAACGCAATGGCGGGGCGATTGGTGTCTCCGGCGGAGGCGGCATTGGTGTCTCCGACGCCGGCACGGGAGCTTAATGCACCCGGGTGTACGCCGGCCGGCACCTCTGCAGCAAGCGGCCCCTCCGTCAACTGCACGCCCGCCGTTGGCGCTGCCTCGACATTAGCCGAGCTCGACGCCATCATCACGGTAACTAATTAAGCCTCTCTCGGCCGAGGACTTCATCTCCTTGCCTTTGACTGGGCATCCCTAACGCCCTACATGTTTTCGCAGGGCGCCGCCGATGTTCCGTGCACTCTGCTGCACTTCGTGAACAACGAGTTGGTCGATGTCGCCAAGGGCAAAATCGTTCAACCGGGCAACCCCTTGTTCCACGGTACCCAGATGCCACCCAACTTGTTTAGGGTTCAACTGGTTCGGGTGCTGCCAGGCTGCGACGAGGTGTTACCTCTGATTCGACCCAT
Organism: Aegilops tauschii subsp. strangulata; assembly: GCF_002575655.3. Taxonomy (NCBI): domain Eukaryota; kingdom Viridiplantae; phylum Streptophyta; class Magnoliopsida; order Poales; family Poaceae; genus Aegilops; species Aegilops tauschii. Next base: position 503,453,621 of record NC_053037.3, read on the forward strand.
CGGGGCCGACGATGATGACGTGATGAACCTCAGCGCCTGCCTGAGCTGGCCCTTGCTTTGGCCGAAGAGCCAGATTCGTTTGGGGGCGGGGGACACCACCCCAAAGACAACACCGCCAGTCGTGCCGGCGCCAAGTCGGCCCCATGGCAAGACCGCTGCAACGGTGCCGGACATCCCTATGCCACTGGATCCAAACATGCATATGGCACAGGATCAGAACGACGACGACGACGATACATTTGCCAACTTTCATGGGGATGGTGTCGACTTCATGGGGCCTCCTTCTCAAGAACCCAACCCAACAAAAGACGTGTGCGATCTAGCTGGTACCGCGGAGAAGCCAAGTTGCAACAGGCTTCGTCTGCAGTTCAGCTCTCAGGAGACGCCTCCAGCTGCCGACTTCACCGAGCCTCAGATAGGCGAGGTGCCAAATATGATCAGCCCCAACACACTCAAGAAGGCGGTCTGTGAGCAGAACTCGGTCCCATTACAGGAGATCAAGAAGAAGGCACGCAAAAGAAAGACTAATAAGGGTGCGGGCCAGCCGGCACCGAGTACGATCCGTGCTCAGGACGGGCCACCTTCAACTGCGGATATCTCGAGGAGGGTGCATGTGGCGGGTAGGCCGATGCTACCGAGAAATATGCTCGATGCTGCAACCGGTGCTATGCGGAGTCTGTATGACAGTGTTCTTTCTTTGGAGAAGCGGCGTCTCCGAGAGAAGGATGTGGCATACCCGGTTTTCGCGGCCAAGGTGCCAGAGGGAAAGGGCTTTGTGGATAACTCCATCGGGGGTACGATCGTCCTGCGGTTTGATGACATCCACGCTATGTTGAACCTTCATCCGGTGCACTACACCTTCGTTCGGTTATTTTCGCTGAGTATGGAGATGCGGATCATTCGCGACAAGACCCCGGACATCGTGATAGTCGACCCCTTCTACATGCGTGCCAAGATCTTGGGCAGCGCTGGGGACCGGCAAGTCGCGAGTTCTTACCTCGAAGGCGTCATTCTGGCAAACCAAGATAAGGATAACTTCCTCGTGCCTTACTTTCCCGAGTAAGTCCTCCCCTCAACCGCCCCGTAACATATGAATTCTTAGATTTCGATCGTTTTTCTTTTAACATTCCGTGTTTTCTGCAGTGACACACATTGCACGCTCATCCTCCTAAGCCCCAAATATTCCATGGCCACGTATTTCGACCCGGACCGTCAGTCGAACATAGACTACACAAATGTCAAGAAGGTTCTTGATGATGTTCTCCCCGGCTACGTCAAATCTGGAGGCACCTTCACCAGGCCTATTCGTAAGTACGGCAAGCACGTGTTCTCCCACAATACGACGTTCTGCTGCGTCAAGCAGCCGCCTGGCGGTCAGAAGGGTGCCTACTACGCCATCCATCACATGCGGGCGATCGTACGGGACCATCATCAACTACTGTTACCGAGTAGACTCAAAGATTGGGCCGCGAGCGTGTCGGCAATCCAGGACGCGGACATCAGACAAGAATTCTTTCGCATCCAGTCGGAGTTTGCGGAAATCATCCATCAAGATGTCCTTCGTACCTCGGGGCAGTTCTACCTCAGAAATCAACCGTCCAACAGTGACATCGACACAATCCTACAAATGCAGGCTGACAACGCCCGTTGTTTCATGACTCCCACGATAGACGGCGGCTTCATCCACGCTCCGGTCCCTTGAGTCGAGTCGAAAGCAGTGATGTTGTGTCTAGTTCTGAAACATCGATTGGCTCATGTTGTAATTAAACTTTAATGAACTTGTAGTATGTCTCTTTGGTTTCGAGAGTCCTTCAACTTAGATGTAATCGATGCTATTAATGTCTTGCTTTTCTCTTCCGATCGTTCTGTTGCATACTTATATATTGCTTATGTATTCTCTGTGAATTGGTACTAACGTTTCGTTTAGCTACTGCATAGCGATGCCGTGGTATGTCGTGTACAAGGGTAAGGTTCCCGGAGTCTACGACGACTGGGAGGAGTGTCGGAGACAGGTTCACCGATTCAGCGGTAACAGTTACAAAGGGTACGCCACTAGGGCCGAGGCCGAATCTAGATACGCCAGCTATCTAGCGGGAGAGGGGAGGGAGCGTTGGAGGAACCGGATGAAGACGAGTTTCATCGTGATGACCGCAGCTCTCTTCTATGTGATGGTAGTTTGGATGATCGATATCGACTTGTAGTGTGAAGACAAACTCGCGGTCTCGAGACTTGTAATATAATGTTCTATCTTTGTTCGGTCTTTTCAATTCGGAGACTAATATGATGAATTGTATTCGGAGACTAAAATGATGAATTGTATTCAGAGACTAATCTTCTATTGTATTCGATGAATCTGTTGTTGATGTGTGCTGTCTATATTTTGTCCAATTATACATTTTGTAACCTGTGCAAAAAACAGAAAATAATAAAATAAAAAAAACCTAATATTCATACTAATGGCGCATCACATCATAGTGCGCCATTAGTATGCCAAAGGATACTAATGGCGCATCACTAAACAGTGCGCCATTAGTATGCCGAAGTTACTAATGTCGCATCCTGTTGTAGTGCGCCAATAGTATGCCAAAGCACCTGGGTATACATGGCCCCCTGGGAGGCATACTAATGGCGCACTGTCGTATATACTAATGGCGCATCTGGGGTGCGCCATTAGTATACCAGATACTAATGGCGCACCAGTGGTGTGCCATTAGTAAAATATACTAATGGCGTGCTACTAATGGCGCACCACTAATGCGCCATTAATGGCCAGATTAGGTGCGCCATTAGTAGGCCTTTTTCTAGTAGTGCCCCCATTAATGCCCCCATCCACCATAACCCCTCTCCATTAGTTAGCTAGCTACATTCACCTCTCCTGCCCAACAACTAGATCTAGCTAGCTATTTAGCCAACCACACGTGCTCTGTTGATCGTTCTCTCTCATCATTTAATTAACAGCATGCTCTCGGTCTCTCTCGGGAGATATATATAGGTGAGTAAAAAGTTGTTCATTTCAAGAATGGGAATCTGTGTGTGAATGATAATATGTGTGTTTGGGATATATATATACATATATATATATATATATATATGGAGAGATTTGTGCTAGTGACATGCCCTCGAGTTGCTTATGTTTTGCCAAAATTTCGAGCAAACTCATATATATATGACTTTGAAGCATGCATTATTTATTTCATAACCCTTTTTCTTGTTATACCGTGCAGTCGGTCATGAAGGTGAGTGGATGGAAGGTGGAGCAGTACATGCAATCCGCGGTGATGGACATGTATGCAAATAATCGGACTAGGATTAGATGTCCGTGTGCAAGATGCAAGGAAGGAGTCCTTTTGGACCATTTCACTAGTGCAGAACCGGGCTTTAGCGCCGGTTCGTAAGGGCCTTTAGTGTCGGTTCCACAACCGGCACTAAAGAGTGGGGACTAAAGGTCCCCCCTTTAGTACCGGTTCATCACGAACCGACGCTAAAGTGCCACCATGTGGCACGAGCCAGGCCCGGGTGCGTGCAGGACATTAGTACCTGTTGGTAACACCAACCGGTACTAAATGTTTGGGGTGTTTTGGTATTATTTTTTATTTTTCCTTTAATTTTGTGTTTTCAATTTAATTTAGTGATTATTTTAGTTGTTAAATCATTAGGTGAAAGTGCCGCAGATTAGTTTCGACTGGATGCATGTGGATCCTACCTAAGTGATCAAGTATATGCCATATCCATATTATACTTGATCACCTATAATTAAGTGATCAAGTATAATATGGATATGGCATATACTTGATCACTTAGCTAGGATCCATCCAGCTGAAACTAATCTGCGGTTTCTTTTATAAATGATATAATAACTCATCATCATCATCATCATCATCATCATCATATTAATATAAAAACTCTTCCATCATATCATCAACAGCAGTAAATTAGCTAGCTAAAAATCATCAGAGTCGTCATTACCACTATTTAATCATCATAGTCATTACCGCTATCTAATCAGCACCAATAATAGCTTAAAGAAAAAACATTCACTTGTACCAGAAGCAAAGATACCATCGAGTTCAACATGGTCATCATATTATAAGTGTTCATAACACCACGAAAGCAAATCACCCTTTGAGATTAAGTTCAGGACGAAGAACACGGACATGAGAGGACAAAAGTACTAAGAGCATGAAGTAGCTAAATCACTCCTGTTGCTATCTCTCAGGTAAAATAGCATAGAACATGTATAGCTCTCCTGATTCATCATGCTGGAGCATGCAGATGAACCTGTCTCCTAATCGTGGGCTGCGATTCTCATTGCTGCCCCCTAGTACTTCTCTGCTGGGATCGTTAACAATTTTGCTCCAATCTTTCACTATTAAGCATTCATCGCTTTTACAAATCCTGAATGCACTCATGTGCAATGTAGGATATCTTGGCTGTAAGCTAACCATTGACATATGACCTTTAGTCTCGATCAACTGAGGCACAACTGTCATCGGGAGTCCCTGTTGAAGAACATCGTATAGTAATTAATATACTTAGCAATGAAAGTTTAGCAAAAAAATAATGTATGCAAAAGATGCACTGAGGACAAATAGTAAAAATCTTACCATCTTTCGTAAATAGATGTGACCGTAGTTCAATACGATCACTATTGGTCGCACGTGTTGAGTACTAACATTTCTAAGTGCAGGAAGAAAATTTGTCTTAACAGTATGAAGATCCTCAAGCCATGAAACGTAATGACTTATCTCCTCGCAGTTTAGTTCAGCTTCGGGACAGTAGTAGGTCCTGCCTACCAAGCGCCGGACATGTTTGCTTGAATGGAAATAAGCTGTCAATAGAAATTAGTTGTCAACTATTTTTGAATAAACAATATCAAAGACATAAATATGGTTGAGAAACTCACATAATGGTAGAACTGGAGGCGTCTGCACATCGACCCAGATGTCTCTATTACCTTCAATATCATCTTCCGGACGAATATCAAAGGTGATAACTATATCAGGCTCAAATGCATAGGCCATGCATAGTGCTTGCCAAGTTTTGCATTCAAAATAGGTGTACGTGTCTGCATTGTATAATTTGACGTTGAAAGTATAACCATGCTCGGTCTTCAGGTAAACTCTCTTTACCTCCATAGTTTCCATAGCACTGAAACCTATCTTATCCAAGACAAAAATTCTTGCATGGCAGGGGATGCGCTAGTAGAATAGTGAAAATTTAAAATTATAAGTTGAAGCAAATGAAGCATATATAAGTCATGCTTAATTACGAAAAAAGACTTGTCGTTGTGACTTACTGTATCCACTTCAAAGGTCTCATCCTGCTTGATGCTGAAGCGCCTATCATCAACAAGGAAATTTCTATGTTCATATAGGTGAAACATTAAACACTTACTAGTTCATATCGGTGAAACATTAAACACTTACTAGTTCTATTAATTCAACTAATTCAACTACTTCTATTAGTCCAACTAATTCAACTAAGCATTTAATAAAAATAAACTTGTTCTATTAATTTTCTTACTAAAATAAAGTAGCTAGTTATATATAGTAATATTTTAATTAGATCATCAAATCTCAGATATCTAAATTTTCTTACTGAAAATAAACTAGTTCTATTAATTCAACTAATTCAACTAAGAATTTACTAAAAATAAACTAGTTCTATTAATTTTCTTACTAAAATATATAAAGTAGCTATATATATAGTAATATTTTAATTAGATCATCAAATCTCATATACCTAAATTTTCTTACTAAATATAAACTAGTTCTACTAATTCAACTAGTTCAACTAAGCATTTACTAAAAATAAACTAGTTATATTAATTCAACTAGTTCAAATAATCTCATATACCTAAATTTTCTTACTAAAAATAAACTTGTTCTATTAATTTTCATACTAAAAATAAACTAGTTATATTAATTCAACTAGTTCAAATCTCATATATATACCTAATTAATATCTAGCTAATTCATCTAAAATTGACATTAATATTTAACATCTTTTCCATATAATTCATCTAACATTAACATTCTAACATTCTTATCTACGTAATTTATCTAACATTAATCTAAACAACAGAAAACAGAAAATAAGTAAAAACAATATGTGTGTGTGTGTATGTGTGTGTCTGTATATGTGTGTGTGTGTACGAGCGGGAGGCGGCGGCGTACGGGCGGCGGCGCGAGACGGCGATGCGACGGGGACGGCGCGACGACGAGCAGCGGGCCGGGGGCGACGGCGCGATCGAGACGGCGACGTACTACAGGGTGGCGGCGACGGGCGGCGGCGGCGACGGCGATGACGGCGACGACGGGCGGCGGCGGTGACGGCAACGACGGGCCGCGGGGGCGACGGCGCGCGGCGGGTGCGGCGGGGCCTGCAAGGGCGGCTCGCGATGGGCGACGGCGCGGCGGCGGCGGCGATGTCGCGCGAAGTAGTTGGAGAAGAAGTGGTGGTCGATGAAACTGAATTTTTCGTAAGTGCCATATATATAGGAGGGGCCTTTAGTATCGGTTGGAGCCACCAACCGGTACTAAAGGCCAATTTTCGCCCGGCCAAGGGGCGGGAAACTGCCCCTTTAGTACCGGTTCGTGGCTCCAACCGGTACTAAAGGCCCATTCATTAGTACCGGTTAGAGCCACCAACCGGTACTAATCGTTGTGCGCTGCCACCGGCGGTGCATAATGTTTAGTCCCACCTCGCCGAGTGAAGGGAAGCCGCACTGGTTTATAAACCCAGCCGCGGCTGCTCCTTCGAACTTCTCTATATAGCAGGCTTCTGGGCCTAACTTCAGCGCGCTGCCCTGTGAGCCTGTTGGCCCTTCTCGGCCTGTATTTGTAAACCCTATGTCTGGCAGGCCCACTTGGCAGCGCCCCAACAATTTATTATATAATTTTCTTCTATTTATTTCTGAGTAGTTTTTTTGCTTTATTTAGTTTCTTTGTGAATATAAAAAATTATATAGTTTTTTTGTTTCCTGCATTATTTATTTTCTGCTATTTATTTTTGAGTAATTTTTATATAGTTTTTGTCTTTTCTATTTTATTTATTTTCTGTTTTATTATGATGCATACTGAACGCAAAAATAGGCTGGAGTTCAAATAAGTTTAAAAAACATTGAAGTGCCCGTGTAACAGATGAGTTCTCGTCCGAAACCCTGATGATACCATGCCAAGTTCCAACATTTTCAGAGTTCATTTTGTAGTGATTTTCAATTTCACCGTCATTTATCTCTCTAAACAAATCGGTAAATGACTGAAAAACTGCAAATGATGTCAGAACGTGTTGGAAATTGATGACATCGCTTTGAACGATGCATACTGAATGCAAAAATAGGCTGGAGTCCAAATAAATTTAAAAAACGTTGAAGTGCCCGTGTAACAGATGAGTTCTCGTCCGAAACCCTGATACTCCGAAAATGATTGTCCAGTTTTTACATGAGGTGCGTCCAGTTTTTGCCGTTACCCTCTCTACTCTTTTGCACATGCTATGCGGGTGAAATGATGATACCATGCCAAGTTCCAACATTTTCAGAGTTCATTTTGTAGTGATTTTCAATTTCACCGTCATTTAGCTCTCTAAACCACTACTAGGAAAAGGCCTACTAATGGCGCACCTATTTTGGCTACTAATGGCGCACTATAGGTGCGCCATTAGTACCACGCCACTAGAATATTTTAGTAATGGCGCACCACAGGTGCGCCATTAGTATCTGGTATACTAATGGCGCACCATAGGTGCGCCATTAGTATCCCGCAGGTGCGCCATTAGTAGCTGGTATACTAATGGCGCACCACATGGAAGTGCGCCATTAGTAACAATTTTTTTAAAAAAAATCATTTTTTCTTAATCTCAGGTCACTATTTCACATATGAGATATCCAACACACATATATATACAACAAGCATCCATATAACAATCATATCCAACACACAAGTTTCATCATATATACATACATAGCCAACACATAGTTCCATCGTTACATATTACAAAAGTTTCACATTGTTCATCCAACACCGTTATCCATCAATTCACAAAAGCTTCACATTGATACAAAATAAAAACACAAATGGAAAAGAAGCACTCCATCCATGCAAGCTTCCGTGAATTAAATCAAATCTGCAAAATGATAAACAAGAAGTTAGAAGAAGAAGAAGAAGAAGAAGAAGAAGAGAAGAAGAAGAAGAAGAACACTAGAAGAATACTAGAAGAAGAAGAACACTAGAAGAATACTAGAAGAAGAATAATAAGAAGAATAAGAAGAAGACTATAAGCTTATTATGTAAACTTAATCATTTTGTGCTAACATAAGTAATTTTGGAGCTAACCTATAGGAAACTAAGCATATAAGCTCTCTAAGTTAGCATATTAGAGCCAACTTAGGTAAAATGAAGCTAACCTATGTCATTTTGGAAAAGAAGAAGAATAAGAAGAAGACTATAAGCTTATTATGTAAACTTGATCATTTTGTGCTAACATAAGTAATTTTGGAGCTAACCTATAGGAAACTAAGCATACTAGAGATAACATAGGTAACTAAGTATATATATATCATTTTGGAGATCTTACATACCTGACATAGTTCAGTTCTCATTGTTCTTCACCTTCTCCTTCCTCAGCGTGATGCGCCAAGCGCGGCGAGGCGGTGGAGGCAGCTGTGGGATGTAGTCTTCTACCACAATTGGCGTGGTCATGCCGCCCAGCTGTGGGATCGCCGGCGCCACCACCGGTGTGTGGTCATTGTCAGGCACCACAACCATCGCGAGGCCACCTTCAGGCAGGACGGGTACGACCATCGCTAGGTCATCCTCAGCCACCACCATCTCTTGCCCATGGTCAGCCACCACCATCTCTTGCCCATGGTCAGCCACCACCAGCGCTAGGTCATCCTCGGCGTGATGCTCATCATCATCCTGCAGCTCCTCATCCCCACTCTGCTCCTCTTCTCCCCTACTCCAGTCTGGATCATCCTTCTTGCTGTCTTTGCTGCTGCCAGAATCGCTGCTGCTTTCGCTAAAGCCAGAATCGCTGTTGCTTTTGCTACAACCATAATCGCTGCTGCTTTGGCTGTAGCCAGTGTTGCTGCTGCTGCTCCCATTGCCTGTCCAAATGCAACAATGACCGTTAACAATCGATGTGAGACAAATCCAAATGTAGAGGAATAAGAAGAGGCAGAACGCACCGGCATCTTCGTCGTCAGCGTAGCGCATGCGACACATAATCGTGTTGAAAACCTTCACGATGAGCATTGTGGCGTCATCGTCGTACCTGAAGAGAAGAAAGTACCCGGTCCGCAGGTCGTAGGCACTGTAGAACTTCTCCCAGCCAAGGTACATGTACATGTGTCCCTCCTCGATCACCAACTCCACGTCCTATAGCCTGCGAACCCCGCTGCCGGCCTGTCGGAGCTTCACATTATCTGGCGGATCTTCACCCAGCATGTTCATAAAAGTGTCAGGCCGCCTCTGCAATTTGGGACAAGGAGTGATGTAGCAAACAACAGAGTTATCATAATGAGATGGGTGAAGGGGACATCTCTCGTTTAATATAGCTGCCTCGTGGCTGATACTGAAGTCCCAAGTATGACACTGAAGAACTCGAAAGCATCCAACTCGTACTCCGGTGAGGCAGAGCGGCGGTGGCTGCTTCCCCCCATCTCTGATAAGCAGCAGAAGAGACCAATTAGTACCAGGATTATACATCGACTAATTATACATCTGACCCAATTTATAAAACATGCGATGTATTCCACAATACAAAGAACAACTACCATTAATCAGAGAACAAACATATGATCTAAGGTGAAACATTAGTGCCATGGTTAGTGGTAAATGGTAAATGCTATTTCTTTCTTTAGTCGATTTCATTTGCCTTGGTCTGAGAAAAAAATGCTACAGTTAGGAAATGCAAACATCAGATTAGAAATTATGTAGAATAGATAATCAACTTTGCTGATTCCTAATAATAGACTTATTGATTGACATTTAGGATCAAAATGCAACCAATGAAGAAAGAAAACAGAGGATCAGAGACAAGCCATGTCTTGCATTGTTTCTATTTTTGTGTTTACGGAAGTACCTAATGGTATTTTTATGATGTTTTGCAGCTGGTGAAAACATATGAAATTGCATTGTTTTGCAGCTGGTGAAAGAAGCACCTAATTGCATTAACACATGTCCAGTTCCAATAGAAATCTTGGGGTACATTCATGCTTGAGACCCATAACAGGAGCTTTTACTGGTTCAGAACACATCATGCTCTAAAAATCCAAGTTCTCTACTTCACACACAGGTACTACCTTCCTCATCTCTCTGCCCTCTAATCTATAGGGTTGCAGGGCTGCTGCACTCTAATCTTTGCAAAAGAACAAAAAATAACATTGTTTTAACCTAAACAGAAGTGCCAAGTACTAAACAATGACCATTGTTGTTATACTAGTGAACTATCTGCTAGAGATTCTACACCCATACTGAAAGAGGGAGTCAATCGATGGTGATGGAGTCGGCGCTGGACAGGTGGGAGGGAATGGGGAATGGTGGAGAGAGGGAGGAAGGAGGAGGGAGGAGAGGTACCTGGTCGCCGGAGGGGTCGGGGTCGGGGTCGGGGAAGGGGTCGCGGTCGGGGTCCGAGCTCGTCCGGATCCTCGCTCGCCGCGGTCGAAGGAGAGCAGAGGCCGGTGGAGGAGGACGGAAGGGGCAGGCGGGATGGGCGCGTCGGGGTCGCGCTCGCCGGCTGCTGCAGGGGCCGGAGGAGGCCCTCGCTCGTCGGAGGGAGGAGGAGAGGAAAGGAGCGGGCGGCGCGCGCTCGGTCGATCCCGTTCGGGGGGCGCGGGGGCGGCGGGGGTGGAGTCCCGCGGGGGTTGGGGCGGCGGCGTCGAGGCAGCGCAATACCACAGCGGCGGCGGTGTGCAGGCGCGGCGGACGGAGGGGGAGGAGCAAGGCGGCGGCGGCGTACGGTTGGGGTCGAGTGGGAGATCTGGCGAGGGAGGGAGGGAGAGGCCACAGTGCGAGGGGAACAAGTGGAGTGGGTTAGCAATGGCGCACCTCCCCCTAGTGCGCCATAAGTACGTCGATTCTAATGGCGCACCGCCCCCTGGTGCGCCATTAGAATTTTGTTTTAATTACTAGCCCGACTAGTCAGGTTATATTCAACCTAACCCTATCTCCATCAGAACATGCCCACTAGCCCGACTGGTCAGCACGCAACACACACACTAGGAGGTCCCGGGTTCGATTCCCAGGCTCCCCAATTTTTGTTTTTATGCATTTAAAATGTTGTTTGATATTTATTTGTGTTTAAATATGTTCAAACTTGTTTAAATGATAATAGTAATATTTTTTTATAAAAACAGTAATGATTTTTTAAAAAATATCATCAAATTTGTTATTTGAAAATATAATCAAATTTGCTTTTTTTTGCAAATTTAGTTGCATTCATTTGTGACGGTGGAGCGGGCCGGGGAGAGTGCGGGGGAAAGGGTGCGGGGGGTCGTCAGCGGCGGTGGAGTGGGGGAGGGTGTGGGCCGGGGGTCGGCGGCGACGGCCGATGGAGCGGGGGAGGGTACGGTGGGTCGTTGGCAACGGTGGAGTGGGGGAGGGTGCGGGCCGGGGGTCGGCGGCGGGTGGTTGGGGCGACGGGGCGAGGGAAGGTGGGGCAAGGGGGCGGCGAGGGGAGGGGGGCGACGGGGCGAGGGGCGCCGGGGTGGTGGCGGGTGGCGTCGGCGGCGGCGGGTGGTTGGGACGGTGGGGCGACGGGGCGAGGGGAGGTGGGGCAAGGGGGCGGCGAGTGGAGGGAGGCGACGGAGCGAGGGGCGCCGGGGCGGTGGCTGGTGGCGTCGGCGGCGGCGGGTGGTTGGGGGACGACGGGGCGAGGGGAGGTGGGGGCGGCGTAGTAGTTTTACAAAAAAGTAAAAAATAAAAAAATATTGTAGTGGCGCACTATGTGGCTGGTGCGCCATTACTAGTTAGAACTAGTAATGGCGCACTGTGCCCTGCTGCGCCATTAGTATGTCCGGAAAAAAAATTGTTACTAATGGCGCACCGTGTGTCTGGTGCGCCATTAGTGTATTTCACACTAATGGCGCACCAGCACATGGTGCGCCACTGCTACATAGCAATGGCGCACCACATGTCCGGAGCGCCATTAGTGGCCATTCCATCTATAGCCCTTTTCCTAGTAGTGAACAAATCGGTAAATGACTGGAAAATAGCAAATGATGTCAGAACGTGTTGGAAATTGATGACCTCGCTTTGAATGATGCATACTGAACACAAAAATAGGCTGGAGTTTCAATAAGTTTAAAAAACATTGAAGTGCCCGTATAACAGATGAGTTCTCGTCCGAAACCCTGAAACTCCGAAAGATATTGTCCAGTTTGTACACGAGGTGCGTCCAGTTTTCGCCGTGACCCTCTCTACTCTTTTGCACATGCTATGCGGGTGAAATGATGATACCATGCCAAGTTCCAACATTTTCAGAGTTCATTTTGTAGTGATTTTCAATTTAATCGTCATTTAGCTCTCTAAACAAATCGGTAAATGACTGAAAAACAGCAAATGATGTCAGAACGTGTTGGAAATTGATGACGTCACTTTGAATGATGCATACTGAACGCAAAAATAGGCTGGAGTTCAAATAAGTTTAAAAACCATTGAAGTGCCCGTGTAACAGATGAGTTCTCGTCCGAAAACCCTCATACTCCGAAAGAGATTGTCCAGTTTGTACACGAGGTGCGTCCAATTTTCGCCGTGACCCTCTCTACAATTTTGCACATGCTATGCGGGTGAAATGATGATACCATGCCAAGTTCCAACATTTTCAGAGTTCATTTTGTAATGATTTTCAATTTCACCGTCATTTAGCTCTCTAAACAAATCGCTAAATGGCTGAAAAACAGCAAATGATGTCAGAACGTGTTGGAAATTGATGATGTCGCTTTGAATGATGCATTCTGAACGCAAAAATAGGCTGGAGTTGAAATAAGTTGAAAAAACATTGAAGTGCCCGTGTAACAGATGAGTTCTCGTCCGGAAACCTTGATACTCCGAAAGAGATTGTACAGTTTGTACACGAGGTGCGTCCAGTTTTCGCCGTAACCCTATCTACTCTTTTGCACATGCTATGCGGGTGAAATGATGATACCATGCCAAGTTCCAACATTTTCAGAGTTCATTTTGTAGTGATTTTCAATTTCACCGTCATTTAGCTCTCTAAACAAATCGGTAAATGACTGAAAAACAGCAAATGATGTCAGAACGTGTTGGAAATTGATGACGTCGCTTTGAATGATGCATACTGAATGCAAAAATAGGCTGGAGTTCAAATAAGTTTAAAAAACATTGAAGTGCCCGTGTAACAGATGAGTTCTCGTTCGAAACCTGATACTCCGAAAGAGATTGTCCAGTTTGTACACGAGGTGCATCCAGTTTTTGCCGTGACCCTCTCTACTCTTTTGCACATGCTATGCGGGTGAAATGATGATACCATGCCAAGTTCCAACATTTTCAGAGTTCATTTTGTAATGATTTTCAATTTCACCGTCATTTAGATCTGTAAACAAATCGATAAATGACTGAAAAACAGCAAATGATGTCAGAACGTGTTGGAACTTGATGACGTCGCTTTGAATGATGCATTCCGAACGCAAAAATAGGCTGGAGTTCAAATAAGTTTAAAAAACATTGAAGTGCCCGTGTAACAGATGAGTTCTCGTCCGAAACCCTGATACTCCGAAAGATATTGTCCAGTTTGTACACGAGGTGCGTCCAGTTTTCGCCGTGACCCTCTCTACTCTTTTGCACATGCTATGCGGGTGAAATGATGATACCATGCCAAGTTCCAACATTTTCAGAGTTCATTTTGTAGTGATTTTCAATTTCATCGTCATTTAGCTCTCTAAACAAATCGGTAAATGACTGAAAAACAGCAAATGATGTCAGAACGTGTTGGAAATTGATGACGTCACTTTGAATGATGCATACTGAACGCAAAAATAGGCTGGAGTTCAAATAAGTTTAAAAACCATTGAAGTGCCCGTGTAACAGATGAGTTCTCGTCCGGAAACCTTGATACTCCGAAAGAGATTGTACAGTTTGTACACGAGGTGCGTCCAGTTTTCGCCGTAACCCTATCTACTCTTTTGCACATGCTATGCGGGTGAAATGATGATACCATGCCAAGTTCCAACATTTTCAGAGTTCATTTTGTAGTGATTTTCAATTTCACCGTCATTTAGCTCTCTAAACAAATCGGTAAATGACTGAAAAACAGCAAATGATGTCAGAACGTGTTGGAAATTGATGACGTCGCTTTGAATGATGCATACTGAATGCAAAAATAGGCTGGAGTTCAAATAAGTTTAAAAAACATTGAAGTGCCCGTGTAACAGATGAGTTCTCGTCCGAAACCTGATACTCCGAAAGAGATTGTCCAGTTTGTACGCGAGGTGCATCCAGTTTTTGCCGTGCCCCTCTCTACTCTTTTGCACATGCTATGCGGGTGAAATGATGATACCATGCCAAGTTCCAACATTTTCAGAGTTCATTTTGTAATGATTTTCAATTTCACCGTCATTTAGATCTGTAAACAAATCGATAAATGACTGAAAAACAGCAAATGATGTCAGAACGTGTTGGAACTTGATGACGTCGCTTTGAATGATGCATTCCGAACGCAAAAATAGGCTGGAGTTCAAATAAGTTTAAAAAACATTGAAGTGCCCGTGTAACAGATGAGTTCTCGTCCGAAAACCCTGATACTCCAAAAGAGATTGTATAGTTTGTACACGAGGTGCGTCCAGTTTTCGCCGTGACCCTCTCGACTCTTTTGCACATGCTATGCGGGTGAAATGATGATTCCATGCCAAGTTCCAACATTTTCAGAGTTCATTTTATAGTGATTTTCAATTTCACCATCATTTAGCTCTCTAAAGAAATCAGTAAATGGCTGAAAAATAGCAAATGATGTCAGAACGTGTTGGAAATTGATGACGTCGCTTTGAATGATGCATACTGAACGCAAAAATAGGCTGGAGTTCAAATAAGTTTAAAAAACATTGAAGTGCCCGTGTAACAGATGAGTTCTCGTCCGAAACCCTGATACTCCGAAAGATATTGTCCAGTTTGTACACGAGGTGCGTCCAGTTTTCGCCGTGACCCTCTCTACTCTTTTGCACATGCTATGCGGGTGAAATGATGATACCATGCCAAGTTCCAACATTTTCAGAGTTCATTTTGTAGTGATTTTCAATTTCATCGTCATTTAGCTCTCTAAACAAATCGGTAAATGACTGAAAAACAGCAAATGATGTCAGAACGTGTTGGAAATTGATGACGTCACTTTGAATGATGCATACTGAACGCAAAAATAGGCTGGAGTTCAAATAAGTTTAAAAACCATTGAAGTGCCCGTGTAACAGATGAGTTCTCGTCCGGAAACCTTGATACTCCGAAAGAGATTGTACAGTTTGTACACGAGGTGCGTCCAGTTTTCGCCGTAACCCTATCTACTCTTTTGCACATGCTATGCGGGTGAAATGATGATACCATGCCAAGTTCCAACATTTTCAGAGTTCATTTTGTAGTGATTTTCAATTTCACCGTCATTTAGCTCTCTAAACAAATCGGTAAATGACTGAAAAACAGCAAATGATGTCAGAACGTGTTGGAAATTGATGACGTCGCTTTGAATGATGCATACTGAATGCAAAAATAGGCTGGAGTTCAAATAAGTTTAAAAAACATTGAAGTGCCCGTGTAACAGATGAGTTCTCGTCCGAAACCTGATACTCCGAAAGAGATTGTCCAGTTTGTACGCGAGGTGCATCCAGTTTTTGCCGTGCCCCTCTCTACTCTTTTGCACATGCTATGCGGGTGAAATGATGATACCATGCCAAGTTCCAACATTTTCAGAGTTCATTTTGTAATGATTTTCAATTTCACCGTCATTTAGATCTGTAAACAAATCGATAAATGACTGAAAAACAGCAAATGATGTCAGAACGTGTTGGAACTTGATGACGTCGCTTTGAATGATGCATTCCGAACGCAAAAATAGGCTGGAGTTCAAATAAGTTTAAAAAACATTGAAGTGCCCGTGTAACAGATGAGTTCTCGTCCGAAAACCCTGATACTCCAAAAGAGATTGTATAGTTTGTACACGAGGTGCGTCCAGTTTTCGCCGTGACCCTCTCGACTCTTTTGCACATGCTATGCGGGTGAAATGATGATTCCATGCCAAGTTCCAACATTTTCAGAGTTCATTTTATAGTGATTTTCAATTTCACCATCATTTAGCTCTCTAAAGAAATCAGTAAATGGCTGAAAAATAGCAAATGATGTCAGAACGTGTTGGAAATTGATGACGTCGCTTTGAATGATGCATACTGAACGCAAAAATAGGCTGGAGTTCAAATAAGTTTAAAAAACATTGAAGTGCCCGTGTAACAGATGACTTCTCGTCTGAAATCCTGATACTCCGAAAAAGATTGTCCAGTTTGTACACGAGGTGCGTCCAGTTATATCCATGACCCTCTCTACTCTTTTGCACATGCTATGCGGTTGAAATGATGATACCATGCCAAGTTTCAACATTTTCAGAGTTCATTTTGTAGTGATTTTCAATTTCACCATCATTTAGCTCAATAAACAAATCAGTAAATGACTGAAAAACAGCAAATGATGTCAGAACGTGTTGGAAATTAATGACGTCGCTTTGAATGATGCATACTGAACGCAAATATAGGCTGGAGTTCAAATAAGTTTAAAAAACATTGAAGTGCCCGTGTAACAGATGAGTTCTCGTCCGAAACACTGATACTCCGAAAAAGATTGTCCAGTTTGTACACGAGGTGCGTCCAGTTTTCGCCATGACCCTCTCTACTCTTTTGCACATGCTATGCGGCTGAAATGATGATACCATGCCAAGTTCCAACATTTTCAGAGTTCATTTTGTAGTGATTTTCAATTTCCCCGTCATTTAGCTCTCTAAACAAATCAGTAAATGACTGAAAAACAGCAAATGATGTCAGAACATGTTGGAAATTGATGACGTCGCTTTGAATGATACATACTGAACGCAAAAATAGGCTGGAGTTCAAATAAGTTTATAAAACATTGAAGTGCCCGTGTAACAGATGAGTTACCGTCCGAAACCCTAATACTCCGAAAGATATTGTCCAGTTTTTACACGAGGTGCGTCCAGTTTTCGCCGTGAACATCTCTACGCTTTTGCACATGCTATGCGGGTGAAATGATGATACCATGCCAAGCTCCAACATTTTTAGAGTTCATTTTGTAGTGATTTTCAATTTCTCTGTCATTTAGCTCTCTAAACAAATCAGTAAATGACTGAAAAAACAGCAAGTGATGTCAAAACGTGTTTGAAATTGATGACATTCCTTTGAATGATGCTTACTGAACGCAAAAATAGGCTGGAGTTCAAATAAATTTAAAAAACATTGAAGTGCCCGTGTCACAGATGAGTTCTCGTCCGAAACCCTGATGATACCATGCCAAGTTCCAACATTTTCAGAGTTCATTTTGTAGTGATTTTCGATTTCACCGTCATTTAGCTCTCTAAAGAAATCGGTAAATGACTGAAAAACAGCAAATGTGTCAGAACGTGTTGCAAATTGATGATGTCACTTTGAATGATGCATACTGAATACAAAAATAGGCTGGAGTTCAAATAAGTTTAAAAAACATTGAAGTGCCCGTGTAACAGATGAGTTCTCGTCCGAAACCCTGATACTCCGAAAGAGATTGTCCAGTTTGTACACGAGGTACATCCAGTTTTCGCCGTGACCCTCTCTACTCTTTTGCACATGCTATGCGGGTGAAATGATGACACCATGCCAAGTTCCAACATTTTCAGTGTTCATTTTGTAGTGATTTTCAATTTCACCATCATTTAGCTCTCTAAACAAATCGGTAAATGACTGAAAAACAGCAAATGATGTGAGAACATATTGGAAAATGATGACGTCGCTTTGAATGATGCATACTGAACGCAAAAATAGGCTAGAGTTCAAATAAGTTTAAAAAACATTGAAGTGCCCGTGTAACAGATGAGTTCTCGTCCGAAACCCTGATACTCCGAAAAAGATTGTCCAGTTTGTACACGAGGTGCGTCCAGTTTTAGCCGTGACCCTCTCTACTCTTTTGCACATGCTATGCGGTTGAAATCATGATACCATGCCAACTTCCGACATTTTAAGAGATCATTTTGTAGTGATTTTCAATTTCACCGTGATATAGCTCTCTAAACAAATCGGTAAATGACTGAAAACATCAAATGATGTCAGAACGTGTTGGAAATTGATGACATCGCTTTGAATTATGCATACTGAACGCAAAAATAGGCTGGAGTTCAAATAAGTTTAAAAAACATTGAAGTGCCCGTGTAACAGATGAGTTCTCATCCGAAACCCTAATACTCCAAAAGATATTGTCCAGTTTGTACACGAGGTGCGTCCAGTTTTCGCCGTGAACAGCTCTACGCTTTTGCACATGCTATGCGGGTGAAATGATGATACCATGCCAAGCTCCAACATTTTCAGAGTTCATTTTGTAGTGATTTTCAATTGCTATGTCATTTAGCTCTCTAAACAACTCAGTAAATGACTGAAAAAACAGCAAGTGATGTCAAAACGTGTTTGAAATTGATGACATTCCTTTGAATGATGCTTACTGAACGCAAAAATAGGCTGGAGTTCAAATAAATTAAAAAAAAACATTGAAGTGCCCGTATAACGGATGAGTTCTCGTCCGAAACCCTGATACTCCGAAAGAGATTGTTCTGTTTGTACACGAGGTGCGTCCAGTTTCCGCCGTGACCCTCTCTACTCTTTTGCACATGCTATGCGGGTGAAATGATGATACCATGCCAAGTTCCAACATTTTCAGAGTTCATTTTGTAGTGATTTTCAATTTCACCGTCATTTAGCTCTCTAAACAAATCGGTAAATGACTGAAAACATCAAATGATGTCAGAACATGTTGGAAATTGATGACGTCGCTTTGAATGATGCATATTGAATGCAAAAATAGGCTCGAGTTCAAATAAGTTTAAAAAACATTGAAGTGCCCGTGTAACAGATGAGTTCTCGTCCGAAACCTTGATACTCCGAAAGATATTGTCCAGTTTGTACACGAGGTGCGTCCAGTTTTCGCCGTGACCCTCTCTACTCTTTTGCACATGCTATGCGGGTGAAATGATGATACCATGCCAAGCTCCAACATTTTCAGAGTTCATTTTGTAGTTATTTTCAATTTCACTGTCATTTAGCTCTCTAAACAAATCGGTAAATGACTGAAAACATCAAATGATGTCAGAACGTGTTGGAAATTGATGACATCGCTTTGAATGATGCATACTGAACGCAAAAATAGGCTGGAGTTCAAATAATTTTAAAAAACATTGAAGTGCCCGTGTAACAGATGAGTTCTCATCCGAAACCCTAATACTCCAAAAGATATTGTCCAGTTTGTACACGAGGTGCGTCCAGTTTTCGCCGTGAACAGCTCTACGCTTTTGCACATGCTATGCGGGTGAAATGATGATACCATGCCAAGCTCCAACATTTTCAGAGTTCATTTTGTAGTGATTTTCAATTTCTCTGTCATTTAGCTCTCTAAACAAATAAGTAAATGACTGAAAAAATAGCAAGTGATGTCAAAACGTGTTTGAAATTGATGACATTCCTATGAATGATGCTTACTGAACGCAAAAATAGGCTGGAGTTCAAATAAATTTAAAAAACATTGAAGTGCCCGTGTAACAGATGAGTTCTCGTCCGAAACCCTGATACTCCGAAAGAGATTGTTCAGTTTGTACACGAGGTGCGTCCAGTTTTCGCCGTGACCCTCTCTACTCTTTTGCACATGCTATGCGGGTGAAATGATGATACCATGCCAAGTTCCAACATTTTCAGAGTTCATTTTGTAGTGATTTTCAATTTCACCGTCATTTAGCTCTCTAAACAAATCGGTAAATGACTGAAAAACAGCAAATGATGTCAGAACATGTTGGAAATTGATGACGTCGCTTTGAATGATGCATACTGAACGCAAATATAGGCTGGAGTTCAAATAAGTTTCAAAAACATTGAAGTGCCCGTGTAACAGATGAGTTCTCGTCTGAAACCCTGATGATACCATGCCAAGTTCCAACATTTTCAGAGTTCACTTTGTAGTGATTTTCAATTTCACCGTCATTTAGCTCTCTAAAGAAATCGGTAAATGACTGAAAAACAGCAAATGATGTCAGAACGTGTTGGAAATTGATGATGTCACTTTGAATGATGCATACTGAATACAAAAATAGGCTGGAGTTCAAATAAGTTTAAAAAACATTGAAGTGCCCGTGTAACAGATGAGTTCTCGTCCGAAACCCTGATACTCCGAAAGAGATTGTCCAGTTTGTACACGAGGTGCATCCAGTTTTCGCCGTGACCCTCTCTACTCTTTTGCACATGCTATGCGGGTGAAATGATGACACCATGCCAAGTTCCGACATTTTCAGAGATCATTTTGTAGTGATTTTCAATTTCACCGTCATATAGCTCTCTAAACAAATCGGTAAATGACTGAAAAACAGCAAATGATGTTAGAACATGTTGGAAATTGATGACATCGCTTTCAATGATGCATACTGAATGCAAAAATAGGCTCGAGTTCAAATAAGTTTAAAAAACATTGAAGTGCCCTTGTAACAGATGAGTTCTCGTCCGGAACCATGATACTCCGAAAGATATTGTCCAGTTTGTACACGAGGTGCGTCCAGTTTTCGCCGTGACCCTATCTACTCTTTTGCACATGCTATGCGGGTGAAATGACGATACCATGCCAAGCTCCAACATTTTCAGTGTTCATTTTGTAGTGATTTTCAATTTCACTGTCATTTAGCTCTCTAAACAAATCGGTAAATGACTGAAAACATCAAATGATGTCAGAACGTGTTGGAAATTGATGACATCGCTTTGAATGATGCATACTGAACGCAAAAATAGGCTGGAGTTCAAATAAGTTTAGGAAACATTGAAGTGCCCGTGTAACAGATGAGTTCTCGTCCGAAACCCTGATACTCCGAATGAGATTGTTCAGTTTGTACACGAGGTGTGTCCATTGTTCGCTGTGACCCTCTCTACTCTTTTGCACATGCTATGCGGGTGAAATGATGATACCATGCCAAGTTCCAACATTTTCAGAGTTCATTTTGTAGTGATTTTCAATTTCACCGTCATTTAGCTCTCTAAACAAATCGGTAAATGACTGAAAAACAGCAAATGATGTCAGAACGTGTTGGAAATTGATGACGTCGCTTTGAATGATGCATACTGAATGCAAAAATAGGCTGGAGTTCAAATAAGTTTAAAAAACATTGAAGTGCCCGTGTAACAGATGAGTTCTCGTCCGAAACCCTGATACTCCGAAAGAGATTGTCCAGTTTGTACACGAGGTGCGTCCAGTTTTCGCCGTGACCCTCTCTACTCTTTTGCACATGCTATGCGGTTGAAATGATGATACCATGCCAAGTTCCAACATTTTCAGAGTTCATTTTGTGGTGATTTTCAATTTCACCGTCATTTAGCTCTCTAAACAAATCGGCAAATGACTGAAAAACAGCTAATGATGTCAGAACATGTTGGAAATTGATGATGTCGCTTTGAATGATGCATACTGAATGCAAAAATAGGCTGGAGTTCAAATAAGTTTAAAAAACATTGAAGTGTCCGTGTAACAGATGAGTTCTCGTCCGAAACCCTGATACTCCAAAAGAGATTGTCCAGTTTGTACACGACTTGCGTCCAGTTTTCGCGGTGACCCTCTCTACTCTTTTGCACATGCTATGCGGGTGAAATGATGATACCATGCCAAGTTCCAACATTTTCAGAGTTCATTTTGTAGTTAATTTCAATTTCACCGTCATTTAGCTCTCTAAACAAATCGGTAAATGACTAAAAAACAGCAAATGATGTCGGAACGTGTTGGAAATTGATGACGTCGCTTTGAATGATGCATCCTGAATGCAAAATTAGGCTGGAGTTCAAATAAGTTTTAAAAACATTGAAGTGCCCGTGTAACAGATGTGTTCTCGTCCGAAACCCTGATACTCCGAAAGAGATTGTCCAGTTTGTACACGAGGTGCATCCAGTTTTTGCCGTGACCCTCTCTACTCTTTTGCACATGCTATGCGGGTGAAATGATGATACCATGCCAAGTTCCAACATTTTCAGAGTTCATTTTGTGGTGATTTTCAATTTCACCGTCATTTAGCTCTCTAAACAAATCGGTAAATGACTGAAAAACAGCAAATGATGTCAGAACGTGTTGGAAATTGATGACGCCGCTTTGAATGATGCATACTGAACACAAAAATAGGCTGGAGTTCAAATAAGTTTAAAAAACATTGAAGTGCCCGTGTAACAGATGAGTTCTCGTCCGAAACCCTGATACTCCGAAAGAGATTGTTCAGTTTGTACACGAGGTGCATCCAGTTTTCGCGGTGACCCTCTCTACTCTTTTGCACATACTATGCGGGTGAAATAATGATACCATGCCAAGTTCCAACATTTTCAGGGTTCATTTTGTAGTGATTTTCAATTTCACCATCATTTAGCTCTCTAAATAAATCGGTAAATGACTGAAAACAGCAAATGATGTCAGAACGTGTTGGAAATTGATGACGTCGCTTTGAATGATGCATAATGAACGCAAAAATAGGCTGGAGTTCAAATAAGTTTAAAAAACATTGAAGTGCCCGTGTAACAGATGAGTTCTCGTCCGAAACCCTGATACTCCAAAAGAGATTGTCCAGTTTGTGCACGAGGTGCGTCCAGTTTTCGCCGTGACCCTCTCTACTCTTTTGCACATGCTATGCGGGTGAAATGATGATACCATGCCAAGTTCCAACATTTTCAGAATTCATTTTGTAGTGATTTTCAATTTCACCGTCATTTAGCTCTCTAAACAAATCGGTAAATTACTGAAAAACATTAAATGATGTCAGAACGCGTTGGAAATTGATGACGTTGCTTTGAATGATGCATACTGAACACAAAAATAGGCTGGAGTTCAAGTAAGTTTAAAAAACAGTGAAGTGCTCGTGTAACAGATGAGTTCTCGTCCGAAACCCTGATACTCCGAAAGAGATTGTCCAGTTGTACACGAGGTGCGTCCAGTTTTCACCATGACCCTCTCTACTCTTTTGCACATGCTATGCGGGTGAAATTATGATACCATGCCAAGTTCCAACATTTTCAGAGTTCATTTTGTAGTGATTTTCAATTTCACCGTCATTTAGCTCTCTAAACAAATCGGTAAATGACTGAAAAACAGCAAATGATGTCAGAACGTGCTGGAAATTGATGACGCCGCTTTGAATGATGCATACTGAACGCAAAAATAGGCTGCAGTTCAAATTAGTTTAAAAAACATTGAAGTGCCCGTGTAACAGATGAGTTCTCGTCCGAAACCCTGATACTCCGAATTAGATTGTTCAGTTTGTACACGAGGTGCATCCAGTTTTCGCGGTGACCCTCTCTACTCTTTTGCACATACTATGCGGGTGAAATAATGATACCATGCCAAGTTCCAACATTTTCAGAGTTCATTTTGTAGTGATTTTCAATTTCACCGTCATTTAGCTCTCTAAATAAATCGGTAAATGACTGAAAAACAGCAAATGATGTCAGAACGTGTTGGAAATTGATGACGTCGCTTTGAATGATGCATAATGAACGCAAAAATAGGCTGGAGTTCAAATAAGTTTAAAAAACATTGAAGTGCCCGTGTAACAGATGATTTCTCGTCCGAAACCCTGATACTCCAAAAGAGATTGTCCAGTTTGTGCACGAGGTGCGTCCAGTTTTTGCCGTGACCCTCTCTACTCTTTTGCACATGCTATGCGGGTGAAATGATGATACCATGCCAAGTTCCAACATTTTCAGAATTCATTTTGTAGTGATTTTCAATTTCACCGTCATTTAGCTCTCTAAACAAATCGGTAAATTACTGAAAACATTAAATGATGTCAGAACGTGTTGGAAATTGATGACGTTGCTTTGAATGATTCATACTGAACACAAAAATAGGCTGGAGTTCAAGTAAGTTTAAAAAATATTGAAGTGCCCGTGTAACAGATGAGTTCTCGTCCGAATCCCTGATACTCCGAAAGAGATTGTCCAGTTGTACACGAGGTGCGTCCAGTTTTCGTCATGACCCTCTCTACTCTTTTGCACATGCTATGCGGGTGAAATGATGATACCATGCCATGTTCCAACATTTTCAGAGTTCATTTTGTAGTGATTTTCAAGTTCACCGTCATTTAGCTCTCTAAACAAATCGGTAAATTACTGAAAAACAGCAAATGATGTCAGAACGTGTTGGAAATTGATGACGCCGCTTTGAATGATGGATACTGAACGCAAAAATAGGCTGGAGTTCAAATAAGTTTAAAAAACATTGAAGTGCCCGTGTAACAGATGAGTTCTCGTCCGAAACCCTGATACCCCAAAAGAGATTGTCCAGTTTGGGCACGAGGTGCGTCCAGTTTTCGCCGTGACCCTCTCTACTCTTTTGCACATGCTATGCGGGTGAAATGATGATACCATGCCAAGTTCCAACATTTTCCGAATTCATTTTGTAGTGATTTTCAATTTCACCGTCATTTAGCTCTCTAAACAAATCGGTAAATTACTGAAAAACAGCAAATGATGTCAGAACGTGTTGGAAATTGATGACGTCGCTTTGAATGATGCATACTGAACACAAAAATAGGCTGGAGTTCAAGTAAGTTTAAAAAATATTGAAGTGCCCGTGTAACAGATGAGTTCTCGTCCGAAACCCTGATACTCCGAAAGAGATTGTCCAGTTGTACACGAGGTGCGTCCAGTTTTCGTCATGACCCTCTCTACTCTTTTGCAGATGCTATGCGGGTGAAATGATGATACCATGCCAAGTTCCAACATTTTCAGAGTTCATTTTGTAGTGATTTTCAATTTCACCGTCATTTAGCTCTCTAAACAAATCGGTAAATTATTGAAAAACAGCAAATGATGTCAGAACGTGTTGGAAATTGATGACGCCGCTTTGAATGATGCATACTGAACGCAAAAATAGGCTGGAGTTCAAATAAGTTTAAAAAACATTGAAGTGCCCGTTTAACAGATGAGTTCTCGTCCGAAACCCTGATACTCCGAAAGAGATTGTCCAGTTTGTACACGAGGTGCATCCAGTTTTCGCGGTGAGCCTCTCTACTCTTTTGCACATACTATGCGGGTGAAATAATGATACCATGCCAAGTTCCAACATTTTCAGAGTTCATTTTGTAGTTATTTTCAATTTCATCGTCATTTAGCTCTCTAAACAAATCGGTAAATGACTGAAAAACAGCAAATGATGTCGGAACGTGTTGGAAATTGATGACGTCGCTTTGAATGATGCATACTGAATGCAAAAAAGCTGGAGTTCAAATAAGTTTAAAAAACATTGAAGTGCCCGTGTAACAGATGAGTTCTCGTCCGAAACCCTCATACTCCGAAAGAGATTGTCCAGTTTGTACACGAGGTGCATCAAGTTTTCGCCGTGACCCTCTCTACTCTTTTGCACATGCTATGCGGGTGAAATGATGATACCATGCCAAGTTCCAACATTTTCAGAGTTCATTTTGTAGTGATTTTCAATTTCACCGTCATTTAGCACTCTAAACAAATCGGTAAATGACTGAAAAAGAGCAAATGATGTCAGAACGTGTTGGAAATTGATGATGTCGCTTTGAATGATGCATACTGAATGCAAAAATAGGCTGGAGTTCAAATAAGTTTAAAAAAGATTGAAGTGCCCGTGTAACAGATGAGTTCTCGTCCGAAACCCTGACACTCCGAAAGAGATTGTCCAATTTGTACACGAGGTGCGTCCAGTTTTCGTCGTGACCCTCTCTACTCTTTTGCACATGCTATGCGGGTGAAATGATGATACCATGCCAAGTTCCAACATTTTCAGAGTTCATTTTGTAGTGACTGTCAATTTCACAGTCATTTAGCTCTCTAAACATATCAGTAAATGACTGAAAAACAGCAAATGATGTCAGAACGTGTTGGAAATTGATGACGTCGCTTTGAATGATGCATACTGAACGCAAAATAGGCTGGAGTTCAAATAAGTTTAAAAAACATTGAAGTGCCCGTGTAACAGATGAGTTCTCGTCCGAAACCCTGATACTCCGAAAGAGAT
Organism: Aegilops tauschii subsp. strangulata; assembly: GCF_002575655.3. NCBI lineage: Eukaryota > Viridiplantae > Streptophyta > Magnoliopsida > Poales > Poaceae > Aegilops > Aegilops tauschii. Next base: position 503,479,858 of record NC_053037.3, read on the forward strand.
TGTCCAGTTTGTACACGAGGAGCATCCAGTTTTCGCCGTGACCCTCTCTACTCTTTTGCACATGCTATGCGGGTGAAATGATGATACCATGCCAAGTTCCAACATTTTCAGAGTTCGTTTTGTAGTGATTTTCAATTTCACCGTCATTTAGCTCTCTAAACCACTCGGTAAATTACTGAAAAACAGCAAATGATGTCAGAACGTGTTGGAAATTGATGACGTCTCTTTGAATGATGCATACTGAATGCAAAAATAGGCTGGAGTTCAAATAAGTTTAAAAAACATTGAAGTGCCCGTGTAACAGATGAGTTCTCGTCCGAAACGCTGATACTCCAAAAGAGATTGTCCAGTTTGTACACGAGGTGCGTCCAGTTTTCGCCGTGACCCTCTCTACTCTTTTGCACATGCTATGCGGGTGAAATGATGATACCAAGCCAAGTTCCAACATTTTCAGAGTTCTTTTGTAGTTATTTTCAATTTCACCGTCATTTAGCTCTCTAAACAAATCGGTAAATGACTGAAAAACAGTAAATGATATCGGAACGTGTTGGAAAATGATGACGTCGCTTTGAATGATGCATACTGAACGCAAAAAAGCTGGAGTTCAAATAAGTTTAAAAAACATTGAAGTGCCCGTGTAACAGATGAGTTCTCGTCCGAAACCATGATTCTCCGAAAGAGATTGTCCAGTTTGTACACGAGGTGCATCCAATTTTCGCCGTGACCCTCTCTACTCTTTTGCACAAGCTATGCGGGTGAAATGATGATACCATGCCAAGTTCCAACATTTTCAGAGTTCATTTTGTAGTGATTTTCAATTTCACCGTCATTTAGCACTCTAAAGAAATTGGTAAATGACTGAAAAACAGCTAATAATGTCAGAACGTGTTGGAAATTGATGATAGCGCTTTGAATGATGCATACTGAACGCAAAAGTAGGCTGGATTTCAAATAAGTTTAAAAAAGATTGAAGTGCCCGTGTAACAGATGAGTTCTCGTCCGAAACCCTGACACTCCGAAAGAGATTGTCCAGTTTGTACACGAGGTGCGTCCAGTTTTCGCCGTGACCCTCTCTACACTTTTGCACATGCTATGCGGGTGAAATGATGATACCAGGCCAAGTTCCAACATTTTCAGAGTTCATTTTGTAGTGACTGTCAATTTCACAGTCATTTAGCTCTCTAAACAAATCAGTAAATGACTGAAAAACAGCAAATGATGTCAGAACGTGTTGGAAATTGATGACGTCGCTTTGAATGATGCATACTGAACGTAAAATAGGCTGGAGTTCAAATAAGTTTAAAAAACATCGAAGTGCCCGTGTAACAGATGAGTTCTCGTCCGATACCCAGATACTCCGAAAGAGTTTCTCCAGTTTGTACACGAGGTGCGTCCAGTTTTTGCCGTGACCCTCTCTACTCTTTTACACATGCTATGCGGGTGAAATGATGATACCATGCCAAGTTCCAACATTTTCAGAGTTCGTTTTGTAGTGATTTTCAATTTCACCGTCATTTAGCTCTCTAAACAAATCGGTAAATGACTGAAAAACAGCAAATGATGTCAGAACGTGTTGGAAATTGATGACGTCACTTTGAATGATGCATAGTGAACGGAAAAATAGGCTGGAGTTCAAATAAGTTTAACAAACATTGAATTGCCCGTGTAACAGATGAGTTCTCGTCCGAAACCCTGATACTCCGAAAGAGATTGTCCAGTTTGTACACGAGGAGCGTCCAGTTTTCGCCGTGACCCTCTCTAGTCTTTTGCACATGCTATGCGGGTGAAATGATGATACCATGCCAAGTTCCAACATTTTCAGAGTTCGTTTTGTAGTGATTTTCAATTTCACCGTCATTTAGCTCTGTAAACCAATCGGTAAATTACTGAAAAACAGCAAATGATGTCAGAACGTGTTGGAAATTGATGACGTCTCTTTGAATGATGCATACTGAATGCAAAAATAGGCTGGAGTTCAAATAAGTTTAAAAAACATTGAAGTGCCCGTGTAACAGATGAGTTCTCGTCCGAAACGCTGATACTCCAAAAGAGATTGTCCAGTTTGTACACGAGGTGCGTCCAGTTTTCGTCGTGACCCTCTCTACTCTTTTGCACATGCTATGGGGGTGAAATGATGATACCAAGCCAAGTTCCAACATTTTCAGAGTCCTTTTGTAGTTATTTTCAATTTCACCGTCATTTAGCTCTCTAAACAAATCGGTAAATGACTGAAAAACAGTAAATGATATCGGAACGTGTTGGAAAATGATGACGTCGCTTTGAATGATACATACTGAACGCAAAAAAGCTGGAGTTCAAATAAGTTTAAAAAACATTGAAGTGCCCGTGTAACAGATGAGTTCTCGTCCGAAACCATGATACTCCGAAAGAGATTGTCCAGTTTGTACACGAGGTGCATCCAGTTTTCGCCGTGACCCTCTCTACTCTTTTGCACAAGCTATGCGGGTGAAATGATGATACCATGCCAAGTTCCAACATTTTCAGAGTTCATTTTGTAGTGATTTTCAATTTCACAGTCATTTAGCACTCTAAAGAAATTGGTAAATGACTGTAAAACAGCAAATGATGTCAGAACGTGTTGGAAATTGATGATAGCGCTTTGAATGATGCATAGTGAACGCAAAAGTAGGCTGGAGTTCAAATAAGTTTAAAAAAGATTGAAGTGCCCGTGTAACAGATGAGTTCTCGTCCGAAACCCAGATACTCCGAAAGAGTTTGTCCAGTTTGTACACGAGGTGCGTCCAGTTTTCGCCGTGACCCTCTCTACTCTTTTACACATGCTATGCGGGTGAAATGATGATACCATGCCAAGTTCCAACATTTTCAGAGTTCATTTTGTAGTGATTTTCAATTTCACCGTCATTTAGCTCTCTAAACAAATCGGTAAATGACTGAAAAACAGCAAATGATGTCAGAACGTGTTGGAAATTGATGACGTCACTTTTAATGATGCATACTGAACGCAAAATAGGCTGGAGTTCAAATAAGTTTAAAAAACATTGAATTGCTCGTGTAACAGATGAGTTCTCGTCCGAAACCCTGATACTCCGAAAGAGATTGTCCAGTTTGTACACGAGGTGCGTCCAGTTTTCGCCGTGACCCTCTCTAATGTTTTGCACATGCTATGCGGGTGAAATGATGATACCATTCCAAGTTCCAACATTTTCAGAGTTCGTTTTGTAGTGATTTTCAATTTCACCGTCATTTAGCTCTCTAAACAAATCGGTAAATTACTGAAAAACAACAAATGATGTCAGAACGTGTTGGAAATTGATGACGTCGCTTTGAATGATGCATACTGAATGCAAAAATAGGCTGGAGTTCAAATAAGTTTAAAAAAACATTGAAGTGCCCGTGTAACAGATGAGTTCTCGTCCGAATCGCTGATACTCCAAAAGAGATTGTCCAGTTTGTACACGAGGTGCGTCCAGTTTTCGCCGTGACCCTCTCTACTCTTTTGCACATGCTATGCGGGTGAAATGATGATACCAAGCCAAGTTCCAACATTTTCAGAGTTCATTTTGTAGTTATTTTCAATTTCACCGTCATTTAGCTCTCTAAACAAATCGGTAAATGACTGAAAAACAGCAAATGATGTCGGAACGTGTTGAAAATGATGACGTCGCTTTGAATGATGCATACTGAACGCAAAAAAGCTGGAGTTCAAATAAGTTTAAAAAACATTGAAGTGCCCGTGTAACAGATGAGTTCTCGTCCGAAACCCTGATACTCCGAAAGAGATTGTCCAGTTTGTACACGAGGTGCGTCCAGTTTTCGCCGTGACCCTCTCTAATGTTTTGCACATGCTATGCGGGTGAAATGATGATACCATTCCAAGTTCCAACATTTTCAGAGTTCGTTTTGTAGTGATTTTCAATTTCACCGTCATTTAGCTCTCTAAACAAATCGGTAAATGACTGAAAAACAGTAAATGATATCGGAACGTGTTGGAAATTGATGACGTCACTTTGAATGATGCATAGTGAACGCAAAAATAGGCTGGAGTTCAAATAAGTTTAACAAACATTGAATTGCCCGTGTAACAGATGAGTTCTCGTCCGAAACCCTGATACTCCGAAAGAGATTGTCCAGTTTGTACACGAGGAGCGTCCAGTTTTCGCCGTGACCCTCTCTAGTCTTTTGCACATGCTATGCGGGTGAAATGATGATACCATGCCAAGTTCCAACATTTTCAGAGTTCGTTTTGTAGTGATTTTCAATTTCACCGTCATTTAGCTCTGTAAACCAATCGGTAAATTACTGAAAAACAGCAAATGATGTCAGAACGTGTTGGAAATTGATGACGTCTCTTTGAATGATGCATACTGAATGCAAAAATAGGCTGGAGTTCAAATAAGTTTAAAAAACATTGAAGTGCCCGTGTAACAGATGAGTTCTCGTCCGAAACGCTGATACTCCAAAAGAGATTGTCCAGTTTGTACACGAGGTGCGTCCAGTTTTCGTCGTGACCCTCTCTACTCTTTTGCACATGCTATGCGGGTGAAATGATGATACCAAGCCAAGTTCCAACATTTTCAGAGTCCTTTTGTAGTTATTTTCAATTTCACCGTCATTTAGCTCTCTAAACAAATCGGTAAATGACTGAAAAACAGTAAATGATATCGGAACGTGTTGGAAAATGATGACGTCGCTTTGAATGATACATACTGAACGCAAAAAAGCTGGAGTTCAAATAAGTTTAAAAAACATTGAAGTGCCCGTGTAACAGATGAGTTCTCGTCCGAAACCATGATACTCCGAAAGAGATTGTCCAGTTTGTACACGAGGTGCATCCAGTTTTCGCCGTGACCCTCTCTACTCTTTTGCACAAGCTATGCGGGTGAAATGATGATACCATGCCAAGTTCCAACATTTTCAGAGTTCATTTTGTAGTGATTTTCAATTTCACAGTCATTTAGCACTCTAAAGAAATTGGTAAATGACTGTAAAACAGCAAATGATGTCAGAACGTGTTGGAAATTGATGATAGCGCTTTGAATGATGCATAGTGAACGCAAAAGTAGGCTGGAGTTCAAATAAGTTTAAAAAAGATTGAAGTGCCCGTGTAACAGATGAGTTCTCGTCCGAAACCCAGATACTCCGAAAGAGTTTGTCCAGTTTGTACACGAGGTGCGTCCAGTTTTCGCCGTGACCCTCTCTACTCTTTTACACATGCTATGCGGGTGAAATGATGATACCATGCCAAGTTCCAACATTTTCAGAGTTCATTTTGTAGTGATTTTCAATTTCACCGTCATTTAGCTCTCTAAACAAATCGGTAAATGACTGAAAAACAGCAAATGATGTCAGAACGTGTTGGAAATTGATGACGTCACTTTTAATGATGCATACTGAACGCAAAATAGGCTGGAGTTCAAATAAGTTTAAAAAACATTGAATTGCTCGTGTAACAGATGAGTTCTCGTCCGAAACCCTGATACTCCGAAAGAGATTGTCCAGTTTGTACACGAGGTGCGTCCAGTTTTCGCCGTGACCCTCTCTAATGTTTTGCATATGCTATGCGGGTGAAATGATGATACCATTCCAAGTTCCAACATTTTCAGAGTTCGTTTTGTAGTGATTTTCAATTTCACCGTCATTTAGCTCTCTAAACAAATCGGTAAATTACTGAAAAACAACAAATGATGTCAGAACGTGTTGGAAATTGATGACGTCGCTTTGAATGATGCATACTGAATGCAAAAATAGGCTGGAGTTCAAATAAGTTTAAAAAACATTGAAGTGCCCGTGTAACAGATGAGTTCTCGTCCGAAACGCTGATACTCCAAAAGAGATTGTCCAGTTTGTACACGAGGTGCGTCCAGTTTTCGCCGTGACCCTCTCTACTCTTTTGCACATGCTATGCGGGTGAAATGATGATACCAAGCCAAGTTCCAACATTTTCAGAGTTCATTTTGTAGTTATTTTCAATTTCACCGTCATTTAGCTCTCTAAACAAATCGGTAAATGACTGAAAAACAGCAAATGATGTCGGAACGGGTTGGAAAATGATGACGTCGCTTTGAATGATGCATACTGAACGCAAAAAAGCTGGAGTTCAAATAAGTTTAAAAAACATTGAAGTGCCCGTGTAACAGATGAGTTCTCGTCCGAAACCCTGATACTCCGAAAGAGATTGTCCAGTTTGTACACGAGGTGCGTCCAGTTTTCGCCGTGACCCTCTCTAATGTTTTGCACATGCTATGCGGGTGAAATGATGATACCATTCCAAGTTCCAACATTTTCAGAGTTCGTTTTGTAGTGATTTTCAATTTCACCGTCATTTAGCTCTCTAAACAAATCGGTAAATTACTGAAAAACAACAAATGATGTCAGAACGTGTTGGAAATTGATGACGTCGCTTTGAATGATGCATACTGAATGCAAAAATAGGCTGGAGTTCAAATAAGTTTAAAAAACATTGAAGTGCCCGTGTAACAGATGAGTTCTCGTCCGAAACGCTGATACTCCAAAAGAGATTGTCCAGTTTGTACACGAGGTGCATCCAGTTTTCGCCGTGACCCTCTCTACTCTTTTGCACATGCTATGCGGGTGAAATGATGATACCATGCCAAGTTCCAACATTTTCAGAGTTCATTTTGTAGTGATTTTTAATTTCACCGTCATTTAGCACTCTAAACAAATTGGTAAATGACTGAAAAACAGCAAATGATGTCAGAACGTGTTGGAAATTGATGATGTCGCTTTGAATGATGCATACTGAACGCAAAAATAGGCTGGAGTTCAAATAAGTTTAAAAAAGATTGAAGTGCCCGTGTAACAGATGAGTTCTCGTCCGAAACCCAGATACTCCGAAAGAGTTTGTCCAGTTTGTACACGAGGTGCGTCCAGTTTTCGCCGTGACCCTCTCTACTCTTTTACACATGCTATGCGGGTGAAATGATGATACCATGCCAAGTTCCAACATTTTCAGAGTTCATTTTGTAGTGATTTTCAATTTCACCGTCATTTAGCTCTCTAAACAAATCGGTAAATGACTGAAAAACAGCAAATGATGTCAGAACGTGTTGGAAATTGATGACGTCACTTTTAATGATGCATACTGAACGCAAAATAGGCTGGAGTTCAAATAAGTTTAAAAAACATTGAATTGCTCGTGTAACAGATGAGTTCTCGTCCGAAACCCTGATACTCCGAAAGAGATTGTCCAGTTTGTACACGAGGTGCGTCCAGTTTTCGCCGTGACCCTCTCTAATGTTTTGCACATGCTATGCGGGTGAAATGATGATACCATTCCAAGTTCCAACATTTTCAGAGTTCGTTTTGTAGTGATTTTCAATTTCACCGTCATTTAGCTCTCTAAACAAATCGGTAAATTACTGAAAAACAACAAATGATGTCAGAACGTGTTGGAAATTGATGACGTCGCTTTGAATGATGCATACTGAATGCAAAAATAGGCTGGAGTTCAAATAAGTTTAAAAAACATTGAAGTGCCCGTGTAACAGATGAGTTCTCGTCCGAAACGCTGATACTCCAAAAGAGATTGTCCAGTTTGTACACGAGGTGCGTCCAGTTTTCGCCGTGACCCTCTCTACTCTTTTGCACATGCTATGCGGGTGAAATGATGATACCAAGCCAAGTTCCAACATTTTCAGAGTTCATTTTGTAGTTATTTTCAATTTCACCGTCATTTAGCTCTCTAAACAAATCGGTAAATGACTGAAAAACAGCAAATGATGTCGGAACGTGTTGGAAAATGATGACGTCGCTTTGAATGATGCATACTGAACGCAAAAAAGCTGGAGTTCAAATAAGTTTAAAAAACATTGAAGTGCCCGTGTAACAGATGAGTTCTCGTCCGAAACCCTGATACTCCGAAAGAGATTGTCCAGTTTGTACACGAGGTGCGTCCAGTTTTCGCCGTGACCCTCTCTACTCTTTTACACATGCTATGCGGGTGAAATGATGATACCATGCCAAGTTCCAACATTTTCAGATTTCATTTTGTAGTGATTTTCAATTTCACCGTCATTTAGCTCTCTAAACAAATCGGTAAATGACTGAAAAACAGCAAATGATGTCAGAACGTGTTGGAAATTGATGACGTCACTTTTAATGATGCATACTGAACGCAAAATAGGCTGGAGTTCAAATAAGTTTAAAAAACATTGAATTGCTCGTGTAACAGATGAGTTCTCGTCCGAAACCCTGATACTCCGAAAGAGATTGTCCAGTTTGTACACGAGGTGCGTCCAGTTTTCGCCGTGACCCTCTCTAATGTTTTGCACATGCTATGCGGGTGAAATGATGATACCATTCCAAGTTCCAACATTTTCAGAGTTCGTTTTGTAGTGATTTTCAATTTCACCGTCATTTAGCTCTCTAAACAAATCGGTAAATTACTGAAAAACAACAAATGATGTCAGAACGTGTTGGAAATTGATGACGTCGCTTTGAATGATGCATACTGAATGCAAAAATAGGCTGGAGTTCAAATAAGTTTAAAAAACATTGAAGTGCCCGTGTAACAGATGAGTTCTCGTCCGAAACGCTGATACTCCAAAAGAGATTGTCCAGTTTGTACACGAGGTGCGTCCAGTTTTCGCCGTGACCCTCTCTACTCTTTTGCACATGCTATGCGGGTGAAATGATGATACCAAGCCAAGTTCCAACATTTTCAGAGTTCATTTTGTAGTTATTTTCAATTTCACCGTCATTTAGCTCTCTAAACAAATCGGTAAATGACTGAAAAACAGCAAATGATGTCGGAACGTGTTGGAAAATGATGACGTCGCTTTGAATGATGCATACTGAACGCAAAAAAGCTGGAGTTCAAATAAGTTTAAAAAACATTGAAGTGCCCGTGTAACAGATGAGTTCTCGTCCGAAACCCTGATACTCCGAAAGAGATTGTCCAGTTTGTACACGAGGTGCGTCCAGTTTTCGCCGTGACCCTCTCTAATGTTTTGCACATGCTATGCGGGTGAAATGATGATACCATTCCAAGTTCCAACATTTTCAGAGTTCGTTTTGTAGTGATTTTCAATTTCACCGTCATTTAGCTCTCTAAACAAATTGGTAAATTACTGAAAAACAACAAATGATGTCAGAACGTGTTGGAAATTGATGACGTCGCTTTGAATGATGCATACTGAATGCAAAAATAGGCTGGAGTTCAAATAAGTTTAAAAAACATTGAAGTGCCCGTGTAACAGATGAGTTCTCGTCCGAAACGCTGATACTCCAAAAGAGATTGTCCAGTTTGTACACGAGGTGCATCCAGTTTTCGCCGTGACCCTCTCTACTCTTTTGCACATGCTATGCGGGTGAAATGATGATACCATGCCAAGTTCCAACATTTTCAGAGTTCATTTTGTAGTGATTTTTAATTTCACCGTCATTTAGCACTCTAAACAAATTGGTAAATGACTGAAAAACAGCAAATGATGTCAGAACGTGTTGGAAATTGATGATGTCGCTTTGAATGATGCATACTGAACGCAAAAATAGGCTGGTGTTCAAATAAATTTAAAAAAGATTGAAGTGCCCGTGTAACAGATGAGTTCTCGTCCGAAACCCTGACACTCCGAAAGAGATTGTCCAGCTTGTACACGAGGTGCGTCCAGTTTTTGCCGTGACCCTCTCTACACTTTTGCACATGCTATGCGGGTGAAATGATGATACCATGCCAAGTTCCAACATTTTCAGAGTTCATTTTGTAGTGACTGTCAATTTCACAGTCATTTAGCTCTCTAAACAAATCAGTAAATGACTGAAAAACAGCAAATGATGTCAGAACGTGTTGGAAATTGATGACGTCGCTTTGAATGATGCATACTGAACGAAAATAGGCTGGAGTTCCAATAAGTTTAAAAAACATCGAAGTGCCCGTTTAACAGATGAGTTCTCGTCCGAAACCCAGATACTCCGAAAGAGTTTGTCCAGTTTGTACACGAGGTGCGTCCAGTTTTCGCCGTGACCCTCTCTACTCTTTTACACATGCTATGCGGGTGAAATGATGATACCATGCCAAGTTCCAACATTTTCAGAGTTCATTTTGTAGTGATTTTCAATTTCACCGTCATTTAGCTCTCTAAACAAATCGGTAAATGACTGAAAAACAGCAAATGATGTCAGAACGTGTTGGAAATTGATGACGTCACTTTTAATGATGCATACTGAACGCAAAATAGGCTGGAGTTCAAATAAGTTTAAAAAACATTGAATTGCTCGTGTAACAGATGAGTTCTCGTCCGAAACCCTGATACTCCGAAAGAGATTGTCCAGTTTGTACACGAGGTGCGTCCAGTTTTCGCCGTGACCCTCTCTAATGTTTTGCACATGCTATGCGGGTGAAATGATGATACCATTCCAAGTTCCAACATTTTCAGAGTTCGTTTTGTAGTGATTTTCAATTTCACCGTCATTTAGCTCTCTAAACAAATCGGTAAATTACTGAAAAACAACAAATGATGTCAGAACGTGTTGGAAATTGATGACGTCGCTTTCAATGATGCATACTGAATGCAAAAATAGGCTGGAGTTCAAATAAGTTTAAAAAACATTGAAGTGCCCGTGTAACAGATGAGTTCTCGTCCGAAACGCTGATACTCCAAAAGAGATTGTCCAGTTTGTACACGAGGTGCGTCCAGTTTTCGCCGTGACCCTCTCTACTCTTTTGCACATGCTATGCGGGTGAAATGATGATACCAAGCCAAGTTCCAACATTTTCAGAGTTCATTTTGTAGTTATGTTCAATTTCACCGTCATTTAGCTCTCTAAACAAATCGGTAAATGACTGAAAAACAGCAAATGATGTCGGAACGTGTTGGAAAATGATGACGTCGCTTTGAATGATGCATACTGAACGCAAAAAAGCTGGAGTTCAAATAAGTTTAAAAAACATTGAAGTGCCCGTGTAACAGATGAGTTCTCGTCCGAAACCCTGATACTCCGAAAGAGATTGTCCAGTTTGTACACGAGGTGCGTCCAGTTTTCGCCGTGACCCTCTCTAATGTTTTGCACATGCTATGCGGGTGAAATGATGATACCATTCCAAGTTCCAACATTTTCAGAGTTCGTTTTGTAGTGATTTTCAATTTCACCGTGATTTAGCTCTCTAAACAAATCGGTAAATTACTGAAAAACAACAAATGATGTCAGAACGTGTTGGAAATTGATGACGTCGCTTTGAATGATGCATACTGAATGCAAAAATAGGCTGGAGTTCAAATAAGTTTAAAAAACATTGAAGTGCCCGTGTAACAGATGAGTTCTCGTCCGAAACGCTGATACTCCAAAAGAGATTGTCCAGTTTGTACACGAGGTGCATCCAGTTTTCGCCGTGACCCTCTCTACTCTTTTGCACATGCTATGCGGGTGAAATGATGATACCATGCCAAGTTCCAACATTTTCAGAGTTCATTTTGTAGTGATTTTTAATTTCACCGTCATTTAGCACACTAAACAAATTGGTAAATGACTGAAAAACAGCAAATGATGTCAGAACGTGTTGGAAATTGATGATGTCGCTTTGAATGATGCATACTGAACGCAAAAATAGGCTGGAGTTCAAATAAATTTAAAAAAGATTGAAGTGCCCGTGTAACAGATGAGTTCTCCTCCGAAACCCTGACACTCCGAAAGAGATTGTCCAGCTTGTACACGAGGTGCGTCCAGTTTTTGCCGTGACCCTCTCTACACTTTTGCACATGCTATGCGGGTGAAATGATGATACCATGCCAAGTTCCAACATTTTCAGAGTTCATTTTGTAGTGACTGTCAATTTCACAGTCATTCAGCTCTCTAAACAAATCAGTAAATGACTGAAAAACAGCAAATGATGTCAGAACGTGTTGGAAATTGATGACGTCGCTTTGAATGATGCATACTGAACGAAAATAGGCTGGAGTTCCAATAAGTTTAAAAAACATCGAAGTGCCCGTTTAACAGATGAGTTCTCGTCCGAAACCCAGATACTCGGAAAGAGTTTGTCCAGTTTGTACACGAGGTGCGTCCAGTTTTCGCTGTGACCCTCTCTACTCTTTTGCACATGCTATGCGGGTGAAATGATGATACCATGCCAAGTTCCAACATTTTCAGAGTTCATTTTGTAGTGATTTTCAATTTCACCGTCATTTAGCTCTCTAAACAAATCGTTAAATGACTGAAAAACAGCAAATGATGTCAGAACGTGTTGGAAATTGATGACGTCGCTTTGAATGATGCATACTGAACACAAAAATAGGCTGGAGTTCAAATAAGTTTAAAAAACATTGAATTGCCCGTGTAACAGATGAGTTCTCGTCCGAAACCCTGATACTCCGAAAGAGATTGTCCAGTTTGTACACGAGGTGCGTCCAGTTTTCGCCTGACCCTCTCTACTCTTTTGCACATACTATGCGGGTGAAATGATGATACCATGCCAAGTTCCAACATTTTCAGAGTTCGTTTTGTAGTGATTTTCAATTTCACTATCATTTAGCTCTCTAAACAAATCGGTAAATTACTGAAAAACAGCAAATGATGTCAGAACATGTTGGAAATTGATGACGTCGCTTTGAATGATACATACTGAATGCAAAAATAAGCTGGAGTTCAAATAAGTTTAAAAAACATTGAAGTGCCCGTGTAACAGATGAGTTCTCGTCCGAAACGCTGATACTCCAAAAGAGATTGTCCAGTTTGTACACGAGGTGCGTCTAGTCTTCGCCGTGACCCTCTCTACTCTTTTGCACATGCTATGCGGGTGAAATGATGATACCATGCCAAGTTCCACATTTTCAGAGTTCATTTTGTAGTTATTTTCAATTTCACCGTCATTTAGCTCTCTAAACAAATCGGTAAATGACTGAGAAACATCAAATGATGTCGGAACATGTTGGAAATTGATGACGTCGCTTTGAATGATGCATACTGAACGCAAAAAAGCTGGAGTTCAAATAAGTTTAAAAAACATTGAAGTGCCCGTGTAACAGATGAGTTCTCGTCCGAAACCCTGATACTCCGAAAGAAATTGTCCAGTTTGTACACGAGGTGCATCCAGTTTTCGTCGTGACCCTCTCTACTCTTTTGCACATGCTATGCGGGTGAAATGATGATACCATGCCAAGTTCCAACATTTTTAGAGTTCATTTTGTAGTGATTTTCAATTTCACTGTCATTTAGCTCTCTAAACAATTTGGTAAATGACTGAAAAACAGCAAATGATGTCAGAACGTGTTGGAAATTGATGACGTCGCTTTGAATGATGCATACTGAATGCAAAAATAGGCTGGAGTTCAAATAAGTTTAAAAAACATTGAAGTGCCCGTGTAACAGATGAGTTCTCGTCCGAAACGCTGATACTCCAAAAGAGATTGTCCAGTTTGTACACGAGGTGCGTCTAGTTTTCGCCGTGACCCTCTCTACTCTTTTGCACATGCTATGTGGGTGAAATGATGATACTATGCCAAGTTCCAACATTTTCAGAGTTCATTTTGTAGTTATTTTCAATTTCACCGTCATTTAGCTCTCTAAACAAATCGGTAAATGACTGAAAAACAGCAAATGATGTCGGAACGTGTTGGAAAATGATGACGTCGCTTTGAATGATGCATACTGAACGCAAAAAAGCTGGAGTTCAAATAAGTTTAAAAAACATTGAAGTGCCCGTGTAACAGATGAGTTCTCGTCTGAAACCCTGATACTCCGAAAGAGATTGTCCAGTTTGTACACGAGGTGCATCCAGTTTTCGCCGTGACCCTCTCTACTCTTTTGCACATGCTATGCGGGTGAAATGATGATACCATGCCAAGTTTCAACATTTTCAGAGTTCATTTTTTAGTGATTTTTAATTTCACCGTCATTTAGCACTCTAAACAAATTGGTAAATGACTGAAAAACAGCAAATGATGTCAGAACGTGTTGGAAATTGATGATGTCGCTTTGAATGATGCATACTGAACGTAAAAATAGGCTGGAGTTCAAATAAGTTTAAAAAAGATTGAAGTGCCCGTGTAACAGATGAGTTCTCGTCCGAAACCCTGACACTCCGAAAGAGATTGTCCAGTTTGTACACGAGGTGCGTCCAGTTTTCGCCGTGACCCTCTCTACACTTTTGCACATGCTATGCGGGTGAAATGATGATACCATGCCAAGTTCCAACATTTTCAGAGTTCATTTTGTAGTGACTGTCAATTTCACAGTCATTTAGCTCTCTAAACAAATCAGTAAATGACTGAAAAACAGCAAATGATGTTAGAACGTATTGGAAATTGATGACGTGGCTTTGAATGATGCATACTGAACGCAAAATAGGCTGGAGTTCAAATAAGTTTAAAAAACATCGAAGTGCCCGTGTAACAGATGAGTTCTCGTCCGAAACCCAGATACTCCGAAAGAGTTTGTCCAGTTTGTACACGAGGTGCGTCCAGTTTTCGCTGTGACCCTCTCTACTCTTTTGCACATGCTATGCGGGTGAAATGATGATACCATGCCAAGTTCCAACATTTTCAGAGTTCATTTTGTAGTGATTTTCAATTTCACCGTCATTTAGCTCTCTAAACAAATCGGTAAATGACTGAAAAGCAGCAAATGATGTCAGAACGTGTTGGAAATTGATGACGTCGCTTTGAATGATGCATACTGAACGCAAAAATAGGCTGGAATTCAAATAACTTTAAAAAACATTGAATTGCCCGTGTAACAGATGAGTTCTCGTACGAAACCCTGATACTCCGAAAGAGATTGTCCAGTTTGTACACGAGGTGCGTCCAGTTTTCGCCGTGACCCTCTCTAGTCTTTTGGACATGCTATGTGGGTGAAATGATGATAGCATGCCAAGTTCCAACATTTTTAGAGTTCATTTTGTAGTGATTTTCAATTTCACCGTCATTTAGCACTCTAAACAAATTGGTAAATGACTGAAAAACAGCAAATGATGTCAGCACGTGTTGGAAATTGATGACGTCGCTTTGAATGATGCATACTGAATGCAAAAATAGGCTGGAGTTCAAATAAGTTTAAAAAACATTGAAGTGCCCGTGTAACAGATGAGTTCTCGTCCGAAACGCTGATACTCCAAAAGAGATTGTCCAGTTCGTACACGTGGTGCGTCTAGTTTTCGCCGTGATCCTCTCTACTCTTTTGCACATGCTATGCGGGTGAAATGATGATACCATGCCAAGTTCCAACATTTTCAGAGTTCATTTTGTATTTATTTTCAATTTCACCGTCATTTAGCTCTCTAAACAAATCGGTAAATGACTGAAAAACAACAAATGATGTCGGAATGTGTTGGAAATTGATGACGTCGCTTTGAATGATGCATACTGAACGCAAAAAAGCTGGAGTTCAAATAAGTTTAAAAAACATTGAAGTGCCCGTGTAACAGATGAGTTCTCGTCCGAAACCCTGATACTCCGAAAGAGATTGTCTAGTTTGTACACCAGGTGCATCCAGTTTTCGCCGTGACCCTCTCTACTCTTTTGCACAAGCTATGCGGGTGAAATGATGATACCATGCCAAGTTCCAAAATTTTCAGAGTTCGTTTTGTAGTGATTTTCAATTTCACTGTCATTTAGCTCTCTAAACAAATCGGTAAATTACTGAAAAACAGCAAATGATGTCAGAACGTGTTGGAAATTGATGATGTCACTTTGAATGATGCATGCTGAACGCAAAAATAGGCTGGAGTTCAAATAAGTTTAAAAAAGATTGAAGTGCCCATGTAACAGATGAGTTCTCGTCCGAAACCCTGACACTCCGAAAGAGATTGTCCAGTTTGTACACGAGGTCCGTCCAGTTTTCTCCGTGACCCTCTCTACTCTTTTGCACATGCTATGCGGGTGAAATGATGATACCATGCCAAGTTCCAACATTTTCAGAGTTCATTTTGTAGTGACTGTCAATTTCACAGTCATTTAGCTCTCTAAACAAGTCAGTAAATGACTGAAAAACAGCAAATGATGTCAGAACGTGTTGGAAATTGATGACGTCGCTTTGAATGATGCATACTGAACGAAAAATAGGCTGGAGTTCCAATAAGTTTAAAAAACATCGAAGTGCCCGTTTAACAGATGAGTTCTCGTCCGAAACCCAGATACTCGGAAAGAGTTTGTCCAGTTTGTACATGAGGTGCGTCCAGTTTTCGCCGTGACCCTCTCTACTCTTTTGCACATGCTATGCGGGTGAAATGATGATACCATGCCAAGTTCCAACATTTTCAGAGTTCATTTTGTAGTGATTTTCAATTTCACCGTCATTTAGCTCTCTAAACAAATCGTTAAATGACTGAAAAACAGCAAATGATGTCAGAATGTGTTGGAAATTGATGACGTCGCTTTGAATGATGCATACTGAACACAAAAATAGGCTGGAGTTCAAATAAGTTTAAAAAACATTGAATTGCCCGTGTAACAGATGAGTTCTCGTCCGAAATCCTGATACTCCGAAAGAGATTGTCCAGTTTGTACACGAGGTGCGTCCTGTTTTCGCCGTGACCCTCTCTACTCTTTTGCACATACTATGCGGGTGAAATGATGATACCATGCCAAGTTCCAACATTTTCAGAGTTTGTTTTGTAGTGATTTTCAATTTCGCTGTCATTTAGCTCTCTAAACAAATCGGTAAATTACTGAAAAACAGCAAATGATGTCAGAACATGTTGGAAATTGATGACGTCGCTTTGAATGATACATACTGAATGCAAAAATAGGCTGGAGTTCAAATAAGTTTAAAAAACATTGAAGTGCCCGTGTAACAGATGAGTTCTCGTCCGAAACGCAGATACTCCAAAAGAGATTGTCCAGTTTGTACACGAGGTGCGTCTAGTCTTCGCCGTGACCCTCTCTACTCTTTTGCACATGCTATGCGGGTGAAATGATGATACCATGCCAAGTTCCACATTTTCAGAGTTCATTTTGTAGTTATTTTCAATTTCACCGTCATTTAGCTCTCTAAACAAATCGGTAAATGAGTGAAAAACAGCAAATGATGTCGGAACGTGTTGGAAATTGATGACGTCGCTTTAAATGATGCATACTGAACGCAAAAAAGCTGGAGTTCAAATCAGTTTAAAAAACATTGAAGTGCCCGTGTAACAGATGAGTTCTCGTCCGAAACCCTGATACTCCGAAAGAGATTGTCCAGTTTGTACACGAGGTGCATCCAGTTTTCGTCGTGACCCTCTCTACTCTTTTGCACATGCTATGCGGGTGAAATGATGATACCATGCCAAGTTCCAACATTTTTAGAGTTCATTTTGTAGTGATTTTCAATTTCACCGTCATTTAGCTCTCTAAACAAATTGGTAAATGACTGAAAAACAGCAAATGATGTCAGAACGTGTTGGAAATTGATGACGTCGCTTTGAATGATGCATACTGAATGCAAAAATAGGCTGAAGTTCAAATAAGTTTAAAAAACTTTGAAGTGCCCGTGTAACAGATGAGTTCTCGTCCGAAACGCTGATACTCCAAAAGAGATTGTCCAGTTTGTACACGAGGTGCGTCTAGTTTTCGCCGTGACCCTCTCTACTCTTTTGCACATGCTATGCGGGTGAAATGATGATACCATGCCAAGTTCCAACATTTTCAGAGTTCATTTTGTAGTTATTTTCAATTTCACCGTCATTTAGCTCTCTAAACAAATCGGTAAATGACTGAAAAACAGCAAATGATGTCGGAACGTGTTGGAAAATGATGACGTCGCTTTGAATGATGCATACTGAACGCAAAAAAGCTGGAGTTCAAATAAGTTTAAAAAACATTGAAGTGCCCGTGTAACAGATGAGTTCTCGTCTGAAACCCTGATACTCCGAAAGAGATTGTCCAGTTTGTACACGAGGTGCATCCAGTTTTCGCCGTGACCCTCTCTACTCTTTTGCACATGCTATGCGGGTGAAATGATGATACCATGCCAAGTTCCAACATTTTCAGAGTTCATTTTGTATTTATTTTCAATTTCACCGTCATTTAGCTCTCTAAACAAATCGGTAAATGACTGAAAAACAACAAATGATGTCGGAATGTGTTGGAAATTGATGACGTCGCTTTGAATGATGCATACTGAACGCAAAAAAGCTGGAGTTCAAATAAGTTTAAAAAACATTGAAGTGCCCGTGTAACAGATGAGTTCTCGTCCGAAACCCTGATACTCCGAAAGAGATTGTCTAGTTTGTACACCAGGTGCATCCAGTTTTCGCCGTGACCCTCTCTACTCTTTTGCACATGCTATGCGGGTGAAATGATGATACCATGCCAAGTTCCAAAATTTTCAGAGTTCGTTTTGTAGTGATTTTCAATTTCACTGTCATTTAGCTCTCTAAACAAATCGGTAAATTACTGAAAAACAGCAAATGATGTCAGAACGTGTTGGAAATTGATGATGTCACTTTGAATGATGCATGCTGAACGCAAAAATAGGCTGGAGTTCAAATAAGTTTAAAAAAGATTGAAGTGCCCATGTAACAGATGAGTTCTCGTCCGAAACCCTGACACTCCGAAAGAGATTGTCCAGTTTGTACACGAGGTCCGTCCAGTTTTCTCCGTGACCCTCTCTACTCTTTTGCACATGCTATGCGGGTGAAATGATGATACCATGCCAAGTTCCAACATTTTCAGAGTTCATTTTGTAGTGACTGTCAATTTCACAGTCATTTAGCTCTCTAAACAAGTCAGTAAATGACTGAAAAACAGCAAATGATGTCAGAACGTGTTGGAAATTGATGACGTCGCTTTGAATGATGCATACTGAACGAAAAATAGGCTGGAGTTCCAATAAGTTTAAAAAACATCGAAGTGCCCGTTTAACAGATGAGTTCTCGTCCGAAACCCAGATACTCGGAAAGAGTTTGTCCAGTTTGTACACGAGGTGCGTCCAGTTTTCGCCGTGACCCTCTCTACTCTTTTGCACATGCTATGCGGGTGAAATGATGATACCATGCCAAGTTCCAACATTTTCAGAGTTCATTTTGTAGTGATTTTCAATTTCACCGTCATTTAGCTCTCTAAACAAATCGTTAAATGACTGAAAAACAGCAAATGATGTCAGAATGTGTTGGAAATTGATGACGTCGCTTTGAATGATGCATACTGAACACAAAAATAGGCTGGAGTTCAAATAAGTTTAAAAAACATTGAATTGCCCGTGTAACAGATGAGTTCTCGTCCGAAATCCTGATACTCCGAAAGAGATTGTCCAGTTTGTACACGAGGTGCGTCCTGTTTTCGCCGTGACCCTCTCTACTCTTTTGCACATACTATGCGGGTGAAATGATGATACCATGCCAAGTTCCAACATTTTCAGAGTTCGTTTTGTAGTGATTTTCAATTTCGCTGTCATTTAGCTCTCTAAACAAATCGGTAAATTACTGAAAAACAGCAAATGATGTCAGAACATGTTGGAAATTGATGACGTCGCTTTGAATGATACATACTGAATGCAAAAATAGGCTGGAGTTCAAATAAGTTTAAAAAACATTGAAGTGCCCGTGTAACAGATGAGTTCTCGTCCGAAACGCTGATACTCCAAAAGAGATTGTCCAGTTTGTACACGAGGTGCGTCTAGTCTTCGCCGTGACCCTCTCTACTCTTTTGCACATGCTATGCGGGTGAAATGATGATACCATGCCAAGTTCCACATTTTCAGAGTTCATTTTGTAGTTATTTTCAATTTCACCGTCATTTAGCTCTCTAAACAAATCGGTAAATGAGTGAAAAACAGCAAATGATGTCGGAACGTGTTGGAAATTGATGACGTCGCTTTAAATGATGCATACTGAACGCAAAAAAGCTGGAGTTCAAATCAGTTTAAAAAACATTGAAGTGCCCGTGTAACAGATGAGTTCTCGTCCGAAACCCTGATACTCCGAAAGAGATTGTCCAGTTTGTACACGAGGTGCATCCAGTTTTCGTCGTGACCCTCTCTACTCTTTTGCACATGCTATGCGGGTGAAATGATGATACCATGCCAAGTTCCAACATTTTTAGAGTTCATTTTGTAGTGATTTTCTATTTCACCGTCATTTAGCTCTCTAAACAAATTGGTAAATGACTGAAAAACAGCAAATGATGTCAGAACGTGTTGGAAATTGATGACGTCGCTTTGAATGATGCATACTGAATGCAAAAATAGGCTGAAGTTCAAATAAGTTTAAAAAACTTTGAAGTGCCCGTGTAACAGATGAGTTCTCGTCCGAAACGCTGATACTCCAAAAGAGATTGTCCAGTTTGTACACGAGGTGCGTCTAGTTTTCGCCGTGACCCTCTCTACTCTTTTGCACATGCTATGCGGGTGAAATGATGATACCATGCCAAGTTCCAACATTTTCAGAGTTCATTTTGTAGTTATTTTCAATTTCACCGTCATTTAGCTCTCTAAACAAATCGGTAAATGACTGAAAAACAGCAAATGATGTCGGAACGTGTTGGAAAATGATGACGTCGCTTTGAATGATGCATACTGAACGCAAAAAAGCTGGAGTTCAAATAAGTTTAAAAAACATTGAAGTGCCCGTGTAACAGATGAGTTCTCGTCTGAAACCCTGATACTCCGAAAGAGATTGTCCAGTTTGTACACGAGGTGCATCCAGTTTTCGCCGTGACCCTCTCTACTCTTTTGCACATGCTATGCGGGTGAAATGATGATACCATGCCAAGTTCCAACATTTTCAGAGTTCATTTTGTAGTGATTTTTAATTTCACCGTCATTTAGCACTCTAAACAAATTGGTAAATGACTGAAAAACAGCAAATGATGTCAGAACGTGTTGGAAATTGATGATGTCGCTTTGAATGATGCATACTGAACGCAAAAATAGGCTGGAGTTCAAATAAGTTTA
This sequence comes from Aegilops tauschii subsp. strangulata, assembly GCF_002575655.3. NCBI lineage: Eukaryota > Viridiplantae > Streptophyta > Magnoliopsida > Poales > Poaceae > Aegilops > Aegilops tauschii. The sequence goes on from NC_053037.3 coordinate 503,500,663, forward strand.
AAAAAGATTGAAGTGCCCGTGTAACAGATGAGTTCTCGTCCGGAACCCTGACACTCCGAAAGAGATTGTCCTGTTTGTACACGAGGTGCGTCCAGTTTTCGCCGTGACCCTCTCTACACTTTTGCACATGCTATGCGGGTGAAATGATGATACCATGCCAAGTTCCAACATTTTCAGAGTTCATTTTGTAGTGACTGTCAATTTCACAGTCATTTAGCTCTCTAAACAAATCAGTAAATGACTGAAAAACCGCAAATGATGTCAGAACGTGTTGGAAATTGATGACGTGGCTTTGAATGATGCATACTGAACGCAAAATAGGCTGGAGTTCAAATAAGTTTAAAAAACATCAAAGTGCCCGTGTAACAGATGAGTTCTCGTCCGAAACCCAGATACTCCGAAAGAGTTTGTCCAGTTTGTACACGAGGTGCGTCCAGTTTTCGCCGTGACCCTCTCTACTCTTCTGCACATGCTATGCGGGTGAAATGATGATACCATGCCAAGTTCCAACATTTTCAGAGTTCATTTTTTTGTGATTTTCAATTTCACCGTCATTTAGCTCTCTAAACAAATCGGTAAATGACTGAAAAACAGCAAATGATGTCAGAACGTGTTGGAAATTGATGACGTCGCTTTGAATGATGCATACTGAACGCAAAAATAGGCTGGAATTCAAATAAGTTTAAAAAACATTGAATTGCCCGTGTAACAGATGAGTTCTCGTCCGAAACCCTGATACTCCGAAAGAGATTGTCCAGTTTGTACACGAGGTGCGTCCAGTTTTCGCCGTGACCCTCTCTAGTCTATTGGACATGCTATGCGGGTGAAATGATGATACCATGCCAAGTTCCAACATTTTCAGAGTTCGTTTTGTAGTGATTTTCAATTTCACTGTCATTTAGCTCTCTAAACAAATCGGTAAATTACTGAAAAACAGCAAATGATGTCAGAACGTGTTGGAAATTGATGACGTCGCTTTGAATGATGCATACTGAATGTAAAAATAGGCTGGAGTTCAAATAAGTTTAAAAAACATTGAAGTGCCCGTGTAACTGATGAGTTCTCGTTCGAAACCCTGATACTCCGAAAGAGATTGTCCAGTTTGTACACGAGGTGCGTCTAGTTTTCGCCGTGACCCTCTCTACTCTTTTGCACATGCTATGCGGGTGAAATGATGATACCATGCCAAGTTCCAACATTTTCAGAGTTCATTTTGTAGTTATTTTCAATTTCACCGTCATTTAGCTCTCTAAACAAATCGGTAAATGACTGAAAAACAGCAAATGATGTCGGAACGTGTTGGAAAATGATGACGTCGCTTTGAATGATGCATACTGAACGCAAAAAAGCTGGAGTTCAAATAAGTTTAAAAAACATTGAAGTGCCCGTGTAACAGATGAGTTCTCGTCTGAAACCCTGATACTCCGAAAGAGATTGTCCAGTTTGTACACGAGGTGCATCCAGTTTTCGCCGTGACCCTCTCTACTCTTTTGCACATGCTATGCGGGTGAAATGATGATACCATGCCTAGTTCCAACATTTTCAGAGTTCATTTTGTAGTGATTTTTAATTTCACCGTCATTTAGCACTCTAAACAAATTGGTAAATGACTGAAAAACAGCAAATGATGTCAGAACGTGTTGGAAATTGATGATGTCGCTTTGAATGATGCATACTGAACGCAAAAATAGGCTGGAGTTCAAATAAGTTTAAAAAAGATTGAAGTGCCCGTGTAACAGATGAGTTCTCGTCCGAAACCCTGACACTCCGAAAGAGATTGTCCTGTTTGTACACGAGGTGCGTCCAGTTTTCGCCGTGACCCTCTCTACACTTTTGCACATGCTATGCGGGTGAAATGATGATACCATGCCAAGTTCCAACATTTTCAGAGTTCATTTTGTAGTGACTGTCAATTTCACAGTCATTTAGCTCTCTAAACAAATCAGTAAATGACTGAAAAACAGCAAATGATGTCAGAACGTGTTGGAAATTGATGACGTGGCTTTGAATGATGCATACTGAACGCAAAATAGGCTGGAGTTCAAATAAGTTTAAAAAACATCAAAGTGCCCGTGTAACAGATGAGTTCTCGTCCGAAACCCAGATACTCCGAAAGAGTTTGTCCAGTTTGTACACGAGGTGCGTCCAGTTTTCGCCGTGACCCTCTCTACTCTTCTGCACATGCTATGCGGGTGAAATGATGATACCATGCCAAGTTCCAACATTTTCAGAGTTCATTTTTTTGTGATTTTCAATTTCACCGTCATTTAGCTCTCTAAACAAATCGGTAAATGACTGAAAAACAGCAAATGATGTCAGAACGTGTTGGAAATTGATGACGTCGCTTTGAATGATGCATACTGAACGCAAAAATAGGCTGGAATTCAAATAAGTTTAAAAAACATTGAATTGCCCGTGTAACAGATGAGTTCTCGTCCGAAACCCTGATACTCCGAAAGAGATTGTCCAGTTTGTACACGAGGTGCGTCCAGTTTTCGCCGTGACCCTCTCTAGTCTATTGGACATGCTATGCGGGTGAAATGATGATACCATGCCAAGTTCCAACATTTTCAGAGTTCGTTTTGTAGTGATTTTCAATTTCACTGTCATTTAGCTCTCTAAACAAATCGGTAAATTACTGAAAAACAGCAAATGATGTCAGAACGTGTTGGAAATTGATGACGTCGCTTTGAATGATGCATACTGAATGTAAAAATAGGCTGGAGTTCAAATAAGTTTAAAAAACATTGAAGTGCCCGTGTAACTGATGAGTTCTCGTCCGAAACGCTGATACTCCAAAAGAGATTGTCCAGTTTGTACACGAGGTGCGTCTAGTTTTCGCCGTGACCCTCTCTACTCTTTTGCACATGCTATGCGGGTGAAATGATGATACCATGCCAAGTTCCAACATTTTTAGAGTTCATTTTGCAGTTATTTTCAATTTCACCGTCATGTAGCTCTCTAAACAAATCGGTAAATGACTGAAAAACAGCAAATAATGTCGGAACGTGTTGGAAATTGATGACGCCGCTTTGAATGATGCATACTGAATGCAAAAAAGCTGGAGTTCAAATAAGTTTAAAAAACATTGAAGTGCCCGTGTAACAGATGTGTTCTCGTCCGAAACCCTGATACTCCGAAAGAGATTGTCCAGTTTGTACACGAGGTGCATCCAGTTTTCGCCGTGACCCTCTCTACTCTTTTGCACATGCTATGCGGGTGAAATGATGATACCATGCCAAGTTCCAACATTTTTAGAGTTCATTTTGTAGTGATTTTCAATTTCACCGTCATTTAGCACTCTAAACAAATTGGTAAATGACTGAAAAACAGCAAATGATGTCAGAACGTGTTGGAAATTGATGACGTCGCTTTGAATGATGCATACTGAATGCAAAAATAGGCTGGAGTTCAAATAAGTTTAAAAAACATTTAAGTGCCCGTGTAACTGATGAGTTCTCGTCCGAAACGCTGATACTCCAAAAGAGATTGTCCAGTTTGTACACGAGGTGCGTCTAGTTTTCGCCGTGACCCTCTCTACACTTTTGCACATGCTATGCGGGTGAAATGATGATACCATGCCAAGTTCCAACATTTTCAGAGTTCATTTTGTAGTGACTGTCAATTTCACAGTCATTTAGCTCTCTAAACAAATCAGTAAATGACTGAAAAACAGCAAATGATGTCAGAACGTGTTGGAAATTGATGACGTGGCTTTGAATGATGCATACTGAACGCAAAATAGGCTGGAGTTCAAATAAGTTTAAAAAACATCAAAGTGCCCGTGTAACAGATGAGTTCTCGTCCGAAACCCAGATACTCCGAAAGAGTTTGTCCAGTTTGTACACGAGGTGCGTCCAGTTTTCGCCGTGACCCTCTCTACTCTTCTGCACATGCTATGCGGGTGAAATGATGATACCATGCCAAGTTCCAACATTTTCAGAGTTCATTTTTTTGTGATTTTCAATTTCACCGTCATTTAGCTCTCTAAACAAATCGGTAAATGACTGAAAAACAGCAAATGATGTCAGAACGTGTTGGAAATTGATGACGTCGCTTTGAATGATGCATACTGAACGCAAAAATAGGCTGGAATTCAAATAAGTTTAAAAAACATTGAATTGCCCGTGTAACAGATGAGTTCTCGTCCGAAACCCTGATACTCCGAAAGAGATTGTCCAGTTTGTACACGAGGTGCGTCCAGTTTTCGCCGTGACCCTCTCTAGTCTATTGGACATGCTATGCGGGTGAAATGATGATACCATGCCAAGTTCCAACATTTTCAGAGTTCGTTTTGTAGTGATTTTCAATTTCACTGTCATTTAGCTCTCTAAACAAATCGGTAAATTACTGAAAAACAGCAAATGATGTCAGAACGTGTTGGAAATTGATGACGTCGCTTTGAATGATGCATACTGAATGTAAAAATAGGCTGGAGTTCAAATAAGTTTAAAAAACATTGAAGTGCCCGTGTAACTGATGAGTTCTCGTCCGAAACGCTGATACTCCAAAAGAGATTGTCCAGTTTGTACACGAGGTGCGTCTAGTTTTCGCCGTGACCCTCTCTACTCTTTTGCACATGCTATGCGGGTGAAATGATGATACCATGCCAAGTTCCAACATTTTTAGAGTTCATTTTGCAGTTATTTTCAATTTCACCGTCATGTAGCTCTCTAAACAAATCGGTAAATGACTGAAAAACAGCAAATAATGTCGGAACGTGTTGGAAATTGATGACGCCGCTTTGAATGATGCATACTGAATGCAAAAAAGCTGGAGTTCAAATAAGTTTAAAAAACATTGAAGTGCCCGTGTAACAGATGTGTTCTCGTCCGAAACCCTGATACTCCGAAAGAGATTGTCCAGTTTGTACACGAGGTGCATCCAGTTTTCGCCGTGACCCTCTCTACTCTTTTGCACATGCTATGCGGGTGAAATGATGATACCATGCCAAGTTCCAACATTTTTAGAGTTCATTTTGTAGTGATTTTCAATTTCACCGTCATTTAGCACTCTAAACAAATTGGTAAATGACTGAAAAACAGCAAATGATGTCAGAACGTGTTGGAAATTGATGACGTCGCTTTGAATGATGCATACTGAATGCAAAAATAGGCTGGAGTTCAAATAAGTTTAAAAAACATTTAAGTGCCCGTGTAACTGATGAGTTCTCGTCCGAAACGCTGATACTCCAAAAGAGATTGTCCAGTTTGTACACGAGGTGCGTCTAGTTTTCGCCGTGACCCTCTCTACTCTTTTGCACATGCTATGCGGGTGAAATGATGATACCATGCCAAGTTCCAACATTTTCAGAGTTCATTTAGTAGTTATTTTCAATTTCACCGTCATTTAGCTCTCTAAACAAATCGGTAAATGACTGGAAAACAGCAAATGATGTCGGAACGTGTTGGAAATTGATGACGTCGCTTTGAATGATGCATACTGAACGCAAAAAAGCTGGAGTGCAAATAAGTTTAATAAACATTGAAGTGCCCATGTAACAGATGAGTTCTCGTCCGAAACCCTGATACTCCGAAAGAGATTGTCCAGTTTGTACACGAGGTGCATCCAGTTTTCGCCGTGACCCTCTCTACTCTTTTGCACATGCTATGCGGGTGAAATGATGATACCATGCCAAGTTCCAACATTTTTAGAGTTCATTTTGTAGTGATTTTCAATTTCACCGTCATTTAGCACTCTAAACAAATTGGTAAATGACTGAAAAACAGCAAATGATGTCAGAACGTGTTGGAAATTGATGATGTCGCTTTAAATGATGCATGCTGAACGCAAAAATAGGCTGGAGTTCAAATAAGATTAAAAAAGATTGAAGTGCCCATGTAACAGATGAGTTCTCGTCCGAAACCCTGACACTCCGAAAGAGATTGTCCAGTTTGTACACGAGGTCCGTCCAGTTTTCGCCGTGACCCTCTCTACTCTTTTGCACATGCTATGCGGGTGAAATGATGATACCATGCCAAGTTCCAACATGTTCAGAGTTCATTTTGTAGTGACTGTCAATTTCACAGTCATTTAGCTCTCTAAACAAATCAGTAAATGACTGAAAAACAGCAAATGATGTCAGAACATGTTGGAAATTGATGACGTCGCTTTGAATGATGCATACTGAACGCAAAATAGGCTGGAGTTCAAATAAGTTTAAAAAACATCGAAGTGCCCGTGTAACAGATGAGTTCTCGTCCGAAACCCAGATACTCCGAAAGAGTTTGTCCAGTTTGTACACGAGGTGCGTCCAGTTTTCGCCGTGACCCTCTCTACTCTTTTGCACATGCTATGCGGGTGAAATGATGATACCATGCCAAGTTCCAACATTTTCAGAGTTCATTTTGTAGTGATTTTCAATTGCACTGTCATTTAGCTCTCTAAACAAATCGGTAAATGACTGAAAAACAGCAAATGATGTCAGAACGTGTTGGAAATTGATGACGTCGCTTTGAATGATGCATCCTGAATGCAAAAATAGGCTGGAGTTCAAATAAGTTTAAAAAACATTGAATTGCCCGTGTAACAGATGAGTTCTCGTCCGAAACCCTGATACTCCGAAAGAGATTGTCCGGTTTGTACACGAGGTGCGTCCAATTTTCGCCGTGACCCTCTCTACTCTTTTGCACATGCTATGCGGGTGAAATGATGATACCATGCCAAGTTCCAACATTTTCAGAGTTCGTTTTGTAGTGATTTTCAATTTCACTGTCATTTAGCTCTCTAAACAAATCAGTAAATTACTGAAAAACAGCAAATGTTGTCGGAACGTGTTGGAAATTGATGACGTCGCTTTGAATGATGCATACTGAATGCAGAAATAGGCTGGAGTTCAAATAAGTTGAAAAAACATTGAAGTGCATGTGTAACAGATGAGTTCTCGTCCGAAACGCTGATACTCCAAAAGAGATTGTCCAGTTTGTACACGAGGTGCGTCTAGTTTTCGCCGTGACCCTCTCTACTCTTTTGCACATGCTATGCGGGTGAAATGATGATACCATGCCAAGTTCCAACATTTTCAGAGTTCATTTTGTAGTGATTTTCAATTTCACCATCATTTAGCTCTCTAAACAAATCGGTAAATGACTAAAAAACAGCAAATGATGTCGGAACGTGTTGGAAATTGATGACGTTGCTTTGAATGATGCATACTGAACGCAAAAATAGGCTGGAGTTCAAATAAGTTTAAAAAAGATTGAAGTGCCCGTGTAACAGATGAGTTCTCGTCCGAAACCCTGATACTCCGAAAGAGATTGTCCAGTTTGTACACGAGGTGCGTCCAGTTTTCGCCGTGACCCTCTCTACTCTTTTGCAAATGCTATGCGGGTGAAATGATGATACCATGCCAAGTTCCAACATTTTCAGAGTTCATTTTGTAGTGACTGTCAATTTCACAGTCATTTAGCTCTCTCAACAAATCAGTAAATGACTGAAAAACAGAAAATGAGGTCAGAACGTGTTGGAAATTGATGACGTCGCTTTGAATGATGCATACTGAATGCAAAATAGGCTGGAGTTCAAATAAGTTTAAAAAACATCGAAGTAACCGTGTAACAGATGAGTTCTCGTCCGAAACCCAGATACTCCGAAAGAGTTTGTCCAGTTTGTACACGAGGTGCGTCCAGTTTTCGCCGTGACCCTCTCTACTCTTTTGCACATGCTATGCGGCTGAAATGATGATACCATGCCAAGTTCCAACATTTTCAGAGTTCATTTTGTAGTGATTTTCAATTTCACCGTCATTTAGCTCTCTAAACAAATCGGTAAATGACTGAAAAAGAGCAAATGATGTCAGAACGTGTTGGAAATTGATGACGTGACTTTGAATGATGCATACTGAACGCAAAAATAGGCTGGAGTTCAAATAAGTTTAAAAAACATTGAATTGCCCGTGTAACAGATGAGTTCTCGTCCGAAACCATGAAACTCCGAAAGAGATTGTCCAGTTTGTACACGAGGTGCGTCCAGTTTTCGCCGTGACCCTCTCTACTCTTTTGCACATGCTATGCGGGTGAAATGATGATACCATGCCAAGTTCCAATATTTTCAGAGTTCATTTTGTAGTGATTTTCAATTTCACCGTCATTTAGCTCTCTAAACAAATCGGTAAATGACTGAAAAACAGGAAATGATGTCAGAACGTGTTGGAAATTGATGACGTCACTTTGAATGATGCATACTGAACGCAAAAATAGGCTGGAGTTCAAATAAGTTTTAAAACCATTGAAGTGCCCGTGTAACATATGAGTTCTCGTCCGAAACCCAGATACTCCGAAAGAGATTGTCCAGTTTGTACACGAGGTGCGTCCAGTTTTCGCCGTGACCCTCTCTACTCTTTTGCACATGCTATGCGGGTGAAATGATGATACCATGCCAAGTTCCAACATTTTCAGAGTTCATTTTGTAGTGATTTTCAATTTCACCGTCATTTAGCTCTCTAAACAAATCGGTAAATGACTAAAAACAGCAAATGATGTCAGAACGTGTTGGAAAACTATGTCGTCGCTTTGAATGATGCATACTGAACGCAAAAATAGGATGGAGTTCAAATAAGTTTAGAAAACATTGAAGTGCCCGTGTAACAGATGAGTTCTCGTTCGAAACCCTGATACTCCGAAAGAGATTGTCCAGTTTGTACACGAGGTGCGTCCAATTTTCGCTGTGACCCTCTCTACTCTTTTGCACATGCTATGCGGGTGAAATGATGATACCATGCCAAGTTCCAACATTTTCAGAGTTCATTTTGTAGTGATTTTCAATTTCACCGTCATTTAGCTCTCTAAACAAATCGGTAAATGACTAAAAAACAACAAATGATGTCAGAACGAGTTGGAAATTGATGACGTCACATTGAATGATGCAAACTGAACGCAAAAATAGGCTGGAGTTCAAATAAGTTTATAAAAGATTGAAGTGCCCGTGTAACAGATGAGTTCTCGTCCGAAACCCTGACACTCCGAAAGAGATTGTCCAGTTTGTACACGAGGTGCGTCCAGTTTTCGCCGTGACCCTCTCTACTCTTTTGCACATGCTACGCGGGTGAAATGATGATACCATGCCAAGTTCCAACATTTTCAGAGTTCATTTTGTAGTGATTTTCAATTTCACCGTCATTTAGCTCTCTAAACAAATCGGTAAATGACTGAAAAACAGCAAACAATGTCAAAACGTGTTGGAAATTGATGACGTCGCTTTGAATGATGCATACTGAACGCAAAAATAGGCTGGAGTTCAAATAAGTTTAAAAAAGATTGAAGTGCCCGTGTAACAGATGAGTTCTCGTCCGAAACCCTGACACTCCGAAAGAGATTGTCCAGTTTGTACACGAGGTGCGTCCAGTTTTCGCCGTGACCCTCTCTACTCTTTTGCACATGCTATGCGGGTGAAATGATGATACCATGCCAAGTTCCAATATTTTCAGAGTTCATTTTGTAGTGATTTTCAATTTCACCGTCATTTAGCTCTCTAAACAAATCGGTAAATGACTGAAAAACAGCAAATGATGTCAGAACGTGTTGGAAATTGATGACGTCACTTTGAATGATGCATACTGAACGCAAAAATAGGCTGGAGTTCAAATAAGTTTTAAAACCATTGAAGTGCCCGTGTAACATATGAGTTCTCGTCCGAAACCCAGATACTCCGAAAGAGATTGTCCAGTTTGTACACGAGGTGCGTCCAGTTTTCGCAGTGACCCTCTCTACTCTTTTGCACATGCTATGCGGGTGAAATGATGATACCATGCCAAGTTCCAACATTTTCAGAGTTCATTTTGTAGTGATTTTCAATTTCACCGTCATTTAGCTCTCTAAACAAATCGGTAAATGACTAAAAACTGCAAATGATGTCAGAACGTGTTGGAAAACTATGTCGTCGCTTTGAATGATGCATACTGAACGCAAAAATAGGCTGGAGTTCAAATAAGTTTAGAAAACATTGAAGTGCCCGTGTAACAGATGAGTTCTCGTTCGAAACCCTGATACTCCGAAAGAGATTGTCCAGTTTGTACACGAGGTGCGTCCAATTTTCGCTGTGACCCTCTCTACTCTTTTGCACATGCTATGCGGGTGAAATGATGATACCAAGCCAAGTTCCAACATTTTCAGAGTTCATTTTGTAGTGATTTTCAATTTCACCGTCATTTAGCTCTGTAAACAAATCGGTAAATGACTGAAAAACAACAAATGATGTCAGAACGAGTTGGAAATTGATGACGTCACATTGAATGATGCATACTGAACGCAAAAATAGGCTGGAGTTCAAATAAGTTTATAAAAGATTGAAGTGCCCGTGTAACAGATGAGTTCTCGTCCGAAACCCTGACACTCCGAAAGAGATTGTCCAGTTTGTACACGAGGTGCGTCCAGTTTTCGCCGTGACCCTCTCTACTCTTTTGCACATGCTACGCGGGTGAAATGATGATACCATGCCAAGTTCCAACATTTTCAGAGTTCATTTTATAGTGATTTTCAATTTCACCGTCATTTAGCTCTCTAAACAAATCGGTAAATGACTGAAAAACAGCAAACAATGTCAAGACGTGTTGGAAATTGATGACGTCGCTTTGAATGATGCATACTGAAGGCAAAAATAGGCTGGAGTTCAAATAAGTTTAAAAAAGATTGAAGTGCCCGTGTAACAGATGAGTTCTCGTCCGAAACCCTGACACTCCGAAAGAGATTGTCTAGTTTGTACACGAGGTGCGTCCAGTTTTCGCCGTGACCCTCTCTACTCTTTTGCACATGCTACGCGGGTGAAATGATGATACCATGCCAAGTTCCAACATTTTCAGAGTTCATTTTGTAGTGATTTTCAATTTCACCGTCATTTAGCTCTCTAAACAAATCGGTAAATGACAGAAAAACAGCAAATGACGTCAGAACGTGTTGGAAATTGATGACGTCGCTTTGAATGATGCATACTGAACGCAAAATAGGCCGGAGTTCAAATAAGTTTAAAAAACGTTGAAGTGCACGTGTAACAGATGAGTTCTCGTTCGAAACCCAGATACTCCGAAAGAGATTGTCCAGTTTGTACACGAGGTGCGTCCAGTTTTCGCCGTGACCCTCTCTACTCTTTTGCACATGCTATGCGGGTGAAATGATGATACCATGCCAAGTTCCAACATTTTCAGAGTTCATTTTGTAGTGATTTTCAATTTCACCGTCATTTAGCTCTCTAAACAAATCGGTAAATAACTGAAAAACAGCAAATGATGTCAGAACGTGTTGGAAATTGATGACGTCACTTTGAATGATGCATACTGAACGCAAAAATAGGCTGGAGTTCAAATAAGTTTAGAAAAGATTGAAGTGCCCGTGTAACAGATGAGTTCTCGTCCGAAACCCAGATACTCCCAAAGAGTTTGTCCAGTTTGTACACGAGGTGCGTCCAGTTTTCGCCGTGTCCCTCTCTACTCTTTTGCACATGCTATGCGGGTGAAATGATGATACCATGCCAAGTTCCAACATTTTCGGATTTCATTTTGTAGTGATTTTTAGTTTCACCGTCATTTAGCTCTCTAAACAAATCGGTAAATGACTGAAAAATAGCAAATGATGTCAGAAGGTGTTGGAAATTGATGACGTCACTTTGAATGATGCATACTGAACGCAAAAATAGGCTGGAGTTCAAATAAGTTTTAAAAACATTGAAGTGCCCGTGTACCAGATGAGTTCTCGTCCGACACCCAGATACTCCGAAAGAGATTGTCCAGTTTGTACAGGAGGTGCGTCCAGTTTTCGCCGTGACCCCCTCTACTCTTTTGCACATGCTATGCGGGTGAAATGATGATACCATGCCAAGTTCCAACATTTTCAGAGTTCATTTTGTAGTGATTTTCAATTTCACCGTCATTTAGCTCTCTAAACAAAGCGGTAAATGACTGAAAAACAACAAATGATGTCAGAACGTGTTGGAAAACTATGTCGTCGCTTTGAATGATGCATACTGAACGCAAAAATAGGCTAGAGTTCAAATAAGTTTAAAAAACGTTGAAGTGCCCGTGTAACAGATGAGTTCTCGTTCGAAACCCTGATACTCCGGAAGAGATTGTCCAGTTTGTACACGAGGTGCGTCCAGTTTTCGCCGTGACCGTCTCTACTCTTTTGCACATGCTATGCGGGTGAAATGATGATACCATGCCAAGTTCCAACATTTTCAGAGTTCATTTTGTAGTGATTTTCAATTTCACCGTCATTTAGCTCTCTAAACAAATCGGTAAATGACTGAAAAACAACAAATGATGTCAGAACGTGTTGGAAAACTATGTCGTCGCTTTGAATGAAGCATACTGAACGAAAAAATAGGCTGGAGTTCAAATAAGTTTAAAAAACATTGAAGTGCCCGTGTAACAGATGAGTTCTCGTTCGAAACCCTGATACTCCGAAAGAGATTGTCCAGTTTGTACACGAGGTGCGTCCAATTTTCGCCGTGACCCTCTCTACTCTTTTGCACATGCTATGCGGGTGAAATGATGATACCATGCCAAGTTCAAATATTTTCAGAGTTCATTTTGTAGTGATTTTCAATTTCACCGTCATTTAGCTCTCTAAACAAATCGGTAAATGACTGAAAAAGAGCAAATGATGTCAGAACGTGTTGGAAATTGATGACGTGACTTTGAATGATGCATACTGAACGCAAAAATAGGCTGGAGTTCAAATAAGTTTAAAAAACATTGAATTGCCCGTGTAACAGATGAGTTCTCGTCCGAAACCCTGATACTCCGAAAGAGATTGTCCAGTTTGTACACGAGGTGCGTCCAGTTTTCGCCGTGACCCTCTCTACTCTTTTGCACATGCTATGCGGGTGAAATGATGATACCATGCCAAGTTCCAATATTTTTAGAGTTCATTTTGTAGTGATTTTCAATTTCACCGTCATTTAGCTCTCTAAACAAATCGGTAAATGACTGAAAAACAGCAAATGATGTCAGAACGTGTTGGAAATTGATGACGTCACTTTGAATGATGCATACTGAACGCAAAAATAGGCTGGAGTTCAAATAAGTTTTAAAACCATTGAAGTGCCCGTGTAACATATGAGTTCTCGTCCGAAACCCAGATACTCCGAAAGAGATTGTCCAGTTTGTACACGAGGTGCGTCCAGTTTTCGCCGTGACCCTCTCTACTCTTTTGCACATGCTATGCGGGTGAAATGATGATACCATGCCAAGTTCCAACATTTTCAGAGTTCATTTTGTAGTGATTTTCAATTTCACCGTCATTTAGCTCTCTAAACAAATCGGTAAATGACTGAAAAACAACAAATGATGTCAGAACGTGTTGGAAAACTATGTCGTCGCTTTGAATGATGCATACTGAACGCAAAAATAGGCTAGAGTTCAAATAAGTTTAAAAAACGTTGAAGTGCCCGTGTAACAGATGAGTTCTCGTTCGAAACCCTGATACTCCGGAAGAGATTGTCCAGTTTGTACACGAGGTGCGTCCAGTTTTCGCCGTGACCGTCTCTACTCTTTTGCACATGCTATGCGGGTGAAATGATGATACCATGCCAAGTTCCAACATTTTCAGAGTTCATTTTGTAGTGATTTTCAATTTCACCGTCATTTAGCTCTCTAAACAAATCGGTAAATGACTGAAAAACAACAAATGATGTCAGAACGTGTTGGAAAACTATGTCGTCGCTTTGAATGAAGCATACTGAACGAAAAAATAGGCTGGAGTTCAAATAAGTTTAAAAAACATTGAAGTGCCCGTGTAACAGATGAGTTCTCGTTCGAAACCCTGATACTCCGAAAGAGATTGTCCAGTTTGTACACGAGGTGCGTCCAATTTTCGCCGTGACCCTCTCTACTCTTTTGCACATGCTATGCGGGTGAAATGATGATACCATGCCAAGTTCAAATATTTTCAGAGTTCATTTTGTAGTGATTTTCAATTTCACCGTCATTTAGCTCTCTAAACAAATCGGTAAATGACTGAAAAAGAGCAAATGATGTCAGAACGTGTTGGAAATTGATGACGTGACTTTGAATGATGCATACTGAACGCAAAAATAGGCTGGAGTTCAAATAAGTTTAAAAAACATTGAATTGCCCGTGTAACAGATGAGTTCTCGTCCGAAACCCTGATACTCCGAAAGAGATTGTCCAGTTTGTACACGAGGTGCGTCCAGTTTTCGCCGTGACCCTCTCTACTCTTTTGCACATGCTATGCGGGTGAAATGATGATACCATGCCAAGTTCCAATATTTTTAGAGTTCATTTTGTAGTGATTTTCAATTTCACCGTCATTTAGCTCTCTAAACAAATCGGTAAATGACTGAAAAACAGCAAATGATGTCAGAACGTGTTGGAAATTGATGACGTCACTTTGAATGATGCATACTGAACGCAAAAATAGGCTGGAGTTCAAATAAGTTTTAAAACCATTGAAGTGCCCGTGTAACATATGAGTTCTCGTCCGAAACCCAGATACTCCGAAAGAGATTGTCCAGTTTGTACACGAGGTGCGTCCAGTTTTCGCCGTGACCCTCTCTACTCTTTTGCACATGCTATGCGGGTGAAATGATGATACCATGCCAAGTTCCAACATTTTCAGAGTTCATTTTGTAGTGATTTTCAATTTCACCGTCATTTAGCTCTCTAAACAAATCGGTAAATGACTAAAAACAGCAAATGATGTCAGAACGTGTTGGAAAACTATGTCGTCGCATTGAATGATGCATACTGAACGCAAAAATAGGCTGGAGTTCAAATAAGTTTAGAAAACATTGAAGTGCCCGTGTAACAGATGAGTTCTCGTTCGAAACCCTGATACTCCGAAAGAGATTGTCCAGTTTGTACACGAGGTGCGTCCAATTTTCGCTATGACCCTCTCTACTCTTTTGCATATGCTATGCGGGTGAAATGATGATACCATGCCAAGTTCCAACATTTTCAGAGTTCATCTTATAGTGATTTTCAATTTCACCGTCATTTAGCTCTCTAAACAAATCGGTAAATGACTGAAAAACAGCAAACAATGTCAAGACGTGTTGGAAATTGATGACGTCGCTTTGAATGATGCATACTGAAGGCAAAAATAGGCTGGAGTTCAAATAAGTTTAAAAAAGATTGAAGTGCCCGTGTAACAGATGAGTTCTCGTCCGAAACCCTGACACTCCGAAAGAGATTGTCTAGTTTGTACACGAGGTGCGTCCAGTTTTCGCCGTGACCCTCTCTACTCTTTTGCACATGCTACGCGGGTGAAATGATGATACCATGCCAAGTTCCAACATTTTCAGAGTTCATTTTGTAGTGATTTTCAATTTCACCGTCATTTAGCTCTCTAAACAAATCGGTAAATGACAGAAAAACAGCAAATGACGTCAGAACGTGTTGGAAATTGATGACGTCGCTTTGAATGATGCATACTGAACGCAAAATAGGCCGGAGTTCAAATAAGTTTAAAAAACGTTGAAGTGCACGTGTAACAGATGAGTTCTCGTTCGAAACCCAGATACTCCGAAAGAGATTGTCCAGTTTGTACACGAGGTGCGTCCAGTTTTCGCCGTGACCCTCTCTACTCTTTTGCACATGCTATGCGGGTGAAATGATGATACCATGCCAAGTTCCAACATTTTCAGAGTTCATTTTGTAGTGATTTTCAATTTCACCGTCATTTAGCTCTCTAAACAAATCGGTAAATAACTGAAAAACAGCAAATGATGTCAGAACGTGTTGGAAATTGATGACGTCACTTTGAATGATGCATACTGAACGCAAAAATAGGCTGGAGTTCAAATAAGTTTAAAAAAGATTGAAGTGCCCGTGTAACAGATGAGTTCTCGTCCGAAACCCAGATACTCCCAAAGAGTTTGTCCAGTTTGTACACGAGGTGCGTCCAGTTTTCGCCGTGTCCCTCTCTACTCTTTTGCACATGCTATGCGGGTGAAATGATGATACCATGCCAAGTTCCAACATTTTCGGATTTCATTTTGTAGTGATTTTTAGTTTCACCGTCATTTAGCTCTCTAAACAAATCGGTAAATGACTGAAAAATAGCAAATGATGTCAGAAGGTGTTGGAAATTGATGACGTCACTTTGAATGATGCATACTGAACGCAAAAATAGGCTGGAGTTCAAATAAGTTTTAAAAACATTGAAGTGCCCGTGTACCAGATGAGTTCTCGTCCGACACCCAGATACTCCGAAAGAGATTGTCCAGTTTGTACAGGAGGTGCGTCCAGTTTTCGCCGTGACCCCCTCTACTCTTTTGCACATGCTATGCGGGTGAAATGATGATACCATGCCAAGTTCCAACATTTTCAGAGTTCATTTTGTAGTGATTTTCAATTTCACCGTCATTTAGCTCTCTAAACAAAGCGGTAAATGACTGAAAAACAACAAATGATGTCAGAACGTGTTGGAAAACTATGTCGTCGCTTTGAATGATGCATACTGAACGCAAAAATAGGCTAGAGTTCAAATAAGTTTAAAAAACGTTGAAGTGCCCGTGTAACAGATGAGTTCTCGTTCGAAACCCTGATACTCCGGAAGAGATTGTCCAGTTTGTACACGAGGTGCGTCCAGTTTTCGCCGTGACTGTCTCTACTCTTTTGCACATGCTATGCGGGTGAAATGATGATACCATGCCAAGTTCCAACATTTTCAGAGTTCATTTTGTAGTGATTTTCAATTTCACCGTCATTTAGCTCTCTAAACAAATCGGTAAATGACTGAAAAACAACAAATGATGTCAGAACGTGTTGGAAAACTATGTCGTCGCTTTGAATGAAGCATACTGAACGCAAAAATAGGCTGGAGTTCAAATAAGTTTAAAAAACATTGAAGTGCCCGTGTAACAGATGAGTTCTCGTTCGAAACCCTGATACTCCGAAAGAGATTGTCCAGTTTGTACACGAGGTGCGTCCAATTTTCGCCGTGACCCTCTCTACTCTTTTGCACATGCTATGCGGGTGAAATGATGATACCATGCCAAGTTCCAATATTTTCAGAGTTCATTTTGTAGTGATTTTCAATTTCACCGTCATTTAGCTCTCTAAACAAATCGGTAAATGACTGAAAAAGAGCAAATGATGTCAGAACGTGTTGGAAATTGATGACGTGACTTTGAATGATGCATACTGAACGCAAAAATAGGCTGGAGTTCAAATAAGTTTAAAAAACATTGAATTGCCCGTGTAACAGATGAGTTCTCGTCCGAAACCCTGATACTCCGAAAGAGATTGTCCAGTTTGTACACGAGGTGCGTCCAGTTTTCGCCGTGACCCTCTCTACTCTTTTGCACATGCTATGCGGGTGAAATGATGATACCATGCCAAGTTCCAATATTTTTAGAGTTCATTTTGTAGTGATTTTCAATTTCACCGTCATTTAGCTCTCTAAACAAATCGGTAAATGACTGAAAAACAGCAAATGATGTCAGAACGTGTTGGAAATTGATGACGTCACTTTGAATGATGCATACTGAACGCAAAAATAGGCTGGAGTTCAAATAAGTTTTAAAACCATTGAAGTGCCCGTGTAACATATGAGTTCTCGTCCGAAACCCAGATACTCCGAAAGAGATTGTCCAGTTTGTACACGAGGTGCGTCCAGTTTTCGCCGTGACCCTCTCTACTCTTTTGCACATGGTATGCGGGTGAAATGATGATACCATGCCAAGTTCCAACATTTTCAGAGTTCATTTTGTAGTGATTTTCAATTTCACCGTCATTTAGCTCTCTAAACAAATCGGTAAATGACTAAAAACAGCAAATGATGTCAGAACGTGTTGGAAAACTATGTCGTCGCTTTGAATGATGCATACTGAACGCAAAAATAGGCTGGAGTTCAAATAAGTTTAGAAAACATTGAAGTGCCCGTGTAACAGATGAGTTCTCGTTCGAAACCCTGATACTCCGAAAGAGATTGTCCAGTTTGTACACGAGGTGCGTCCAATTTTCGCTATGACCCTCCCTACTCTTTTGCACATGCTATGCGGGTGAAATGATGATACCATGCCAAGTTCCAACATTTTCAGAGTTCATTTTGTAGTGATTTTCAATTTCACCGTCATTTAGCTCTCTAAATAAATCGGTAAATGACTGAAAAACAGCAAATGATGTCAGAACGAGTTGGAAATTGATGACGTCACATTGAATGATGCATACTGAACGCAAAAATAGGTTGGAGTTCAAATAAGTTTATAAAAGATTGAAGTGCCCGTGTAACAGATGAGTTCTCGTCCGAAACCCTGACACTCCGAAAGAGATTGTCCAGTTTGTACACGAGGTGCGTCCAGTTTTCGCCGTGACCCTCTCTACTCTTTTGCACATGCTACGCGGGTGAAATGATGATACCATGCCAAGTTCCAACATTTTCAGTGTTCATTTTGTAGTGATTTTCAATTTCACCGTCATTTAGCTCTCTAAACAAATCGGTAAATGACTGAAAAACAGCAAACAATGTCAAAACATGTTGGAAATTGATGACGTCGCTTTGGATGATGCATACTGAACGCAAAAATAGGCTGGAGTTCAAATAAATTTAAAAAAGATTGAAGTGCCCGTGTAACAGATGAGTTCTCGTCCGAAACCCTGACACTCCGAAAGAGATTGTCTAGTTTGTACACGAGGTGCGTCCAGTTTTCGCCGTGACCCTCTCTACTCTTTTGCACATGCTACGCGTGTGAAATGATGATACCATGCCAAGTTCCAACATTTTCAGAGTTCTTTTTGTAGTGATTTTCAATTTCACCGTCATTTAGCTCTCTAAACAAATCGGTAAATGACAGAAATACAGCAAATGACGTCAGAACGTGTTGGAAATTGATGACGTCGCTTTGAATGATGCATACTAAACGCAAAATAGGCCGGAGTTCAAATAAGTTTAAAAAACGTTGAAGTGCACGTGTAACAGATGAGTTCTCGTTCGAAACCCAGATACTCCGAAAGAGATTGTCCAGTTTGTACACGAGGTGCGTCCAGTTTTCGCCGTGACCCTCTCTACTCTTTTGCACATGCTATGCGGGTGAAATGATGATACCATGCCAAGTTACAACATTTTCAGAGTTCATTTTGTAGTGATTTTCAATTTCACCGTCATTTAGCTCTCTAAAAAAATCGGTAAATAACTGAAAAACAGCAAATGATGTCAGAACGTGTTGGAAATTGATGACGTCACTTTGAATGATGCATACTGAACGCAAAAATAGGCTGGAGTTCAAATAAGTTTAAAAAAGATTGAAGTGCCCGTGTAACAGATGAGTTCTCGTCCGAAACCCAGATACTCCCAAAGAGTTTGTCCAGTTTGTACACGAGGTGCGTCCAGTTTTCGCCGTGTCCCTCTCTACTCTTTTGCACATGATATGCGGGTGAAATGATGATACCATACCAAGTTCCAACATTTTCGGATTTCATTTTGTAGTGATTTTCAGTTTCACCGTCATTTAGCTCTCTAAACAAATCGGTAAATGACTGAAAAACAGCAAATGATGTCAGAAGGTGTTGGAAATTGATGACGTCACTTTGAATGATGCATACTGAACGCAAAAATAGGCTGGAGTTCAAATAAGTTTTAAAAACATTGAAGTGCCCGTGTACCAGATGAGTTCTCGTCCGACACCCAGATACTCCGAAAGAGATTGTCCAGTTTGTACACGAGGTGCGTCCAGTTTTCGCCGTGACCCCCTCTACTCTTTTGCACATGCTATGCGGGTGAAATGATGATACCATGCCAAGTTCCAACATTTTCAGAGTTCATTTTGTAGTGATTTTCAATTTCACCGTCATTTAGCTCTCTAAACAAAGCGGTAAATGACTGAAAACAACAAACGATGTCAGAACGTGTTGGAAAACTATGTCGTCGCTTTGAATGATGCATACTGAACGCAAAAATAGGCTAGAGTTCAAATAAGTTTAAAAAACGTTGAAGTGCCCGTGTAACAGATGAGTTCTCGTTCGAAACCCTGATACTCCGGAAGAAATTGTCCAGTTTGTACACGAGGTGCGTCCAGTTTTCGCCGTGACCGTCTCTACTCTTTTGCACATGCTATGCGGGTGAAATGATGATACCATGCCAAGTTCCAACATTTTCAGAGTTCATTTTGTAGTGATTTTCAATTTCACCGTCATTTAGCTCTCTAAACAAATCGGTAAATGACTGAAAAACAACAAATGATGTCAGAACGTGTTGGAAAACTATGTCGTCGCTTTGAATGAAGCATACTGAACGCAAAAATAGGCTGGAGTTCAAATAAGTTTAAAAAACATTGAAGTGCCCGTGTAACAGATGAGTTCTCGTTCGAAACCCTGATACTCCGAAAGAGATTGTCCAGTTTGTACACGAGGTGCGTCCAATTTTCGCCGTGACCCTCTCTACTCTTTTGCACATGCTATGCGGGTGAAATGATGATACCGTGCCAAGTTCCAACATTTTCAGAGTTCATTTTGTAGTGATTTTCAAGTTCACCGTCATTTAGCTCTCTAAACAAATCGGTAAATGACTGAAAAACAGCAAATGATGTCAGAACGTGTTGGAAATTGATGACGTCACTTTGAATGATGCATACTGAACGCAAAAATAGGCTGGAGTTCAAATAAGATTTAAAACCATTGAAGTGCCCGTGTAACAGATGAGTTCTCGTCCGAAACCCTGATACTCCGAAAGAGATTGTCCAGTTTGTACACGAGGTGCGTCCAGTTTTCGCGGTGACCCTCTCTACTCTTTTGCACATGCTATGCGGGTGAAATGATGATACCATGCCAAGTTCCAACATTTTCAGAGTTCATTTTGTAGTGATTTTCAATTTCACCGTCATTTAGCTCTCTAAACAAATCGGTAAATGACTGAAAAACAGCAAACAATGTCAGAACGTGTTGGAAATTGATGACGTCGCTTTGAATGATGCATACTGAACGAAAAAATAGGCTGGAGTTCAAATAAGTTTAAAAAAGATTGAAATGCCCGTGTAACAGATGAGTTCTCGTCCGAAACCCTGACACTCCGAAAGAGATTGTCCAGTTTGTACACGAGGTGCGTCCAGTTTTCGCCGTGACCCTCTCTACTCTTTTGCACATGCTATGCGGGTGAAATGATGATACCATGCCAAGTTCCAACATTTTCAGAGTTCATTTTGTAGTGATTTTCAATTTCACCGTCATTTAGCTCTCTAAACAAATCGGTAAATGACTGAAAAACAGCAAATGCCGTCAGAATGTGTTGGAAATTGATGACGTCGCTTTGAATGATGCATACTGAACGCAAAATAGGCTGGAGTTCAAATAAGTTTAAAAAATAATGAAGTGCCCGTGTAACAGATGAGTTCTCGTTCGAAACCCAGATACTCCGAAAGAGATTGTCCAGTTTGTACACGAGGTGCGTCCAGTTTTCGCCGTGACCCTCTCTACTCTTTTGCACATGCTATGCGGGTGAAATGATGATACCATGCCAAGTTCCAACATTTTCAGAGTTCATTTTGTAGTGATTTTCAATTTCACCCTCATTTAGCTCTCTAAACAAATCGGTAAATAACTGAAAAAAAAACAAATGATGTTAGAACGTGTTGGAAATTGTTGACGTCACTTTGAATGATTCATACTGAACGCAAAAATAGGCTAGAGTTCAAATAAGTTTAAAAAACATTGAAGTGCCCGTGTAACAGATGAGTTCTTGTCCGAAACCCTAATACTCCGAAAGAGATTGTCCAGTTTGGACACGAGGTGCGTCCAGTTTTCGCCGTGACCCTCTCTACTCTTTTGCACATGCTATGCGGCTGAAATGATGATACCATGCCAAGTTCCAACATTTTCAGAGTTCATTTTGTAGTGATTTCAATTTCACCGTCAATTAGCTCTCTAAACAAATCGGTAAATGACTGAAAAACAACAAATGATGTCAGAACGTGTTGGAAATTGATGTCGTCGCTTTGAATGATGCATACTGAACGCAAAAATAGGCTGGAGTTCAAATAAGTTTAAAAAACATTGAAGTGCCCGTGTAACAGATGAGTTCTCGTTCGAAACCCTGATACTCCGAAAGAGATTGTCCAGTTTGTACACGAGGTGCGTCGAATTTTCGCCGTGACGCTCTCTATTCTTTTGCACATGCTATGCAAGTGAAATGATGATACCATGCCAAGTTCCAACATTTTCAGAGTTAATTTTGTAGTGATTTTCAATTTCACCGTCATTTAGCTCTCTAAACAAATCGGTAAATGACTGAAAAATAGCAAATGATGTCAGAACGTGTTGGAAATTGATGACGTCGCTTTGAATGATGCATACTGAACGCAAAAATAGGCTGGAGTTCAAATAAGTTTAAAAAACATTGAAGTGCCCGTGTAACAGATGAGTTCTTGTCCGAAACCCTGATACTCCGAAAGAGATTGTCCAGTTTGTACACGAGGTGCGTCCAGTTTTCGCCGTGACCCTCTCTACTCTTTTGCACATGCTATGCGGGTGAAATGATGATACCATGCCAAGTTCCAACATTTTCAGAGTTCATTTTGTAGTGATTTTCAATTTCACCGTCATTTAGCTCTCTAAACAAATCGGTAAATGATTGAAAAACAGCAAATGATGTCAGAACATGTTGGAAATTGATGTCGTCACATTGAATGATGCATACTGAACGCAAAAATAGGCTGGGGTTCAAATAAGTTTAAAAAACATTGAAGTGCCCGTGTAACAGACGAGTTCACGTTCGAAACCCTGATACTCCGAAAGAGATTGTCCAGTTTGTACACGAGGTGCGTCCAATTTTCGCCGTGACCCTCTCTACTCTTTTGCACATGCTATGCGGGTGAAATGATAATACCATGCCAAGTTCCAACATTTTCAGAGTTCATTTTGTAGTGATTTTCAATTTCACCCTCATTTAGCTCTCTAAACAAATCGGTAAATAACTGAAAAACAGCAAATGATGTTAGAACGTGTTGGAAATTGTTGACTTCAGTTTGAATGATTCATACTGAACGCAAAAATAGGCTAGAGTTCAAATAAGTTTAAAAAACATTGAAGTGCCCGTGTAACCGATGAATTCTTGTCCGAAACCCTAATACTCCGAAAGAGATTGTCCAGTTTGTACACGAGGTGCGTCCAGTTTTCTCCGTGACCCTCTCTACTCTTTTGCACATGCTATGCGGCTGAAATGATGATACCATGCCAAGTTCCAACATTTTCAGAGTTCATTTTGTAGTGATTTTCAATTTCACCGTCATTTAGCTCTCTAAACAAATCGGTAAATGACTGAAAAACAGCAAATGATGTCAGAACGTGTTGGAAATTGATGTCGTCGCTTTGAATGATGCATACTGAACGCAAAAATAGGCTGGAGTTCAAATAAGTTTAAAAAACATTGAAGTGCCCGTGTAACAGATGAGTTCTCGTTCGAAACCCTGATACTCCGAAAGAGATTGTCCAGTTTGTACACGAGGTGCGTCGAATTTTCGCCGTGACCCTCTCTATTCTTTTGCACATGCTATGCAGATGAAATGATGATACCATGCCAAGTTCCAACATTTTCAGAGTTCATTTTGTAGTGATTTTCAATTTCACCGTCATTTAGCTCTCTAAACAAATCGGTAAATGACTGAAAAATAGCAAATGATGTCAGAACGTGTTGGAAATTGATTACGTCTCTTTGAATGATGCATACTGAACGCAAAAATAGGCTGGAGTTCAAATAAGTTTAAAAAACATTGAAGTGCCCGTGTAACAGATGAGTTCTTGTCCGAAACCCTGATACTCCGAAAGAGATTGTCCAGTTTGTACACGAGGTGCGTCCAGTTTTCGCCGTGACCCTCTCTACTCTTTTGCACATGCTATGCGGGTGAAATGATGATACCATGCCAAGTTCCAACATTTTCAGAGTTCATTTTGTAGTGATTTTCAATTTCACCGTCATTTAGCTCTCTACACAAATCGGTAAATGATTGAAAAACAGCAAATGATGTCAGAACATGTTGGAAATTGATGTCGTCGCATTGAATGATGCATACTGAACGCAAAAATAGGCTGGAGTTCAAATAAGTTTAAAAAACATTGAAGTGCCCGTGTAACAGACGAGTTCACGTTCGAAACCCTGATACTCCGAAAGAGATTGTCCAGTTTGTACACGAGGTGCGTCCAATTTTCGCCGTGACCCTCTCTACTCTTTTGCACATGCTATGCGGGTGAAATGATGATACCATGCCAAGTTCCAACATTTTCAGAGTTCATTTTGTAGTGATTTTCAATTTCACCGTCATTTAGCTCTCTAAACAAATCGGTAAATGACTGAAAAACAGCAAATGATGTCAGAACGTGTTGGAAATTGATGACGTCGCTTTGAATGATGCATATTGAACGCAAAAATAGGCTGGAGTTCAAATAAGTTTAAAAAACATTAAAGTGCCCGTGTAACAGATGAGTTCTCGTCCGAAACCCTGATACTCCGAAAGAGATTGTCCAGTTTGTACACGAGGTGCGTCCAGTTTTCGCCGTGACCCTCTCTACTCTTTTGCACATGCTATGCGGGTGAAATGATGATACCATGCCAAGTTCCAACATTTTCAGAGTTCATTTTGTAGTGATTTTCAATTTCACCGTCATTTAGCTCTCTAAACAAATCGGTAAATGATTGAAAAACAGCAAATGATGTCAGAACATGTTGGAAATTGATGTCGTCACATTGAATGATGCATACTGAACGCAAAAATAGGCTGGAGTTCAAATAAGTTTAAAAAACATTGAAGTGCCCGTGTAACAGATGAGTTCTTGTCCGAAACCCTGATACTCCGAAAGAGATTGTCCAGTTTGTACACGAGGTGCGTCCAGTTTTCGCCGTGACCCTCTCTACTCTTTTGCACATGCTATGCGGGTGAAATGATGATACCATGCCAAGTTCCAACATTTTCAGAGTTCATTTTGTAGTGATTTTCAATTTCACCGTCATTTAGCTCTCTAAACAAATCGGTAAATGATTGAAAAACAGCAAATGATGTCAGAACATGTTGGAAATTGATGTCGTCGCATTGAATGATGCATACTGAACGCAAAAATAGGCTGGAGTTCAAATAAGTTTAAAAAACATTGAAGTGCCCGTCTAACAGACGAGTTCACGTTCGAAACCCTGATACTCCGAAAGAGATTGTCCAGTTTGTACACGAGGTGCGTCCAATTTTCGCCGTGACCCTCTCTACTCTTTTGCACATGCTATGCAGGTGAAATGATGATACCATGCCAAGTTCCAACATTTTCAGAGTTCATTTTGTAGTGATTTTCAATTTCACCGTCATTTAGCTCTCTAAACAAATCAGTAAATGACTGAAAAATAGCAAATGATGTCAGAACGTGTTGGAAATTGATTACGTCTCTTTGAATGATGCATACTGAACGCAAAAATAGGCTGGAGTTCAAATAAGTTTAAAAAACATTGAAGTGCCCGTGTAACAGATGAGTTCTTGTCCGAAACCCTGATACTCCGAAAGAGATTGTCCAGTTTGTACACGAGGTGCGTCTAGTTTTCGCCGTGACCCTCTCTACTCTTTTGCACATGCTATGCGGGTGAAATGATGATACCATGCCAAGTTCCAACATTTTCAGAGTTCATTTTGTAGTGATTTTCAATTTCACCGTCATTTAGCTCTCTAAACAAATCGGTAAATGATTGAAAAACAGCAAATGATGTCAGAACATGTTGGAAATTGATGTCGTCGCATTGAATGATGCATACTGAACGCAAAAATAGGCTGGAGTTCAAATAAGTTTAAAAAACATTGAAGTGCCCGTGTAACAGACGAGTTCACGTTCGAAACCCTGATACTCCGAAAGAGATTGTCCAGTTTGTACACGAGGTGCGTCCAATTTTCGCCGTGACCCTCTCTACTCTTTTGCACATGCTATGCGGGTGAAATGATGATACCATGCCAAGTTCCAACATTTTCAGAGTTCATTTTGTAGTGATTTTCAATTTCACCGTCATTTAGCTCTCTAAACAAATCGGTAAATGATTGAAAAACAGCAAATGATGTCAGAACATGTTGGAAATTGATGTCGTCACATTGAATGATGCATATTGAACGCAAAAATAGGCTGGAGTTCAAATAAGTTTAAAAAACATTGAAGTGCCCGTGTAACAGACGAGTTCACGTTCGAAACCCTGATACTCCGAAAGAGATTGTCCAGTTTGTACACGAGGTGCGTCCAATTTTCGCCGTGACCCTCTCTACTCTTTTGCACATGCTATGCGGGTGAAATGATAATACCATGCCAAGTTCCAACATTTTCAGAGTTCATTTTGTAGTGATTTTCAATTTCACCCTCATTTAGCTCTCTAAACAAATCGGTAAATAACTGAAAAACAGCAAATGATGTTAGAACGTGTTGGAAATTGTTGACTTCACTTTGAATGATTCATACTGAACGCAAAAATAGGCTAGAGTTCAAATAAGTTTAAAAAACATTGAAGTGCCCGTGTAACCGATGAATTCTTGTCCGAAACCCTAATACTCCGAAAGAGATTGTCCAGTTTGTACACGAGGTGCGTCCAGTTTTCGCCGTGACCCTCTCTACTCTTTTGCACATGCTATGCGGCTGAAATGATGATACCATGCCAAGTTCCAACATTTTCAGAGTTCATTTTGTAGTGATTTTCAATTTCACCGTCATTTAGCTCTCTAAACAAATCGGTAAATGACTGAAAAACAGCAAATGATGTCAGAACGTGTTGGAAATTGATGACGTCGCTTTGAATGATGCATACTGAACGCAAAAATAGGCTGGAGTTCAAATAAGTTTAAAAAACATTGAAGTGCCCGTGTAACAGATGAGTTCTCGTCCGAAACCCTGATACTCCGAAAGAGATTGTCCAGTTTGTACACGAGGTGCGTCGAATTTTCGCCGTGACCCTCTCTATTCTTTTGCACATGCTATGCAGATGAAATGATGATACCATGCCAAGTTCCAACATTTTCAGAGTTCATTTTGTAGTGATTTTCAATTTCACCGTCATTTAGCTCTCTAAACAAATCGGTAAATGATTGAAAAACAGCAAATGATGTCAGAACATGTTGGAAATTGATGTCGTCACATTGAATGATGCATACTGAACGCAAAAATAGGCTGGAGTTCAAATAAGTTTAAAAAACATTAAAGTGCCCGTGTAACAGATGAGTTCTCGTCCGAAACCCTGATACTCCGAAAGAGATTGTCCAGTTTGTACACGAGGTGCGTCCAGTTTTCGCCGTGACCCTCTCTACTCTTTTGCACATGCTATGCGGGTGAAATGATGATACCATGCCAAGTTCCAACATTTTCAGAGTTCATTTTGTAGTGATTTTCAATTTCACCGTCATTTAGCTCTCTAAACAAATCGGTAAATAACTGAAAAACAGCAAATGATGTTAGAACGTGTTGGAAATTGTTGACTTCACTTTGAATGATTCATACTGAACGCAAAAATAGGCTAGAGTTCAAATAAGTTTAAAAAACATTGAAGTGCCCGTGTAACCGATGAATTCTTGTCCGAAACCCTGATACTCCGAAAGAGATTGTCCAGTTTGTACACGAGGTGCGTCCAGTTTTCGCCGTGACCCTCTCTACTCTTTTGCACATGCTATGCGGCTGAAATGATGATACCATGCCAAGTTCCAACATTTTCAGAGTTCATTTTGTAGTGATTTTCAATTTCACCGTCATTTAGCTCTCTAAACAAATCTGTAAATGACTGAAAAACAGCAAATGATGTCAGAACGTGTTGGAAATTGATGTCGTCGCTTTGAATGATGCATACTGAACGCAAAAATAGGCTGGAGTTCAAATAAGTTTAAAAAACATTGAAGTGCCCGTGTAACAGATGAGTTCTCGTCCGAAACCCTGATACTCCGAAAGAGATTGTCCAGTTTGTACACGAGGTGCGTCCAGTTTTCGCCGTGACCCTCTCTACTCTTTTGCACATGCTATGCGGGTGAAATGATGATACCATGCCAAGTTCCAACATTTTCAGAGTTCATTTTGTAGTGATTTTCAATATCACCGTCATTTAGCTCTCTAAACAAATCGGTAAATGATTGAAAAACAGCAAATGATGTCAGAACATGTTGGAAATTGATGTCGTCGCATTGAATGATGCATACTGAACGCAAAAATAGGCTGGAGTTCAAATAAGTTTAAAAAACATTGAAGTGCCCGTGTAACAGACGAGTTCACGTTCGAAACCCTGATACTCCGAAAGAGATTGTCCAGTTTGTACACGAGGTGCGTCCAATTTTCGCCGTGACCCTCTCTACTCTTTTGCACATGCTATGCGGGTGAAATGATGATACCATGCCAAGTTCCAACATTTTCAGAGTTCATTTTGTAGTGATTTTCAATTTCACCGTCATTTAGCTCTCTAAACAAATCGGTAAATGACTGAAAAACAGCAAATGATGTCAGAACGTGTTGGAAATTGATGACGTCGCTTTGAATGATGCATATTGAACGCAAAAATAGGCTGGAGTTCAAATAAGTTTAAAAAACATTAAAGTGCCCATGTAACCGATGAGTTCTCGTCCGAAACCCTGATACTCCGAAAGAGATTGTCCAGTTTGTACACGAGGTGCGTCCAGTTTTCGCCGTGACCCTCTCTACTCTTTTGCACATGCTATGCGGGTGAAATGATGATACCATGCCAAGTTCCAACATTTTCAGATTTCATTTTGTAGTGATTTTCAATTTCACCGTCATTTAGCTCTCTAAACAAATCGGTAAATGATTGAAAAACAGCAAATGATGTCAGAACATGTTGGAAATTGATGTTGTCACATTGAATGATGCATACTGAACGCAAAAATAGGCTGGAGTTCAAATAAGTTTAAAAAACATTGAAGTGCCCGTGTAACAGACGAGTTCACGTTCGAAACCCTGATACTCCGAAAGAGATTGTCCAGTTTGTACACGAGGTGCGTCCAATTTTCGCCGTGACCCTCTCTACTCTTTTGCACATGCTATGCGGGTGAAATGATAATACCATGCCAAGTTCCAACATTTTCAGAGTTCATTTTGTAGTGATTTTCCATTTCACCCTCATTTAGCTCTCTAAACAAATCGGTAAATAACTGAAAAACAGCAAATGATGTTAGAACGTGTTGGAAATTGTTGACTTCACTTTGAATGATTCATACTGAACGCAAAAATAGGCTAGAGTTCAAATAAGTTTAAAAAACATTGAAGTGCCCGTGTAACCGATGAATTCTTGTCCGAAACCCTAATACTCCGAAAGAGATTGTCCAGTTTGTACACGAGCTGCGTCCAGTTTTCGCCGTGACCCTCTCTACTCTTTTGCACATGCTATGCGGCTGAAATGATGATACCATGCCAAGTTCCAACATTTTCAGAGTTCATTTTGTAGTGATTTTCAATTTCACCGTCATTTAGCTCTCTAAACAAATCGGTAAATGACTGAAAAACAGCAAATGATGTCAGAACGTGTTGGAAATTGATGTCGTCGCTTTGAATCATGCATACTGAACGCAAAAATAGGCTGGAATTCAAATAAGTTTAAAAAACATTGAAGTGCCCGTGTAACAGATGAGTTCTCGTTCGAAACCTTGATACTTCGAAAGAGATTGTCCAGTTTGTACACGAGGTGCGTCGAATTTTCGCCGTGACCCTCTCTATTCTTTTGCACATGCTATGCAGGTGAAATGATGATACCATGCCAAGTTCCAACATTTTCAGAGTTCATTTTGTAGTGATTTTCAATTTCACCGTCATTTAGCTCTCTAAACATATCGGTAAATGACTGAAAAATAGCAAATGATGTCAGAACGTGTTGGAAATTGATTACGTCGCTTTGAATGATGCATACTGAACGCAAAAATAGGCTGGAGTTCAAATAAGTTTAAAAAACATTGAAGTGCCCGTGTAACAGATGAGTTCTCGTCCGAAACCCTGATACTCCGAAAGAGATTGTCCAGTTTGTACACGAGCTGCGTCCAGTTTTCGCCGTGACCCTCTCTACTCTTTTGCACATGCTATGCGGCTGAAATGATGATACCATGCCAAGTTCCAACATTTTCAGAGTTCATTTTGTAGTGATTTTCAATTTCACCGTCATTTAGCTCTCTAAACAAATCGGTAAATGACTGAAAAACAGCAAATGATGTCAGAACGTGTTGGAAATTGATGTCGTCGCTTTGAATCATGCATACTGAACGCAAAAATAGGCTGGAATTCAAATAAGTTTAAAAAACATTGAAGTGCCCGTGTAACAGATGAGTTCTCGTTCGAAACCCTGATACTTCGAAAGAGATTGTCCAGTTTGTACACGAGGTGCGTCGAATTTTCGCCGTGACCCTCTCTATTCTTTTGCACATGCTATGCAGGTGAAATGATGATACCATGCCAAGTTCCAACATTTTCAGAGTTCATTTTGTAGTGATTTTCAATTTCACCGTCATTTAGCTCTCTAAACATATCGGTAAATGACTGAAAAATAGCAAATGATGTCAGAACGTGTTGGAAATTGATTACGTCGCTTTGAATGATGCATACTGAACGCAAAAATAGGCTGGAGTTCAAATAAGTTTAAAAAACATTGAAGTGCCCGTGTAACAGATGAGTTCTCGTCCGAAACCCTGATACTCCGAAAGAGATTGTCCAGTTTGTACACGAGGTGCGTCCAGTTTTCGCCGTGACCCTCTCTACTCTTTAGCACATGCTATGCGGGTGAAATGATGATACCATGCAAAGTTCCAACATTTTCAGAGTTCATTTTGTAGTGATTTTCAATTTCACCGTCATTTAGCTCTCTAAACAAATCGGTAAATGATTGAAAAACAGCAAATGATGTCAGAACATGTTGGAAATTGATGTCGTCGCATTGAATGATGCATACTGAACGCAAAAATAGGCTGGAGTTCAAATAAGTTTAAAAAACATTGAAGTGCCCGTGTAACAGACGAGTTCACGTTCGAAACCCTGATACTCCGAAAGAGATTGTCCAGTTTGTACACGAGGTGCGTCCAATTTTCGCCGTGACCCTCTGTACTCTTTTGCACATGCTATGCGGGTGAAATGATAATACCATGCCAAGTTCCATCATTTTCAGTGTTCATTTTGTAGTGATTTTCAATTTCACCGTCATTTAGCTCTCTAAACAAATCGGTAAATGACTGAAAAACAGCAAATGATGTCAGCACGTGTTGGAAATTGATGACGTCACTTTGAATGATGTATACTGAACGCAAAAATAGGCTGGAGTTCAAATAAGTTTAAAAAACATTGAAGTGCCCGTGTAACAGACGAGTTCTCGTCCGAAACCCTGATACTCCGAAAGAGATTGTCCAGTTTGTACACGAGGTTCGTCCAGTTTTCGCCGTGACCCTCTCTACTCTTTTGCACATGCTATGCGGGTGAAATGATGATACCATGCCAAGTTCCAACATTTTCAGAGTTCATTTTGTAGTGATTTTCAATTTCACCGTCATTTAGCTCTCTAAACAAATCGGTAAATGACTGAAAAACTTCAAATGATGTCAGAACGTGTTGGAAATTGATGACGTCGCTTTGAATGATGCATACTGAACGCAAAAATACGCTGGAGTTCAAATAAGTTTTAAAAACATTGAAGTGCCCGTGTAACAGATGAGTTCTCGTCCGATACCCTGATACTCCGAAAGAGATTGTCCAGTTTGTACACGAGGTGCGTCCAGTTTTCGCTGTGACCCTCTCTACTCTTTTGCACATGCTATGCGGGTGAAATGATGATACCATGCCAAGTTCCAACATTTTCAGAGTTCATTTTGTAGTGATTTTCAATTTCACCGTCATTTAGCTCTCTAAACATATCGGAAAATGACTGAAAAACAGCAAACAATGTCAGAACGTGTTGGAAATTGTTGACACGCTTTGAATGATGCATACTGAATGCAAAAATAGGCTGGAGTTCAAATATGTTTAAAAAACATTGAAGTGCCCGTGTAACAGATGAGTTCACGTTCGAAACCCTGATACTCCGAAAGAGATTGTCCAGTTTGTACATGAGGTGCGTCCAGTTTTCGCCGTGACCCTCTCTACTCTTTTGCAAATGCTATGCGTTTGAAATGATGATACCATGCCAAGTTCCAACATTTTTAGAGTTCATTTTGTAGTGATTTTCAATTTCACCGTCATTTAGCCCTCTAAACAAATCGGTAAATGACTGAAAAACAGCAAATGATGTCAGAACGTGTTGGAAATTGTTGTCGTCGCATTGAATGATGCATACTGCACGCAAAAATAGGCTGCAGTTATAATAAGTTTAAAAAAATTGAAGTGCCCGTGTAACAGATGAGTTCTTGTTCGAAACCCTGATACTCCGAAAGAGATTGTCCAGTTTGTACACGAGGTGCGTCCAGTTTTCGCCGTGACCCTCTCTACTCTTTTGCAAATGCTATGCGGGTGAAATGATGATACCATGCCAAGTTCCAACATTTTTAGAGTTCATTTTGTAGTGATTTTCAATTTCACCGTCATTTAGCTCTCTAAACATATCGGTAAATGACTGAAAAACAGCAAACAATGTCAGAACGTGTTGGAAATTGATGACGTCGCTTTGAATGATGCATACTGAACGCAAAAATAGGCTGGAGTTCAAATAAGTTTAAAAAAGATTGAAGTGCCCGTGTAACAGATGAGTTCTCGTCCGAAACCCTGACACTCCGAAAGAGATTGTCCAGTTTGTACACGAGGTGCGTCCAGTTTTCGCCGTGACCCTCTCTACTCTTTTGCACATGCTATGCGTTTGAAATGATGATACCATGCCAAGTTCCAACATTTTCAGAGTTCATTTTGTAGTGATTTTCAATTTCACCGTCATTTAGCTCTCTAAACAAATCGGTAAATGACTGAAAAACAGCAAATGATGTCAGAACGTGTTGGAAATTGATGTCGTCGCATTGAATGATGCATACTGCACGCAAA
The DNA here is from genome assembly GCF_002575655.3 of Aegilops tauschii subsp. strangulata. Taxonomy (NCBI): domain Eukaryota; kingdom Viridiplantae; phylum Streptophyta; class Magnoliopsida; order Poales; family Poaceae; genus Aegilops; species Aegilops tauschii. The sequence continues at coordinate 503,533,541 of NC_053037.3, forward strand.
AATATGCTGGAGTTATAATAAGTTTAAAAAAATTGAAGTGCCTGTGTAACAGATGAGTTCTTGTTCGAAACCCTGATACTCCGAAAGAGATTGTCCAGTTTGTACACGAGGTGCGTCCAGTTTTCGCCGTGACCCTCTCTACTCTTTTGCACATGCTATGCGGGTGAAATGATGATACCATGCCAAGTTCCAACATGTTCAGAGTTCATTTTGTAGTGACTGTCAATTTCACAGTCATTTAGCTCTCTAAACAAATCGGTAAATGATTGAAAAACAGCAAATGATGTCAGAACATGTTGGGAATTGATGTCGTCGCATTGAATGATGCATACAGAACGCAAAAATAGGCTGGAGTTCAAATAAGTTTAAAAAACATTGAAGTGCCCGTGTAACAGACGAGTTCACGTTCGAAACCCTGATACTCCGAAAGAGATTGTCCAGTTTGTACACGAGGTGCGTCCAATTTTCGCCGTGACCCTCTCTACTCTTTTCCACATGCTATGCGGGTGAAATGATAATACCATGCCAAGTTCCAACATTTTCAGAGTTCATTTTGTAGTGATTTTCAATTTCACCGTCATTTAGCTCTCTAAACAAATCGGTAAATGACTGAAAAACAGCAAATGATGTCAGCACGTGTTGGAAATTGATGACGTCACTTTGAATGATGTATACTGAACGCAAAAATAGGCTGGAGTTCAAATAAGTTTAAAAAACATTGAAGTGCCCGTGTAACAGACGAGTTCTCGTCCGAAACCCTGATACTCCGAAAGAGATTGTCCAGTTTGTACACGAGGTTCGTCCAGTTTTCGCCGTGACCCTCTCTACTCTTTTGCACATGCTATGCGGGTGAAATGATGATACCATGCCAAGTTCCAACATTTTCAGAGTTCATTTTGTAGTGATTTTCAATTTCACCGTCATTTAGCTCTCTAAACAAATCGGTAAATGACTGAAAAATTTCAAATGATGTCAGAACGTGTTGGAAATTGATGACGTCGCTTTGAATGATGCATACTGAACGCAAAAATACGCTGGAGTTCAAATAAGTTTTAAAAACATTGAAGTGCCCATGTAACAGATGAGTTCTCGTCCGATACCCTGATACTCCGAAATAGATTGTCCAGTTTGTACACGAGGTGCTTCCAGTTTTCGCTGTGACCCTCTCTACTCTTTTGCACATGCTATGCGGGTGAAATGATGATACCATGCCAAGTTCCAACATTTTCAGAGTTCATTTTGTAGTGATTTTCAATTTCACCGTCATTTAGCTCTCTAAACAAATCGGTAAATGACTGAAAAACAGCAAACAATGTCAGAACGTGTTGGAAATTGATGACGTCGCTTTGAATGATGCATACTGAACGCAAAAATAGGCTGGAGTTCAAATAAGTTTAAAAAAGATTGAAGTGCCCGTGTAACAGATGAGTTCTCGTCCGAAACCCTGACACTCCGAAAGAGATTGTCCAGTTTGTACACGAGGTGCGTCCAGTTTTCGCCGTGACCCTCTCTACTCTTTTGCACATGCTATGCGTTTGAAATGATGATACCATGCCAAGTTCCAACATTTTCAGAGTTCATTTTGTAGTGATTTTAAATTTCACCGTCATTTAGCTCTCTAAACAAATCGGTAAATGACTGAAAAACAGCAAATGATGTCAGAACGTGTTGGAAATTGATGTCGTCGCATTAAATGATGCATACTGCACGCAAAAATATGCTGGAGTTATAATAAGTTTAAAAAAATTGAAGTGCCTGTGTAACAGATGAGTTCTTGTTCGAAACCCTGATACTCCGAAAGAGATTGTCCAGTTTGTACACGAGGTGTGTCCAGTTTTCGCCGTGACCCTCTCTACTCTTTTGCACATGCTATGCGGGTGAAATGATGATACCATGCCAAGTTCCAACATGTTCAGAGTTCATTTTGTAGTGACTGTCAATTTCACAGTCATTTAGCTCTCTAAACAAATCGGTAAATGATTGAAAAACAGCAAATGATGTCAGAACATGTTGGAAATTGATGTCGTCGCATTGAATGATGCATACTGAACGCAAAAATAGGCTGGAGTTCAAATAAGTTTAAAAAACATTGAAGTGCCCGTGTAACAGACGAGTTCACGTTCGAAACCCTGATACTCCGAAAGAGATTGTCCAGTTTGTACACGAGGTGCGTCCAATTTTCGCCGTGACCCTCTCTACTCTTTTCCACATGCTATGCGGGTGAAATGATAATACCATGCCAAGTTCCAACATTTTCAGAGTTCATTTTGTAGTGATTTTCAATTTCACCGTCATTTAGCTCTCTAAACAAATCGGTAAATGACTGAAAAACAGCAAATGATGTCAGCACGTGTTGGAAATTGATGACGTCACTTTGAATGATGTATACTGAACGCAAAAATAGGCTGGAGTTCAAATAAGTTTAAAAAACATTGAAGTGCCCGTGTAACAGACGAGTTCTCGTCCGAAACCCTGATACTCCGAAAGAGATTGTCCAGTTTGTACACGAGGTTCGTCCAGTTTTCGCCGTGACCCTCTCTACTCTTTTGCACATGCTATGCGGGTGAAATGATGATACCATGCCAAGTTCCAACATTTTCAGAGTTCATTTTGTAGTGATTTTCAATTTCACCGTCATTTAGCTCTCTAAACAAATCGGTAAATGACTGAAAAACTTCAAATGATGTCAGAACGTGTTGGAAATTGATGACGTCGCTTTGAATGATGCATACTGAACGCAAAAATACGCTGGAGTTCAAATAAGTTTTAAAAACATTGAAGTGCCCATGTAACAGATGAGTTCTCGTCCGATACCCTGATACTCCGAAATAGATTGTCCAGTTTGTACACGAGGTGCTTCCAGTTTTCGCTGTGACCCTCTCTACTCTTTTGCACATGCTATGCGGGTGAAATTATGATACCATGCCAAGTTCCAACATTTTCAGAGTTCATTTTGTAGTGATTTTCAATTTCACCGTCATTTAGCTCTCTAAACAAATCGGTAAATGACTGAAAAACAGCAAACAATGTCAGAACGTGTTGGAAATTGTTGACATCGCTTTGAATGATGCATACTGAATGCAAAAATAGGCTGGAGTTCAAATATGTTTAAAAAACATTGAAGTGCCCGTGTAACAGATGAGTTCACGTTCGAAACCCTGATACTCCGAAAGAGATTGTCCAGTTTGTACACGAGGTGCGTCCAATTTTCGCCGTGACCCTCTCTACTCTTTTGCACATGCTATGCGTTTGAAATGATGATACCATGCCAAGTTCCAACATTTTCAGAGTTCATTTTGTAGTGATTTTCAATTTCACCGTCATTTAGCCCTCTAAACAAATCGGTAAATGACTGAAAAACAGCAAATGATGTCAGAACGTGTTGGAAATTGTTGTCGTCGCATTGAATGATGCATACTGCACGCAAAAATAGGCTGCAGTTATCATAAGTTTAAAAAAATTGAAGTGCCCGTGTAACAGATGAGTTCTTGTTCGAAACCCTGATACTCCGAAAGAGATTGTCCAGTTTGTACACGAGGTGCGTCCAGTTTTCGCCGTGACCCTCTCTACTCTTTTGCAAATGCTATGCGGGTGAAATGATGATACCATGCCAAGTTCCAACATTTTTAGAGTTCATTTTGTAGTGATTTTCAATTTCACCGTCATTTAGCTCTCTAAACATATCGTTAAATGACTGAAAAACAGCAAACAATGTCAGAACGTGTTGGAAATTGATGACGTCGCTTTGAATGATGCATACTGAACGCAAAAATAGGCTGGAGTTCAAATAAGTTTAAAAAAGATTGAAGTGCCCGTGTAACAGATGAGTTCTCGTCCGAAACCCTGACACTCCGAAAGAGATTGTCCAGTTTGTACACGAGGTGCGTCCAGTTTTCGCCGTGACCCTCTCTACTCTTTTGCACATGCTATGCGTTTGAAATGATGATACCATGCCAAGTTCCAACATTTTCAGAGTTCATTTTGTAGTGATTTTCAATTTCACCGTCATTTAGCTCTCTAAACAAATCGGTAAATGACTGAAAAACAGCAAATGATGTCAGAACATGTTGGAAATTGATGTTGTCGCATTGAATGATGCATACTGCACGCAAAAATATGCTGGAGTTATAATAAGTTTAAAAAAATTGAAGTGCCCGTGTAACAGATGAGTTCTTGTTCGAACCCCTGATACTCCGAAAGAGATTGTCCAGTTTGTACATGAGGTGCGTCCAGTTTTCGCCGTGACCCTCTCTACTCTTTTGCACATGCTATGCGGGTGAAATGATGATACCATGCCAAGTTCCAACATATTTAGTGTTCATTTTGTAGTGATTTTCAATTTCACCGTCATTTAGCTCTCTAAACATATCGGTAAATGACTGAAAAACAGCAAACAATGTCAGAACGTGTTGGAAATTGATGACGTCGCTTTGAATGATGCATACTGAACGCAAAAATAGGCTGGAGTTCAAATAAGTTTAAAAAAGATTGAAGTGCCCGTGTAACAGATGAGTTCTCGTCCGAAACCCTGACACTCCGAAAGAGATTGTCCAGTTTGTACACGAGGTGCGTCCAGTTTTCGCCGTGACCCTGTCTACTCTTTTGCACATGCTATGCGGGTGAAATGATGATACCATGCCAAGTTCCAACATTTTCAGAGTTCATTTTGTAGTGATTTTCCATTTCACCGTCATTTAGCTCTCTAAACAAATCGGTAAATGATTGAAAAACAGCAAATTATGTCAGAACATGTTGGAAATTGATGTCGTCGCATTGAATGATGCATACTGAACGCAAAAATAGGCTGGAGTTCAAATAAGTTTAAAAAACATTGAAGTGCCCGTGTAACAGATGAGTTCACGTTCGAAACCCTGATACTCCGAAAGAGATTGTCCAGCTTGTACACGAGGTGCGTCCAATTTTCGCCGTGACCCTCTCTACTCTTTTGCACATGCTATGCGGGTGAAATGATGATACCATGCCAAGTTCCAACATTTTCAGAGTTCATTTTGTAGTGATTTTCAATTTCACCGTCATTTAGCTCTCTAAACAAATCGGTAAATGACTGAAAAACAGCAAATGATGTCAGAACGTGTTGGAAATTGATGTCGTCGCATTGAATGATGCATACTGCACGCAAAAATATGCTGGAGTTATAATAAGTTTAAAAAAATTGAAGTGCCTGTGTAACAGATGAGTTCTTGTTCGAAACCCTGATACTCCGAAAGAGATTGTCCAGTTTGTACACGAGGTGCGTCCAGTTTTCGCCGTGATCCTCTCTACTCTTTTGCACATGCTATGCGGGTGAAATGATGATACCATGCCAAGTTCCAACATGTTCAGAGTTCATTTTGTAGTGACTGTCAATTTCACAGTCATTTAGCTCTCTAAACAAATCGGTAAATGATTGAAAAACAGCAAATGATGTCAGAACATGTTGGGAATTGATGTCGTCGCATTGAATGATGCATACTGAACGCAAAAATAGGCTGGAGTTCAAATAAGTTTAAAAAACATTGAAGTGCCCGTGTAACAGACGAGTTCACGTTCGAAACCCTGATACTCCGAAAGAGATTGTCCAGTTTGTACACGAGGTGCGTCCAATTTTCGCCGTGACCCTCTCTACTCTTTTCCACATGCTATGCGGGTGAAATGATAATACCATGCCAAGTTCCAACATTTTCAGAGTTCATTTTGTAGTGATTTTCAATTTCACCGTCATTTAGCTCTCTAAACAAATCGGTAAATGACTGAAAAACAGCATATGATGTCAGCACGTGTTGGAAATTGATGACGTCACTTTGAATGATGTATACTGAATGCAAAAATAGGCTGGAGTTCAAATAAGTTTAAAAAACATTGAAGTGCCCGTGTAACAGACGAGTTCTCGTCCGAAACCCTGATACTCCGAAAGAGATTGTCCAGTTTGTACACGAGGTTCGTCCAGTTTTCGCCGTGACCCTCTCTACTCTTTTGCACATGCTATGCGGGTGAAATGATGATACCATGCCAAGTTCCAACATTTTCAGAGTTCATTTTGTAGTGATTTTCAATTTCACCGTCATTTAGCTCTCTAAACAAATCGGTAAATGACTGAAAAACAGCAAATGATGTCAGAACGTGTTGGAAATTGATGACGTCGCTTTGAATGATGCATACTGAATGCAAAAATAGGCTGGAGTTCAAATAAGTTTAAAAAACATTTAAGTGCCCGTGTAACTGATGAGTTCTCGTCCGAAACGCTGATACTCCAAAAGAGATTGTCCAGTTTGTACACGAGGTGCGTCTAGTTTTCGCCGTGACCCTCTCTACTCTTTTGCACATGCTATGCGGGTGAAATGATGATACCATGCCAAGTTCCAACATTTTCAGAGTTCATTTTGTAGTGATTTTCAATTTCACCGTCATTTAGCTCTCTAAACAAATCGGTAAATGACTGAAAAACAGCAAACAATGTCAGAACGTGTTGGAAATTGATGACGTCGCTTTGAATGATGCATACTGAACGCAAAAATAGGCTGGAGTTCAAATAAGTTTAAAAAAGATTGAAGTGCCCGTGTAACAGATGAGTTCTCGTCCGAAACCCTGACACTCCGAAAGAGATTGTCCAGTTTGTACACGAGGTGCGTCCAGTTTTCGCCGTGACCCTCTCTACTCTTTTGCACATGCTATGCGTTTGAAATGATGATACCATGCCAAGTTCCAACATTTTCAGAGTTCATTTTGTAGTGATTTTAAATTTCACCGTCATTTAGCTCTCTAAACAAATCGGTAAATGACTGAAAAACAGCAAATGATGTCAGAACGTGTTGGAAATTGATGTCGTCGCATTAAATGATGCATACTGCACGCAAAAATATGCTGGAGTTATAATAAGTTTAAAAAAATTGAAGTGCCTGTGTAACAGATGAGTTCTTGTTCGAAACCCTGATACTCCGAAAGAGATTGTCCAGTTTGTACACGAGGTGTGTCCAGTTTTCGCCGTGACCCTCTCTACTCTTTTGCACATGCTATGCGGGTGAAATGATGATACCATGCCAAGTTCCAACATGTTCAGAGTTCATTTTGTAGTGACTGTCAATTTCACAGTCATTTAGCTCTCTAAACAAATCGGTAAATGATTGAAAAACAGCAAATGATGTCAGAACATGTTGGAAATTGATGTCGTCGCATTGAATGATGCATACTGAACGCAAAAATAGGCTGGAGTTCAAATAAGTTTAAAAAACATTGAAGTGCCCGTGTAACAGACGAGTTCACGTTCGAAACCCTGATACTCCGAAAGAGATTGTCCAGTTTGTACACGAGGTGCGTCCAATTTTCGCCGTGACCCTCTCTACTCTTTTCCACATGCTATGCGGGTGAAATGATAATACCATGCCAAGTTCCAACATTTTCAGAGTTCATTTTGTAGTGATTTTCAATTTCACCGTCATTTAGCTCTCTAAACAAATCGGTAAATGACTGAAAAACAGCAAATGATGTCAGCACGTGTTGGAAATTGATGACGTCACTTTGAATGATGTATACTGAACGCAAAAATAGGCTGGAGTTCAAATAAGTTTAAAAAACATTGAAGTGCCCGTGTAACAGACGAGTTCTCGTCCGAAACCCTGATACTCCGAAAGAGATTGTCCAGTTTGTACACGAGGTTCGTCCAGTTTTCGCCGTGACCCTCTCTACTCTTTTGCACATGCTATGCGGGTGAAATGATGATACCATGCCAAGTTCCAACATTTTCAGAGTTCATTTTGTAGTGATTTTCAATTTCACCGTCATTTAGCTCTCTAAACAAATCGGTAAATGACTGAAAAACTTCAAATGATGTCAGAACGTGTTGGAAATTGATGACGTCGCTTTGAATGATGCATACTGAACGCAAAAATACGCTGGAGTTCAAATAAGTTTTAAAAACATTGAAGTGCCCATGTAACAGATGAGTTCTCGTCCGATACCCTGATACTCCGAAATAGATTGTCCAGTTTGTACACGAGGTGCTTCCAGTTTTCGCTGTGACCCTCTCTACTCTTTTGCACATGCTATGCGGGTGAAATTATGATACCATGCCAAGTTCCAACATTTTCAGAGTTCATTTTGTAGTGATTTTCAATTTCACCGTCATTTAGCTCTCTAAACAAATCGGTAAATGACTGAAAAACAGCAAACAATGTCAGAACGTGTTGGAAATTGTTGACATCGCTTTGAATGATGCATACTGAATGCAAAAATAGGCTGGAGTTCAAATATGTTTAAAAAACATTGAAGTGCCCGTGTAACAGATGAGTTCACGTTCGAAACCCTGATACTCCGAAAGAGATTGTCCAGTTTGTACACGAGGTGCGTCCAATTTTCGCCGTGACCCTCTCTACTCTTTTGCACATGCTATGCGTTTGAAATGATGATACCATGCCAAGTTCCAACATTTTCAGAGTTCATTTTGTAGTGATTTTCAATTTCACCGTCATTTAGCCCTCTAAACAAATCGGTAAATGACTGAAAAACAGCAAATGATGTCAGAACGTGTTGGAAATTGTTGTCGTCGCATTGAATGATGCATACTGCACGCAAAAATAGGCTGCAGTTATCATAAGTTTAAAAAAATTGAAGTGCCCGTGTAACAGATGAGTTCTTGTTCGAAACCCTGATACTCCGAAAGAGATTGTCCAGTTTGTACACGAGGTGCGTCCAGTTTTCGCCGTGACCCTCTCTACTCTTTTGCAAATGCTATGCGGGTGAAATGATGATACCATGCCAAGTTCCAACATTTTTAGAGTTCATTTTGTAGTGATTTTCAATTTCACCGTCATTTAGCTCTCTAAACATATCGTTAAATGACTGAAAAACAGCAAACAATGTCAGAACGTGTTGGAAATTGATGACGTCGCTTTGAATGATGCATACTGAACGCAAAAATAGGCTGGAGTTCAAATAAGTTTAAAAAAGATTGAAGTGCCCGTGTAACAGATGAGTTCTCGTCCGAAACCCTGACACTCCGAAAGAGATTGTCCAGTTTGTACACGAGGTGCGTCCAGTTTTCGCCGTGACCCTCTCTACTCTTTTGCACATGCTATGCGTTTGAAATGATGATACCATGCCAAGTTCCAACATTTTCAGAGTTCATTTTGTAGTGATTTTCAATTTCACCGTCATTTAGCTCTCTAAACAAATCGGTAAATGACTGAAAAACAGCAAATGATGTCAGAACATGTTGGAAATTGATGTTGTCGCATTGAATGATGCATACTGCACGCAAAAATATGCTGGAGTTATAATAAGTTTAAAAAAATTGAAGTGCCCGTGTAACAGATGAGTTCTTGTTCGAACCCCTGATACTCCGAAAGAGATTGTCCAGTTTGTACATGAGGTGCGTCCAGTTTTCGCCGTGACCCTCTCTACTCTTTTGCACATGCTATGCGGGTGAAATGATGATACCATGCCAAGTTCCAACATATTTAGTGTTCATTTTGTAGTGATTTTCAATTTCACTGTCATTTAGCTCTCTAAACATATCGGTAAATGACTGAAAAACAGCAAACAATGTCAGAACGTGTTGGAAATTGATGACGTCGCTTTGAATGATGCATACTGAACGCAAAAATAGGCTGGAGTTCAAATAAGTTTAAAAAAGATTGAAGTGCCCGTGTAACAGATGAGTTCTCGTCCGAAACCCTGACACTCCGAAAGAGATTGTCCAGTTTGTACACGAGGTGCGTCCAGTTTTCGCCGTGACCCTCTCTACTCTTTTGCACATGCTATGCGGGTGAAATGATGATACCATGCCAAGTTCCAACATTTTCAGAGTTCATTTTGTAGTGATTTTCCATTTCACCGTCATTTAGCTCTCTAAACAAATCGGTAAATGATTGAAAAACAGCAAATTATGTCAGAACATGTTGGAAATTGATGTCGTCGCATTGAATGATGCATACTGATCGCAAAAATAGGCTGGAGTTCAAATAAGTTTAAAAAACATTGAAGTGCCCGTGTAACAGATGAGTTCACGTTCGAAACCCTGATACTCCGAAAGAGATTGTCCAGCTTGTACACGAGGTGCGTCCAATTTTCGCCGTGACCCTCTCTACTCTTTTGCACATGCTATGCGGGTGAAATGATGATACCATGCCAAGTTCCAACATTTTCAGAGTTCATTTTGTAGTGATTTTCAATTTCACCGTCATTTAGCTCTCTAAACAAATCGGTAAATGACTGAAAAACAGCAAATGATGTTAGAACGTGTTGGAAATTGATGTCGTCGCATTGAATTATGCATACTGAACGCAAAAATAGGCTAGAGTTAAAATAGGTTTAAAAAAATTGAAGTGCCCATGTAACAGACGAGTTCTCGTTCGAAACCCTGATACTCCGAAAGAGTTCATTTTGTAGTGATTTTCAATTTCACCGTTATTTAGCTCTCTAAACAAATCGGTAAATGATTGAAAAACAGCAAATTATGTCAGAACATGTTGGAAATTGATGTCGTCGCATTGAATGATGCATACTGAACGCAAAAATAGGCTGCAGTTCAAATAAGTTTAAAAAACATTGAAGTGCCCGTGTAACAGATGAGTTCTCGTCCGAAACCCTGACACTCCGAAAGAGATTGTCCAGTTTGTAAACGAGGTTCGTCCAGTTTTCGCCGTGACCCTCTCTACTCTTTTGCACATGCTATGCGGGTGAAATGATGATACCATGCCAAGTTCCAACATTTTCAGAGTTCATTTTGTAGTGATTTTCAATTTCACCGTCATTTAGCTCTCTAAACAAATCGGTAAATGACTGAAAAACTTCAAATGATGTCAGAACATGTTGGAAATTGATGACTTCGCTTTGAATGATGCATACTGAACGCAAAAATAGGCTGGAGTTCAAATAAGTTTAAAAAACATTGAAGTGCCCGTGTAACAGATGAGTTCTCGTCCGATACCCTGATACTCCGAAAGAGATTGTCCAGTTTGTACATGAGGTGCGTCCAGTTTTCGCCGTGACCCTCTCTACTCTTTTGCACATGCTATGCGGGTGAAATGATGATACCATGCCAAGTTACAACATTTTCAGAGTTCATTTTGTAGTGATTTTCAATTTCGCCGTCATTTAGCTCTCTAAACAAATGGGTAAATGACTGAAAAACAGCAAATGATGTCAGAACGTGTTGGAAATTGATGACGTCACTTTGAATGATGCATACTGAACGCAAAAATAGGCTGGAGTTCAAATATGTTTAAAAAACATTGAAGTGCCCGTGTAACAGATGAGTTCACGTTCGAAACCCTGATACTCCGAAAGAGATTGTCCAGTTTGTACACGAGGTGCGTCCAATTTTCGCCGTGACCCTCTCTACTCTTTTGCACAGGCTATGCGGGTGAAATGATGATACCATGCCAAGTTCCAACATTTCCAGAGTTCATTTTGTAGTGATTTTCAATTTCACCGTCATTTAGCTCTCTAAACAAATCGGTAAATGACTGAAAAACAGCAAACAATGTCAGAACGTGTTGGAAATTGATGACGTCGCTTTGAATGATGCATACTGAACGCAAAAATAGGCTGGAGTTCAAATAAGTTTAAAAAACATTGAAGTGCCCGTGTAACAGATGAGTTCACGTTCGAAACCCTGATACTCCGAAAGAGATTGTCCAGCTTGTACACGAGGTGCGTCCAATTTTCGCCGTGACCCTCTCTACTCTTTTGCACATGCTATGCGGGTGAAATGATGATACCATGCCAAGTTCCAACATTTTCAGAGTTCATTTTGTAGTGATTTTTAATTTCACCGTCATTTAGCTCTCTAAACAAATCGGTAAATGACTGAAAAACAGCAAATGATGTTAGAACGTGTTGGAAATTGATGTCGTCGCATTGAATTATGCATACTGAACGCAAAAATAGGCTGGAGTTAAAATAGGTTTAAAAAAATTGAAGTGCCCATGTAACAGACGAGTTCTCGTTCGAAACCTTGATACTCCGAAAGAGATTGTCCAGTTTGTACACGAGGTGCGTCCAGTTTTCGCCGTGACCCTCTCTACTCTTTTGCACATGCTATGCGGGTGAAATGATGATACCATGCCAAGTTCCAACATTTTTAGAGTTCATTTTGTAGTGATTTTCAATTTCACCGTCATTTAGCTCTCTAAACATATCGGTAAATGACTGAAAAACAGCAAACAATGTCAGAACGTGTTGGAAATTGATGACGTCGCTTTGAATGATGCATACTGAACGCAAAAATAGGCTGGAGTTCAAATAAGTTTGAAAAAGATTGAACTGCCCGTGTAACAGATGAGTTCTCGTCCTAAACCCTGACACTCCGAAAGAGATTGTCCAGTTTGTACACGAGGTGCGTCCAGTTTTCGCCGTGACCCTCTCTACTCTTTTGCACATGCTATGCGGGTGAAATGATGATACCATGCCAAGTTCCAACATTTTCAGAGTTCATTTTGTAGTGATTTTCCATTTCACCGTCATTTAGCTCTCTAAACAAATCGGTAAATGATTGAAAAACAGCAAATTATGTCAGAACATGTTGGAAATTGATGTCGTCGCATTGAATGATGCATACTGAACGCAAAAATAGGCTGGAGTTCAAATAAGTTTAAAAAACATTGAAGTGCCCGTGTAACAGATGAGTTCACGTTCGAAACCCTGATACTCCGAAAGAGATTGTCCAGCTTGTACACGAGGTGCGTCCAATTTTCGCCGTGACCCTCTCTACTCTTTTGCACATGCTATGCGGGTGAAATGATGATACCATGCCAAGTTCCAACATTTTCAGAGTTCATTTTGTAGTGATTTTCAATTTCACCGTCATTTAGCTCTCTAAACAAATCGGTAAATGAGTGAAAAACAGCAAATGATGTTAGAACGTGTTGGAAATTGATGTCGTCGCATTGAATTATGCATACTGAACGCAAAAATAGGCTAGAGTTAAAATAGGTTTAAAAAAATTGAAGTGCCCATGTAACAGACGAGTTCTCGTTCGAAACCCTGATACTCCGAAAGAGTTCATTTTGTAGTGATTTTCAATTTCACCGTTATTTAGCTCTCTAAACAAATCGGTAAATGATTGAAAAACAGCAAATTATGTCAGAACATGTTGGAAATTGATGTCGTCGCATTGTATGATGCATACTGAACGCAAAAATAGGCTGCAGTTCAAATAAGTTTAAAAAACATTGAAGTGCCCGTGTAACAGATGAGTTCTCGTCCGAAACCCTGACACTCCGAAAGAGATTGTCCAGTTTGTAAACGAGGTTCGTCCAGTTTTCGCCGTGACCCTCTCTACTCTTTTGCACATGCTATGCGGGTGAAATGATGATACCATGCCAAGTTCCAACATTTTCAGAGTTCATTTTGTAGTGATTTTCAATTTCACCGTCATTTAGCTCTCTAAACAAATCGGTAAATGACTGAAAAACTTCAAATGATGTCAGAACGTGTTGGAAATTGATGACTTCGCTTTGTATGATGCATACTGAACGCAAAAATAGGCTGGAGTTCAAATAAGTTTAAAAAACATTGAAGTGCCCGTGTAACAGATGAGTTCTCGTCCGATACCCTGATACTCCGAAAGAGATTGTCCAGTTTGTACACGAGGTGCGTCCAGTTTTCGCCGTGACCCTCTCTACTCTTTTGCACATGCTATGCGGGTGAAATGATGATACCATGCCAAGTTACAACATTTTCAGAGTTCATTTTGTAGTGATTTTCAATTTCGCCGTCATTTAGCTCTCTAAACAAATGGGTAAATGACTGAAAAACAGCAAATGATGTCAGAACGTGTTGGAAATTGATGACGTCACTTTGAATGATGCATACTGAACGCAAAAATAGGCTGGAGTTCAAATATGTTTAAAAAACATTGAAGTGCCCGTGTAACAGATGAGTTCACGTTCGAAACCCTGATACTCCGAAAGAGATTGTCCAGTTTGTACACGAGGTGCGTCCAATTTTCGCCGTGACCCTCTCTACTCTTTTGCACAGGCTATGCGGGTGAAATGATGATACCATGCCAAGTTCCAACATTTCCAGAGTTCATTTTGTAGTGATTTTCAATTTCACCGTCATTTAGCTCTCTAAACAAATCGGTAAATGACTGAAAAACAGCAAACAATGTCAGAACGTGTTGGAAATTGATGACGTCGCTTTGAATGATGCATACTGAACGCAAAAATAGGCTGGAGTTCAAATAAGTTTAAAAAACATTGAAGTGCCCGTGTAACAGATGAGTTCACGTTCGAAACCCTGATACTCCGAAAGAGATTGTCCAGCTTGTACACGAGGTGCGTCCAATTTTCGCCGTGACCCTCTCTACTCTTTTGCACATGCTATGCGGGTGAAATGATGATACCATGCCAAGTTCCAACATTTTCAGAGTTCATTTTGTAGTGATTTTCAATTTCACCGTCATTTAGCTCTCTAAACAAATCGGTAAATGACTGAAAAACAGCAAATGATGTTAGAACGTGTTGGAAATTGATGTCGTCGCATTGAATTATGCATACTGAACGCAAAAATAGGCTGGAGTTAAAATAGGTTTAAAAAAATTGAAGTGCCCATGTAACAGACGAGTTCTCGTTCGAAACCTTGATACTCCGAAAGAGATTGTCCAGTTTGTACACGAGGTGCGTCCAGTTTTCGCCGTGACCCTCTCTACTCTTTTGCACATGCTATGCGGGTGAAATGATGATACCATGCCAAGTTCCAACATTTTTAGAGTTCATTTTGTAGTGATTTTCAATTTCACCGTCATTTAGCTCTCTAAACATATCGGTAAATGACTGAAAAACAGCAAACAATGTCAGAACGTGTTGGAAATTGATGACGTCGCTTTGAATGATGCATACTGAACGCAAAAATAGGCTGGAGTTCAAATAAGTTTGAAAAAGATTGAACTGCCCGTGTAACAGATGAGTTCTCGTCCTAAACCCTGACACTCCGAAAGAGATTGTCCAGTTTGTACACGAGGTGCGTCCAGTTTTCGCCGTGACCCTCTCTACTCTTTTGCACATGCTATGCGGGTGAAATGATGATACCATGCCAAGTTCCAACATTTTCAGAGTTCATTTTGTAGTGATTTTCCATTTCACCGTCATTTAGCTCTCTAAACAAATCGGTAAATGATTGAAAAACAGCAAATTATGTCAGAACATGTTGGAAATTGATGTCGTCGCATTGAATGATGCATACTGAACGCAAAAATAGGCTGGAGTTCAAATAAGTTTAAAAAACATTGAAGTGCCCGTGTAACAGATGAGTTCACGTTCGAAACCCTGATACTCCGAAAGAGATTGTCCAGTTTGTACACGAGGTGCGTCCAATTTTCGCCGTGACCCTCTCTACTCTTTTCCACATGATATGCGGGTGAAATGATGATACCATGCCAAGTTCCAATATTTTCAGAGTTCATTTTGTAGAGATTTTCAATTTCACCGTCATTTAGCTCTCTAAACAAATCGGTAAATGACTGAAAAACAGCAAATGATGTCAGAACGTGTTGGAAATTGATGACGTCACTTTGAATGATGCATACTGAACGCAAAAATAGGCTGGAGTTCAAATAAGTTTAAAAAACATTGAAGTGCCCGTGTAACAGATGAGTTCTCGTCCGAAACCCTGATACTCCGAAAGAGATTGTCCAGTTTGTACACGAGGTGCATCCAGTTTTCGCCGTGACCCTCTCTACTCTTTTGCACATGCTATGCGGGTGAAAAGATGATACCATGCCAAGTTCCAACATTTTCAGAGATCATTTTGTAGTGATTTTCAATTTCACCGTCATTTAGCTCTCTAAACAAATCGGTAAATGACTGAAAAACAGCAAACAATGTCAGAACGTGTTGGAAATTGATGACGTCGCTTTGAATGATGCATACTGAACGCAAAAATAGGCTGGAGTTCAAATAAGTTTAAAAAACATTGAAGTGCCCGTGTAACAGATGAGTTCACGTTCGAAACCCTGATACTCCGAAAGAGACTGTCCAGTTTGTACACGAGGTGCGTCCAGTTTTCGCCGTGACCCCCTCTACTCTTTTGCACATGCTATGCGGGTGAAATGATGATACCATGCCAAGTTCCAACATTTTCAGAGTTCATTTTGTAGTGATTTTCAATTTCACCGTCATTTAGCTCTCTAAACAAATCGGTAAATGACTGAAAAACAGCAAATGATGTTAGAACGTGTTGGAAATTGATGTCGTCGCATTGAATGATGCATACTGAACGCAAAAATAGGCTGGAGTTAAAATAGGTTTAAAATAATGAAGTGCCCGTGTAACAGATGAGTTCTCGTTCGAAACCCTGATACTCCGAAAGAGATTGTCCAGTTTGTACACGAGGTGCGTCCAGTTTTCGCCGTGACCCTCTCTACTCTTTTGCACATGCTATGCGGGTGAAATGATGATACGGTGCCAAGTTCCAACATTTTCAGAGTTCATTTTGTAGTGATTTTCAATTTCACCGTCATTTAGCTCTCTAAACAAATCGGTAAATGACTGAAAAACAGCAAACAATGTCAGAACGTGTTGGAAATTGATGACGTCGCTTTGAATGATGCATACTGAACGCAAAAATAGGCTGGAGTTCAAATAAGTTTAAAAAAGATTGAAGTGCCCGTGTAACAGATGAGTTCTCGTCCGAAACCCTGACACTCCGAAAGAGATTGTCCAGTTTGTACACGAGGTGCGTCCAGTTTTCGCCGTGACCCTCTCTACTCTTTTGCACATGCTATGCGGGTGAAATGATGATACCATGCCAAGTTCCAACATTTTCAGAGTTCATTTTGTAGTGATTTTCAATTTCACCGTCATTTAGCTCTCTAAACAAATCGGTAAATGATTGAAAAACAGCAAATGATGTCAGAACATGTTGGAAATTGATGTCGTCGCATTGAATGATGCATACTGAACGCAAAAATAGGCTGGAGTTCAAATAAGTTTAAAAAACATTGAAGTGCCCGTGTAACAGATGAGTTCACGTTCGAAACCGTGATACTCCGAAAGAGATTGTCCAGTTTGTACACGAGGTGCGTCCAGTTTTCGCCGTGACCCTCTCTACTCTTTTGCACATGCTATGCGGGTGAAATGATGATACCATGCCAAGTTCCATCATTTTCAAAGTTCATTTTATAGTAATTTTGAATTTCACCGTCATTTAGCTCTCTAAACAAATCGGTAAATGACTGAAAAACAGCAAACAATGTCAGAACATGTTGGAAATTGATGACGTCGCTTTGAATGATGCATACTGAACGCAAAAATAGGCTGGAGTTAGAATAAGTTTAAAAAAGATTGAAGTGCCCGTGTAACAGATGAGTTCTCGTCCGAAACCCTGACACGCCGAAAGAGATTGTCCAGTTTGTACACGAGGTGCGTCCAGTTTTCGCCGTGACCCTCTCTTCTCTTTTGCACATGCTATGCGGGTGAAATGATGATACCATGCCAAGTTCCAACATTTTCAGATCTCATTTTGTAGTGATTTTCAATTTCACCGTCATTTAGCTCTCTAAACAAATCGGTAAATGACTGAAAAACAACAAATGATGTCAGAACGTGTTGGAAATTGATGACGTCGCTTTGAATGATGCATACTGAACGCAAAATAGGCTGGAGTTCAAATAAGTTTAAAAAACATTGAAGTGCCCGTGTAACAGATGAGTTCTCGTTCGAAACCCTGATACTCCGAAAGAGATTGTCCAGTTTGTACACGAGGTGCGTCCAATTTTCGCCGTGACCCTCTCTACTCTTTTGCACATGCTATGCGGGTGAAATGATGATACCATGCCAAGTTCCAACATTTTCAGAGTTCATTTTGTAGTGATTTTCAATTTCACCGTCATTTAGCTCTCTAAATTAAAAGGTAAATGACTGAAAAACAGCAAATGATGTCAGAACGTGTTGGAAATTGATGACGTCACTTTGAATGATGTATACTGAACGCAAAAATAGGCTGGAGTTCAAATAAGTTTAAAAAACATTGAAGTGCCCGTGTAACAGATGAGTTCTCGTCCGAAACCCTGATACTCCGAAAAAGATTGTCCAGTTTGTACACGAGGTGCGTCCAGTTTTCGCCGTGACCCTCTCTACTCTTTTGCACATGCTATGCGGGTGAAATGATGATACCATGCCAAGTTCCAACATTTTCAGAGTTAATTTTGTAGTGATTTTAAATTTCACCGTCATTTAGCTCTCTAAACAAATCGGTAAATGACTGAAAAACTGCAAATGATGTCAGAACGTGTTGGAAATTGATGACGTCGCTTTGAATGATGCATACTGAACGCAAAAATACGCTGGAGTTCAAATAAGTTTTAAAAACATTGAAGTGCCCGTCTAACAGATGCGTTCTCGTCCGATACCCTGATACTCCGAAAGAGATTGTCCAGTTTGTACACGAGGTGCGTCCAGTTTTCGCCGTGACCCTCTCTACTCTTTTGCACATGCTATGCGGGTGAAATGATGATACGATGCCAAGTTCCAACATTTTCAGAGTTCATTTTGTAGTGATTTTCAATTTCACCGTCATTTAGCTCTCTAAACAAATCGGTAAATGACTGAAAAACAGCAAACAATGTCAGAACGTGTTGGAAATTGATGACGTCGCTTTGAATGATGCATACTGAACGCAAAAATAGGCTGGAGTTCAAATAAGTTTAAAAAAGATTGAAGTGCCCGTGTAACAGATGAGTTCTCGTCCGAAACCCTGACACTCCGAAAGAGATTGTCCAGTTTGTACACGAGGTGCGTCCAGTTTTCGCCGTGACCCTCTCTACTCTTTTGCACATGCTATGCGGGTGAAATGATGATACCATGCCAAGTTCCAACATTTTCAGAGTTCATTTTGTAGTGATTTTCAATTTCACCGTCATTTAGCTCTCTAAACAAATCGGTAAATGATTGAAAAACAGCAAATGATGTCAGAACATGTTGGAAATTGATGTCGTCGCATTGAATGATGCATACTGAACGCAAAAATAGGCTGGAGTTCAAATAAGTTTAAAAAACATTGAAGTGCCCGTGTAACAGATGAGTTCACGTTCGAAACCCTGATACTCCGAAAGAGATTGTCCAGTTTGTACACGAGGTGCGTCCAATTTTCGTCGTGACCCTCTCTACTCTTTTGCACATGCTATGCGGGTGAAATGATGATACCGTGCCAAGTTCCAACATTTTCAGAGTTCATTTTGTAGTGATTTTCAATTTCACCGTCATTTAGCTCTCTAAACAAATCGGTAAATGACTGAAAAACTGCAAATGATGTCAGAACGTGTTGGAAATTGACGACGTCACTTTGAATGATGCATACTGAACGCAAAAATACACTGGAGTTCAAATAAGTTTTAAAAACAATGAAGTGCCCGTGTAACAGATGAGTTCTCGTCCGATACCCTGATACTCCGAAAGATATTGTCCAGTTTGTACACGAGGTGCGTCCAGTTTTCGCCGTGACCCTCTCTACTCTTTTGCACATGCTATGCGGGTGAAATGATGATACCATGCCAAGTTCCATCATTTTCAAAGTTCATTTTGTAGTAATTTTGAATTTCACCGTCATTTAGCTCTCTAAACAAATCGGTATATGACTGAAAAACAGCAAACAATGTCAGAACATGTTGGAAATTGATGACGTCGCTTTGAATGATGCATACTGAACGCAAAAATAGGCTGGAGTTAGAATAAGTTTAAAAAAGATTGAAGTGCCCGTGTAACAGATGAGTTCTCGTCCGAAACCCTGACACGCCGAAAGAGATTGTCCAGTTTGTACACGAGGTGCGTCCAGTTTTCGCCGTGACCCTCTCTTCTCTTTTGCACATGCTATGCGGGTGAAATGATGATACCATGCCAAGTTCCAACATTTTCAGATCTCATTTTGTAGTGATTTTCAATTTCACCGTCATTTAGCTCTCTAAACAAATCGGTAAATGACTGAAAAACAACAAATGATGTCAGAACGTGTTCGAAATTGATGACGTCGCTTTGAATGATGCATACTGAACGCAAAATAGGCTGGAGTTCAAATAAGTTTAAAAAACATTGAAGTGCCCGTGTAACAGATGAGTTCTCGTTCGAAACCCTGATACTCCGAAAGAGATTGTCCAGTTTGTACACGAGGTGCGTCCAGTTTTCGCCGTGACCCTCTCTACTCTTTTGCACATGCTATGCGGGTGAAATGATGATACCATGCCAAGTTCCAACATTTTCAGAGTTCATTTTGTAGTGATTTTCAATTTCACCGTCATTTAGCTCTCTAAACAAATCGGTAAATGACTGAAAAACAGCAAACAATGTCAGAACGTGTTGGAAATTGATGACGTCGCTTTGAATAATGCATACTGAACGCAAAAATAGGCTGGAGTTCAAATAAGTTTAAAAAAGATTGAAGTGCCCGTGTAACAGATGAGTTCTCGTCCGAAACCCTGACACTCCGAAAGAGATTGTCCAGTTTGTACACGAGGTGCGTCCAGTTTTCGCCGTGACCCTCTCTACTCTTTTGCACATGCTATGCGGGTGAAATGATGATACCATGCCAAGTTCCAACAATTTCAGAGTTCATTTTGTAGTGATTTTCAATTTCACCGTCATTTAGCTCTCTAAACAAATCGGTAAATGATTGAAAAACAGCAAATGATGTCAGAACATGTTGGAAATTGATGTCGCCGCATTGAATGATGCATACTGAACGCAAAAATAGGCTGGAGTTCAAATAAGTTTAAAAAACATTGAAGTGCCCGTGTAACAGATGAGTTCACGTTCGAAACCCTGATACTCCGAAAGAGATTGTCCAGTTTGTACACGAGGTGCGTCCAATTTTCGCCGTGACCCTCTCTACTCTTTTGCACATGCTATGCGGGTGAAATGATGATACCATGCCAAGTTCCAACATTTTCAGAGTTCATTTTGTAGTGATTTTCAATTTCACCGTCATTTAGCTCTCTAAATTAAAAGGTAAATGACTGAAAAACAGCAAATGATGTCAGAACATGTTGGAAATTGATGACGTCACTTTGAATGATGTATACTGAACGCAAAAATAGGCTGGAGTTCAAATAAGTTTAAAAAACATTGAAGTGCCCGTGTAACAGATGAGTTCTCGTCCGAAACCCTGATACTCCGAAAAAGATTGTCCAGTTTGTACACGAGGTGCGTCCAGTTTTCGCCGTGACCCTCTCTACTCTTTTGCACATGCTATGCGGGTGAAATGATGATACCATGCCAAGTTCCAACACTTTCAGAGTTAATTTTGTAGTGATTTTATATTTCACTGTCATTTAGCTCTCTAAACAAATCGGTAAATGACTGAAAAACTGCAAATGATGTCAGAACGTGTTGGAAATTGATGACGTCGCTTTGAATGATGCATACTGAACGCAAAAATACGCTGGAGTTCAAATAAGTTTTAAAAACATTGAAGTGCCCGTCTAACAGATGAGTTCTCGTCCGATACCCTGATACTCCGAAAGAGATTGTCAAGTTTGTACACGAGGTGCGTCCAGTTTTCGCCGTGACCCTCTCTACTCTTTTGCACATGCTATGCGGGTGAAATGATTATACCATGCCAAGTTCCAACAATTTCAGAGTTCATTTTGTAGTGATTTTCAATTTCACCGTCATTTAGCTCTCTAAACAAATCGGTAAATGATTGAAAAACAGCAAATGATGTCAGAACATGTTGGAAATTGATGTCGCCGCATTGAATGATGCATACTGAACGCAAAAATAGGCTGGAGTTCAAAAAGTTTAAAAAACATTGAAGTGCCCGTGTAATAGATGAGTTCACGTTCGAAACCCTGATACTCCGAAAGAGATTGTCCAGTTTGTACACGAGGTGCGTCCAATTTTCGCCGTGACCCTCTCTACTCTTTTGCTCATGCTATGCGGGTGAAATGATGATACCATGCCAAGTTCCAACATTTTCAGAGTTCATTTTGTAGTGATTTTCAATTACACCGTCATTTAGCTCTCTAAATTAAAAGGTAAATGACTGAAAAACAGCAAATGATGTCAGAACGTGTTGGAAATTGATGACGTCACTTTGAATGATGTATACTGAACGCAAAAATAGGCTGAAGTTCAAATAAGTTTAAAAAACATTGAAGTGCCCGTGTAACAGATGAGTTCTCGTCCGAAACCCTGATACTCCAAAGAGATTGTGCAGTTTGTACACGAGGTGCGTCCAGTTTTCGCCGTGACCCTCTCTACTCTTTTGCACATGCTATGCGGGTGAAATGATGATACCATGCCAAGTTCCAACATTTTCAGAGTTCATTTTGTAGTGATTTTCAATTTCACCGTCATTTAGCTCTCTAAACAAATCGGTAAATGACTGAAAAACAGCAAATGATGTTAGAACGTGTTGGAAATTGATGTCGTCGCATTGAATGATGCATACTGAACGCAAAAATAGGCTGGAGTTAAAATAGGTTTAAAAAAATTGAAGTGCCCGTGTAACAGATGAGTTCTCGTTTGAAACCCTGATACTCCGAAAGAGATTGTCCAGTTTGTACACGAGGTGCGTCCAGTTTTCGCCGTGACCCTCTCTACTCTTTTGCACATGCTATGCGGGTGAAATGATGATACCATGCCAAGTTCCAACATTTTCAGAGTTCATTTTGTAGTGATTTTCAATTTCACCGTCATTTAGCTCTCTAAACAAATCGGTAAATGACTGAAAAACAGCAAACAATGTCAGAACGTGTTGGAAATTGATGACGTCGCTTTGAATGATGCATACTGAACGCAAAAATAGGCTGGAGTTCAAATAAGTTTAAAAAACATTGAAGTGCCCGTGTAACAGATGAGTTCTCGTTCGAAACCCTGATACTCCGAAAGAGATTGTCCAGTTTGTACACGAGGTGCGTCCAGTTTTCGCCGTGACCCTCTCTACTCTTTTGCACATGCTATGCGGGTGAAATGATGATACCATGCCAAGTTCCAACATTTTCAGAGTTCATTTTGTAGTGATTATCAATTTCACCGTCATTTAGCTCTCTAAACAAATCGGTAAATGACTGAAAAACAGCAAACAATGTCAGAACGTGTTGGAAATTGATGACGTCGCTTTGAATGATGCATACTGAACGCAAAAATAGGCTGGAGTTAGAATAAGTTTAAAAAAGATTGAAGTGCCCGTGTAACAGATGAGTTCTCGTCCGAAACCCTGACACGCCGAAAGAGATTGTCCAGTTTGTACACGAGGTGCGTCCAGTTTTCGCCGTGACCCTCTCTTCTCTTTTGCACATGCTATGCGGGTGAAATGATGATACCATGCCAAGTTCCAACATTTTCAGAGTTCATTTTGTAGTGATTTTCAATTTCACCGTCATTTAGCTCTCTAAACAAATCGGTAAATGACTGAAAAACAACAAATGATGTCAGAACGTGTTGGAAATTGATGACGTCGCTTTGAATGATGCATACTGAACGCAAAATAGGCTGGAGTTCAAATAAGTTTAAAAAACATTGAAGTGCCCGTGTAACAGATGAGTTCTCGTTCGAAACCCTGATACTCCGAAAGAGATTGTCCAGTTTGTACACGAGGTGCGTCCAGTTTTCGCCGTGACCCACTCTACTCTTTTGCACATGCTATGCGGGTGAAATGATGATACCATGCCAAGTTCCAACATTTTCAGAGTTCATTTTGTAGTGATTTTCAATATCACCGTCATTTAGCTCTCTAAACAAATCGGTAAATGACTGAAAAACAGCAAACAATGTCAGAACGTGTTGGAAATTGATGACGTCGCTTTGAATGATGCATACTGAACGCAAAAATAGGCTGGAGTCCAAATAAGTTTAAAAAAGATTGAAGTGCCCGTGTAACAGATGAGTTCTCGTCCGAAACCCTGACACTCCGAAAGAGATTGTCCAGTTTGTACACGAGGTGCGTCCAGTTTTCGCCGTGACCCTCTCTACTCTTTTGCACATGCTATGCGGGTGAAATGATGATACCATGCCAAGTTCCAACAATTTCAGAGTTCATTTTGTAGTGATTTTCAATTTCACCGTCATTTAGCTCTCTAAACAAATCGGTAAATGATTGAAAAACAGCAAATGATGTCAGAACATGTTGGAAATTGATGTCGCCGCATTGAATGATGCATACTGAACGCAAAAATAGGCTGGAGTTCAAATAAGTTTAAAAAACATTGAAGTGCCCGTGTAACAGATGAGTTCACGTTCGAAACCCTGATACTCCGAAAGAGATTGTCCAGTTTGTACACGAGGTGCGTCCAGTTTTCGCCGTGACCCTCTCTACTCTTTTGCACATGCTATGCGGGTGAAATGATGATACCATGCCAAGTTCCAACATTTTCAGAGTTCATTTTGTAGTGATTTTCAATTTCACCGTCATTTAGCTCTCTAAACAAATCGGTAAATGACTGAAAAACAGCAAACAATGTCAGAACGTGTTGGAAATTGATGACGTCGCTTTGAATGATGCATACTGAACGCAAAATTAGGCTGGAGTTCAAATAAGTTTAAAAAACATTGAAGTGCCCGTGTAACAGATGAGTTCTCGTTCGAAACCCTGATACTCCGAAAGAGATTGTCCAGTTTGTACACGAGGTGCGTCCAGTTTTCGCCGTGACCCTCTCTACTCTTTTGCACATGCTATGCGGGTGAAATGATGATACCATGCCAAGTTCCAACATTTTCAGAGTTCATTTTGTAGTGATTTTCAATTTCACCGTCATTTAGCTCTCTAAACAAATCGGTAAATGACTGAAAAACAGCAAACAATGTCAGAACGTGTTGGAAATTGATGACGTCGCTTTGAATGATGCATACTGAACGCAAAAATAGGCTGGAGTTAGAATAAGTTTAAAAAAGATTGAAGTGCCCGTGTAACAGATGAGTTCTCGTCCGAAACCCTGACACGCCGAAAGAGATTGTCCAGTTTGTACACGAGGTGCGTCCAGTTTTCGCCGTGACCCTCTCTTCTCTTTTGCACATGCTATGCGGGTGAAATGATGATACCATGCCAAGTTCCAACATTTTCAGAGTTCATTTTGTAGTGATTTTCAATTTCACCGTCATTTAGCTCTCTAAACAAATCGGTAAATGACTGAAAAACAACAAATGATGTCAGAACGTGTTGGAAATTGATGACGTCGCTTTGAATGATGCATACTGAACGCAAAATAGGCTGGAGTTCAAATAAGTTTAAAAAACATTGAAGTGCCCGTGTAACAGATGAGTTCTCGTTCGAAACCCTGATACTCCGAAAGAGATTGTCCAGTTTGTACACGAGGTGCGTCCAGTTTTCGCCGTGACCCTCTCTACTCTTTTGCACATGCTATGCGGGTGAAATGATGATACCATGCCAAGTTCCAACATTTTCAGAGTTCATTTTGTAGTGATTTTCAATATCACCGTCATTTAGCTCTCTAAACAAATCGGTAAATGACTGAAAAACAGCAAACAATGTCAGAACGTGTTGGAAATTGATGACGTCGCTTTGAATGATGCATACTGAACGCAAAAATAGGCTGGAGTCCAAATAAGTTTAAAAAAGATTGAAGTGCCCGTGTAACAGATGAGTTCTCGTCCGAAACCCTGACACTCCGAAAGAGATTGTCCAGTTTGTACACGAGGTGCGTCCAGTTTTCGCCGTGACCCTCTCTACTCTTTTGCACATGCTATGCGGGTGAAATGATGATACCATGCCAAGTTCCAACAATTTCAGAGTTCATTTTGTAGTGATTTTCAATTTCACCGTCATTTAGCTCTCTAAACAAATCGGTAAATGATTGAAAAACAGCAAATGATGTCAGAACATGTTGGAAATTGATGTCGCCGCATTGAATGATGCATACTGAACGCAAAAATAGGCTGGAGTTCAAATAAGTTTAAAAAACATTGAAGTGCCCGTGTAACAGATGAGTTCACGTTCGAAACCCTGATACTCCGAAAGAGATTGTCCAGTTTGTACACGAGGTGCGTCCAATTTTCGCCGTGACCCTCTCTACTCTTTTACACATGCTATGCGGGTGAAATGATGATACCATGCCAAGTTCCAACATTTTCAGAGTTCATTTTGTAGTGATTTTCAATTTCACCGTCATTTAGCTCTCTAAATTAAAAGGTAAATGACTGAAAAACAGCAAATGATGTCAGAATATGTTGGAAATTGATGACGTCACTTTGAATGATGTATACTGAACGCAAAAATAGGCTGGAGTTCAAATAAGTTTAAAAAACATTGAAGTGCCCGTGTAACAGATGAGTTCTCGTCCGAAACCCTGATACTCCGAAAAAGATTGTCCAGTTTGTACACGAGGTGCGTCCAGTTTTCGCCGTGACCCTCTCTACTCTTTTGCACATGCTATGCGGGTGAAATGATGATACCATGCCAAGTTCCAACATTTTCAGAGTTAATTTTGTAGTGATTTTAAATTTCACCGTCATTTAGCTCTCTAAACAAATCGGTAAATGACTGAAAAACTGCAAATGATGTCAGAACGTGTTGGAAATTGATGACGTCGCTTTGAATGGTGCATACTGAACGCAAAAATACGCTGGAGTTCAAATAAGTTTTAAAAACATTGAAGTGCCCGTCTAACAGATGAGTTCTCGTCCGATACTCTGATACTCCGAAAGAGATTGTCCAGTTTGTACACGAGGTGCGTCCAGTTTTCGCCGTGACCCTCTCTACTCTTTTGCACATGCTATGCGGGTGAAATGATTATACCATGCCAAGTTCCAACAATTTCAGAGTTCATTTTGTAGTGATTTTCAATTTCACCGTCATTTAGCTCTCTAAACAAATCGGTAAATGATTGAAAAAAAGCAAATGATGTCAGAACATGTTGGAAATTGATGTCGCCGCATTGAATGATGCATACTGAACGCAAAAATAGGCTGGAGTTCAAAAAGTTTAAAAAACATTGAAGTGCCCGTGTAACAGATGAGTTCACGTTCGAAACCCTGATACTCCGAAAGAGATTGTCCAGTTTGTACACGAGGTGCGTCCAATTTTCGCCGTGACCCTCTCTACTCTTTTGCTCATGCTATGCGGGTGAAATGATGATACCATGCGAAGTTCCAACATTTTCAGAGTTCATTTTGTAGTGATTTTCAATTTCACCGTCATTTAGCTCTCTAAATTAAAAGGTAAATGACTGAAAAACAGCAAATGATGTCAGAACGTGTTGGAAATTGATGACGTCACTTTGGATGATGTATACTGAACGCAAAAATAGGCTGGAGTTCAAATAAGTTTAAAAAACATTGAAGTGCCCGTGTAACAGATGAGTTCTCGTCCGAAACCCTGATACTCCGAAAAAGATTGTCCAGTTTGTACACGAGGTGCGTCCAGTTTTCGCCGTGACCCTCTCTACTCTTTTGCACATGCTATGCGGGTGAAATGATGATACCATGCCAAGTTCCAACATTTTCAGAGTTAATTTTGTAGTGATTTTAAATTTCACCGTCATTTAGCTCTCTAAACAAATCGGTAAATGACTGAAAAACTGCAAATGATGTCAGAACGTGTTGGAAATTGATGACGTCGCTTTGAATGATGCATACTGAACGCAAAAATACGCTGGAGTTCAAATAAGTTTTAAAAACATTGAAGTGCCCGTCTAACAGATGAGTTCTCGTCCGATACTCTGATACTCCGAAAGAGATTGTCCAGTTTGTACACGAGGTGCGTCCAGTTTTCGCCGTGACCCTCTCTACTCTTTTGCACATGCTATGCGGGTGAAATGATTATACCATGCCAAGTTCCAACAATTTCAGAGTTCATTTTGTAGTGATTTTCAATTTCACCGTCATTTAGCTCTCTAAACAAATCGGTAAATGATTGAAAAAAAGCAAATGATGTCAGAACATGTTGGAAATTGATGTCGCCGCATTGAATGATGCATACTGAACGCAAAAATAGGCTGGAGTTCAAATAAGTTTAAAAAACATTGAAGTGCCCGTGTAACAGATGAGTTCTCGTCCGAAACCCTGATACTCCGAAAAAGATTGTCCAGTTTGTACACGAGGTGCGTCCAGTTTTCGCCGTGACCCTCTCTACTCTTTTGCACATGCTATGCGGGTGAAATGATGATACCATGCCAAGTTCCAACATTTTCAGAGTTAATTTTGTAGTGATTTTAAATTTCACCGTCATTTAGCTCTCTAAACAAATCGGTAAATGACTGAAAAACTGCAAATGATGTCAGAACGTGTTGGAAATTGATGACGTCGCTTTGAATGATGCATACTGAACGCAAAAATACGCTGGAGTTCAAATAAGTTTTAAAAACATTGAAGTGCCCGTCTAACAGATGAGTTCTCGTCCGATACTCTGATACTCCGAAAGAGATTGTCCAGTTTGTACACGAGGTGCGTCCAGTTTTCGCCGTGACCCTCTCTACTCTTTTGCACATGCTATGCGGGTGAAATGATTATACCATGCCAAGTTCCAACAATTTCAGAGTTCATTTTGTAGTGATTTTCAATTTCACCGTCATTTAGCTCTCTAAACAAATCGGTAAATGATTGAAAAAAAGCAAATGATGTCAGAACATGTTGGAAATTGATGTCGCCGCATTGAATGATGCATACTGAACGCAAAAATAGGCTGGAGTTCAAAAAGTTTAAAAAACATTGAAGTGCCCGTGTAACAGATGAGTTCACGTTCGAAACCCTGATACTCCGAAAGAGATTGTCCAGTTTGTACACGAGGTGCGTCCAATTTTCGCCGTGACCCTCTCTACTCTTTTGCTCATGCTATGCGGGTGAAATGATGATACCATGCCAAGTTCCAACATTTTCAGAGTTCATTTTGTAGTGATTTTCAATTTCACCGTCATTTAGCTCTCTAAATTAAAAGGTAAATGACTGAAAAACAGCAAATGATGTCAGAACGTGTTGGAAATTGATGACGTCACTTTGGATGATGTATACTGAACGCAAAAATAGGCTGGAGTTCAAATAAGTTTAAAAAACATTGAAGTGCCCGTGTAACAGATGAGTTCTCGTCCGAAACCCTGATACTCCGAAAAAGATTGTCCAGTTTGTACACGAGGTGCGTCCAGTTTTCGCCGTGACCCTCTCTACTCTTTTGCACATGCTATGCGGGTGAAATGATGATACCATGCCAAGTTCCAACATTTTCAGAGTTAATTTTGTAGTGATTTAAAATTTCACCGTCATTTAGCTCTCTAAACAAATCGGTAAATGACTGAAAAACTGCAAATGATGTCAGAACGTGTTGGAAATTGATGACGTCGCTTTGAATGATGCATACTGAACGCAAAAATACGCTGGAGTTCAAATAAGTTTTAAAAACATTGAAGTGCCCGTCTAACAGATGAGTTCTCGTCCGATACTCTGATACTCCGGAAGAGATTGTCCAGTTTGTACACGAGGTGCGTCCAGTTTTCGCCGTGACCCTCTCTACTCTTTTGCACATGCTATGCGGGTGAAATGATTATACCATGCCAAGTTCCAAGAATTTCAGAGTTCATTTTGTAGTGATTTTCAATTTCACCGTCATTTAGCTCTCTAAACAAATCGGTAAATGATTGAAAAAAAGCAAATGATGTCAGAACATGTTGGAAATTGATGTCGCCGCATTGAATGATGCATACTGAACGCAAAAATAGGCTGGAGTTCAAAAAGTTTAAAAAACATTGAAGTGCCCGTGTAACAGATGAGTTCACGTTCGAAACCCTGATACTCCGAAAGAGATTGTCCAGTTTGAACACGAGGTGCGTCCAATTTTCGCCGTGACCCTCTCTACTCTTTTGCTCATGCTATGCGGGTGAAATGATGATACCATGCGAAGTTCCAACATTTTCAGAGTTCATTTTGTAGTGATTTTCAATTTCACCGTCATTTAGCTCTCTAAATTAAAAGGTAAATGACTGAAAAACAGCAAATGATGTCAGAACGTGTTGGAAATTGATGACGTCACTTTGGATGATGTATACTGAACGCAAAAATAGGCTGGAGTTCAAATAAGTTTAAAAAACATTGAAGTTCCCGTGTAACAGATGAGTTCTCGTCCGAAACCCTGATACTCCGAAAAAGATTGTCCAGTTTGTACACGAGGTGCGTCCAGTTTTCGCCGTGACCCTCTCTACTCTATTGCACATGCTATGCGGGTGAAATGATGATACCATGCCAAGTTCCAACATTTTCAGAGTTAATTTTGTAGTGATTTTAAATTTCACCGTCATTTAGCTCTCTAAACAAATCGGTAAATGACTGAAAAACTGCAAATGATGTCAGAACGTGTTGGAAATTGATGACGTCGCTTTGAATGATGCATACTGAACGCAAAAATACGCTGGAGTTCAAATAAGTTTTAAAAACATTGAAGTGCCCGTCTAACAGATGAGTTCTCGTCCGATACTCTGATACTCCGAAAGAGATTGTCCAGTTTGTACACGAGGTGCGTCCAGTTTTCGCCGTGACCCTCTCTACTCTTTTGCACATGCTATGCGGGTGAAATGATTATACCATGCCAAGTTCCAACAATTTCAGAGTTCATTTTGTAGTGATTTTCAATTTCACCGTCATTTAGCTCTCTAAACAAATCGGTAAATGATTGAAAAAAAGCAAATGATGTCAGAACATGTTGGAAATTGATGTCGCCGCATTGAATGATGCATACTGAACGCAAAAATAGGCTGGAGTTCAAAAAGTTTAAAAAACATTGAAGTGCCCGTGTAACAGATGAGTTCACGTTCGAAACCCTGATACTCCGAAAGAGATTGTCCAGTTTGTACACGAGGTGCGTCCAATTTTCGCCGTGACCCTCTCTACTCTTTTGCTCATGCTATGCGGGTGAAATGATGATACCATGCGAAGTTCCAACATTTTCAGAGTTCATTTTGTAGTGATTTTCAATTTCACCGTCATTTAGCTCTCTAAATTAAAAGGTAAATGACTGAAAAACAGCAAATGATGTCAGAACGTGTTGGAAATTGATGACGTCACTTTGGATGATGTATACTGAACGCAAAAATAGGCTGGAGTTCAAATAAGTTTAAAAAACATTGAAGTTCCCGTGTAACAGATGAGTTCTCGTCCGAAACCCTGATACTCCGAAAAAGATTGTCCAGTTTGTACACGAGGTGCGTCCAGTTTTCGCCGTGACCCTCTCTACTCTTTTGCACATGCTATGCGGGTGAAATGATGATACCATGCCAAGTTCCAACATTTTCAGAGTTCATTTTGTAGTGATTTTCAATTTCACCGTCATTTAGCTCTCTAAACAAATCGGTAAATGATTGAAAAACAGCAAATGATGTCAGAACATGTTGGAAATTGATGTCGCCGCATTGAATGATGCATATTGAACGCAAAAATAGGCTGGAGTTCAAATAAGTTTAAAAAAGATTGAAGTGCCCGTGTAACAGATGAGTTGTCGTCCGAAACCCTGATACTCCGAAAGAGATTGTCCAGTTTGTACACGAGGTGTGTCCAATTTTCGCCGTGACCCTCTCTACTCTTTTGCACATGCTATGCGGGTGAAATGATGATACCATGCCAAGTTCCAACATTTTCAGAGTTCATTTTGTAGCGATTTTCAATTTCACCGTCATTTAGCTCTCTAAACAAATCGGTAAATGACTGAAAAACAGCAAATGATGTCAGAACGTGTTGGAAATTGATGACGTCGCTTTGAATGATGCATACTGAACGCAAAAATAGGCTGGAGTTAGAATAAGTTTAAAAAACATTGAAGTGCCCGTGTAACAGATGAGTTCTCGTCCGAAACCCTGACACGCCGAAAGAGATTGTCCAGTTTGTACACGAGGTGCGTCCAGTTTTCGCCGTGACCCTCTCTTCTCTTTTGCACATGCTATGCGGGTGAAATGATGATACCATGCCAAGTTCCAACATTTTCAGAGTTCATTTTGTAGTGATTTTCAATTTCACCGTCATTTAGCTCTCTAAACAAATCGGTAAATGACTGAAAAAACAACAAATGATGTCAGAACGTGTTGGAAATTGATGACGTCGCTTTGAATGATGCATACTGAACGCAAAATAGGCTGGAGTTCAAATAAGTTTAAAAAACATTGAAGTGCCCGTGTAACAGATGAGTTCTCGTTCGAAACCCTGATACTCCGAAAGAGATTGTCCAGTTTGTACACGAGGTGCGTCCAGTTTTCGCCGTGACCCTCTCTACTCTTTTGCACATGCTATGCGGGTGAAATGATGATACCATGCCAAGTTCCAACATTTTCAGAGTTCATTTTGTAGTGATTTTCAATTTCACCGTCATTTAGCTCTCTAAACAAATCGGTAAATGACTGAAAAACAGCAAACAATGTCAGAACGTGTTGGAAATTGATGACGTCGCTTTGAATGATGCATACTGAACGCAAAAATAGGCTGGAGTTAGAATAAGTTTAAAAAAGATTGAAGTGCCCGTGTAACAGATGAGTTCTCGTCCGAAACCCTGACACTCCGAAAGAGATTGTCCAGTTTGTACACGAGGTGCGTCCAGTTTTCGCCGTGACCCTCTCTACTCTTTTGCACATGCTATGCGGGTGAAATGATGATACCATGCCAAGTTCCAACAATTTCAGAGTTCATTTTGTAGTGATTTTCAATTTCACCGTCATTTAGCTCTCTAAACAAATCGGTAAATGATTGAAAAACAGCAAATGATGTCAGAACATGTTGGAAATTGATGTCGCCACATTGAATGATGCATACTGAACGCAAAAATAGGCTGGAGTTCAAATAAGTTTAAAAAACATTGAAGTGCCCGTGTAACAGATGAGTTCACGTTCGAAACCTTGATACTCCGAAAGAGATTGTCCAGTTTGTACACGAGGTGCGTCCAATTTTCGCCGTGACCCTCTCTACTCTTTTACACATGCTATGCGGGTGAAATGATGATACCATGCCAAGTTCCAACATTTTCAGAGTTCATTTTGTAGTGATTTTCAATTTCACCGTCATTTAGCTCTCTAAATTAAAAGGTAAATGACTGAAAAACAGCAAATGATGTCAGAACGTGTTGGAAATGGATGACGTCACTTTGAATGATGTATACTGAACGCAAAAATAGGCTGGAGTTCAAATAAGTTTAAAAAACATTGAAGTGCCCGTGTAACAGATGAGTTCTCGTCCGAAACCCTGATACTCCGAAAAAGATTGTCCAGTTTGTACACGAGGTGCGTCCAGTTTTCGCCGTGACCCTCTCTACTCTTTTGCACATGCTATGCGGGTGAAATGATGATACCATGCCAAGTTCCAACATTTTCAGAGTTAATTTTGTAGTGATTTTAAATTTCACCGTCATTTAGCTCTCTAAACAAATCGGTAAATGACTGAAAAACTGCAAATGATGTCAGAACGTGTTGGAAATTGATGACGTCGCTTTGAATGATGCATACTGAACGCAAAAATAGGCTGGAGTTCAAATAAGTTTAAAAAAGATTGAAGTGCCCGTGTAACAGATGAGTTCTCGTCCGAAACCCTGACACTCCGAAAGAGATTGTCCAGTTTGTACACGAGGTGCGTCCAGTTTTCGCCGTGACCCTCTCTACTCTTTTGCACATGCTATGCGGGTGAAATGATTATACCATGCCAAGTTCCAACATTTTCAGAGTTCATTTTGTAGTGATTTTCAATTTCACCGTCATTTAGCTCTCTAAACAAATCGGTAAATGATTGAAAAACAGCAAATGATGTCAGAACATGTTGGAAATTGATGTCGTCGCATTCAATGATGCATACTGAACGCAAAAATAGGCTGGAGTTCAAATAAGTTTAAAAAACATTGAAGTGCCCGTGTAACAGATGAGTTCTCGTCCGAAACCCTGATACTCCGAAAGAGATTGTCCAGTTTGTACATGAGGTGCGTCCAATTTTCGCCGTGACCCTCTCTACTCTTTTGCACATGCTATGCGGGTGAAATGAAGATGCCATGCCAAGTTCCATCATTTTCAGAGTTCATTTTGTAGTGATTTTCAATTTCACCGTCATTTAGCTCTCTAAACAAATCGGTAAATGACTAAAAGACAGCAAATGATGTCAGAACGTGTTGGAAATTGATGACGTCGCTTTGAATGATGCATACTGAATGCAAAATAGGCTGTAGTTAAAATAAGTTTAAAAAAGATTGAAGTGCCCTTGTAAAAAATGAATTCTCGTCCGAAACCCTGATACTCCGAAAAAGATTGTCCAGTTTGTACACGAGGTGCGTCCAGTTTTCGCCGTGACCCACTCTATTCTTTTGCACATGCTATGCGGGTCAAATGATGATACCATGCAAAGTTCCAACATTTTCAGAGTTCATTTTGTAGTGATTTTCAATTTCACCATCATTTAGCTCTCTAAACAAATCGGTAAATGATTGAAAACAGCAAATGATGTCAGAACGTGTTGGAAATTGATGATGTCGCTTTGAATGATGCATACTGAACGCAAAATAGGCTGGAGTTCAAATAAGTTTAAAAAACATTGAACTGCCCGTGTAACAGATGAGTTCTCATTCGAAACCCAGATACTCCGAAAGAGATTGTCCAGTTTGTACACGAGGTGCGTCCAGTTTTCGCCGTGACCCTCTCTACTCTTTTGCACATGCTATGCGGGTGAAATGATGATACCATGCCAAGTTCCAACATTTTCAGAGTTCATTTTGTAGTTATTTTCAATTTCACCGTCATTTAGCTCTCTAAACAAATGGGTAAATGACTGAAAAACAACAAAAGATGTCAGAACATGTTGGAAATTGATGACGTCACTTTGAAGGATGCATACGGAACGCCAAAATAGGCTGGAGTTCAAATAAGTTTAAAAAACATTGAAGTGGCCATGTAACAGATGAGTTCTCGTCGGAAACCCTGATACTCCGAAAGAGATTGTCCAGTTTGTACACGAGGTGCGTCCAGTGTTCGCCGTGACCCTCTCTACTCTTTTGCACATGCTATGCGGGT
Source organism: Aegilops tauschii subsp. strangulata (assembly GCF_002575655.3). NCBI lineage: Eukaryota > Viridiplantae > Streptophyta > Magnoliopsida > Poales > Poaceae > Aegilops > Aegilops tauschii. The sequence goes on from NC_053037.3 coordinate 503,568,435, forward strand.
GAAAAGATGATACCATGCCAAGTTCCAACATTTTCAGAATTCATTTTGTAGTGATTTTCAATTTCACCGTCAATTAGCTCTCTAAACAAATCGGTAAATGACTGAAAAACAGCAAATGATGTCAGAACGTGTTGGAAATTGATGTCGTCGCTTTGAATGATGCATACTGAACGCAAAAATAGGCTGGAGTTCAAATAAGTTTAAAAAACATTGAAGTGCCCGTGTAACAGATGAGTTCTCGTTCGAAACCCTGCGACACCAAAAGAGATTGTCCAGTTTGTACACAAGGTGCGTCCAATTTTCGCCGTGACCCTCTCTACTCTTTCGCACATGCTATGCGGGTGAAATGATGATACCATGCCAAGTTCCAACATTTTCAGAGTTCATTTTGTAGTGGTTTTCAATTTCACCGTCATTTAGCTCTCTAAACAAATCGGTAAATGACTGAAAAACAGCAAATGATGTCAGAACGTTTTGGAAATTGATGACGTCGCTTTGAATGATGCATATTGAACGCAAAATAGGCTGGAGTTCAAATAAGTTTAAAAAACGTTGAACTGCCCGTGTAACAGATGAGTTCTCGTTCGAAACCCAGATACTCCGAAAGAGATTGTCCAGTTTGTACACGAGGTGCGTCCAGTTTTCGCCGTGACCCTCTCTACTCTTTTGCACATGCTATGCGGGTGAAATGATGATACCATGCCAAGTTCCAACATTTTCAGAGTTCATTTTGTAGTGATTTTCAATTTCACCGTCATTTAGCTCTCTAAACAAATCGGTAAATGACTGAAAAACAACAAAAGATGTCAGAACGTGTTGGAAATTGATGACGTCACTTTGAATGATGTATACTGAACGCAAAAATAGGCTGGAGTTCTAATAAGTTTAAAAAACATTGAAGTGCCCGTGTAACAGATGAGTTCTCGTCCGAAACCCTGATACTCCGAAAGAGATTGTCCAGTTTGTACACGAGGTGCGTCCAGTTTTCGCCGTGACCCTCTCTACTCTTTTGCACATGCTATGCGGGTGAAATGATGATACCATGCCAAGTTCCAACATTTTCAGAGTTCATTTTGTAGTGATTTTCAATTTCACCGTCATTTAGCTCTCTAAACAAATCGGTAAATGACTGAAAAACAGCAAATGATGTCAGAACATGTTGGAAATTGATGACATCGCTTTGAATGATGCATACTGAACGCAGAAATACGCTGGAGTTCAAATAACTTTTAAAAAGATCGAAGTTCCCGTGTAACAGATGAGCTCTCGTCCGAAACCCTGATACTTCGAAAGAGATTGTCCAGTTTGTACACGAGGTGCGTCCAGTTTTCGCCGTGACCCTCTCTACTCTTTTGCACATGCTATGCGGGTGAAATGAAGATGCCATGCCAAGTTCCATCATTTTCAGAGTTCATTTTGTAGTGATTTTCAATTTCACCGTCATTTAGCTCTCTAAACAAATCGGTAAATGACTAAAAAACAGCAAACAATGTCAGAACGTGTTGGAAATTGATGACGTCGCTTTGAATGATGCATACTGAATGCAAAATAGGCTGTAGTTCAAAGAAGTTTAAAAAAGATTGAAGTGCCCTTGTAACAGATGAATTCTCGTCCGAAACCCTGACACTCTGAAAGGGATTGTCCAGTTTGTACACGAGGTGCATCCAGTTTTTGCCGTGACCCTCTCTATTCTTTTGCACATGCTATGCGGGTCAAATGATGATACCATGCCAAGTTCCAACATTTTCAGAGTTCATTTTGTAGTGATTTTCAATTTCACCATCATTTAGCTCTCTAAACAAATCGGTAAATGACTGAAAACAGCAAATGATGTCAGAACGTGTTGGAAATTGATGACGTCGCTTTGAATGATGCATACTGAATGCAAAATAGGCTGGAGTTCAAATAAGTTTAAAAAACATTGAACTGCCCGTGTAACAGATGAGTTCTCGTTCGAAACCCAGATACTCCGAAAGAGATTGTCCAGTTTGTACACGAGGTGCGTCCAGTTTTCGCCGTGACCCTCTCTACTCTTTTGCACATGCTATGCGGGTGAAATGATGATACCATGCCAAGTTCCAACATTTTCAGAGTTCATTTTGTAGTGATTTTCAATTTCACCGTCATTTAGCTCTCTAAACAAATGGGTAAATGACTGAAAAACAACAAAAGATGTCAGAACGTGTTGGAAATTGATGACGTCACTTTGAAGGATGCATACGGAACGCCAAAATAGGCTGGAGTTCAAATAAGTTTAAAAAACATTGAAGTGCCCATGTAACAGATGAGTTCTCGTCGGAAACCCTGATACTCCGAAAGAGATTGTCCAGTTTGTACACGAGGTGCGTCCAGTGTTCGCCGTGACCCTCTCTACTCTTTTGCACATGCTATGCGGGTGAAAAGATGATACCATGCCAAGTTCCAACATTTTCAGAGTTCATTTTGTAGTGATTTTCAATTTCACCGTCATTTAGCTCTCTAAACAAATCGGTAAATGACTGAAAAACAGCAAATGATGTCAGAACGTGTTGGAAATTGATGTCGTCGCTTTGAATGATGCATACTGAACGCAAAAATAGGCTGGAGTTCAAATAAGTTTAAAAAACATTGAAGTGCCCGTGTAACAGATGAGTTCTCGTTCGAAACCCTGAGACTCCAAAAGAGATTGTCCAGTTTGTACACAAGGTGCGTCCAATTTTCGCCGTGACCCTCTCTACTCTTTCGCACATGCTATGCGGGTGAAATGATGATACCATGCCAAGTTCCAACATTTTCAGAGTTCATTTTGTAGTGGTTTTCAATTTCACCGTCATTTAGCTCTCTAAACAAATCGGTAAATGACTGAAAAAGAGCAAATGATGTCAGAACGTGTTGGAAATTGATGACGTCGCTTTGAATGATGCATACTGAACGCAAAATAGGCTGGAGTTCAAATAAGTTTAAAAAACATTGAACTGCCCGTGTAACAGATGAGTTCTCGTTCGAAACCCAGATACTCCGAAAGAGATTGTCCAGTTTGTACACAAGGTGCGTCCAGTTTTCGCCGTGACCCTCTCTACTCTTTTGCACATGCTATGCGGGTGAAATGATGATACCATGCCAAGTTCCAACATTTTCAGAGTTCATTTTGTAGTGATTTTCAATTTCACCGTCATTTAGCTCTCTAAACAAATCGGTAAATGACTGAAAAACAACAAAAGATGTCAGAACATGTTGGAAATTGATGACGTCACTTTGAATGATGTATACTGAATGCAAAAATAGGCTGGAGTTCAAATAAGTTTAAAAAACATTGAAGTGCCCGTGTAACAGATGAGTTCTCGTCCGAAACCCTGATACTCCGAAAGAGATTGTCCAGTTTGTACACGAGGTGCGTCCAGTTTTCGCCGTGACCCTCTCTACTCTTTTGCACATGCTATGCGGGTGAAAGGATGATACCATGCCAAGTTCCAACATTTTCAGAGTTCATTTTGTAGTGATTTTCAATTTCACCGTCATTTAGCTCTCTAAACAAATCGGTAAATGACTGAAAAACAGCAAATGATGTCAGAACATGTTGGAAATTGATGACGTCGCTTTGAATGATGCATACTGAACGCAGAAATACCCTGGAGTTCAAATAAGTTTTAAAAACATGGAAGTTCCCGTGTAACAGATGAGTTCTCGTCCGAAACCCTGATACTTCGAAAGAGATTGTCCAGTTTGTACACGAGGTGCGTCCAGTTTTCGCCGTGACCCTCTCTACTCTTTTGCACATGCTATGCGGGTGAAATGAAGATGCCATGCCAAGTTCCATCATTTTCAGAGTTCATTTTGTAGTGATTTTCAATTTCACCGTCATTTAGCTCTCTAAACAAATCGGTAAATTACTAAAAAACAGCAAACAATGTCAGAACGTGTTGGAAATTGATGACGTCGCTTTGAATGATGCATACTGAATGCAAAATAGGCTGTAGTTCAAATAAGTTTAAAAAAGATTGAAGTGCCCTTGTAACAGATGAATTCTCGTCCGAAACCCTGACACTCTGAAAGGGATTGCCCAGTTTGTACACGAGGTGCGTCCAGTTTTCGCCGTGACCCTCTCTATTCTTTTGCACATGCTATGCGGGTCAAATGATGATACCATGCCAAGTTCCAACATTTTCAGAGTTCATTTTGTAGTGATTTTCAATTTCACCATCATTTAGCTCTCTAAACAAATCGGTAAATGACTGAAAACAGCAAATGATGTCAGAACGTGTTGGAAATTGATGACGTCGCTTTGAATGATGCATACTGAACGCAAAATAGGCTGGAGTTCAAATAAGTTTAAAAAACATTGAACTGCCCGTGTAACAGATGAGTTCTCGTTCGAAACCCAGATACTCCGAAAGAGATTGTCCAGTTTGTACACGAGGTGCGTCCAGTTTTCGCCGTGACCCTCTCTACTCTTTTGCACATGCTATGCGGGTGAAATGATGATACCATGCCAAGTTCCAACATTTTCAGAGTTCATTTTGTAGTGATTTTCAATTTCACCGTCATTTAGCTCTCTAAACAAATGGGTAAATGACTGAAAAACAACAAAAGATGTCAGAACGTGTTGGAAATTGATGACGTCACTTTGAAGGATGCATACGGAACGCCCAAATAGGCTGGAGTTCAAATAAGTTTAAAAAACATTGAAGTGCCCATGTAACAGATGAGTTCTCGTCCGAAACCCTGATACTCTGAAAGAGATTGTCCAGTTTGTACACGAGGTGCGTCCAGTGTTCGCCGTGACCCTCTCTACTCTTTTGCACATGCTATGCGGGTGAAAAGATGATACCATGCCAAGTTCCAACATTTTCAGAGTTCATTTTGTAGTGATTTTCAATTTCACCGTCATTTAGCTCTCTAAACAAATCGGTAAATGACTGAAAAACAGCAAATGATGTCAGAACGTGTTGGAAATTGATGTCGTCGCTTTGAATGATGCATACTTAACGGAAAAATAGGCTGGAGTTCAAATAAGTTTAAAAAACATTGAAGTGCCCGTGTAACAGATGAGTTCTCGTTCGAAACCCTGAGACTCCAAAAGAGATTGTCCAGTTTGTACACAAGGTGTGTCCAATTTTCGCCGTGACCCTCTCTACTCTTTCGCACATGCTATGCGGGTGAAATGATGATACCATGCCAAGTTCCAACATTTTCAGAGTTCATTTTGTAGTGGTTTTCAATTTCACCGTCATTTAGCTCTCTAAACAAATCGGTAAATGACTGAAAAACAGCAAATGATGTCAGAACGTGTTGGAAATTGATGACGTCGCTTTGAATGATGCATACTGAATGCAAAATAGGCTGTAGTTCAAATAAGTTTAAAAAAGATTGAAGTGCCCTTGTAACAGATGAATTCTCGTCCGAAACCCTGACACTCTGAAAGGGATTGCCCAGTTTGTACACGAGGTGCGTCCAGTTTTCGCCGTGACCCTCTCTATTCTTTTGCACATGCTATGCGGGTCAAATGATGATACCATGCCAAGTTCCAACATTTTCAGAGTTCATTTTGTAGTGATTTTCAATTTCACCATCATTTAGCTCTCTAAACAAATCGGTAAATGACTGAAAACAGCAAATGATGTCAGAACGTGTTGGAAATTGATGACGTCGCTTTGAATGATGCATACTGAACGCAAAATAGGCTGGAGTTCAAATAAGTTTAAAAAACATTGAACTGCCCGTGTAACAGATGAGTTCTCGTTCGAAACCCAGATACTCCGAAAGAGATTGTCCAGTTTGTACACGAGGTGCGTCCAGTTTTCGCCGTGACCCTCTCTACTCTTTTGCACATGCTATGCGGGTGAAATGATGATACCATGCCAAGTTCCAACATTTTCAGAGTTCATTTTGTAGTGATTTTCAATTTCACCGTCATTTAGCTCTCTAAACAAATGGGTAAATGACTGAAAAACAACAAAAGATGTCAGAACGTGTTGGAAATTGATGACGTCACTTTGAAGGATGCATACGGAACGCCCAAATAGGCTGGAGTTCAAATAAGTTTAAAAAACATTGAAGTGCCCATGTAACAGATGAGTTCTCGTCCGAAACCCTGATACTCTGAAAGAGATTGTCCAGTTTGTACACGAGGTGCGTCCAGTGTTCGCCGTGACCCTCTCTACTCTTTTGCACATGCTATGCGGGTGAAAAGATGATACCATGCCAAGTTCCAACATTTTCAGAGTTCATTTTGTAGTGATTTTCAATTTCACCGTCATTTAGCTCTCTAAACAAATCGGTAAATGACTGAAAAACAGCAAATGATGTCAGAACGTGTTGGAAATTGATGTCGTCGCTTTGAATGATGCATACTTAACGGAAAAATAGGCTGGAGTTCAAATAAGTTTAAAAAACATTGAAGTGCCCGTGTAACAGATGAGTTCTCGTTCGAAACCCTGAGACTCCAAAAGAGATTGTCCAGTTTGTACACAAGGTGTGTCCAATTTTCGCCGTGACCCTCTCTACTCTTTCGCACATGCTATGCGGGTGAAATGATGATACCATGCCAAGTTCCAACATTTTCAGAGTTCATTTTGTAGTGGTTTTCAATTTCACCGTCATTTAGCTCTCTAAACAAATCGGTAAATGACTGAAAAACAGCAAATGATGTCAGAACGTGTTGGAAATTGATGACGTCGCTTTGAATGATGCATACTGAACGCAAAATAGGCTGGAGTTCAAATAAGTTTAAAAAACATTGAACTGCCCGTGTAACAGATGAGTTCTCGTTCGAAACCCAGATACTCCGAAAGAGATTGTCCAGTTTGTACACAAGGTGCATCCAGTTTTCGCCGTGACCCTCTCTACTCTTTTGCACATGCTATGCGGGTGAAATGATGATACCATGCCAAGTTCCAACATTTTCAGAGTTCATTTTGTAGTGATTTTCAATTTCACCGTCATTTAGCTCTCTAAACAAATCGGTAAATGACTGAAAAACAACAAAAGATGTCAGAACAGGTTGGAAATTGATGACGTCACTTTGAATGATGTATACTGAATGCAAAAATAGGCTGGAGTTCAAATAAGTTTAAAAAACATTGAAGTGCCCGTGTAACAGATGAGTTCTCGTCCGAAACCCTGATACTCCGAAAGAGATTGTCCAGTTTGTACACGAGGTGCGTCCAGTTTTCGCCGTGACCCTCTCTACTCTTTTGCACATGCTATGCGGGTGAAATGATGATACCATGCCAAGTTCCAACATTTTCAGAGTTCATTTTGTAGTGATTTTCAATTTCACCGTCATTTAGCTCTCTAAACAAATCGGTAAATGACTGAAAAACAGCAAATGATGTCAGAACATGTTGGAAATTGATGACGTCGCTTTGAATGATGCATACTGAACGCAGAAATACCCTGGAGTTCAAATAAGTTTTAAAAACATTGAAGTTCCCGTGTAACAGATGAGTTCTCGTCCGAAACCCTGATACTTCGAAAGAGACTGTCCAGATTGTACACGAGGTGCGTCCAGTTTTCGCCGTGACCCTCTCTACTCTTTTGCACATGCTATGCGGGTGAAATGAAGATGCCATGCCAAGTTCCATCATTTTCAGAGTTCATTTTGTAGTGATTTTCAATTTCACCGTCATTTAGCTCTCTAAACAAATCGGTAAATGACTAAAAAACAGCAAACAATGTCAGAACGTGTTGGAAATTGATGACGTCGCTTTGAATGATGCATACTGAATGCAAAATAGGCTGGAGTTCAAATAAGTTTAAAAAAGATTGAAGTGCCCTTGTAACAGATGAATTCTCGTCCGAAACCCTGACACTCTGAAAGGGATTGTCCAGTTTGTACACGAGGTGCGTCCAGTTTTTGCCGTGACCCTCTCTATTCTTTTGCACATGCTATGCAGGTCAAATGATGATACCATGCCAAGTTCCAACATTTTCAGAGTTCATTTTGTAGTGATTTTCAATTTCACCATCATTTAGCTCTCTAAACAAATCGGTAAATGACTGAAAACAGCAAATGATGTCAGAACGTGTTGGAAATTGATGACGTCGCTTTGAATGATGCATACTGAACGCAAAATAGGCTGGAGTTCAAATAAGTTTAAAAAACATTGAACTGCCCGTGTAACAGATGAGTTCTCGTTCGAAACCCAGATACTCCGAAAGAGATTGTCCAGTTTGTACACGAGGTGCGTCCAGTTTTTGCCGTGACCCTCTCTACTCTTTTGCACATGCTATGCGGGTGAAATGATGATACCATGCCAAGTTCCAACATTTTCAGAGTTCATTTTGTAGTGATTTTCAATTTCACCGTCATTTAGCTCTCTAAACAAATGGGTAAATGACTGAAAAACAGCAAAAGATGTCAGAACGTGTTGGAAATTGATGACGTCACTTTGAAGGATGCATACGGAATGCAAAAATAGGCTGGAGTTCAAATAAGTTTAAAAAACATTGAAGTGCCCGTGTAACAGATGAGTTCTCGTCCGAAACCCTGATACTCCGAAAGAGATTGTCCAGTTTGTACACGAGGTGCGTCCAGTGTTCGCCGTGACCCTCTCTACTCTTTCGCACATGCTATGCGGGTGAAATGATGATACCATGCCAAGTTCCAACATTTTCAGAGTTCATTTTGTAGTGATTTTCAATTTCACCGTCATTTAGCTCTCTAAACAAATCGGTAAATGACTGAAAAACAGCAAATGATGTCAGAACGTGTCGGAAATTGATGTCGTCGCTTTGAATGATGCATACTGAACGCAAAAATAGGCTGGAGTTCAAATAAGTTTAAAAAACATTGAAGTGCCCGTGTAACAGATGAGTTCTCGTTCGAAACCCTGAGACTCCAAAAGAGATTGTCCAGTTTGTACACAAGGTGCGTCCAATTTTCGCCGTGACCCTCTCTACTCTTTCGCACATGCTATGCGGGTGAAATGATGATAACATGCCAAGTTCCAACATTTTCAGAGTTCATTTTGTAGTGATTTTCAATTTCACCGTCATTTAGCTCTCTAAACAAATCGGTAAATGACTGAAAAACAGCAAATGATGTCAGAACGTGTTGGAAATTGATGACGTCGCTTTGAATGATGCATACTGAACGCAAAATAGGCTGGAGTTCAAATAAGTTTAAAAAACATTGAACTGCCCGTGTAACAGATGAGTTCTCGTTCGAAACCCAGATACTCCGAAAGAGATTGTCCAGTTTGTACACGAGGTGCGTCCAGTTTTCGTCGTGACCCTCTCTACTCTTTTGCACATGCTATGCGGGTGAAATGATGATACCATGCCAAGTTCCAACATTTTCAGAGTTCATTTTGTAGTGATTTTCAATTTCACCGTCATTTAGCTCTCTAAACAAATGGGTAAATGACTGAAAAACAACAAAAGATGTCAGAACATGTTGGAAATTGATGACGTCACTTTGAAGGATGCATACGGAACGCCAAAATAGGCTGGAGTTCAAATAAGTTTAAAAAACATTGAAGTGCCCATGTAACAGATGAGTTCTCGTCCGAAACCCTGATACTCCGAAAGAGATTGTCCAGTTTGTACACAAGGTGCGTCCAGTGTTCGCCGTGACCCTCTCTACTCTTTTGCACATGCTATGCGGGTGAAAAGATGATACCATGCCAAGTTCCAACATTTTCAGAGTTCATTTTGTAGTGATTTTCAATTTCACCGTCATTTAGCTCTCTAAACAAATTGGTAAATGACTGAAAAACAGAAAATGATGTCAGAACGTGTTGGAAATTGATGTCGTCGCTTTGAATGATGCATACTGAACGCAAAAATAGGCTGGAGTTCAAATAAGTTTAAAAAACATTGAAGTGCCCGTGTAACAGATGAGTTCTCGTTCGAAACCCTGAGACTCCAAAAGAGATTGTCCAGTTTGTACACAAGGTGCGTCCAATTTTCGCCCTATGCGGGTGAAATGATGATACCATGCCAAGTTCCAACATTTTCAGAGTTCATTTTGTAGTGATTTTCAATTTCACCGTCATTTAGCTCTCTAAACAAATGGGTAAATGACTGAAAAACAACAAAAGATGTCAGAACATGTTGGAAATTGATGACGTCACTTTGAAGGATGCATACGGAACGCCAAAATAGGCTGGAGTTCAAATAAGTTTAAAAAACATTGAAGTGCCCATGTAACAGATGAGTTCTCGTCCGAAACCCTGATACTCCGAAAGAGATTGTCCAGTTTGTACACAAGGTGCGTCCAGTGTTCGCCGTGACCCTCTCTACTCTTTTGCACATGCTATGCAGGTGAAAAGATGATACCATGCCAAGTTCCAACATTTTCAGAGTTCATTTTGTAGTGATTTTCAATTTCACCGTCATTTAGCTCTCTAAACAAATTGGTAAATGACTGAAAAACAGAAAATGATGTCAGAACGTGTTGGAAATTGATGTCGTCGCTTTGAATGATGCATACTGAACGCAAAAATAGGCTGGAGTTCAAATAAGTTTAAAAAACATTGAAGTGCCCGTGTAACAGATGAGTTCTCGTTCGAAACCCTGAGACTCCAAAAGAGATTGTCCAGTTTGTACACAAGGTGCGTCCAATTTTCGCCCTATGCGGGTGAAATGATGATACCATGCCAAGTTCCAACATTTTCAGAGTTCATTTTGTAGTGATTTTCAATTTCACCGTCATTTAGCTCTCTAAACAAATCGGTAAATGACTGAAAAACAGCAAATGATGTCAGAACGTGTTGGAAATTGATGACGTCGCTTTGAATGATGCATACTGAACGCAAAATAGGCTGGAGTTCAAATAAGTTTAAAAAACATTGAACTGCCCGTGTAACAGATGAGTTCTCGTTCGAAACCCAGATACTCCGAAAGAGATTGTCCAGTTTGTAAACGAGGTGCGTCCAGTTTTCGCCGTGACCCTCTCTACTCTTTTGCACATGCTATGCGGTGAAATGATGATACCATGCCAAGTTCCAACATTTTCAGAGTTCATTTTGTAGTGATTTTCAATTTCACCGTCATTTAGCTCTCTAAACAAATGGGTAAATGACTGAAAAACAACAAAAGATGTCAGAACGTGTTGGAAATTGATGACGTCACTTTGAAGGATGCATACGGAACGCCAAAATAGGCTGGAGTTCAAATAAGTTTAAAAAACATTGAAGTGCCCATGTAACAGATGAGTTCTCGTCCGAAACCCTGATACTCCGAAAGAGATTGTCCAGTTTGTACACGAGGTGCGTCCAGTGTTCGCCGTGACCCTCTCTACTCTTTTGCACATGCTATGCGGGTGAAAAGATGAAACCATGCCAAGTTCCAACATTTTCAGAGTTCATTTTGTAGTGATTTTCAATTTCACCGTCATTTAGCTCTCTAAACAAATTGGTAAATGACTGAAAAACAGCAAATGATGTCAGAACGTGTTGGAAATTGATGTCGTCGCTTTGAATGATGCATACTGAACGCAAAAATAGGCTGGAGTTCAAATAAGTTTAAAAAACATTGAAGTGCCTGTGTAACAGATGAGTTCTCGTTCGAAACCCTGAGACTCCAAAAGAGATTGTCCAGTTTGTACACAAGGTGCGTCCAATTTTCGCCGTGACCCTCTCTACTCTTTCGCACATGCTATGCGGGTGAAATGATGATACCATGCCAAGTTCCAACATTTTCAGAGTTCATTTTGTAGTGATTTTCAATTTCACCGTCATTTAGCTCTCTAAACAAATCGGTAAATGACTGAAAAACAGCAAATGATGTCAGAACGTGTTGGAAATTGATGACGTCGCTTTGAATGATGCATACTGAACGCAAAATAGGCTGGAGTTCAAATAAGTTTGAAAAACATTGAACTGCCCGTGTAACAGATGAGTTCTCGTGCGAAACCCAGATACTCCGAAAGAGATTGTCCAGTTTGTACACGAGGTGCGTCCAGTTTTCGCCGTGACCCTCTCTACTCTTTTGCACATGCTATGCGGGTGAAATGATGATACCATGCCAAGTTCCAACATTTTCAGAGTTCATTTTGTAGTGATTTTCAATTTCACCGTCATTTAGCTCTCTAAACAAATGGGTAAATGACTGAAAAACAACAAAAGATGTCAGAACGTGTTGGAAATTGATGACGTCACTTTGAAGGATGCATACGGAACGCCAAAATAGGCTGGAGTTCAAATAAGTTTAAAAAACATTGAAGTGCCCATGTAACAGATGAGTTCTCGTCCGAAACCCTGATACTCCGAAAGAGATTGTCCAGTTTGTACACGAGGTGCGTCCAGTGTTCGCCGTGACCCTCTCTACTCTTTTGCACATGCTATGCGGGTGAAAAGATGATACCATGCCAAGTTCCAACATTTTCAGAGTTCATTTTGTAGTGATTTTCAATTTCACTGTCATTTAGCTCTCTAAACAAATTGGTAAATGACTGAAAAACAGCAAATGATGTCAGAACGTGTTGGAAATTGATGTCGTCGCTTTGAATGATGCATACTGAACGCAAAAATAGGCTGGAGTTCAAATAAGTTTAAAAAACATTGAAGTGCCCGTGTAACAGATGAGTTCTCGTTCGAAACCCTGAGACTCCAAAAGAGATTGTCCAGTTTGTACACAAGGTGCGTCCAATTTTCGCCGTGACCCTCTCTACTCTTTCGCACATGCTATGCGGGTGAAATGATGATACCATGCCAAGTTCCAACATTTTCAGAGTTCATTTTGTAGTGATTTTCAATTTCACCGTCATTTAGCTCTCTAAACAAATCGGTAAATGACTGAAAAACAGCAAATGATGTCAGAACGTGTTGGAAATTGATGACGTCGCTTTGAATGATGCATACTGAACGCAAAATAGGCTGGAGTTCAAATAAGTTTAAAAAACATTGAACTGCCCGTGTAACAGATGAGTTCTCGTTCGAAACCCAGATACTCCGAAAGAGATTGTCCAGTTTGTACACGAGGTGCGTCCAGTTTTCGCCGTGACCCTCTCTACTCTTTTGCACATGCTATGCGGGTGAAATGATGATACCATGCCAAGTTCCAACATTTTCAGAGTTCATTTTGTAGTGATTTTCAATTTCACCGTCATTTAGGTCTCTAAACAAATGGGTAAATGACTGAAAAACAACAAAAGATGTCAGAACGTGTTGGAAATTGATGACGTCACTTTGAAGGATGCATACGGAACGCCAAAATAGGCTGGAGTTCAAATAAGTTTAAAAAACATTGAAGTGCCCATGTAACAGATGAGTTCTCGTCCGAAACCCTGATACTCCGAAAGAGATTGTCCAGTTTGTACACGAGGTGCGTCTAGTGTTCGCCGTGACCCTCTCTACTCTTTTGCACATGCTATGCGGGTGAAAAGATGATACCATGCCAAGTTCCAACATTTTCAGAGTTCATTTTGTAGTGATTTTCAATTTCACCGTCATTTAGCTCTCTAAACAAATTGGTAAATGACTGAAAAACAGCAAATGATGTCAGAACGTGTTGGAAATTGACGACGTCACTTTGAATGATGCATACTGAACGCAAAAATAGGCTAGAGTTCAAATAAGTTCAAAAAACATTGAAGTGCCCGTGTAACAGATGAGTTCTCGTCCGAAACCCTGATACTCTGAAAGAGATTGTCCAGTTTGTACACGAGGTGCGTCCAGTTTTCGCCGTGACCCTCTCTACTCTTTTGCACATGCTATGCGGGTGAAATGATGATACCATGCCAAGTTCCAACATTTTCAGAGTTCATTTTGTAGTGATTTTCAATTTCACCGTCATTTAGCTCTCTAAACAAATCGGTAAATGACTGAAAAACAGCAAATGATGTCGGAACATGTTGGAAATTGATGACGTCGCTTTGAATGATGCATACTGAACGCAGAAATACGCTGGAGTTCAAATAAGTTTTAAAAACATTGAAGTGCCCGTGTAACAGATGAGTTCTCGTTCGAAACCCTGAGACTCCAAAAGAGATTGTCCAGTTTGTACACAAGGTGCGTCCAATTTTCGCCGTGACCCTCTCTACTCTTTCGCACATGCTATGCGGGTGAAATGATGATACCATGCCAAGTTCCAACATTTTCAGAGTTCATTTTGTAGTGATTTTCAATTTCACCGTCATTTAGCTCTCTAAACAAATCGGTAAATGACTGAAAAACAGCAAATGATGTCAGAACGTGTTGGAAATTGATGACGTCGCTTTGAATGATGCATACTAAACGCAAAATAGGCTGGAGTTCAAATAAGTTTAAAAAACATTGAACTGCCCATGTAACAGATGAGTTCTCGTTCGAAACCCAGATACTCCGAAAGAGATTGTCCAGTTTGTACACGAGGTGCGTCCAGTTTTCGCCGTGACCCTCTCTACTCTTTTGCACATGCTATGCGGGTGAAATGATGATACCATGCCAAGTTCCAACATTTTCAGAGTTCATTTTGTAGTGATTTTCAATTTCACCGTCATTTAGGTCTCTAAACAAATGGGTAAATGACTGAAAAACAACAAAAGATGTCAGAACGTGTTGGAAATTGATGACGTCACTTTGAAGGATGCATACGGAACGCCAAAATAGGCTGGAGTTCAAATAAGTTTAAAAAACATTGAAGTGCCCATGTAACAGATGAGTTCTCGTCCGAAACCCTGATACTCCGAAAGAGATTGTCCAGTTTGTACACGAGGTGCGTCTAGTGTTCGCCGTGACCCTCTCTACTCTTTTGCACATGCTATGCGGGTGAAAAGATGATACCATGCCAAGTTCCAACATTTTCAGAGTTCATTTTGTAGTGATTTTCAATTTCACCGTCATTTAGCTCTCTAAACAAATTGGTAAATGACTGAAAAACAGCAAATGATGTCAGAACGTGTTGGAAATTGACGACGTCACTTTGAATGATGCATACTGAACGCAAAAATAGGCTAGAGTTCAAATAAGTTCAAAAAACATTGAAGTGCCCGTGTAACAGATGAGTTCTCGTCCGAAACCCTGATACTCTGAAAGAGATTGTCCAGTTTGTACACGAGGTGCGTCCAGTTTTCGCCGTGACCCTCTCTACTCTTTTGCACATGCTATGCGGGTGAAATGATGATACCATGCCAAGTTCCAACATTTTCAGAGTTCATTTTGTAGTGATTTTCAATTTCACCGTCATTTAGCTCTCTAAACAAATCGGTAAATGACTGAAAAACAGCAAATGATGTCGGAACATGTTGGAAATTGATGACGTCGCTTTGAATGATGCATACTGAACGCAGAAATACGCTGGAGTTCAAATAAGTTTTAAAAACATTGAAGTGCCCGTGTAACAGATGAGTTCTCGTCCGAAACCCTGATACTTCGAAAGAGATTGTCCAGTTTGTACACGAGGTGCGTCCAGTTTTCGCCGTGACCCTCTCTACTCTTTTGCACATGCTATGCGGGTGAAATGAAGATGCCATGGCAAGTTCCAACATTTTCAGAGTTCATTTTGTAGTGATTTTCAATTTCACCGTCATTTAGCTCTCTAAACAAATTGGTAAATGACTGAAAAACAGCAAATGATGTCAGAACGTGTTGGAAATTGATGTCGTCGCTTTGAATGATGCATACTGAACGCAAAATGGCTGGAGTTCAAATAAGTTTAAAAAAGATTGAAGTGCCCTTGTAACAGATGAATTCTCGTCCGAAACCCTGACACTCTGAAAGGGATTGTCCAGTTTGTACACGAGGTGCGTCCAGTTTTCGCCGTGACGCTCTCTACTCTTTTGCACATTCTATGCGGGTCAAATGATGATACCATGCCAAGTTCCAACATTTTCAGAGTTCATTTTGTAGTGATTTTCAATTTCACCATCATTTAGCTCTCTAAACAAATCGGTAAATGACTGAAAACAGCAAATGATGTCAGAACGTGTTGGAAATTGACGACGTCACTTTGAATGATGCATACTGAACGCAAAAATAGGCTAGAGTTCAAATAAGTTCAAAAAACATTGAAGTGCCCGTGTAACAGATGAGTTCTCGTCCGAAACCCTGATACTCTGAAAGAGATTGTCCAGTTTGTACACGAGGTGCGTCCAGTTTTCGCCGTGACCCTCTCTACTCTTTTGCACATGCTATGCGGGTGAAATGATGATACCATGCCAAGTTCCAACATTTTCAGAGTTCATTTTCTAGTGATTTTCAATTTCACCGTCATTTAGCTCTCTAAACAAATCGGTAAATGACTGAAAAACAGCAAATGATGTCAGAACGTGTTGGAAATTGATGACGTCGCTTTGAATGATGCATACTGAACGCAGAAATACGCTGGAATTCAAATAAGTTTTAAAAACATTGAAGTGCCCGTGTAACAGATGAGTTCTCGTCCGAAACCCTGATACTTCGAAAGAGATTGTCCAGTTTGTACACGAGGTGCGTCCAGTTTTCGCCGTGACCCTCTCTACTCTTTTGCACATGCTATGCGGGTGAAATGAAGATGCCATGGCAAGTTCCAACATTTTCAGAGTTCATTTTGTAGTGATTTTCAATTTCACCGTCATTTAGCTCTCTAAACAAATTGGTAAATGACTGAAAAACAGCAAATGATGTCAGAACATGTTGGAAATTGATGTCGTCGCTTTGAATGATGCATACTGAACGCAAAATGGCTGGAGTTCAAATAAGTTTAAAAAAGATTGAAGTGCCCTTGTAACAGATGAATTCTCGTCCGAAACCCTGACACTCTGAAAGGGATTGTCCAGTTTGTACACGAGGTGCGTCCAGTTTTCGCCGTGACGCTCTCTACTCTTTTGCACATTCTATGCGGGTCAAATGATGATACCATGCCAAGTTCCAACATTTTCAGAGTTCATTTTGTAGTGATTTTCAATTTCACCATCATTTAGCTCTCTAAACAAATCGGTAAATGACTGAAAACAGCAAATGATGTCAGAACGTGTTGGAAATTGATGACGTCGCTTTGAATGATGCATACTGAACGCAAAATAGGCTGGAGTTCAAATAAGTTTAAAAAACATTGAACTGCCCGTGTAACAGATGAGTTCTCGTTCGAAACCCAGATACTCCAAAAGAGATTGTCCAGTTTGTACACGAGGTGCGTCCAGTTTTCGCCGTGACCCTCTCTACTCTTTTGCACATGCTATGCGGGTGAAATGATGATACCATGCCAAGTTCCAACATTTTCAGAGTTCATTTTGTAGTGATTTTCAATTTCACCGTCATTTAGCTCTCTAAACAAATGGGTAAATGACTGAAAAACAGCAAAAGATGTCAGAACGTGTTGGAAATTGATGACGTCACTTTGAAGGATGCATACGGAACGCAAAAATAGGCTGGAGTTCAAATAAGTTTAAAAAACATTGAAGTGCCCGTGTAACAGATGAGTTCTCGTCCGAAACCCTGATACTCCGAAAGAGATTGTCCAGTTTGTACACGAGGTGCGTCCAGTGTTCGCCGTGACCCTCTCTACTCTTTCGCACATGCTATGCGGGTGAAATGATAATACCATGCCAAGTTCCAACATTTTCAGAGTTCATTTTGTAGTGATTTTCAATTTCACCGTCATTTAGCTCTCTAAACAAATCGGTAAATGACTGAAAAACAGCAAATCATGTCAGAACGTGTCGGAAATTGATGACGTCCCTTTGAATGATGCATACTGAACGCAAAAATAGGCTGGAGTTCAAATAAGTTTAAAAAACATTGAAGTGCCCATGTAACAGATGAGTTCTCGTCCGAAACCCTGATACTCCGAAAGAGATTGTCCAGTTTGTACACGAGGTGCGTCCAGTTTTCGCCGTGACCCTCTCTACTCTTTTGCACATGCTATGCGGGTGAAATGATGATACCATGCCAAGTTCCAACATTTTCAGAGTTCATTTTGTAGTGATTTTCAATTTCACCGTCATTTAGCTCTCTAAACAAATCGGTAAATGACTGAAAAACAACAAATGATGTCAGAACGTGTTGGAAATTGATGACGTCGCTTTGAATGATGCATACTGAACGCAAAAATACGCCGGAGTTCAAATAAGTTTTAAAAACATTGAAGTGCCCGTGTTACAGATGAGTTCTCGTCCGAAACCCTGATACTCCGAAAGAGATAGTCCAGATTGTACACGAGGTGCGTCCAGTTTTCGCCGTGACCCTCTCTACTCTTTTGCACATGCTATGCGGGTGACATGATGATACCATGCCAAGTTCCAACATTTTCAGAGTTCATTTTGTAGTGATTTTCAATTTCACCGTCATTTAGCTCTCTAAACAAATTGGTAAATGACTGAAAAACAGCAAATGATGTCAGAACGTGTTGGAAATTGATATCGTCGCTTTGAATGATGCATACTGAACACAAAATGGCTGGAGTTCAAATAAGTTTAAAAAAGATTGAAGTGCCCTTGTAACAGATGAATTCTCGTCCGAAACCCTGACACTTTGAAAGGGATTGTCCAGTTTGTACACGAGGTGCGTCCAGTTTTTGCCGTGACCCTCTCTACTCTTTTGCACATGCTATGCGGGTCAGATGATGATACCATGCCAAGTTCCAACATTTTCAGAGTTCATTTTGTAGTGATTTTCAATTTCACCATCATTTATCTCTCTAAACAAATCGGTAAATGACTGAAAACAGCAAATGATGTCAGAACGTGTTGGAAATTGATGACGTCGCTTTGAATGATGCATACTGAACGCAAAATAGGCTGGAGTTCAAATAAGTTTAAAAAACATTGAACTGCCCGTGTAACAGATGAGTTCTCGTTCGAAACCCAGATACTCCGAAAGAGATTGTCCAGTTTGTACACGAGGTGCGTCCAGTTTTTGCCGTGACCCTCTCTACTCTTTTGCACATGCTATGCGGGTGAAATGATGATACCATGCCAAGTTCCAACATTTTCAGAGTTCATTTTGTAGTGATTTTCAATTTCACCGTCATTTAGCTCTCTAAACAAATGGGTAAATGACTGAAAAACAGCAAAAGATGTCAGAACGTGTTGGAAATTGATGACGTCACTTTGAAGGATGCATACGGAATGCAAAAATAGGCTGGAGTTCAAATAAGTTTAAAAAACATTGAAGTGCCCGTGTAACAGATGAGTTCTCGTCCGAAACCCTGATACTCCGAAAGAGATTGTCCAGTTTGTACACGAGGTGCGTCCAGTGTTCGCCGTGACCCTCTCTACTCTTTCGCACATGCTATGCGGGTGAAATGATGATACCATGCCAAGTTCCAACATTTTCAGAGTTCATTTTGTAGTGATTTTCAATTTCACCGTCATTTAGCTCTCTAAACAAATCGGTAAATGACTGAAAAACAGCAAATGATGTCAGAACGTGTCGGAAATTGATGACGTCCCTTTTAATGATGCATATTGAACGCAAAAATAGGCTGGAGTTCAAATAAGTTTAAAAAACATTGAAGTGCCCGTGTAACAGATGAGTTCTCGTCCGAAACCCTGATACTCCGAAAGAGATTGTCCAGTTTGTACACGAGGTGCGTCCAGTTTTCGCCGTGACCCTCTCTACTCTTTTGCACATGCTATGCGGGTGAAATGATGATACCATGCCAAGTTCCAACATTTTCAGAGTTCATTTTGTAGTGATTTTCAATTTCACCGTCATTTAGCTCTCTAAACAAATCGGTAAATGACTGAAAAACAGCAAATGATGTCAGAACGTGTTGGAAATTGATGACGTCGCTTTGAATGATGCATACTGAACGCAAAAATAGGCCGGAGTTCAAATAAGTTTTAAAAACATTGAAGTGCCCGTGTAACAGATGAGTTCTCGTCCGAAACCTTGATACTCCGAAAGAGATTGTCCAGATTGTACACGAGGTGCGTCCGGTTTTCGCCGTGACCCTCTCTACTCTTTTGCACATGCTATGCGGGTGACATGATGATACCATGCCAAGTTCCAACATTTTCAGAGTTCATTTTGTAGTGATTTTCAATTTCACCGTCATTTAGCTCTCTAAACAAATCGGTAAATGACTGAAAAACAGCAAATGATGTCAGAATGTGTTGGAAATTGATGACGTCACTTTGAATGATGCATACTGAACGCAAAAATAGGCTGGAGTTCAACTAAGTTTAAAAAACATTGAAGTGCCCGTGTAACAGATGAGTTCTCGTCCGAAACCCTGATACTCCGAAAGAGATTGTCCAGTTTGTACACGAGGTGCGTCCAGTTTTCGCCATGACCCTCTCTACTCTTTTGCACATGCTATGCGGGTGAAATGATGATACCATGCCAAGTTCCAACATTTTCAGAGTTCATTTTGTAGTGATTTTCAATTTCACCGTCATTTAGCTCTCTAAACAAATGGGTAAATGACTGAAAAACAGCAAAAGATGTCAGAACGTGTTGGAAATTGATGACGTCACTTTGAAGGATGCATACGGAACGCAAAAATAGGCTGGAGTTCAAATAAGTTTAAAAAACATTGAAGTGCCCGTGTAACAGATGAGTTCTCGTCCGAAACCCTGATACTCCGAAAGAGATTGTCCAGTTTGTACACGAGGTGCGTCCAGTGTTCGCCGTGACCCTCTCTACTCTTTCGCACATGCTATGCGGGTGAAATGATGATACCATGCCAAGTTCCAACATTTTCAGAGTTCATTTTGTAGTGATTTTCAATTTCACCGTCATTTAGCTCTCTAAACAAATCGGTAAATGACTGAAAAACAGCAAATGATGTCAGAACGTGTTGGAAATTGACGACGTCACTTTGAATGATGCATACTGAACGCAAAAATAGGCTGGAGTTCAAATAAGTTCAAAAAACATTGAAGTGCCCGTGTAACAGATGAGTTCTCGTCCGAAACCCTGATACTTTGAAAGAGATTGTCCAGTTTGTACACGAGGTGCGTCCAGTTTTCGCCGTGACCCTCTCTACTCTTTTGCACATGCTATGCGGGTGAAATGATGATACCATGCCAAGTTCCAACATTTTCAGAGTTCATTTTGTAGTGATTTTCAATTTCACCGTCATTTAGCTCTCTAAACAAATCGGTAAATGACTGAAAAACAGCAAATGATGTCAGAACATGTTGGAAATTGATGACGTCGCTTTGAATGATGCATACTGAACGCAGAAATACGCTGGAGTTCAAATAAGTTTTAAAAACATTGAAGTGCCCGTGTAACAGATGAGTTCTCGTCCGAAACCCTGATACTTCGAAAGAGATTGTCCAGTTTGTACACGAGGTGCGTCCAGTTTTTGCCGTGACCCTCTCTACTCTTTTGCACATGCTATGCGGGTGAAATGAAGATGCCATGGCAAGTTCCAACATTTTCAGAGTTCATTTTGTAGTGATTTTCAATTTCACCGTCATTTAGCTCTCTAAACAAATTGGTAAATGACTGAAAAACAGCAAATGATGTCAGAACGTGTTGGAAATTGATGTCGTCGCTTTGAATGATGCATACTGAACGCAAAATGGCTGGAGTTCAAATAAGTTTAAAAAAGATTGAAGTACCCTTGTAACAGATGAATTCTCGTCCGAAACCCTGACACTCTGAAAGGGATTGTCCAGTTTGTACACGAGGTGCGTCCAGTTTTCGCCGTGACGCTCTCTACTCTTTTGCACATGCTATGCGGGTCAAATGATGATACCATGCCAAGTTCCAACATTTTCAGAGTTCATTTTGTAGTGATTTTCAATTTCACCATCATTTAGCTCTCTAAACAAATCGGTAAATGACTGAAAACAGCAAATGATGTCAGAACGTGTTGGAAATTGATGACGTCGCTTTGAATGATGCATACTGAACGCAAAATAGGCTGGAGTTCAAATAAGTTTTAAAAACATTGAAGTGCCCGTGTAACAGATGAGTTCTCGTCCGAAACCCTGATACTCTGAAAGAGATTGTCCAGTTTGTACACGAGGTGCGTCCAGTTTTCGCCGTGACCCTCTCTACTCTTTTGCACATGCTATGCGGCTGAAATGATGATACCATGCCAAGTTCCAACATTTTCAGAGTTCATTTTGTAGTGATTTTCAATTTCACCGTCATTTAGCTCTCTAAACAAATCGGTAAATGACTGAAAAACAGCAAATGATGTCAGAACATGTTGGAAATTGATGACGTCGCTTTGAATGATGCATACTGAACGCAGAAATACGCTGGAGTTCAAATAAGTTTTAAAAACATTGAAGTGCCCGTGTAACAGATGAGTTCTCGTCCGAAACCCTGATACTCCGAAAGAGATAGTCCAGATTGTACACGAGGTGCATCCAGTTTTCGCCGTGACCCTCTCTACTCTTTTGCACATGCTATGCGGGTGACATGATGATACCATGCCAAGTTCCAACATTTTCAGAGTTCATTTTGTAGTGATTTTCAATTTCACCGTCATTTAGCTCTCTAAACAAATTGGTAAATGACTGAAAAACAGTAAATGATGTCAGAACGTGTTGGAAATTGATATCGTCGCTTTGAATGATGCATACTGAACGCAAAATGGCTGGAGTTCAAATAAGTTTAAAAAAGATTGAAGTGCCCTTGTAACAGATGAATTCTCGTCCGAAACCCTGACACTTTGAAAGGGATTGTCCAGTTTGTACACGAGGTGCGTCCAGTTTTTGCCGTGACCCTCTCTACTCTTTTGCACATGCTATGCGGGTCAGATGATGATACCATGCCAAGTTCCAACATTTTCAGAGTTCATTTTGTAGTGATTTTCAATTTCACCATCATTTATCTCTCTAAACAAATCGGTAAATGACTGAAAACAGCAAATGATGTCAGAACGTGTTGGAAATTGATGACGTCGCTTTGAATGATGCATACTGAACGCAAAATAGGCTGGAGTTCAAATAAGTTTAAAAAACATTGAACTGCCCGTGTAACAGATGAGTTCTCGTTCGAAACCCAGATACTCCGAAAGAGATTGTCCAGTTTGTACACGAGGTGCGTCCAGTTTTTGCCGTGACCCTCTCTACTCTTTTGCACATGCTATGCGGGTGAAATAATGATACCATGCCAAGTTCCAACATTTTCAGAGTTCATTTTGTAGTGATTTTCAATTTCACCGTCATTTAGCTCTCTAAACAAATGGGTAAATGACTGAAAAACAGCAAAAGATGTCAGAACGTGTTGGAAATTGATGACGTCACTTTGAAGGATGCATACGGAATGCAAAAATAGGCTAGAGTTCAAATAAGTTTAAAAAACATTGAAGTGCCCGTGTAACAGATGAGTTCTCGTCCGAAACCCTGATACTCCGAAAGAGATTGTCCAGTTTGTACACGAGGTGCGTCCAGTGTTCGCCGTGACCCTCTCTACTCTTTCGCACATGCTATGCGGGTGAAATGATGATACCATGCCAAGTTCCAACATTTTCAGAGTTCATTTTGTAGTGATTTTCAATTTCACCGTCATTTAGCTCTCTAAACAAATCGGTAAATGACTGAAAAACAGCAAATGATGTCAGAACGTGTCGGAAATTGATGACGTCCCTTTTAATGATGCATATTGAACGCAAAAATAGGCTGGAGTTCAAATAAGTTTAAAAAACATTGAAGTGCCCGTGTAACAGATGAGTTCTCGTCCGAAACCCTGATACTCCGAAAGAGATTGTCCAGTTTGTACACGAGGTGCGTCCAGTTTTCGCCGTGACCCTCTCTACTCTTTTGCACATGCTATGCGGGTGAAATGATGATACCATGCCAAGTTCCAACATTTTCAGAGTTCATTTTGTAGTGATTTTCAATTTCACCGTCATTTAGCTCTCTAAACAAATCGGTAAATGACTGAAAAACAGCAAATGATGTCAGAACGTGTTGGAAATTGATGACGTCGCTTTGAATGATGCATACTGAACGCAAAAATAGGCCGGAGTTCAAATAAGTTTTAAAAACATTGAAGTGCCCGTGTAACAGATGAGTTCTCGTCCGAAACCTTGATACTCCGAAAGAGATTGTCCAGATTGTACACGAGGTGCGTCCGGTTTTCGCCGTGACCCTCTCTACTCTTTTGCACATGCTATGCGGGTGACATGATGATACCATGCCAAGTTCCAACATTTTCAGAGTTCATTTTGTAGTGATTTTCAATTTCACCGTCATTTAGCTCTCTAAACAAATCGGTAAATGACTGAAAAACAGCAAATGATGTCAGAATGTGTTGGAAATTGATGACGTCACTTTGAATGATGCATACTGAACGCAAAAATAGGCTGGAGTTCAACTAAGTTTAAAAAACATTGAAGTGCCCGTGTAACAGATGAGTTCTCGTCCGAAACCCTGATACTCCGAAAGAGATTGTCCAGTTTGTACACGAGGTGCGTCCAGTTTTCGCCATGACCCTCTCTACTCTTTTGCACATGCTATGCGGGTGAAATGATGATACCATGCCAAGTTCCAACATTTTCAGAGTTCATTTTGTAGTGATTTTCAATTTCACCGTCATTTAGCTCTCTAAACAAATGGGTAAATGACTGAAAAACAGCAAAAGATGTCAGAACGTGTTGGAAATTGATGACGTCACTTTGAAGGATGCATACGGAACGCAAAAATAGGCTGGAGTTCAAATAAGTTTAAAAAACATTGAAGTGCCCGTGTAACAGATGAGTTCTCGTCCGAAACCCTGATACTCCGAAAGAGATTGTCCAGTTTGTACACGAGGTGCGTCCAGTGTTCGCCGTGACCCTCTCTACTCTTTCGCACATGCTATGCGGGTGAAATGATGATACCATGCCAAGTTCCAACATTTTCAGAGTTCATTTTGTAGTGATTTTCAATTTCACCGTCATTTAGCTCTCTAAACAAATCGGTAAATGACTGAAAAACAGCAAATGATGTCAGAACGTGTCGGAAATTGATGACGTCCCTTTTAATGATGCATATTGAACGCAAAAATAGGCTGGAGTTCAAATAAGTTTAAAAAACATTGAAGTGCCCGTGTAACAGATGAGTTCTCGTCCGAAACCCTGATACTCCGAAAGAGATTGTCCAGTTTGTACACGAGGTGCGTCTAGTGTTCGCCGTGACCCTCTCTACTCTTTTGCACATGCTATGCGGGTGAAAAGATGATACCATGCCAAGTTCCAACATTTTCAGAGTTCATTTTGTAGTGATTTTCAATTTCACCGTCATTTAGCTCTCTAAACAAATTGGTAAATGACTGAAAAACAGCAAATGATGTCAGAACGTGTTGGAAATTGATGTCGTCGCTTTGAATGATGCATACTGAATGCAAAAATAGGCTGGAGTTCAAATAAGTTTAAAAAACATTGAAGTGCCCGTGTAACAGATGAGTTCTCGTTCGAAACCCTGAGACTCCAAAAGAGATTGTCCAGTTTGTACACAAGGTGCGTCCAATTTTCGCCGTGACCGTCTCTACTCTTTCGCACATGCTATGCGGGTGAAATGATGATACCATGCCAAGTTCCAACATTTTCAGAGTTCATTTTGTAGTGATTTTCAATTTCACCGTCATTTAGCTCTCTAAACAAATCGGTAAATGACTGAAAAACAGCAAATGATGTCAGAACGTGTTGGAAATTGACGACGTCACTTTGAATGATGCATATTGAACGCAAAAATAGGCTGGAGTTCAAATAAGTTCAAAAAACATTGAAGTGCCCGTGTAACAGATGAGTTCTCGTCCGAAACCCTGATACTCTGAAAGAGATTGTCCAGTTTGTACACGAGGTGCGTCCAGTTTTCGCTGTGACCCTCTCTACTCTTTTGCACATGCTATGCGGGTGAAATGATGATACCATGCCAAGTGCCAACATTTTCGGAGTTCATTTTGTAGTGATTTTCAATTTCACCGTCATTTAGCTCTCTAAACAAATCGGTAAATGACTGAAAAACAGCAAATGATGTCAGAACATGTTGGAAATTGATGACGTCGCTTTGAATGATGCATACTGAACGCAGAAATACGCTGGAGTTCAAATATGTTTTAAAAACATTGAAGTGCCCGTGTAACAGATGAGTTCTCGTCCGAAACCCTGATACTTCGAAAGAGATTGTCCAGTTTGTACACGAGGTGCGTCCAGTTTTCGCCGTGACCCTCTCTACTCTTTTGCACATGCTATGCGGGTGAAATGAAGATGCCATGGCAAGTTCCAACATTTTCAGAGTTCATTTTGTAGTGATTTTCAATTTCACCGTCATTTAGCTCTCTAAACAAATTGGTAAATGACTGAAAAATAGCAAATGATGTCAGAACGTGTTGGAAATTGATGTCGTCGCTTTGAATGATGCATACTGAACGCAAAATGGCTGGAGTTCAAATAAGTTTAAAAAAGATTGAAGTACCCTTGTAACAGATGAATTCTCGTCCGAAACCCTGACACTCTGAAAGGGATTGTCCAGTTTGTACACGAGGTGCGTCCAGTTTTCGCCGTGACGCTCTCTACTCTTTTGCACATGCTATGCGGGTCAAATGATGATACCATGCCAAGTTCCAACATTTTCAGAGTTCATTTTGTAGTGATTTTCAATTTCACCATCATTTAGCTCTCTAAACAAATCGGTAAATGACTGAAAACAGCAAATGATGTCAGAACGTGTTGGAAATTGATGACGTCGCTTTGAATGATGCATACTGAACGCAAAATAGGCTGGAGTTCAAATAAGTTTTAAAAACATTGAACTGCCCGTGTAACAGATGAGTTCTCGTTCGAAACCCAGATACTCCAAAAGAGATTGTCCAGTTTGTACACGAGGTGCGTCCAGTTTTCGCCGTGACCCTCTCTACTCTTTTGCACATGCTATGCGGGTGAAATGATGATACCATGCCAAGTTCCAACATTTTCAGAGTTCATTTTGTAGTGATTTTCAATTTCACCGTCATTTAGCTCTCTAAACAAATGAGTAAATGACTGAAAAACAGCAAAAGATGTCAGAACGTGTTGGAAATTGATGACGTCACTTTGAAGGATGCATACGGAACGCAAAAATAGGCTGGAGTTCAAATAAGTTTAAAAAACATTGAAGTGCCCGTGTAACAGATGAGTTCTCGTCCGAAGCCCTGATACTCCGAAAGAGATTGTCCAGTTTGTACACGAGGTGCGTCCAGTGTTCGCCGTGACCCTCTCTACTCTTTCGCACATACTATGCGGGTGAAATGATGATACCATGCCAAGTTCCAACATTTTCAGAGTTCATTTTGTAGTGATTTTCAATTTCACCGTCATTTAGCTCTCTAAACAAATCGGTAAATGACTGAAAAACAGCAAATCATGTCAGAACGTGTCGGAAATTGATGACGTCCCTTTGAATGATGCATACTGAACGCAAAAATAGGCTGGAGTTCAAATAAGTTTAAAAAACATTGAAGTGCCCGTGTAACAGATCAGTTCTCGTCCGAAACACTGATACTCCGAAAGAGATTGTCCAGTTTGTACACGAGGTGCGTCCAGTTTTCGCCGTGACCCTCTCTACTCTTTTGCACATGCTATGCGGGTGAAATGATGATACCATGCCAAGTTCCAACATTTTCAGAGTTCATTTTGTAGTGATTTTCAATTTCACCGTCATTTAGCTCTCTAAACAAATCGGTAAATGACTGAAAAACAACAAATGATGTCAGAACGTGTTGGAAATTGATGACGTCGCTTTGAATGATGCATACTGAACGCAAAAATACGCCGGAGTTCAAATAAGTTTTAAAAACATTGAAGTGCCCGTGTTACAGATGAGTTCTCGTCCGAAACCCTGATACTCCGAAAGAGATAGTCCAGATTGTACACGAGGTGCGTCCAGTTTTCGCCGTGACCCTCTCTACTCTTTTGCACATGCTATGCGGGTGACATGATGATACCATGCCAAGTTCCAACATTTTCAGAGTTCATTTTGTAGTGATTTTCAATTTCACCGTCATTTAGCTCTCTAAACAAATTGGTAAATGACTGAAAAACAGCAAATGATGTCAGAACGTGTTGGAAATTGATATCGTCGCTTTGAATGATGCATACTGAACGCAAAATGGCTGGAGTTCAAATAAGTTTAAAAAAGATTGAAGTGCCCTTGTAACAGATGAATTCTCGTCCGAAACCCTGACACTTTGAAAGGGATTGTCCAGTTTGTACACGAGGTGCGTCCTGTTTTTGCCGTGACCCTCTCTACTCTTTTGCACATGCTATGCGGGTCAGATGATGATACCATGCCAAGTTCCAACATTTTCAGAGTTCATTTTGTAGTGATTTTCAATTTCACCGTCATTTAGCTCTCTAAACAAATGGGTAAATGACTGAAAAACAGCAAAAGATGTCAGAACGTGTTGGAAATTGATGACGTCACTTTGAAGGATGCATACGGAACGCAAAAATAGGCTGGAGTTCAAATAAGTTTAAAAAACATTGAAGTGCCCGTGTAACAGATGAGTTCTCGTCCGAAACCCTGATACTCCGAAAGAGATTGTCCAGTTTGTACACGAGGTGCGTCCAGTGTTCGCCGTGACCCTCTCTACTCTTTCGCACATGCTATGCGGGTGAAATGATGATACCATGCCAAGTTCCAACATTTTCAGAGTTCATTTTGTAGTGATTTTCAATTTCACCGTCATTTAGCTCTCTAAACAAATCGGTAAATGACTGAAAAACAGCAAATGATGTCAGAACGTGTCGGAAATTGATGACGTCCCTTTTAATGATGCATATTGAACGCAAAAATAGGCTGGAGTTCAAATAAGTTTAAAAAACATTGAAGTGCCCGTGTAACAGATGAGTTCTCGTCCGAAACCCTGATACTCCGAAAGAGATTGTCCAGTTTGTACACGAGGTGCGTCCAGTTTTCGCCGTGACCCTCTCTACTCTTTCGCACATGCTATGCGGGTGAAATGATGATACCATGCCAAGTTCCAACATTTTCAGAGTTCATTTTGTAGTGATTTTCAATTTCACCGTCATTTAGCTCTCTAAACAAATCGGTAGATGACTGAAAAACAGCAAATGATGTCAGAACGTGTTGGAAATTGATGACGTCGCTTTGAATGATGCATACTGAACGCAAAAATAGGCCGGAGTTCAAATAAGTTTTAAAAACATTGAAGTGCCCGTGTAACAGATGAGTTCTCGTCCGAAACCCTGATACTCCGAAAGAGATTGTCCAGTTTGTACACGAGGTGCGTCCAGTTTTCGCCGTGACCCTCTCTACTCTTTTGCACATGCTATGCGGGTGAAATGATGATACCATGCCAAGTTCCAACATTTTCAGAGTTCATTTTGTAGTGATTTTCAATTTCACCGTCATTTAGCTCTCTAAACAAATCGGTAAATGACTGAAAAACAGCAAATGATGTCAGAACGTGTTGGAAATTGATGACGTCGCTTTGAATGATGCATACTGAACGCAAAAATAGGCCGGAGTTCAAATAAGTTTTAAAAACATTGAAGTGCCCGTGTAACAGATGAGTTCTCGTCCGAAACCTTGATACTCCGAAAGAGATTGTCCAGATTGTACACGAGGTGCGTCCTGTTTTTGCCGTGACCCTCTCTACTCTTTTGCACATGCTATGCGGGTGACATGATGATACCATGCCAAGTTCCAACATTTTCGGAGTTCATTTTGTAGTGATTTTCAATTTCACCGTCATTTAGCTCTCTAAACAAATCGGTAAATGACTGAAAAACAGCAAATGATGTCAGAACGTGTTGGAAATTGATGACGTCACTTTGAATGATGCATACTGAACGCAAAAAAGGCTGGAGTTCAAATAAGTTTAAAAAACATTGAAGTGCCCGTGTAACAGATGAGTTCTCGTCCGAAACCCTGATAGTCCGAAAGAGATTGTCCAGTTTGTACACGAGGTGCGTCCAGTTTTCGCCGTGACCCTCTCTACTCTTTTGCACATGCTATGCGGGTGACATGATGATACCATGCCAAGTTCCAACATTTTCAGAGTTCATTTTGTAGTGATTTTCAATTTCACCGTCATTTAGCTCTCTAAACAAATCGGTAAATGACTGAAAAACAGCAAATGATGTCAGAACGTGTTGGAAATTGATGACGTCACTTTGAATGATGCATACTGAACGCAAAAATAGGCTGGAGTTCAAATAAGTTTAAAAAACATTGAAGTGCCCGTGTAACAGATGAGTTCTCGTCCGAAACCCTGATACTCCGAAAGAGATTGTCCAGTTTGTACACGAGGTGCGTCCAGTTTTCGCCGTGACCCTCTCTACTCTTTTGCACATGCCATGCGGGTGAAATGATGATACCATGCCAAGTTCCACCATTTTCAGACTTCATTTTGTAGTGATTTTCAATTTCACCGTCATTTAGCTCTCTAAACAAATCGGTAAATGACTGAAAAACAGCAAATGATGTCAGAACATGTTGGAAATTGATGACGTCGCTTTGAATGATGCATACTGAATGCAAAAATACGCTGGAGTTCAAATAAGTTTTAAAAACATTGAAGTGCCCGTGTAACAGATGAGTTCTCGTCCGAAACCCTGATACTCCGAAAGAGATTGTCCAGTTTGTGGTGCGTCCAGTTTTCGCCGTGACCCTCCCTACTCTTTTGCACATGCTATGCGGGTGACATGATGATACCATGCCAAGTTCCAACATTTTCAGAGTTCATTTTGTAGAGATTTTCAATTTCACCGTCATTTAGCTCTCTAAACAAAGCGGTAAATGACTGAAAAACAGCAAAATGATGTCAGAACGTGTTGGAAATTGATGTTGTCGCATTGAATGATGCATACTGAACGCAAAAATAGGCTGGAGTTCAAATAAGTTTAAAAAACATTGAAGTGCTCGTGTAACAGATGAGTTCTCGTTCGAAACCCTGATACTCCGAAAGAGATTGTCCAGTTTGTACACGAGGTGCATCCAGTTTTCGCCGTGACCCTCTCTACTCTTTTGCACATGCTATGCGGGTGAACTGATGATACCATGCCAAGTTCCAACATTTTCAGAGTTCATTTTGTAGTGATTTTCAATTTCACCGTCATTTAGCTCTCTAAACAAATCGGTAAATGATTGAAAAACAGCAAATGATGTCAGAACGTGTTGGAAATTGATGACGTCACTTTGAATGATGCATACTGAACGCAAAAATAGGCTGGAGTTCAAATAAGTTTAAAAAACATTGAAGTGCCCGTGTAACAGATGAGTTCTCGTCCGAAACCCTGATACTCCGAAAGAGATTGTCCAGTTTGTACACGAGGTGCGTCCTGTTTTCGCCGTGATCCTCTCTACTCTTTTGCACATGCTATGCGGGTGACATGATGATACCATGCCAAGTTCCAACATTTTCAGAGTTCATTTTGTAGTGATTTTCAATTTCACCGTCATTTAGCTCTCTAAACAAATCGGTAAATGACTGAAAACAGCAAATGATGTCAGAACGTGTTGGAAATTGATGACGTCGCTTTGAATGATGCATACTGAACGCAAAAATAAGATGGAGTTCAAATAAGTTTTAAAACATTGAAGTGCCCGTGTAACAGATGAGTTCTCGTTCGAAACCCTGATACTCCAAAAGAGATTGTCCAGTTTGTACACGAGGTGCGTCCAATTTTCGCCGTGACCCTCTCTACTCTTTTGCACATGATATGCGGGTGAAATGATGATACCATGCCAAGTTACAACATTTTCAGATTCATTTTGTAGTGATTTTCAATTTCACCGTCATTTAGCTCTCTAAACAAATCGGTAAATGACTGAAAAACAACAAATGATGCCAGAACGTGTTGGAAATTGATGACGTCACTTTGAATGATGCATACTGAACGCAAAAATAGGCTGGAGTTCAAATAAGTTTAAAAACATTGAAGTGTCCGTGTAACAGATGAGTTCTCGTCCGAAACCCTGATACTCCGAAAGAGATTGTCCAGTTTGTACATGAGGTGCGTCCAGTTTTCGCCGTGACCCTCTCTACTCTTTTGCACATGCTATGCGGGTGAAATGATGATACCATGCCAAGTTCCAATATTTTCAGAGTTCATTTTGTAGTGATTTTCAGTTTCACCATCATTTAGCTCTCTAAACAAATCGATAAATGACTGAAAAAAGCAAATGATGTCAGAACGTGTTGGAAATTGATGACGTCGCTTTGAATGATGCATACTGAACGCAAAAATACGCTGGAGTTCAAATAAGTTTTAAAAACATTGAAGTGCCCGTGTAACAGATGAGTTCTCGTCCGAAACCCTGATACTCCGCAAGAGATTGTCCAGTTTGTACCCGAGGTGCGTCCAGTTTTCGCCGTGACCCTCTCTACTCTTTTGCACATGCTATGCGGGTGAAATGATGATACCATGCCAAGTTCCAACATTTTCAGAGTTCATTTTGTAGTGATTTTCAATTTCACCGTCATTTAGCTCTCTAAACAAATCGGTAAATGACTGAAAAACAGCAAATGATGTCAGAACGTGTTGGAAATTGATGACGTCGCTTTGAATGATGCATACTGAACGCAAAAATAAGATGGAGTTCAAATAAGTTTTAAAACATTGAAGTGCCCGTGTAACAGATGAGTTCTCGTCCGAAACCCTGATACTCCGAAAGAGATTGTCCAGTTTGTACACGAGGTGCGTCCAGTTTTCGCCGTGACCCTCTCTACTCTTTTGCACATGATATGCGGGTGAAATGATGATACCATGCCAAGTTCCAACATTTTCAGATTCATTTTGTAGTGATTTTCAATTTCACCGTCATTTAGCTCTCTAAACAAATTGGTAAATGACTGAAAAACAGCAAATGATGTCAGAACGTGTTGGAAATTGATGACGTCACTTTGAATGATGCATACTGAACGCAAAAATAGGCTGGAGTTCAAATAAGTTTAAAAAATATTTAAGTGCCCGTGTAACAGATGAGTTCTCGTTCGAAACCCTGATACTCCAAAAGAGATTGTCCAGTTTGTACACGAGGTGCGTCCAGTTTTCGCCGTGACCCTCTCTACTCTTTTGCACATGATATGCGGGTGAAATGATGATACCATGCCAAGTTCCAACATTTTCAGATTCATTTTGTAGTGATTTTCAATTTCACCGTCATTTAGCTCTCTTAACAAATCGGTAAATGACTGAAAAACAGCAAATGATGTCAGAACGTGTTGGAAATTGATGACGTCGCTTTGAATGATGCATACTGAACGCAAAAATACGATGGAGTTCAAATAAGATTAAAAAACATTGAAGTGCCCGTGTAACAGATGAGTTCTCGTCCGAAACCCTGATACTCCGAAAGAGATTGTCCAGTTTGTACACGAGGTGCGTCCAGTTTTCGCCGTGACCCTCTCTAATCTTTTGCACATGCTATGCGCGTGACATGATGACACCATGCCAAGTTCCAACATTTTCAGAGTTCATTTTGTAGAGATTTTCAATTTCACCGTCATTTAGCTCTCTAAACAAAGCGGTAAATGACTGAAAAACAGCAAAATGATGTCAGAACGTGTTGGAAATTGATGTCGTCGCATTGAATGATGCATACTGAACGCAAAAATACGATGGAGTTCAAATAAGTTTTAAAAACATTGAAGTGCCCGTGTAACAGATGAGTTCTCGTCCGAAACCCTTATACTCCGAAAGAGATTGTCCAGTTTGTACACGACGTGCGTCCAGTTTTCGCCGTGACCCTCTCTACTCTTTTGCACATGCTATGCGGGTGACATGATGACACCATGCCAAGTTCCAACATTTTCAGAGTTCATTTTGTAGAGATTTTCAATTTCACCGTCATTTAGCTCTCTAAACAAAGCGGTAAATGACTGAAAAACAGCAAAATGATGTCAGAACGTGTTGGAAATTGATGTCGTCGCATTGAATGATGCATACTGAACGCAAAAATAGGCTGGAGTTCAAATAAGTTTAAAAAAAATTGAAGTGCCCGTGTAACAGATGAGTTCTTGTTCGAAACCCTGATACTCCGAAAGAGATTGTCCAGTTTGTACACGAGGTGCGTCCAATTTTCGCCGTGACCCTCTCTACTCTTTTGCACATGATATGCGGGTGAAATGATGATACCATGCCAAGTTCCAACATTTTCAGATTCATTTTGTAGTGATTTTCAATTTCACCGTCATTTAGCTCTCTAAACAAATCGGTAAATGACTGAAAAACCGCAAATGATGTCAGAACGTGTTGGAAATTGATGACGTCACTTTGAATGATGCATACTGAACGCAAAAATAGGCTGGAGTTCAAATAAGTTTAAAAAACATTGAAGTGCCCGTGTAACAGATGAGTTCTCGTTCCAAACACTGATACTCCGAAAGAGATTGTCCAGTTTGTACACGAGGTGCGTCCAATTTTTGCCGTGACCCTCTCTACTCTTTTGCACATGATATGCGGGTGAAATGATGATACCATGGCAAGTTCCAACATTTTCAGATTAATTTTGTAGTGATTTTCAATTTCACCGTCATTTAGCTCTCTAAACAAATCGGTAAATGACTGAAAAACAGCAAATGATGTCAGAACGTGTTGGAAATTGATGACGTCACTTTGAATGATGCATACTGAACGCAAAAATAGGCTGGAGTTCAAATAAGTTTAAAAAACATTGAAGTGCCCGTGTAACAGATGAGTTCTCGTCCGAAACCCTGATACTCCGAAAGAGATTGTCCAGTTTGTACATGAGGTGCGTCTAGTTTTCGCCGTGACCCTCTCTACTCTTTTGCACATGCTATGCGGGTGAAATGATGATACCATGCCAAGTTCCAACATTTTCAGAGTTCATTTTGTAGTGATTTTCAATTTCACCGTCATTAAGCTCTCTAAACAAATCGATAAATGACTGAAAAACAGCAAATGATGTCAGAACGTGTTGGAAATTGATGACGTCGCTTTGAATGATGCATACAGAACGCAAAAATACGTTGGAGTTCAAATAAGTTTTAAAAACATTGATGTGCCCGTGTAACAGATGAGTTCTCGTCCGAAACCCTGATACTCCGAAAGAGATTGTCCAGTTTGTACACGAGGTGCGTCCAGTTTTCGCCGTGACCCTCTCTACTCTTTTGCACATGCTATGCGGGTGAAATGATGATACCATGCCAAGTTCCAACATTTTCAGACTTCATTTTGTAGTGATTTTCAATTTCACCGTCATTTAGCTCTCTAAACAAATCGGTAAATGACTGAAAAACAGCAAATGATGTCAGAACGTGTTGGAAATTGATGACGTCACTTTGAATGATGCATACTGAACGCAAAAATAGGCTGGAGTTCAAATAAGTTTAAAAAACATTGAAGTGCCCGTGTAACAAATGAGTTCTCGTCCGAAACCCTTATACTCCGAAAGAGATTGTCCAGTTTGTACACGAGGTGCGTCCAATTTTCGCCGTGACCCTCTCTACTCTTTTGCACATGATATGCGGGTGAAATGATGATACCATGCCAAGTTCCAACATTTTCAGATTCATTTTGTAGTGATTTTCAATTTCACCGTCATTTAGCTCTCTAAACAAATCGGTAAATGACTGAAAAACAACAAATAATGTCAGAACGTGTTGGAAATTGATGACGTCACTTTGAATGATGCATACTGAACGCAAAAATAGGCTGGAGTTCAAATAAGTTTAAAAAACATTGAAGTGCCCGTGTAACAGATGAGTTCTCGTCCGAAACCCTGATACTCCGAAAGAGATTGTCCAGTTTGTACATGAGGTGCGTCCAGTTTTCGCCGTGACCCTCTCTACTCTTTTGCACATGCTATGCGGCTGAAATGATGATACCATGCCAAGTTCCAACATTTTCAGAGTTCATTTTGTAGTGATTTACAATTTGACCGTCATTTAGCTCTCTAAACAAATCGATGAATGACTGAAAAACAGCAAATGATGTCAGAACGTGTTGGAAATTGATGACGTCGCTTTGAATGATGCATACTGAACACAAAAATACGCTGGAGTTCAAATAAGTTTTAAAACATTGAAGTGCCCGTGTAACAGATGAGTTCTCGTCCGAAACCCTGATACTCCGAAAGAGATTGTCCAGTTTGTACACGAGGTGCGTCCAGTTTTCGCCGTGACCCTCTCTACTCTTTTGCACATGATATGCGGGTGAAATGATGATACCATGCCAAGTTCCAACATTTTCAGATTCATTTTGTAGTGATTTTCAATTTCACCGTCATTTAGCTCTCTAAACAAATCGGTAAATGACTGAAAAACAACAAATGATGTCAGAACGTGTTGGAAATTGATGACGTCACTTTGAATGATGCATACTGAACGCAAAAATAGGCTGGAGTTCAAATAAGTTTAAAAAACATTGAAGTGCCCGTGTAACAGATGAGTTCTCGTTCGAAACCCTGATACTCCAAAAGAGATTGTCCAGTTTGTACACGAGGTGCGTCCAGTTTTCGCCGTGACCCTCTCTACTCTTTTGCACATGATATGCAGGTGAAATGATGATACCATGCCAAGTTCCAACATTTTCAGATTCATTTTGTAGTGATTTTCAATTTCACCGTCATTTAGCTCTCTAAACAAATCGGTAAATGACTGAAAAACAGCAAATGATGTCAGAACGTGTTGGAAATTGATGACGTCGCTTTGAATGATGCATACTGAACGCAAAAATACGCTGGAGTTCAAATAAGTTTTAAAAACATTGAAGTGCCCGTGTAATAGATGAGTTCTCGTCCGAAACCCTGATACTCCGAAAGAGATTGTCCAGTTTGTACACGAGGTGTGTCCAGTTTTCGCCGTGACCCTCTCTACTCTTTTGCACATGCTATGCGGGTGACATGATGATACCATGCCAAGTTCCAACATTTTCAGAGTTCATTTTGTAGTGATTTTCAATTTCACCGTCATTTAGCTCTCTAAACAAATCGATAAATGACTGAAAAACAGCAAATGATGTCAGAACGTGTTGGAAATTTATGACGTCGCTTTGAATGATGCATACTGAACGCAAAAATACGATGGAGTTCAAATAAGTTTAAAAAACATTGAAGTGCCCGTGTAACAGATGAGTTCTCGTCCGAAACCCTGATACTCCGAAAGAGATTGTCCAGTTTGTACACGAGGTGCGTCCAGTTTTCGCCGTGACCCTCTCTACTCTTTTGCACATGCTATGCGGGTGACATGATGACACCATGCCAAGTTCCAACATTTTCAGAGTTCATTTTGTAGAGATTTTCAATTTCACTGTCATTTAGCTCTCTAAACAAAGCGGTAAATGACTGAAAAACAGCAAAATGATGTCAGAACGTGTTGGAAATTGATGTCGTCGCATTGAATGATGCATACTGAACGCAAAAATATGATGGAGTTCAAATAAGTTTTAAAAACATTGAAGTGCCCGTGTAACAGATGAGTTCTCGTCCGAAACCCTAATACTCCGAAAGAGATTGTCCAGTTTGTACACGAGGTGCGTCCAGTTTTCGCCGTGACCCTCTCTACTCTTTTGCACATGCTATGCGGGTGACATGATGACACCATGCCAAGTTCCAACATTTTCAGAGTTCATTTTGTAGAGATTTTCAATTTCACCGTCATTTAGCTCTCTAAACAAAGCGGTAAATGACTGAAAAACAGCAACATGATGTCAGAACGTGTTGGAAATTGATGTCATCGCATTGAATGATGCATACTGAACGCAATAATAGGCTGGCGTTCAAATAAGTTTAAAAAACATTGAAGTGCCCGTGTAACAGATGAGTTCTCGTTCGAAACCCTGATACTCCGAAAGAGATTGTCCAGTTTGTACACGAGGTGCGTCCAATTTTCGCTGTGACCCTCTCTACTCTTTTGCACATGATATGCGGGTGAAATGATGATACCATGCCAAGTTCCAACATTTTCAGATTCATTTTGTAGTGATATTCAATTTCACCGTCATTTAGCTCTCTAAACAAATCGGTAAATGACTGAAAAACAGCAAATGATGTCAGAACGTGTTGGAAATTGATGACGTCGCTTTGAATGATGCATACTGAACGCAAAAATACGCTGGAGTTCAAATAAGTTTTAAAAACATTGAAGTGCCCGTGTAATAGATGAGTTCTCGTCCGAAACCCTGATACTCCGAAAGAGATTGTCCAGTTTGTACACGAGGTGTGTCCAGTTTTCGCCGTGACCCTCTCTACTCTTTTGCACATGCTATGCGGGTGACATGATGATACCATGCCAAGTTCCAACATTTTCAGAGTTCATTTTGTAGTGATTTTCAATTTCACCGTCATTTAGCTCTCTAAACAAATCGATAAATGACTGAAAAACAGCAAATGATGTCAGAACGTGTTGGAAATTGATGACGTCGCTTTGAATGATGCATACTGAACGCAAAAATACGATGGAGTTCAAATAAGTTTAAAAAACATTGAAGTGCCCGTGTAACAGATGAGTTCTCGTCCGAAACCCTGATACTCCGAAAGAGATTGTCCAGTTTGTACACGAGGTGCGTCCAGTTTTCGCCGTGACCCTCTCTACTCTTTTGCACATGCTATGCGGGTGACATGATGACACCATGCCAAGTTCCAACATTTTCAGAGTTCATTTTGTAGAGATTTTCAATTTCACCGTCATTTAGCTCTCTAAACAAAGCGGTAAATGACTGAAAAACAGCAAAATGATGTCAGAACGTGTTGGAAATTGATGTCGTCGCATTGAATGATGCATACTGAACGCAAAAATACGATGGAGTTGAAATAAGTTTTAAAAACATTGAAGTGCCCGTGTAACATATGAGTTCTCGTCCGAAACCCTGATACTCCGAAAGAGATTGTCCAGTTTGTACACGAGGTGCGTCCAGTTTTCGCCGTGACCCTCTCTACTCTTTTGCACATGCTATGCGGGTGACATGATGACACCATGCCAAGTTCCAACATTTTCAGAGTTCATTTTGTAGAGATTTTCAATTTCACCGTCATTTAGCTCTCTAAACAAAGCGGTAAATGACTGAAAAACAGCAACATGATGTCAGAACGTGTTGGAAATTGATGTTGTCGCATTGAATGATGCATACTGAATGCAAAAATAGGCTGGAGTTCAAATAAGTTCAAAAAACATTGAAGTGCCCGTGTAACAGATGAGTTCTCGTTCGAAACCCTGATACTCCGAAAGAGATTGTCCAGTTTGTACACGAGGTGCGTCCAATTTTCGCCATGACCCTCTCTACTCTTTTGCACATGATATGGGGGTGAAATGATGATACCATGCCAAGTTCCAACATTTTCAGATTCATTTTGTAGTGATTTTCAATTTCACCGTCATTTAGCTCTCTAAACAAATCGGTAAATGACTGAAAAACAGCAAATGATGTCAGAACGTGTTGGAAATTGATGACGTCACTTTGAATGATGCATACTGAACGCAAAAATACGCTGGAGTTCAAATAAGTTTTAAAAACATTGAAGTGCCCGTGTAATAGATGAGTTCTCGTCCGAAACCCTGATACTCCGAAAGAGATTGTCCAGTTTGTACACGAGGTGTGTCCAGTTTTCGCCGTGACCCTCTCTACTCTTTTGCACATGCTATGCGGGTGACATGATGATACCATGCCAAGTTCCAACATTTTCAGAGTTCATTTTGTAGTGATTTTCAATTTCACCGTCATTTAGCTCTCTAAACAAATCGGTAAATGACTGAAAACAGCAAATGATGTCAGAACGTGCTGGAAATTGATGACATCACTTTGAATGATGCATAC
Organism: Aegilops tauschii subsp. strangulata; assembly: GCF_002575655.3. Lineage (NCBI taxonomy): Eukaryota > Viridiplantae > Streptophyta > Magnoliopsida > Poales > Poaceae > Aegilops > Aegilops tauschii. Next base: position 503,607,930 of record NC_053037.3, read on the forward strand.
CGAACGCAAAAATAGGCTGGAGTTCAAATAAGTTTAAAAAACATTGAAGTGCCCGCGTAACAGATGAGTTCTCGTCCGAAAACCCTGATACTCCGAAAGAGATTGTCCAGTTTGTACACGAGGTGCGTCCAGTTTTCGCCGTGACCCTCTCTACTCTTTTGCACATGCTATACGGGTGAAATGATGATACCATGCCAAGTTCCAACATTTTCAGAGTTCATTTTGTAGTGATTTTCAATTTCACCGTCATTTAGCTCTCTAAACAAATCGATAAATGACTGAAAAACAACAAATGATGTCAGAACGTGTTGGAAATTGATGACGTCGCTTCGAATGATGCATACAGAACGCAAAAATACGCTGGAGTTCAAATAAGTTTTGAAAACATTGAAGTGCCCGTGTAACAGATGAGTTCTCGTCCGAAACCCTGATACTCCGAAAGAGATTGTCCAGTTTGTACACGAGGTGCGTCCAGTTTTCGCCGTGACCCTCTCTACTCTTTTGCACATGCTATGCGGGTGACATGATGACACCATGCCAAGTTCCAACATTTTCAGAGTTCATTTTGTAGAGATTTTCAATTTCACTGTCATTTAGCTCTCTAAACAAAGCGGTAAATGACTGAAAAACAGCAAAATGATGTCAGAACGTGTTGGAAATTGATGTCGTCGCATTGAATGATGCATACTGAACGCAAAAATACGATGGAGTTCAAATAAGTTTTAAAAACATTGAAGTGCCCGTGTAACAGATGAGTTCTCGTCCGAAACCCTGATACTCCGAAAGAGATTGTCCAGTTTGTACACGAGGTGCGTCCAGTTTTCGCCGTGACCCTCTCTACTCTTTTGCACATGCTATGCGGGTGACATGATGACACCATGCCAAGTTCCAACATTTTCAGAGTTCATTTTGTAGAGATTTTCAATTTCACCGTCATTTAGCTCTCTAAACAAAGCGGTAAATGACTGAAAAACAGCAACATGATGTCAGAACGTGTTGGAAATTGATGTCGTCGCATTGAATGATGCATACTGAACGCAAAAATAGGCTGGAGTTCAAATAAGTTTAAAAAACATTGAAGTGCCCGTGTAACAGATGAGTTCTCGTTCGAAACCCTGATACTCCGAAAGAGATTGTCCAGTTTGTACACGAGGTGCGTCCAATTTTCGCCGTGACCCTCTCTACTCTTTTGCACATGATATGCGGGTGAAATGATGATACCATGCCAAGTTCCAACATTTTCAGATTCATTTTGTAGTGATTTTCAATTTCACCGTCATTTAGCTCTCTAAACAAATCGGTAAATGACTGAAAAACAGCAAATGATGTCAGAACGTGTTGGAAATTGATGACGTCGCTTTGAATGATGCATACTGAACGCAAAAATACGCTGGATTTCAAATAAGTTTTAAAAACATTGAAGTGCCCATGTAATAGATGAGTTCTCGTCCGAAACCCTGATACTCCGAAAGAGATTGTCCAGTTTGTACACGAGGTGTGTCCAGTTTTCGCCGTGACCCTCTCTACTCTTTTGCACATGCTATGCGGGTGACATGATGATACCATGCCAAGTTCCAACATTTTCAGAGTTCATTTTGTAGTGATTTTCAATTTCACCGTCATTTAGCTCTCTAAACAAATCGATAAATGACTGAAAAACAGCAAATGATGTCAGAACGTGTTGCAAATTGATGACGTCGCTTTGAATGATGCATACTGAACGCAAAAATACGATGGAGTTCAAATAAGTTTAAAAAACATTGAAGTGCCCGTGTAACAGATGAGTTCTCGTCCGAAACCCTGATACTCCGAAAGAGATTGTCCAGTTTGTACACGAGGTGCGTCCAGTTTTCGCCGTGACCCTCTCTACTCTTTTGCACATGCTATGCGGGTGACATGATGACACCATGCCAAGTTCCAACATTTTCAGAGTTCATTTTGTAGAGATTTTCAATTTCACCGTCATTTAGCTCTCTAAACAAAGCGGTAAATGACTGAAAAACAGCAAAATGATGTCAGAACGTGTTGGAAATTGATGTCGTCGCATTGAATGATGCATACTGAACGCAAAAATACGATGGAGTTCAAATAAGTTTTAAAAACATTGAAGTGCCCGTGTAACAGATGAGTTCTCGTCCGAAACCCTGATACTCCGAAAGAGATTGTCCAGTTTGTACACGAGGTGCGTCCAGTTTTCGCCGTGACCCTCTCTACTCTTTTGCACATGCTATGCGGGTGACATGATGACACCATGCCAAGTTCCAACATTTTCAGAGTTCATTTTGTAGAGATTTTCAATTTCACCGTCATTTAGCTCTCTAAACAAAGCGGTAAATGACTGAAAAACAGCAACATGATGTCAGAACGTGTTGGAAATTGATGTCGTCGCATTGAATGATGCATACTGAACGCAAAAATAGGCTGGAGTTCAAATAAGTTCAAAAAACATTGAAGTGCCCGTGTAACAGATGAGTTCTCGTTCGAAACCCTGATACTCCGAAAGAGATTGTCCAGTTTGTACACGAGGTGCGTCCAATTTTCGCCGTGACCCTCTCTACTCTTTTGCACATGATATGCGGGTGAAATGATGATACCATGCCAAGTTCCAACATTTTCAGATTCATTTTGTAGTGATTTTCAATTTCACCGTCATTTAGCTCTCTAAACAAATCGGTAAATGACTGAAAAACAGCAAATGATGTCAGAACGTGTTGGAAATTGATGACGTCGCTTTGAATGATGCATACTGAACGCAAAAATACGCTGGAGTTCAAATAAGTTTTAAAAACATTGAAGTGCCCGTGTAATAGATGAGTTCTCGTCCGAAACCCTGATACTCCGAAAGAGATTGTCCAGTTTGTACACGAGGTGTGTCCAGTTTTCGCCGTGACCCTCTCTACTCTTTTGCACATGCTATGCGGGTGACATGATGATACCATGCCAAGTTCCAACATTTTCAGAGTTCATTTTGTAGTGATTTTCAATTTCACCGTCATTTAGCTCTCTAAACAAATCGGTAAATGACTGAAAACAGCAAATGATGTCAGAACGTGCTGGAAATTGATGACGTCACTTTGAATGATGCATACCGAACGCAAAAATAGGCTGGAGTTCAAATAAGTTTAAAAAACATTGAAGTGCCCGTGTAACAGATGAGTTCTCGTCCGAAAACCCTGATACTCCGAAAGAGATTGTCCAGTTTGTACACGAGGTGCGTCCAGTTTTCGCCGTGACCCTCTCTACTCTTTTGCACATGCTATGCGGGTGAAATGATTATACCATGCCAAGTTCCAACATTTTCAGAGTTCATTTTGTAGTGATTTTCAATTTCACCGTCATTTAGCTCTCTAAACAAATCGATAAATGACTGAAAAACAGCAAATGATGTCAGAACGTGTTGGAAATTGATGACGTCGCTTCGAATGATGCATACAGAACGCAAAAATACGCTGGAGTTCAAATAAGTTTTGAAAACATTGAAGTGCCCGTGTAACAGATGAGTTCCCGTCCGAAACCCTGATACTCCGAAAGAGATTGTCCAGTTTGTACACGAGGTGCGTCCAGTTTTCGCCGTGACCCTCTCTACTCTTTTGCACATGCTATGCGGGTGAAATGATGATACCATGCCAAGTTCCAACATTTTCAGACTTCATTTTGTAGTGATTTTCAATTTCACCGTCATTTAGCTCTGTAAACAAATCGGTAAATGACTGAAAAACAGCAAATGATGTCAGAACGTGTTGGAAATTGATGACGTCTCTTTGAATGATGCATACTGAACGCAAAAATACGCTGGAGTTCAAATAAGTTTTAAAAACATTGAAGTGCCCGTGTAACAGATGAGTTCTCGTCCGAAACCCTGATACTCCGAAAGAGATTGTCCAGTTTGTACACGAGGTGCGCCAGTTTTCGCCGTGACCCTCTCTACTCTTTTGCACATGCTATGCGGGCGAAATGATGATACCATGCCAAGTTCCAACATTTTCAGACTTCATTTTGTAGTGATTTTCAATTTCACCGTCATTTAGCTCTCTAAACAAATCGGTAAATGACTGAAAAACAGCAAATGATGTCAGAACGTGTTGGAAATTGATGATGTCACTTTGAATGATGCATACTGAACGCAAAAATAGGCTGGAGTTCAAATAAGTTTAAAAAACATTGAAGTGCCTGTGTAACAGATGAGTTCTCGTTCCAAACCCTGATACTCCGAAAGAGATTGTCCAGTTTGTACACGAGGTGCGTCCAATTTTCGCCGTGACCCTCTCTACTCTTTTGCACATGATATGCGGGTGAAATGATGATACCATGCCAAGTTCCAACATTTTCAGATTAATTTTGTAGTGATTTTCAATTTCACCATCATTTAGCTCTCTAAACAAATCGGTAAATGACTGAAAAACAACAAATGATGTCAGAACGTGTTGGAAATTGATGACGTCACTTTGAATGATGCATACTGAACGCAAAAATAGGCTGGAGTTCAAATAAGTTTAAAAAACATTGAAGTGCCCGTGTAACAGATGAGTTCTCGTCCGAAACCCTGATACTCCGAAAGAGATTGTCCAGTTTGTACATGAGGTGCGTCCAGTTTTCGCCGTGACCCTCTCTACTCTTTTGCACATGCTATGCGGGTGAAATGATGATACCATGCCAAGTTCCAACATTTTCAGAGTTCATTTTGTAGTGATTTACAATTTGACCGTCATTTAGCTCTCTAAACAAATCGGTAAATGACTGAAAAACTGCAAATGATGTCAGAACGTGTTGGAAATTGATGACGTCGCTTTGAATGATGCATACTGAACGCAAAAATACACTGGAGTTCAAATAAGTTTTGAAAACATTGAAGTGCCCGTGTAACAGATGAGTTCTCGTCCGAAACCCTGATACTCCGAAAGAGATTGTCCAGTTTGTACACGAGGTGCGCCCAGTTTTCGCCGTGACCCTCTCTACTCTTTTGCACATGCTATGCGGGTGAAATGATGATACCATGCCAAGTTCCAACATTTTCAGACTTCATTTTGTAGTGATTTTCAATTTCACCGTCATTTAGCTCTCTAAACAAATCGGTAAATGACTGAAAAACAGCAAATGCTGTCAGAACGTGTTGGAAATTGATGACGTCGCTTTGAATGATGCATACTGAACGCAAAAATACGCTGGAGTTCAAATAAGTTTTAAAAACATTTAAGTGCCCGTGTAATAGATGAGTTCTCGTCCGAAACCCTGATACTCCGAAAGAGATTGTCCAGTTTGTACACGAGGTGCGTCCAGTTTTCGCCGTGACCCTCTCTACTCTTTTGCACATGCTATGCGGGTGACATGATGATACCATGCCAAGTTCCAACATTTTCAGAGTTCATTTTGTAGTGATTTTCAATTTCACCGTCATTTAGCTCTCTAAACAAAGCGGTAAATGACTGAAAAACAGCAAATGATGTCAGAACGTGGTGGAAATTGATGTCGTCGCATTGAATGATGCATACTGAACGCAAAAATAGGCTGGAGTTCAAATAAGTTTAAAAACATTGAAGTTCCCGTGTAACAGATGAGTTCTCGTCCGAAACCCTGATACTCCGAAAGAGATTGTCCAGTTTGTACACGAGGTGCGTCCAATTTTCGCCGTGACCCTCTCTACTCTTTTGCACATGCTATGCGGGTGAAATGATGATACCATGCCAAGTACCAACATTTTCAGAGTTCATTTTGTAGTGATTTTCAATTTCACCGTCATTTAGCTCTCTAAACGAATCGGTAAATGACTGAAAAACAGCAAATGATGTCAGAACGTGTTGGAAATTGATGACGTCACTTTGAATGATGCATACTGAACGCAAAAATAGGCTGGAGTTCAAATAAGTTTAAAAAACATTGAAGTGCCCGTGTAACAGATGAGTTCTCGTCCGAAAACCTGATACTCCGAAAGAGATTGTCCAATTTGTACATGAGGTGCGTCCAGTTTTCGCCATGACCCTCTCTACTCTTTTGCACATGCTATGTGGGTGAAATGATGATACCATGCCAAGTTCCAACATTTTCAGAGTTCATTTTGTAGTGATTTTCAATTTCACCGTCATTTAGCTCTCTAAACAAATCTGTAAATGACTGAAAAACAGCAAATGATGTCAGAACGTGTTGGAAATTGATGACGTCGCTTTGAATGATGCATACTGAACGCAAAAATACGCTGGAGTTCAAATAAGTTTTAAAAACTTTGAAGTGCCCGTGTAACAGATGAGTTCTCGTCCGAAACCCTGATACTCCGAAAGAGATTGTCCAGTTTGTACACGAGGTGCGTCCAGTTTTCGCCGTGACCCTATCTACTCTTTTGCACATCCTATGCGGGCGAAATGATGATACCATGCCAAGTTCCAACATTATCAGACTTCATTTTGTAGTGATTTTCAATTTCACCGTCATTTAGCTCTCTAAACAAATCGGTAAATGACTGAAAAACAGCAAATGATGTCAGAACGTGTTGGAAATTGATGACGTCACTTTGAATGATGCATACTGAACGCAAAAATAGGCTGGAGTTCAAATAAGTTTAAAAAACATTGAAATGCCCGTGTAACAGATGAGTTCTCGTTCCAAACCCTGATACTCCGAAAGAGATTGTCCAGTTTGTACACGAGGTGCGTCCAATTTTCGCCGTGACCCTCTCTACTCTTTTGCACATGATATGCGGGTGAAATGATGATACCATGCCAAGTTCCAACATTTTCAGATTAATTTTGTAGTGATTTTCAATTTCACCGTCATTTAGCTCTCTAAACAAATCGGTAAATGACTGAAAAACAACAAATGATGTCAGAACGTGTTGGAAATTGATGACGTCACTTTGAATGATGCATACTGAACGCAAAAATAGGCTGGAGTTCAAATAAGTTTAAAAACATTGAAGTGCCTCTGTAACAGACGAGTTCTCGTCGGAAACCCTGATACTCCGAAAGAGATTGTCCAGTTTGTACATGAGGTGCGTCCAGTTTTCGGCGTGACCCTCTCTACTCTTTTGCACATGCTATGCGGGTGAAATGATGATACCATGCCAAGTTCCAACATTTTCAGAGTTCATTTATTAGTGATTTTCAATTTCACCGTCATTTAGCTCTCCAAACAAATCGGTAAATGACTGAAAAACAGCAAATGATGTCAGAACGTGTTGGAAATTAATGACGTCGCTTTGAATGATGCATACTGAACGCAAAAATACGCTGGAGTTCAAATAAGTTTTAAAAACGTTGAAGTGCCCGTGTAATAGATGAGTTCTCGTCCGAAACCCTGATACTCCGAAAGATATTGTCAAGTTTGTACACGAGGTGCGTCCAGTTTTCGCCGTGACCCTCTCTACTCTTTTGCACATGCTATGCGGGTGACATGATGATACCATGCCAAGTTCCAACATTTTCAGAGTTCATTTTGTAGTGATTTTCAATTTCACCATCATTTAGCTCTCTAAACAAAGCGGTAAATGACTGAAAAACAGCAAATGATGTCAGAACGTGCTGGAAATTGATGTCGTCGCATTGAATGATGCATACTGAACGCAAAAATAGGCTGGAGTACAAATAAGTTTAAAAACATTGAAGTTCCCGTGTAACAGATGAGTTCTCGTCCGAAACCCTGATACTCCGAAAGAGATTGTCCAGTTTGTACACGAGGTGCGTCCAATTTTCGCCGTGACCCTCTCTACTCTTTTGCACATGCTATGCGGGTGAAATGATGATACCATGCCAAGTACCAACATTTTCAGAGTTCATTTTGTAGTGATTTTCAATTTCACCGTCATTTAGCTCTCTAAACGAATCGGTAAATGACTGAAAAACAGCAAATGATGTCAGAACGTGTTGGAAATTGATGACGTCACTTTGAATGATGCATACTGAACGCAAAAATAGGCTGGAGTTCAAATAAGTTTAAAAAACATTGAAGTGCCCGTGTAACAGATGAGTTCTCGTCCGAAAACCTGATACTCCGAAAGAGATTGTCCAATTTGTACATGAGGTGCGTCCAGTTTTCGCCATGACCCTCTCTACTCTTTTGCACATGCTATGTGGGTGAAATGATGATACCATGCCAAGTTCCAACATTTTCAGAGTTCATTTTGTAGTGATTTTCAATTTCACCGTCATTTAGCTCTCTAAACAAATCTGTAAATGACTGAAAAACAGCAAATGATGTCAGAACGTGTTGGAAATTGATGACGTCGCTTTGAATGATGCATACTGAACGCAAAAATACGCTGGAGTTCAAATAAGTTTTAAAAACTTTGAAGTGCCCGTGTAACAGATGAGTTCTCGTCCGAAACCCTGATACTCCGAAAGAGATTGTCCAGTTTGTACACGAGGTGCGTCCAGTTTTCGCCGTGACCCTATCTACTCTTTTGCACATCCTATGCGGGCGAAATGATGATACCATGCCAAGTTCCAACATTATCAGACTTCATTTTGTAGTGATTTTCAATTTCACCGTCATTTAGCTCTCTAAACAAATCGGTAAATGACTGAAAAACAGCAAATGATGTCAGAACGTGTTGGAAATTGATGACGTCACTTTGAATGATGCATACTGAACGCAAAAATAGGCTGGAGTTCAAATAAGTTTAAAAAACATTGAAATGCCCGTGTAACAGATGAGTTCTCGTTCCAAACCCTGATACTCCGAAAGAGATTGTCCAGTTTGTACACGAGGTGCGTCCAATTTTCGCCGTGACCCTCTCTACTCTTTTGCACATGATATGCGGGTGAAATGATGATACCATGCCAAGTTCCAACATTTTCAGATTAATTTTGTAGTGATTTTCAATTTCACCGTCATTTAGCTCTCTAAACAAATCGGTAAATGACTGAAAAACAACAAATGATGTCAGAACGTGTTGGAAATTGATGACGTCACTTTGAATGATGCATACTGAACGCAAAAATAGGCTGGAGTTCAAATAAGTTTAAAAACATTGAAGTGCCTCTGTAACAGACGAGTTCTCGTCGGAAACCCTGATACTCCGAAAGAGATTGTCCAGTTTGTACATGAGGTGCGTCCAGTTTTCGGCGTGACCCTCTCTACTCTTTTGCACATGCTATGCGGGTGAAATGATGATACCATGCCAAGTTCCAACATTTTCAGAGTTCATTTATTAGTGATTTTCAATTTCACCGTCATTTAGCTCTCCAAACAAATCGGTAAATGACTGAAAAACAGCAAATGATGTCAGAACGTGTTGGAAATTAATGACGTCGCTTTGAATGATGCATACTGAACGCAAAAATACGCTGGAGTTCAAATAAGTTTTAAAAACGTTGAAGTGCCCGTGTAATAGATGAGTTCTCGTCCGAAACCCTGATACTCCGAAAGATATTGTCAAGTTTGTACACGAGGTGCGTCCAGTTTTCGCCGTGACCCTCTCTACTCTTTTGCACATGCTATGCGGGTGACATGATGATACCATGCCAAGTTCCAACATTTTCAGAGTTCATTTTGTAGTGATTTTCAATTTCACCATCATTTAGCTCTCTAAACAAAGCGGTAAATGACTGAAAAACAGCAAATGATGTCAGAACGTGCTGGAAATTGATGTCGTCGCATTGAATGATGCATACTGAACGCAAAAATAGGCTGGAGTACAAATAAGTTTAAAAACATTGAAGTTCCCGTGTAACAGATGAGTTCTCGTCCGAAACCCTGATACTCCGAAAGAGATTGTCCAGTTTGTACACGAGGTGCGTCCAATTTTCGCCGTGACCCTCTCTACTCTTTTGCACATGCTATGCGGGTGAAATGATGATACCATGCCAAGTTCCAACATTTTCAGAGTTCATTTTGTAGTGATTTTCAATTTCACCGTCATTTAGCTCTCTAAACAAATCGGTAAATGACTGAAAAACAGCAAATGATGTCAGAACGTGTTGGAAATTGATGACGTCACTTTGAATGATGCATACTGAACGCAAAAATAGGCTGGAGTTCAAATAAGTTTAAAAAACATTGAAGTGCCCGTGTAACAGATGAGTTCTCGTCCGAAACCCTGATACTCCGAAAGAGATTGTCCAATTTGTACATGAGGTGCGTCCAGTTTTCGCCATGACCCTCTCTACTCTTTTGCACATGCTATGTGGGTGAAATGATGATACCATGCCAAGTTCCAACATTTTCAGAGTTCATTTTGTAGTGATTTTCAATTTCACCGTCATTTAGCTCTCTAAACAAATCTGTAAATGACTGAAAAACAACAAATGATGTCAGAACGTGTTGGAAATTGATGACGTCGCTTTGAATGATGCATACTGAACGCAAAAAATACGCTGGAGTTCAAATAAGTTTAAAAAACTTTGAAGTGCCCGTGTAACAAATGAGTTCTCGTCCGAAACCCGGATACTCCGAAAGAGATTGTCCAGTTTGTACACGAGGTGCGTCCAGTTTTCGCCGTGAACCTCTCTACTCTTTTGCACATGCTATGCGGGCGAAATGATGATACCATGCCAAGTTCCAACATTTTCAGACTTCATTTTGTAGTGATTTTCAATTTCAGCGTCATTTAGCTCTCTAAACAAATCGATAAATGACTGAAAAACAGCAAATGATGTCAGAACGTGTTGGAAATTGATGACATCACTTTGAATGATGCATACTGAACGCAAAAATACGCCGGAGTTCAAATAAGTTTTAAAAACATTGAAGTGCCCGTGTAACAGATGAGTTCTCGTCCGAAACCCTGATACTCCGAAAGAGATTGTCCAGTTTGTACACGAGGTGCGTCCAATTTTCGCCGTGACCCTCTCTACTCTTTTGCACATGATATGCGGGTGAAATGATGATACCATGCCAAGTTCCAACATTTTCAGACTTCATTTTGTAGTGATTTTCAATTTCACCGTCATTTAGATCTCTAAACAAATCGGTAAATGACTGAAAAACAGCAAATGATGTCAGAACGTGTTGGAAATTGATGACGTCGCTTTGAATGATGCATACTGAACGCAAAAATACGCTGGAGTTCAAATAAGTTTTAAAACATTGAAGTGCCCGTGTAATAGATGAGTTCTCGTCCGAAACCCTGATACTCCGAAAGAGATTGTCCAGTTTGTACACGAGGTGCGTCCAGTTTTCGCCGTGACCCTCTCTACTCTTTTGCACATGCTATGCGGGTGACATGATGATACCATGCCAACTTCCAACATTTTCAGACTTCATTTTGTAGTGATTTTCAATTTCACCGTCATTTAGCTCTCTAAACAAAGCGGTAAATGACTGAAAAACAGCAAATGATGTCAGAACGTGCTGGAAATTGATGTCGTCGCATTGAATGATGCATACTGAATGCAAAAATAGGCTGGAGTTCAAATAAGTTTAAAAACATTGAAGTTCCCGTGTAACAGATGAGTTCTCGTCCGAAACCCTGATACTCCGAAAGAGATTGTCCAGTTTGTACACGAGGTGCGTCCAATTTTTGCCGTGACCCTCTCTACTCTTTTGCACATGCTATGCGGGTGAAATGATGATACCATGCCAAGTTCCAACATTTTCAGAGTTCATTTTGTAGTGATTTTCAATTTCACCGTCATTTAGCTCTCTAAATAAATCGGTAAATGACTGAAAAACAGCAAATGATGTCGGAACATGTTGGAAATTGATGACGTCACTTTGAATGATGCATACTGAACGCAAAAATAGGCTGGAGTTCAAATAAGTTTAAAAGACATTGAAGTGCCCGTGTAACAGATGAGTTCTCGTCCGAAACCCTGATACTCCGAAAGAGATTGTCCAGTTTGTACACGAGGTGCGTCCAATTTTCGCCGTGACCCTCTCTACTCTTTTGCACATGATATGCGGGTGAAATGATGATACCATGCCAAGTTCCAACATTTTCAGATTCATTTTGTAGTGATTTTCAATTTCACCGTCATTTAGCTCTCTAAACAAATCGATAAATGACTGAAAAACAGCAAATGATGTCAGAACGTGTTGGAAATTGATGACGTCACTTTGAATGATGCATACTGAACGCAAAAATACGCCGGAGTTCAAATAAGTTTTAAAAACATTGAAGTGCCCGTGTAACAGATGAGTTCTCGTCCGAAACCATGATACTCCGAAAGAGATTGTCCAGTTTGTACACGAGGTGCGTCCAATTTTCGCCGTGACCCTCTCTACTCTTTTGCACATGATATGCGGGTGAAATGATGATACCATGCCAAGTTCCAACATTTTCAGACTTCATTTTGTAGTGATTTTCAATTTCACCGTCATTTAGATCTCTAAACAAATCGGTAAATGACTGAAAAACAGCAAATGATGTCAGAACGTGTTGGAAATTGATGACGTCGCTTTGAATGATGCATACTGAACGCAAAAATACGCTGGAGTTCAAATAAGTTTTAAAACATTGAAGTGCCCGTGTAATAGATGAGTTCTCGTCCGAAACCCTGATACTCCGAAAGAGATTGTCCAGTTTGTACATGAGGTGCGTCCAGTTTTCGCCGTGACCCTCTCTACTCTTTTGCACATGCTATGCGAGTGAAATGATGATACCATGCCAAGTTCCAACATTTTCAGAGTTCATTTTGTAGTGATTTTCAATTTGACCGTCATTTAGCTCTCTAAACAAAGCGGTAAATGACTGAAAAACAGCAAATGATGTCAGAACGTGCTGGAAATTGATGTCGTCGCATTGAATGATGCATACTGAATGCAAAAATAGGCTGGAGTTCAAATAAGTTTAAAAACATTGAAGTTCCCGTGTAACAGATGAGTTCTCGTCCGAAACCCTGATACTCCGAAAGAGATTGTCCAGTTTGTACACGAGGTGCGTCCAATTTTTGCCGTGACGCTCTCTACTCTTTTGCACATGCTATGCGGGTGAAATGATGATACCATGCCAAGTTCCAACATTTTCAGACTTCATTTTGTAGTGATTTTCAATTTCACCGTCATTTAGATCTCTAAACAAATCGGTAAATGACTGAAAAACACCAAATGATGTCAGAACGTGTTGGAAATTGATGACGTCGCTTTGAATGATGCATACTGAACGCAAAAATACGCTGGAGTTCAAATAAATTTTAAAAACATTGAAGTGCCCGTGTAATAGATGAGTTCTCGTCCGAAACCCTGATACTCCGAAAGAGATTGTCCAGTTTGTACACGAGGTGCGTCCAGTTTTCGCCGTGATCCTCTCTACTCTTTTGCACATGCTATGCGGGTGACATGATGATACCATGCCAAGTTCCAACATTTTCAGAGTTCATTTTGTAGTGATTTTCAATTTCACCGTCATTTAGCTCTCTAAACAAAGCGGTAAATGACTGAAAAACAGCAAATGATGTCAGAACGTGCTGGAAATTGATGTCGTCGCATTGAATGATGCATACTGAACGCAAAAATAGGCTGGAGTTCAAATAAGTTTAAAAACATTGAAGTTCCCGTGTAACAGATGAGTTCTCGTCCGAAACCCTGATACTCCGAAAGAGATTGTCCAGTTTGTACACGAGGTGCGTCCAATTTTTGCCGTGACCCTCTCTACTCTTTTGCACATGCTATGCGGGTGAAATGATGATACCATGCCAAGTTCCAACATTTTCAGAGTTCATTTTGTAGTGATTTTCAATTTCACCGTCATTTAGCTCTCTAAATAAATCGGTAAATGACTGAAAAACAGCAAATGATGTCGGAACATGTTGGAAATTGATGACGTCACTTTGAATGATGCATACTGAACGCAAAAATAGGCTGGAGTTCAAATAAGTTTAAAAGACATTGAAGTGCCCGTGTAACAGATGAGTTCTCGTCCGAAACCCTGATACTCCGAAAGAGATTGTCCAATTTGTACATGAGGTGCGTCCAGTTTTCGCCATGACCCTCTCTACTCTTTTGCACATGCTATGTGGGTGAAATGATGATACCATGCCAAGTTCCAACATTTTCAGAGTTCATTTTGTAGTGAGTTTCAATTTCACCGTCATTTAGCTCTCTAAACAAATCGGTAAATGACTGAAAAACAGCATATGATGTCAGAACGTGTTGGAAATTGATGACGTCGCTTTGAATGATGCATACTGAACGCAAAAATAGGCTGGAGTTCAAATAAGTTTTAAAAACATTGAAGTGCCCGTGTAACACATGAGTTCTCGTCCGAAACCCTGATACTCCGAAAGAGATTGTCCAGTTTGTACACGAGGTGCGTCCAATTTTCGCCGTGACCCTCTCTACTCTTTTGCACATGATATGCGGGTGAAATGATGATACCATGCCAAGTTCCAACATTTTCAGATTAATTTTGTAGTGATTTTCAATTTCACCGTCATTTAGCTCTCTAAACAAATCGGTAAATGACTGAAAAACAGCAAATGATGTCAGAACGTGTTGGAAATTGATGACGTCACTTTGAATGATGCATACTGAACGCAAAAATAGGCTGGAGTTCAAATAAGTTTAAAAAACATTGAAGTGCCCGTGTAACAGATGAGTTCTCGTTCGAAACCCTGATACTCCGAAAGAGATTGTCCAGTTTGTACACGAGGTGCGTCCAATTTTCGCCGTGACCCTCTCTACTCTTTTGCACATGATATGCGGGTGAAATGATGATATCGTGCCAAGTTCCAACATTTTCAGATTCATTTTGTAGTGATTTTCAATTTCACCGTCATTTAGCTCTCTAAACAAATCGGTAAATGACTGAAAAACAGCAAATGATGTCAGAACGTGTTGGAAATTGATGACGTCGCTTTGAATGATGCATACAGAACGCAAAAATACGCTGGAGTTCAAATAAGTTTAAAAAACATTGATGTGCCCGTGTAACAGATGAGTTCTCGTCCGAAACCCTGATACTCCGAAAGAGATTGTCCAGTTTGTACACGAGGTGCGTCCAGTTTTCGCCGTGACCCTCTCTACTCTTTTGCACATGCTATGCGGGTGAAATGATGATACCATGCCAAGTTCCAACATTTTCAGACTTCATTTTGTAGTGATTTTCAATTTCACCGTCATTTAGCTCTCTAAACAAATCGGTAAATGACTGAAAACAGCAAATGATGTCAGAACGTTTTGGAAATTGATGACATCGCTTTGAATGATGCATACTGAACGCAAAAATACGCTGGAGTTCAAATAAGTTTTTAAAAACATTGAAGTGCCTGTGTAACACATGAGTTCTCGTCCGAAACCCTGATACTCCGAAAGAGATTGTCCAGTTTGTACACGAGGTGCGTCCAGTTTTTGCCGTGACCCTCTCTACTCTTTTGCACATGCTATGCGGGTGACATGATGATACCATGCCAAGTTCCAACATTTTCAGAGTTCATTTTGTAGTGATTTTCAATTTCACCGTCATTTAGCTCTCTAAACAAAGCGGTAAATGACTGAAAAACAGCAAATGATGTCAGAACGTGTTGGAAATTGATGTCGTCGCATTGAATGATGCATACTGAACGCAAAAATAGGCTGGAGTTCAAGTAAGTTTAAAAAACATTGAAGTTCCCGTGTAACAGATGAGTTCTCGTTCGAAACCCTGATACTCCGAAAGAGATTGTCCAGTTTGTACACGAGGTGCGTCCAATTTTCGCCGTGACCCTCTCTACTCTTTTGCACATGCTATGCGGGTGAAATGATGATACCATGCCAAGTTCCAACATTTTCAGAGTTCATTTTGTAGTGATTTTCAATTTCACCGTCATTTAGCTCTCTAAACAAATCGGTAAATGACTGAAAAACAGCAAATGATGTCAGAACGTGTTGGAAATTGATGACATCGCTTTGAATGATGCATACTGAACGCAAAAATAGGCTGGAGTTCAAATAAGTTTAAAAAACATTGAAGTGCCCGTGTAACAGTTGAGTTCTCGTCCGAAACCCTGATACTCCGAAAGAGATTGTCCAATTTGTACATGAGCTGCGTCCAGTTTTCGCCATGACCCTCTCTACTGTTTTGCACATGCTATGCGGGTGAAATGATGATACCATGCCAAGTTCCAACATTTTCAGAGTTAATTTTGTAGTGATTTTCAATTTCACCGTCATTTAGCTCTCTAAACAAATCGGTAAATGACTGAAAAACAGCAAATGATGTCAGAACGTGTTGGAAATTGATGACGTCGCTTTGAATGATGCATACTGAACGCAAAAATACGCTGGAATTCAAATAAGTTTTAAAAACATTGAAGTGCCCGTGTAACACATGAGTTCTCGTCCGAAACCCTGATACTCCGAAAGAGATTGGCCAGTTTGTACACGAGGTGCATCCAGTTTTCGCCGTGACCCTCTCTACTCTTTTGCACATGTTATGCGGGTGACATGATGATACCATGCCAAGTTCCAACATTTTCAGAGTTCATCTTGTAGTGATTTTCAATTTCACCGTCATTTAGCTCTCTAAACAAAGCGGTAAATGACTGAAAAACAGCAAATGATGTCAGAACGTGTTGGAAATTGATGTCGTCGCATTGAATGATGCATACTGAACGCAAAAATAGGCTGGAGTTCAAGTAAGTTTAAAAAACATTGAAGTTCCCGTGTAACAGATGAGTTCTCGTTCGAAACCCTGATACTCCGAAAGAGATTGTCCAGTTTGTACACGAGGTGCGTCCAATTTTCGCCGTGACCCTCTCTACTCTTTTGCACATGCTATGCGGGTGAAATGATGATACCATGCCAAGTTCCAACATTTTCAGAGTTCATTTTGTAGTGATTTTCAATTTCACCGTCATTTAGCTCTCTAAACAAATCGGTAAATGACTGAAAAACAGCAAATGATGTCAGAACGTGTTGGAAATTGATGACATCACTTTGAATGATGCATACTGAACGCAAAAATAGGCTGGAGTTCAAATAAGTTTAAAAAACATTGAAGTGCCCGTGTAACAGTTGAGTTCTCGTCCGAAACCCTGATACTCCGAAAGAGATTGTCCAATTTGTACATGAGCTGCGTCCAGTTTTCGCCATGACCCTCTCTACTGTTTTGCACATGCTATGCGGGTGAAATGATGATACCATGCCAAGTTCCAACATTTTCAGAGTTCATTTTGTAGTGATTTTCAATTTCACCGTCATTTAGCTCTCTAAACAAATCGGTAAATGACTGAAAAACAGCAAATGATGTCAGAACGTGTTGGAAATTGATGACGTCGCTTTGAATGATGCATACTGAACGCAAAAATACGCTGGAATTCAAATAAGTTTTAAAAACATTGAAGTGCCCGTGTAACACATGAGTTCTCGTCCGAAACCCTGATACTCCGAAAGAGATTGGCCAGTTTGTACACGAGGTGCATCCAGTTTTCGCCGTGACCCTCTCTACTCTTTTGCACATGTTATGCGGGTGACATGATGATACCATGCCAAGTTCCAACATTTTCAGAGTTCATCTTGTAGTGATTTTCAATTTCACCGTCATTTAGCTCTCTAAACAAAGCGGTAAATGACTGAAAAACAGCAAATGATGTCAGAACGTGTTGGAAATTGATGTCGTCGCATTGAATGATGCATACTGAACGCAAAAATAGGCTGCAGTTCAAATAAGTTTAAAAAACATTGAAGTTCCCGTGTAACAGATGAGTTCTCGTCCGAAACCCTGATACTCCGAAAGAGATTGTCCAGTTTGTACACGAGGTGCGTCCAATTTTCGCCGTGACCCTCTCTACTCTTTTGCACATGCTATGCGGGTGAAATGATGATACCATGCCAAGTTCCAACATTTTCAGAGTTCATTTTGTAGTGATTTTCAATTTCACCGTCATTTAGCTCTCTAAACAAATCGGTAAATGACTGAAAAAGAGCAAATGATGTCAGAACGTGTTGGAAATTGATGACGTCGCTTTGAATGATGCATACTGAACGCAAAAATACGCTGGAGTTCAAATAAGTTTTAAAAACATTGAAGTTCCCATGTAACAGATGAGTTCTCGTCCGAAACCCTGATACTCCGAAAGAGATTGTCCAGTTTGTACACGAGGTGCGTCCAGTTTTTGCCGTGACCCTCTCTACTCTTTTGCACATGCTATGCGGGTGAAATGATGATACCATGCCAAGTTCCAACATTTTCAGAGTTCATTTTGTAGTGATTTTCAATTTCACCGTCATTTAGCTCTCTAAACAAAGCGGTAAATGACTGAAAAACAGCAAATGATGTCAGAACGTGTTGGAAATTGATGTCGTCGCATTGAATGATGCATACTGAACGCAAAAATAGGCTGGAGTTCAAGTAAGTTTAAAAAACATTGAAGTTCCCGTGTAACAGATGAGTTCTCGTTCGAAACCCTGATACTCCGAAAGAGATTGTCCAGTTTGTACACGAGGTGCGTCCAATTTTCGCCGTGACCCTCTCTACTCTTTTGCACATGCTATGCGGGTGAAATGATGATACCATGCCAAGTTCCAACATTTTCGGAGTTCATTTTGTAGTGATTTTCAATTTCACCGTCATTTAGCTCTCTAAACAAATCGGTAAATGACTGAAAAACAGCAAATGATGTCAGAACGTGTTGGAAATTGATGACATCACTTTGAATGATGCATACTGAACGCAAAAATAGGCTGGAGTTCAAATAAGTTTAAAAAACATTGAAGTGCCCGTGTAACAGTTGAGTTCTCGTCCGAAACCCTGATACTCCGAAAGAGATTGTCCAATTTGTACATGAGCTGCGTCCAGTTTTCGCCATGACCCTCTCTACTGTTTTGCACATGCTATGCGGGTGAAATGATGATACCATGCCAAGTTCCAACATTTTCAGAGTTCATTTTGTAGTGATTTTCAATTTCACCGTCATTTAGCTCTCTAAACAAATCGGTAAATGACTGAAAAACAGCAAATGATGTCAGAACGTGTTGGAAATTGATGACGTCGCTTTGAATGATGCATACTGAACGCAAAAATACGCTGGAATTCAAATAAGTTTTAAAAACATTGAAGTGCCCGTGTAACACATGAGTTCTCGTCCGAAACCCTGATACTCCGAAAGAGATTGGCCAGTTTGTACACGAGGTGCATCCAGTTTTCGCCGTGACCCTCTCTACTCTTTTGCACATGTTATGCGGGTGACATGATGATACCATGCCAAGTTCCAACATTTTCAGAGTTCATCTTGTAGTGATTTTCAATTTCACCGTCATTTAGCTCTCTAAACAAAGCGGTAAATGACTGAAAAACAGCAAATGATGTCAGAACGTGTTGGAAATTGATGTCGTCGCATTGAATGATGCATACTGAACGCAAAAATAGGCTGCAGTTCAAATAAGTTTAAAAAACATTGAAGTTCCCGTGTAACAGATGAGTTCTCGTCCGAAACCCTGATACTCCGAAAGAGATTGTCCAGTTTGTACACGAGGTGCGTCCAATTTTCGCCGTGACCCTCTCTACTCTTTTGCACATGCTATGCGGGTGAAATGATGATACCATGCCAAGTTCCAACATTTTCAGAGTTCATTTTGTAGTGATTTTCAATTTCACCGTCATTTAGCTCTCTAAACAAATCGGTAAATGACTGAAAAAGAGCAAATGATGTCAGAACGTGTTGGAAATTGATGACGTCGCTTTGAATGATGCATACTGAACGCAAAAATACGCTGGAGTTCAAATAAGTTTTAAAAACATTGAAGTTCCCATGTAACAGATGAGTTCTCGTCCGAAACCCTGATACTCCGAAAGAGATTGTCCAGTTTGTACACGAGGTGCGTCCAGTTTTTGCCGTGACCCTCTCTACTCTTTTGCACATGCTATGCGGGTGAAATGATGATACCATGCCAAGTTCCAACATTTTCAGAGTTCATTTTGTAGTGATTTTCAATTTCACCGTCATTTAGCTCTCTAAACAAATCGGTAAATGACTGAAAAACAGCAAATTATGTCAGAACGTGTTGGAAATTGATGACATCGCTTTGAATGATGCATACTGAACGCAAAAATAGGCTGGAGTTCAAATAAGTTTAAAAAACATTGAAGTGCCCGTGTAACAGATGAGTTCTCGTTCGAAACCCTGATACTCCGAAAGAGATTGTCCGGTTTGTACATGAGGTGCGTCCAGTTTTCGCCATGACCCTCTCTACTGTTTTGCACATGCTATGCGGGTGAAATGATGATACCATGCCAAGTTCCAACATTTTCAGAGTTCATTTTGTAGTGATTTTCAATTTCACCGTCATTTAGCTCTCTAAACAAAGCGGTAAATGACTGAAAAACAGCAAATGATGTCAGAACGTGTTGGAAATTGATGTCGTCGCATTGAATGATGCATACTGAACGCAAAAATACGCTGGAGTTCAAATAAGTTTTAAAAACATTGAAGTGCCCGTGTAAGAGATGAGTTCTCGTTCGAAACCCTGATACTCCGAAAGAGATAGTCCAGTTTGTACATGAGGTGCGTCCAGTTTTCGCCATGACCCTCTCTACTGTTTTGCACATGCTATGCGGGTGAAATGATGATACCATGCCAAGTTCCAACATTTTTAGAGTTCATTTTGTAGTGATTTTCAATTTCACCGTCATTTAGCTCTCTAAACAAATCGGTAAATGACTGAAAAACAGCAAATGATGTCAGAACTTGTTGGAAATTGATGACGTCGCTTTGAATGATGCATACTGAACGCAAAAATACGCTGGAATTCAAATAAGTTTTAAAAACATTGAAGTGCCCGTGTAACACATGAGTTCTCGTCCGAAACCCTGATACTCCGAAAGAGATTGGCCAGTTTGTACACGAGGTGCATCCAGTTTTCGCCGTGACCCTCTCTACTCTTTTGCACATGTTATGCGGGTGACATGATGATACCATGCCAAGTTCCAACATTTTCAGAGTTCATCTTGTAGTGATTTTCAATTTCACCGTCATTTAGCTCTCTAAACAAAGCGGTAAATGACTGAAAAACAGCAAATGATGTCAGAACGTGTTGGAAATTGATGTCGTCGCATTGAATGATGCATACTGAACGCAAAAATAGGCTGCAGTTCAAATAAGTTTAAAAAACATTGAAGTTCCCGTGTAACAGATGAGTTCTCGTCCGAAACCCTGATACTCCGAAAGAGATTGTCCAGTTTGTACACGAGGTGCGTCCAATTTTCGCCGTGACCCTCTCTACTCTTTTGCACATGCTATGCGGGTGAAATGATGATACCATGCCAAGTTCCAACATTTTCAGAGTTCATTTTGTAGTGATTTTCAATTTCACCGTCATTTAGCTCTCTAAACAAATCGGTAAATGACTGAAAAAGAGCAAATGATGTCAGAACGTGTTGGAAATTGATGACGTCGCTTTGAATGATGCATACTGAACGCAAAAATACGCTGGAGTTCAAATAAGTTTTAAAAACATTGAAGTTCCCATGTAACAGATGAGTTCTCGTCCGAAACCCTGATACTCCGAAAGAGATTGTCCAGTTTGTACACGAGGTGCGTCCAGTTTTTGCCGTGACCCTCTCTACTCTTTTGCACATGCTATGCGGGTGAAATGATGATACCATGCCAAGTTCCAACATTTTCAGAGTTCATTTTGTAGTGATTTTCAATTTCACCGTCATTTAGCTCTCTAAACAAATCGGTAAATGACTGAAAAACAGCAAATTATGTCAGAACGTGTTGGAAATTGATGACATCGCTTTGAATGATGCATACTGAACGCAAAAATAGGCTGGAGTTCAAATAAGTTTAAAAAACATTGAAGTGCCCGTGTAACAGATGAGTTCTCGTTCGAAACCCTGATACTCCGAAAGAGATTGTCCAGTTTGTACATGAGGTGCGTCCAGTTTTCGCCATGACCCTCTCTACTGTTTTGCACATGCTATGCGGGTGAAACGATGATACCATGCCAAGTTCCAACATTTTCAGAGTTCATTTTGTAGTGATTTTCAATTTCACCGTCATTTAGCTCTCTAAACAAAGCGGTAAATGACTGAAAAACAGCAAATGATGTCAGAACGTGTTGGAAATTGATGTCGTCGCATTGAATGATGCATACTGAACGCAAAAATACGCTGGAGTTCAAATAAGTTTTAAAAACATTGAAGTGCCCGTGTAACAGATGAGTTCTCGTTCGAAACCCTGATACTCCGAAAGAGATAGTCCAGTTTGTACATGAGGTGCGTCCAGTTTTCGCCATGACCCTCTCTACTGTTTTGCACATGCTATGCGGGTGAAATGATGATACCATGCCAAGTTCCAACATTTTTAGAGTTCATTTTGTAGTGATTTTCAATTTCACCGTCATTTAGCTCTCTAAACAAATCGGTAAATGACTGAAAAACAGCAAATGATGTCAGAACTTGTTGGAAATTGATGACGTCGCTTTGAATGATGCATACTGAACGCAAAAATACGCTGGAGTTCAAATAAGTTTTAAAAACATTGAAGTGCCCGTGTAACAGATGAGTTCTCGTCCGAAACCCTCATACTCCGAAAGAGATAGTCCAGTTTGTACACGAGGTGCGTCCAGTTTTCGCCGTGACCCTCTCTATTCTTTTGCACATGCTATGCGGGTGAAATGATGATACCATGCCAAGTTCCAACATTTTCAGACTTCATTTTGTAGTGATTTTCAATTTCACCGTCATTTAGCTCTCTAAACAAATCGGTAAATGACTGAAAACAGCAAATGATGTCAGAACGTGTTGGAAATTGATGACATCGCTTTGAATGATGCATACTGAACGCAAAAATACGCTGGAGTTCAAATAAGTTTTAAAAACATTGAAGTGCCCGTGTAACACATGAGTTCTCGTCCGAAACCCTGATACTCCGAAAGAGATTGTCCAGTTTGTACACGAGCTGCGTCCAGTTTTTGCCGTGACCCTCTCTACTCTTTTGCACATGCTATGCGGGTGACATGATGATACCATGCCAAGTTCCAACATTTTCAGAGTTCATTTTGTAGTGATTTTCAATTTCACCGTCATTTAGCTCTCAAAACAAAGCGGTAAATGACTGAAAAACAGCAAATGTTGTCAGAATGTGTTGGAAATTGATGTCGTCGCATTGAATGATGCATACTGAACGTAAAAATAGGCTGGAGTTCAAATAAGTTTAAAAAACATTGAAGTTCCCGTGTAACAGATGAGTTCTCGTTCGAAACCCTGATACTCCGAAAGAGATTGTCCAGTTTGTACACGAGGTGCGTCCAATTTTCGCCGTGACCCTCTCTACTCTTTTGCACATGCTATGCGGGTGAAATGATGATACCATGCCAAGTTCCAACATTTTCAGAGTTCATTTTGTAGTGATTTTCAATTTCACCGTCATTTAGCTCTCTAAACAAATCGGTAAATGACTGAAAAACAGCAAATTATGTCAGAACGTGTTGGAAATTGAATACGTCACTTTGAATGATGCATACTGAACGCAAAAATAGGCTGGAGTTCAAATAAGTTTAAAAAACATTGAAGTGCCCGTGTAACAGATGAGTTCTCGTTCGAAACCCTGATACTCCGAAAGAGATTGTCCAATTTGTACATGAGGTGCGTCCAGTTTTCGCCATGACCCTCTCTACTGTTTTGCACATGCTATGCGAGTGAAATGATGATACCATGCCAAGTTCCAACATTTTCAGAGTTCATTTTGTAGTGATTTTCAATTTCACCGTCATTTAGCTCTCTAAACAAATCGGTAAATGACTGAAAAAGAGCAAATGATGTCAGAACGTGTTGGAAATTGATGACGTCGCTTTGAATGATGCATACTGAACGCAAAAATACGCTGGAGTTCAAATAAGTTTTAAAAACATTGAAGTTCCCATGTAACAGATGAGTTCTCGTCCGAAACCCTGATACTCCGAAAGAGATTGTCCAGTTTGTACACGAGGTGCGTCCAGTTTTTGCCGTGACCCTCTCTACTCTTTTGCACATGCTATGCGGGTGAAATGATGATACCATGCCAAGTTCCAACATTTTCAGAGTTCATTTTGTAGTGATTTTCAATTTCACCGTCATTTAGCTCTCTAAACAAATCGGTAAATGACTGAAAAACAGCAAATTATGTCAGAACGTGTTGGAAATTGATGACATCGCTTTGAATGATGCATACTGAACGCAAAAATAGGCTGGAGTTCAAATAAGTTTAAAAAACATTGAAGTGCCCGTGTAACAGATGAGTTCTCGTTCGAAACCCTGATACTCCGAAAGAGATTGTCCAGTTTGTACATGAGGTGCGTCCAGTTTTCGCCATGACCCTCTCTACTGTTTTGCACATGCTATGCGGGTGAAATGATGATACCATGCCAAGTTCCAACATTTTCAGAGTTCATTTTGTAGTGATTTTCAATTTCACCGTCATTTAGCTCTCTAAACAAAGCGGTAAATGACTGAAAAACAGCAAATGATGTCAGAACGTGTTGGAAATTGATGTCGT
Organism: Aegilops tauschii subsp. strangulata; assembly: GCF_002575655.3. Lineage (NCBI taxonomy): Eukaryota > Viridiplantae > Streptophyta > Magnoliopsida > Poales > Poaceae > Aegilops > Aegilops tauschii. The sequence goes on from NC_053037.3 coordinate 503,632,250, forward strand.
CGCATTGAATGATGCATACTGAACGCAAAAATACGCTGGAGTTCAAATAAGTTTTAAAAACATTGAAGTGCCCGTGTAACAGATGAGTTCTCGTTCGAAACCCTGATACTCCGAAAGAGATTGTCCAGTTTGTACATGAGGTGCGTCCAGTTTTCGCCATGACCCTCTCTACTGTTTTGCACATGCTATGCGGGTGAAATGATGATACCATGCCAAGTTCCAACATTTTTAGAGTTCATTTTGTAGTGATTTTCAATTTCACCGTCATTTAGCTCTCTAAACAAATCGGTAAATGACTGAAAAACAGCAAATGATGTCAGAACGTGTTGGAAATTGATGACGTCGCTTTGAATGATGCATACTGAACGCAAAAATACGCTGGAATTCAAATAAGTTTTAAAAACATTGAAGTGCCCGTGTAACACATGAGTTCTCGTCCGAAACCCTGATACTCCGAAAGAGATTGGCCAGTTTGTACACGAGGTGCATCCAGTTTTCGCCGTGACCCTCTCTACTCTTTTGCACATGTTATGCGGGTGACATGATGATACCATGCCAAGTTCCAACATTTTCAGAGTTCATCTTGTAGTGATTTTCAATTTCACCGTCATTTAGCTCTCTAAACAAAGCGGTAAATGACTGAAAAACAGCAAATGATGTCAGAACGTGTTGGAAATTGATGTCGTCGCATTGAATGATGCATACTGAACGCAAAAATAGGCTGCAGTTCAAATAAGTTTAAAAAACATTGAAGTTCCCGTGTAACAGATGAGTTCTCGTCCGAAACCCTGATACTCCGAAAGAGATTGTCCAGTTTGTACACGAGGTGCGTCCAATTTTCGCCGTGACCCTCTCTACTCTTTTGCACATGCTATGCGGGTGAAATGATGATACCATGCCAAGTTCCAACATTTTCAGAGTTCATTTTGTAGTGATTTTCAATTTCACCGTCATTTAGCTCTCTAAACAAATCGGTAAATGACTGAAAAAGAGCAAATGATGTCAGAACGTGTTGGAAATTGATGACGTCGCTTTGAATGATGCATACTGAACGCAAAAATACGCTGGAGTTCAAATAAGTTTTAAAAACATTGAAGTTCCCATGTAACAGATGAGTTCTCGTCCGAAACCCTGATACTCCGAAAGAGATTGTCCAGTTTGTACACGAGGTGCGTCCAGTTTTTGCCGTGACCCTCTCTACTCTTTTGCACATGCTATGCGGGTGAAATGATGATACCATGCCAAGTTCCAACATTTTCAGAGTTCATTTTGTAGTGATTTTCAATTTCACCGTCATTTAGCTCTCTAAACAAATCGGTAAATGACTGAAAAACAGCAAATTATGTCAGAACGTGTTGGAAATTGATGACATCGCTTTGAATGATGCATACTGAACGCAAAAATAGGCTGGAGTTCAAATAAGTTTAAAAAACATTGAAGTGCCCGTGTAACAGATGAGTTCTCGTTCGAAACCCTGATACTCCGAAAGAGATTGTCCAGTTTGTACATGAGGTGCGTCCAGTTTTCGCCATGACCCTCTCTACTGTTTTGCACATGCTATGCGGGTGAAACGATGATACCATGCCAAGTTCCAACATTTTCAGAGTTCATTTTGTAGTGATTTTCAATTTCACCGTCATTTAGCTCTCTAAACAAAGCGGTAAATGACTGAAAAACAGCAAATGATGTCAGAACGTGTTGGAAATTGATGTCGTCGCATTGAATGATGCATACTGAACGCAAAAATACGCTGGAGTTCAAATAAGTTTTAAAAACATTGAAGTGCCCGTGTAACAGATGAGTTCTCGTTCGAAACCCTGATACTCCGAAAGAGATAGTCCAGTTTGTACATGAGGTGCGTCCAGTTTTCGCCATGACCCTCTCTACTGTTTTGCACATGCTATGCGGGTGAAATGATGATACCATGCCAAGTTCCAACATTTTTAGAGTTCATTTTGTAGTGATTTTCAATTTCACCGTCATTTAGCTCTCTAAACAAATCGGTAAATGACTGAAAAACAGCAAATGATGTCAGAACTTGTTGGAAATTGATGACGTCGCTTTGAATGATGCATACTGAACGCAAAAATACGCTGGAGTTCAAATAAGTTTTAAAAACATTGAAGTGCCCGTGTAACAGATGAGTTCTCGTCCGAAACCCTCATACTCCGAAAGAGATAGTCCAGTTTGTACACGAGGTGCGTCCAGTTTTCGCCGTGACCCTCTCTATTCTTTTGCACATGCTATGCGGGTGAAATGATGATACCATGCCAAGTTCCAACATTTTCAGACTTCATTTTGTAGTGATTTTCAATTTCACCGTCATTTAGCTCTCTAAACAAATCGGTAAATGACTGAAAACAGCAAATGATGTCAGAACGTGTTGGAAATTGATGACATCGCTTTGAATGATGCATACTGAACGCAAAAATACGCTGGAGTTCAAATAAGTTTTAAAAACATTGAAGTGCCCGTGTAACACATGAGTTCTCGTCCGAAACCCTGATACTCCGAAAGAGATTGTCCAGTTTGTACACGAGCTGCGTCCAGTTTTTGCCGTGACCCTCTCTACTCTTTTGCACATGCTATGCGGGTGACATGATGATACCATGCCAAGTTCCAACATTTTCAGAGTTCATTTTGTAGTGATTTTCAATTTCACCGTCATTTAGCTCTCAAAACAAAGCGGTAAATGACTGAAAAACAGCAAATGTTGTCAGAATGTGTTGGAAATTGATGTCGTCGCATTGAATGATGCATACTGAACGTAAAAATAGGCTGGAGTTCAAATAAGTTTAAAAAACATTGAAGTTCCCGTGTAACAGATGAGTTCTCGTTCGAAACCCTGATACTCCGAAAGAGATTGTCCAGTTTGTACACGAGGTGCGTCCAATTTTCGCCGTGACCCTCTCTACTCTTTTGCACATGCTATGCGGGTGAAATGATGATACCATGCCAAGTTCCAACATTTTCAGAGTTCATTTTGTAGTGATTTTCAATTTCACCGTCATTTAGCTCTCTAAACAAATCGGTAAATGACTGAAAAACAGCAAATTATGTCAGAACGTGTTGGAAATTGAATACGTCACTTTGAATGATGCATACTGAACGCAAAAATAGGCTGGAGTTCAAATAAGTTTAAAAAACATTGAAGTGCCCGTGTAACAGATGAGTTCTCGTTCGAAACCCTGATACTCCGAAAGAGATTGTCCAATTTGTACATGAGGTGCGTCCAGTTTTCGCCATGACCCTCTCTACTGTTTTGCACATGCTATGCGAGTGAAATGATGATACCATGCCAAGTTCCAACATTTTCAGAGTTCATTTTGTAGTGATTTTCAATTTCACCGTCATTTAGCTCTCTAAACAAATCGGTAAATGACTGAAAAAGAGCAAATGATGTCAGAACGTGTTGGAAATTGATGACGTCGCTTTGAATGATGCATACTGAACGCAAAAATACGCTGGAGTTCAAATAAGTTTTAAAAACATTGAAGTTCCCATGTAACAGATGAGTTCTCGTCCGAAACCCTGATACTCCGAAAGAGATTGTCCAGTTTGTACACGAGGTGCGTCCAGTTTTTGCCGTGACCCTCTCTACTCTTTTGCACATGCTATGCGGGTGAAATGATGATACCATGCCAAGTTCCAACATTTTCAGAGTTCATTTTGTAGTGATTTTCAATTTCACCGTCATTTAGCTCTCTAAACAAATCGGTAAATGACTGAAAAACAGCAAATTATGTCAGAACGTGTTGGAAATTGATGACATCGCTTTGAATGATGCATACTGAACGCAAAAATAGGCTGGAGTTCAAATAAGTTTAAAAAACATTGAAGTGCCCGTGTAACAGATGAGTTCTCGTTCGAAACCCTGATACTCCGAAAGAGATTGTCCAGTTTGTACATGAGGTGCGTCCAGTTTTCGCCATGACCCTCTCTACTGTTTTGCACATGCTATGCGGGTGAAATGATGATACCATGCCAAGTTCCAACATTTTCAGAGTTCATTTTGTAGTGATTTTCAATTTCACCGTCATTTAGCTCTCTAAACAAAGCGGTAAATGACTGAAAAACAGCAAATGATGTCAGAACGTGTTGGAAATTGATGTCGTCGCATTGAATGATGCATACTGAACGCAAAAATACGCTGGAGTTCAAATAAGTTTTAAAAACATTGAAGTGCCCGTGTAACAGATGAGTTCTCGTTCGAAACCCTGATACTCCGAAAGAGATAGTCCAGTTTGTACATGAGGTGCGTCCAGTTTTCGCCATGACCCTCTCTACTGTTTTGCACATGCTATGCGGGTGAAATGATGATACCATGCCAAGTTCCAACATTTTTAGAGTTCATTTTGTAGTGATTTTCAATTTCACCGTCATTTAGCTCTCTAAACAAATCGGTAAATGACTGAAAAACAGCAAATGATGTCAGAACGTGTTGGAAATTGATGACGTCGCTTTGAATGATGCATACTGAACGCAAAAATACGCTGGAATTCAAATAAGTTTTAAAAACATTGAAGTGCCCGTGTAACACATGAGTTCTCGTCCGAAACCCTGATACTCCGAAAGAGATTGGCCAGTTTGTACACGAGGTGCATCCAGTTTTCGCCGTGACCCTCTCTACTCTTTTGCACATGTTATGCGGGTGACATGATGATACCATGCCAAGTTCCAACATTTTCAGAGTTCATCTTGTAGTGATTTTCAATTTCACCGTCATTTAGCTCTCTAAACAAAGCGGTAAATGACTGAAAAACAGCAAATGATGTCAGAACGTGTTGGAAATTGATGTCGTCGCATTGAATGATGCATACTGAACGCAAAAATAGGCTGCAGTTCAAATAAGTTTAAAAAACATTGAAGTTCCCGTGTAACAGATGAGTTCTCGTCCGAAACCCTGATACTCCGAAAGAGATTGTCCAGTTTGTACACGAGGTGCGTCCAATTTTCGCCGTGACCCTCTCTACTCTTTTGCACATGCTATGCGGGTGAAATGATGATACCATGCCAAGTTCCAACATTTTCAGAGTTCATTTTGTAGTGATTTTCAATTTCACCGTCATTTAGCTCTCTAAACAAATCGGTAAATGACTGAAAAAGAGCAAATGATGTCAGAACGTGTTGGAAATTGATGACGTCGCTTTGAATGATGCATACTGAACGCAAAAATACGCTGGAGTTCAAATAAGTTTTAAAAACATTGAAGTTCCCATGTAACAGATGAGTTCTCGTCCGAAACCCTGATACTCCGAAAGAGATTGTCCAGTTTGTACACGAGGTGCGTCCAGTTTTTGCCGTGACCCTCTCTACTCTTTTGCACATGCTATGCGGGTGAAATGATGATACCATGCCAAGTTCCAACATTTTCAGAGTTCATTTTGTAGTGATTTTCAATTTCACCGTCATTTAGCTCTCTAAACAAATCGGTAAATGACTGAAAAACAGCAAATTATGTCAGAACGTGTTGGAAATTGATGACATCGCTTTGAATGATGCATACTGAACGCAAAAATAGGCTGGAGTTCAAATAAGTTTAAAAAACATTGAAGTGCCCGTGTAACAGATGAGTTCTCGTTCGAAACCCTGATACTCCGAAAGAGATTGTCCAGTTTGTACATGAGGTGCGTCCAGTTTTCGCCATGACCCTCTCTACTGTTTTGCACATGCTATGCGGGTGAAACGATGATACCATGCCAAGTTCCAACATTTTCAGAGTTCATTTTGTAGTGATTTTCAATTTCACCGTCATTTAGCTCTCTAAACAAAGCGGTAAATGACTGAAAAACAGCAAATGATGTCAGAACGTGTTGGAAATTGATGTCGTCGCATTGAATGATGCATACTGAACGCAAAAATACGCTGGAGTTCAAATAAGTTTTAAAAACATTGAAGTGCCCGTGTAACAGATGAGTTCTCGTTCGAAACCCTGATACTCCGAAAGAGATAGTCCAGTTTGTACATGAGGTGCGTCCAGTTTTCGCCATGACCCTCTCTACTGTTTTGCACATGCTATGCGGGTGAAATGATGATACCATGCCAAGTTCCAACATTTTTAGAGTTCATTTTGTAGTGATTTTCAATTTCACCGTCATTTAGCTCTCTAAACAAATCGGTAAATGACTGAAAAACAGCAAATGATGTCAGAACTTGTTGGAAATTGATGACGTCGCTTTGAATGATGCATACTGAACGCAAAAATACGCTGGAGTTCAAATAAGTTTTAAAAACATTGAAGTGCCCGTGTAACAGATGAGTTCTCGTCCGAAACCCTCATACTCCGAAAGAGATAGTCCAGTTTGTACACGAGGTGCGTCCAGTTTTCGCCGTGACCCTCTCTATTCTTTTGCACATGCTATGCGGGTGAAATGATGATACCATGCCAAGTTCCAACATTTTCAGACTTCATTTTGTAGTGATTTTCAATTTCACCGTCATTTAGCTCTCTAAACAAATCGGTAAATGACTGAAAACAGCAAATGATGTCAGAACGTGTTGGAAATTGATGACATCGCTTTGAATGATGCATACTGAACGCAAAAATACGCTGGAGTTCAAATAAGTTTTAAAAACATTGAAGTGCCCGTGTAACACATGAGTTCTCGTCCGAAACCCTGATACTCCGAAAGAGATTGTCCAGTTTGTACACGAGGTGCGTCCAGTTTTTGCCGTGACCCTCTCTACTCTTTTGCACATGCTATGCGGGTGACATGATGATACCATGCCAAGTTCCAACATTTTCAGAGTTCATTTTGTAGTGATTTTCAATTTCACCGTCATTTAGCTCTCAAAACAAAGCGGTAAATGACTGAAAAACAGCAAATGTTGTCAGAATGTGTTGGAAATTGATGTCGTCGCATTGAATGATGCATACTGAACGTAAAAATAGGCTGGAGTTCAAATAAGTTTAAAAAACATTGAAGTTCCCGTGTAACAGATGAGTTCTCGTTCGAAACCCTGATACTCCGAAAGAGATTGTCCAGTTTGTACACGAGGTGCGTCCAATTTTCGCCGTGACCCTCTCTACTCTTTTGCACATGCTATGCGGGTGAAATGATGATACCATGCCAAGTTCCAACATTTTCAGAGTTCATTTTGTAGTGATTTTCAATTTCACCGTCATTTAGCTCTCTAAACAAATCGGTAAATGACTGAAAAACAGCAAATTATGTCAGAACGTGTTGGAAATTGAATACGTCACTTTGAATGATGCATACTGAACGCAAAAATAGGCTGGAGTTCAAATAAGTTTAAAAAACATTGAAGTGCCCGTGTAACAGATGAGTTCTCGTTCGAAACCCTGATACTCCGAAAGAGATTGTCCAATTTGTACATGAGGTGCGTCCAGTTTTCGCCATGACCCTCTCTACTGTTTTGCACATGCTATGCGAGTGAAATGATGATACCATGCCAAGTTCCAACATTTTCAGAGTTCATTTTGTAGTGATTTTCAATTTCACCGTCATTTAGCTCTCTAAACAAATCGGTAAATGACTGAAAAAGAGCAAATGATGTCAGAACGTGTTGGAAATTGATGACGTCGCTTTGAATGATGCATACTGAACGCAAAAATACGCTGGAGTTCAAATAAGTTTTAAAAACATTGAAGTTCCCATGTAACAGATGAGTTCTCGTTCGAAACCCTGATACTCCGAAAGAGATTGTCCAGTTTGTACATGAGGTGCGTCCAGTTTTCGCCATGACCCTCTCTACTGTTTTGCACATGCTATGCGGGTGAAATGATGATACCATGCCAAGTTCCAACATTTTCAGAGTTCATTTTGTAGTGATTTTCAATTTCACCGTCATTTAGCTCTCTAAACAAAGCGGTAAATGACTGCAAAACAGCAAATGATGTCAGAACGTGTTGGAAATTGATGTCGTCGCATTGAATGATGCATACTGAACGCAAAAATACGCTGGAGTTCAAATAAGTTTTAAAAACATTGAAGTGCCCGTGTAACAGATGAGTTCTCGTTCGAAACCCTGATACTCCGAAAGAGATAGTCCAGTTTGTACATGAGGTGCGTCCAGTTTTCGCCATGACCCTCTCTACTGTTTTGCACATGCTATGCGGGTGAAATGATGATACCATGCCAAGTTCCAACATTTTTAGAGTTCATTTTGTAGTGATTTTCAATTTCACCGTCATTTAGCTCTCTAAACAAATCGGTAAATGACTGAAAAACAGCAAATGATGTCAGAACTTGTTGGAAATTGATGACGTCGCTTTGAATGATGCATACTGAACGCAAAAATACGCTGGAGTTCAAATAAGTTTTAAAAACATTGAAGTGCCCGTGTAACAGATGAGTTCTCGTCCGAAACCCTCATACTCCGAAAGAGATAGTCCAGTTTGTACACGAGGTGCGTCCAGTTTTCGCCGTGACCCTCTCTATTCTTTTGCACATGCTATGCGGGTGAAATGATGATACCATGCCAAGTTCCAACATTTTCAGACTTCATTTTGTAGTGATTTTCAATTTCACCGTCATTTAGCTCTCTAAACAAATCGGTAAATGACTGAAAACAGCAAATGATGTCAGAACGTGTTGGAAATTGATGACATCGCTTTGAATGATGCATACTGAACGCAAAAATACGCTGGAGTTCAAATAAGTTTTAAAAACATTGAAGTGCCCGTGTAACACATGAGTTCTCGTCCGAAACCCTGATACTCCGAAAGAGATTGTCCAGTTTGTACACGAGGTGCGTCCAGTTTTTGCCGTGACCCTCTCTACTCTTTTGCACATGCTATGCGGGTGACATGATGATACCATGCCAAGTTCCAACATTTTCAGAGTTCATTTTGTAGTGATTTTCAATTTCACCGTCATTTAGCTCTCAAAACAAAGCGGTAAATGACTGAAAAACAGCAAATGTTGTCAGAGTGTGTTGGAAATTGATGTCGTCGCATTGAATGATGCATACTGAACGTAAAAATAGGCTGGAGTTCAAATAAGTTTAAAAAACATTGAAGTTCCCGTGTAACAGATGAGTTCTCGTTCGAAACCCTGATACTCCGAAAGAGATTGTCCAGTTTGTACACGAGGTGCGTCCAATTTTCGCCGTGACCCTCTCTACTCTTTTGCACATGCTATGCGGGTGAAATGATGATACCATGCCAAGTTCCAACATTTTCAGAGTTCATTTTGTAGTGATTTTCAATTTCACCGTCATTTAGCTCTCTAAACAAATCGGTAAATGACTGAAAAACAGCAAATTATGTCAGAACGTGTTGGAAATTGAATACGTCACTTTGAATGATGCATACTGAACGCAAAAATAGGCTGGAGTTCAAATAAGTTTAAAAAACATTGAAGTGCCCGTGTAACAGATGAGTTCTCGTTCGAAACCCTGATACTCCGAAAGAGATTGTCCAATTTGTACATGAGGTGCGTCCAGTTTTCGCCATGACCCTCTCTACTGTTTTGCACATGCTATGCGAGTGAAATGATGATACCATGCCAAGCTGCAACATTTTCAGAGTTCATTTTGTAGTGATTTTCAATTTCACCGTCATTTAGCTCTCTAAACAAATCGGTAAATGACTGAAAAACAGCAAATGATGTCAGAACGTGTTGGAAATTGATGACGTCGCTTTGAATGATGCATACTGAACGCAAAAATACGCTGGAGTTCAAATAAGTTTTAAAAACATTGATGTGATCGTGTAACAGATGAGTTCTCGTCCGAAACCCTGATACTCCGAAAGAGATTGTCTAGTTTGTACACGAGGTGCGTCCAGTTTTCGCCGTGACCCTCTCTACTCTTTTGCACATGCTATGCGGGTGAAATGATGATACCATGCCAAGTTCCAACATTTTCAGACTTCATTTTGTAGTGATTTTCAATTTCACCGTCATTTAGCTCTCTAAACAAATCGGTAAATGACTGAAAACAGCAAATGATGTCAGAACGTGTTGCAAATTGATGACATCGGTTTGAATGATGCATACTGAACGCAAAAATATGCTGGAGTTCAAATAAGTTTTAAAAACATTGATGTGCCCGTGTAACAGATGAGTTCTCGTCCGAAACCCTGATACTCTGAAAGAGATTCTCCAGTTTGTACACGAGGTGCGTCCAGTTTTTGCCGTGACCCTCTCTACTCTTTTGCACATGCTATGTGGGTGACATGATGATACCATGCCAAGTTCCAACATTTTCAGACTTCATTTTGTAGTGATTTTCAATTTCACCGTCATTTAGCTCTCTAAATAAAGAGGTAAATGACTGAAAAACAGCAAATGATGTCAGAACGTGTTGGAAATTGATGTCGTCGCATTGAATGATGCATACTGAACGCAAAAATATGCTGGAGTTCAAATAAGTTTTAAAAACATTGAAGTTCCCGTGTAACAGATGAGTTCTCGTTCGAAACCCTGATACTCCGAAAGAGATTGTCCAGTTTGTACACGAGGTGCGTCCAATTTTCGCCGTGACCCTCTCTACTCTTTTGCACATGCTATGCGGGTGAAATGATGATACCATGCCAAGTTCCAACATTTTCCGAGTTCATTTTGTAGTTATTTTCAATTTCACCGTCATTTAGCTCTCTAAACAAATCGGTAAATGACTGAAAAACAACAAATGATGTCAGAACGTGTTGGAAATTGATGTCGTTGCTTTGAATGATGCATACTGAACGCAAAAATACGCTGGAGTTCAAATAAGTTTAAAAAACATTGAAGTGCCCGTGTAACAGATGAGTTCTCGTTCGAAACCCTGATACTCCGAAAGAGATTGTCCAGTTTGTACACGAGGTGCGTCCAATTTTCGCCGTGACCCTCTCTACTCTTTTGCACATGCTATGCGGGTGAAATGATGATACCATGCCAAGTTCCAACATTTTCAGAGTTCATTTTGTAGTGATTTTCAATTTCACTGTCATTTAGCTCTCTAAACAAATCGGTAAATGACTGAAAACAGCAAATGATGTCAGAACGTGTTGGAAATTGATGACATCGCTTTGAATGATGCATACTGAACGCAAAAATACGCTGGAGTTCAAATAAGTTTTAAAAACATTGAAGTGCCCGTGTAACAGATGAGTTCTCGTCCGAAACCCTGATACTCCGAAAGAGATTGTCCAGTTTGTACACGAGGTGCGTCCAGTTTTTGCCGTGACCCTCTCTACTCTTTTGCACATGCTATGCGGGTGACATGATGATACCATGCCAAGTTCCAACATTTTCAGAGTTCATTTTGTAGTGATTTTCAATTTCACCGTCATTTAGCTCTCTAAACAAAGCGGTAAATGACTGAAAAACAGCAAATGATGTCAGAACGTGTTGGAAATTGATGTCGTCGCATTGAATGATGCATACTGAACGCAAAAATAGGCTGGAGTTCAAATAAGTTTAAAAACCATTGAAGTTCCCGTGTAACAGATGAGTTCTCGTCCGAAACACTGATACTCCGAAAGAGATTGTCCAGTTTGTACACGAGGTGCGTCCAATTTTCACCGTGACCCTCTCTACTCTTTTGCACATGCTATGCGGGTGAAATGATGATACCATGCCAAGTTCCAACATTTTCAGAGTTCATTTTGTAGTGATTTTCAATTTCACCGTCATTTAGCTCTCTAAACAAATCGGTAAATGACTGAAAAACAGCAAATTATGTCAGAACGTGTTGGAAATTGATGACGTCACTTTGAATGATGCATACTGAACGCAAAAATAGGCTGGAGTTCAAATAAGTTTAAAAAACATTGAAGTGCCCGTGTAACAGATGAGTTCTCGTCCGAAACCCTGATACTCCGAAAGAGATTGTCCAATTTGTACATGAGGTGCGTCCAGTTTTCGCCATGACCCTCTCTACTGTTTTGCACATGCTATGCGGGTGAAATGATGATACCATGCCAAGTTCCAACATTTTCAGAGTTCATTTTGTAGTGATTTTCAATTTCACCGTCATTTAGCTCTCTAAACAAATCGGTAAATGACTGAAAAACAGCAAATGATGTCAGAACGTGTTGGAAATTGATGACGTCGCTTTGAATGATGCATACTGAACGCAAAAATACGCTGGAGTTCAAATAAGTTTAAAAAACATTGAAGTGCCCATGTAACAGATGAGTTCTCGTCCGAAACCCTGATACTCCGAAAGAGATTGTCCAGTTTGTACACGAGTTGCGTCCAGTTTTCGCCGTGACCCTCTCTACTCTTTTACGCATGCTATGCGGGTGAAATGATGATACCATCCCAAGTTCCAACATTTTCAGAGTTCATTTTGTAGTGATTTTCAATTTCACCGTCATTTGGCTCTCTAAACAAATCGGTAAATAACTGAAAAACAGCAAACGATGTCAGAACGTGTTGGAAATTGATGACGTCGCTTTGAATGATGCATACTGAATGCAAAAATAGGCTGGAGTTCAAATAAGTTTAAAAAACATTGAAGTGCCCATGTAACAGATGAGTTCTCGTCCGAAACCCTAATACTCCGAAAGAGATTGTCCAGTTTGTACACGAGCTGCGTCCCGTTTTCGCCGTGACCCTCTCTACTCTTTTGCACATGCTATGCGGGTGAAATGATGATACCATGCCATGTTCCGACATTTTCAGAGTTCATTTTGTAGTGATTTTTAAGTTCACCATCATTTAGCTCTCTAAACAAATCAGTAAATGACTGAAAAATAGCAAATGATGTCAGAACATGTTGGAAATTCATGATGTCGCTTTGAATGATGCATACTAAACGCAAAAATAGGCTGGAGTTCAAATAAGTTTTAAAAACATTGAAGTGCCCGTGTAACAGATGAGTTCTCGTCCGAAACCCTGATACTCCGAAAGAGTCTGTCCAGGTTGTACACGAGGTGCGTCCAGTTTTCGCCGTGACCGTCTCTACTCTTTTGCACATGCTATGCGGGTGAAATGATGATACCATGCAAAGTACCAACATTTTCAGAGTTCATTTTGTAGTGATTTTCAATTTCACCGTCATTTAGCTCTCTAAACAAATCGGTAAATGACTGAAAAATAGCAAATGATGTCAGAACAGGTTGGAAATTGATGACGTCGCTTTGAATGATGCATACTGAACGCAAAAATAGGCTGGAGTTCAAATAAGTTTAAAAAACATTGAAGTGCCCGTGTAACGGATGAGTTCTCGTCCGAAACCCTGATACTCCGAAAGAGACTGTCCAGTTTGTACACGAGGTGCGTCTACTTTTCGCCGTGACCCTCTCTACTCTTTTGCACATGCTATGTGGGTGAAATGATGATACCATGCCATGTTCCAACATTTTCAGAGTTCATTTTGTAGTGATTTTCAATTTCACCGTCATTTAGCTCTCTAAACAAAGCGGTAAATGACTGAAAGATAGCAAATGATGTCAGAACATGTTGGAAATTAACGACGTCGCTTTGAATGATGCATACTGAACGCAAAAATAGGCTGGAGTTCAAATATGTTTTAAAAACATTGAAGTGCCCGTGTAACAGATGAGTTCTCGTCCGAAACCCTGATACTCCGAAAGAGATTGTCCAGTTTGTACACGAGATGCGTCCAGTTTTCGCCCTGACCCTGTCTACTCTTTTGCACATGCGATGCGGGTGAAATGATGATACCATGCCAAGTTGCAACATTTTCAGAGTTCATTTTGTAGTGATTTTCAATTTCACTGTCATTTAGCTCTCTAAACAAATCGGTAAATGACTGAAAAACAGCAAACGATGTCAGAACGTTTTGGAAATTGATGATGTCGCTTTGAATGATGCATACTGGACGCAAAAATAGGCTGGAGTTCAAATAAGTTTAAAAAAGATTGATGTGCCCGTGTAACAGATGAGTTCTCGTCCGAAACCCTGACCCTCCGAAAGAGATTGTCCAGTTTGTACACGAGGTGCATCCAGTTTTCCCCGTGACCCTCTCTACTTTTTTGCACATGCTATGCGGGTGAAATGATGATACCATGCCAAGTTCCAACATTTTTAGAGTTCATTTTGTAGTGACTGTCAATTTCACAGTCATTTAGCTCTCTAAACAAATCAGTAAATGACTGAAAAACAGCAAATGATGTCAGAATGTGTTGGAAATTGATGACGTCGCTTTGAATGATGCATACTGAATGCAAAATAGGCTGGAGTTCAAATAAGTTTGAAAAACATTGAAGTGCCCATGTAACAGATGAGTTCTCGTCCGAAACCTAGATACTCCGAAAGAGTCTGTCCAGTTTGTACACGAGGTGCGTCCAGTTTTCGCCGTGACCCTCTCTACGCTTTTGCACATGCTATGCGGGTGAAATGATGATACTATGCCAAGTTCCAACATTTTCAGAGTTCATTTTGTAGTGATTTTAAATTTCACCGTCATTTAGCTCTCTAAACAAATCGGTAAATGACTGAAAAACAGCAAACGATGTCAGAACGTGTTGGAAATTGATGACGGCGCTTTGAATGATGCATACTGATTGCAAAAATAGGCTGGAGTTCAAATAAGTTTAAAAAAGATTGAAGTGCCCGTGTAACAGATGAGTTCTGGTCCGAAACCCTGACCCTCCGAAAGAGATTATCCAGTTTGTACACGAGGTGCGTCCAGTTTTCGCCGTGACCCTCTCTACTTTTTTGCACATGCTATGCGGGTGAAATGATGATACCATGCCAAGTTCCAACATTTTCAGAGTTCATTTTCTAGTGACTGTCAATTTCATAGTCTTTTAGCTCTCTAAACAAATCAGTAAATGACTGAAAAACAGCAAATGATGTCAGAACGTGTTGGAAATTGATGACGTCGCTTTGAATGATGCATACTGAATGCAAAATAGGCTGGAGTTCAAATAAGTTTAAAAATATTGAAGTGTCCGTGTAATAGATGTGTTCTCGTCCGAAACCCTGATACTCCGAAAGAGATTGTCCAGTTTGTACCCGAGGTGCGTCCAGTTTTCGCCGTGACCCTGTCTACACTTTTGCACATGCTATGCGGGTGAAATGATGATACCATGCCAAGTTCCAACATTTTCAGAGTTCATTTTGTAGTGATTTTCAATTTCACCGTCATTTACCTCTCTAAACAAATCGGTAAATGACTGAAAAACAGCAAACGATGTCAGAACGTGTTGGAAATTGATGACGTCGCTTTGAATGATGCATACTGAACGCAAAAATAGGCTGGAGTTCAAATAAGTTTAAAAAAGATTGAAGTGCCCGTGTAACAGATGAGTTTTCGTCCGAAACCCTGACCCTCCGAAAGAGATTGTCCAGTTTGTACACGAGGTGCGTCCAGTTTTCGCCGTGACCCTCTCTACTTTTTTGCACATGCTATGCGGGTGAAATGATGATACCATGCCAAGTTCCAACATTTTCAGATTCATTTTGTAGTGACTGTCAATTTCACAGTCATTTAGCTCTCTAAACAAATCAGTAAATGACTGAAAAACAGCAAATGATGTCAGAACGTGTTGGAAATTGATGACGTCGCTTTGAATGATGCATACTGAACGCAAAAATAGGCTGGAGTTCAAATAAGTTTAAAAAAGATTGAAGTGCCCGTGTAACAGATGAGTTCTCGTCCGAAACCCTGACCCTCCGAAAGAGATTGTCCAGTTTGTACACGAGGTGCTTCCAGTTTTCACCGTGACCCTCTCTACTTTTTTGCACATGCTATGCGGGTGAAATGATGATACCATGCCAAGTTCCAACATTTTCAGATTCATTTTGTAGTGACTGTCAATTTCACAGTCATTTAGCTCTCTAAACAAATCAGTAAATGACTGAAAAACAGCAAATGATGTCAGAACGTGTTGGAAATTGATGACGTCGCTTTGAATGATGCATACTGAACGCAAAATAGGTTGGAGTTCAAATAAGTTTAAAAAACATTGAAGTGCCCGTGTAACAGCTGAGTTCTCGTCCGAAACCCAGATACTCCGAAAGAGTCTGTCCAGTTTGTACACGAGGTGCGTCCAGTTTTCGCCGTGACCATCTCTACTCTTTTGCACATGCTATGCAGGTGAAATGATGATACCATGCCAAGTTCCAACATTTTCAGAGTTTATTTTCTAGTGACTGTCAATTTCACAATCATTTAGCTCTCTAAACAAATCAGTAAATGACTGAAAAACAGCAAATGATGTCAGAACGTGTTGGAAATTGATGACGTCGCTTTGAATGATGCATACTGAATGCAAAAATAGGCTGGAGTTCAAATAAGTTTAAAAAACATTGAAGTGCCCATGTAACAGATGAGTTCTCGTCCGAAACCCTAATACTCCGAAAGAGATTGTCCAGTTTGTACACGAGCTGCGTCCCGTTTTCGCCGTGACCCTCTCTACTCTTTTGCACATGCTATGCGGGTGAAATGATGATACCATGCCAAGTTCCGACATTTTCAGAGTTCATTTTGTAGTGATTTTTAATTTCACCGTCATTTAGCTCTCTAAACAAATCAGTAAATGACTGAAAAATAGCAAATGATGTCAGAACATGTTGGAAATTCATGATGTCGCTTTGAATGATGCATACTGAACGCAAAAATAGGCTGGAGTTCAAATAAGTTTTAAAAACATTGAAGTGCCCGTGTAACAGATGAGTTCTCGTCCGAAACCCTGATACTCCGAAAGAGTCTGTCCAGTTTGTACACGAGGTGCGTCCAGTTTTCGCCGTAACCCTCTCTACTCTTTTGCACATGCTATGCGGGTGAAATTATGATACCATGCCAAGTTCCAACATTTTCAGAGTTCATTTTGTAGTGATTTTCAATTTCACCGTCATTTAGCTCTCTAAACAAATCGGTAAATGACTGAAAAATAGCAAATGATGTCAGAACAGGTTGGAAATTGATGACGTCGCTTTGAATGATGCATACTGAACGCAAAAATAGGCTGGAGTTCAAATAAGTTTAAAAAACATTGAAGTGCCCGTGTAACGGATGAGTTCTCGTCCGAAACCCTGATACTCCGAAAGAGATTGTCCAGTTTGTACACGAGGTGCGTCCCGTTTTCGCCGTGACCCTCTCTACTCTTTTGCACATGCTATGCGGGTGAAATGATGATACCATGCCAAGTTCCGACATTTTCAGAGTTCATTTTGTAGTGATTTTTAATTTCACCGTCATTTAGCTCTCTAAACAAATCAGTAAATGACTGAAAAATAGCAAATGATGTCAGAACATGTTGGAAATTCATGATGTCGCTTTGAATGATGCATACTGAACGCAAAAATAGGCCGGAGTTCAAATAAGTTTTAAAAACATTGAAGTGCCCGTGTAACAGATGAGTTCTCGTCCGAAACCCTGATACTCCGAAAGAGTCTGTCCAGTTTGTACACGAGGTGCGTCCAGTTTTCGCCGTGACCCTCTCTACTCTTTTGCACATGCTATGCGGGTGAAATGATGATACCATGCCAAGTTCCAACATTTTCAGAGTTCATTTTGTAGTGATTTTCAATTTCACCGTCATTTAGCTCTCTAAACAAATCGGTAAATGACTGAAAAATAGGAAATGATGTC
Organism: Aegilops tauschii subsp. strangulata; assembly: GCF_002575655.3. Taxonomy (NCBI): domain Eukaryota; kingdom Viridiplantae; phylum Streptophyta; class Magnoliopsida; order Poales; family Poaceae; genus Aegilops; species Aegilops tauschii. Next base: position 503,649,707 of record NC_053037.3, read on the forward strand.
AGAACAGGTTGGAAATTGATGACGTCGCTTTGAATGATGCATACTGAACGCAAAAATAGGCTGGAGTTCAAATAAGTTTAAAAAACATTGAAGTGCCCGTGTAACGGATGAGTTCTCGTCCGAAACCCTGATAGTCCGAAAGAGATTGTCCAGTTTGTACACGAGGTGCGTCCAGTTTTCGCCGTGACCCTCTCTACTCTTTTGCACATGCTATGCGGGTGAAATGATGATACCATGCCAAGTTCCAACATTTTCAGAGTTCATTTTGTAGTGATTTTCAATTTCACCGTCATTTAGCTCTCTAAACAAAGCGGTAAATGACTGAAAAATAGCAAATGATGTCAGAACATGTTGGAAATTGATGACGTCGCCTTGAATGATGCATACTGAACGCAAAAATAGGCTGGAGTTCAAATATGTTTTAAAAACATTGAAGTGCCCGTGTAACAGATGAGTTCTCGTCCGAAACCCTGATACTCCGAAAGAGATTGTCCAGTTTGTACACGAGGTGCGTCCAGTTTTCGCCGTGACCCTGTCTACTCTTTTGCACATGCGATGCGGGTGAAATGATGATACCATGCCAAGTTGCAACATTTTCAGAGTTCATTTTGTAGTGATTTTCAATTTCACCGTCATTTAGCTCTCTAAACAAATCGGTAAATGACTGAAAAACAGCAAACGATGTCAGAACGTGTTGGAAATTGATGATGTCGCTTTGAATGATGCATACTGAACGCAAAAATAGGCTGGAGTTCAAATAAGTTTAAAAAAGATTGATGTGCCCGTGTAACAGATGAGTTCTCGTCCGAAACCCTGACCCTCCGAAAGAGATTGTCCAGTTTGTACACGAGGTGGATCCAGTTTTCCCCGTGACCCTCTCTACTTTTTTGCACATGCTATGCGGGTGAAATGATGATACCATGCCAAGTTCCAACATTTTTAGAGTTCATTTTGTAGTGACTGTCAATTTCACAGTCATTTAGCTCTCTAAACAAATCAGTAAATGACTGAAAAACAGCAAATGATGTCAGAACGTGTTGGAAATTGATGACGTCGCTTTGAATGATGCATACTGAATGCAAAATAGGCTGGAGTTCAAATAAGTTTAAAAAACATTGAAGTGCCCGTGTAACAGATGAGTTCTCGTCCGAAACCTAGATACTCCGAAACAGTCTGTCCAGTTTGTACACGAGGTGCGTCCAGTTTTCGGCGTGACCCTCTCTACGCTTTTGCACATGCTATGTGGGTGAAATGATGATACTATGCCAAGTTCCAACATTTTCAGAGTTCATTTTGTAGTGATTTTAAATTTCACCGTCATTTAGCTCTCTAAACAAATCGGTAAATGACTGAAAAACAGCAAACGATGTCAGATCGTGTTGGAAATTGATGACGACGCTTTGAATGATGCATACTGATTGCAAAAATAGGCTGGAGTTCAAATAAGTTTAAAAAAAATTGAAGTGCCCGTGTAACAGATGAGTTCTGGTCCGAAACCCTGACCCTCCGAAAGAGATTGTCCAGTTTGTACACGAGGTGCGTCCAGTTTTCGCCGTGACCCTCTCTACTTTTTTGCACATGCTATGCGGGTGAAATGATGATACCATGCCAAGTTCCAACATTTTCAGAGTTCATTTTCTAGTGACTGTCAATTTCACAGTCATTTAGCTCTCTAAACAAATCAGTAAATGACTGAAAAACAGCAAATGATGTCAGAACGTGTTGGAAATTGATGACGTCGCTTTGAATGATGCATACTGAATGCAAAATAGGCTGGAGTTCAAATAAGTTTAAAAACATTGAAGTGCCCGTGTAATAGATGTGTTCTCGTCCGAAACCCTGACCCTCCGAAAGAGATTGTCCAGTTTGTACACGAGGTGCGTCCAGTTTTCGCCGTGACCCTCTCTACTTTTTTGCACATGCTATGCGGGTGAAATGATGATACCGTGCCAAGTTCCAACATTTTCAGATTCATTTTGTAGTGACTGTCAATTTCACAGTCATTTAGCTCTCTAAACAAATCAGTAAATGACTGAAAAACAGCAAATGATGTCAGAACGTGTTGGAAATTGATGACGTCGCTTTGAATGATGCATACTGAACGCAAAATAGGCTGGAGTTCAAATAAGTTTAAAAAACATTGAAGTGCCCGTGTAACAGCTGAGTTCTCGTCCGAAACCCAGATACTCCGAAAGAGTCTGTCCAGTTTGTACACGAGGTGCATCCAGTTTTCGCCGTGACCATCTCTACTCTTTTGCACATGCTATGCAGGTGAAATGATGATACCATGCCAAGTTCCAACATTTTCAGAGTTTATTTTCTAGTGACTGTCAATTTCACAGTCATTTAGCTCTCTAAACAAATCCGTAAATGACTGAAAAACAGCAAATGATGTCAGAACGTGTTGGAAATTGATGACGTCGCTTTGAATGATGCATACTGAATGCAAAATAGGCTGGAGTTCAAACAAGTTTAAAAACATTGAAGTGCCCGTGTAATAGATGTGTTCTCGTCCGAAACCCTGATACTCCGAAAGAGATTGTCCAGTTTGTACACGAGGTGCGTCCAGTTTTCGCCGTGACCCTGTCTACTCTTTTGCACATGCTATGCGGGTGAAATGATGATACCATGCCAAGTTCCAACATTTTCAGAGATCATTTTCTAGTGACTGTCAATTTCACAGTCATTTAGCTCTCTGAACAAATCAGTAAATGACTGAAAAACAACAAATGATGTCAGAACGTGTTGGAAATTGATGACGTCGCTTTGAATGATGCATACTGAATGCAAAATAGGCTGGAGTTCAAATAAGTTTAAAAACATTGAAGTGCCCGTGTAATAGATGTGTTCTCGTCCGAAACCCTGATACTCCGAAAGAGATTGTCCAGTTTGTACACGAGGTGCGTCCAGTTTTCGCCGTGACCCTGTCTACTCTTTTGCACATGCTATGCGGGTGAAATGATGATACCATGCCAAGTTCCAACATTTTCAGAGTTCATTTTGTAGTGATTTTCAATTTCACCGTCATTTAGCTCTCTAAACAAATCGGTAAATGACTGAAAAACAGCAAACGATGTCAGAACGTGTTGGAAATTGATGATGTCGCTTTGAATGATGCATACTGAACGCAAAAATAGGCTGGAGTTCAAATAAGTTTAAAAAAGATTGATGTGCCCGTGTAACAGATGAGTTCTCGTCCGAAACCCTGACCCTCCGAAAGAGATTGTCCAGTTTGTACACGAGGTGGATCCAGTTTTCCCCGTGACCCTCTCTACTTTTTTGCACATGCTATGCGGGTGAAATGATGATACCATGCCAAGTTACAACATTTTTAGAGTTCATTTTGTAGTGACTGTCAATTTCACAGTCATTTAGCTCTCTAAACAAATCAGTAAATGACTGAAAAACAGCAAATGATGTCAGAACGTGTTGGAAATTGATGACGTCGCTTTGAATGATGCATACTGAATGCAAAATAGGCTGGAGTTCAAATAAGTTTAAAAAACATTGAAGTGCCCGTGTAACAGATGAGTTCTCGTCCGAAACCTAGATACTCCGAAACAGTCTGTCCAGTTTGTACACGAGGTGCGTCCAGTTTTCGGCGTGACCCTCTCTACGCTTTTGCACATGCTATGCGGGTGAAATGATGATACTATGCCAAGTTCCAACATTTTCAGAGTTCATTTTGTAGTGATTTTAAATTTCACCGTCATTTAGCTCTCTAAACAAATCGGTAAATGACTGAAAAACAGCAAACGATGTCAGAACGTGTTGGAAATTGATGACGACGCTTTGAATGATGCATACTGATTGCAAAAATAGGCTGGAGTTCAAATAAGTTTAAAAAAGATTGAAGTGCCCGTGTAACAGATGAGTTCTGGTCCGAAACCCTGACCCTCCGAAAGAGATTGTCCAGTTTGTACACGAGGTGCGTCCAGTTTTCGCCGTGACCCTCTCTACTTTTTTGCACATGCTATGCGGGTGAAATGATGATACCATGCCAAGTTCCAACATTTTCAGAGTTCATTTTCTAGTGACTGTCAATTTCACAGTCATTTAGCTCTCTAAACAAATCAGTAAATGACTGAAAAACAGCAAATGATGTCAGAACGTGTTGGAAATTGATGACGTCGCTTTGAATGATGCATACTGAATGCAAAATAGGCTGGAGTTCAAATAAGTTTAAAAACATTGAAGTGCCCGTGTAATAGATGTGTTCTCGTCCGAAACCCTGATACTCCGAAAGAGATTGTCCAGTTTGTACGCGAGGTGCGTCCAGTTTTCGCCGTGACCCTGTCTACTCTTTTGCACATGCTATGCGGGTGAAATGATGATACCATGCCAAGTTCCAACATTTTCAGAGTTCATTTTGTAGTGATTTTCAATTTCACCATCATTTACCTCTCTAAACAAATCGGTAAATGACTGAAAAACAGCAAACGATGTCAGAACGTGTTGGAAATTGATGACGTCGCTTTGAATGATGCATACTGAACGCAAAAATAGGCTGGAGTTCAAATAAGTTTAAAAAAGATTGAAGTGCCCGTGTAACAGATGAGTTCTCGTCCGAAACCCTGACCCTCCGAAAGAGATTGTCCAGTTTGTACACGAGGTGCGTCCAGTTTTCGCCGTGACCCTCTCTACTTTTTTGCACATGCTATGCGGGTGAAATGATGATACCGTGCCAAGTTCCAACATTTTCAGATTCATTTTGTAGTGACTGTCAATTTCACAGTCATTTAGCTCTCTAAACAAATCAGTAAATGACTGAAAAACAGCAAATGATGTCAGAACGTGTTGGAAATTGATGACGTCGCTTTGAATGATGCATACTGAACGCAAAATAGGCTGGAGTTCAAATAAGTTTAAAAAACATTGAAGTGCCCGTGTAACAGCTGAGTTCTCGTCCGAAACCCAGATACTCCGAAAGAGTCTGTCCAGTTTGTACACGAGGTGCGTCCAGTTTTCGCCGTGACCATCTCTACTCTTTTGCACATGCTATGCAGGTGAAATGATGATACCATGCCAAGTTCCAACATTTTCAGAGTTTATTTTCTAGTGACTGTCAATTTCATAGTCATTTAGCTCTCTAAACAAATCCGTAAATGACTGAAAAACAGCAAATGATGTCAGAACGTGTTGGAAATTGATGACGTCGCTTTGAATGATGCATACTGAATATAAAATAGGCTGGAGTTCAAATAAGTTTAAAAACATTGAAGTGCCCGTGTAATAGATGTGTTCTCGTCCGAAACCCTGATACTCCGAAAGAGATTGTCCAGTTTGTACACGAGGTGCGTCCAGTTTTCGCCGTGACCCTGTCTACTCTTTTGCACATGCTATGCGGGTGAAATGATGATACCATGCCAAGTTCCAACATTTTCAGAGATCATTTTCTAGTGACTGTCAATTTCACAGTCATTTAGCTCTCTGAACAAATCAGTAAATGACTGAAAAACAACAAATGATGTCAGAACGTGTTGGAAATTGATGACGTCGCTTTGAATGATGCATACTGAATGCAAAATAGGCTGGAGTTCAAATAAGTTTAAAAACATTGAAGTGCCCGTGTAATAGATGTGTTCTCGTCCGAAACCCTGATACTCCGAAAGAGATTGTCCAGTTTGTACACGAGGTGCGTCCAGTTTTCGCCGTGACCCTGTCTACTCTTTTGCACATGCTATGCGGGTGAAATGATGATACCATGCCAAGTTCCAACATTTTCAGAGTTCATTTTGTAGTGATTTTCAATTTCACCGTCATTTACCTCTCTAAACAAATCGGTAAATGACTGAAAAACAGCAAACGATGTCAGAACGTGTTGGAAATTGATGACGTTGCTTTGAATGATGCATACTGAACGCAAAAATAGGCTGGAGTTCAAATAAGTTTAAAAAAGATTGAAGTGCCCGTGTAACAGATGAGTTCTCGTCCGAAACCCTGACCCTCCGAAAGAGATTGTCCAGTTTGTACACGAGGTGCGTCCAGTTTTCGCCGTGACCCTCTCTACTTTTTTGCACATGCTATGCGGGTGAAATGATGATACCGTGCCAAGTTTCAACATTTTAAGATTCATTTTGTAGTGACTGTCAATTTCACAGTCATTTAGCTCTCTAAACAAATCAGTAAATGACTGAAAAACAGCAAATGATGTCAGAACGTGTTGGAAATTGATGACGTCGCTTTGAATGATGCATACTGAACGCAAAATAGGCTGGAGTTCAAATAAGTTTAAAAAACATTGAAGTGCCCGTGTAACAGCTGAGTTCTCGTCCGAAACCCAGATACTCCGAAAGAGTCTGTCCAGTTTGTACACGAGGTGCGTCCAGTTTTCGCCGTGACCATCTCTACTCTTTTGCACATGCTATGCAGGTGAAATGATGATACCATGCCAAGTTCCAACATTTTCAGAGTTTATTTTCTAGTGACTGTCAATTTCATAGTCATTTAGCTCTCTAAACAAATCCGTAAATGACTGAAAAACAGCAAATGATGTCAGAACGTGTTGGAAATTGATGACGTCGCTTTGAATGATGCATACTGAAGGCAAAATAGGCTGGAGTTCAAATAAGTTTAAAAACATTGAAGTGCCCGTGTAATAGATGTGTTCTCGTCCGAAACCCTGATACTCCGAAAGAGATTGTCCAGTTTGTACACGAGGTGCGTCCAGTTTTCGCCGTGACCCTGTCTACTCTTTTGCACATGCTATGCGGGTGAAATGATGATACCATGCCTAGTTCCAACATTTTCAGAGATCATTTTCTAGTGACTGTCAATTTCACAGTCATTTAGCTCTCTGAACAAATCAGTAAATGACTGAAAAACAGCAAATGATGTCAGAACATGTTGGAAATTGATGACGTCGCTTTGAATGATGCATACTGAATGCAAAATAGGCTGGAGTTCAAATAAGTTTAAAAAAATTGAAGTGCCCGTGTAATAGATGTGTTCTCGTCCGAAACCCTGATACTCCGAAAGAGATTGTCCAGTTTGTACACGAGGTGCGTCCAGTTTTCGCCGTGACCCTGTCTACTCTTTTGCACATGCTATGCGGGTGAAATGATGATACCATGCCCAGTTCCAACATTTTCAGAGTTCATTTTGTAGTGATTTTCAATTTCACCGTCATTTACCTCTCTGAACAAATCGGTAAATGACTGAAAAACAGCAAACGATGTCAGAACGTGTTGGAAATTGATGACGTCGCTTTGAATGATGCATACTGAACGCAAAAATAGGCTGGAGTTCAAATAAGTTTAAAAAAGATTGAAGTGCCCGTGTAACAGATGAGTTCTCGTCCGAAACCCTGACCCTCCGAAAGAGATTGTCCAGTTTGTACACGAGGTGCGTCCAGTTTTCGCTGTGACCCTCTCTACTTTTTTGCACATGCTATGCGGGTGAAATGATGATACCATGCCAAGTTCCAACATTTTCAGATTCATTTTGTAGTGACTGTCAATTTCACTGTCATTTAGCTCTCTAAACAAATCAGTAAATGACTGAAAAACAGCAAATGATGTCAGAACGTGTTGGAAATTGATGACGTCGCTTTGAATGATGCATACTGAACGCAAAATAGGCTGGAGTTCAAATAAGTTTAAAAAACATTGAAGTGCCCGTGTAACAGCTGAGTTCTCGTCCGAAACCCAGATACTCCGAAAGAGTCTATCCAGTTTGTACACGAGGTGCGTCCAGTTTTCGCCGTGACCCTCTCTACTCTTTTGCACATGCTATGCAGGTGAAATGATGATACCATGCCAAGTTCCAACATTTTGAGAGTTCATTTTGTAGTGATTTTAAATTTCACCGTCATTTAGCTCTCTAAACAAATCGGTAAATGACTGAAAAATAGCAAATGATGTCAGAACATGTTGGAAATTGATGACGTCGCTTTGAATGATGCATACTGAACGCAAAAATAGGCTGGAGTTCAATTATGTTTTAAAAACATTGAAGTGCCCGTGTAACAGATGAGTTCTCGTCCGAAACCCAGATAATCCGAAAGAGTCTGTCCAGTTTGTACATGAGGTGCGTCCAGTTTTCGCCGTGACTCTCTCTACTCTTTTGCACATACTATGCGGGTGAAATGATGATACCATGCCAAGTTCCAACATTTTCATAGTTCATTTTGTAGTGACTGTCAATTTCACAGTCATTTAGCTCTCTAAACAAATCAGTAAATGACTGAAAAACAGCAAATGATGTCAGAACGTGTTGGAAATTGATGACGTCGCTTTGAATGATGCATACTGAATGCAAAATAGGCTGGAGTTCAAATAAGTTTAAAAACATTGAAGTGCCCGTGTAATAGATGAGTTCTCGTCCGAAACCCTGATACTCCGAAAGAGATTGTCCAGTTTGTACACGAGGTGCGTCCAGTTTTTGCCGTGACCCTGTCTACTCTTTTGCACATGCTATGCGGGTGAAATGATGATACCATGCCAAGTTCCAACATTTTCAGAGTTCATTTTGTAGTGATTTTCAATTTCACCATCTTTTAGCTCTCTAAACAAATCGGGAAAGTCTGAAAAACAGCAAACGATGTCAGAACGTGTTGGAAATTGATGACGTCGCTTTGAATGATGCATACTGAACGCAAAAATAGGCTGGAGTTCAAATAAGTTTAAAAAAGATTGAAGTGCCCGTGTAACAGATGAGTTCTCGTCCGAAACCCTGACCCTCCGAAAGAGATTGTCCAGTTTGTACACGAGGTGCGTCCAGTTTTCGCCGTGACCCTCTCTACTTTTTTGCACATGCTATGCGGGTGAAATGATGGTACCGTGCCAAGTTCCAACATTTTCAGAGTTCATTTTGTAGTGACTGTCAATTTCATAGTCATTTAGCTCTCTAAACAAATCAGTAAATGACTGAAAAACAGCGAATGATGTCAGAACGTGTTGGAAATTGATGACGTCGCTTTGAATGATGCATACTGAACGCAAAATAGGCTGGAGTTCAAATAAGTTTAAAAAACATTGAAGTGCCCGTGTAACAGATGAGTTCTCGTCCGAAACCCAGATACTCCGAAAGAGTCTGTCCAGTTTATACACGAGGTGCGTCCAGTTCTCGCCGTGACCCTCTCTACTCTTTTGCACATGCTATGCGGGTGAAATGATGATACCATGCCAAGTTCAAACATTTTCAGAGTTCATTTTGTAGTGATTTTCAATTTCACCGTCATTTAGCTCTCTAAACAAATCGGTAAATGACTGAAAAATAGCAAATGATGTCAGAACAGGTTGGAAATTGATGACGTCGCTTTGAATGATGCATACTGAACGCAAAAATAGGCTGGAGTTCAAATAAGTTTTAAAAACATTGAAGTGCCCGTGTAACAGATGAGTTCTCGTCTGAAACCTTGATACTCCGAAAGAGATTGTCCAGTTTGTACACGAGGTTCGTCCAGTTTTCGCCGTGACCCTCTCTACTCTTTTGCACATGCTATGCGGGTGAAATGATGATACCATGCCAAGTTCCAACATTTTCAGAGTTCATTTTATAGTGATTTTCAATTTCACCGTCATTTAGCTCTCTAAACAAATCGTTAAATTACTGTAAAACAGCAAATGATGTCAGAACGTGTTGGAAATTGATGACGTCGCTTTGAATGATGCATACTGAACGCAAAAATAGGCTGGAGTTCAAATAAGTTTAAAAAACATTGAAGTGCCCGTGTAACAGATGAGTTCTCGTCCGAAACCTAGATAATCCGAAAGAGTCTGTCCAGTTTGTACATGAGGTGCGTCCAGTTTTCGCCGTGACTCTCTCTACTCTTTTGCACATGCTATGCGGGTGAAATGATGATACCATGCCAAGTTCCAACATTTTCAGAGTTCATTTTGTAGTGATTTTCAATTTCACCGTCATTTAGCTCTCTAAACAAATCGGTAAATGACTGAAAAACAGCAAATGATGTCAGAACGTGTTGGAAATTGATGACGTCGCTTTGAATGATGCATACTGAATGCAAAATAGGCTGGAGTTCAAATAAGTTTAAAAAATATTGAAGTGCCCGTGTAACAGATGAGTTCTCGTCCGAAACCCAGATACTCCGAAAGAGTCTGTCCAGTTTGTACACGAGGAGCGTCCAGTTTTCGCCGTGACCCTCTCTACTCTTTTGCACATGCTATGCAGGTGAAATGATGATACCATGCCCAGTTCCAACATTTTCAGAGTTCATTTTGTAGTGATTTTCAATTTCACCGTCATTTAGCTCTCTAAACAAATCTGTAAATGACTGAAAAATAGCAAATGACGTCAGAACATGTTGGAAATTGATGACGTCGCTTTGAATGATGCATACTGAACGCACAAATAGGCTGGAGTTCAAATATGTTTTAAAAACATTGAAGTGCCCGTGTAACAGATGAGTTTTCGTCCGTAACCCTGATACTCCGAAAGAGATTGTCCAGTTTGTACACGAGGTGCGTCCAGTTTTCGCCGTGACCCTGTCTACTCTTTTGCACATGCTATGCGGGTGAAATGATGATACCATGCCGAGTTGCAACATTTTCAGAGTTCATTTTGTAGTGATTTTTAATTTCACCGTCATTTAGCTCTCTAAACAAATCGGTAAATGACTGAAAAACAGCAAACGATGTCAGAACATGTTGGAAATTGATGACGTCGCTTTGAATGATGCATACTGAACGCAAAAATAGGCTGGAGTTCAAATAAGTTTAAAAAAGATTGAAGTGCCCGTGTAACAGATGAGTTCTCGTCCGAAACCCTGACCCTCCGAAAGAGATTGTCCAGTTTGTACACGAGGTGCATCCAGTTTTCCCCGTGACCCTCTCTACTTTTTTGCACATGCTATGCGGGTGAAATGATGATACCATGCCAAGTTCCAACATTTTCAGAGTTCATTTTGTAGTGACTGTCAATTTCACAGTCATTTAGCTCTCTAAACAAATCAGTAAATGACTGAAAAACAGCAAATGATGTCAGAACGTGTTGGAAATTGATGACGTCACTTTGAATGATGCATACTGAATGCAAAATAGGCTGGAGTTCAAATAAGTTTAAAAAACATTGAAGTGCCCGTGTAACAGATGAGTTCTCGTCCGAAACCCAGATACTCCGAAAGAGTCTATCCAGTTTGTACACAAGTTGCGTCCAGTTTTCGCCGTGACCCTCTCTACGCTTTTGCACATGATATGCGGGTGAAATGATGATACTATGCCAAGTTCCAACATTTTCAGAGTTCATTTTGTAGTGATTTTAAATTTCACCGTCATTTAGCTCTCTAAACAAATCGGTAAATGACTGAAAAACAGCAAACGATGTCAGAACGTGTTGGAAATTGATGACGTCGCTTTGAATGATGCATACTGAAAGAAAAAATAGGCTGGAGTTCAAATAAGTTTAAAAAAGATTGAAGTGCCCGTGTAACAGATGAGTTCTGGTCCGAAACCCTGACCCTCCGAAAGAGATTGTCCAGTTTGTACACGAGGTGCGTCCAGTTTTCGCCGTGACCCTCTCTACTTTTTTGCACATGCTATGCGGGTGAAGTGATGATACCATGCCAAGTTCCAACATTTTCATAGTTCATTTTGTAGTGACTGTCAATTTCACAGTCATTTAGCTCTCTAAACAAATCAGTAAATGACTGAAAAACAGCAAATGATGTCAGAACGTGTTGGAAATTGATGACGTCGCTTTGAATGATGCATACTGAATGCAAAATAGGCTGGAGTTCAAATAAGTTTAAAAACATTGAAGTGCCCGTGTAATAGATGAGTTCTCGTCCGGAACCCTGATACTCCGAAAGAGATTGTCCAGTTTGTACACGAGGTGCGTCCAGTTTTCGCTGTGACCCTGTCTACTCTTTTGCACATGCTATGCGGGTGAAATGATGATACCATGCCAAGTTCCAACATTTTCAGAGTTCATTTTGTAGTGATTTGCAATTTCACCGTCTTTTAGCTCTCTAAACAAATCGGGAAAGTCTGAAAAACAGCAAACGATGTCAGAACGTGTTGGAAATTGATGACGTCGCTTTGAATGATGCATACTGAACGCAAAAATAGGCTGGAGTTCAAATAAGTTTAAAAAAGATTGAAGTGCCCGTGTAACAGATGAGTTCTCGTCCGAAACCCTGACCCTCCGAAAGAGATTGTCCAGTTTGTACACGAGGTGCGTCCAGTTTTCGCCGTGACCCTCTCTACTTTTTTGCACATGCTATGCGGGTGAAATGATGGTACCGTGCCAAGTTCCAACATTTTGAGAGTTCATTTTGTAGTGACTGTCAATTTCAGTCATTTAGCTCTCTAAACAAATCAATAAATGACTGAAAAACAGCGAATGATGTCAGAACGTGTTGGAAATTGATGACGTCGCTTTGAATGATGCATACTGAACGCAAAATAGGCTGGAGTTCAAATAAGTTTAAAAAACATTGAAGTGCCCGTGTAACAGATGAGTTCTCGTCCGAAACCCAGATACTCCGAAAGAGTCTGTCCAGTTTGTACACGAGGTGCGTCCAGTTCTCGCCGTGACCCTCTCTACTCTTTTGCACATGCTATGTGGGTGAAATGATGACACCATGCCAAGTTCAAACATTTTCAGAGTTCATTTTGTAGTGATTTTCAATTTCACCGTCATTTAGCTCTCTAAACAAATAGGTAAATGACTGAAAAATAGCAAATGATGTCAGAACAGGTTGGAAATTGATGACGTCGCTTTGAATGATGCATACTGAACGCAAAAATAGGCTGGAGTTCAAATAAGTTTTAAAAACATTGAAGTGCCCGTGTAACAAATGAGTTCTCGTCTGAAACCTTGATACTCCGAAAGAGATTGTCCAGTTTGTACACGAGGTGCGTCCAGTTTTCGCCGTGACCCTCTCTACTCTTTTGCACATGCTATGCGGGTGAAATGATGATACCATGCCAAGTTCCAACATTTTCAGAGTTCATTTTGTCGTGATTTTCAATTTCACCGTCATTTAGCTCTCTAAACAAATCGCTAAATTACTGTAAAACAGCAAATGATGTCAGAACGTGTTGGAAATTGATGACGTCGCTTTGAATGATGCATACTGAACGCAAAAATAGGCTGGAGTTCAAATAAGTTTAAAAAACATTGAAGTGCCCGTGTAACAGATGAGTTCTCGTCCGAAACCTAGATAATCCGAAAGAGTCTGTCCAGTTTGTACATGAGGTGCGTCCAGTTTTCGCCGTGACTCTCTCTACTCTTTTGCACATGCTATGCGGGTGAAATGATGATACCATGCCAAGTTCCAACATTTTCAGAGTTCATTTTGTAGTGATTTTCAATTTCACCGTCATTTAGCTCTCTAAACAAATCGGTAAATGACTGAAAAACAGCAAATGATGTCAGAACGTGTTGGAAATTGATGACGTCGCTTTGAATGATGCATACTGAACGCAAAAATAGGCTGTAGTTCAAATAATTTTAAAAAACATTGAAGTGCCCGTGTAACAGATGAGTTCTCGTCCGAAACCCTGATACTCCGAAAGAGATTGTCCAGTTTGTACACGAGGTGCGTCCAGTTTTCGCCGTGACCCTCTCTACTCTTTTGCGCATGCTATGCGGGTGAAATGATGATACCATGCCAAGTTCCAACATTTTCAGAGTTCATTTTGTCGTGATTTTCAATTTCACCGTCATTTAGCTCTCTAAACAAATCGCTAAATTACTGTAAAACAGCAAATGATGTCAGAACGTGTTGGAAATTGATGACGTCGCTTTGAATGATGCATACTGAACGCAAAAATAGGCTGGACTTCAAATAAGTTTAAAAAACATTGAAGTGCCCGTGTAACAGATGAGTTCTCGTCCGAAACCTAGATACTCCGAAAGAGTCTGTCCAGTTTGTACATGAGGTGCGTCCAGTTTTCGCCGTGACCCTCTCTACTCTTTTGCACATGCTATGCGGGTGAAATGATGATACCATGCCAAGTTCCAACATTTTCAGAGTTCATTTTGTAGTGATTTTCAATTTCACCGTCATTTAGCTCTCTAAACAAGTCGGTAAATGACTGAAAAACAGCAAATGATGTCAGAACATGTTGGAAATTGATGACGTCGCTTTGAATGATGCATACTGAACGCAAAGATAGGCTGTAGTTCAAATAAGTTTAAATAACATTGAAGTGCCCGTGTAACAGATGAGTTCTCGTCCGAAACCCTGATACTCCGAAAGAGATTGTCCAGTTTGTACACGAGGTGCGTCCAGTTTTCGCCGTGACCCTCTCTACTCTTTTGCGCATGCTATGCGGGTGAAATGATGATACCATGCCAAGTTCCAACATTTTCAGAGTTCATTTTGTAGTGATTTTCAATTTCACCGTCATTTTGCTCTCTAAACAAATCGGTAAATGACTGAAAAACAGCAAACGATGTCAGAACGTGTTGGAAATTGATGACGTCGCTTTGAATGATGCATACTGAACGCAAAAATAGGCTGGAGTTCTAATAAGTTTAAAAAAGATTGAAGTGCCTGTGTAACAGATGAGTTCTCGTCCGAAACCCTGACCCTCCGAAAGAGATTGTCCAGTTCGTACACGAGGTGCGTCCAGTTATCGCCGTGACCCTCTCTACTTTTTTGCACATGTTATGCGGGTGAAATGATGATACCATACCAAGTTCCAACACATTTAGAGTTCATTTTGTAGTGACTGTCAATTTCATAGACATTTAGCTCTCTAAACAAATCAGTAAATGACTGAAAAACAGCAAATGATGTCAGAACGTGTTGGAAATTGATGACGTCACTTTGAATGATGCATACTGAACGCAAAATAGGCTGGAGTTCAAATAAGTTTAAAAAACATTGAAGTGCCCGTGTAACAGATGAGTTCTCGTCCGAAACCCAGATACTCTGAAAGAGTCTGTCCAGTATGTACACGAGGTGCGTCCAGTTCTCGCCGTGACCCTCTCTACTCTTTTGCACATGCTATGCGGGTGAAATGATGATACCATGCCAAGTTCAAACATTTTCAGAGTTCATTTTGTAGTGATTTTCAATTTCACCGTCATTTAGCTCTCTAAACAAATCGGTAAAAGACTGAAAAATAGCAAATGATGTCAGAACATGTTGGAAATTGATGACGTCGCTTTGAATGATGCATACTGAACGCAAAAATAGGCTGGAGTTCAAATATGTTTTAAAAACATTGAAGTGCCCGTGTAACAGATGAGTTCTCGTCCGAAACCCTGATACTCCGAAAGCGATTGTCCAGTTTGTACACGAGGTGCGTCCAGTTTTCGCCGTGACCCTCTCTACTCTTTTGCACATGCTATGCGGGTGAAATGATGATACCATGCCAAGTTCCAACATTTTCAGAGTTCATTTTGTAGTGATTTTCAATTTCACCGTCATTTAGCTCTCTAAACAAATCGCTAAATTACTGTAAAACAGCAAATGATGTCAGAACGTGTTGTAAATTGATGACGTCGCTTTGAATGATGCATACTGAACGCAAAAATAGGCTGGAGTTCAAATAAGTTTAAAAACATTGAAGTGCCCGTGTAACAGATGAGTTCTCGTCTGAAACCTAGATACTCCGAAAGAGTCTGTCCAGTTTGTACACGAGGTGCGTCCAGTTTTCGCCGTGACCCTCTCTACTCTTTTGCACATGCTATGCGGGTGAAATGATGACACCAATGCAAGTTCCAACATTTTCAGAGTTCATTTTGTAGTGATTTTCAATTTCACCGTCATTTAGCTCTCTAAACAAATCGGTAAATGACTGAAAAACAGCAAATGATGTCAGAACGTGTTGGAAATTTATGTCGTCGCTTTGAATGATGCGTACTGAACGCAAAACTAGGCTGGAGTTCAAATAAGTTTTAAAAACATTGAAGTGCCCGTGTAACAGATGAGTTCTCGTCCGAAACCCTGATACTCCGAAAGAGATTGTCCAGTTTGTACACGAGGTGCGTCCAGTTTTCGCCGTGACACTGTCTACTCTTTTGCACATGCTATGCGGGTGAAATGATGATACCATGCCAAGTTCGAACATTTTCAGAGTTCATTTTGTAGTGATTTTCAATTTCACCGTCATTTAGCTCTCTAAACAAATCGGTAAATGACTGAAAAACAGCAAATGATGTCAGAACGTGTTGGAAATTGATGACGTTGCTTTGAATGATGCATACTGAACGCAAAAATAGGCTGTAGTTCAAATAAGTTTAAAAAACATTGAAGTGCCCGTGTAACAGATGAGTTCTCGTCCGAAACCCTGATACTCCGAAAGAGATTGTCCAGTTTGTACACGAGGTGCGTCCAGTTTTCGCCGTGACCCTCTCTACTCTTTTGCGCATGCTATGCGGGTGAAATGATGATACCATGCCAAGTTCCAACATTTTCAGAGTTCATTTTGTAGTGATTTTCAATTTCACCGTCATTTAGCTCTCTAAACAAATCGGTAAATGACTGAAAAACAGCAAACGATGTCAGAACGTGTTGGAAATTGATGACGTCGCTTTGAATGATGCATACTGAACGCAAAAATAGGCTGGAGTTCTAATAAGTTTAAAAAAGATTGAAGTGCCCGTGTAACAGATGAGTTCTCGTCCGAAACCCTGACCCTCCGAAAGAGATTGTCCAGTTTGTACACGAGGTGCGTCCAGTTATCGCCGTGACCCTCTCTACTTTTTTAAACATGCTATGCAGGTGAAATGATGATACCATACCAAGTTCCAACATTTTTAGAGTTCATTTTGTAGTGAATGTCAATTTCATAGACATTTAGCTCTCTAAACAAATCAGTAAATGACTGAAAAACAGCAAATGATGTCAGACCGTGTTGGAAATTGATGACGTCGCTTTGAATGATGCATACTGAACGCAAAATAGGCCGGAGTTCAAATAAGTTTAAAAAACATTGAAGTGCCCGTGTAACAGATGAGTTCTCGTCCCAAACCCAGATACTCTGAAAGAGTCTGTCCAGTATGTACACGAGGTGCGTCCAGTTCTCGCCGTGACCCTCTCTACTGTTTTGCACATGCTATGCGGGTGAAATGATGATACGATGCCAAGTTCAAACATTTTCAGAGTTCATTTTGTAGTGATTTTCGATTTCACCGTCATTTAGCTCTCTAAACAAATCGGTAAATGACTGAAAAATAGCAAATGATGTCAGAACATGTTGGAAATTGATGACGTCGCTTTGAATGATGCATACTGAACGCAAAAATAGGCTGGAGTTCAAATATGTTTTAAAAACATTGAAGTGCCCGTGTAACAGATGAGTTCTTGTCCGAAACCCTGATACTCCGAAAGAGATTGTCCAGTTTGTACACGAGGTGCGTCCAGTTTTCGCCGTGACCCTCTCTACTCTTTTGCACATGCTATGCGGGTGAAATAATGATACCATGCCAAGTTCCAACATTTTCAGAGTTCATTTTGTAGTGATTTTCAATTTCACCGTCAATTAGCTCTCTAAACAAATCGCTAAATTACTGTAAAACAGCAAATGATGTCAGAACGTGTTGTAAATTGATGACGTCGCTTTAAATGATGCATACTGAACGCAAAAATAGGCTGGAGTTCAAATAAGTTTAAAACATTGAAGTGTCCGTGTAACAGATGAGTTCTCGTCTGAAACCTAGATACTCCGAAAGAGTCTGTCCAGTTTGTACACGAGGTGCGTCCAGTTTTCGCCGTGACCCTCTCTATTCTTTTGCACATGCTATGCGGGTGAAATGATGATACCAATGCAAGTTCCAACATTTTCAGAGTTCATTTTGTAGTGATTTTCAATTTCACCGTCATTTAGCTCTCTAAACAAATCGGTAAATGACTGAAAAACAGCAAATGATGTCAGAACGTGTTGGAAATTTATGTCGTCGCTTTGAATGATGCGTACTGAACGCAAAACTAGGCTGGAGTTCAAATAAGTTTTAAAAACATTGAAGTGCCCGTGTAACAGATGAGTTCTCGTCCGAAACCCTGATACTCCGAAAGAGATTGTCCAGTTTGTACACGAGGTGCGTCCAGTTTTCGCCGTGACCCTGTCTACTCTTTTGCACATGCTATGGGGGTGAAATGATGATACCATGCCAAGTTCCAACATTTTCAGAGTTCATTTTGTAGTGATTTTCAATTTCACCGTCATTTAGCTCTCTAAACAAATCGGTAAATGACTGAAAAACAGCAAATGATGTCAGAACGTGTTGGAAATTGATGCCGTCGCTTTGAATGATGCATACTGAACGCAAAAATAGGCTGTAGTTCAAATAAGTTTAAAAAACATTGAAGTGCCCGTGTAACAGATGAGTTCTCGTCCGAAACCCTGATACTCCGAAAGAGATTGTCCAGTTTGTACACGAGGTGCGTCCAGTTTTCGCCGTGACCCTCTCTACTCTTTTGCGCATGCTATGCGGGTGAAATGATGATACCATGCCAAGTTCCAACATTTTTAGAGTTCATTTTGTAGTGATTTTCAATTTCACCGTCATTTAGCTCTCTAAACAAATCGGTAAATGACTGAAAAACAGCAAACGATGTCAGAACGTGTTGGAAATTGATGACGTCGCTTTGAATGATGCATACTGAACGCAAAAATAGGCTGGAGTTCTAATAAGTTTAAAAAAGATTGAAGTGCCCGTGTAACAGATGAGTTCTCGTCCGAAACCCTGACCCTCCGAAAGAGATTGTCCAGTTTGTACACGAGGTGCGTCCAGTTATCGCCGTGACCCTCTCTACTTTTTTGCACATGCTATGCAGGTGAAATGATGATACCATACCAAGTTCCAACATTTTTAGAGTCATTTTGTAGTGACTGTCAATTTCATAGACATTTAGCTCTCTAAACAAATCAGTAAATGACTGAAAAACAGCAAATGATGTCAGAACATGTTGGAAATTGATGACGTCGCTTTGAATGATGCATACTGAACGCAAAATAGGCCGGAGTTCAAATAAGTTTTAAAAACATTGAAGTGCCCGTGTAACAGATGAGTTCTCGTCCGAAACCCAGATACTCTGAAAGAGTCTGTCCAGTATGTACACGAGGTGCGTCCAGTTCTCGCCGTGACCCTCTCTACTCTTTTGCACATGCTATGCGGGTGAAATGATGATACGATGCCAAGTTCAAACATTTTCAGAGTTCATTTTGTAGTGATTTTCGATTTCACCGTCATTTAGCTCTCTAAACAAATCGGTAAATGACTGAAAAATAGCAAATGATGTCAGAACATGTTGGAAATTGATGACGTCGCTTTGAATGATGCATACTGAATGCAAAAATAGGCTGGAGTTCAAATATGTTTTAAAAACATTGAAGTGCCCGTGTAACAGATGAGTTCTTGTCCGAAACCCTGATACTCCGAAAGAGATTGTCCAGTTTGTACACGAGGTGCGTCCAGTTTTCGCCGTGACCCTCTCTACTCTTTTGCACATGCTATGCGGGTGAAATAATGATACCATGCCAAGTTCCAACATTTTCAGAGTTCATTTTGTAGTGATTTTCAATTTCACCGTCAGTTAGCTCTCTAAACAAATCGCTAAATTACTGTAAAACAGCGAATGATGTCAGAACGTGTTGTAAATTGATGACGTCGCTTTGAATGATGCATACTGAACGCAAAAATAGGCTGGAGTTCAAATAAGTTTAAAAACATTGAAGTGCCCGTGTAACAGATGAGTTCTCGTCTGAAACCTAGATACTCCGAAAGAGTCTGTCCTGTTTGTACACGAGGTGCGTCCAGTTTTCGCCGTGACCCTCTCTACTCTTTTGCACATGCTATGCGGGTGAAATGATGATACCATGCCAAGTTCCAACATTTTCAGAGTTCATTTTGTAGTGATTTTCAATTTCACCGTCATTTAGCTCTCTAAACAAATCGGTAAATGACTGAAAAACAGCAAATGATATCAGAACGTGTTGGAAATTTATGTCGTCGCTTTGAATGATCCATACTGAACGCAAAACTAGGCTGGAGTTCAAATAAGTTTTAAAAACATTGAAGTGCCCGTGTAACAGATGAGTTCTCGTCCGAAACCCTGATACTCCGAAAGAGATTGTCCAGTTTGTACACGAGGTGCGTCCAGTTTTCGCCGTGACCCTATCTACTCTTTTGCACATGCTATGCGGGTGAAATGATGATACCATGCCAAGTTCCAACATTTTCAGAGTTCATTTTGTAGTGATTTTCAATTTCACCGTCATTTAGCTCTCTAAACAAATCGGTAAATGACTGAAAAACAGCAAACGATGTCAGAACGTGTTGGATATTTATGTCGTCGCTTTGAATGATGCATACTGAACGCAAAACTAGGCTGCAGTTCAAATAAGTTTAAAAAACATTGAAGTGCCCGTGTAACAGATGAGTTCTCGTTCGAAACCCTGATACTCCGAAAGAGATTGTCCAGTTTGTACACGAGGTGCGTCCAGTTTTCGCCGTGACCCTGTCTACTCTTTTGCACATGCTATGCGGGTGAAATGATGATACCATGCCAAGTTCCAACATTTTCAGAGTTCATTTTGTAGTGATTTTCAATTTCACCGTCATTTAGCTCTCTAAACAAATCGGTAAATGACTGAAAAACAGCAAACGATGTCAGAACGTGTTGGAAATTGATGACGTCGCTTTGAATGATGCATATTGAACGCAAAAATAGGCTGGAGTTCTAATAAGTTTAAAAAAGATTGAAGTGCCCGTGTAACAGATGAGTTCTCGTCCGAAACCCTGACCCTCCGAAAGAGATTGTCCAGTTTGTACACGAGGTGCGTCCAGTTATCGCCGTGACCCTCTCTACTTTTTTAAACATGCTATGCAGGTGAAATGATGATACCATACCAAGTTCCAACATTTTTAGAGTTCATTTTGTAGTGACTGTCAATTTCATAGACATTTAGCTCTCTAAACAAATCAATAAATGACTGAAAAACAGCAAATGATGTCAGAACGTGTTGGAAATTGATGACGTCGCTTTGAATGATGCATACTGAACGCAAAATAGGCCGGAGTTCAAATAAGTTTAAAAAACATTGAAGTGCCCGTGTAACAGATGAGTTCTCGTCCGAATCCCAGATACTCTGAAAGAGTCTGTCCAGTATGTACACGAGGTGCGTCCAGTTCTCGCCGTGACCCTCTCTACTCTTTTGCACATGCTATGCGGGTGAAATGATGATACGATGCCAAGTTCAAACATTTTCAGAGTTCATTTTGTAGTGATTTTCGATTTCACCGTCATTTAGCTCTCTAAGCAAATCGGTAAATGACTGAAAAATAGCAAATGATGTCAGAACATGTTGGAAATTGATGACGTCGCTTTGAATGATGCATACTGAACGCAAAAATAGGCTGGAGTTCAAATATGTTTTAAAAACATTGAAGTGCCCGTGTAACAGATGAGTTCTTGTCCGAAACCCTGATACTCCGAAAGAGATTGTCCAGTTTGTACACGAGGTGCGTCCAGTTTTCGCCGTGACCCTGTCTACTCTTTTGCACATGCTATGCGGGTGAAATGATGATACCATGCCAAGTTCCAACATTTTCAGAGTTCATTTTGTAGTGATTTTCAATTTCACCGTCATTTAGCTCTCTAAACAAATCGGTAAATGACTGAAAAACAGCAAACGATGTCAGAACGTGTTGGAAATTGATGACGTCGCTTTGAATGATGCATATTGAACGCAAAAATAGGCTGGAGTTCTAATAAGTTTAAAAAAGATTGAAGTGCCCGTGTAACAGATGAGTTCTCGTCCGAAACCCTGACCCTCCGAAAGAGATTGTCCAGTTTGTACACGAGGTGCGTCCAGTCATCGCCGTGACCCTCTCTACTTTTTTAAACATGCTATGCAGGTGAAATGATGATACCATCCCAAGTTCCAACATTTTTAGAGTTCATTTTGTAGTGACTGTCAATTTCATAGACATTTAGCTCTCTAAACAAATCAATAAATGACTGAAAAACAGCAAATGATGTCAGAACGTGTTGGAAATTGATGACGTCGCTTTGAATGATGCATACTGAACGCAAAATAGGCCGGAGTTCAAATAAGTTTAAAAAACATTGAAGTGCCCGTGTAACAGATGAGTTCTCGTCCGAATCCCAGATACTCTGAAAGAGTCTGTCCAGTATGTACACGAGGTGCGTCCAGTTCTCGCCGTGACCCTCTCTACTCTTTTGCACATGCTATGCGGGTGAAATGATGATACGATGCCAAGTTCAAACATTTTCAGAGTTCATTTTGTAGTGATTTTCGATTTCACCGTCATTTAGCTCTCTAAACAAATCGGTAAATGACTGAAAAATAGCAAATGATGTCAGAACATGTTGGAAATTGATGACGTCGCTTCGAATGATGCATACTGAACGCAAAAATAGGCTGGAGTTCAAATATGTTTTAAAAACATTGAAGTGCCCGTGTAACAGATGAGTTCTTGTCCGAAACCCTGATACTCCGAAAGAGATTGTCCAGTTTGTACACGAGGTGCGTCCAGTTTTCGCCGTGACCCTCTCTACTCTTTTGCACATGCTATGCGGGTGAAATAATGATACCATGCCAAGTTCCAACATTTTCAGAGTTCATTTTGTAGTGATTTTCAATTTCACCGTCAATTAGCTCTCTAAACAAATCCCTAAATTACTGTAAAACAGCAAATGATGTCAGAACGTGTTGTAAATTGATGACGTCGCTTTGAATGATGCATACTGAACGCAAAAATAGGCTGGAGTTCAAATAAGTTTAAAAACATTGAAGTGCCCGTGTAACAGATGAGTTCTCGTCTGAAACCTAGATACTCCGAAAGAGTCTGTCCTGTTTGTACACGAGGTGCGTCCAGTTTTCGCCGTGACCCTCTCTACTCTTTTGCACATGCTATGCGGGTGAAATGATGATACCATGCCAAGTTCCAACATTTTCAGAGTTCATTTTGTAGTGATTTTCAATTTCACCGTCATTTAGCTCTCTAAACAAATCGGTAAATGACTGAAAAACAGCAAATGATGTCAGAACGTGTTGGAAATTTATGTCGTCGCTTTGAATGATCCATACTGAACGCAAAACTAGGCTGGAGTTCAAATAAGTTTTAAAAACATTGAAGTGCCCGTGTAACAGATGAGTTCTCGTCCGAAACCCTGATACTCCGAAAGAGATTGTCCAGTTTGTACACGAGGTGCGTCCAGTTTTCGCCGTGACCCTATCTACTCTTTTGCACATGCTATGCGGGTGAAATGATGATACCATGCCAAGTTCCAACATTTTCAGAGTTCATTTTGTAGTGATTTTCAATTTCACCGTCATTTAGCTCTCTAAACAAATCGGTAAATGACTGAAAAACAGCAAACGATGTCAGAACGTGTTGGAAATTTATGTCGTCGCTTTGAATGATGCATACTGAACGCAAAACTAGGCTGCAGTTCAAATAAGTTTAAAAAACATTGAAGTGCCCGTGTAACAGATGAGTTCTCGTTCGAAACCCTGATACTCCGAAAGAGATTGTCCAGTTTGTACACGAGGTGCGTCCAGTTTTCGCCGTGACCCTGTCTACTCTTTTGCACATGCTATGCGGGTGAAATGATGATACCATGCCAAGTTCCAACATTTTCAGAGTTCATTTTGTAGTGATTTTCAATTTCACCGTCATTTAGCTCTCTAAACAAATCGGTAAATGACTGAAAAACAGCAAACGATGTCAGAACGTGTTGGAAATTTATGTCGTCGCTTTGAATGATGCATACTGAACGCAAAACTAGGCTGGAGTTCAAATAAGTTTAAAAAACATTGAAGTGCCCGTGTAACAGATGAGTTCTCGTTCGAAACCCTGATACTCCGAAAGAGATTGTCCAGTTTGTACACGAGGTGCGTCCAGTTTTCGCCGTGACCCTCTCTACTCTTTTGCACATGCTATGTGGGTGAAATGATGATACCATTCCAAGTTCCAACATTTTCAGAGTTCATTTTGTAGTGATTTTCAATTTCACCGTCATTTAGCTCTCTAAACAAATCGGTAAATGACTGAAAAACAGCAAATGATGTCAGAACGTGTTGGAAATTGATGACGTCGCTTTGAATGATGCATATTGAATGCAAAAATAGGCTGGAGTTCAAATAAGTTTAAAAAACATTAAAGTGCCCGTGTAACAGATGAGTTCTCGTCCGAAACCCAGATACTCTGAAAGAGTCTGTCCAGTATGTACACGAGGTGCGTCCAGTTCTCGCCGTGACCCTCTCTACTCTTTTGCACATGCTATGCGGGTGAAATGATGATACGATGCCAAGTTCAAACATTTTCAGAGTTCATTTTGTAGTGATTTTCGATTTCACCGTCATTTAGCTCTCTAAACAAATCGGTAAATGACTGAAAAATAGCAAATGATGTCAGAACATGTTGGAAATTGATGACGTCGCTTTGAATCATGCATACTGAACGCAAAAATAGGCTGGAGTTCAAATATGTTTTAAAAACATTGAAGTGCCCGTGTAACAGATGAGTTCTTGTCCGAAACCCTGATACTCCGAAAGAGATTGTCCAGTTTGTACACGAGGTGCGTCCAGTTTTCGCCGTGACCCTCTCTACTCTTTTGCACATGCTATGCGGGTGAAATAATGATACCATGCCAAGTTCCAACATTTTCAGAGTTCATTTTGTAGTGATTTTCAATTTCACCGTCAATTAGCTCTCTAAACAAATCCCTAAATTACTGTAAAACAGCAAATGATGTCAGAACGTGTTGTAAATTGATGACGTCGCTTTGAATGATGCATACTGAACGCAAAAATAGGCTGGAGTTCAAATAAGTTTAAAAACATTGAAGTGCCCGTGTAACAGATGAGTTCTCGTCTGAAACCTAGATACTCCGAAAGAGTCTGTCCTGTTTGTACACGAGGTGCGTCCAGTTTTCGCCGTGACCCTCTCTACTCTTTTGCACATGCTATGCGGGTGAAATGATGATACCATGCCAAGTTCCAACATTTTCAGAGTTCATTTTGTCGTCATTTTCAATTTCACCGTCATTTAGCTCTCTAAACAAATCGCTAAATTACTGTAAAACAGCAAATGATGTCAGAACGTGTTGGAAATTGATGACGTCGCTTTGAATGATGCATACTGAACGCAAAAATAGGCTGGAGTTCAAATAAGTTTAAAAAACATTGAAGTGCCCGTGTAACAGATGAGTTCTCGTCCGAAACCTAGATACTCCGAAAGAGTCTGTCCAGTTTGTACATGAGGTGCGTCCAGTTTTCGCCGTGACCCTCTCTACTCTTTTGCACATGCTATGCGGGTGAAATGATGATACCATGCCAAGTTCCAACATTTTCAGAGTTCATTTTGTAGTGATTTTCAATTTCACCGTCATTTAGCTCTCTAAACAAATCGGTAAATGACTGAAAAACAGCAAACGATGTCAGAACGTGTTGGAAATTTATGTCGTCGCTTTGAATGATGCATACTGAACGCAAAACTAGGCTGCAGTTCAAATAAGTTTAAAAAACATTGAAGTGCCCGTGTAACAGATGAGTTCTCGTCCGAAACCCAGATACTCTGAAAGAGTCTGTCCAGTTTGTACACGAGGTGCGTCCAGTTCTCGCCGTGACCCTCTCTACTCTTTTGCACATGCTATGCGGGTGAAATGATGATACGATGCCAACTTCAAACATTTTCAGAGTTCATTTTGTAGTGATTTTCGATTTCACCGTCATTTAGCTCTCTAAACAAATCGGTAAATGACTGAAAAATAGCAAATGATGTCAGAACATGTTGGAAATTGATGACGTCGCTTTGAATGATGCATACTGAACGCAAAAATAGGCTGGAGTTCAAATATGTTTTAAAAACAATGAAGTGCCCGTGTAACAGTTGAGTTCTTGTCCGAAACCCTGATACTCCGAAAGAGATTGTCCAGTTTGTACACGAGGTGCGTCCAGTTTTCGCCGTGACCCTCTCTACTCTTTTGCACATGCTATGCGGGTGAAATAATGATACCATGCCAAGTTCCAACATTTTCAGAGTTCATTTTGTAGTGATTTTCAATTTCACCGTCAATTAGCTCTCTAAACAAATCCCTAAATTACTGTAAAACAGCAAATGATGTCAGAACGTGTTGTAAATTGATGACGTCGCTTTGAATGATGCATATTGAACGCAAAAATAGGCTGGAGTTCAAATAAGTTTAAAAACATTGAAGTGCCCGTGTAACAGATGAGTTCTCGTCTGAAACCTAGATACTCCGAAAGAGTCTGTCCTGTTTGTACACGAGGTGCGTCCAGTTTTCGCCGTGACCCTCTCTACTCTTTTGCACATGCTATGCGGGTGAAATGATGATACCATGCCAAGTTCCAACATTTTCAGAGTTCATTTTGTCGTGATTTTCAATTTCACCGTCATTTAGCTCTCTAAACAAATCGCTAAATTACTGTAAAACAGCAAATGATGTCAGAACGTGTTGGAAATTGATGACGTCGCTTTGAATGATGCATACTGAACGCAAAAATAGGCTGGAGTTCAAATAAGTTTAAAAAACATTGAAGTGCCCGTGTAACAGATGAGTTCTCGTCCGAAACCTAGATACTCCGAAAGAGTCTGTCCAGTTTGTACATGAGGTGCGTCCAGTTTTCGCCGTGACCCTCTCTACTCTTTTGCACATGCTATGCGGGTGAAATGATGATACCATGCCAAGTTCCAACATTTTCAGAGTTCATTTTGTAGTGATTTTCAATTTCACCGTCATTTAGCTCTCTAAACAAATCGGTAAATGACTGAAAAACAGCAAACGATGTCAGAACGTGTTGGAAATTTATGTCGTCGCTTTGAATGATGCATACTGAACGCAAAACTAGGCTGCAGTTCAAATAAGTTTAAAAAACATTGAAGTGCCCGTGTAACAGATGAGTTCTCGTTCGAAACCCCGATACTCCGAAAGAGATTGTCCAGTTTGTACACGAGGTGCGTCCAGTTTTCGCCGTGACCCTCTCTACTCTTTTGCACATGCTATGTGGGTGAAATGATGATACCATTCCAAGTTCCAACATTTTCAGAGTTCATTTTGTAGTGATTTTCAATTTCACCGTCATTTAGCTCTCTAAACAAATCGGTAAATGACTGAAAAACAGCAAATGGTGTCAGAACGTGTTGGAAATTTATGTCGTCGCTTTGAATGATGCGTACTGAACGCAAAACTAGGCTGGAGTTCAAATAAGTTTTAAAAACATTGAAGTGCCCGTGTAACAGATGAGCTCTCGTCCGAAACCCTGATACTCTGAAAGAGATTGTCCAGTTTGTACACGAGGTGCGTCCTGTTTTCGCCGTGACCCTCTCTACTCTTTTGCACATGCAATGCAGGTGAAAGGATGATACCATGCCAAGTTCCAACATTTTCAGAGTTCATTTTGTAGTGATTTTCAATTTTACCGTCACTTAGCTCTCTAAACAAATCGGTAAATGACTGAAAAACAGCAAATGATGTCAGAACGTGTTGGAAATTTATGTTGTCGCTTTGAATGATGCATACTGAACTCAAAAATAGGCTGTAGTTCAAATAAGTTTAAAAAACATTGAAGTGCCCGTGTAACAGATGAGTTCTCGTTCGAAACCCTGATACTCCGAAAGAGATTGTCCAGTTTGTACACGAGGTGCGTCCAGTTTTCGCCGTGACCCTGTCTACTCTTTTGCACATGCTATGCGGGTGAAATGATGACACCATGCCAAGTTCCAACATTTTCAGAGTACATTTTGTAGTGATTTTCAATTTCACCGTCATTTAGCTCTCTAAACAAATCGGTAAATGACTGAAAAACAGCAAACGATGTCAGAACGTGTTGGAAATTTATGTCGTCGCTTTGAATGATGCATACTGAACGGAAAACTAGGCTGGAGTTCAAATAAGTTTAAAAAACATTGAAGTGCCCGTGTAACAGATGAGTTCTCGTTCGAAACCCTGATACTCCGAAAGAGATTGTCCAGTTTGTACACGAGGTGCGTCCAGTTTTCGCCGTGACCCTCTCTACTCTTTTGCACATGCTATGCGGGTGAAATGATGACACCATGCCAAGTTCCAACATTTTCAGAGTTCATTTTGTAGTGATTTTCAATTTCACCGTCATTTAGCTCTCTAAACAAATCGGTAAATGACTGAAAAACAGCAAATGATGTCAGAACGTGTTGGAAATTGATGACGTCGCTTTGAATGATGCATATTGAATGCAAAAATAGGCTGGAGTTCAAATAAGTTTAAAAAACATTAAAGTGCCCGTGTAACAGATGAGTTCTCGTCCGAAACCCTGATACTCCGAAAGAGATTGTCCAGTTTGTACACGAGGTGCGTCCTGTTTTCGCCGTGACCCTCTCTACTCTTTTGCACATGCTATGCGGGTGAAACGATGATACCATGCCAAGTTCCAATATTTTCAGAGTTCATTTTGTAGTGATTTTCAATTTCACCGTCATTTAGCTCTCTAAACAAATCGGTAAATGACTGAAAAACAGCAAATGATGTCAGAACGTGTTGGAAATTGATGACATCACTTTGAATGATGCATACTGAACGCAAAAATAGGCTGGAGTTCAAATAAGTTTAAAAAACATTGAAGTGCCCGTGTAATAGATGAGTTCTCGTCCGAAACCCTGATACTACGAAAGAGATTGTCCAGTTTGTACACGAGGTGCGTGCTGTTTTCGCCGTGACCCTCTCTACTCTTTTGCACATGCAATGCGGGTGAAAGGATGATACCATGCCAAGTTCCAACATTTTCAGAGTTCATTTTGTAGTGATTTTCAATTTCACCGTCACTTAGCTCTCTAAACAAATCGGTAAATGACTGAAAAACAGCAAATGATGTCAGAACTTGTTGGAAATATATGTCGTCGCTTTGAATGATGCATACTGAACGCAAAACTAGGCTAGAGTTCAAATAAGTTTAAAAAACATTGAAGTGCCTGTGTAACAGATGAGTTCTCGTTCGAAACCCTGATACTCCGAAAGAGATTGTCCAGTTTGTACACGAGGTGCGTCCAGTTTTCGCCGTGACCCTCTCTACTCTTTTGCACATGCTATGCGGGTGAAATGATGATACCATGCCAAGTTCCAACATTTTCAGAGTTCATTTTGTAGTGATTTTCAATTTCACCGTCATTTAGCTCTCTAAACAAATCGGTAAATGACTGAAAAACAGCAAATGATGTTAGAACGTGTTGGAAATTGATGTCGTCGCTTTGAATGATGCATATTGAATGCAAAAATAGGCTGGAGTGCAAATAAGGTTAAAAAACAATAAAGTGCCCGTGTAACAGATGAGTTCTCGTCCGAAACCCTGATACTCCGAAAGAGATTGTCCAGTTTGTACACGAGGTGCCTCCAGTTTTCGCCGTGACCCTCTCTACTCTTTTGCACATGCTATGCGGGTGAAATGATGATACCATACCAAGTTCCAACATTTTCAGAGTTCATTTTGTAGAGATTTTCAATTTCACCATCATTTAGCTCTCTAAACAAATCGGTAAATGACTGAAAAACAGCAAATGATGTCAGAACGTGTTGGAAATTGATGACGTCGCTTTGAATGATGCATACTGAACGCAAAAATACGCTGGAGTTCAAATAAGTTTTAAAAACATTGAAGTGCCCGTGTAACAGATGAGTTCTCGTCCGAAACCCTGATACTCCGAAAGAGATTGTCCAGTTTGTACACGAGGTGCGTCCAGTTTTTGCCGTGACCCTCTCTACACTTTTGGACATCCTATGCGGGTGAAATGATGATACCATGCCAAGTTCCAACATTTTCAGAGTTCATTTTGTAGTGATTTTCAATTTCACCATCATTTATCTTTCTAAACAAATCGGTAAATGACTGAAAACAGCAAATGATGTCAGAACGTGTTGGAAATTGATGACGTCGCTTTGAATGATGCATAGTGAACGCAAAAATAGGTTGGAGTTCAAATAAGTTTAAAAAACATTGAAGTGCCCGTGTAATAGATGAGTTCTCGTCCGAAGCCCTGATACTCCGAAAGAGATTGTCCAGTTTGTACACGAGGTGCGTCCAGTTTTCGCCGTGACCCTCTCTACTCTTTTGCACATGCTATGCGGGTGAAATGATGATACCATGCCAAGTTCCAACATTTTCAGAGTTCATTTTGTAGTGATTTTCAATTTCACTGTCATTTAGCTCTCTAAACAAATCGGTAAATGACTGAAAAACAGCAAATCATGTCAGAACGTGTTGGAAATTGATGACGTCACATTGAATGATGCATACTGAACGCAAAAATAGGCTGGAGTTCAAATAAGCCTAAAAAACATTGAAGTGCCCGTGTAATAGATGAGTTCTCGTCCGAAACCCTGATACTCCGAAAGAGATTGTCCAGTTTGTACACGAGGTGCGTCCTGTTTTCGCCGTGACCCTCTCTACTCTTTTGCACATGCTATGCGGGTGAAATGATGATACCATGCCAAGTTCCAACATTTTCAGAGTTCATTTTGTAGTGATTTTCAATTTCACCGTCATTTAGCTCTCTAAACAAATCGGTAAATGACTGAAAAACAGCAAATGATGTCAGAACGTGTTGGAAATTTATGTCGTCGCTTTGAATGATGCATACTGAACGCAAAACTAGGCTGGAGTTCAAATAAGTTTAAAAAACATTGAAGTGCCCGTGTAACAGATGAGTTCTCTTTCGAAACCCTGATACTCCGAAAGAGATTGTCCAGTTTGTACACGAGGAGCGTCCAGTTTTCGCCGTGACCCTCTCTACTCTTTTGCACATGCTATGCGGGTGAAATGATGATACCATGCCAAGTTCCAACATTTTCAGAGTTCATTTTGTAGTGATTTTCAATTTCACCGTCATTTAGCTCTCTAAACAAATCGGTAAATGACTGAAAAACAGCAAATGAATTCAGAACGTGTTGGAAATTGATGTCGTCGCTTTGAATGATGCATACTGAACGCAAAAATAGGCTGGAGTTCAAATAAGTTTAAAAAACATTGAAGTGCCCATGTAATAGATGAGTTCTCGTCCGAAACCCTGATACTCCGAAAGAGATTGTCCAGTTTGTACACGAGGTGCGTCCAGTTTTCGCCGTGACCCTCTCTACTCTTTTGCACATGCTATGCGGGTGAAATGATGATACCATGCCAAGTTCCAACATTTTCAGAGTTCATTTTTTAGTGATTTTAAATTTCACCGTCATTTAGCTCTCTAAACAAATCGGTAAATGACTGAAAAACAGCAAATGATGTCGGAACGTGTTGGAAATTGATGACGTCACTTTGAATGATGTATACTGAACGCAAAAATAGGCTGGAGTTCAAATAAGTTTAAAAAACATTGAAGTGCCCGTGTAATAGATGAGTTCTCGTCCGAAACCCTGATACTCCGAAAGAGATTGTCCAGTTTGTACACGAGGTGCGTCCAGCTTTCGCCGTGACCCTCTCTACTCTTTTGCACATGCTATGCGGGTGAAATGATGATACCATGCCAAGTTCCAACATTTTCAGAGTTCATTTTGTAGTGATTTTCAATTTCACCGTCATTTAGCTCTCTAAACAAATCGGTAAATGACTGAAAAACAGCAAATGATGTCAGAACGTGTTGGAAATTGATGACGTCGCTTTGAATGATGCATACTGAACGCAAAAATACGCTGGAGTTCAAATAAGTTTTAAAAACATTGAAGTGCCCGTGTAACAGATGAGTTCTCGTCCGAAACCCTGATACTCCGAAAGAGATTGTCCAGTTTGTACACGAGGTGCGTCCAGTTTTTGCCGTGACCCTCTCTACACTTTTGCACATCCTATGCGGGTGAAATGATGATACCATGCCAAGTTCCAACATTTTCAGAGTTCATTTTGTAGTGATTTTCAATTTCACCATCATTTATCTTTCTAAACAAATCGGTAAATGACTGAAAACAGCAAATGATGTCAGAACGTGTTGGAAATTGATGACGTCGCTTTGAATGATGCATAGTGAACGCAAAAATAGGTTGGAGTTCAAATAAGTTTAAAAAACATTGAAGTGCCCGTGTAATAGATGAGTTCTCGTCCGAAGCCCTGATACTCCGAAAGAGATTGTCCAGTTTGTACACGAGGTGCGTCCAGTTTTCGCCGTGACCCTCTCTACTCTTTTGCACATGCTATGCGGGTGAAATGAAGATACCATGCCAAGTTCCAACATTTTCAGAGTTCATTTTGTAGTGATTTTCAATTTCACTGTCATTTAGCTCTCTAAACAAATCGGTAAATGACTGAAAAACAGCAAATGATGTCAGAACGTGTTGGAAATTGATGACGTCACATTGAATGATGCATACTGAACGCAAAAATAGGCTGGAGTTCAAATAAGCCTAAAAAACATTGAAGTGCCCGTGTAATAGATGAGTTCTCGTCCGAAACCCTGATACTCCGAAAGAGATTGTCCAGTTTGTACACGAGGTGCGTCCTGTTTTCGCCGTGACCCTCTCTTCTCTTTTGCACATGCTATGCGGGTGAAATGATGATACCATGCCAGGTTCCAACATTTTCAGAGTTCATTTTGTAGTGATTTTCAATTTCACCGTCATTTAGCTCTCTAAACAAATCGGTAAATGACTGAAAAACAGCAAATGATGTCAGAACGTGTTGGAAATTTATGTCGTCGCTTTGAATGATGCATACTGAACGCAAAACTAGGCTGGAGTTCCAATAAGTTTAAAAAACATTGAAGTGCCCGTGTAACAGATGAGTTCTCTTTCGAAACCCTGATACTCCGAAAGAGATTGTCCAGTTTGTACACGAGGAGCGTCCAGTTTTCGCCGTGACCCTCTCTACTCTTTTGCACATGCTATGCGGGTGAAATGATGATACCATGCCAAGTTCCAACATTTTCAGAGTTCATTTTGTAGTGATTTTCAATTTCACCGTCATTTAGCTCTCTAAACAAATCGGTAAATGACTGAAAAACAGCAAATGAATTCAGAACGTGTTGGAAATTGATGGCGTCGCTTTGAATGATGCATACTGAACGCAAAAATAGGCTGGAGTTCAAATAAGTTTAAAAAACATTCAAGTGCCCGTGTAATAGATGAGTTCTCGTCCGAAACCCTGATACTCCGAAAGAGATTGTCCAGTTTGTACACGAGGTGCGTCCAGTTTTCGCCGTGACCCTCTCTACTCTTTTGCACATGCTATGCGGGTGAAATGATGATACCATGCCAAGTTCCAACATTTTCAGAGTTCATTTTTTAGTGATTTTAAATTTCACCGTCATTTAGCTCTCTAAACAAATCGGTAAATGACTGAAAAACAGCAAATGATGTCGGAACGTGTTGGAAATTGATGACGTCACTTTGAATGATGTATACTGAACGCAAAAATAGGCTGGAGTTCAAATAAGTTTAAAAAACATTGAAGTGCCCGTGTAATAGATGAGTTCTCGTCCGAAACCCTGATACTCCGAAAGAGATTGTCCAGTTTGTACACGAGGTGCGTCCAGTTTTCGCCGTGACCCTGTCTACTCTTTTGCACATGCTATGCGGGTGAAATGATGATACCATGCCAAGTTCCAACATTTTCAGAGTTCATTTTGTAGTGATTTTCAATTTCACCGTCATTTAGCTCTCTAAACAAATCGGTAAATGACTGAAAAACAGCAAATGATGTCAGAACGTGTTGGAAATTGATGACGTCGCTTTGAATGATGCATACTGAACGAAAAAATACGCTGGAGTTCAAATAAATTTTAAAAACATTGAAGTGCCCGTGTAACAGATTAGTTCTCGTCCGAAACCCTGATACTCCGAAAGAGATTGTCCAGTTTGTACACGAGGTGCGTCCAGTTTTTGCCGTGACCCTCTCTACACTTTTGCACATCCTATGCGGGTGAAATGATGATACCATGCCAAGTTCCAACATTTTCAGAGTTCATTTTGAAGTGATTTTCAATTTCACCGTCATTTATCTTTCTAAACAAATCGGTAAATGACTGAAAACAGCAAATGATGTCAGAACGTGTTGGAAATTGATGACGTCGCTTTGAATGACGCATAGTGAACGCAAAAATAGGTTGGAATTCAAATAAGTTTAAAAATCATTGAAGTGCCCGTGTAATAGATGAGTTCTCGTCTGAAACCCTGATACTCCGAAAGAGATTGTCCAGTTTGTACACGAGTTGCGTCCAGTTTTCGCCGTGACCCTCTCTACTCTTTTGCACATGCTATGCAGGTGAAATGATGATACCATGCCAAGTTCCAACATTTTCAGAGTTCATTTTGTTGTTATTTTCAATTTCACCATCATTTAGCTCTCTAAACAAATCGGTAAATGACTGAAAAACAGCAAATGATGTCAGAACGTGTTGGAAATTTATGTCGTCGCTTTGAATGATGCATACTGAACGCAAAACTAGGCTGGAGTTCAAATAAGTTTAAAAAACATTGAAGTGCTCGGGTAACAGATGAGTTCTCGTTCGAAACCCTGATACTCCGAAAGAGATTGTCCAGTTTGTACACGTGGTGCGTCCAATTTTCACCGTGACCCTCTCTACTCTTTTACACATGCCATGAGGGTGAAATGATGATACCATGCCAAGTTGCAACATTTTCAGAGTTCATTTTGTAGTGATTTTCAATTTCACCGTCATTTAGCTCTCTAAACAAATCGGTAAATGACTGAAAAACAGCAAATGATGTCAGAACGTGTTGGAAATTGATAACGTCGCTTTGAATGATGCATACTGAACGCAAAAATAGGCTGGAGTTCAAATAAGTTTAAAAAACATTAAAATGCCCGTGTAACAGATGAGTTCTCGTCCGAAACCCGGATACTCCGAAAGAGATTGTCCAGTTTGTACACGAGGTGCATCCAGTTTTCGCCGTGACCCTCCCTACTCTTTTGCACATGCTATGAGGGTGAAATGATGATACCATGCCAAGTTCCAACATTTTCAGAGTTCATTTTGTAGTGATTTTCAATTTCACCGTCATTTAGCTCTCTAAACAAATCGGTAAATGACTGAAAAACAGCAAATGAAGTCAGAACATGTTGGAAATTGATGTCGTCGCTTTGAATGATGCATCCTGAACGCAAAAATAGGCTGGAGTTCAAATAAGTTTAAAAAACATTGAAGTGCCCGTGTAACAGATGAGTTCTCGTCCGAAACCCGGATACTCCGAAAGAGATTGTCCAGTTTGTACACGAGGTGCGTCCAGTTTTCGCCGTGACCCTCCCTACTCTTTTGCACATACTATGCGGGTGAAATGATGATACCATGCCAAGTTCCAACATATTCAGAGTTCATTTTGTAGTGATTTTAAATTTCACCGTCATTTAGCTCTCTAAACAAATCGGTAAATGACTGAAAAAGAGCAAATGATGTGAGAACGTGTTGGAAATTGATGACGTCACTTTGAATGATGCATACTGAACGCAAAAATAGGCTGGAGTTCAAATAAGTTTTAAAAACATTGAAGTGCCCGTGTAACAGATGAGTTCTCGTCCGAAACCCTGATACTCCGAAAGAGATTGTCCAGTTTGTACACGAGGTGCGTCCAGTTTTCGCAGTGACCCTCTCTACTCTCTTGGACATGCTATGCGGGTGAAATGATGATACCATACCAAGTTCCAACATTTTCAGAGTTCATTTTGTAGTGATTTTCAATTTCACCGTCATTTAGCTCTCTAAACAACTCTGTAAATGACTGAAAAACAGCAAATGATGTCAGAACGTGTTGGAAATTGATGACGTCGCTTTGAGTGATGCATACTGAACGCAAAAATACGCTGGAGTTCAAATAAGTTTTAAAAATATTGAAGTGCCCGTGTAACAGATGAGTTCTCGTCCGAAACCCTGATACTCTGAAAGAGATTGTCCAGTTTGTACACGAGGTGCGTCCAGTTTTTGCCGTGACCCTCTCCACTCTTTTGCGCATGCTATGCGGGTGAAATGATGATACCATGCCAAGTTCCAACATTTTCAGAGTTCATTTTGAAGTGATTTTCAATTTCACCGTCATTTAGCTTTCTAAACAAATCGGTAAATGACTGAAAACAGCAAATGATGTCAGAACGTGTTGGAAATTGATGACGTCGCTTTGAATGATGCATACTGAACGCAAAAATAGGCTGGAGTTCAAATAAGTTTAAAAAACATTGAAGTGCCCGTGTAACAGATGAGTTCTCGTCCGAAACCCAGATACTCCGAAATAGTCTGTCCAGTTTGTACACGAGGTGCGTCCAGTTTTCGCCGTGACCCTCTCTACTCTTTTGCACATGCTATGCGGGTGAAATGATGATACCATGCCAAGTTCCAACATTTTCAAAGTTCATTTTGTAGTGATTTTAAATTTCACCGTCATTTAGCTCTCTAAACAAATCGGTAAATGACTGAAAAACAGCAAATGATGTCAGAACGTGTTGGAAATTTATGTCGTCGCTTTGAATGATGCATACTGAACGCAAAACTAGGCTGGAGTTCAAATAAGTTTAAAAAACATTGAAGTGCCCGTGTAACAGATGAGTTCTCATTCGAAACCCTGATACTCCGAAAGAGATTGTCCAGTTTGTACACGAGGAGCGTCCAGTTTTCGCCGTGACCCTCTGTACTCTTTTGCACATGCTATGCGAGTGAAATGATGATACCATGCCAAGTTCCAACATTTTCAGAGTTCATTTTGTAGTGATTTTCAATTTCACCGTCATTTAGCTCTCTAAACAAATCGGTAAATGACTGAAAAACAGCAAACGATGTCAGAACGTGTTGGAAATTGATGACGTTGCTTTGAATGATGCATACTGAACGCAAAAATAGGCTGGAGTTCAAATAAGTTTAAAAAAGATTGAAGTGCCCGTGTAACAGATGAGTTCTCGTCCGAAACCCTGACCCTCTGAAAGAGATTGACCAGTTTGTACACGAGGTGCGTCCAGTTTTCGCCGTGACCCTCTCTACTTTTTTGCACATGCTATGCGGGTGAAATGATGATACCATGCCAAGTTCCAACATTTTCAGAGTTCATTTTGTAGTGACTGTCAATTTCACAGTCATTTAGCTCTCTAAACAAATCAGTAAATGACTGAAAAATAGCAAATGATGTCAGAACGTGTTGGAAATTGATGACGTCGCTTCGAATGATGCATACTGAACGCAAAATAGGCTGGAGTCCAAATAAGTTTGAAAAACATTGAAGTGCCCGTGTAACAGATGAGTTCTCGTCCGAAACCCAGATACTCCGAAAGAGTCTGTCCAGTTTGTACACGAGGTGCGTCCAGTTTTCGCCGTGACCCTCTCTACTCTTTTGCACATGCTATGCGGCTGAAATGATGATACCATGCCAAGTTCCAACATTTTCAGAGTTCATTTTGTAGTGATTTTCAATTTCACCGTCCTTTAGCTCTCTAAACAAATCGGTAAATGACTGAAAAACAGCAAATGATGTCAGAACGTGTTGGAAATTGATGACGTCACTTTGAATGATGCATACTGAACGCAAAAATAGGCTGGAGTTCAAATAAGTTTAAAAAACATTGAAGTGCCCGTGTAACAGAATAGTTCTCTTCCGAAACCCTGATACTCCGAAAGAGATTGTCCAGTTTGTACACGAGGTGCGTCCAGTTTTCGCCGTGACCCTCTCTACTCTTTTGCACATGCAATGCGGGTGAAACAATGATACCATGCCAAGTTCCAACATTTTCAGAGTTCATTTTGTAGTGATTTTCAATTTCACCGTCATTTAGCTCCCTAAACAAATCGGTAAAAGACTGAAAAACAGCAAATGATTTCAGAACGTGTTGGAAATTGATGACGTCGCTTTGAATGTTGCATACTGAATGCAAAAATAGGCTGGAGTTCAAATAAGTTTAAAAACATTGAAGTGCCCATGTAATAGATGAGTTCTCGTCCGAAATCCTGATACTCCGAAAGTGATTGTCCAGTTTGTACACGAGGAGCGTCCAGTTTTCGCCGTGACCCTCTCTACTCTTTTGCACATCCTATGCGGGTGAAATGATGATACCATGCCAAGTTCCAACATTTTCAGAGTTCATTTTCTAGTGACTATCAATTTCACAGTCATGTAGCTCTCTAAACAAATCAGTAAATGACTGAAAAACAGCAAATGATGTCAGAACGTGTTGGAAATTGATGACGTCGCTTTGAATGATGCAGACTGAACGCAAAATATGCTGGAGTCCAAATAAGTTTGAAAAACATTGAAGTGCCCGTGTAACAGATGAGTTCTCGTCCGAAACCCAGATACTCCGAAAGAGTCTGTCCAGTTTGTACACGAGGTGCGTCCAGTTTTCGCCGTGACCCTCTCTACTCTTTTGCACATGCTATGCGGGTGAAATGATGATACCATGCCAAGTTCCAACATTTTCAGAGTTCATTTTGTAGTGCTTTTCAATTTCACCGCCCTTTAGCTCTCTAAACAAATCGGTAAATGACTGAAAAACAACAAATGATGTCAGAACATGTTGGAAATTGATGACGTCACTTTGAATGATGCATACTGAACGCAAAAAGAGGCTGGAGTTCAAAAAAATTTAAAAAACATTGAAGTGCCTGTGTAACAGATGAGTTCTCTTCCGAAACCCTGATACTCCGAAAGAGATTGTCCAGTTTGTACACGAGGTGCGTCCAGTTTTTGCCGTGACCCTCTCTACTCTTTTGCACATGCAATGCGGGTGAAATGATGATACCATGCAAATTTCCAACATTTTCAGAGTTCATTTTGGAGTGATTTTCAATTTCACCGTCATTTAGCTCTCTAAACAAATCTGTAAATGACTGAAAAACAGCAAATGGTGTCAGAACGTGTTGGAAATTGATGACGTCGCTTTGAATGATGCATACTGAACGCAAAAATACGCTGGAGTTCAAATAATTTTTAAAAACATTGAAGTGCCCATGTAACAGATGAGTTCTCGTCCGAAACCCTGATACTCTGAAAGAGATTGTCCAGTTTGTACACGAGGTGCGTCCAGTTTTTGCCGTGACCCTCTCTACTCTTTTGCACATGCTATGCGGGTGAAATGATGATACCATGCCAAGTTCCAACATTTTCAGAGTTCATTTTGTAGTGATTTTCAATTTCACCGTCATTTAGCTTTCTAAACAAATCGGTAAGTGACTGAAAACAGCAAATGATGTCAGAACGTGTTGGAAATTGATGACGTCGCTTTGAATGATGCATACTGAACGCAAAAATAGGCTGGAGTTCAAATAAGTTTAAAAAACATTGAAGTGCCCGTGTAACAGATGAGTCCTCGTCCGAAACCCAGATACTCCATAATAGTCTGTCCAGTTTGTACACGAGGTGCGTCCAGTTTTCGCCGTGACCCTCTCTACTCTTTTGCACCTGCTATGTGGGTGAAATGATGATACCATGCCAAGTTCCAACATTTTCAAAGTTCATTTTGTAGTGATTTTAAATTTCACCGTCATTTAGCTCTCTAAACAAATCGGTAAATGACTGAAAACAGCAAATGATGTCAGAACGTGTTGGAAATCGATGACGTCGCTTTGAATGATGCATACTGAACGCAAAAATAGGCTGGAGTTCAAATAAATTAAAAAACATTGAAGTGCCCGTGTAACAGATGAGTCCTCGTCCGAAACCCAGATACTCCATAATAGTCTGTCCAGTTTGTACACGAGGT
The DNA here is from genome assembly GCF_002575655.3 of Aegilops tauschii subsp. strangulata. NCBI lineage: Eukaryota > Viridiplantae > Streptophyta > Magnoliopsida > Poales > Poaceae > Aegilops > Aegilops tauschii. The sequence goes on from NC_053037.3 coordinate 503,689,258, forward strand.
GCGTCCAGTTTTCGCCGTGACCCTCTCTACTCTTTTGCACCTGCTATGTGGGTGAAATGATGATACCATGCCAAGTTCCAACATTTTCAAAGTTCATTTTGTAGTGATTTTAAATTTCACCGTCATTTAGCTCTCTAAACAAATCGGTAAATGACTGAAAAACAGCAAATGATGTCAGAACGTGTTGGAAATTTATGTCGTCGCTTTGAATGATGCATACTGAACGCAAAACTAGGCTGGAGTTCAAATAAGTTTAAAAAACATTGAAGTGCCCGTGTAACAGATGAGTTCTCGTTCGAAACCCTGATTCTCTGAAAGAGATTGTCCAGTTTGTACACGAGGAGCGTCCAGTTTTCGCCGTGACCCTCTCTACTCTTTTGGACATGCTATGCGGGTGAAATCATGATACCATGCCAAGTTCCAACATTTTCAGAGTTCATTTTGTAGTGATTTTCAATTTCACCGTCATTTAGCTCTCTAAACAAATCGGTAAATGACTGAAAAACAGCAAACGATGTCAGAACGTGTTGGAAATTGATGACGTCGCTTTGAATGATGCATACTGAACGGAAAAATAGGCTGGAGTTCAAATAAGTTTAAAAAAGATTGAAGTGCCCGTGTAACAGATGAGTTCTCGTCCGAAACCCAGACCCTCCGAAAGAGATTGACCAGTTTGTACACGAGGTGCGTCCAGTTTTCGCCGTGACCCTCTCTACTTTTTTGCACATGCTATGCGGGTGAAATTATGATACCATGCCAAGTTCCAACATTTTCAGAGTTCATTTTGTAGTGACTGTCAATTTCACAGTCATTTAGCTCTCTAAACAAATCAGTAAATGACTGAAAAACAGCAAATGATGTCAGAACGTGTTGGAAATTGATGACGTCGCTTTGAATGATGCATACTGAACGCAAAATAGGCTGGAGTTCAAATAAGTTTACAAAACATTGAAGTACCCGTGTAACAGATGAGTCCTCGTCCGAAACCCAGATACTCCAAAATAGTCTGTCCAGTTTGTACACGAGGTGCGTCCAGTTTTCGCCGTGACCCTCTCTACTCTTTTGCACCTGCTATGCGGGTGAAATGATGATACCATGCCAAGTTCCAACATTTTCAAAGTTCATTTTGTAGTGATTTTAAATTTCACCGTCATTTAGCTCTCTAAACAAATCGGTAAATGACTGAAAAACAGCAAATGATGTCAGAACGTGTTGGAAATTTATGTCGTCGCTTTGAATGATGCATACTGAACGCAAAACTAGGCTGGAGTTCAAATAAGTTTAAAAAACATTGAAGTGCCCGTGTAACAGATGAGTTCTCGTTCGAAACCCTGATTCTCCGAAAGAGATTGTCCAGTTTGTACACGAGGAGCGTCCAGTTTTCGCCGTGACCCTCTCTACTCTTTTGCACATGCTATGCGGGTGAAATCATGATACCATGCCAAGTTCCAACATTTTCAGAGTTCATTTTGTAGTGATTTTCAATTTCACCGTCATTTAGCTCTCTAAACAAATCGGTAAATGACTAAAAAACAGCAAACGATGTCAGAACGTGTTGGAAATTGATGACGTCGCTTTGAATGATGCATACTGAACGGAAAAATAGGCTGGAGTTCAAATAAGTTTAAAAAAGATTGAAGTGCCTGTGTAACAGATGAGTTCTCGTCCGAAACCCTGACCCTCCGGAAGAGATTGACCAGTTTGTACACGTGGTGCGTCCAGTTTTCACCGTGACCCTCTCTACTTTTTTGCACATGCTATGCGGGTGAAATGATGATACCATGCCAAGTTCCAACATTTTCAGAGTTCATTTTGTAGTGACTGTCAATTTCACAGTCATTTAGCTCTCTAAACAAATCAGTAAATGACTGAAAAACAGCAAATGATGTCAGAACGTGTTGGAAATTGATGACGTCGCTTTGAATGATGCATACTGAACGCAAAATAGGCTGGAGTCCAAATAAGTTTGAAAAACATTGAAGTGCCCGTGTAATAGATGAGTTCTCATCCGAAATCCTGATACTCCGAAAGTGATTGTCCAGTTTGTACACGAGGAGCGTCCAGTTTTCGCCGTGACCCTCTCTACTCTTTTGCACATCCTATGCGGGTGAAATGATGATACCATGCCAAGTTCCAACATTTTCAGAGTTCATTTTGTAGTGACTATCAATTTCACAGTCATGTAGCTCTCTAAGAAAATCAGTAAATGACTGAAAAACAGCAAATGATGTCAGAACGTGTTGGAAATTGATGACGTCGCATTGAATGATGCAGACTGAACGCAAAATAGGCTGGAGTCCAAATAAGTTTGTAAAACATTGAAGTGCCCGTGTAACAGATGAGTTCTCGTCCGAAACCCAGATACTCCGAAAGAGTCTGTCCAGTTTGTACACGAGGTGCGTCCAGTTTTCGCCGTGACCCTCTCTACTCTTTTGCACATGCTATGCGGGTGAAATGATGATACCATGCCAAGTTCCAACATTTTCAGAGTTCATTTTGTAGTGCTTTTCAATTTCACCGCCCTTTAGCTCTCTAAACAAATCGGTAAATGACTGAAAAACAACAAATGATGTCAGAACGTGTTGGAAATTGATGACGTCACTTTGAATGATGCATACTGAACGCAGAAAGAGGCTGGAGTTCAAATAATTTTAAAAAACATTGAAGTGCCCGTGTAACAGATGAGTTCTCTTCCGAAACCCTGATACTCCGAAAGAGATTGTCCAGTTTGTACACGAGGTGCGTCCAGTTTTTGCCGTGACCCTCTCTACTCTTTTGCACATGCAATGCGGGTGAAATGATGATACCATGCCAATTTCCAACGTTTTCAGAGTTCATTTTGTAGTGATTTTCAATTTCACCGTCATTTAGCTCTCTAAACAAATCTGTAAATGACTGAAAAACAGCAAATATTGTCAGAACGTGTTGGAAATTGATGACGTTGCTTTGAATGATGCATACTGAACGCAAAAATACGCTGGAGTTCAAATAATTTTTAAAAACATTGAAGTGCCCATGTAACAGATGAGTTCTCGTCCGAAACCCTGATACTCTGAAAGAGATTGTCCAGTTTGTACACGAGGTGCGTCCAGTTTTTGCCGTGACCCTCTCTACTCTTTTGCACATGCTATGCGGGTGAAATGATGATACCATGCCAAGTTCCAACATTTTCAGAGTTCATTTTGTAGTGATTTTCAATTTCACCGTCATTTAGCTTTCTAAACAAATCGGTAAATGACTGAAGACAGCAAATGATGTCAGAACGTGTTGGAAATTGATGACGTCGCTTTGAATGATGCATACTGAACGCAAAAATAGGCTGGAGTTCAAATAAGTTTAAAAAACATTGAAGTGCCCGTGTAACAGATGAGTCCTCGTCCGAAACCCAGATACTCCAAAATAGTCTGTCCAGTTTGTACACGAGGTGCGTCCAGTTTTCGCCGTGAGCCTCTCTACTCTTTTGCACCTGCTATGCGGGTGAAATGATGATACCATGCCAAGTTCCAACATTTTCAAAGTTCATTTTGTAGTGATTTTAAATTTCACCGTCATTTAGCTCTCTAAACAAATCGGTAAATGACTGAAAAACAGCAAATGATGTCAGAACGTGTTGGAAATTTATGTCGTCGCTTTGAATGATGCATACTGAACGCAAAACTAGGCTGGAGTTCAAATAAGTTTAAAAAACATTGAAGTGCCCGTGTAACAGATGAGTTCTCGTTCGAAACCCTGATTCTCCAAAAGAGATTGTCCAGTTTGTACACGAGGAGCGTCCAGTTTTTGCCGTGACCCTCTCTACTCTTTTGCACATGCTATGCGGGTGAAATCATGATACCATGCCAAGTTCCAACATTTTCAGAGTTCATTTTATAGTGATTTTCAATTTCACCGTCATTTAGCTCTCTAAACAAATCGGTAAATGACTGAAAAACAGCAAACGATGTCAGAACGTGTTGGAAATTGATGACGTCGCTTTGAATGATGCATACTGAACGGAAAAATAGGCTGGAGTTCAAATAAGTTTAAAAAAGATTGAAGTGCCCGTGTAACAGATGAGTTCTCGTCCGAAACCCTGACCCTCCGAAAGAGATTGACCAGTTTGTACACGAGGTGCGTCCAGTTTTCGCCGTGACCCTCTCTACTTTTTTGCACATGCTATGCGGGTGAAATGATGATACCATGCCAATTTCCAACATTTTCAGAGTTCATTTTGTAGTGACTGTCAATTTCACAGTCATTTAGCTCTCTAAACAAATCAGTAAATGACTGAAAAACAGCAAATGATGTCAGAACGTGTTGGAAATTGATGACGTCGCTTTGAATGATGCAGACTGAACGCAAAATAGGCTGGAGTCCAAATAAGTTTGAAAAACATTGAAGTGCCCGTGTAACAGATGAGTTCTCGTCCGAAACCAAGATACTCCGAAAGAGTCTGTCCAGTTTGTACACGAGGTGCGTCTAGTTTTCGCCGTGACCCTCTCTACACTTTTGCACATGCTATGCGGGTGAAATGATGATACCATGCCAAGTTCCAACATTTTCAGAGTTCATTTTGTAGTGATTTTGAATTTCACCGCCCTTTAGCTCTCTAAACAAATCGGTAAATGACTAAAAAACAGCAACTGATGTCAGAACGTGTTGGAAATTGATGACATCACTTTGAATGATGCATACTGAACGCAAAAATAGGCTGGAGTTCAAATAAGTTTAAAAAACATTGAAGTGCCCGTGTAACAGATGAGTTCTCTTCCGAAACCCTGATACTCCGAAAGAGATTGTCCAGTTTGTACACGAGGTGCGTCCAGTTTTCGCCGTGACCCTCTCTACTCTTTTGCACATGCAATGCGGGTGAAATGATGATACCATGCCAATTTCCAACATTTTCAGAGTTCATTTTGTAGTGATTTTCAATTTCACCGTCATTTAGCTCTCTAAACAAATCTGTAAATGACTAAAAAACAGCAAATGATGTCAGAACGTGTTGGAAATTGATGACGTCGCTTTGAATGATGCATACTGAACGCAAAAATATGCTGGAGTTCAAATAAGTTTTAAAAACATTGAAGTGCCCGTGTAACAGATGAGTTCTCGTCCGAAACCCTGATACTCCGAAAGAGATTGTCCAGTTTGTACACGAGGTGCGTCCAGTTTTTGCCGTGACCCTCTCTACTCTTTTGCACATGCTATGCGGGTGAAATGATGATACCATGCCAAGTTCCAACATTTTCAGAGTTCATTTTGTAGTGATTTTCGATTTCACCGTCATTTAGCTTTCTAAACAAATCGGTAAATGACTGAAAACAGCAAATGATGTCAGAACGTGTTGGAAATTGATGACGTCGCTTTGAATGATGCATACTGAACGCAAAAATAGGCTAGAGTTCAAATAAGTTTAAAAAACATTGAAGTGCCCGTGTAACAGATGAGTTCTCGTCCGAAACCCAGATACTCCGAAATAGTCTGTCCAGTTTGTACACGAGGTGCGTCCAGTTTTCGCCGTGACCCTCTCTACTCTTTTGCACATGCTATGCGGGTGAAATGATGATACCATGCCAAGTTCCAGCATTTTCGAAGTTCATTTTGTAGTGATTTCAAATTTCACCGTCTTTTAGCTCTCTAAACAAATCGGTAAATGACTGAAAAACAGCAAATGATGTCAGAACATGTTGGAAATTTATGTCGTCGCTTTGAATGATCCATACTGAACGCAAAACTAGGCTGGAGTTCAAATAAGTTTAAAAAACATTGAAGTGCCCGTGTAACAGATGAGTTCTCATTCGAAACCCTGATACTCCGAAAGAGATTGTCCAGTTTGTACACGAGGAGCGTCCAGTTTTCGCCGTGACCCTCTCTACTCTTTTGCACATGCTATGCGGGTGAAATGATGATACCATGCCAAGTTCCAACATTTTCAGAGTTCATTTTGTAGTGATTTTCAATTTCACCGTCATTTAGCTCTCTAAACAAATCGGTAAATGACTGAAAAACAGCAAACGATGTTAGAACGTGTTGGAAATTGATGACGTCGCTTTGAATGATGCATACTGAACGCAAAAATAGGCTGGAGTTCAAATAAATTTAAAAAAGATTGAAGTGCCCGTGTAACAGATGAGTTCTCGTCCGAAACCCTGACCCTCCGAAAGAGATTGACCAGTTTGTACACGAGGTGCGTCCAGTTTTCGCCGTGACCCTCCCTACTCTTTTGCACATGCTATGCGGGTGAAATGATGATACCATGCCAAGTTCCAACATTTTCAGAGTTCATTTTCTAGTGATTTTCAATTTCACCGTCATTTAGCTCTCTAAACAAATCGGTAAATGACTGAAAAACAGCAAATGATGTCAGAACGTGTTGGAAATTGATGTCGTCGCTTTGAATGATGCATACTGAATGCAAAAATAGGCTGGAGTTCAAATCAGTTTTAAAAACATTGAAGTGCCCGTGTAACAGATGAGTTCTCGTTCGAAACTCTAATACTCCGAAAGAGATTGTCTAGTTTGTACACGAGGTGCGTCCAATTTTCACCGTGACCCTCTCTACTCTTTGGCACACGCTATGCGGGTGAAATGATGATACCATGCCAAGTTCCAACATTTTCAGAGTTCATTTTCTAGTGATCTTCAATTTCACCGTCATTTAGCTCTCTGAACAAATCGGTAAATGACTGAAAAACAGCAAATGATGTCAGAACGTGTTGGAAATTGATGACGTCACTTTGAATGATGCATACTGAACGCAAAAATAGGCTGGAGTTCAAATAAGTTTAAAAAACATTGAAGTGCCCGTGTAACAGATGAGTTCTCTTCCGAAACCCTGATACTCCGATAGAGATTGTCCAGTTTGTACACGAGGTGCGTCCAGTTTTCGCCGTGACCCTCTCTACTCTTTTGCACATGCAATGCGGGTGAAACGATGATACCATGCCAAGTTCCAACATTTTCAGAGTTCATTTTGTAGTGATTTTCAATTTCACCGTCATTTAGCTCTCTAAACAAATCGGTAAATGACTGAAAAACAGCAAACGATGTTAGAACGTGTTGGAAATTGATGACGTCGCTTTGAATGATGCATACTGAACGCAAAAATTGGCTGGAGTTCAAATAAATTTAAAAAAGATTGAAGTGCCCGTGTAACAGATGAGTTCTCGTCCGAAACCCTGACCCTCCGAAAGAGATTGACCAGTTGGTACACGAGGTGCGTCCAGTTTTCGCCGTGACCCTCCCTACTCTTTTGCACATGCTATGCGGGTGAAATGATGATACCATGCCAAGTTCCAACATTTTCAGAGTTCATTTTCTAGTGATTTTCAATTTCACCGTCATTTAGCTCTCTAAACAAATCGGTAAATGACTGAAAAACAGCAAATGATGTCAGAACGTGTTGGAAATTGATGTCGTCGATTTGAATGATGCATACTGAACACAAAAATAGGCTGGAGTTCAAATCAGTTTTAAAAACATTGAAGTGCCCGTGTAACAGATGAGTTCTCGTTCGAAACTCTAATACTCCGAAAGAGATTGTCCAGTTTGTACACGAGGTGCGTCCAATTTTCACCGTGACCCTCTCTACTCTTCGGCACACGCTATACGGGTGAAATGATGATACCATGCCAAGTTCCAACATTTTCAGAGTTCATTTTCTAGTGATCTTCAATTTCACCGTCATTTAGCTCTCTGAACAAATCGGTAAATGACTGAAAAACAGCAAATGATGTCAGAACGTGTTGGAAATTGATGACGTCACTTTAAATGATGCATACTGAACGCAAAAATAGGCTGGAGTTCAAATAAGTTTAAAAAACATTGAAGTGCCCGTGTAACAGATGAGTTCTCTTCCGAAACCCTGATACTCCGATAGAGATTGTCCAGTTTGTACACGAGGTGCGTCCAGTTTTTGCCGTGACCCTCTCTACTCTTTTGCACATGCAATGCGGGTGAAACGATGATACCATGCCAAGTTCCAACATTTTCAGAGTTCATTTTGTAGTGATTTTCAATTTCACCGTCATTTCGCTCTCTAAACAAATCGGTAAAAGACTGAAAAACAGCAAATGATGTCAGAACGTGTTGGAAATTGATGACGTCGCTTTGAATGATGCATACTGAACGCAAAAATAGGCTGGAGTTCAAATAAGTTTAAAAACAATGAAGTGCCCGTGTAATAGATGAGTTCTCGTCCGAAACCCTGATACTCCGAAAGAGATTGTCCAGTTTGTACACGAGGTGCGTCCAGTTTTCGCCGTGACCCTCTCTACTCTTTTGCACATGGTATGCGGGTGAAATGATGATACCATGCCAAGTTCCAATATTTTCAGAGTTCATTTTGTAGTGATTTTCAATTTCACCGTCATTTAGCTCTCTAAACAAATCGGTAAATACCTGAAAAACAGCAAATGATGTCAGAACGTGTTGGAAATTGATGACGTCGCTTTGAATGATGCATACTGAACGCAAAAATTGGCTGTAGTTCAAATAAGTTTAAAAAACATTGAAGTGCCCGTGTAACAGATGAGTTCTCGTCCGAAACCCTGATACTCCGAAAGAGATTGTCCAGTTTGTACACGAGGTGCGTCCAGTTTTCGCTGTGACCCTCTCTACACTTTTGCACATGCTATGCGGGTGAAAGGATGATACAATGCCAAGTTCCAAAATTTTCAGAGTTCATTTTGTAGTGATTTTCAATTTCACCGTCATTTAGCTCTCTAAAGAAATCGGTAAATGACTGAAAATCAGCAAATGATGTCAGAACGTGTTGGAAATTTATGACGTCGCTTTGAATGATGCATACTGAACGCAAAAATAGGCTGGAGTTCAAATAAGTTTAAAAACAATGAAGTGCCCGTGTAATAGATGAGTTCTCGTCCGAAACCCTGATACTCCGAAAGAGATTGTCCAGTTTGTACACGAGGTGCGTCCAGTTTTCGCCGTGACCCTCTCTACTCTTTTGCACATGGTATGCGGGTGAAATGATGATACCATGCCAAGTTCCAATATTTTGAGAGTTCATTTTGTAGTGATTTTCAATTTCACCGTCATTTAGCTCTCTAAACAAATCGGTAAATAACTGAAAAACAGCAAATGATGTCAGAACGTGTTGGAAATTGATGACGTCGCTTTGAATGATGCATACTGAACTCAAAAATTGGCTGTAGTTCAAGTAAGTTTAAAAAACATTGAAGTGCCCGTGTAACAGATGAGTTCTCGTCCGAAACCCTGATACTCCGAAAGAGATTGTCCAGTTTGTACACGAGGTGCGTCCAGTTTTCGCTGTGACCCTCTCTACACTTTTGCACATGCTATGCGGGTGAAAGGATGATACAATGCCAAGTTCCAAAATTTTCAGAGTTCATTTTGTAGTGATTTTCAATTTCACCGTCATTTAGCTCTCTAAAGAAATCGGTAAATGACTGAAAAACAGCAAATGATGTCAGAACGTGTTGGAAATTGATGACGTCACTTTGAATGATGCATACTGAACGCAAAAATAGGCTAGAGTTCAAATAAGTTTAAAAAACATTGAAGTGCCCGTGTAACAGATGAGTTCTCGTCCGAAACCCTGATACTCCGAAAGAGATTGTCCAGTTTGTACACGAGGTGCGTCCAGTTTTCGCCGTGACCCTCCCTACTCTTTTGCACATGCTATGCGGGTGAAATGATGATACCATGCCAAGTTCCAACATTTTCAGAGTTCATTTTGTAGTGATTTTCAATTTCACCGTCATTTAGCTCTCTAAACAAATCGGTAAATGACTGAAAAACAGCAAATGATGTCAGAACGTGTTGGAAATTGATGTCGTCGCTTTGAATGATGCATACTAAAAGCAAAACTAGGCTGGAGTTCAAATAAGTTAAAAAACATTGAAGTGCCCGTGTAACAGATGACTTCACGTTCGAAACTCTGATACTCCGAACGAGATTGTCCAGTTTGTACACGAGGTGCGTCCAGTTTTCGCCGTGACCCTCTCTACTCTTTTGCACATGCTATGCGGGTGAAATGATGATACCATGCCAAGTTCCAACATTTTCAGAGTTCATTTTGTAGTGATTTTCAATTTCACCGTCATTTAGCTCTCTAAACAAATCGGTAAATGACTGAAAAACAGCAAATGATGTCAGAACGTGTTGAAAATTGATGACGTCACTTTGAATGATGCATACTGAACGCAAAAATAGGCTGGAGTTCAAATAAGTTGAAAAAACATTCAAGTGCCCGTGTAACAGATGAGTTCTCTTCCGAAACCCTGATACTCCGAAAGAGATTGTCCAGTTTGTACACGAGGTGCATCCAGTTTTCGCCGTGACCCTCTCTACTCTTTTGCACATGCAATGCGGGTGAAACGATGATACCATGCCAAGTTCCAACATTTTCAGAGTTCATTTTGTAGTGATTTTCAATTTCACCGTCATTTAGCTCTCTAAACAAATCGGTAAAAGACTGAAAAACAGCTAATGATGTCAGAACGTGTTGGAAATTGATGACGTCGCTTTGAATGACGCATACTGAACGCAAAAATAAGCTGGAGTTCAAATAAGTTTAAAAAAGATTGAAGTGCCCGTGTAACAGATGAGTTCTCGTCCGAAACCCTGACCCTCCAAAAGAGATTGACCAGTTTGTACACGAGGTGCGTCCAGTTTTCGCCGTGACCCTGTCTACTTTTTTGCACATGCTATGCGGGTGAAATGATGATACCATGCCAAGTTCCAACATTTTCAGAGTTCATTTTGTAGTGACTGTTAATTTCACAGTCATTTAGCTCTCTAAACAAATCAGTAAATGACTGAAAAACAGCAAATGATGTCAGAACGTGTTGGAAATTGATGACGTCGCTTTGAATGATGCATACTGAACGCAAAATAGGCTGGAGTCCAAATAAGTTTGAAAAACATTGAAGTGCCCGTGTAACAGATGAGTTCTCGTCCGAAACCCAGATACTCTGAAAGAGTCTGTCCAGTTTGTACACGAGGTGCGTCCAATTTTCGCCGTGACCCTCTCTACTCTTTTGCACATGCTATGCGGGTGAAATGATGATACCATGCCAAGTTCCAACATTTTCAGAGTTCATTTTGTAGTGATTTTAAATTTCACCGTCATTTAGCTCTCTAAACAAATCAGTAAATGACTGAAAAACAGCAAATGATGTCAGAACGTGTTGGAAATTGATGACGTCGCTTTGAATGATGCATACTGAACGCAAAAATAGGCTGGAGTTCAAATAAGTTTAAAAAACATTGAAGTGCCCGTGTAACAGATGAGTTCTCGTCCGAAACCCTGATACTCCGAAAGAGATTGTCCAGTTTGTACACGAGGTGCGTCCAATTTTCACCGTGACCCTCTCTACTCTTTTGCACATGCTATACGGGTGAAATGATGATACCATGCCAAGTTCCAACATTTTCAGAGTTCATTTTAAAGTGATTTTCAATTTCACCGTCATTTAGCTCTCTAAACTTATCGGTAAATGACTGAAAAACAGCAAATGCTGTCAGAACGTGTTGGAAATTGATCTCGTCGCTTTGAATGATGCATACTAAACGCAAAAATAGGCTGGAGTTCAAATAAATTTAAGAAACATTGAAGTGCCCGTGTAACAGATGACTTCTCGTTCGAAACTCTGATACTCCGAAAAAGATTGTCCAGTTTGTACACGAGGTGCGTCCAATTTTCACCGTGACCCTCTCTACTCTTTTGCACATGCTATGCGGGTGAAATGATGATACCATGCAAAGTTCCAACAATGTCAGAGTTCATTTTATAGTGATTTCAATTTCACCGTCATTTAGCTCTCTGAACAAATCGGTAAATGACTGAAAAATAGCAAATGATGTCAGAACGTGTTGGAAATTGATGACGTCACTTTGAATGATGCATACTGAACGCAAAAATAGGCTGGAGTTCAAATAATTTTAAAAAACATTGAAGTGCCCGTGTAACAGATGAGTTCTCTTCCGAAACCCTGATACTCCGAAAGTGATTGTCCAGTTTGTACACGAGGTGCGTCCAGTTTTTGCCGTGACCCTCCCTACTCTTTTGCACATGCTATGCGGGTGAAATGATGATACCATGCCAAGTTCCAACATTTTCAGAGTTCATTTTGTAGTGATTTTCAATTTCACCGTCATTTAGCTCTCTAAACAAATCGGTAAATGACTGAAAAACAGCAAATGATGTCAGAACGTGTTGAAAATTGATGTTGTCGCTTTGAATGATGCATACTGAACGCAAAAATAGGCTGGAGTTCAAATAAATTTAAAAAACATTGAAGTGCCCGTGTAACAGATGAGTTCTCGTTCGAAACTCTGATACTCCGAAAGAGATTGTCCAGTTTGTACACGAGGTGCTTCCAATTTTCACCGTGACCCTCTCTACTCTTTTGCACATGCTATACGGGTGAAATGATGATACCATGCCAAGTTCCAACATTTTCAGAGTTCATTTTATAGTGATTTTCAATTTCACCGTCATTTAGCTCTCTGAACAAATCGGTAAATGACTGAAAAACAGCAAATGATGTCAGAACGTGTTGGAAATTGATGACGTCACTTTGAATGATGCATACTGAACGCAAAAATAGGCTGGAGTTCAAATAAGTTTAAAAAACATTGAAGTGCCCGTGTAACAGATGAGTTCTCTTCCGAAACCCTGATACTCCGAAAGAGATTGTCCAGTTTGTACACGAGGTGCGTCCAGTTTTCGCCGTGACCCTCTCTACTCTTTTGCACATGCAATGCGGGTGAAACGATGATACCATGCCAAGTTCCAACATTTTCAGAGTTCATTTTGTAGTGATTTTCAATTTCACCGTCATTTAGCTCTCTAAACAAATCGGTAAAAGACTGAAAAACAACAAATGATGTCAGAACGTGTTGGAAATTGATGACGTCGCTTTGAATGATGCATATTGAACGCAAAAATAGGCTGGAGTTCAAATAAGTTTAAAAACATTGAAGTGCCCGTCTAATAGATGACTTCTCGTCCGAAACCCTGATACTCCGAAAGAGATTGTCCAGTTTGTACACGAGGTGCGTCCAGTTTTCGCCATGACCCTCTCTACTCTTTTGCACATGCTATGCGGGTGAAATGATGATACCATGCCAAGTTCCAATATTTTCAGAGTTCATTTTGTAGTGATTTTCAATTTCACCGTCATTTAGCTCTCTAAACAAATCGGTAAATGACTGAAAAACAGCAAATGATGTCAGAACGTGTTGGAAATTGATGACGTCGCTTTGAATGATGCATACTGAACACAAAAATAGGCTGTAGTTCAAATAAGTTTAAAAAACATTGAAGTGCCCGTGTAACAGATGGGTTCTCGTCCGAAACCCTGACCCTCCGAAAGAGATTGTCCAGTTTGTACACGAGGTGCGTCCAGTTTTCGCCATGACCCTCTCTACTCTTTTGCACATGCTATGCGGGTGAAAGGATGATACCATGCCAAGTTCCAACATTTTCAGAGTTCTTTTTGTAGTGATTTTCAATTTCACCGTCATTTAGCTCTCTAAACAAATCGGTAAATGACTGAAAAACAGCAAATGATGTCAGAACGTGTTGGAAATTGATGACGTCGCTTTGAATGATGCATACTGAACGCAAAAATAAGCTAGAGTTCAAATAAGTTTAAAAAACATTGAAGTGCCCGTGTAACATATGAGTTCTCGTCCGAAACCCTGATACTCCGAAAGAGATTGTCCAGTTTGTACACGAGGTGCGTCCAGTTTTCGCCGTGACCCTCCCTACTCTTTTGCACATGCTATGCGGGTGAAATGATGATACCATGCCAAGTTCCAACATTTTCAGAGTTCATTTTGTAGTGATTTTCAATTTCACCGTCATTTAGCTCTCTAAACAAATCGGTAAATGACTGAAAAACAGCAAATGATGTCAGAACGTGTTGGAAATTGATGGCGTCGCTTTGAATGATGCATACTGAACGCAAAAATAGGCTGGAGTTCAAATAAGTTTAAAAAACATTGAAGTGCCCGTGTAACAGATGAGTTCTCGTCCGAAACCCTGATACTCCGAAAGAGATTGTCCAGTTTGTACACGAGGTGCGTCTAGTTTTCGCCGTGACCCTCCCTACTCTTTTGCACATGCTATGCGGGTGAAATGATGATACCATGCCAAGTTCCAACATTTTCAGAGTTCATTTTGTAGTGATTTTCAATTTCACCGTCATTTAGCTCTCTAAACAAATCGGTAAATGACTGAAAAACAGCAAATGATGTCAGAACGTGTTGGAAATTGATGACGTCACTTTGAATGATGCATACTGAACGCGAAAATAGGCTGGAGTTCAAATAAGTTTAAAAAACATTGAAGTGCCCGTGTAACAGATGGGTTCTCGTCCGAAACCCTGACCCTCCGAAAGAGATTGTCCAGTTTGTACACGAGGTGCGTCCAGTTTTCGCCGTGACCCTCTCTACTCTTTTGCACATGCTATGCGGGTGAAAGGATGATACCATGCCAAGTTCCAACATTTTCAGAGTTCATTTTGTAGTGATTTTCAATTTCACCGTCATTTAGCTCTCTAAACAAATCGGTAAATGACTGAAAAACAGCAAATGATGTCAGAACGTGTTGGAAATTGATGACGTCGCTTTGAATGATGCATACTGAACGCAAAAATAAGCTAGAGTTCAAATAAGTTTAAAAAACATTGAAGTGCCCGTGTAACAGATGAGTTCTCGTCCGAAACCCTGATACTCCGAAAGAGATTGTCCAGTTTGTACACGAAGTGCCTCCAGTTTTCGCCGTGACCCTCCCTACTCTTTTGCACATGCTATGCGGGTGAAATGATGATACCATGCCAAGTTCCAACATTTTCAGAGTTCATTTTGTAGTGATTTTCAATTTCACCGTCATTTAGCTCTCTAAACAAATCGGTAAATGACTGAAAAACAGCAAATGATGTCAGAACGTGTTGGAAATTGATGACGTCGCTTTGAATGATGCATACTGAACGCAAAAATAGGCTGGAGTTCAAATAAGTTTAAAAAACATTGAAGTGCCCGTGTAACAGATGAGTTCTCGTCCGAAACCCTGATACTCCGAAAGAGATTGTCCAGTTTGTACACGAGGTGCGTCTAGTTTTCGCCGTGACCCTCCCTACTCGTTTGCACATGCTATGCGGGTGAAATGATGATACCATGCCAAGTTCCAACATTTTCAGAGTTCATTTTGTAGTGATTTTCAATTTCACCGTCATTTAGCTCTCTAAACAAATCGGTAAATGACTGAAAAACAGCAAATGATGTCAGAACGTGTTGGAAATTGATGACGTCACTTTGAATGATGCATACTAAATGCGAAAATAGGCTGGAGTTCAAATAAGTTTAAAAAACATTGAAGTGCCCGTGTAACAGATGAGTTCTCTTCCGAAACCCTGATACTCCGAAAGAGATTGTCCAATTTGTACACGAGGTGCGTCCAGTTTTCGCCGTGACCCTCTCTACTCTTTTGCACATGCAATGCGGGTGAAACGATGATACCATGCCAAGTTCTAACATTTTCAGAGTTCATTTTGTAGTGATTTTCAATTTCACCGTCATTTAGCTCTCTGAACAAATCGGTAAATGACTGAAAAACAGCAAATGATGTCAGAACGTGTTGGAAATTGATGACGTCACTTTGAATGATGCATACTGAACGCAAAAATAGGCTGGAGTTCAAATAAGTTTAAAAAACATTGAAGTGCCCGTGTAACAGATGAGTTCTCGTCTGAAACCCTGATACTCCGAAAGAGATTGTCCAGTTTGTACACGAGGTGCGTCTAGTTTTCGCCGTGACCCTCCCTACTCTTTTGCACATGCTATGCGGGTGAAATGATGATACCATGCCAAGTTCCAATATTTTCAGAGTTCATTTTGTAGTGATTTTCAATTTCACCGTCATTTAGCTCTCTAAACAAATCGGTAAATGACTGAAAAACAGCAAATGATGTCAGAACGTGTTGGAAATTGATGACGTCGCTTTGAATGATGCATACTGAACACAAAAATAGGCTGTAGTTCAAATAAGTTTAAAAAACATTGAAGTGCCCGTGTAACAGATGGGTTCTCGTCCAAAACCCTGATGCTCTGAAAGAGATTGTCCAGTTTGTACACGAGGGGCGTCCAGTTTTCGCCGTGACCCTCTCTACTCTTTTGCACATGCTATGCGGGTGAAATGATGATACCATGACAAGTTCCAAAATTTTCAGAGTTCATTTTGTAGTGATTTTCAATTTCACCGTCATTTAGCTCTCTAAACAAATCGGTAAATGACTGAAAAACAGCAAGTGATGTCAGAACGTGTTGGAAATTGATGACGTCGATTTTAATGATGCATACTGAACGCAAAAATACGCTAGAGTTCAAATAAGTTTAAAAAACATTGAAGTGCCCGTGTAACAGATGAGTTCTCGTCCGAAACCCTGATACTCCGAAAGAGATTGTCCAGTTTGTACACGAGGTGCGTCCATTTTTCGCCGTGACCCTCCCTACTCTTTTGCACATGCTATGCGGGTGAAATAATGATACCATGCCAATTTCCAACATTTTCAGAGTTCATTTTGTAGTGATTTTCAATTTCACCGTCATTTAGCTCTCTAGACAAATCGGTAAATAACTGAAAAACAGCAAATGATGTCAGAACGTGTTGGAAATTGATGTCGTCGCTTTGAGTGATGCATACTAAACGCAAAACTAGGCTGGAGTTCAAATAAGTTAAAAAAACATTGAAGTGCCCGTGTAACAGATGAGTTCTCGTCCGAAACCCTGATACTCCGAAAGAGATTGTCCAGTTTGTACACGAGGTGCGTCCAATTTTCACCGTGACCCTCTCTACTCTTTTGCACATGCTATGCGGGTGAAATGATGATACCATGCCAAGTTCCAACATTTTCAGAGTTCATTTTGTAGTGATTTTCAATTTCACCGTCATTTAGCTCTCTAAACAAATCGGTAAATGACTGAAAAACAGCAAATGATGTCAGAACGGGTTGGAAATTGATGACGTCGCTTTGAATGATGCATACTGAACGCAAAAATAGGCTGGAGTTCAAATAAGTTTAAAAAACATTGAAGTGCCCGTGTAACAGATGAGTTCTCGTCCGAAACCCTGATACTCCGAAAGAGATTGTCCAGTTTGTACACGAGGTGCGTCTAGTTTTCGCCGTGACCCTCCCTACTCGTTTGCACATGCTATGCGGGTGAAATGATGATACCATGCCAAGTTCCAACATTTTCAGAGTTCATTTTGTAGTGATTTTCAATTTCACCGTCATTTAGCTCTCTAAACAAATCGGTAAATGACTGAAAAACAGCAAATGATGTCAGAACGTGTTGGAAATTGATGACGTCACTTTGAATGATGCATACTGAATGCGAAAATAGGCTGGAGTTCAAATAAGTTTAAAAAACATTGAAGTGCCCGTGTAACAGATGAGTTCTCTTCCGAAACCCTGATACTCCGAAAGAGATTGTCCAATTTGTACACGAGGTGCGTCCAGTTTTCGCCGTGACCCTCTCTACTCTTTTGCACATGCAATGCGGGTGAAACGATGATACCATGCCAAGTTATAACATTTTCAGAGTTCATTTTGTAGTGATTTTCAATTTCACCGTCATTTAGCTCTCTAAACAAATCGGTAAATGACTGAAAAACAGCAAATGATGTCAGAACGTGTTGGAAATTGATGACGTCGCTTTGAATGATGCATACTGAGCGCAAAAATAGGCTGGAGTTCAAATAAGTTTAAAAACATTGAAGTGCCCGTGTAATAGATGAGTTCTCGTCCGAAACCCTGATACTCCGAAAGAGATTGTCCAGTTTGTACACGAGGTGCGTCCAGTTTTCGCCGTGACCCTCTCTACTCTTTTGCACATGCTGTGTGGGTGAAATGATGATACCATGCCAAGTTCCAATATTTTCAGAGTTCATTTTGTAGTGATTTTCAATTTCACCGTCATTTAGCTCTGTAAACAAATCGGTAAATGACTGAAAAACAGCAAATGATGTCAGAACATGTTGGAAATTGATGACGTCGCTTTGAATGATGCATACTGAACGCAAAAATAGGCTGTAGTTCAAATAAGTTTAAAAAACATTGAAGTGCCCGTGTAACAGATGAGTTCTCGTCCGAAACCGTGATACTCCAAAAGAGATTGTCCAGTTTGTACATGAGGTGCGTCCAGTTTTCGCCGTGACCCTCTCTACTCTTTTGCACATGCTATGCGGGAGAAAGGATGATACCATGCCAAGTTCCAAAATTTTCAGAGTTCATTTTGTAGTGATTTTAAATTTCACCGTCATTTAGCTCTCTAAACAAATCGGCAAATGACTGAAAAACAGCAAATGATGTCAGAACGTGTTGGAAATTGATGACGTCGCTTTTAATGATGCATACTGAAAGCAAAAATAGGCTAGAGTTCAAATAAGTTTAAAAAACATTGAAGTGCCCGTGTAACAGATGAGTTCTCGTCCGAAACCCTGATACTCCGAAAGAGATAGTCCAGTTTGTACATGAGGTGCGTCCAGTTTTCGCCATGACCCTCTCTACTCTTTTGCACATGCAATGCGGGTGAAATAATGATACCATGCCAATTTCCAACATTTTCAGAGTTCATTTTGTAGTGATTTTCAATTTCACCGTCATTTAGCTCTCTAGACAAATCGGTAAAAGACTGAAAACAGCAAATGATGTCAGAACGTGTTGGAAATTGATGACGTCGCTTTGAATGATGCATACTGAACGCAAAAATAGGCTAGAGTTCAAATACGTTTAAAAAACATTGAAGTGCCCGTGTAACAGATGAGTTCTCGTCCGAAACCCTGATACTCCGAAAGAGATTGTCCAGTTTGTACACGAGGTGCGTCTAGTTTTCGCCGTGACCCTCTCTACTCTTTTGCACATGCAATGCGGGTGAAACGATGATACCATGCCAAGTTCCAACATTTTCAGAGTTCATTTTGTAGTGATTTTCAATTTCACCGTCATTTAGCTCTCTAAACAAATCGGTAAATGACTGAAAAACAGCAAATGATGTCAGAACGGGTTGGAAATTGATGACGTCGCTTTGAATGATGCATACTGAACGCAAAAATAGGCTGGAGTTCAAATAAGTTTAAAAAACATTGAAGTGCCCGTGTAACAGATGAGTTCTCGTCCGAAACCCTGATACTCCGAAAGAGATTGTCCAGTTTGTACACGAGGTGCGTCTAGTTTTCGCCGTGACCCTCCCTACTCTTTTGCACATGCTATGCGGGTGAAATGATGATACCATGCCAAGTTCCAACATTTTCAGAGTTCATTTTGTAGTGATTTTCAATTTCACCGTCATTTAGCTCTCTAAACAAATCGGTAAATGACTGAAAAACAGCAAATGATGTCAGAACGTGTTGGAAATTGATGACGTCACTTTGAATGATGCATACTGAACGCGAAAATAGGCTGGAGTTCAAATAAGTTTAAAAAACATTGAAGTGCCCGTGTAACAGATGGGTTCTCGTCCGAAACCCTGACCCTCCGAAAGAGATTGTCCAGTTTGTACACGAGGTGCGTCCAGTTTTCGCCGTGACCCTCTCTACTCTTTTGCACATGCTATGCGGGTGAAAGGATGATACCATGCCAAGTTCCAACATTTTCAGAGTTCATTTTGTAGTGATTTTCAATTTCACCGTCATTTAGCTCTCTAAACAAATCGGTAAATGACTGAAAAACAGCAAATGATGTCAGAACGTGTTGGAAATTGATGACGTCGCTTTGAATGATGCATACTGAACGCAAAAATAAGCTAGAGTTCAAATAAGTTTAAAAAACATTGAAGTGCCCGTGTAACAGATGAGTTCTCGTCCGAAACCCTGATACTCCGAAAGAGATTGTCCAGTTTGTACACGAGGTGCCTCCAGTTTTCGCCGTGACCCTCCCTACTCTTTTGCACATGCTATGCGGGTGAAATGATGATACCATGCCAAGTTCCAAAATTTTCAGAGTTCATTTTGTAGTGATTTTCAATTTCACCGTCATTTAGCTCTCTAAACAAATCGGTAAATGACTGAAAAACAGCAAGTGATGTCAGAACGTGTTGGAAATTGATGACGTCGCTTTGAATGATGCATACTGAACGCAAAAATAGGCTGGAGTTCAAATAAGTTTAAAAAATATTGAAGTGCCCGTGTAACAGATGAGTTCTCGTCCGAAACCCTGATACTCCGAAAGAGATTGTCCAGTTTGTACACGAGGTGCGTCTAGTTTTCGCCGTGACCCTCCCTACTCTTTTGCACATGCTATGCGGGTGAAATGATGATACCATGCCAAGTTCCAACATTTTCAGAGTTCATTTTGTAGTGATTTTCAATTTC
This sequence comes from Aegilops tauschii subsp. strangulata, assembly GCF_002575655.3. NCBI lineage: Eukaryota > Viridiplantae > Streptophyta > Magnoliopsida > Poales > Poaceae > Aegilops > Aegilops tauschii. The sequence continues at coordinate 503,709,599 of NC_053037.3, forward strand.
ACCGTCATTTAGCTCTCTAAACAAATCGGTAAATGACTGAAAAACAGCAAATGATGTCAGAACGTGTTGGAAATTGATGACGTCACTTTGAATGATGCATACTGAACGCGAAAATAGGCTGGAGTTCAAATAAGTTTAAAAAACATTGAAGTGCCCGTGTAACAGATGGGTTCTCGTCCGAAACCCTGACCCTCCGAAAGAGATTGTCCAGTTTGTACACGAGGTGCGTCCAGTTTTCGCCGTGACCCTCTCTACTCTTTTGCACATGCTATGCGGGTGAAATGATGATACCATGACAAGTTCCAAAATTTTCAGAGTTCATTTTGTAGTGATTTTCAATTTCACCGTCATTTAGCTCTCTAAACAAATCGGTAAATGACTGAAAAACAGCAAGTGATGTCAGAACGTGTTGGAAATTGATGACGTCGATTTTAATGATGCATACTGAACGCAAAAATATGCTAGAGTTCAAATAAGTTTAAAAAACATTGAAGTGCCCGTGTAACAGATGAGTTCTCGTCCGAAACCCTGATACTCCGAAAGAGATTGTCCAGTTTGTACACGAGGTGCGTCCATTTTTCGCCGTGACCCTCCCTACTCTTTTGCACATGCTATGCGGGTGAAATAATGATACCATGCCAATTTCCAACATTTTCAGAGTTCATTTTGTAGTGATTTTCAATTTCACCGTCATTTAGCTCTCTAGACAAATCGGTAAATAACTGAAAAACAGCAAATGATGTCAGAACGTGTTGGAAATTGATGTCGTCGCTTTGAGTGATGCATACTAAACGCAAAACTAGGCTGGAGTTCAAATAAGTTAAAAAAACATTGAAGTGCCCGTGTAACAGATGAGTTCTCGTCCGAAACCCTGATACTCCGAAAGAGATTGTCCAGTTTGTACACGAGGTGCGTCCAATTTTCACCGTGACCCTCTCTACTCTTTTGCACATGCTATGCGGGTGAAATGATGATACCATGCCAAGTTCCAACATTTTCAGACTTCATTTTGTAGTGATTTTCAATTTCACCGTCATTTAGCTCTCTAAACAAATCGGTAAATGACTGAAAAAAAGCAAATGATGTCAGAACATGTTGGAAATTGATGACGTCACTTTGAATGATGCATACTGAACGCGAAAATAGGCTGGAGTTCAAATAAGTTTAAAAAACATTGAAGTGCCCGTGTAACAGATGAGTTCTCTTCCGAAACCGTGATACTCCGAAAGAGATTGTCCAGTTTGTACACGAGGTGCGTCCAGTTTTCGCCATGACCCTCTCTACTCTTTTGCACATGCAATGCGGGTGAAACGATGATACCATGCCAACTTCTGACATTTTCAGAGTTCATTTTGTAGTGATTTTCAATTTCACCGTCATTTAGCTCTCTAAACAAATCGGTAAAAGACTGAAAAACAGCAAATAATGTCAGAACGTGTTGGAAATTGATGACGTCGCTTTGAATGATGCATACTGAGCGCAAAAATAGGCTGGAGTTCAAATAAGTTTAAAAACATTGAAGTGCCCGTGTAATAGATGAGTTATCTTCCGAAACCCTGATACTCCGAAAGTGATTGTCCAGTTTGTACACGAGGTGCGTCTAGTTTTCGCCGTGACCCTCTCTACTCTTTTGCACATGCAATGCGGGTGAAACGATGATACCATGCCAAGTTCCAACATTTTCAGAGTTCATTTTGTAGTGATTTTCAATTTCACCGTCATTTAGCTCTCTAAACAAATCGGTAAATGACTGAAAAACAGCAAATGATGTCAGAACATGTTGGAAATTGATGACGTCGCTTTGAATGATGCATACTGAACGCAAAAATAGGCTGTAGTTCAAATAATTTTAAAAAACATTGAAGTGCCCGTGTAACAGATGAGTTTTCTTCCGAAACCCTGATACTCCGAAAGTGATTGTCCAGTTTGTACACGAGGTGCGTCCAGTTTACGCCGTGACCCTCTCTACTCTTTGCACATGCAATGCGGGTGAAACGATGATACCATGCCAAGTTCCAACATTTTCAGAGTTCATTTTTTAGTGATTTTCAATTTCACCGTCATTTAGCTCTCTAAACAAATCGGTAAAAGACTGAAAACAGCAAATGATGTCAGAACGTGTTGGAAGTTGATGACGTCGCTTTGAATGATGCATACTGAACGCAAAAATAGGCTGGAGTTCAAATAAGTTTAAAAAACATTGAAGTGCGCGTGTAACAGATGAGTTCTCGTTCGAAACCCTGATACTCCGAAAGAGATTGTCCAGTTTGTACACGAGGTGCGTCTAGTTTTCGCCGTGACCCTCTCTACTCTTTTGCACATGCAATGCGGGTGAAACGATGATACCATGCCAAGTTCCAACATTTTCAGAGTTCATTTTGTAGTGATTTTCAATTTCACCGTCATTTAGCTCTCTAAACAAATCGGTAAAAGACTGAAAAACAGCAAATGATGTCAGAACGTGTTGGAAATTGATGACGTCGCTTTGAATGATGCATACTGAACGCAAAAATAGGCTGGAGTTCAAATAAGTTTAAAAAAGATTGAAGTGCCCGTGTAACAGATGAGTTCTCGTCCGAAACCCTGACCCTCCGAAAGAGATTGACCAGTTTGTACACGAGGTGCGTCCAGTTTTCGCCGTGACCCTCTCTACTTTTTTGCACATGCTATGCGGGTGAAACGATGATACCATGCCAAGTTCCAACATTTTCAGAGTTCATTTTGTAGTGACTGTCAATTTCACGGTCATTTAGCTCTCTAAACAAATCAGTAAATGACTGAAAAACAACAAATGATGTCAGAACGTGTTGGAAATTGATGACGTCGCTTTGAATGATGCATACTGAACGCAAAAATAGGCTGGAGTTCAAATAAGTTTAAAAAAGATTGAAGTGCCCGTGTAACAGATGAGTTCTCGTCCGAAACCCTGACCCTCCGAAAGAGATTGACCAGTTTGTACACGAGGTGCGTCCAGTTTTCGCCGTGACCCTGTCTACTTTTTTCCACATGCTATGCGGGTGAAATGATGAAACCATGCCAAGTTCCAACATTTTCAGAGTTCATTTTGTAGTGACTGTCAATTTCACAGTCATTTAGCTCTCTAAACAAATCAGTAAATGACTGAAAAACAACAAATGATGTCAGAACGTGTTGGAAATTGATGACGTCGCTTTGAATGATGCATACTGAACGAAAAATTGGCTCGAGTCTAAATAAGTTTGAAAAACATTGAAGTGCCCGTGTAACAGATGAGTTCTCGTCCGAAACACAGATACTCCGAAAGAGTCTGTCCAGTTTGTACACGAGGTGCGTCCAGTTTTCGCCGTGACCCTCTCTACTCTTTTGCACATGCTATGCGGGTGAAATGATGATACCATGCCAAGTTCCAACATTTTCAGAGTTCATTTTGTAGTGATTTTCAATTTCACCGTCATTTAGCTCTCTAAACAAATCCGTAAATGACTGAAAAACAGCAAATGATGTAAGAACGTGTTGGAAATTGATGACGTCGCTCTGAATGATGCATACTGAACGCAAAAATGAGCTGGAGTTCACATAAGTTTAAAAAACATTGAAGTGCCCGTGTAACAGATGAGTTCTCGTCCGAAACCCTGATACTCCGAAAGAGATTGTCCAGTTTGTACACGAGGTGCGTCCAGTTTTCGCCGTGACCCTCCCTACTGTTTGGCACATGCTATGCGGGTGAAATGATGATACCATGCCAAGTTCCAACATTTTTAGAGTTCATTCTGTAGAGATTTTCAATTTCACCGTCATTTAGCTCTCTAAACAAATCGGTAAATGACTGAAAAACAGCAAATGATGTCAGAACGTGTTAGGAATTGATGTCGTCGCTTTGAATGATGCATACTGAACGCAAAAATAGGCTGGAGTTCAAATAAGTTCAAAAAACATTGAAGTGCCCGTGTAACAGATGAGTTCTCGTTCGAAACTCTGATACTCCGAAAGAGATTGTCCAGTTTGTACACGAGGTGCGTCCAATTTTCACCGTGACCCTCTCTACTCTTTTGCACATGCTATGCGGGTGAAATGATGATACCATGCCAAGTTCCAGCATTTTCAGAGTTCATTTTGTAGTGATTTTCAATTTCACCGTCATTTAGCTCTCTGAACAAATCGGTAAATGACTGAAAAACAGCAAATGATGCCAGAACGTGTTGGAAATTGATGACGTCACTTTGAATGATGCATACTGAACGCAAAAATAGGCTGGAGTTCAAATACGTTTAAAAAACATTGAAGTGCCCGTGTAACAGATGAGTTCTCTTCCGAAACCCTGATACTCCGAAAGAGATTGTCCAGTTTGTACACGAGGTGCGTCCAGTTTTTGCCGTGACCCTCTCTACTCTTTTGCACACGCAATGCGGGTGAAACGATGATACCATGCCAAGTTCCAACATTTTCAGAGTTCATTTTGTAGTGATTTTCAATTTCACCGTCATTTAGCTCTCTAAACAAATCGGTAAAAGACTGAAAAACAGCAAATGATGTCAGAACGTGTTGGAAATTGATGACGTCGCTTTGAATGATGCATACTGAACGCAAAAATAGGCTGGAGTTCAAATAAGTTGAAAAACATTGAAGTGCGCGTGTAACAGATGAGTTCTCGTCCGAAACCCTGATACTCCGAAAGAGATTGTCCAGTTTGTACACGAGGTGCGTCCAGTTTTGTCACGACCGGAGTTTTGGGATATAAATTCCCAGAAAAATGGCCTGTGTGCTCACCAGCCCCAGGATTACTGTTAGCTGATGAGGTACCAACTTGATACAAGAATTCCAAGCAAGGAACAAAATTATGTAGTACAAGACCATTTAGGCCTGGGAGTACAACACTTGGTTTCTAATGGTTGAGGGCGGAAGCGGTTGGAAACATCTGCGTCTATGGGACTCCATTTCCCACAAGAACAGCTGACCAGGATAACTCCTATCTTCGCGAGGCTGCACACGTCAACAGCGTAGGTTCCGAGGGTGTCACCGCGATGCATACCTCCACGCAAGGCAATCTGGCCAAGACAATAGAGAGGGACAAGCCAGTGAGTACGTTTGAATGTACTCGCAAACATTAAGAACACGGGTATAATATATCCAACATACTCCAGATTTAATAGACGATCATACATCCGTCACGAAAATATACGAGAAACCATGATGCACACATATGGATAAAAATATACCAAAATAAAATACTGGGTGCCAAACGAGTGTCTGAATGACTCCTCGAGCGGAAACTGCGGAATAGTAATGCTGGTGCCAAACGAGTGTCTGAATGACTCCTCGAGCGGAAAATGCAGAATAGTAATACTGGTGCCAAACGAGTGTCTGAATGACTCCTCGAGCGGAAAAATGCAGAAATAATAATACTGGTGCCAAACGAGTGTCTGAATGACTCCTCGAGCGGAAAATGCAGAAATAATAATGCCGCAGTCGGGCGTCGGGCCGACACCACATAAAGGGCTTATAAGAGAATAATCACAGTGAATATCCAGGAGGTAGAACCGTCCCAGGGATTCTCAATAATATACATAATATAAATGGTTAGTCCATAATAATAAAGATCATAACCCAAAGGTGCCATAATCATAAACAAAATTTAGTACAGTCGTTTCTCCATCCGAAAACCGATAATTCAGTCAAGTCGTATCTCCATCCGAATACCGTTACTGAGCTCTAGTTAAACCGTTCTCCATCCGAATACCGTTACAGAGTTCTAGTTAAATCGTTCTCCCTCCGAATACCGTTATCAAGATTTAACCCAGACTGTGGTCCCTACTCAAGCACATGACTATCCAACAGGATGTATCCTCTGCAGAGGGAGTACCATTTTCCACGAGTAACGGGATTACTCAGTCCCTCGGGACTAATTCCGTCTACGGTCTTTTGATTGAAAACACGCCTGACCTGCACACACCAGCTTAACTCACCAGTGCCTGGAATCACCCATGACACCTGCCAAGCAAAACTCTAAGTGGGGAGGCTACAACCTCGAGTAGCATGGGATCACAATATTTATACCGCGCGCAAACTAGGGGAGCAACCCCCCTCGGCTCCAACCGGAAACACCCATGCCCCCGGACCGAATGACAGGCTTTAATCCGTGGCCACGGGACCTTCATCACGGCCTCTCTGTACGGTGTGTGCTTTGGAAAGGGGTTGACAACCTACTGAACCATACCCTGTCCCCTGCAGGGACAAGTGGTGGTACCGACAAAGAAGGAAGCTATTGAATAAGACTCGGTCTACAACCGACTCAGGTGATCCAAGTATCCACCAACAATATTACCACTAGTGAAATAAATCACCACTCCTCGAGCCTCACCATGCTATGCCGGGCATACTCGTCCCAACGAGGGATTAGGGACAAGCTCGTGTCTACCCAAGACCACGACTTTCCCGCTTCCTACCGGTGTGCAAGAGAAGCTCACGAGGGCGATCCAAATCCTTAGGGTATCCATTGCTGGCCACAAACAACTCCAAAGTGCACTCATGCACGAGACTACATCGATACATAAACTGTCACATATACTCCAAGTCAAAAGGTGCTGTGATCGCATCAAAACACCACAACAAATATTATGCCAGAGTTCAGAAATGCTTGCCTTCAAGAGTATGCAAAGGATGCACTTATTGGAAGCTTTCTTCTTCCTCCAAAAATTCCTATTTTGCAAAATACACAAATACAAATATTTCAAACACAGTACCAAAAATTATCTCAAATATTTTTGAAATAAATCTTAAAATAAACTAGATGAAATTTGAGAGAGGTAGGAAAAAGAATCAACTCATTTGGAGTTTTATTCTAAAAGTTATAGCCAGTCGAAGTTTGGTCAACTCTGTTTTTAAATAAAACCAGAAAAAAGGAAAACGTTTCAGCAGAAATACGCTTTCGCAGCAGAGGAAACGCACTCGGGGGTTTGCGCCTCCACTTAAACAGAGAGAGGGCGCTGCGCGGGTCACTGACAGTGGGTCCAGAGGGCCCACTGGTCAGGTTTGACCGTTCTCCCTCTCCCTCCTTTTTCTGCGCCCGAACGGTGGCGGGGCTCCGGCGATCACCGGCGACGAACGGCGGCTCCTCGAGGGCATCCAAGGGCGGGGATGGGACGGCAAGACCGAGGCAGTCCTCTGGGTGGTCGTTGGGTCGGCGGAGGTGGAAGGAATCGCCGGCGGCGAGCTCCGCGGCGGAGGGAGGCTACGGTGGTGAAGTGACTATGTTGCTCCGGTGGCCTCCGACCGAAGCTGGGTAGCTGGGCAGCTCCGCAAGACTACGGGGAGGTTCTTGGTGGCGCTGGATTGGCAAAAGGGTGGCCGGCGGCGACGAATCGCGCTGGGGCTTGGCGGCGGCCGAGCTGGCCGGAGTTGGGGGAAACGGTCCTCTCCGGTCGATCTACTGCGCGGGGAGCTCTACGGGGGAAGTCTGAAGTCGCGTGAGTGCTCGGAGGGGCTCGGGGGCCCTTTATATAGCGTGACGAGGCGGCTCCGCGGCGGCAGAAGAAAAGCTCGTCGGCGACAACCGTTGCTGTAGTTGCAGGGCATCGCAGCGGTGACGAAAGCATGCCGACGAGCGGGGGGATAAGCATGAGCTATTCACAGGGGCAGCTGGCGTGCGCTGGTGGTTTGGGCGGCGCCGTCCGCGGCGGAATCCACTGCCGACGCCGGCGTGCCGCCAAGGGCGCGGCCAGCGACGCAGCAGGGTGCCAGAGTGATCGTGGAGCAGGGGGCGACTAGTGCGCGGCTCAGTGATGCAGAGGGACCAGGGTCGGGTCACGTCGAGCGCGGCAGTGCGGCGTGTCGGCGTAGTGCGCGCGCGTGCAAAACGTGCGCTCTGGGCGCGCCCAGAGCACGCGCGGCAGGTGCTCGACGGAATGCCAGCGTGGTCTAGAGCGCGAGGGTGGAGCTGGCAAAGCACAGATCGAGGGTAGGGGTGGCTAGGAGCTCAGTGGACAAGGTTGATAGGGCTGGGGTACAAGTCCACAATGCAAACCAGGGAGCTTGCCAAAAATGACTGTGCACACCAGGTGTTCGACAGAATGCCAGATGCACATAGGCAACTCCTGGAGTGGCCAAAAACTCCAGATCAGTGCCTCCTTAGACACAGGAGATGGTGGTAGGGTCAGTTTGGCAAAAACAGAAAGTTGATAGTGCAAGTTTTGCAAAACTCCAGTTTTGGGCAGAAAGAAAAGGGGTTTAGAACATGCACTTCAAAATCCCCAATGAGCCCAATCTCCTGGACTTAAGAGTTTGGTAGGGAGGGCTACAAGTAGGAGGAAGCTCAGGGTCACTAGAGCAAGGAAAAATATGGTTGCAGTACAAATCACCAAATTGGACCAGAATGCAAAAGAGGTTGATCCACTCAAATTTTTCAAAGAACATCATTGGGTTTTTGCTTGAAGATGAATTGTATGCATCCACTGTCATCTCCAAACACTTGGAAGCATTTTTGAATAAATATTTAAATGGGTTGCAGTGCAAAAGTGCCTACTGGACCAGATTGGAAAAATCGGTGTAGAGCTCAAAATCTCCAATGGCCAGAAGGTATCTTTGCATAAAAGTGATGTGGAAACATCACATGACATCCCCAAATTTTGGTGGAATTTTTAAAAGCATTTGTCAAGTGGTTGTAGTGCAAATAGGCCCCAAATGCAAAAGGAATCATTTTAAAGAAAGAAAGCTTTTTGAATAAATAAATCTTGCAACATTTGAATCCACTGATAAATAAAGGTTTTATTATGGAGAGAAATCAAGTCCAACAATACCCTTGAAGGTTTCTCCCACTAGAGGCAAAAATCCAAAATCACAAAAGGTAAAACTTGACAAATTGGAAAAGTTTTATTTCCTGGCAATATTTTAATAAACAAAATAAGTGTCACAGCCCCAGATCAGCCCTTGTTTGACTTTTGCTTGTTCCTCATGCATCATGTTTAAATTTTGCTTAAACTTGAAATAGGGGTGATCAATCCCTAGCACCCAAAAGAACTCAACTAGGTTCAACTTAAAAACATTTTCAATGAACCCAAATGCCCTTTAGAAAAGTTCATGATTTTCGATAAAGGTAAAAACCTCTGCCAAAAATGATAAACATATTTCTAGGCATTTTTGGATTTTTGAATTAACTCATATTGTATTTGAATTGGGGCATTTAAATCCTATAAATATTTTAAATGCTCTAATAATTCTGAAACTAGTTGAGGGCTGTTGGAAATATTTTCAAAAGTGCCCACAATTTTTATCAGGATTTTACAAAATGAGTTAGTATTTTTACTAATTCAAAATAGATCAAATAAATAGAAAACAGAAACAATTAAAGGAAAGAGAGAGAAAGGAGTATTACCTGGCGCTTACCTGGACTGGGCCGGCCCACCTGGCCCATGCCAGTCACCACCCACCTTTGCCAGTAGGCAGAGGAGGGGGACAGCGCACCGCCGCCGAGCACGCGCCCGCGCCACCTCCTGCTTCCCCGGCCCCTCCTGGCGATGCTACGACGACGCCCCGAAGCTCCTCGCTCCTCTCCCTCACTCTCTGCTCTCTCCCTCGCCCTCTGTCTCTCTCCCCACAGCACCACCGAACGGAGCCGTCGCCACCGTCGCCGTTGCCGTGGCCACCGAGCCCCCCCTCGCCTAGCTAGGATATCCAGAGGAACCGCCATCGTCTCCTACGTCTCCTCGACGAAGGAAGCAAGCCCCGACGCCCGGAAGCGTCGCCATCGAGCTTGTCCCCGCCGCCTCTGGCCGGAGATCGCCGGTGTCGATTCGCCTCGACCAGAGCGTCCCCGAGCCCGCTGAGTCCTCCCCTGAGATCACTGTGAGCCCCTGAACCGTTTCCCCCTACTCCCAGGCTCGATTGCGAGCTTTAGCTAGACTAGCCACCGTGCCCGAAGCTTGGCGCCGCATGAGCTCGTCGCCGTCGTGGCTCCGGCGACCAAATGGCCCCGCGCGTGCGTCCGTTGCACTCGCGACGTTCCGTAGAGCAACTCTAGCGCGATAGCCCGTTTGTTTGCAAGCCGCAGCGCTAACCCCCGCACCCACCCGAGCTCCGGCGGCCGCCCAAGTGCTCGCCGCCGGCGAACCAGGCCACCCCGCGACCTTCTGACACCTCCCCTGGATGCGGAAGAGCGTGGGCTACCTCCTGGTGGTTCCCGCGCGTTCAACCGCCGTCTGTAGCTCAAGTCCGGCGAGTTGCCGCCGCAGTTTTTGTTGTCGCCGGCGAAACTCCGGCGAGGACCGACGTGGCGCAGTCATTAGCGCTAATCCCTGCCAGCTCAGCCGCCCTTAGCCACTGACAATGGGCCCCGCAGCAGGTCAAAGTACTAGTCAACGCGGGATTAGTGACTGTCTCACTGACCAGTGAACCCCACTGGTCAGGTTTGACCTGGAACGGGTCCGTTGACCTGCTGAGGTCAGCATGACCTAATGCTGACGCAGTTAATCATTTTCTGGTTTTGAAATAATTAAGAAAATTCCAGAAAATGCCCTAACTTCTAAAAATCATATAAAATCAACCGTAGCTCAGAATGAAATAATTTATATATGAAAAATGATCAGAAAAATGCAATCTATCCATCTGTATCATTTCCATGCATGTCAAACTAAGTTATACCTGCTGTATAGGTGAAAACATGATAATGCACTATTTGAATTCATAGTTTGAATTTGAATTTGAACCTTGAGTTCAAATCAACCCAAACCTTTCTGTTGCTAGTTACATTAGGCCAAATCACGTCATATTGCCATGTCATGATCATGCATCATATTGTGCATTGCATTGATTGTGTTCTTCTTTGTTTGCCGGTGATTGTCCCCTCTCGATAGCCGTGATTCCGACGATGAGTTCGATGACACCGATGAAGAACTATAATATCTTCAGAAGTGCCAGGCAAGCATAACCCCCTTGTTCATTCCGATACAATCCCACTCTCTCGCTCCTGCTCTCTTTTACTACATTAGGACAACAACGATTCAACTGTTACATGCTGCGGTAGTTGAACCCCTTATCCTCTGCATGACCTATCGTTGCCACAGTAATTAGATGAAACCCACTAGCATGAGTAGGAGTTGTTTGAGCCCTGATGTGCCTACTCATTCATGCTTGTTTGTCATGCCTGCTATTGCTTAGAGTTGTGTCAGGTCTGATTCATCGGGGATGAATTGGAAAGTTGAGAACATGTCCTACTGTGTGTGAGCTAAGTGTGTGAACACGATTTGGTAAAGGTAGCGGTGAGAGGCCATGTAGGAGTACATGGTGGGTTGTCCCATTGCAGCCGTCCTCAGGAACTGAGTTCTATGTTTGTGATCCATGATACAGTTACTACCACGCATTGGGCCCGAAACCAATGGACCCTCTCGGCTTCTTAATCACCCTTGTCCTCTGTCCAGGAGTTGCAAGTAGTTTCTGGTGTTTGTAGTATGCTGGAGGCCGTGGGCAGCGCTGACCGGAGGGGTGGGCTGTGATGCGGTAGGCACGTGGCCCGGTGTACCGAGTCGCCCGTTTGGTGACCGGGAACCCTGCACACATCGTTCGGGGCCGTATGTGGAAACCTCGGCCGGACTCCCTGCGGATGGAACCTGGATAGGCGATAAACCTGGACTAGAGACTTGAGTGTTTAGGTAGGCTGTGGCCGACACCCTCGCTGGGCCTCCGCTTGAAGGTTGCCGAGTACATGTCGTGTAAACGGCGGTAAGTGGTGAGAGCGTGTGTGTCGAAGTACACCCCTGCAGGGTTAATATGATCTATTCGAATAGCCGTGTCCGTGGAAATGGACTTCTGGGTTGCCTATAACAGTTCATAGACAAGTGAAAGTGGATACTCTAAAATGCGCAAGATAAGCGTGAGTGCTATGGATGGCGTTCTCGTAGGGAGACGGGAGCGGATCCATAGTGGAGTATTGATATGGTGAATATGTGGACTCGTGTGCGCCACCTCAAAAGAGTTACTTGCTGTCATAGTTAGGATAGCCACCGAGTCAAAGCTGGCTTGCTGCAGTTAAACTCCACCACCCCCTTTGTTGATACCGATGCATATGTAGATAGTTCTGATGTAAGTCTTGCTGGGTACATTTGTACTCACGTTTGCCTATTTGATGTTTTGCAGAGAGACGTCAGTCTCGCTAGTAGTTCCGTGTGGACTTCGACGTTTAGCTTGATACTTCAGCTACGATCTTGTGCCCTCAGCAGGATCTAGTAAATAGTCAGGCTTCTCAGACTTTTCATTTGTAGATGTCTGTACTCAGACATGTTAAGCTTCCGCATGTGCTTTGACTTGTATGCTCTGAATGTTGGGTCATGAGACCCATGTTTGTAATATCTGGCTCTTCGGAGCCTAATGAATAAATACTCTGAGTCGTAGAGTCTTGTTGTGATGCCATGTTGTATTTGCACATATCGAGCATATTGTGTGTATGATTGAAATGCTTGGTATGTGTGGGATTCGACAATCTAGTTGTTTATCCTTAGCAGCCTCTCTTATGGGGAAATGTAGTCTAGTGCCTCCTTGAGCCATAGTAGTCCGCTACAGCCCGGTTCACCGGAGTCCTGCTAGCCCAGCACTACTGCTCTGGACACTTGACTGGCCGGCATGTGTTTCATATCGTTCCTGTGTCTGTCCCCTCGGGGAAATGTCACGCGGTGACATCCGGAGTCCTGCCTAGCCTGCTACAGCCCGGGTTCCCGGAGTCCTGTTAGCCCAGTGCTACAGCCCGGACTCTCACGCTGCTGACCGACACGTTCGATGTTGATTCACGTATGCCTGTCCCCATACGTTAGTGCCGCTTTGGGTTCACGACTAGCCATGTCGGCCCGGGTTCTCTGTCATATGGATGCTAGCGACATTGTCATATACGCGAGCCAAAAGGCGCAAACGGTCCCGGGCCATGGTATGGCGACACCCGTGGGAGTACCGTGCGTGAGGCCGCAAAGTGATATGAGGTGTTACAGGCTAGATCGGCGTGACTTGGAATCGGGGCCCCGACAGCGTTGGTATCAGAGCCTGACTGCCTGTAGGATTACCAAGCCACACTGGTCGAAGTTGAGTCTAGAAATGCTTTAGTTATATAAGGGAATTGATTGTGGGAGGGAACGTAAGGCTCTTTTACTCCTTTACCTTATGCCCTTCTGATCTGAGTCACCCTCTTCTCTTCTACGGGGATTAAGAACTAGGCTTTCTCATCTTCTATTAGGATCACGTGTTACTAATCCGTAGACTCATAGGATTAATGGATTTAAGCCTCAGTTCAGTTTCTACCACTACAGTGTGTTGTTAGTTGGACTTGGAACCTAGATATGATGTTGTTGAGTGGTTATGCCACCATTTTGTAGGATGTCTCAAATCCTTTGAGCATTTATAGCCGTTATGCTGTCCGAGTCATCCCAGGTTTCTAAACAGTCTGATGCATTTGCAAATTACTTCCTCCCGTACCTGATGTCCTTCTGGGCCGGATTAAGCACACTAATCGGTCTGTTGAGGTACCCCGTTACCTCGTCGTGTATGTTGGAGTAATTATTATGACCCTAGGTGTCTTAGAGGACTACTTAGTAATCTAGCAATGCTTGCATTCCCAGTGTGATGATTCTGGCCACTATTCTCGAAAGCATCCCGTGATGCCATTTAGTTAGTAGGTATTCTATTCCCGGGTTTCTAAACTCGAGATTCACTCCACTTACCTCCTGTTGATAGTGTTTGCTCGTTCCTTTAGGATATTAGTAGCCTTTGTGATAGTCTTCGAGGTCCTTGGTATATCGTTCTTCCAAATACCATGAACCATTCTTGGCAGAAATTCTTTTAACCAAAAGATCACAACCAGGGCGCTCTTGAGGAGTACTCCATTCATATTGTGACTCTGCCAGTCCTTCCTCCTCTGCATGGGTTATCCGGAAGAAATATGTTGAATTTGTTCGACATACTAATTCATGCATCCACAACTCAGAAAAACATATGTTCCTTTGGGTTGTCCCTCTTTAGTTATTTTCTGGCCCTTGTCTATCAATTGATAGTCAGGAGTAATTGTGCATTTGTGTTATCAATGCCTATTATTCTTGTGGTCCGTCAAGCCATTCTATTCCGGAATGACTAGGAGAAACAAACTCCAGTACCTCGTCCATCTCTGGGATTGGGTCAAAGTAGTTGTATTCCGCAGATCAAATGCCTACCCAGCTTTTGTTCTGATCTACCTATGAGTATTACCCTCTTTATGTCAGGAATCTCATGAGGATTGCACCAACCCTTATGAATTCTTGTTATAGTGATACTCCTCGCCTTCATCGTTCATTCCTCGGTCTCCGTGTTATTATAACCGGAATACCGACAAGCGAGCTGTGATGTGTGAAATCTATACTCCTAGCAACTCCGTTGCTTGGTAGTTAAAGGACAATAATTTCATCCTTAGCGTGTTGGTTATTGAATCACCATCCTGAGGTTGATCGTGCTACCTAGTCCATATTCCCAGTGTACTTTTCGATCAATGAGTTAGGATAGTGTCAGTCCTTGCTTATTCGGTCATATCGTCTTGCCCTGAAAAGCAAGATTGTTCTCGACCTTACTAACATGTCGGTGGATCGTGGTTTTCCAAATATCTTCTTGGAAGTACCATCAGGTTGTCCCTGACCGATATGTTGATTTTGTGAACAAGTTGGTTTTCCAATAAACCACCCCTTCTCCAAGAATCTATGTTGGATACCCCTAAGCTAGTTGGTCAAGCTAAGCAACAACTTGGAGAGTTGGAAGATAAAAGCTTGCCTAGCTTAGTTCATTTTAAGGGATATCTTTTTGTGAGTGTGTTGAAGAAAGGTGATATCTTCATTGATTGATCCTCGTGATCAATTGTTGGATCTATTGTCTTACCCAAATCTTTGATTTGAGTATGGGCTATCATCAAGTCAAATCAGAACCAACGATGTTCATAATGTTGTCTTACTCGTGGTTGATCCCTCGAGCATACATCATTATATCTTTTGGGTCTGACCAATGCTATCACTTGTTCACATAATTATGGAATTCCATCTCCATGGAAACCTGGATGAATTGTTGTTAAGCCCATTGACAACATTCTCATCTTGTCCATGATTCATGTTGAACATCTAAGTAAGTGTTGGAAACTTTTGAAAGCATTTTTTTTGTGCTAGTTCATGAAGCCTATGTTTGGATGAAAGGAGTGACTTCCTCTAATTCATGTGCATTTGATGCAAGTTGCCGCCGTGAATTTGAGAAAGCATGTTTCTACCTCCTCTGGAATCGTCCCAAGTCAGTTATGCACGTGTGAAGTATTCCGTGTTCTGTTAGACTGATCATCTTCATTCGATATGAATTCTCTAGCACACCAAGCCACTGATTGATTTGTTCAAGGAGAAGGAGTTCCTTCATAAGAGCTAATCCGGACTTATGAAAGAACTTCGATATCCTCGTTGATGGTTCCCAACCAGAACTCGGTAGTGTTTTATTATAAGACTACCATGTGATCATGCTTGTCTGGGACAACGTTCTCACATGTTTGTAGCAGAACCAGCTCATGTTTTGGAGCTTACTACCGTAATCCATCTCCCGAGAATCTTGCAACGTCTTCTCGTCGATTTGTGTTGCAAACTTTAATTTTCTTTCTAGACTTGACGAGTCTGGAATATTCTGACACCAACCAGATCTAAATCTCGGGCAGACATGATGGTTGGAACATTCCCAAGAACTACAATATTGGTCTCTCGTTAATCGGTAAAGTGGATGTCGTGGCCAACACACCCAGCCGGAAGACCTATTATTGTAGTATCTTGATTAAGGAAGTTGGCCACCTCCCCATAAGGATTTCCTAGGACTTATTCCACTAGTTATTCCCTATGGATTCTTGTGCTCCTGAAGTCCGACCTTTTACTTGATGTTCTAGATACCAAACCACATCTAATGGGTTACGCTAGAACATCAAGGAGAACATTAGAAGCGGAGTGCTAAATGTCTCTCGGTCGATCATCCAGATTTTGCTCCCTTGGCTTCGCTAAGGTGAAATCTGAGAAAGTGTTGTCCTCCTTTGCACCTGCATCCTCCATCACCGTTCATCATGGTAGTATGTTGTGTTGCCAGGATCCTCGACACGGATGTTGGTAAAACCTTGATGAATATGGAAATGCTCAAGTTCCTGAGAGCACGCACAAGCTCTAGGTGTTATCATTGGCACTAACTGGAATTGCTCCCAGTTTCCTTCGGTTATGCTAAACCTTTCAAACAGTAGATTCACTCTCTACTGTTGAGCTTCTCCCTTGTTACTAAAATCATTCCAGCATTTGCATTATGTCCCCAGCTTGCACCGTCATTGTGCCGTCCTACTATGGACTACCCTTCTCAGTAATTACTGATCAAGATCATCTTCAAGTGGTCTTACCATAAGTCCCATTCATTTCCGGTGATAAGCAAATCACCCCTTGTGTTGTCTTCAACAAGGTATTCCACATCGTCCATTCTAGCCCGAGTGTGTCGTTCTCCCGAACTCCGCCAGACGATTGTTGTGATTGCCTTAGGCTGGCATAAAGAGTTTCAATGATATTTATATCAAAAGTAATTCCTTTTGCCACTTAAGGGAGTATTTCTACAAGTCACCTTCCCTAAGGTGCCGTTATGGAATCATGGCAATTATCTCCCCGCTACTTTAAAACCATGCACCATCTTATTCAGCGTGGAATTGTGCTTATCAACTTGAATCTTCGTTCTCTGTTTCACTTCATCCCTCTCTCGATGTATGTGTTGAGTCTCAGCTCAAGAGATACTCAACGTCGCATTCCGTGAGTTGATCGTGAGTTGCTCGATCTTTAAGGAGATCGATTTCTATAGAGTTTTCCCTTGTCGTCATCGTGTTGGATGAAGATCTCGAAAGCAAAGACGTCAACATTAATTGAAGCAACGGATCAACATCTTCGCGAAGAGCAATTGGATAATGAAGATGGTGTTAGCTTGTACCCTCTGTCTTCTTACCTCACGTCTTGAATCTCGGGACGAGATTCTTGTTTAGTGGGGGTGAGCTGTCACAGCCCCAGATCAGCCCTTGTTTGACTTTTGCTTGTTCCTCATGCATCATGTTTAAATTTTGCTTAAACTTGAAATAGGGGTGATCAATCCCTAGCACCCAAAAGAACTCAACTAGGTTCAACTTAAAAACATTTTCAATGAACCCAAATGCCCTTTAGAAAAGTTCATGATTTTCGATAAAGGTAAAAACCTCTGCCAAAAATGATAAACATATTTCTAGGTCATTTTTGGATTTTTGAATTAACTCATATTGTATTTGAATTGGGGCATTTAAATCCTATAAATATTTTAAATGCTCTAATAATTCTGAAACTAGTTGAGGGCTGTTGGAAATATTTTCAAAAGTGCCCACAATTTTTATCAGGATTTTACAAAATGAGTTAGTATTTTTACTAATTCAAAATAGATCAAATAAATAGAAAACAGAAACAATTAAAGGAAAGAGAGAGAAAGGAGTATTACCTGGCGCTTACCTGGACTGGGCCGGCCCACCTGGCCCATGCCAGTCACCACCCACCTTTGCCAGTAGGCAGAGGAGGGGGACAGCGCACCGCCGCCGAGCACGCGCCCGCGCCACCTCCTGCTTCCCCGGCCCCTCCTGGCGATGCTACGACGACGCCCCGAAGCTCCTCGCTCCTCTCCCTCACTCTCTGCTCTCTCCCTCGCCCTCTGTCTCTCTCCCCACAGCACCACCGAACGGAGCCGTCGCCACCGTCGCCGTTGCCGTGGCCACCGAGCCCCCCCTCGCCTAGCTAGGATATCCAGAGGAACCGCCATCGTCTCCTACGTCTCCTCGACGAAGGAAGCAAGCCCCGACGCCCGGAAGCGTCGCCATCGAGCTTGTCCCCGCCGCCTCTGGCCGGAGATCGCCGGTGTCGATTCGCCTCGACTAGAGCGTCCCCGAGCCCGCTGAGTCCTCCCCTGAGATCACTGTGAGCCCCTGAACCATTTCCCCCTACTCCCAGGCTCGATTGCGAGCTTTAGCTAGACTAGCCACCGTGCCCGAAGCTCGCCGCCGCATGAGGTCGTCGCCGTCGTGGCTCCGGCGACCAAATGGCCCCGCGCGTGCGTCCGTTGCACTCGCGACGTTCCGTAGAGCAACTCTAGCGCGATAGCCCGTTTGTTTGCAAGCCGCAGCGCTAACCCCCGCACCCACCCGAGCTCCGGCGGCCGCCCAAGTGCTCGCCGCCGGCGAACCAGGCCACCCCGCGACCTTCTGACACCTCCCCTGGATGCGGAAGAGCGTGGGCTACCTCCTGGTGGTTCCCGCGCGTTCAACCGCCGTCTGTAGCTCAAGTCCGGCGAGTTGCCGCCGCAGTTTTGGTTGTCGCCGGCGAAACTCCGGCGAGGACCGACGTGGCGCAGTCATTAGCGCTAATCCCTGCCAGCTCAGCCGCCCTTAGCCACTGACAATGGGCCCCGCAGCAGGTCAAAGTACTAGTCAACGCGGGATTAGTGACTGTCTCACTGACCAGTGAACCCCACTGGTCAGGTTTGACCTGGAACGGGTCCGTTGACCTGCTGAGGTCAGCATGACCTAATGCTGACGCAGTTAATCATTTTCTGGTTTTGAAATAATTAAGAAAATTCCAGAAAATGCCCTAACTTCTAAAAATCATATAAAATCAACCGTAGCTCAGAATGAAATAATTTATATATGAAAAATGATCAGAAAAATGCAATCTATCCATCTGTATCATTTCCATGCATGTCAAACTAAGTTATACCTGCTGTATAGGTGAAAACATGATAATGCACTATTTGAATTCATAGTTTGAATTTGAATTTGAACCTTGAGTTCAAATCAACCCAAACCTTTCTGTTGCTAGTTACATTAGGCCAAATCACGTCATATTGCCATGTCATGATCATGCATCATATTGTGCATTGCATTGATTGTGTTCTTCTTTGTTTGCCGGTGATTGTCCCCTCTCGATAGCCGTGATTCCGACGATGAGTTCGATGACACCGATGAAGAACTATAATATCTTCAGAAGTGCCAGGCAAGCATAACCCCCTTGTTCATTCCGATACAATCCCACTCTCTCGCTCCTGCTCTCTTTTACTACATTAGGACAACAACGATTCAACTGTTACATGCTGCGGTAGTTGAACCCCTTATCCTCTGCATGACCTATCGTTGCCACAGTAATTAGATGAAACCCACTAGCATGAGTAGGAGTTGTTTGAGCCCTGATGTGCCTACTCATTCATGCTTGTTTGTCATGCCTGCTATTGCTTAGAGTTGTGTCAGGTCTGATTCATCGGGGATGAATTGGAAAGTTGAGAACATGTCCTACTGTGTGTGAGCTAAGTGTGTGAACACGATTTGGTAAAGGTAGCGGTGAGAGGCCATGTAGGAGTACATGGTGGGTTGTCCCATTGCAGCCGTCCTCAGGAACTGAGTTCTATGTTTGTGATCCATGATACAGTTACTACCACGCATTGGGCCCGAAACCAATGGACCCTCTCGGCTTCTTAATCACCCTTGTCCTCTGTCCAGGAGTTGCAAGTAGTTTCTGGTGTTTGTAGTATGCTGGAGGCCGTGGGCAGCGCTGACCGGAGGGGTGGGCTGTGATGCGGTAGGCACGTGGCCCGGTGTACCGAGTCGCCCGTTTGGTGACCGGGAACCCTGCACACATCGTTCGGGGCCGTATGTGGAAACCTCGGCCGGACTCCCTGCGGATGGAACCTGGATAGGCGATAAACCTGGACTAGAGACTTGAGTGTTTAGGTAGGCTGTGGCCGACACCCTCGCTGGGCCTCCGCTTGAAGGTTGCCGAGTACATGTCGTGTAAACGGCGGTAAGTGGTGAGAGCGTGTGTGTCGAAGTACACCCCTGCAGGGTTAATATGATCTATTCGAATAGCCGTGTCCGTGGAAATGGACTTCTGGGTTGCCTATAACAGTTCATAGACAAGTGAAAGTGGATACTCTAAAATGCGCAAGATAAGCGTGAGTGCTATGGATGGCGTTCTCGTAGGGAGACGGGAGCGGATCCATAGTGGAGTATTGATATGGTGAATATGTGGACTCGTGTGCGCCACCTCAAAAGAGTTACTTGCTGTCGTAGTTAGGATAGCCACCGAGTCAAAGCTGGCTTGCTGCAGTTAAACTCCACCACCCCCTTTGTTGATACCGATGCATATGTAGATAGTTCTGATGTAAGTCTTGCTGGGTACATTTGTACTCACGTTTGCCTATTTGATGTTTTGCAGAGAGACGTCAGTCTCGCTAGTAGTTCCGTGTGGACTTCGACGTTTAGCTTGATACTTCAGCTACGATCTTGTGCCCTCAGCAGGATCTAGTAAATAGTCAGGCTTCTCAGACTTTTCATTTGTAGATGTCTGTACTCAGACATGTTAAGCTTCCGCATGTGCTTTGACTTGTATGCTCTGAATGTTGGGTCATGAGACCCATGTTTGTAATATCTGGCTCTTCGGAGCCTAATGAATAAATACTCTGAGTCGTAGAGTCTTTTTGTGATGCCATGTTGTATTTGCACATATCGAGCATATTGTGTGTATGATTGAAATGCTTGGTATGTGTGGGATTCGACAATCTAGTTGTTTATCCTTAGCAGCCTCTCTTATGGGGAAATGTAGTCTAGTGCCTCCTTGAGCCATAGTAGTCCGCTACAGCCCGGTTCACCGGAGTCCTGCTAGCCCAGCACTACTGCTCTGGACACTTGACTGGCCGGCATGTGTTTCATATCGTTCCTGTGTCTGTCCCCTCGGGGAAATGTCACGCGGTGACATCCGGAGTCCTGCCTAGCCTGCTACAGCCCGGGTTGCCGGAGTCCTGTTAGCCCAGTGCTACAGCCCGGACTCTCACGCTGCTGACCGACACGTTCGATGTTGATTCACGTATGCCTGTCCCCATACGTTAGTGCCGCTTTGGGTTCACGACTAGCCATGTCGGCCCGGGTTCTCTGTCATATGGATGCTAGCGACATTGTCATATACGCGAGCCAAAAGGCGCAAACAGTCCCGGGCCATGGTATGGCGACACCCGTGGGAGTACCGTGCGTGAGGCCGCAAAGTGATATGAGGTGTTACAGGCTAGATCGGTGTGACTTGGAATCGGGGCCCCGACAATAAGGCCAAAATTTTTGGGTGTCACAACACTACCCCCCTTAAGAAAAATCTCGTCCTCGAGATTTGTTAAAAGTTGTAACGATGATGCGCGAATAAAAGGTCTATGCCGGGAAAATGCATATATACGCAGCAATAACTCGGGGAAAAGAAATATCCTTGAAAATATGTTGCGAGACAAGAAATAATTAAAACAACACATGCTGTAACACTGCTCACAAAACAGGAACTAAAGAAAGTCGGATCCGTTGCATAAAGGATTTTACGAACATGCTGCAACACATAAATACAAGTACTGGGACAATAAATACATCGGAGGCGTTCACATGGAAAACGGTAAAGCGACAGGGTCCTGAGAAAACGCCTCTGGCACCGGGGCACACTCCTCTTCTATCGAGGGAAGCGTGTTGACCAGACGATGAATGCGCCCTTCTTGGTCAGGCCTCAGTGGTCTGCCAATGGCGATCCGAGGATTTAAATCAGCGAGGCTCTGGAGGTAACCCATTACTCGCTGAGTTAAACGCTCCTGAGCGATGACGTACTGGGCAAGGTTGGCCAGCACTGGATCTCTCTCAATGCGCCCACCGGGGAAAGATGCAACTTCTGCTGGTGCTGCACGACCCGGAAAATAATAGTACCCTCGCTCACTGGCATAGGGCACTGCGAATCGAAGGCGGGTGAGCGCCTCGTACGCAGCAGCTTCTATGGCCATCTGCGGAGTCGGCATGGATTTCCCCACGAAGGAGACTTCCGTGGGATCTTGGTTTGGGTATGCGGGAGGGATGTGCACCACTACCCAATATTTCGAGGTGGATGGAGTGATCCTCGATTTGAGCAACTCGTACTGGGGTGGACGGGTGGCGCTCATAGTACTGCAGGTAAAGTCCCACAATAATTTGACAAAGCTGCCGGGGGTTGCGTCTGGGGTTCTCAGATAAATGCTGGGGGTCAACATGGCAAGGAAAGGCTGTGAGTGCTGCGCACAAAGGTGAGGGGTGCTCGGCAAGGTCACGGAGTGGCCTTTATAAAGCACCCGGGGCTGGGATATCTACCGGGGTGAAGGGTAACTGACTGCCGATCCTGTACTCGGGTCAAAGCCACAGATATACACGTCACATAAATGGGACGCATTACTGCGGGAGCCAACGGGGTTGGACTAGGTAGCTGCGCCCGAGAAATAAAAAAATGCAATTGTACGCCAACGTACACATGCATAGCTACTACTCCAAAAATAAGAGCGCTCAAACAGACAGCATGCAACAAAAGCGATACAAGGCCACACATTACAAAGCGTAGGAAAACTAAGGCTCGATACAACTTTGAGCGACTTAGTCTACTTCGTTAATGTCTAAGTGGGCTGGCCTTGCGGACGCCGATGCTTCTCCCCGGTTCTCACCGTCGGGATTTGCTGGTTGAGGCTGAGGTGCTGCAGGGTCGGGGAGATTGTGATGACCACCCCGGGGGTTGTTGGCCCAAATCCCGTTGGAATGGGTTTCCAAAAGGAGACGAAGCGCTTCTGGGGTCACCAAAGTGCTCTGGTTGAGGGCTGGCGCAGAACTCAAGGGATCGATCGGGTGTCCGAACAGCACGACTGGGTTGTCGGTGTCGGGCTCCGCTTCTCTCCTCGCCGGGGCTCGGCGAACCAGCTCTCCACGAGCTGCGATCAGATCCAGAGTGACCTGGTCGAACAGTAGCTCTAGTGCGCTTACATAGCGCACCAGATGCAACAGCGCAGGATCCGTCTCGTGGTCTCCATTGGCAACTTGGGGCGGCCTACCATACCCATCGCGACTGGGGTAGTAGTAGAATGAGCGACAGTTAACTCTGGGCGACAAGTGCCGGAGTTGAACTATTGCTTCTCGGGCTGCCAGTTGGATGGCTTGAGGCTCGAAGGGAGTTGTCCTCCCAGTGAACCTGTAGGGGCGTTCTGGCGACAGACCCCTACCGTAGATGTGCACAGTGGCCCAGTACTGACGGCTTTCACCGTACATGGGTCCTTGGTACATAACATACTCAGGGGGCTCCTCCAACGCATAGGCACGGCGGGTGAGGTTTGCGAGCACGGTCACAAAACCTCCAAGGTTGGTTGCTGTGGTCTCGTTGTGAACAATGGGGCCAGGCATCGTGGCTGGGTTTGGGGGAAAGAGGCTGTGCTGTGTCGTGGCTAGCGTGCCCTTTTTATAGGAAAAGGGGACGGAGTCTTCCTCCGCACGCTTGCGATAGAGACGGGTTGGATGTCGGTCACTGGCGCGTGATCGACGGGCTAGGTTGATAGGTTGGGCACCGTCCGCCGAAAAGGGCGTCGGGTCACTGTGGAGCTATCTTACGCGGGAAGCTTGACCGGGGTCAGGCTAAGGTCTGATGGTTTGGGATAACCTGGGTTTATTGACCTGGCTAAGATAGGATTAGCCAATGGTCAGCCTGGCTCTGATACCAAGTCTGTCACGACCGGATTTTTGGGATATAAATTCCCAGAAAAACGGCCTCTGTGCTCACCAGCCCCAGGATTACTGTTAGCTGATGAGGTACCAACTTGATACAAGAATTCCAAGCAAGGAACAAAATTATGTAGTACAAGACCATTTAGGCCTGGGAGTACAACACTTGGTTTCTAATGGTTGAGGGCGGAAGCGGTTGGAAACATCTGCGTCTATGGGACTCCATTTCCCACAAGAACAGCTGACCAGGATAACTCCTATCTTCGCGAGGCTGCACACGTCAACAGCGTAGGTTCCGAGGGTGTCACCGCGATGCATACCTCCATGCAAGGCAATCTGGCCAAGACAATAGCCAGGGACAAGCCAGTGAGTACGTTTGAATGTACTCGCAAACATTAAGAACACGAGTATAATATATCCAACATACTCCAGATTTAATAGACGATCATACATCCGTCACGAAAATATACGAGAAACCATGATGCACACATATGGATAAAAATATACCAAAATAAAATACTGGGTGCCAAACGAGTGTCTGAATGACTACTCGAGCGGAAACTGCGGAATAGTAATGCTGGTGCCAAACGAGTGTCTGAATGACTCCTCGAGCGGAAAATGCAGAATAGTAATACTGGTGCCAAACGAGTGTCTGAATGACTCCTCGAGCGGAAAAATGCAGAAATAATAATACTGGTGCCAAACGAGTGTCTGAATGACTCCTCGAGCGGAAAATGCAGAAATAATAATGCCGCAGTCGGGCGTCGGGGCGACACCACATAAAGGGCTTATAAGAGAATAATCACAGTGAATATCCAGGAGGTAGAACCGTCCCAGGGATTCTCAATAATATACATAATATAAATGGTTAGTCCATAATAATAAAGATCATAACCCAAAGGTGCCATAATCATAAACAAAATTTAGTACAGTCGTTTCTCCATCCGAAAACCGATAATTCAGTCAAGTCATATCTCCATCCGAATACCGTTACTGAGCTCTAGTTAAACCGTTCTCCATCCGAATACCGTTACAGAGTTCTAGTTAAATCGTTCTCCCTCCGAATACCGTTATCAAGATTTAACCCAGACTGTGGTCCCTACTCAAGCACATGACTATCCAACAGGATGTATCCTCTGCAGAGGGAGTACCATTTTCCACGAGTAACGGGATTACTCAGTCCCTCGAGACTAATTCCGTCTACGGTCTTTTGATTGAAAACATGCCTGACCTGCACACACCAGCTTAACTCACCAGTGCCTGGAATCACCCACGACACCTGCCAAGCAAAACTCTAAGTGGGGAGGCTACAACCTCGAGTAGCATGGGATCACAATATTTATACCGCGCGCAAACTAGGGGAGCAACCCCCCTCGGCTCCAACCGGAAACACCCATGCCCCCGGACCGAATGACAGGCTTTAATCCGTGGCCACGGGACCTTCATCACGGCCTCTCTGTACGGTGTGTGCTTTGGAAAGGGGTTGACAACCTACTGAACCATACCCTGTCCCCTGTAGGGACAAGTGGTGGTACCGACAAAGAAGGAAGCTATTGAACAAGACTCGGTCTACAACCGACTCAGGTGATCCAAGTATCCACCAACAATATTACCACTAGTGAAATAAATCACCACTCCTCGAGCCTCACCATGCTATGCCGGGCATACTCGTCCCAACGAGGGATTAGGGACAAGCTCGTGTCTACCCAAGACCACGACTTTCCCGCTTCCTACCGGTGTGCAAGAGAAGCTCACGAGGGCGATCCAAATCCTTAGGGTATCCATTGCTGGCCACAAACAACTCCAAAGTGCACTCATGCACGAGACTACATCGATACATAAACTGTCACATATACTCCAAGTCAAAAGGTGCTGTGATCGCATCAAAACACGACAACAAATATTATGCCAGAGTTCAGAAATGCTTGCCTTCAAGAGTATGCAAAGGATGCACTTATTGGAAGCTTTCTTCTTCCTCCAAAAATTCCTATTTTGCAAAATACACAAATACAAATATTTCAAACACAGTACCAAAACTTATCTCAAATATTTTTGAAATAAATCTTAAAAAAAGTAGATAAAATTTGAGAGAGGTAGGAAAAAGAATCAACTCATTTGGATTTTTATTTTAAAAGTTATAGCCAGTCAAAGTTTGGTCAACTCTGTTTTTAAATAAAACCAGAAAAAAGGAAAACGTTTCAGCAGAAATACGCTTTCGCAGCAGAGGAAACGCACTAGGGGGTTTGCGCCTCCACTTAAACAGAGAGAGGGTGCTGCGCGGGTCACTGACAGTGGGTCCAGAGGGCCCACTGGTCAGGTTTGACCGTTCTCCCTCTCCCTCCTTTTTCTGCGCCCGAACGGTGGCGGGGCTCCGGCGATCACCGGCGACGAACGGCGGCTCCTCGAGGGCATCCAAGGGCGGGGATGGGACGGCAAGACCGAGGCGGTCCTCCGGGTGGTCGTTGGGTCGGCGGAGGTGGAAGGAATCGCTGGCGGCAAGCTCCGCGGCGGAGGGAGGCTACGGTGGTGAAGTGACTATGTTGCTCCGGTGGCCTCCGACCGAAGCTGGGTAGCTGGGCAGCTCCGCAAGACTACGGGGAGGTTCTTGGTGGCGCTGGATTGGCAAAAGGGTGGCCGGCGGCGACGAATCGTGCTGGGGCTTGGCGGCGGCCGAGCTGGCCGGAGTTGGGGGAAACGGTCCTCTCCGGTCGATCTACTGCGCGGGGAGCTCTATGGGGGAAGTCTGAAGTCGCGTGAGTGCTCGGAGGGGCTCGGGGGCCCTTTATATAGCGTGACGAGGCGGCTCCGCGGCGGCAGAAGATAAGCTCGTCGGCGACAGCCGTTGCTGTAGTTGCAGGGCATCGCAGCGGCGACGAAAGCGTGCCGACGAGCGGGGGGGGGGGGGGGTAAGCACGAGCTATTCACAGGGGCAGCTGGCGTGCGCTGGTGGTTTGGGCGGCGCCGTCCGTGGCGGAATCCACTGCCGACGCC
The DNA here is from genome assembly GCF_002575655.3 of Aegilops tauschii subsp. strangulata. Classification (NCBI taxonomy): domain Eukaryota; kingdom Viridiplantae; phylum Streptophyta; class Magnoliopsida; order Poales; family Poaceae; genus Aegilops; species Aegilops tauschii. Next base: position 503,736,132 of record NC_053037.3, read on the forward strand.
GGCGTGCTGCCAAGGGCGCGGCCAGCGGCGCAGCAGGGTGCCAGAGTGATCGTGGAGCAGGGGGCGACTAGTGCGCGGCTCAGCGATGCAGAGGGACCAGGGTCGGGTCACGTCGAGTGCGGCGTGTCGGCGTAGTGCGCGCGCGTGCAAAACGTGCGCTCTGGGCGCGCCCAGAGCATGCACGGCAGGTGCTCGACGGAATGCCAGCGTGGTCTAGAGCGCGAGGGTGGAGCTGGCAAAGGACAGATCGAGGGTAGGGGTGGCTGGGAGCTCAGTGGACAAGGTTGATAGGGCTGGGGTACAAGTCCACAATGCAAACCAGGGAGCTTTCCAAAAATGACTGTGCACACCAGGTGTTCGACAGAATGCCAGATGCACATAGGCAACTCCTGGAGTGGCCAAAAACTCCAGATCAGTGCCTCCTTAGACACAGGAGATGGTCGTAGGGTCAGTTTGGCAAAAACAGAAAGTTGATAGTGCAAGTTTTGCAAAACTCCAGTTTTGGCCAGAAAGAAAAGGGGTTTATAACATGCACTTCAAAATCCCCAATGAGCCCAATCTCCTGGACTTAAGAGTTTCGTAGGGAGGGCTACAAGTAGGAGGAAGCTCAGGGTCACTAGAGCAAGGAAAAATATGGTTGCAGTACAAATCAAAAAATTGGACCAGAATGCAAAAGAGGTTGATCCACTCAAATTTTTCAAAGAACATCATTGGGTTTTTGCTTGAAGATGAATTGTATGCATCCACTGTCATCTCCAAACACTTGGAAGAATTTTTGAAGAAATATTTAAATGGGTTGCAGTGCAAAAGTGCCTACTGGACCAGATTGGAAAAATTGGTGTAGAGCTCAAAATCTCCAATGGCCAGAAGGTATCTTTGCATAAAAGTGATGTGGAAACATCACATGACATCCGCAAATTTTGGTGGAATTTTTAAAAGCATTTGTCAAGTGGTTGTAGTGCAGATAGGCCCCAAATGCAAAAGGAATCATTTTAAAGAAAGAAAGCTTTTTGAATAAATAAATCTTGCAACATTTGAATCCACTGATAAATAAAGGTTTTATTATGGAGAGAAATCAAGTCCAACAATACCCTTGAAGGTTTCTCCCACTAGAGGCAAAAATCCAAAATCACAAAAGGTAAAACTTGACAAATTGGAAAAGTTTTATTTCCTGGCAATATTTTAATAAACAAAACAAGGCAAAAAAATTTGGGTGTCACAAGTTTTCGCCGTGACCCTCCCTACTCTTTTGCACATACTATGCGGGTGAAATGATGATACCATGCCAAGTTCCAACATTTTCAGAGTTCATTTTGTAGTGATTTTTAATTTCATCGTCATTTAGCTCTCTAAACAAATCGGTAAATGACTGAAAAACAGCAAATGATGTCAGAACGTGTTGGAAATTGATGTCGTCGCTTTGAATGATGCATCCTGAACGCAAAAATAGGCTGGAGTTCAAATAAGTTTGAAAAACATTGAAGTGCCCGTGTAACAGATGAGTTCTCGTTCGAAACCCTGATACTCCGAAAGAGATTGTCCAGTTTGTACACGAGGTGCGTCCAGTTTTCACCGTGACCCTCTCTACTCTTTTGCACATGCAATGCGGGTGAAACGATGATACCATGCCAAGTTCCAACATTTTCAGAGTTCATTTGGTAGTGATTTTCAATTTCATCGTCATTTAGCTCTCTAAACAAATCGGTAAAAGACTGAAAAACAGCAAATGATGTCAGAACGTGTTGGAAATTGATGACGTCGCTTTGAATGATGCATACTGAACGCAAAAATAGGCTGGAGCTCAAATAAGTTTAAAAACATTGAAGTGCCCGTGTAATAGATGAGTTCTCGTCCGAAACCCTGATACTCCGAAAGAGATTGTCCAGTTTGTACACGAGGTGCGTCCAGTTTTTGCCGTGACCCTCTCTACTCTTTTGCACATGCTATGCGGGTGAAATGATGATACCATGCCAAGTTCCAACATTTTCAGAGTTCATTTTGTAGTGATTTTCAATTTCACAGTCATTTAGCTCTCTAAACAAATCGGTTAATGACTGAAAAACAGCAAATGATGTCAGAACGTGTAGGAAATTGATGACGTCGCTTTGAATGATGCGTACTGAACGCAAAAATAGGCTGGAGTTCAAATAAGTTTAAAAAAGATTGAAGTGCCCGTGTAACAGATGAGTTCTCGTCCGAAACCCTGACCCTCCGAAAGAGATTGTCTAGTTTGTACACGAGGTGCGTCCAGTTTTCGCCGTGACCCTCTCTACTTTTTTGCACATGCTATGCGGGTGAAATGATGATACCATGCCAAGTTCCAACATTTTCAGAGTTCATTTTGTAGTGACTGTCAATTTCATAGTCATTTAGCTCTCTAAACAAATCAGTAAATGACTGAAAAACAGCAAATGATGTCAGAACGTGTTGGAAATTGATGACGTCACTTTGAATGATGCATACTGAACGCAAAATAGGCTGGCGTCCAAATAAGTTTGAAAAACATTGAAGTGCCCGTGTAATAGATGAGTTCTCATCCGAAACCCAGATACTCCGAAAGAGTCTGTCCAGTTTGTACACGAGGTGCGTCCAGTTTTCGCCGTGACCCTCTCTACTCTTTTGCACATGCAATGCGGGTGAAATGATGATACCATGCCAAGTTCCTACATTTTCAGAGTTCATTTTGTAGTGATTTTCAATTTCACCGTCATTTAGCTCTCTGAACAAATCGGTAAATGACTGAAAAACAACAAATGATGTCAGAACGTGTTGGAAATTGATGACGTCGCTTTGAATGATGCATACTGAACGCAAAAATAGGCTGGAGTTCAAATAAGTTTAAAAAAATTGAAGTGCCCGTGTAACAGATGAGTTTCTTCCGAAACCCTGATACCCCGAAAGAGATTGTCCAGTTTGTACACGAGGTGCGTCCAGTTTTTGCCGTGACCCTCTCTACTCTTTTGCACATGCAATGCGGGTGAAACGATGATACCATGCCAAGTTTCCAACATTTTCAGAGTTCATTTTGTAGTGATTTTCAATTTCACCGTCATTTAGCTCTCTAAACAAATCGGTAAATGACTGAAAAACAGCAAATGATGTCAGAACGTGTTGGAAATTGATGACGTCGCTTTGAATGATGCATACTGAACGCAAAAATAGGCTGGAGTTCAAATAATTTTAAAAACATTGAAGTGCCCGTGTAATAGATGAGTTCTCGTCCGAAACCCTGATACCCCGAAAGAGATTGTCCAGTTTGTACACGAGGTGCGTCCAGTTTTTGCCGTGACCCTCCCTACTCTTTTGCACATGCTATGCGGGTGAAATGATGATACCATGCCAAGTTCCAACATTTTCAGAGTTCATTTTGTAGTGATTTTCAATTTCACCGTCATTTAGCTCTCTAAACAAATCGGTAAATGACTTAAAAACAGCAAATGATGTCAGAACGTGTTGGAAATTGATGTCGTCACTTTGAATGATGCATACTGAACGCAAAAATAGGCTGGAGTTCAAATAAGTTTAAAAAACATTGAAGTGCCCGTGTAACAGATCAGTTCTCGTTCGAAACCCTGATACTCTGAAAGAGATTGTCCAGTTTGTACACGAGGTGCGCCCAGTTTTCGCCGTGACCCTCTCTACTCTTTTGCACATGCTATGCGGGTGAAATGATGATACCATTCCAAGTTCCACCATTTTCAGAGTTAATTTTGTAGTGATTTTCAATTTCACCGTCATTTAGCTCTCTAGACAAATCGGTAAATGACTGCAAAACAGCAAATGATGTCAGAACGTGTTGGAAATTGATGACGTCACTTTGAATGATGCATACTGAACGCAAAAATAGGCTGGAGTGCAAATAAGTTCAAAAACATTGAAGTGCCCGTGTAATAAATGAGTTCTCGTCTGAAACCCTGATACTCCGAAAGAGACTGTCCAGTTTGTACACGAGGTGCGCCCAGTTTTCGCCGTGACCCTCTCTACTCTTTTGCACATGCTATGCGCGTGAAATGATGATACCATTCCAAGTTCCAACATTTTCAGAGTTCATTTTGTAGTGATTTTCAATTTCACCGTCATTTAGCTCTCTAAACAAATCGGTAAAAGACTGAAAAATAGTAAATGATGTCAGAACGTGTTGGAAATTGATGATGTCGCTTTGAATGATGCATACTGAACGCAAAAATAGGCTGGAGTTCAAATAAGTTTAAAAAACATTGAAGTGCCCGTGTAACAGATGAGTTCTCGTCCGAAACCATGATACTCCGAAAGAGATTGTCCTGTTTGTACACAAGGTGGGTCCAGTTTTTGCCGTGACCCTCTCTACTCTTTTGCACATGCTATGCGGGTGAAACGATGATACCATGCCAAGTTCCAACATTTTCAGAGTTCATTTGTTTGTGATTTTCAATTTCACCGTCATTTAGCTCTCTAAACAAATCGGTAAATGACTGAAAAACAGCAAATGATGTCAGAACGTGTTGGAAATTGATGACGTCACTTTGAATGATGCATACTGAACACAAAAATAGGCTAGAGTTCAAATAAGTTTAAAAAACATTGAAGTGCCCGTGTAACAGATGAGTTCTCGTCCGAAACCCTGATACTCCGAAAGAGATTGTCCAGTTTGTACACGAGGTGCATCCTCTACTCTTTTGCATATGCTATGCGGGTGAATTTATGATACCATGCCAAGTTTCAACATTTTCGGAGTTCATTTTGTAGTGATTTTCAATTTCACCGTCGTTTAGCTCTCTAAACAAATCGGTAAAAGACTGAAAAACAGCAAATGATGTCAGAACCTGTTGGAAATTGATGACGTCGCTTTGAATGATGCATACTGAACGCAAAAATAGGCTGGACTTCAAATAAGTTTAAAAAACATTGAAGTGCCCGTGTAACAGATGAGTTCTCGTCTGAAACCCTGATACTCCGAAAGAGATTGTCCAGATTGTACACGAGGAGCGTCCAGTTTTCGCCGTGACCCTCTCTACTCTTTAGCACATGCAATGCGGGTGAAACGATGATAACATGCCAAGTTCAAACATTTTCAGAGTTCATTTTGTAGTGATTTTCAATTTCACCGTCATTTAGCTCTCTAAATAAATCGGTAAATGACTGAAAAACAGCAAATGATGTCAGAACGTGTTGGAAATTGATGACGTCGCTTTGAATGATGCATACTGAATGCAAAAATAGGCTAGGGTTCAAATAGGTTTAAAAAACATTGAAGTGCCCGTGTAACAGATGAGTTCTCGTCCGAAACCCTGATACTCCGAAAGAGATTGTCCAGTTTGTACACGAGGTGCATCCAGTTTTCGCCGTGACCCTCTCTACTCTTTTGCACATGCAATGCGGGTGAATCGATGATACCATGCCAAGTTCCCACATTTTCAGAGTTCATTTTCTAGTGATTTTCAATTTCACCGTCATTTAGCTCTCTAGACAAATCGATAAATGACTGCAAAACAGCAAATGATGTCAGAACGTGTTGGAAATTGATGACGTCACTTTGAATGATGCATACTGAACGCAAAAATAGGCTGGAGTGCAAATAAGTTCAAAAACATTGAAGTGCCCGTGTAATAAATGAGTTCTCGTCCGAAACCCTGATACTCTGAAAGGGACTGTCCAGTTTGTACACGAGGTGCGCCCAGTTTTCGCCGTGACCCACTCTACTCTTTTGCACATGCTAGGCGGGTGAAATGATGATACCATTCCAAGTTCCAACATTTTCAGAGTTCATTTTGTAGTGATTTTCAATTTCACCGTCATTTAGCTCTCTAAACAAATCGGTAAAAGACTGAAAAACAGCAAATGATGTCAGAACGTGTTGGAAATTGATGACGTCACTTTGAATGATGCATACTGAACGCAAAAATAGGCTGGAGTTCAAATAAGTTTAAAAACATTGAAGTGCCCGTGTAATAGATGAGTTCTCGTCTGAAACCCTGATACTCCGAAAGAGATTGTCCAGTTTGTACACGAGGTGCGTCCAGTTTTCGCCGTGACCCTCTCTACTCGTTTGCACATGCTATGCGGGTGAAATGATGATACCATTCCAAGTTCCAACATTTTTAGAGTTCATTTTGTAGTGATTTTCAATTTCACCGTCATTTAGCTCTCTAAACAAATCGGTAAAAGACTGAAAAACAGCAAATGATGTCAGAACGTGTTGGAAATTGATGACGTCACTTTGAATGATGCATACTGAACGCAAAAATAGGCTGGAGTTCAAATAAGTTTAAAAACATTGAAGTGCCCGTGTAACAGATGTGTTCTCGTCCGAAACCCTGATACTCTGAAAGAGATTGTCCAGTTTGTACACGAGGTGCATCCTCTACTCTTTTGCATATGCTATGCGGGTGAAATTATGATACCATGCCAAGTTTCAACATTTTCGGAGTACATTTTGTAGTGATTTTCAATTTCACCGTCGTTTAGCTCTCTAAACAAATCGGTAAAAGACTGAAAAACAGCAAATGATGTCAGAACCTGTTGGAAATTGATGACGTCGCTTTGAATGATGCATACTGAACGCAAATATAGGCTGGACTTCAAATAAGTTTAAAAAACATTGAAGTGCCCGTGTAACAGATGAGTTCTCGTCTGAAACCCTGATACTCCGAAAGAGATTGTCCAGATTGTACACGAGGAGCGTCCAGTTTTCGCCGTGACCCTCTCTACTCTTTAGCACATGCAATGCGGGTGAAACGATGATACCATGCCAAGTTCAAACATTTTCAGAGTTCATTTTGTAGTGATTTTCGATTTCACCGTCATTTAGCTCTCTAAACAAATCGGTAAATGACTGAAAAACAGCAAATGATGTCAGAACGTGTTGGAAATTGATGACGTCGCTTTGAATGATGCATACTGAATGCAAAAATAGGCTAGAGTTCAAATAGGTTTAAAAAACATTGAAGTGCCCGTGTAACAGATGAGTTCTCGTCCGAAACCCTGATACTCCGAAAGAGATTGTCCAGTTTGTACACGAGGTGCATCCAGTTTTCGCCGTGACCCTCTCTACTCTTTTGCACATGCAATGCGGGTGAATCGATGATACCATGCCAAGTTCCAACATTTTCAGAGTTCATTTTCTAGTGATTTTCAATTTCACCGTCATTTAGCTCTCTAGACAAATCGGTAAATGACTGCAAAACAGCAAATGATGTCAGAACGTGTTGGAAATTGATGACGTCACTTTGAATGATGCATACTGAACACAAAAATAGGCTAGAGTTCAAATAGGTTTAAAAAACATTGAAGTGCCCGTGTAACAGATGAGTTCTCGTCCGAAACCCTGATACTCCGAAAGAGACTGTCCAGTTTGTACACGAGGTGCGCCCAGTTTTCGCCGTGACCCTCTCTACTCTTTCGCACATGCTATGCGGGTGAAATGATGATACCATTCCAAGTTCCAACATTTTCAGAGTTCATTTTGTAGTGATTTTCAATTTCACCGTCATTTAGCTCTCTAAACAAATCGGTAAAAGACTGAAAAACAGCAAATGATGTCAGAACGTGTTGGAAATTGATGACGTCCCTTTGAATGATGCATACTGAACGCAAAAATAGGCTGGAGTTCAAATAAGTTCAAAAACATTGAAGTGCCCGTGTAATAAATGAGTTCTCGTCCGAAACCCTGATACTCCGAAAGAGACTGTCCAGTTTGTACACGAGGTGCGCCCAGTTTTCGCCGTGACCCTCTCTACTCTTTTGCACATGCTATGCGGGTGAAATGATGATACCATTCCAAGTTCCAACATTTTCAGAGTTCATTTTGTAGTGATTTTCAATTTCACCGTCATTTAGCTCTCTAAACAAATCGGTAAAAGACTGAAAAACAGCAAATGATGTCAGAACGTGTTGGAAATTGATGACGTCACTTTGAATGATGCATACTGAACGCAAAAATAGGCTGGAGTTCAAATAAGTTTAAAAACATTGAAGTGCCCGTGTAATAGATGAGTTCTCGTCTGAAACCCTGATACTCCGAAAGAGATTGTCCAGATTGTACACGAGGAGCGTCCAGTTTTCGCCGTGACCCTCTCTACTCTTTTGCACATGCTATGCGGGTGAAATTATGATACCATGCCAAGTTCCAACATTTCAGAGTTCATTTTGTAGTGATTTTCAATTTCACCGTCATTTAGCTCTCTAAACAAATCGGTAAATGACTAAAAACAGCAAATGATGTCAGAACGTGTTGGAAATTGATGACGTCGCTTTGAATGATGCATACTGAACGCAAAAATAGGCTAGAGTTCAAATAAGTTTAAAAAACATTGAAGTGCCCGTGTAACAGATGAGTTCTCGTCCGAAACCCTGATACTCTGAAAGAGATTGTCCAGTTTGTACACGAGGTGCATCCTCTACTCTTTTGCATATGCTATGCGGGTGAAATTATGATACCATGCCAAGTTTCAACATTTTCGGAGTTCATTTTGTAGTGATTTTCAATTTCACCGTCGTTTAGCTCTCTAAACAAATCGGTAAAACACTGAAAAACAGCAAATGATGTCAGAACCTGTTGGAAATTGATGACGTCGCTTTGAATGATGCATACTGAACGCAAAAATAGGCTGGACTTCAAATAAGTTTAAAAAACATTGAAGTGCCCGTGTAACAGATGAGTTCTCGTCTGAAACCCTGATACTCCGAAAGAGATTGTCCAGATTGTACACGAGGAGCGTCCAGTTTTCGCCGTGACCCTCTCTACTCTTTAGCACATGCAATGCGGGTGAAACGATGATACCATGCCAAGTTCAAACATTTTCAGAGTTCATTTTGTAGTGATTTTCAATTTCACCGTCATTTAGCTCTCTAAACAAATCGGTAAATGACTGAAAAACAGCAAATGATGTCAGAACGTGTTGGAAATTGATGACGTCGCTTTGAATGATGCATACTGAACGCAAAAATAGGCTAGAGTTCAAATAGGTTTAAAAAACATTGAAGTGCCCGTGTAACAGATGAGTTCTCGTCCGAAACCCTGATACTCCGAAAGAGATTGTCCAGTTTGTACACGAGGTGCATCCAGTTTTCGCCGTGACCCTCTCTACTCTTTTGCACATGCAATGCGGGTGAAACGATGATACCATGCCAAGTTCCAACATTTTCAGAGTTCATTTTCTAGTGATTTTCAATTTCACCGTCATTTAGCTCTCTAGACAAATCGGTAAATGACTGCAAAACAGCAAATGATGTCAGAACGTGTTGGAAATTGATGACGTCACTTTGAATGATGCATACTGAACGCAAAAATAGGCTGGAGTGCAAATAAGTTCAAAAATATTGAAGTGCCCGTGTAATAAATGAGTTCTCGTCCGAAACCCTGATACTCTGAAAGAGACTGTCAAGTTTGTACACGAGGTGCGCCCAGTTTTCGCCGTGACCCTCTCTACTCTTTTGCACATGCTATGCGGGTGAAATGATGATACCATTCCAAGTTCCAACATTTTCAGAGTTCATTTTGTAGTGATTTTCAATTTCACCGTCATTTAGCTCTCTAAACAAATCGGTAAAAGACTGAAAAACAGCAAATGATGTCAGAACGTGTTGGAAATTGATGACGTCACTTTGAATGATGCATACTGAACGCAAAAATAGGCTGGAGTTCAAATAAGTTCAAAAACATTGAAGTGCCCGTGTAATAAATGAGTTCTCGTCCGAAACCCTGATACTCCGAAAGAGACTGTCCAGTTTGTACACGAGGTGCGCCCAGTTTTCGCCGTGACCCTCTCTACTCTTTTGCACATGCTATGCGGGTGAAATGATGATACCATTCCAAGTTCCAACATTTTCAGAGATCATTTTGTAGTGATTTTCAATTTCACCGTCATTTAGCTCTCTAAACAAATCGGTAAAAGACTGAAAAACAGCAAATGATGTCAGAACGTGTTGGAAATAGATGACGTCACTTTGAATGATGCATACTGAATGCAAAAATAGGCTGGAGTTCAAATAAGTTTAAAAACATTGAAGTGCCCGTGTAATAGATGAGTTCTCGTCTGAAACCCTGATACTCCGAAAGAGATTGTCCAGATTGTACACGAGGAGCGTCCAGTTTTCGCCGTGACCCTCTCCACTCTTTTGCACATGCTATGCGGGTGAAATGATGATACCATGCCAAGTTCCAACATTTTCAGAGTTCATTTTGTAGTGATTTTCAATTTCACCGTCATTTAGCTCTCTAAACAAATCGGTAAATGACTGAAAAACAGCAAATGATGTCAGAACGTGTTGGAAATTGATGACGTCGCTTTGAATGATGCATACTGAACGCAAAAATAGGCTAGAGTTCAAATAAGTTTAAAAAACATTGAAGTGCCCGTGTAACAGATGAGTTCTCGTCCGAAACCCTGATACTCTGAAAGAGATTGTCCAGTTTGTACACGAGGTGCATCCTCTACTCTTTTGCATATGCTATGCGGGTGAAATTATGATACCATGCCAAGTTTCAACATTTTCGGAGTTCATTTTGTAGTGATTTTAAATTTCACCGTCGTTTAGCTCTCTAAACAAATCGGTAAATGACTGAAAAATAGTAAATGATGTCAGAACGTGTTGGAAATTGATGATGTCGCTTTGAATGATGCATACTGAACGCAAAAATAGGCTCGAGTGCAAATAAGTTCAAAAACATTGAAGTGCCCGTGTAATAAATGAGTTCTCGTCCGAAACCCTGATACTCTGAAAGAGACTGTCCAGTTTGTACACGAGGTGCGCCCAGTTTTCGCCGTGACCCTCTGTACTCTTTTGCACATGCTATGCGGGTGAAATGATGATACCATGCCAAGTTCCAACATTTTCAGAGTTCATTTTGTAGTGATTTTCAATTTCACCGTCATTTAGCTCTCTAAACAAATCGGTAAATGACTGAAAAACAGCAAATGATGTCAGAACGTGTTGGAAATTGATGACGTCGCTTTGAATGATGCATACTGAACGCAAAAATAGGCTGGAGTTCAAATAAGTTTAAAAACATTGAAGTGCCCGTGTAACAGATGAGTTCTCGTCCGAAACCCTGATACTCTGAAAGAGATTGTCCAGTTTGTACACGAGGTGCATCCTCTACTCTTTTGCATATGCTATGCGGGTGAAATTATGATACGATGCCAAGTTTCAACATTTTCGGAGTTCATTTTGTAGTGATTTTCAATTTCACCGTCGTTTAGCTCTCTAAACAAATCGGTAAAAGACTGAAAAACAGCAAATGATGTCAGAACCTGTTGGAAATTGATGACGTCGCTTTGAATGATGCATACTGAACGCAAAAATAGGCTGGACTTCAAATAAGTTTAAAAAACATTGAAGTGCCCGTGTAACAGATGAGTTCTCGTCTGAAACCCTGATACTCCGAAAGAGATTGTCCAGATTGTACACGAGGAGCGTCCAGTTTTCGCCGTGACCCTCTCTACTCTTTAGCACATGCAATGCGGGTGAAACGATGATACCATGCCAAGTTCAAACATTTTCAGAGTTCATTTTGTAGTGATTTTCAATTTCACCGTCATTTAGCTCTCTAAACAAATCGGTAAATGACTGAAAAACAGCAAATGATGTCAGAACGTGTTGGAAATTGATGACGTCGCTTTGAATGATGCATACTGAATGCAAAAATAGGCTAGAGTTCAAATAGGTTTAAAAAACATTGAAGTGCCCGTGTAACAGATCAGTTCTCGTCCGAAACCCTGATACTCCGAAAGAGATTGTCCAGTTTGTACACGAGGTGCATCCAGTTTTCGCCGTGACCCTCTCTACTATTTTGCACATGCAATGCGGGTGAATCGATGATACCATGCCAAGTTCCAACATTTTCAGAGTTCATTTTCTAGTGATTTTCAATTTCACCGTCATTTAGCTCTCTAGACAAATCGGTAAATGACTGCAAAACAACAAATGATGTCAGAACGTGTTGGAAATTGATGACGTCACTTTGAATGATGCATACTGAACGCAAAAATAGGCTGGAGTGCAAATAAGTTCAAAAACATTGAAGTGCCCGTGTAATAAATGAGTTCTCGTCTGAAACCCTGATACTCTGAAAGAGACTGTCCAGTTTGTACACGAGGTGCGCCCAGTTTTCGCCGTGACCCTCTCTACACTTTTGCACATGCTATGCGGGTGAAATGATGATACCATTCCAAGTTCCAACATTTTCAGAGTTCATTTTGTAGTGATTTTCAATTTCACCGTCATTTAGCTCTCTAAACAAATCGGTAAAAGACTGAAAAACAGCAAATGATGTCAGAACGTGTTGGAAATTGATGACGTCACTTTGAATGATGCATACTGAACGCAAAAATAGGCTGGAGTTCAAATAAGTTCAAAAACATTGAAGTGCCCGTGTAATAAATGAGTTCTCGTCCGAAACCCTGATACTCCGAAAGAGACTGTCCAGTTTGTACACGAGGTGCGCCCAGTTTTCGCCGTGACCCTCTCTACTCTTTTGCACATGCTATGCGGGTGAAATGATGATACCATTCCAAGTTCCAACATTTTCAGAGTTCATTTTGTAGTGATTTTCAATTTCACCGTCATTTAGCTCTCTAAACAAATCGGTAAAAGACTGAAAAACAGCAAATGATGTCAGAACGTGTTGGAAATTGATGACGTCACTTTGAATGATGCATACTGAACGCAAAAATAGGCTGGAGTTCAAATAAGTTTAAAAACATTGAAGTGCCCGTGTAATAGATGAGTTCTCGTCTGAAACCCTGATACTCCGAAAGAGATTGTCCAGATTGTACACGAGGAGCGTCCAGTTTTCGCCGTGACCCTCTCTACTCTTTTGCACATGCTATGCGGGTGAAATTATGATACCATGCCAAGTTCCAACATTTTCAGAGTTCATTTTGTAGTGATTTTCAATTTCACCGTCATTTAGTTCTCTAAACAAATCGGTAAATGACTGAAAACAGCAAATGATGTCAGAACGTGTTGGAAATTGATGACGTCGCTTTGAATGATGCATACTGAACGCAAAAATAGGCTAGAGTTCAAATAATTTTAAAAAACATTGAAGTGCCCGTGTAACAGATGAGTTCTCGTCCGAAACCCTGATACTCTGAAAGAGATTGTCCAGTTTGTACACGAGGTGCATCCTCTACTCTTTTGCATATGCTATGCGGGTGAAATTATGATACCATGCCAAGTTTCAACATTTTCGGAGTTCATTTTGTAGTGATTTTCAATTTCACCGTCGTTTAGCTCTCTAAACAAATCGGTAAAAGACTGAAAAACAGCAAATGATGTCAGAACCTGTTGGAAATTGATGACGTCGCTTTGAATGATGCATACTGAACGCAAAAATAGGCTGGACTTCAAATAAGTTTAAAAAACATTGAAGTGCCCGTGTAACAGATGAGTTCTCGTCTGAAACCCTGATACTCCGAAAGAGATTGTCCAGATTGTACACGAGGAGCGTCCAGTTTTCGCCGTGACCCTCTCTACTCTTTAGCACATGCAATGCGGGTGAAACGATGATACCATGCCAAGTTCAAACATTTTCAGAGTTCATTTTGTAGTGATTTTCAATTTCACCGTCATTTAGCTCTCTAAACAAATCGGTAAATGACTGAAAAACAGCAAATGATGTCAGAACGTGTTGGAAATTGATGACGTCGCTTTGAATGATGCATACTGAACGCAAAAATAGGCTAGAGTTCAAATAGGTTTAAAAAACATTGAAGTGCCCGTGTAACAGATGAGTTCTCGTCCGAAACCCTGATACTCCGAAAGAGATTGTCCAGTTTGTACACGAGGTGCATCCAGTTTTCGCCGTGACCCTCTCTACTCTTTTGCACATGCAATGCGGGTGAAACGATGATACCATGCCAAGTTCCAACATTTTCAGAGTTCATTTTCTAGTGATTTTCAATTTCACCGTCATTTAGCTCTCTAGACAAATCGGTAAATGATTGCAAAACAGCAAATGATGTCAGAACGTGTTGGAAATTGATGACGTCACTTTGAATGATGCATACTGAACGCAAAAATAGGCTGGAGTTCAAATAAGTTTAAAAACATTGAAGTGCCCGTGTAATAGATGAGTTCTCGTCTGAAACCCTGATACTCCGAAAGAGATTGTCTAGTTTGTACACGAGGAGCGTCCAGTTTTCGCCGTGACCCTCTCTACTCTTTAGCAGATGCAATGCGGGTGAAACGATGATACCATGCCAAGTTCAAACATTTTCAGAGTTCATTTTGTAGTGATTTTCAATTTCACCGTCATTTAGCTCTCTAAACAAATCGGTAAATGACTGAAAAACAGCAAATGATGTCAGAACGTGTTGGAAATTGATGACGTCGCTTTGAATGATGCATACTGAACGCAAAAATAGGCTAGAGTTCAAATAGGTTTAAAAAACATTGAAGTGCCCGTGTAACAGATGAGTTCTCGTCCGAAACCCTGATACTCCGAAAGAGATTGTCCAGTTTGTACACGAGGTGCATCCAGTTTTCGCCGTGACCCTCTCTACTCTTTTGCACATGCAATGCGGGTGAAACGATGATACCATGCCAAGTTCCAACATTTTCAGAGTTCATTTTCTAGTGATTTTCAATTTCACCGTCATTTAGCTCTCTAGACAAATCGGTAAATGATTGCAAAACAGCAAATGATGTCAGAACGTGTTGGAAATTGATGACGTCACTTTGAATGATGCATACTGAACGCAAAAATAGGCTGGAGTTCAAATAAGTTTAAAAACATTGAAGTGCCCGTGTAACAGATGAGTTCTCGTCTGAAACCCTGATACTCCGAAAGAGATTGTCCAGTTTGTACACGAGGAGCGTCCAGTTTTCGCCGTGACCCTCTCTACTCTTTAGCACATGCAATGCGGGTGAAACGATGATACCATGCCAAGTTCAAACATTTTCAGAGTTCATTTTGTAGTGATTTTCAATTTCACCGTCATTTAGCTCTCTAAACAAATCGGTAAATGACTGAAAAACAGCAAATGATGTCAGAATGTGTTGGAAATTGATGACGTCGCTTTGAATGATGCATACTGAACGCAAAAATAGGCTAGAGTTCAAATAAGTTTAAAAAACATTGAAGTGCCCGTGTAACAGATGAGTTCTCGTCCGAAACCCTGATACTCTGAAAGAGATTGTCCAGTTTGTACACGAGGTGCATCCTCTACTCTTTTGCATATGCTATGCGGGTGAAATTATGATACCATGCCAAGTTTCAACATTTTCGGAGTTCATTTTGTAGTGATTTTCAATTTCACCGTCGTTTAGCTCTCTAAACAAATCGGTAAAAGACTGAAAAACAGCAAATGATGTCAGAACCTGTTGGAAATTGATGACGTCGCTTTGAATGATGCATACTGAACGCAAAAATAGGCTGGACTTCAAATAAGTTTAAAAAACATTGAAGTGCCCGTGTAACAGATGAGTTCTCGTCTGAAACCCTGATACTCCGAAAGAGATTGTCCAGATTGTACACGAGGAGCGTCCAGTTTTCGCCGTGACCCTCTCTACTCTTTAGCACATGCAATGCGGGTGAAACGATGATACCATGCCAAGTTCAAACATTTTCAGAGTTCATTTTGTAGTGATTTTCAATTTCACCGTCATTTAGCTCTCTAAACAAATCGGTAAATGACTGAAAAACAGCAAATGATGTCAGAACGTGTTGGAAATTGATGACGTCGCTTTGAATGATGCATACTGAACGCAAAAATAGGCTAGAGTTCAAATAGGTTTAAAAAACATTGAAGTGCCCGTGTAACAGATGAGTTCTCGTCCGAAACCCTGATACTCCGAAAGAGATTGTCCAGTTTGTACACGAGGTGCATCCAGTTTTCGCCGTGACCCTCTCTACTCTTTTGCACATGCAATGCGGGTGAAACGATGATACCATGCCAAGTTCCAACATTTTCATAGTTCATTTTCTAGTGATTTTCAATTTCACCGTCATTTAGCTCTCTAGACAAATCGGTAAATGATTGCAAAACAGCAAATGATGTCAGAACGTGTTGGAAATTGATGACGTCACTTTGAATGATGCATACTGAACGCAAAAATGGGCTGGAGTTCAAATAAGTTTAAAAACATTGAAGTGCCCGTGTAATAGATGAGTTCTCGTCTGAAACCCTGATACTCCGAAAGAGATTGTCCAGATTGTACACGAGGAGCGTCCAGTTTTCGCCGTGACCCTCTCTACTCTTTTGCAGATGCTATGCGGGTGAAATTATGATACCATGCCAAGTTCCAACATTTTCAGAGTTCATTTTGTAGTGATTTTCAATTTCACCGTCATTTAGTTCTCTAAACAAATCGGTAAATGACTGAAAACAGCAAATGATGTCAGAACGTGTTGGAAATTGATGACGTCGCTTTGAATGATGCATACTGAACGCAAAAATAGGCTAGAGTTCAAATAAGTTTAAAAAACATTGAAGTGCCCGTGTAACAGATGAGTTCTCGTCCGAAACCCTGATACTCTGAAAGAGATTGTCCAGTTTGTACACGAGGTGCATCCTCTACTCTTTTGCATATGCTATGCGGGTGAAATTATGATACCATGCCAAGTTTCAACATTTTCGGAGTTCATTTTGTAGTGATTTTCAATTTCACCGTCGTTTAGCTCTCTAAACAAATCGGTAAAAGACTGAAAAACAGCAAATGATGTCAGAACCTGTTGGAAATTGATGACGTCGCTTTGAATGATGCATACTGAACGCAAAAATAGGCTGGACTTCAAATAAGTTTAAAAAACATTGAAGTGCCCGTGTAACAGATGAGTTCTCGTCTGAAACCCTGATACTCCGAAAGAGATTGTCCAGATTGTACACGAGGAGCGTCCAGTTTTCGCCGTGACCCTCTCTACTCTTTAGCACATGCAATGCGGGTGAAACGATGATACCATGCCAAGTTCAAACATTTTCAGAGTTCATTTTGTAGTGATTTTCAATTTCACCGTCATTTAGCTCTCTAAACAAATCGGTAAATGACTGAAAAACAGCAAATGATGTCAGAACGTGTTGGAAATTGATGACGTCGCTTTGAATGATGCATACTGAACGCAAAAATAGGCTAGAGTTCAAATAGGTTTAAAAAACATTGAAGTGCCCGTGTAACAGATGAGTTCTCGTCCGAAACCCTGATACTCCGAAAGAGATTGTCCAGTTTGTACACGAGGTGCATCCAGTTTTCGCCGTGACCCTCTCTACTCTTTTGCACATGCAATGCGGGTGAAACGATGATACCATGCCAAGTTCCAACATTTTCAGAGTTCATTTTCTAGTGATTTTCAATTTCACCGTCATTTAGCTCTCTAGACAAATCGGTAAATGATTGCAAAACAGCAAATGATGTCAGAACGTGTTGGAAATTGATGACGTCACTTTGAATGATGCATACTGAACGCAAAAATAGTCTCGAGTGCAAATAAGTTCAAAAACATTGAAGTGCCCGTGTAATAAATGAGTTCTCGTCCGAAACCCTGATACTCTGAAAGAGACTGTCCAGTTTGTACACGAGGTGCGCCCAGTTTTCGCCGTGACCCTATGTACTCTTTTGCACATGCTATGCGGGTGAAATGATGATACCATTCCAAGTTCCAACATTTTCAGAGTCCATTTTGTAGTGATTTTCAATTTCACCGTCATTTAGCTCTCTAAACAAATCGGTAAAAGACTGAAAAACAGCAAATGATGTCAGAACGTGTTGGAAATTGATGACGTCACTTTGAATGATGCATACTGAACGCAAAAATAGGCTGGAGTTCAAATAAGTTCAAAAACATTGAAGTGCCCGTGTAATAAATGAGTTCTCGTCCGAAACCCTGATACTCCGAAAGAGACTGTCCAGTTTGTACACGAGGTGCGCCCAGTTTTCGCCGTGACCCTCTCTACTCTTTTGCACATGCTATGCGGGTGAAATGATGATACCATTCCAAGTTCCAACATTTTCAGAGTTCATTTTGTAGTGATTTTCAATTTCACCGTCATTTAGCTCTCTAAACAAATCGGTAAAAGACTGAAAAACAGCAAATGATGTCAGAACGTGTTGGAAATAGATGACGTCACTTTGAATGATGCATACTGAATGCAAAAATAGGCTGGAGTTCAAATAAGTTTAAAAACATTGAAGTGCCCGTGTAATAGATGAGTTCTCGTCTGAAACCCTTATACTCCGAAAGAGATTGTCCAGATTGTACACGAGGAGCGTCCAGTTTTCGCCGTGACCCTCTCCACTCTTTTGCACATGCTATGTGGGTGAAATGATGATACCATGCCAAGTTCCAACATTTTCAGAGTTCATTTTGTAGTGATTTTCAATTTCACCGTCATTTAGCTCTCTAAACAAATCGGTAAATGACTGAAAAACAGCAAATGATGTCAGAACGTGTTGGAAATTGATGACGTCGCTTTGAATGATGCATACTGAACGCAAAAATAGGCTAGAGTTCAAATAAGTTTAAAAAACATTGAAGTGCCCGTGTAACAGATGAGTTCTCGTCCGAAACCCTGATACTCTGAAAGAGATTGTCCAGTTTGTACACGAGGTGCATCCTCTACTCTTTTGGATATGCTATGCGGGTGAAATTATGATACCATGCCAAGTTTCAACATTTTCGGAGTTCATTTTGTAGTGATTTTAAATTTCACCGTCGTTTAGCTCTCTAAACAAATCGGTAAATGACTGAAAAATAGTAAATGATGTCAGAACGTGTTGGAAATTGATGATGTCGCTTTGAATGATGCATACTGAACGCAAAAATAGGCTGGAGTTCAAATAAGTTTAAAAAACATTGAAGTGCCCGTGTAACAGATGAGTTCTCGTCCGAAACCCTGATACTCCGAAAGAGATTGTCCAGTTTGTACACGAGGTGCGTCCAGTTTTCGCCGTGACCCTCTCTACTCTTTTGCACATGCAATGCGGGTGAAACGATGATACCATGCCAAGTTCCAACATTTTCAGAGTTCATTTTGTAGTGATTTTCAATTTCACCGTCATTTAGCTCTCTAAACAAATCGGTAAATGACTGAAAAACAGCAAATGATGTCAGAACGTGTTGGAAATTGATGACGTCGCTTTGAATGATGCATACTGAACGCAAAAATAGGCTGGAGTTCAAATAGGTTTAAAAAACATTGAAGTGCCCGTGTAACAGATGAGTTCTCGTCCGAAACCCTGATACTCCGAAAGAGATTGTCCAGTTTGTACACGAGGTGCGTCCAGTTTTCGCCGTGACCCTCTCTACTCTTTTGCACATGCAATGCGGGTGAAACGATGATACCATGCAAAGTTCCAACATTTTCAGAGTTCATTTTGTAGTGATTTTCAATTTCACCGTCATTTAGCTCTCTAAACAAATCGGTAAAAGACTGAAAAACAGCAAATGATGTCAGAACATGTTGGAAATTGATGACGTCACTTTGAATGATGCATACTGAACGCAAAAATAGGCTGGAGTTCAAATAAGTTCAAAAACATTGAAGTGCCCGTGTAATAAATGAGTTCTCGTCCGAAACCCTGATACTCCGAAAGAGACTGTCCAGTTTGTACACGAGGTGCGCCCAGTTTTCGCCGTGACCCTCTCTACTCTTTTGCACATGCTATGCGGGTGAAATGATGATACCATTCCAAGTTCCAACATTTTCAGAGATCATTTTGTAGTGATTTTCAATTTCACCGTCATTTAGCTCTCTAAACAAATCGGTAAAAGACTGAAAAACAGCAAATGATGTCAGAACGTGTTGGAAATAGATGACGTCACTTTGAATGATGCATACTGAATGCAAAAATAGGCTGGAGTTCAAATATGTTTAAAAACATTGAAGTGCCCGTGTAATAGATGAGTTCTCGTCTGAAACCCTGATACTCCGAAAGAGATTGTCCAGATTGTACACGAGGAGCGTCCAGTTTTCGCCGTGACCCTCTCCACTCTTTTGCACATGCTATGCGGGTGAAATGATGATACCATGCCAAGTTCCAACATTTTCAGAGTTCATTTTGTAGTGATTTTCAATTTCACCGTCATTTAGCTCTCTAAACAAATCGGTAAATGACTGAAAAACAGCAAATGATGTCAGAACGTGTTGGAAATTGATGACGTCGCTTTGAATGATGCATACTGAACGCAAAAATAGGCTAGAGTTCAAATAAGTTTAAAAAACATTGAAGTGCCCGTGTAACAGATGAGTTCTCGTCCGAAACCCTGATACTCTGAAAGAGATTGTCCAGTTTGTACACGAGGTGCATCCTCTACTCTTTTGCATATGCTATGCGGGTGAAATTATGATACCATGCCAAGTTTCAACATTTTCGGAGTTCATTTTGTAGTGATTTTAAATTTCACCGTCGTTTAGCTCTCTAACAAATCGGTAAATGACTGAAAAATAGTAAATGATGTCAGAACGTGTTGGAAATTGATGATGTCGCTTTGAATGATGCATACTGAACGCAAAAATAGGCTGGACTTCAAATAAGTTTAAAAAACATTGAAGTGCCCGTGTAACAGATGAGTTCTCGTCCGAAACCCTGATACTCCGAAAGAGATTGTCCAGTTTGTACTCGAGGTGCGTCCAGTTTTCGCCGTGACCCTCTCTACTCTTTTGCACATGCAATGCGGGTGAAACCATGATACCATGCCAAGTTCCTACATTTTCAGAGTTCATTTTGTAGTGATTTTCAATTTCACCGTCATTTAGCTCTCTAAACAAATCGGTAAATGACTGAAAAACAGCAAATGATGTCAGAACGTGTTGGAAATTGATGACGTCGCTTTGAATGATGCATACTGAACGCAAAAATAGGCTGGAGTTCAAATAGGTTTAAAAAACATTGAAGTGCCCGTGTAACAGATGAGTTCTCGTCCGAAACCCTGATACTCCGAAAGAGATTGTCCAGTTTGTACACGAGGTGCGTCCAGTTTTCGCCGTGACCCTCTCTACTCTTTTGCACATGCAATGCGGGTGAAACGATGATACCATGCAAAGTTCCAACATTTTCAGAGTTCATTTTGTAGTGATTTTCAATTTCACCGTCATTTAGCTCTCTAAACAAATCGGTAAAAGACTGAAAAACAGCAAATGATGTCAGAACGTGTTGGAAATTGATGACGTCACTTTGAATGATGCATACTGAACGCAAAAATAGGCTGGAGTTCAAATAAGTTTAAAAACATTGAAGTGCCCGTGTAATAGATGAGTTCTCGTCTGAAACCCTGATACTCCGAAAGAGATTGTCCAGATTGTACACGAGGAGCGTCCAGTTTTCGCCGTGACCCTCTCTACTCTTTAGCACATGCAATGCGGGTGAAACGATGATACCATGCCAAGTTCAAACATTTTCAGAGTTCATTTTGTAGTGATTTTCAATTTCACCGTCATTTAGCTCTCTAAACAAATCGGTAAATGACTGAAAAACAGCAAATGATGTCAGAACGTGTTGGAAATTGATGACGTCGCTTTGAATGATGCATACTGAACGCAAAAATAGGCTAGAGTTCAAATAGGTAAAAAACATTGAAGTGCCCGTGTAACAGATGAGTTCTCGTCCGAAACCCTAATACTCCGAAAGAGATTGTCCAGTTTGTACACGAGGTGCATCCAGTTTTCGCCGTGACCCTCTCTACTCTTTTGCACATGCAATGCGGGTGAAACGATGATACCATGCCAAGTTCCAACATTTTCAGAGTTCATTTTGTAGTGATGTTCAATTTCACCGTCATTTAGCTCTCTAAACAAATCGGTAAATGACTGAAAAACAGCAAATGATGTCAGAACGTGTTCGAAATTGATGACGTCGCTTTGAATGATGCATACTGAACGCAAAAATAGGCTGGAGTTCAAATAAGTTTAAAAAACATTGAAGTGCCCGTGTAACAGATGAGTTCTCGTCCGAAACCCTGATACTCCGAAAGAGACTGTCCAGTTTGTACACGAGGTGCATCCTCTACTCTTTTGCACATGCTATGCGGGTGAAATGATGATACCATGCCAAGTTCCAACATTTTCAGAGTTCATTTTGTAGTGATTTTCAATTTCACCGTCATTTAGCTCTCTAAACAAATCGGTAAAAGACTGAAAAACAGCAAATGATGTCAGAACGTGTTGGAAATTGATGACGTCACTTTGAATGATGCATACTGAACGCAAAAATAGGCTGGAGTTCAAATAAGTTCAAAAACATTGAAGTGCCCGTGTAATAAATGAGTTCTCGTCCGAAACCCTGATACTCCGAAAGAGACTGTCCAGTTTGTACACGAGGTGCGCCCAGTTTTCGCCGTGACCCTCTCTACTCTTTTGCACATGCTATGCGGGTGAAATGATGATACCATTCCAAGTTCCAACATTTTCAGAGATCATTTTGTAGTGATTTTCAATTTCACCGTCATTTAGCTCTCTAAACAAATCGGTAAAAGACTGAAAAACAGCAAATGATGTCAGAACGTGTTGGAAATAGATGACGTCACTTTGAATGATGCATACTGAATGCAAAAATAGGCTGGAGTTCAAATAAGTATAAAAACATTGAAGTGCCCGTGTAATAGATGAGTTCTCGTCCGAAACCCTGATACTCCGAAAGAGATTGTCCAGATTGTACACGAGGAGCGTCCAGTTTTCGCCGTGACCCTCTCCACTCTTTTGCACATGCTATGCGGGTGAAATGATGATACCATGCCATGTTCCAACATTTTCAGAGTTCATTTTGTAGTGATTTTCAATTTCACCGTCATTTAGCTCTCTAAACAAATCGGTAAATGACTGAAAAACAGCAAATGATGTCAGAACGTGTTGGAAATTGATGACGTCGCTTTGAATGATGCATACTGAACGCAAAAATAGGCTGGAGTTCAAATAGGTTTAAAAAACATTGAAGTGCCCGTGTAACAGATGAGTTCTCGTCCGAAACCCTGATACTCCGAAAGAGATTGTCCAGTTTGTACACGAGGTGCGTCCAGTTTTCGCCGTGACCCTCTCTACTCTTTTGCACATGCAATGCGGGTGAAACGATGATACCATGCAAAGTTCCAACATTTTCAGAGTTCATTTTGTAGTGATTTTCAATTTCACCGTCATTTAGCTCTCTAAACAAATCGGTAAAAGACTGAAAAACAGCAAATGATGTCAGAACGTGTTGGAAATTGATGACGTCACTTTGAATGATGCATACTGAACGCAAAAATAGGCTGGAGTTCAAATAAGTTTAAAAACATTGAAGTGCCCGTGTAATAGATGAGTTCTCGTCTGAAACCCTGATACTCCGAAAGAGATTGTCCAGATTGTACACGAGGAGCGTCCAGTTTTCGCCGTGACCCTCTCTACTCTTTAGCACATGCAATGCGGGTGAAACGATGATACCATGCCAAGTTCAAACATTTTCAGAGTTCATTTTGTAGTGATTTTCAATTTCACCGTCATTTAGCTCTCTAAACAAATCGGTAAATGACTGAAAAACAGCAAATGATGTCAGAACGTGTTGGAAATTGATGACGTCGCTTTGAATGATGCATACTGAACGCAAAAATAGGCTAGAGTTCAAATAGGTAAAAAACATTGAAGTGCCCGTGTAACAGATGAGTTCTCGTCCGAAACCCTAATACTCCGAAAGAGATTGTCCAGTTTGTACACGAGGTGCATCCAGTTTTCGCCGTGACCCTCTCTACTCTTTTGCACATGCAATGCGGGTGAAACGATGATACCATGCCAAGTTCCAACATTTTCAGAGTTCATTTTGTAGTGATTTTCAATTTCACCGTCATTTAGCTCTCTAAACAAATCGGTAAATGACTGAAAAACAGCAAATGATGTCAGAACGTGTTCGAAATTGATGACGTCGCTTTGAATGATGCATACTGAACGCAAAAATAGGCTGGAGTTCAAATAAGTTTAAAAAACATTGAAGTGCCCGTGTAACAGATGAGTTCTCGTCCGAAACCCTGATACTCCGAAAGAGACTGTCCAGTTTGTACACGAGGTGCATCCTCTACTCTTTTGCACATGCTATGCGGGTGAAATGATGATACCATGCCAAGTTCCAACATTTTCAGAGTTCATTTTGTAGTGATTTTCAATTTCACCGTCATTTAGCTCTCTAAACAAATCGGTAAAAGACTGAAAAACAGCAAATGATGTCAGAACGTGTTGGAAATTGATGACGTCACTTTGAATGATGCATACTGAACGCAAAAATAGGCTGGAGTTCAAATAAGTTCAAAAACATTGAAGTGCCCGTGTAATAAATGAGTTCTCGTCCGAAACCCTGATACTCCGAAAGAGACTGTCCAGTTTGTACACGAGGTGCGCCCAGTTTTCGCCGTGACCCTCTCTACTCTTTTGCACATGCTATGCGGGTGAAATGATGATACCATTCCAAGTTCCAACATTTTCAGA
Source organism: Aegilops tauschii subsp. strangulata (assembly GCF_002575655.3). NCBI lineage: Eukaryota > Viridiplantae > Streptophyta > Magnoliopsida > Poales > Poaceae > Aegilops > Aegilops tauschii. The sequence continues at coordinate 503,760,494 of NC_053037.3, forward strand.
GATCATTTTGTAGTGATTTTCAATTTCACCGTCATTTAGCTCTCTAAACAAATCGGTAAAAGACTGAAAAACAGCAAATGATGTCAGAACGTGTTGGAAATAGATGACGTCACTTTGAATGATGCATACTGAATGCAAAAATAGGCTGGAGTTCAAATAAGTATAAAAACATTGAAGTGCCCGTGTAATAGATGAGTTCTCGTCTGAAACCCTGATACTCCGAAAGAGATTGTCCAGATTGTACACGAGGAGCGTCCAGTTTTCGCCGTGACCCTCTCCACTCTTTTGCACATGCTATGCGGGTGAAATGATGATACCATGCCAAGTTCCAACATTTTCAGAGTTCATTTTGTAGTGATTTTCAATTTCACCGTCATTTAGCTCTCTAAACAAATCGGTAAATGACTGAAAAACAGCAAATGATGTCAGAACGTGTTGGAAATTGATGACGTCGCTTTGAATGATGCATACTGAACGCAAAAATAGGCTAGAGTTCAAATAAGTTTAAAAAACATTGAAGTGCCCGTGTAACAGATGAGTTCTCGTCCGAAACCCTGATACTCTGAAAGAGATTGTCCAGTTTGTACACGAGGTGCATCCTCTACTCTTTTGCATATGCTATGCGGGTGAAATTATGGTACCATGCCAAGTTTCAACATTTTTGGAGTTCATTTTGTAGTGATTTTAAATTTCACCGTCGTTTAGCTCTCTAAACAAATCGGTAAATGACTGAAAAATAGTAAATGATGTCAGAACGTGTTGGAAATTGATGATGTCGCTTTGAATAATGCATACTGAACGCAAAAATAGGCTGGACTTCAAATAAGTTTAAAAAACATTGAAGTGCCCGTGTAACAGATGAGTTCTCGTCCGAAACCCTGATACTCCGGAAGAGATTGTCCAGTTTGTACACGAGGTGCGTCCAGTTTTCGCCGTGACCCTCTCTACTCTTTTGCACATGCAATGCGGGTGAAACGATGATACCATGCCAAGTTCCAACATTTTCAGAGTTCATTTTGTAGAGATTTTCAATTTCACCGTCATTTAGCTCTCTAAACAAATCGGTAAATGACTGAAAAACAGCAAATGATGTCAGAACGTGTTGGAAATTGATGACGTCACTTTGAATGATGCATACTGAACGCAAAAATAGGCTGGAGTTCAAATAAGTTCAAAAACATTGAAGTGCCCGTGTAATAAATGAGTTCTCGTCCGAAACCCTGATACTCCGAAAGAGACTGTCCAGTTTGTACACGAGGTGCGCCCTGTTTTCGCCGTGACCCTCTCTACTATTTTGCACATGCTATGCGGGTGAAATGATGATACCATTCCAAGTTCCAACATTTTCAGAGATCATTTTGTAGTGATTTTAAATTTCACCGTCATTTAGCTCTCTAAACAAATCGGTAAAAGACTGAAAAACAGCAAATGATTCAGAACGTGTTCGAAATTGATGACGTCGCTTTGAATGATGCATACTGAATGCAAAAATAGGCTGGAGTTCAAATAAGTTTAAAAACATTGAAGTGCCCGTGTAATAGATGAGTTCTCGTCTGAAACCCTGATACTCCGAAAGAGATTGTCCAGATTGTACACGAGGAGCGTCCAGTTTTCGCCGTGACCCTCTCCACTCTTTTGCACATGCTATGTGGGTGAAATGATGATACCATGCCAAGTTCCAACATTTTCAGAGTTCATTTTGTAGTGATTTTCAATTTCACCGTCATTTAGCTCTCTAAACAAATCGGTAAATGACTGAAAAACAGCAAATGATGTCAGAACGTGTTGGAAATTGATGACGTCGCTTTGAATGATGCATACTGAACGCAAAAATAGGCTAGAGTTCAAATAAGTTTAAAAAACATTGAAGTGCCCGTGTAACAGATGAGTTCTCGTCCGAAACCCTGATACTCTGAAAGAGATTGTCCAGTTTGTACACGAGGTGCATCCTCTACTCTTTTGCATATGCTATGCGGGTGAAATTATGATACCATGCCAAGTTTCAACATTTTCGGAGTTCATTTTGTAGTGATTTTAAATTTCACCGTCGTTTAGCTCTCTAAACAAATCGGTAAATGACTGAAAAATAGTAAATGATGTCAGAACGTGTTGGAAATTGATGATGTCGCTTTGAATGATGCATACTGAACGCAAAAATAGGCTGGACTTCAAATAAGTTTAAAAAACATTGAAGTGCCCGTGTAACAGATGAGTTCTCGTCCGAAACCTTGATACTCCGAAAGAGATTGTCCAGTTTGTACACGAGGTGCGTCCAGTTTTCGCCGTGACCCTCTCTACTCTTTTGCACATGCAATGCGGGTGAAACGATGATACCATGCCAAGTTCCAACATTTTCAGAGTTCATTTTGTAGTGATTTTCAATTTCACCGTCATTTAGCTCTCTAAACAAATCGGTAAATGACTGAAAAACAGCAAATGATGTCAGAACGTGTTGGAAATTGATGACGTCGCTTTGAATGATGCATACTGAACGCAGTAATAGGCTGGAGTTCAAATAGGTTTAAAAAACATTGAAGTGCCCGTGTAATAGATGAGTTCTCGTCCGAAACCCTGATACTCCGAAAGAGATTGTCCAGTTTGTACACGAGGTGCGTCCAGTTTTCGCCGTGACCCTCTCTACTCTTTTGCACATGCAATGCGGGTGAAACGATGATACCATGCAAAGTTCCAACATTTTCAGAGTTCATTTTGTAGTGATTTTCAATTTCACCGTCATTTAGCTCTCTAAACAAATCGGTAAAAGACTGAAAAACAGCAAATCATGTCAGAACGTGTTGGAAATTGATGACATCACTTTGAATGATGCATACTGAACGCAAAAATAGGCTGGAGTTCAAATAAGTTCAAAAACATTGAAGTGCCCGTGTAATAAATGAGTTCTCGTCCGAAACCCTGATACTCCGAAAGAGACTGTCCAGTTTGTACACGAGGTGCGCCCAGTTTTCGCCGTGACCCTCTCTACTCTTTTGCACATGCTATGCGGGTGAAATGATGATACCATTCCAAGTTCCAACATTTTCAGAGATCATTTTGTAGTGATTTTCAATTTCACCGTCATTTAGCTCTCTAAACAAATCGGTAAAAGACTGAAAAACAGCAAATGATGTCAGAACGTGTTGGAAATAGATGACGTCACTTTGAATGATGCATACTGAATGCAAAAATAGGCTGGAGTTCAAATAAGTTTAAAAACATTGAAGTGCCCGTGTAATAGATGAGTTCTCGTCTGAAACCCTGATACTCCGAAAGAGATTGTCCAGATTGTACACGAGGAGCGTCCAGTTTTCGCCGTGACCCTCTCCACTCTTTTGCACATGCTATGCGGGTGAAACGATGATACCATGCCAAGTTCCAACATTTTCAGAGTTCATTTTGTAGTGATTTTCAATTTCACCGTCATTTAGCTCTCTAAACAAATCGGTAAATGACTGAAAAATAGTAAATGATGTCAGAACGTGTTGGAAATTGATGATGTCGCTTTGAATGATGCATACTGAACGCAAAAATAGGCTGGACTTCAAATAAGTTTAAAAAACATTGAAGTGCCCGTGTAACGGATGAGTTCTCGTCCGAAACCCTGATACTCCGAAAGAGATTGTCCAGTTTGTACACGAGGTGCGTCCAGTTTTCGCCGTGACCCTCTCTACTCTTTTGCACATGCAATGCGGGTGAAACGATGATACCATGCCAAGTTCCAACATTTTCAGAGTTCATTTTGTAGTGATTTTCAATTTCACCGTCATTTAGCTCTCTAAACAAATCGGTAAATGACTGAAAAACAGCAAATGATGTCAGAACGTGTTGGAAATTGATGACGTCGCTTTGAATGATGCATACTGAACGCAAAAATAGGCTGGAGTTCAAATAGGTTTAAAAAACATTGAAGTGCCCGTGTAATAGATGAGTTCTCGTCCGAAACCCTGATACTCTGAAAGAGATTGTCCAGTTTGTACACGAGGTGCGTCCAGTTTTCGCCGTGACCCTCTCTACTCTTTTGCACATGCAATGCGGGTGAAACGATGATACCATGCAAAGTTCCAACATTTTCAGAGTTCATTTTGTAGTGATTTTCAATTTCACCGTCATTTAGCTCTGTAAACAAATCGGTAAAAGACTGAAAAACAGCAAATCATGTCAGAACGTGTTGGAAATTGATGACGTCACTTTGAATGATGCATACTGAACACAAAAATAGGCTGGAGTTCAAATAAGTTCAAAAACATTGAAGTGCCCGTGTAATAAATGAGTTCTCGTCCGAAACCCTGATACTCCGAAAGAGACTGTCCAGTTTGTACACGAGGTGCGCCCAGTTTTCGCCGTGACCCTCTCTACTCTTTTGCACATGCTATGCGGGTGAAATGATGATACCATTCCAAGTTCCAACATTTTCAGAGATCATTTTGTAGTGATTTTCAATTTCACCGTCATTTAGCTCTCTAAACAAATCGGTAAAAGACTGAAAAACAGCAAATGATGTTAGAACGTGTTGGAAATAGATGACGTCACTTTGAATGATGCATACTGAATGCAAAAATAGGCTGGAGTTCAAATAAGTTTAAAAACATTGAAGTGCCCGTGTAATAGATGAGTTCTCGTCTGAAACCCTGATACTCCGAAAGAGATTGTCCAGATTGTACACGAGGAGCGTCCAGTTTTCGCCGTGACCCTCTCCACTCTTTTGCACATGCTATGCGGGTGAAACGATGATACCATGCCAAGTTCCAACATTTTCAGAGTTCATTTTGTAGTGATTTTCAATTTCACCGTCATTTAGCTCTCTAAACAAATCGGTAAATGACTGAAAAATAGTAAATGATGTCAGAACGTGTTGGAAATTGATGATGTCGCTTTGAATGATGCATACTGAACGCAAAAATAGGCTGGACTTCAAATAAGTTTAAAAAACATTGAAGTGCCCGTGTAACAGATGAGTTCTCGTCCGAAACCCTGATACTCCGAAAGAGATTGTCCAGTTTGTACACGAGGTGCGTCCAGTTTTCGCCGTGACCCTCTCTACTCTTTTGCACATGCAATGCGGGTGAAACGATGATACCATGCCAAGTTCCAACATTTTCAGAGTTCATTTTGTAGTGATTTTCAATTTCACCGTCATTTAGCTCTCTAAACAAATCGGTAAATGACTGAAAAACAGCAAATGATGTCAGAACGTGTTGGAAATTGATGACGTCGCTTTGAATGATGCATACTGAACGCAAAAATAGGCTGGAGTTCAAATAGGTTTAAAAAACATTGAAGTGCCCGTGTAATAGATGAGTTCTCGTCCGAAACCCTGATACTCTGAAAGAGATTGTCCAGTTTGTACACGAGGTGCGTCCAGTTTTCGCCGTGACCCTCTCTACTCTTTTGCACATGCAATGCGGGTGAAACGATGATACCATGCAAAGTTCCAACATTTTCAGAGTTCATTTTGTAGTGATTTTCAATTTCACCGTCATTTAGCTCTGTAAACAAATCGGTAAAAGACTGAAAAACAGCAAATCATGTCAGAACGTGTTGGAAATTGATGACGTCACTTTGAATGATGCATACTGAACGCAAAAATAGGCTGGAGTTCAAATAAGTTCAAAAACATTGAAGTGCCCGTGTAATAAATGAGTTCTCGTCCGAAACCCTGATACTCCGAAAGAGACTGTCCAGTTTGTACACGAGGTGCGCCCAGTTTTCGCCGTGACCCTCTCTACTCTTTTGCACATGCTATGCGGGTGAAATGATGATACCATTCCAAGTTCCAACATTTTCAGAGATCATTTTGTAGTGATTTTCAATTTCACCGTCATTTAGCTCTCTAAACAAATCGGTAAAAGACTGAAAAACAGCAAATGATGTCAGAACGTGTTGGAAATAGATGACGTCACTTTGAATGATGCATACTGAATGCAAAAATAGGCTGGAGTTCAAATAAGTATAAAAACATTGAAGTGCCCGTGTAATAGATGAGTTCTCGTCTGAAACCCTGATACTCCGAAAGAGATTGTCCAGATTGTACACGAGGAGCGTCCAGTTTTCGCCGTGACCCTCTCCACTCTTTTGCACATGCTATGCGGGTGAAATGATGATACCATGCCAAGTTCCAACATTTTCAGAGTTCATTTTGTAGTGATTTTCAATTTCACCGTCATTTAGCTCTCTAAACAAATCGGTAAATGACTGAAAAACAGCAAATGATGTCAGAACGTGTTGGAAATTGATGACGTCGCTCTGAATGATGCATACTGAACGCAAAAATAGGCTAGAGTTCAAATAAGTTTAAAAAACATTGAAGTGCCCGTGTAACAGATGAGTTCTCGTCCGAAACCCTGATACTCTGAAAGAGATTGTCCAGTTTGTACACGAGGTGCATCCTCTACTCTTTTGCATATGCTATGCGGGTGAAATTATGATACCATGCCAAGTTTCAACATTTTCGGAGTTCATTTTGTAGTGATTTTAAATTTCACCGTCGTTTAGCTCTCTAAACAAATCGGTAAATGACTGAAAAATAGTAAATGATGTCAGAACGTGTTGGAAATTGATGATGTCGCTTTGAATGATGCATACTGAACGCAAAAATAGGCTGGACTTCAAATAAGTTTAAAAAACATTGAAGTGCCCGTGTAACAGATGAGTTCTCGTCCGAAACCCTGATACTCCGAAAGAGATTGTCCAGTTTGTACACGAGGTGCGTCCAGTTTTCGCCGTGACCCTCTCTACTCTTTTGCACATGCAATGCGGGTGAAACGATGATACCATGCCAAGTTCCAACATTTTCAGAGTTCATTTTGTAGTGATTTTCAATTTCACCGTCATTTAGCTCTCTAAACAAATCGGTAAATGACTGAAAAACAGCAAATGATGTCAGAACGTGTTGGAAATTGATGACGTCGCTTTGAATGATGCATACTGAACGCAAAAATAGGCTAGAGTTCAAATAGGTTTAAAAAACATTGAAGTGCCCGTGTAACAGATGAGTTCTCGTCCGAAACCCTAATACTCCGAAAGAGATTGTCCAGTTTGTACACGAGGAGCGTCCAGTTTTCGCCGTGACCCTTTCTACTCTTTTGCACATGCTATGCGGGTGAAATGATGATACCATGCCAAGTTCCAACATTTTCAGAGTTCATTTTGTAGTGATTTTCAATTTCACCGTCATTTAGCTCTATAAACAAATCGGTAAATGACTGAAAAACAGCAAATGATGTCAGAACGTGTTGGAAATTGATGAAGTCGCTTTGAATGATGCATACTGAACGCAAAAATAGGCTGGAGTTCAAATAAGTTTAAAAAACATTGAAGTGCCCGTGTAACAGATGAGTTCTCGTCCGAAACCCTGATACTCCGAAAGAGATTGTCCAGTTTGTACACGAGGTGCATCCTCTACTCTTTTGCACATGCTATGCGGGTGAAATGATGATACCATGCCAAGTTCCAACATTTTCAGAGTTCATTTTGTAGTGATTTTCAATTTCACCGTCATTTAGCTCTCTAAACAAATCGATAAATGACTGAAAAACAGCAAATGATGTCAGAACGTGTTGGAAATTGTTGATGTCGCTTTGAATGATGCATACTGAACGCAAAAATAGGCTGGAGTTCAAATAAGTTTAAAAAACATTGAAGTGCCCGTGTCACAGATGAGTTCTCGTCCGAAACCCTGATACTCCGAAAGAGATTGTCCAGTTTGTACACGAGGTGCGTCCAGTTTTCGCCGTGGCCCTCTCTACTCTTTTGCACATGCAATGCGGGTGAAACGATGATACCATGCCAAGTTCCAACATTTTCAGAGTTCATTTTGTAGTGATTTTCAATTTCACCATCATTTAGCTCTCTAAACAAATCGGTAAATGACTGAAAAACAGCAAATGATGTCAGAACGTGTTCGAAATTGATGACGTCGCTATGAATGATGCATACTGAACGCAAAAATAGGCTGGAGTTCAAATAAGTTTAAAAAACATTGAAGTGCCCGTGTAACAGATGAGTTCTCGTCCGAAACCCTGATACTCCGAAAGAGATTGTCCAGTTTGTACACGAGGTGCATCCTCTACTCTTTTGCACATTCTATGCGGGTGAAATGATGATACCATGCCAAGTTCCAACATTTTCAGAGTTGATTTTGTAGTGATTTTCAATTTCACCGTCATTTAGCTCTCTAAACAAATCGGTAAATGACTGAAAAACAGCAAATGATGTCAGAACGTGTTGGAAATTGATGACGTCGCTTTGAATGATGCATACTGAACGCAAAAATAGGCTGGAGTTCAAATAAGTTTAAAAAACATTGAAGTGCCCGTGTAACAGATGAGTTCTCGTCCGAAACCCTGATACTCCGAAAGAGATTGTCCAATTTGTACACGAGGTGCGTCCAGTTTTCGCCGTGGCCCTCTCTACTCTTTTGCACATGCAATGCGGGTGAAATGATGATACCATGCCAAGTTCCAACATTTTCAGAGTTCATTTTGTAGTGATTTTCAATTTCACCGTCATTTAGCTCTCTAAACAAATCGGTAAATGACTGAAAAACAGCAAATGATGTCAGAACGTGTTGGAAATTGATGACGTCGCTTTGAATGACGCATACTGAACGCAAAAATAGGCTGGAGTTCAAATAAGTTTAAAAAACATTGAAGTGCCCGTGTAACAGATGAGTTCTCGTCCGAAACCCTGATACTCCGAAAGAGATTGTCCAGTTTGTACACGAGGTGCGTCCAGTTTTTGCCGTGACCCTCTCTACTCTTTTGCACATGCAATGCGGGTGAAACGATGATACCATGCCAAGTTCCAACATTTTCAGAGTTCATTTTGTAGTGATTTTCAATTTCACCGTCATTTAGCTCTCTAAACAAATCGGTAAATGACTGAAAAACAGCAAATGATGTCAGAACGTGTTGAAAATTGATGACGTCGCTTTGAATGATGCATACTGAACGCAAAAATAGGCTGGAGTTCAAATAAGTTTAAAAAACATTGAAGTGCCCGTGTAACAGATGAGTTCTCGTCCGAAACCCTGATACTCCGAAAGAGATTGTCCAGTTTGTACACGAGGTGCATCCTCTACTCTTTTGCACATGCTATGCGGGTGAAATGATGATACCATGCCAAGTTCCAACATTTTCAGAGTTCATTTTGTAGTGATTTTCAATTTCACCGTCATTTAGCTCTCTAAACAAATCGGTAAATGACTGAAAAACAGCAAATGATGTCAGAACGTGTTGGAAATTGATGACGTCGCTTTGAATGACGCATACTGAACGCAAAATAGGCTGGAGTTCAAATAAGTTTAAAAAACATTGAAGTGCCCGTGTAACAGATGAGTTCTCGTCCGAAACCCTGATACTCCGAAAGAGATTGTCCAGTTTGTACACGAGGTGCGTCCAGTTTTTGCCGTGACCCTCTCTACTCTTTTGCACATGCAATGCGGGTGAAACGATGATACCATGCCAAGTTCCAACATTTTCAGAGTTCATTTTGTAGTGATTTTCAATTTCACCGTCATTTAGCTCTCTAAACAAATCGGTAAATGACTGAAAAACAGCAAATGATGTCAGAACGTGTTGAAAATTGATGACGTCGCTTTGAATGATGCATACTGAACGCAAAAATAGGCTGGAGTTCAAATAAGTTTAAAAAACATTGAAGTGCCCGTGTAACAGATGAGTTCTCGTCCGAAACCCTGATACTCCGAAAGAGATTGTCCAATTTGTACACGAGGTGCGTCCAGTTTTGGCCGTGGCCCTCTCTACTCTTTTGCACATGCAATGCGGGTGAAACGATGATACCATGCCAAGTTCCAACATTTTCAGAGTTCATTTTGTAGTGATTTTCAATTTCACCGTCATTTAGCTCTCTAAACAAATCGGTAAATGACTGAAAAACAGCAAATGATGTCAGAACGTGTTCGAAATTGATGACGTCGCTTTGAATGATGCATACTGAACGCAAAAATAGGCTGGAGTTCAAATAAGTTTAAAAAACATTGAAGTGCCCGTGTAACAGATGAGTTCTCGTCCGAAACCCTGATACTCCGAAAGAGATTGTCCAGTTTGTACACGAGGTGCATCCTCTACTCTTTTGCACATGCTATGCGGGTGAAATGATGATACCATGCCAAGTTCCAACATTTTCAGAGTTCATTTTGTAGTGATTTTCAATTTCACCGTCATTTAGCTCTCTAAACAAATCGGTAAATGACTGAAAAACAGCAAATGATGTCAGAACGTGTTGGAAATTGATGACGTCGCTTTGAATGACGCATACTGAACGCAAAAATAGGCTGGAGTTCAAATAAGTTTAAAAAACATTGAAGTGCCCGTGTAACAGATGAGTTCTCGTCCGAAACCCTGATACTCCGAAAGAGATTGTCCAGTTTGTACACGAGGTGCGTCCAGTTTTTGCCGTGACCCTCTCTACTCTTTTGCACATGCAATGCGGGTGAAACGATGATACCATGCCAAGTTCCAACATTTTCAGAGTTCATTTTGTAGTGATTTTCAATTTCACCGTCATTTAGCTCTCTAAACAAATCGGTAAATGACTGAAAAACAGCAAATGATGTCAGAACGTGTTGAAAATTGATGACGTCGCTTTGAATGATGCATACTGAACGCAAAAATAGGCTGGAGTTCAAATAAGTTTAAAAAACATTGAAGTGCCCGTGTAACAGATGAGTTCTCGTCCGAAACCCTGATACTCCGAAAGAGATTGTCCAATTTGTACACGAGGTGCGTCCAGTTTTCGCCGTGGCCCTCTCTACTCTTTTGCACATGCAATGCGGGTGAAATGATGATACCATGCCAAGTTCCAACATTTTCAGAGTTCATTTTGTAGTGATTTTCAATTTCACCGTCATTTAGCTCTCTAAACAAATCGGTAAATGACTGAAAAACAGCAAATGATGTCAGAACGTGTTGGAAATTGATGACGTCGCTTTGAATGACGCATACTGAACGCAAAAATAGGCTGGAGTTCAAATAAGTTTAAAAAACATTGAAGTGCCCGTGTAACAGATGAGTTCTCGTCCGAAACCCTGATACTCCGAAAGAGATTGTCCAGTTTGTACACGAGGTGCGTCCAGTTTTTGCCGTGACCCTCTCTACTCTTTTGCACATGCAATGCGGGTGAAACGATGATACCATGCCAAGTTCCAACATTTTCAGAGTTCATTTTGTAGTGATTTTCAATTTCACCGTCATTTAGCTCTCTAAACAAATCGGTAAATGACTGAAAAACAGCAAATGATGTCAGAACGTGTTGAAAATTGATGACGTCGCTTTGAATGATGCATACTGAACGCAAAAATAGGCTGGAGTTCAAATAAGTTTAAAAAACATTGAAGTGCCCGTGTAACAGATGAGTTCTCGTCCGAAACCCTGATACTCCGAAAGAGATTGTCCAGTTTGTACACGAGGTGCATCCTCTACTCTTTTGCACATGCTATGCGGGTGAAATGATGATACCATGCCAAGTTCCAACATTTTCAGAGTTCATTTTGTAGTGATTTTCAATTTCACCGTCATTTAGCTCTCTAAACAAATCGGTAAATGACTGAAAAACAGCAAATGATGTCAGAACGTGTTGGAAATTGATGACGTCGCTTTGAATGACGCATACTGAACGCAAAAATAGGCTGGAGTTCAAATAAGTTTAAAAAACATTGAAGTGCCCGTGTAACAGATGAGTTCTCGTCCGAAACCCTGATACTCCGAAAGAGATTGTCCAGTTTGTACACGAGGTGCGTCCAGTTTTTGCCGTGACCCTCTCTACTCTTTTGCACATGCAATGCGGGTGAAACGATGATACCATGCCAAGTTCCAACATTTTCAGAGTTCATTTTGTAGTGATTTTCAATTTCACCGTCATTTAGCTCTCTAAACAAATCGGTAAATGACTGAAAAACAGCAAATGATGTCAGAACGTGTTGAAAATTGATGACGTCGCTTTGAATGATGCATACTGAACGCAAAAATAGGCTGGAGTTCAAATAAGTTTAAAAAACATTGAAGTGCCCGTGTAACAGATGAGTTCTCGTCCGAAACCCTGATACTCCGAAAGAGATTGTCCAATTTGTACACGAGGTGCGTCCAGTTTTGGCCGTGGCCCTCTCTACTCTTTTGCACATGCAATGCGGGTGAAACGATGATACCATGCCAAGTTCCAACATTTTCAGAGTTCATTTTGTAGTGATTTTCAATTTCACCGTCATTTAGCTCTCTAAACAAATCGGTAAATGACTGAAAAACAGCAAATGATGTCAGAACGTGTTCGAAATTGATGACGTCGCTTTGAATGATGCATACTGAACGCAAAAATAGGCTGGAGTTCAAATAAGTTTAAAAAACATTGAAGTGCCCGTGTAACAGATGAGTTCTCGTCCGAAACCCTGATACTCCGAAAGAGATTGTCCAGTTTGTACACGAGGTGCATCCTCTACTCTTTTGCACATGCTATGCGGGTGAAATGATGATACCATGCCAAGTTCCAACATTTTCAGAGTTCATTTTGTAGTGATTTTCAATTTCACCGTCATTTAGCTCTCTAAACAAATCGGTAAATGACTGAAAAACAGCAAATGATGTCAGAACGTGTTGGAAATTGATGACGTCGCTTTGAATGACGCATACTGAACGCAAAAATAGGCTGGAGTTCAAATAAGTTTAAAAAACATTGAAGTGCCCGTGTAACAGATGAGTTCTCGTCCGAAACCCTGATACTCCGAAAGAGATTGTCCAGTTTACACGAGGTGCGTCCAGTTTTTGCCGTGACCCTCTCTACTCTTTTGCACATGCAATGCGGGTGAAACGATGATACCATGCCAAGTTCCAACATTTTCAGAGTTCATTTTGTAGTGATTTTCAATTTCACCGTCATTTAGCTCTCTAAACAAATCGGTAAATGACTGAAAAACAGCAAATGATGTCAGAACGTGTTGAAAATTGATGACGTCGCTTTGAATGATGCATACTGAACGCAAAAATAGGCTGGAGTTCAAATAAGTTTAAAAAACATTGAAGTGCCCGTGTAACAGATGAGTTCTCGTCCGAAACCCTGATACTCCGAAAGAGATTGTCCAATTTGTACACGAGGTGCGTCCAGTTTTCGCCGTGGCCCTCTCTACTCTTTTGCACATGCAATGCGGGTGAAATGATGATACCATGCCAAGTTCCAACATTTTCAGAGTTCATTTTGTAGTGATTTTCAATTTCACCGTCATTTAGCTCTCTAAACAAATCGGTAAATGACTGAAAAACAGCAAATGATGTCAGAACGTGTTGGAAATTGATGACGTCGCTTTGAATGACGCATACTGAACGCAAAAATAGGCTGGAGTTCAAATAAGTTTAAAAAACATTGAAGTGCCCGTGTAACAGATGAGTTCTCGTCCGAAACCCTGATACTCCGAAAGAGATTGTCCAGTTTGTACACGAGGTGCGTCCAGTTTTTGCCGTGACCCTCTCTACTCTTTTGCACATGCAATGCGGGTGAAACGATGATACCATGCCAAGTTCCAACATTTTCAGAGTTCATTTTGTAGTGATTTTCAATTTCACCGTCATTTAGCTCTCTAAACAAATCGGTAAATGACTGAAAAACAGCAAATGATGTCAGAACGTGTTGAAAATTGATGACGTCGCTTTGAATGATGCATACTGAACGCAAAAATAGGCTGGAGTTCAAATAAGTTTAAAAAACATTGAAGTGCCCGTGTAACAGATGAGTTCTCGTCCGAAACCCTGATACTCCGAAAGAGATTGTCCAATTTGTACACGAGGTGCGTCCAGTTTTCGCCGTGGCCCTCTCTACTCTTTTGCACATGCAATGCGGGTGAAACGATGATACCATGCCAAGTTCCAACATTTTCAGAGTTCATTTTGTAGTGATTTTCAATTTCACCGTCATTTAGCTCTCTAAACAAATCGGTAAATGACTGAAAAACAGCAAATGATGTCAGAACGTGTTCGAAATTGATGACGTCGCTTTGAATGATGCATACTGAACGCAAAAATAGGCTGGAGTTCAAATAAGTTTAAAAAACATTGAAGTGCCCGTGTAACAGATGAGTTCTCGTCCGAAACCCTGATACTCCGAAAGAGATTGTCCAGTTTGTACACGAGGTGCATCCTCTACTCTTTTGCACATGCTATGCGGGTGAAATGATGATACCATGCCAAGTTCCAACATTTTCAGAGTTCATTTTGTAGTGATTTTCAATTTCACCGTCATTTAGCTCTCTAAACAAATCGGTAAATGACTGAAAAACAGCAAATGATGTCAGAACGTGTTGGAAATTGATGACGTCGCTTTGAATGACGCATACTGAACGCAAAAATAGGCTGGAGTTCAAATAAGTTTAAAAAACATTGAAGTGCCCGTGTAACAGATGAGTTCTCGTCCGAAACCCTGATACTCCGAAAGAGATTGTCCAGTTTGTACACGAGGTGCGTCCAGTTTTTGCCGTGACAATCTCTACTCTTTTGCACATGCAATGCGGGTGAAACGATGATACCATGCCAAGTTCCAACATTTTCAGAGTTCATTTTGTAGTGATTTTCAATTTCACCGTCATTTAGCTCTCTAAACAAATCGGTAAATGACTGAAAAACAGCAAATGATGTCAGAACGTGTTGAAAATTGATGACGTCGCTTTGAATGATGCATACTGAACGCAAAAATAGGCTGGAGTTCAAATAAGTTTAAAAAACATTGAAGTGCCCGTGTAACAGATGAGTTCTCGTCCGAAACCCTGATACTCCGAAAGTGATTGTCCAATTTGTACACGAGGTGCGTCCAGTTTTCGCCGTGGCCCTCTCTACTCTTTTGCACATGCAATGCGGGTGAAACGATGATACCATGCTAAGTTCCAACATTTTCAGAGTTCATTTTGTAGTGATTTTCAATTTCACCGTCATTTAGCTCTCTAAACAATCGGTAAATGACTGAAAAACAGCAAATGATGTCAGAACGTGTTCGAAATTGATGACGTCGCTTTGAATGATGCATACTGAACGCAAAAATAGGCTGGAGTTCAAATAAGTTTAAAAAACATTGAAGTGCCCGTGTAACAGATGAGTTCTCGTCCGAAACCCTGATACTCCGAAAGAGATTGTCCAGTTTGTACACGAGGTGCATCCTCTACTCTTTTGCACATGCTATGCGGGTGAAATGATGATACCATGCCAAGTTCCAACATTTTCAGAGTTCATTTTGTAGTGATTTTCAATTTCACCGTCATTTAGCTCTCTAAACAAATCGGTAAATGACTGAAAAACAGCAAATGATGTCAGAACGTGTTGGAAATTGATGACGTCGCTTTGAATGACGCATACTGAACGCAAAAATAGGCTGGAGTTCAAATAAGTTTAAAAAACATTGAAGTGCCCGTGTAACAGATGAGTTCTCGTCCGAAACCCTGATACTCCGAAAGAGATTGTCCAGTTTGTACACGAGGTGCGTCCAGTTTTCGCCGTGGCCCTCTCTACTCTTTTGCACATGCAATGCGGGTGAAACGATGATACCATGCCAAGTTCCAACATTTTCAGAGTTCATTTTGTAGTGATTTTCAATTTCACTGTCATTTAGCTCTCTAAACAAATCGGTAAATGACTGAAAAACAACAAATGATGTCAGAACGTGTTCGAAATTGATGACGTCGCTTTGAATGATGCATACTGAACGCAAAAATAGGCTGGAGTTCAAATAAGTTTAAAAAACATTGAAGTGCCCGTGTAACAGATGAGTTCTCGTCCGAAACCCTGATACTCCGAAAGTGATTGTCCAGTTTGTACACGAGGTGCATCCTCTACTCTTTTGCACATGCTATGCGGGTGAAATGATGATACCATGCCAAGTTCCAACATTTTCAGAGTTCATTTTGTAGTGATTTTCAATTTCACCGTCATTTAGCTCTCTAAACAAATCGGTAAATGACTGAAAAACAGCAAATGATGTCAGAACGTGTTGGAAATTGATGATGTCGCTTTGAATGATGCATACTGAACGCAAAAATAGGCTGGAGTTCAAATAAGTTTAAAAAACATTGAAGTGCCCGTGTAACAGATGAGTTCTCGTCCGAAACCCTGATACTCCGAAAGAGATTGTCCAGTTTGTACACGAGGTTCGTCCAGTTTTTGCCGTGACCCTCTCTACTCTTTTGCACATGCAACGCGGGTGAAACGATGATACCATGCCAAGTTCCAACATTTTCAGAGTTCATTTTGTAGTGATTTTCAATTTCACAGTCATTTAGCTCTCTAAACAAATCGGTAAATGACTGAAAAACAGCAAATGATGTCAGAACGTGTTGGAAATTGATGACGTCGCTTTGAATGATGCATACTGAACGCAAAAATAGGCTGGAGTTCAAATAAGTTTAAAAAACATTGAAGTGCCCGTGTAACAGATGAGTTCTCGTCCGAAACCCTGATACTCCGAAAGAGATTGTCTAGTTTGTACACGAGGTGCGTCCAGTTTTCGCCATGGCCCTCTCTACTCTTTTGCACATGCAATGCGGGTGAAACGATGATACCATGCCAAGTTCCAACATTTTCAGAGTTCATTTTGTAGTGATTTTCAATTTCACCGTCATTTAGCTCTCTAAACAAATCGGTAAATGACTGAAAAACAGCAAATGATGTTAGAACGTGTTCGAAATTGATGACGTCGCTTTGAATGATGCATACTGAACGCAAAAATAGGCTGGAGTTCAAATAAGTTTAAAAAACATTGAAGTGCCCGTGTAACAGATGAGTTCTCGTCCGAAACCCTGATACTCCGAAAGAGATTGTCCAGTTTGTACACGAGGTGCATCCTCTACTCTTTTGCACATGCTATGCGGGTGAAATGATGATACCATGCCAAGTTCCAACATTTTCAGAGTTCATTTTGTAGTGATTTTCAATTTCACCGTCATTTAGCTCTCTAAACAAATCGGTAAATGACTGAAAAACAGCAAATGATGTCAGAACGTGTTGGAAATTGATGACGTCGCTTTGAATGACGCATACTGAACGCAAAAATAGGCTGGAGTTCAAATAAGTTTAAAAAACATTGAAGTGCCCGTGTAACAGATGAGTTCTCGTCCGAAACCCTGATACTCCGAAAGAGATTGTCCAGTTTGTACACGAGGAGCGTCCAGTTTTTGCCGTGACCCTCTCTACTCTTTTGCACATGCAATGCGGGTGAAACGATGATATCATGCCAAGTTCCAACATTTTCAGAGTTCATTTTGTAGTGATTTTCAATTTCACCGTCATTTAGCTCTCTAAACAAATCGGTAAATGACTGAAAAATAGCAAATGTTGTCAGAACGTGTTGGAAATTGATGACGTCGCTTTGAATGATGCATACTGAACGCAAAAATAGGCTGGAGTTCAAATAAGTTTAAAAACATTGAAGTGCCCGTGTAACAGATGAGTTCTCGTCCGAAACCCTAATACTCCGAAAGAGATTATCCAGTTTGTACACGAGGTGCATCCAGTTTTCGCCGTGACCCTCTCTACTCTTTTGCACATGCTATGCGGGTGAAATGATGATACCTTGCCAAGTTCCAACATTTTCAGAGTTCATTTTGTAGTGATTTTCAATTTCACCGTCATTTAGCTCTCTAAACAAATCGGTAAATGACTGAAAAACAGCAAATGATGTCAGAACGTGTTGGAAATTGATGACGTCGCTTTGAATGACGCATACTGAACGCAAAAATAGGCTGGAGTTCAAATAAGTTTAAAAAACATTGAAGTGCCCGTGTAACAGATGAGTTCTCGTCCGAAACCCAGATACTCCGAAAGAGATTGTCCAGTTTGTACACGAGGTGCGTCCAGTTTTCGCCGTGGCCCTCTCTACTCTTTTGCACATGCAATGCGGGTGAAACGATGATACCATGCCAAGTTCCAACATTTTCAGAGTTCATTTTGTAGTGATTTTCAATTTCACTGTCATTTAGCTCTCTAAACAAATCGGTAAATGACTGAAAAACAACAAATGATGTCAGAACGTGTTCGAAATTGATGACGTCGCTTTGAATGATGCATACTGAACGCAAAAATAGGCTGGAGTTCAAATAAGTTTAAAAAACATTGAAGTGCCCGTGTAACAGATGAGTTCTCGTCCGAAACCCTGATACTCCGAAAGAGATTGTCCAGTTTGTACACGAGGTGCATCCTCTACTCTTTTGCGCATGCAGTGCGGGTGAAACGATGATACCATGCCAAGTTCCAACATTTTCAGAGTTCATTTTGTAGTGATTTTCAATTTCACTGTCATTTAGCTCTCTAAACAAATCGGTAAATGACTGAAAAACAGCAAATGATGTCAGAACATGTTGGAAATTGATGACGTCGCTTTGAATGATGCATACTGAACGCAAAAATAGGCTGGAGTTCAAATAAGTTTAAAAAACATTGAAGTGCCCGTGTAACAGATGAGTTCTCGTCCGAAACCCTGATACTCCGAAAGAGATTGTCCAGTTTGTACACGAGGTGCATCCTCTACTCTTTTGCACATGCTATGCGGGTGAAATGATGATACCATGCCAAGTTCCAACATTTTCAGAGTTCATTTTGTAGTGATTTTCAATTTCACCGTCATTTAGCTCTCTAAACAAATCGGTAAATGACTGAAAAACAGCAAATGATGTCAGAACGTGTTGGAAATTGATGATGTCGCTTTGAATGATGCATACTGAACGCAAAAATAGGCTGGAGTTGAAATAAGTTTAAAAAACATTGAAGTGCCCGTGTAACAGATGAGTTCTCGTCCGAAACCCTGATACTCCGAAAGAGATTGTCCAGTTTGTACACGAGGTTCGTCCAGTTTTTGCCGTGACCCTCTCTACTCTTTTGCACATGCAATGCGGGTGAAACGATGATACCATGCCAAGTTCCAACATTTTCAGAGTTCATTTTGTAGTGATTTTCAATTTCACAGTCATTTAGCTCTCTAAACAAATCGGTAAATGACTGAAAAACAGCAAATGATGTCAGAACGTGTTGGAAATTGATGACGTCGCTTTGAATGATGCATACTGAACGCAAAAATAGGCTGGAGTTCAAATAAGTTTAAAAAACATTGAAGTGCCCGTGTAACAGATGAGTTCTCGTCCGAAACCCTGATACTCCGAAAGAGATTGTCTAGTTTGTACACGAGGTGCGTCCAGTTTTCGCCATGGCCCTCTCTACTCTTTTGCACATGCAATGCGGGTGAAACGATGATACCATGCCAAGTTCCAACATTTTCAGAGTTCATTTTGTAGTGATTTTCAATTTCACCGTCATTTAGCTCTCTAAACAAATCGGTAAATGACTGAAAAACAGCAAATGATGTTAGAACGTGTTCGAAATTGATGACGTCGCTTTGAATGATGCATACTGAACGCAAAAATAGGCTGGAGTTCAAATAAGTTTAAAAAACATTGAAGTGCCCGTGTAACAGATGAGTTCTCGTCCGAAACCCTGATACTCCGAAAGAGATTGTCCAGTTTGTACACGAGGTGCATCCTCTACTCTTTTGCACATGCTATGCGGGTGAAATGATGATACCATGCCAAGTTCCAACATTTTCAGAGTTCATTTTGTAGTGATTTTCAATTTCACCGTCATTTAGCTCTCTAAACAAATCGGTAAATGACTGAAAAACAGCAAATGATGTCAGAACGTGTTGGAAATTGATGATGTCGCTTTGAATGATGCATACTGAACGCAAAAATAGGCTGGAGTTCAAATAAGTTTAAAAAACATTGAAGTGCCCGTGTAACAGATGAGTTCTCGTCCGAAACCCTGATACTCCGAAAGAGATTGTCTAGTTTGTACACGAGGAGCGTCCAGTTTTTGCCGTGACCCTCTCTACTCTTTTGCACATGCAATGCGGGTGAAACGATGATATCATGCCAAGTTCCAACATTTTCAGAGTTCATTTTGTAGTGATTTTCAATTTCACCGTCATTTAGCTCTCTAAACAAATCGGTAAATGACTGAAAAATAGCAAATGTTGTCAGAACGTGTTGGAAATTGATGACGTCGCTTTGAATGATGCATACTGAACGCAAAAATAGGCTGGAGTTCAAATAAGTTTAAAAACATTGAAGTGCCCGTGTAACAGATGAGTTCTCGTCCGAAACCCTAATACTCCGAAAGAGATTATCCAGTTTGTACACGAGGTGCATCCAGTTTTCGCCGTGACCCTCTCTACTCTTTTGCACATGCTATGCGGGTGAAATGATGATACCTTGCCAAGTTCCAACATTTTCAGAGTTCATTTTGTAGTGATTTTCAATTTCACCGTCATTTAGCTCTCTAAACAAATCGGTAAATGACTGAAAAACAGCAAATGATGTCAGAACGTGTTGGAAATTGAATACGTCGCTTTGAATGACGCATACTGAACGCAAAAATAGGCTGGAGTTCAAATAAGTTTAAAAAACATTGAAGTGCCCGTGTAACAGATGAGTTCTCGTCCGAAACCCTGATACTCCGAAAGAGATTGTCCAGTTTGTACACGAGGTGCGTCCAGTTTTCGCCGTGGCCCTTTCTACTCTTTTGCACATGCAATGCGGGTGAAACGATGATACCATGCCAAGTTCCAACATTTTCAGAGTTCATTTTGTAGTGATTTTCAATTTCACTGTCATTTAGCTCTCTAAACAAATCGGTAAATGACTGAAAAACAACAAATGATGTCAGAACGTGTTCGAAATTGATGACGTCGCTTTGAATGATGCATACTGAACGCAAAAATAGGCTGGAGTTCAAATAAGTTTAAAAAACATTGAAGTGCCCGTGTAACAGATGAGTTCTCGTCCGAAACCCTGATACTCCGAAAGAGATTGTCCAGTTTGTACACGAGGTGCATCCTCTACTCTTTTGCACATGCTATGCGGGTGAAATGATGATACCATGCCAAGTTCCAACATTTTCAGAGTTCATTTTGTAGTGATTTTCAATTTCACCGTCATTTAGCTCTCTAAACAAATCGGTAAATGACTGAAAAACAGCAAATGATGTCAGAACGTGTTGGAAATTGATGATGTCGCTTTGAATGATGCATACTGAACGCAAAAATAGGCTGGAGTTCAAATAAGTTTAAAAAACATTGAAGTGCCCGTGTAACAGATGAGTTCTCGTCCGAAACCCTGATACTCCGAAAGAGATTGTCCAGTTTGTACACGAGGTGCATCCTCTACTCTTTTGCACATGCTATGCGGGTGAAATGATGATACCATGCCAAGTTCCAACATTTTCAGAGTTCATTTTGTAGTGATTTTCAATTTCACCGTCATTTAGCTCTCTAAACAAATCGGTAAATGACTGAAAAACAGCAAATGATGTCAGAACGTGTTGGAAATTGATGATGTCGCTTTGAATGATGCATACTGAACGCAAAAATAGGCTGGAGTTCAAATAAGTTTAAAAAACATTGAAGTGCCCGTGTAACAGATGAGTTCTCGTCCGAAACCCTGATACTCCGAAAGAGATTGTCCAGTTTGTACACGAGGTTCGTCCAGTTTTTGCCGTGACCCTCTCTACTCTTTTGCACATGCAATGCGGGTGAAACGATGATACCATGCCAAGTTCCAACATTTTCAGAGTTCATTTTGTAGTGATTTTCAATTTCACCGTCATTTAGCTCTCTAAACAAATCGGTAAATGACTGAAAAACAGCAAATGATGTCAGAACGTGTTGGAAATTGATGACGTCGCTTTGAATGATGCATACTGAACGCAAAAATAGGCTGGAGTTCAAATAAGTTTAAAAAACATTGAAGTGCCCGTGTAACAGATGAGTTCTCGTCCGAAACCCTGATACTCCGAAAGAGATTGTCTAGTTTGTACACGAGGTGCGTCCAGTTTTCGCCATGGCCCTCTCTACTCTTTTGCACATGCAATGCGGGTGAAACGATGATACCATGCCAAGTTCCAACATTTTCAGAGTTCATTTTGTAGTGATTATCAATTTCACCGTCATTTAGTTCTCTAAACAAATCGGTAAATGACTGAAAAACAGCAAATGATGTTAGAACATGTTCGAAATTGATGACGTCGCTTTGAATGATGCATACTGAACGCAAAAATAGGCTGGAGTTCAAATAAGTTTAAAAAACATTGAAGTGCCCGTGTAACAGATGAGTTCTCGTCCGAAACCCTGATACTCCGAAAGAGATTGTCCAGTTTGTACACGAGGTGCATCCTCTACTCTTTTGCACATGCTATGCGGGTGAAATGATGATACCATGCCAAGTTCCAACATTTTCAGAGTTCATTTTGTAGTGATTTTCAATTTCACCGTCATTTAGCTCTCTAAACAAATCGGTAAATGACTGAAAAACAGCAAATGATGTCAGAACGTGTTGGAAATTGATGATGTCGCTTTGAATGATGCATACTGAACGCAAAAATAGGCTGGAGTTCAAATAAGTTTAAAAAACATTGAAGTGCCCGTGTAACAGATGAGTTCTCGTCCGAAACCCTGATACTCCGAAAGAGATTGTCCAGTTTGTACACGAGGTGCGTCCAGTTTTTGCCGTGACCCTCTCTACTCTTTTGCACATGCAATGCGGGTGAAACGATGATACCATGCCAAGTTCCAACATTTTCAGAGTTCATTTTGTAGTGATTTTCAATTTCACCGTCATTTAGCTCTCTAAACAAATCGGTAAATGACTGAAAAATAGCAAATGTTGTCAGAACGTGTTGGAAATTGATGACGTCGCTTTGAATGATGCATACTGAACGCAAAAATAGGCTGGAGTTCAAATAAGTTTAAAAACATTGAAGTGCCCGTGTAACAGATGAGTTCTCGTCCGAAACCCTAATACTCCGAAAGAGATTATCCAGTTTGTACACGAGGTGCATCCAGTTTTCGCCGTGACCCTCTCTACTCTTTTGCACATGCTATGCGGGTGAAATGATGATACCTTGCCAAGTTCCAACATTTTCAGAGTTCATTTTGTAGTGATTTTCAATTTCACCGTCATTTAGCTCTCTAAACAAATCGGTAAATGACTGAAAAACAGCAAATGTTGTCAGAACGTGTTGGAAATTGATGACGTCGCTTTGAATGATGCATACTGAACGCAAAAATAGCCTGAAATTCAAATAAGTTTAAAAAACATTGAAGTGCCCGTGTAACAGATGAGTTCTCGTCCGAAACCCTGATACTCCGAATGAGATTGTCCAGTTTGTACACGAGGTGCGTCCAGTTTTCGCCGTGGCCCTCTCTACTCTTTTGCACATGCAATGCGGGTGAAACGATGATACCATGCCAAGTTCCAACATTTTCAGAGTTCATTTTGTAGTGATTTTCAATTTCACCGTCATTTAGCTCTCTAAACAAATCGGTAAATGACTGAAAAACAGCAAATGATGTCAGAACGTGTTCGAAATTGATGACGTCGCTATGAATGATGCATACTGAACGCAAAAATATGCTGGAGTTCAAATAAGTTTAGAAAACATTGAAGTGCCCGTGTAACAGATGAGTCCTCGTCCGAAACCCTGATACTCCGAAAGAGATTGTCCAGTTTGTACACGAGGTGCATCCTCTACTCTTTTGCACATGCTATGCGGGTGAAATGATGATACCATGCCAAGTTCCAACATTTTCAGAGTTCATTTTGTAGTGATTTTCAATTTCACCATCATTTAGCTCTCTAAACAAATCGGTAAATGACTGAAAAACAGCAAATGATGTCAGAACGTGTTCGAAATTGATGACGTCGCTTTGAATGATGCATACTGAACGCAAAAATAGGCTGGAGTTCAAATAAGTTTAAAAAACATTGAAGTGCCCGTGTAACAGATGAGTTCTCGTCCGAAACCCTGATACTCCGAAAGAGATTGTCCAGTTTGTACACGAGGTGCATCCTCTACTCTTTTGCACATGCTATGCGGGTGAAATGATGATACCATGCCAAGTTCCAACATTTTCAGAGTTCATTTTGTAGTGATTTTCAATTTCACCATCATTTAGCTCTCTAAACAAATCGGTAAATGACTGAAAAACAGCAAATGATGTCAGAACGTGTTGGAAATTGATGATGTCGCTTTGAATGATGCATACTGAACGCAAAAATAGGCTGGAGTTCAAATAAGTTTAAAAAACATTGAAGTGCCCGTGTAACAGATGAGTTCTCGTCCGAAACCCTGATACTCCGAAAGAGATTGTCCAGTTTGTACACGAGGTGCATCCTCTACTCTTTTGCACATGCTATGCGGGTGAAATGATGATACCATGCCAAGTTCCAACATTTTCAGAGTTCATTTTGTAGTGATTTTCAATTTCACCATCATTTAGCTCTCTAAACAAATCGGTAAATGACTGAAAAACAGCAAATGATGTCAGAACGTGTTGGAAATTGATGATGTCGCTTTGAATGATGCATACTGAACGCAAAAATAGGCTGGAGTTCAAATAAGTTTAAAAAACATTGAAGTGCCCGTGTAACAGATGAGTTCTCGTCCGAAACACTGATACTCCGAAAGAGATTGTCCAGTTTGTACACGAGGTGCGTCCAGTTTTTGCCGTGACCCTCTCTACTCTTTTGCACATGCAATGCGGGTGAAACGATGATACCATGCCAAGTTCCAACATTTTCAGAGTTCATTTTGTAGTGATTTTCAATTTCACCGTCATTTAGCTCTCTAAACAAATCGGTAAATGACTGAAAAACAGCAAATGATGTCAGAACGTGTTCGAAATTGATGGCGTCGCTTTGAATGATGCATACTGAACGCAAAAATAGGCTGGAGTTCAAATAAGTTTAAAAAACATTGAAGTGCCCGTGTAACAGATGAGTTCTCGTCCGAAACCCTGATACTCCGAAAGAGATTGTCCAGTTTGTACACGAGGTGCGTCCAGTTTTTGCCGTGACCCTCTCTACTCTTTTGCACATGCAATGCGGGTGAAACGATGATACCATGCCAAGTTCCAACATTTTCAGAGTTCATTTTGTAGTGATTTTCAATTTCACCGTCATTTAGCTCTCTAAACAAATCGGTAAATGACTGAAAAATAGCAAATGTTGTCAGAACGTGTTGGAAATTGATGACGTCGCTTTGAATGATGCATACTGAACGCAAAAATAGGCTGGAGTTCAAATAAGTTTAAAAACATTGAAGTGCCCGTGTAACAGATGAGTTCTCGTCCGAAACCCTAATACTCCGAAAGAGATTATCCAGTTTGTACACGAGGTGCATCCAGTTTTCGCCGTGACCCTCTCTACTCTTTTGCACATGCTATGCGGGTGAAATGATGATACCTTGCCAAGTTCCAACATTTTCAGAGTTCATTTTGTAGTGATTTTCAATTTCACCGTCATTTAGCTCTCTAAACAAATCGGTAAATGACTGAAAAACAGCAAATGTTGTCAGAACGTGTTGGAAATTGATGACGTCGCTTTGAATGATGCATACTGAACGCAAAAATAGCCTGAAATTCAAATAAGTTTAAAAAACATTGAAGTGCCCGTGTAACAGATGAGTTCTCGTCCGAAACCCTGATACTCCGAATGAGATTGTCCAGTTTGTACACGAGGTGCGTCCAGTTTTCGCCGTGGCCCTCTCTACTCTTTTGCACATGCAATGCGGGTGAAACGATGATACCATGCCAAGTTCCAACATTTTCAGAGTTCATTTTGTAGTGATTTTCAATTTCACCGTCATTTAGCTCTCTAAACAAATCGGTAAATGACTGAAAAACAGCAAATGATGTCAGAACGTGTTCGAAATTGATGACGTCGCTATGAATGATGCATACTGAACGCAAAAATAGGCTGGAGTTCAAATAAGTTTAAAAAACATTGAAGTGCCCGTGTAACAGATGAGTCCTCGTCCGAAACCCTGATACTCCGAAAGAGATTGTCCAGTTTGTACACGAGGTGCATCCTCTACTCTTTTGCACATGCTATGCGGGTGAAATGATGATACCATGCCAAGTTCCAACATTTTCAGAGTTCATTTTGTAGTGATTTTCAATTTCACCATCATTTAGCTCTCTAAACAAATCGGTAAATGACTGAAAAACAGCAAATGATGTCAGAACGTGTTCGAAATTGATGACGTCGCTTTGAATGATGCATACTGAACGCAAAAATAGGCTGGAGTTCAAATAAGTTTAAAAAACATTGAAGTGCCCGTGTAACAGATGAGTTCTCGTCCGAAACCCTGATACTCCGAAAGAGATTGTCCAGTTTGTACACGAGGTGCATCCTCTACTCTTTTGCACATGCTATGCGGGTGAAATGATGATACCATGCCAAGTTCCAACATTTTCAGAGTTCATTTTGTAGTGATTTTCAATTTCACCATCATTTAGCTCTCTAAACAAATCGGTAAATGACTGAAAAACAGCAAATGATGTCAGAACGTGTTGGAAATTGATGATGTCGCTTTGAATGATGCATACTGAACGCAAAAATAGGCTGGAGTTCAAATAAGTTTAAAAAACATTGAAGTGCCCGTGTAACAGATGAGTTCTCGTCCGAAACCCTGATACTCCGAAAGAGATTGTCCAGTTTGTACACGAGGTGCATCCTCTACTCTTTTGCACATGCTATGCGGGTGAAATGATGATACCATGCCAAGTTCCAACATTTTCAGAGTTCATTTTGTAGTGATTTTCAATTTCACCATCATTTAGCTCTCTAAACAAATCGGTAAATGACTGAAAAACAGCAAATGATGTCAGAACGTGTTGGAAATTGATGATGTCGCTTTGAATGATGCATACTGAACGCAAAAATAGGCTGGAGTTCAAATAAGTTTAAAAAACATTGAAGTGCCCGTGTAACAGATGAGTTCTCGTCCGAAACACTGATACTCCGAAAGAGATTGTCCAGTTTGTACACGAGGTGCGTCCAGTTTTTGCCGTGACCCTCTCTACTCTTTTGCACATGCAATGCGGGTGAAACGATGATACCATGCCAAGTTCCAACATTTTCAGAGTTCATTTTGTAGTGATTTTCAATTTCACCGTCATTTAGCTCTCTAAACAAATCGGTAAATGACTGAAAAACAGCAAATGATGTCAGAACGTGTTCGAAATTGATGACGTCGCTTTGAATGATGCATACTGAACGCAAAAATAGGCTGGAGTTCAAATAAGTTTAAAAAACATTGAAGTGCCCGTGTAACAGATGAGTTCTCGTCCGAAACCCTGATACTCCGAAAGAGATTGTCCAGTTTGTACACGAGGTGCATCCTCTACTCTTTTGCACATGCTATGCGGGTGAAATGATGATACCATGCCAAGTTCCAACATTTTCAGAGTTCATTTTGTAGTGATTTTCAATTTCACCATCATTTAGCTCTCTAAACAAATCGGTAAATGACTGAAAAACAGCAAATGATGTCAGAACGTGTTGGAAATTGATGATGTCGCTTTGAATGATGCATACTGAACGCAAAAATAGGCTGGAGTTCAAATAAGTTTAAAAAACATTGAAGTGCCCGTGTAACAGATGAGTTCTCGTCCGAAACCCTGATACTCCGAAAGAGATTGTCCAGTTTGTACACGAGGTGCGTCCAGTTTTTGCCGTGACCCTCTCTACTCTTTTGCACATGCAATGCGGGTGAAACGATGATACCATGCCAAGTTCCAACATTTTCAGAGTTCATTTTGTAGTGATTTTGAATTTCACCGTCATTTAGCTCTCTAAACAAATCGGTCAATGACTGAAAAACAGCAAATGATGTCAGAACGTGTTGGAAATTGATGACGTCGCTTTGAATGATGCATACTGAACGCAAAAATAGGCTGGAGTTCAAAAAAGTTTAAAAAACATTGAAGTGCCCGTGTAACAGATGAGTTCTCGTCCGAAACCCTGATACTCCGAAAGAGATTGTCCAGTTTGTACACGAGGTGCGTCCAGTTTTCGCCGTGGCCCTCTCTACTCTTTTGCACATGCAATGCGGGTGAAACGATGATACCATGCCAAGTTCGAACATTTTCAGAGTTCATTTTGTAGTGATTTTCAATTTCACCGTCATTTAGCTCTCTAAACAAATCGGTAAATGACTGAAAAACAGCAAATGATGTCAGAACGTGTTGGAAATTGATGACGTCGCTTTGAATGATGCATACTGAATGCAAAAATAGGCTGGAGTTCAAATAAGTTTTAAAAACATTGAAGTGCCCGTGTAACAGATGAGTTCTCGTCCGAAACCCTAATACTCCGAAAGAGATTATCCAGTTTGTACACGAGGTGCATCCAGTTTTCACCGTGACCCTCTCTACTCTTTTGCACATGCTATGCGGGTGAAATGATGATACCTTGCCAAGTTCCAACATTTTCAGAGTTCATTTTGTAGTGATTTTCAATTTCACCGTCATTTAGCTCTCTAAACAAATCGGTAAATGACTGAAAAACAGCAAATGTTGTCAGAACGTGTTGGAAATTGATGACGTCGCTTTGAATGATGCATACTGAACGCAAAAATAGCCTGAAATTCAAATAAGTTTAAAAAACATTGAAGTGCCCGTGTAACAGATGAGTTCTCGTCCGAAACCCTGATACTCCGAAAGAGATTGTCCAGTTTGTACACGAGGTGCGTCCAGTTTTCGCCGTAGCCCTCTCTACTCTTTTGCACATGCAATGCGGGTGAAACGATGATACCATGCCAAGTTCGAACATTTTCAGAGTTCATTTTGTAGTGTTTTTCAATTTCACCGTCATTTAGCTCTCTAAACAAATCGGTAAAAGACTAAAAAACAGCAAATGATGTCAGAACGTGTTGGAAATTGATGACGTCACTTTGAATGATGCATACTGAACGAAAAAATAGGCTGGAGTTCAAATAAGTTTAAAAAACATTGAAGTGCCCGTGTAACAGATGAGTTCTCGTCCGAAACCCCGATACTCCGAAAGAGATTGTCCAGTTTGTACACGAGGTGCGTCCAGTTTTTGCCGTGACCCTCTCTACTCTTTTGCGCATGCAATGCGGGTGAAACGATGATACCATGCCAAGTTCCAACATTTTCAGAGTTCATTTTGTAGTGATTTTCAATTTCACCGTCATTTAGCTCTCTAAACAAATCGGTAAATCACTGAAAAACAGCAAATGTTGTCAGAACGTGTTGGAAATTGATGACGTCGCTTTGAATGATGCATACTGAACGCAAAAATAGGCTGGAGTTCAAATAAGTTTTAAAAACATTGAAGTGCCCGTGTAACAGATGAGTTCTCGTCCGAAACCCTAATACTCCGAAAGAGATTATCCAGTTTGTACACGAGGTGCATCCAGTTTTCGCCGTGACCCTCTCTACTCTTTTGCACATGCTATGCGGGTGAAATGATGATACCTTGCCAAGTTCCAACATTTTCAGAGTTCATTTTGTAGTGATTTTCAATTTCACCGTCATTTAGCTCTCTAAACAAATCGGTAAATGACTGAAAAACAGCAAATGATGTCAGAACGTGTTCGAAATTGATGACGTCGCTTTGAATGATGCATACTGAACGCAAAAATAGGCTGGAGTTCAAATAAGTTTAAAAAACATTGAAGTGCCCGTGTAACAGATGAGTTCTCGTCCGAAACCCTGATACTCCGAAAGAGATTGTCCAGTTTGTACACGAGGTGCATCCTCTACTCTTTTGCACATGCTATGCGGGTGAAATGATGATACCATGCCAAGTTCCAACATTTTCAGAGTTCATTTTGTAGTGATTTTCAATTTCACCATCATTTAGCTTTCTAAACAAATCGGTAAATGACTGAAAAACAGCAAATGATGTCAGAACGTGTTGGAAATTGATGATGTCGCTTTGAATGATGCATACTGAACGCAAAAATAGGCTGGAGTTCAAATAAGTTTAAAAAACATTGAAGTGCCCGTGTAACAGATGAGTTCTCGTCCGAAACCCTGATACTCCGAAAGAGATTGTCCAGTTTGTACACGAGGTGCGTCCAGTTTTTGCCGTGACCCTCTCTACTCTTTTGCACATGCAATGCGGGTGAAACGATGATACCATGCCAAGTTCCAACATTTTCAGAGTTCATTTTGTAGTGATTTTGAATTTCACCGTCATTTAGCTCTCTAAACAAATCGGTCAATGACTGAAAAACAGCAAATGAAGTCAGAACGTGTTGGAAATTGATGACGTCGCTTTGAATGATGCATACTGAACGCAAAAATAGGCTGGAGTTCAAAAAAGTTTAAAAAACATTGAAGTGCCCGTGTAACAGATGAGTTCTCGTCCGAAACCCTGATACTCCGAAAGAGATTGTCCAGTTTGTACACGAGGTGCGTCCAGTTTTCGCCGTGGCCCTCTCTACTCTTTTGCACATGCAATGCGGGTGAAACGATGATACCATGCCAAGTTCGAACATTTTCAGAGTTCATTTTGTAGTGATTTTCAATTTCACCGTCATTTAGCTCTCTAAACAAATCGGTACATGACTGAAAAACAGCAAATGATGTTAGAACGTGTTGGAAATTGATGACGTCGCTTTGAATGATGCATACTGAACGCAAAAATAGGCTGGAGTTCAAATAAGTTTTAAAAACATTGAAGTGCCCGTGTAACAGATGAGTTCTCGTCCGAAACCCTAATACCCCGAAAGAGATTATCCAGTTTGTACACGAGGTGCATCCAGTTTTCACCGTGACCCTCTCTACTCTTTTGCACATGCTATGCGGGTGAAATGATGATACCTTGCCAAGTTCCAACATTTTCAGAGTTCATTTTGTAGTGATTTTCAATTTCACCGTCATTTAGCTCTCTAAACAAATCGGTAAATGACTGAAAAACAACAAATGTTGTCAGAACGTGTTGGAAATTGATGACGTCGCTTTGAATGATGCATACTGAACGCAAAAATAGCCTGAAATTCAAATAAGTTTAAAAAACATTGAAGTGCCCGTGTAACAGATGAGTTCTCGTCCGAAACCCTGATACTCCGAAAGAGATTGTCCAGTTTGTACATGAGGTGCGTCCAGTTTTCGCCGTAGCCCTCTCTACTCTTTTGCACATGCAATGCGGGTGAAACGATGATACCATGCCAAGTTCGAACATTTTCAGAGTTCATTTTGTAGTGTTTTTCAATTTCACCGTCATTTAGCTCTCTAAACAAATCGGTAAAAGACTAAAAAACAGCAAATGATGTCAGAACGTGTTGGAAATTGATGACGTCACTTTGAATGATGCATACTGAACGAAAAAATAGGCTGGAGTTCAAATAAGTTTAAAAAACATTGAAGTGCCCGTGTAACAGATGAGTTCTCGTCCGAAACCCCGATACTCCGAAAGAGATTGTCCAGTTTGTACACGAGGTGCGTCCAGTTTTTGCCGTGACCCTCTCTACTCTTTTGCGCATGCAGTGCGGGTGAAACGATGATACCATGCCAAGTTCCAACATTTTCAGAGTTCATTTTGTAGTGATTTTCAATTTCACCGTCATTTAGCTCTCTAAACAAATCGGTAAATCACTGAAAAACAGCAAATGTTGTCAGAACGTGTTGGAAATTGATGACGTCGCTTTGAATGATGCATACTGAACGCAAAAATAGGCTGGAGTTCAAATAAGTTTTAAAAACATTGAAGTGCCCGTGTAACAGATGAGTTCTCGTCCGAAACCCTAATACTCCGAAAGAGATTATCCAGTTTGTACACGAGGTGCATCCAGTTTTCGCCGTGACCCTCTCTACTCTTTTGCACATGCTATGCGGGTGAAATGATGATACCTTGCCAAGTTCCAACATTTTCAGAGTTCATTTTGTAGTGATTTTCATTTTCACCGTCATTTAGCTCTCTAAACAAATCGGTAAATGACTGAAAAACAGCAAATGATGTCAGAACGTGTTGGAAATTGATGACGTCGCTTTGAATGATGCATACTGAACGCAAAAAATAGGCTGGAGTTCAAATAAGTTTAAAAAACATTGAAGTGCCCGTGTAACAGATGAGTTCTCGTCCGAAACCCTGATACTCCGAAAGAGATTGTCCAGTTTGTACACGAGGTGCGTCCAGTTTTCGCCGTGGCCCTCTCTACTGTTTTGCACATGCAATGCGGGTGAAACGATGATACCATGCCAAGTTCCAACATTTTCAGAGTTCATTTTGTAGTGATTTTCAATTTCACCGTCATTTAGCTCTCTAAACAAATCGGTAAATGACTGAAAAACAGCAAATGATGTCAGAACGTGTTGGAAATTGATGACGTCGCTTTGAATGATGCATACTGAACGCAAAAATAGGCTGGAGTTCAAATAAGTTTAAAAAACATTGAAGTGCCCGTGTAACAGATGAGTTCTCGTCCGAAACCCTGATACTCCGAAAGAGATTGTCCAGTTTGTACACGAGGTGCATCCTCTACTCTTTTGCACATGCTATGCGGGTGAAATGATGATACCATGCCAAGTTCCAACATTTTCAGAGTTCATTTTGTAGTGATTTTCAATTTCACCGTCATTTAGCTCTCTAAACAAATCGGTAAATGACTGAAAAACAGCAAATGATGTCAGAACGTGTTGGAAATTGATGATGTCGCTTTGAATGATGCATACTGAACGCAAAAATAGGCTGGAGTTCAAATAAGTTTAAAAAACATTGAAGTGCCCGTGTAACAGGTGAGTTCTCGTCCGAAACCCTGATACTCCGAAAGAGATTGTCCAGTTTGTACACGAGGTGCGTCCAGTTTTTGCCGTGACCCTCTCTACTCTTTTGCACATGCAATGCGGGTGAAACGATGATACCATGCCAAGTTCCAACATTTTCAGAGTTCATTTTGTAATGATTTTGAATTTCACCGTCATTTAGCTCTCTAAACAAATCGGTAAATGACTGAAAAACAGCAAATGATGTCAGAACGTGTTGGAAATTGATAACGTCGCTTTGAATGATGCATACTGAACGCAAAAATAGGCTGGAGTTCAAATAAGTTTAAAAAACATTGAAGTGCCCGTGTAACAGATGAGTTCTCGTCCGAAACCCTGATACTCCGAAAGAGATTGTCCAGTTTGTACACGAGGTGCGTCCAGTTTTCGCCGTGGCCCTCTCTACTCTTTTGCACATGCAATGCGGGTGAAACGATGATACCATGCCAAGTTCCAACATTTTCAGAGTTCATTTTGTAGTGATTTTCAATTTCACCGTCATTTAGCTCTCTAAACAAATCGGTAAATGACTGAAAAACAGCAAATGATGTCAGAACGTGTTGGAAATTGATGACGTCGCTTTGAATGATGCATACTGAACGCAAAAATAGGCTGGGTTCAAATAAGTTTAAAAAACATTGAAGTGCCCGTGTAACAGATGAGTTCTCGTCCGAAACCCTGATACTCCGAAAGAGATTGTCCAGTTTGTACACGAGGTGCATCCTCTACTCTTTTGCACATGCTATGCGGGTGAAATGATGATACCATGCCAAGTTCCAACATTTTCAGAGTTCATTTTGTAGTGATTTTCAATTTCACCGTCATTTAGCTCTCTAAACAAATCGGTAAATGACTGAAAAACAGCAAATGATGTCAGAACGTGTTGGAAATTGATGATGTCGCTTTGAATGATGCATACTGAACGCAAAAATAGGCTGGAGTTCAAATAAGTTTAAAAAACATTGAAGTGCCCGTGTAACAGATGAGTTCTCGTCCGAAACCCTGATACTCCGAAAGAGATTGTCCAGTTTGTACACGAGGTGCGTCCAGTTTTTGCCGTGACCCTCTCTACTCTATTGCACATGCAATGCGGGTGAAACGATGATACCATGCCAAGTTCCAACATTTTCAGAGTTCATTTTGTAGTGATTTTCAATTTCACCGTCATTTAGCTCTCTAAACAAATCGGTAAATGACTGAAAAACAGCAAATGATGTCAGAACGTGTTGGAAATTGATAACGTCGCTTTGAATGATGCATACTGAACGCAAAAATAGGCTGGAGTTCAAATAAGTTTAAAAAACATTGAAGTGCCCGTGTAACAGATGAGTTCTCGTCCGAAACCCTGATACTCCGAAAGAGATTGTCCAGTTTGTACACGAGGTGCGTCCAGTTTTCGCCGTGGCCCTCTCTACTCTTTTGAACATGCAATGCGGGTGAAACGATGATACCATGCCAAGTTCCAACATTTTCATAGTTCATTTTGTAGTGGTTTTCAATTTCACCGTCATTTAGCTCTCTAAACAAATCGGTAAATGACTGAAAAACAGCAAATGATGTCAGAACGTGTTCGAAATTGATGACGTCGCTTTGAATGATGCATACTGAACGCAAAAATAGGCTGGAGTTCAAATAAGTTTAAAAAACATTGAAGTGCCCGTGTAACAGATGAGTTCTCGTCCGAAACCCTGATACTCCGAAAGAGATTGTCCAGTTTGTACACGAGGTGCGTCCAGTTTTTGCCGTGACCCTCTCTACTCTTTTGCACATGCAATGCGGGTGAAACGATGATACCATGCCAAGTTCCAACATTTTCAGAGTTCATTTTGTAGTGATTTTCAATTTCACCGTCATTTAGCTCTCTAAACAAATCGGTAAATGACTGAAAAACAGCAAATGTTGTCAGAACGTGTTGGAAATTGATGACGTCGCTTTGAATGATGCATACTGAACGCAAAAATAGGCTGGAGTTCAAATAAGTTTTAAAAACATTGAAGTGCCCGTGTAACAGATGAGTTCTCGTCCGAAACCCTAATACTCCGCAAGAGATTATCCAGTTTGTACACGAGGTGCATCCAGTTTTCGCCGTGACCCTCTCTACTCTGTTGCACATGCTATGCGGGTGAAATGATGATACCTTGCCAAGTTCCAACATTTTCAGAGTTCATTTTGTAGTGATTTTCAATTTCACCGTCATTTAGCTCTCTAAACAAACCGGTAAATGACTGAAAAACAACAAATGTTGTCAGAACGTGTTGGAAATTGATGACGTCGCTTTGAATGATGCATAGTGAACGCAAAAATAGCCTGAAATTCAAATAAGTTTAAAAAACATTGAAGTGCCCGTGTAACAGATGAGTTCTCGTCCGAAACCCTGATACTCCGAAAGAGATTGTCCAGTTTGTACACGAGGTGCGTCCAGTTTTCGCCGTGGCCCTCTCTACTCTTTTGCACATGCAATGCGGGTGAAACGATGATACCATGCCAAGTTCGAACATTTTCAGAGTTCATTTTGTAGTGATTTTCAATTTCACCGTCATTTAGCTCTCTAAACAAATCGGTAAAAGACTGAAAAACAGCAAATGATGTCAGAACGTGTTGGAAATTGATGAAGTCACTTTGAATGATGCATACTGAACGCAAAAATAGGCTGGAGTTCAAATAAGTTTTAAAAACATTGAAGTGCCCGTGTAACAGATGAGTTCTCGTCCGAAACCCTGATACTCCGAAAGAGATTGTCCAGTTTGTACACGAGGTGCATCCAGGTTTCGCCGTGACCCTCTCTACTCTTTTGCACATGCTATGCGGGTGAAATGATGATACCATGCCAACTTCCAACATTTTCAGAGTTCATTTTGTAGTGATTTTCAATTTCACCGTCATTTAGCTCTCTAAACAAATCGGTAAATGACTGAAAAACAGCAAATGATGTTAGAACGTGTTGGAAATTGATGATGTCGCTTTGAATGATGCATACTGAACGCAAAAATAGGCTGGAGTTCAAATAAGTTTAAAAAACATTGAAGTGCCCGTGTAACAGATGAGTTCTCGTCCGAAACCCTGATACTCCGAAAGAGATTGTCCAGTTTGTACACGAGGTGCGTCCAATTTTTGCCGTGACCCTCTCTACTCTTTTGCACATGCAATGCGGGTGAAACGATGATACCATGCCAAGTTCCAACATTTTCAGAGTTCATTTTGTAGTGATTTTCAATTTCACCGTCATTTAGCTCTCTAAACAAATCGGTAAATGACTGAAAAACAGCAAATGTTGTCAGAACGTGTTGGAAATTGATGACGTCGCTTTGAATGATGCATACTGAACGCAAAAATAGCCTGAAATTCAAATAAGTTTAAAAAACATTGAAGTGCCCGTGTAACAGATGAGTTCTCGTCCGAAACCCTGATACTCCGAAAGAGATTGTCCAGTTTGTACACGAGGTGCGTCCAGTTTTCGCCGTGGCCCTCTCTACTCTTTTGCACATGCAATGCGGGTGAAACGATGATACCATGCCAAGTTCGAACATTTTCAGAGTTCATTTTGTAGTGATTTTCAATTTCACCGTCATTTAGCTCTCTAAACAAATCGGTAAAAGACTGAAAAACAGCAAATGATGTCAGAACGTGTTGGAAATTGATGAAGTCACTTTGAATGATGCATACTGAACGCAAAAATAGGCTGGAGTTCAAATAAGTTTTAAAAACATTGAAGTGCCCGTG
The DNA here is from genome assembly GCF_002575655.3 of Aegilops tauschii subsp. strangulata. NCBI lineage: Eukaryota > Viridiplantae > Streptophyta > Magnoliopsida > Poales > Poaceae > Aegilops > Aegilops tauschii. The sequence continues at coordinate 503,796,812 of NC_053037.3, forward strand.
TAACAGATGAGTTCTCGTCCGAAACCCTGATACTCCGAAAGAGATTGTCCAGTTTGTACACGAGGTGCATCCAGGTTTCGCCGTGACCCTCTCTACTCTTTTGCACATGCTATGCGGGTGAAATGATGATACCATGCCAACTTCCAACATTTTCAGAGTTCATTTTGTAGTGATTTTCAATTTCACCGTCATTTAGCTCTCTAAACAAATCGGTAAATGACTGAAAAACAGCAAATGATGTTAGAACGTGTTGGAAATTGATGATGTCGCTTAGAATGATGCATACTGAACGCAAAAATAGGCTGGAGTTCAAATAAGTTTAAAAAACATTGAAGTGCCCGTGTAACAGATGAGTTCTCGTCCGAAACCCTGATACTCCGAAAGAGATTGTCCAGTTTGTACACGAGGTGCGTCCAGTTTTTGCCGTGACCCTCTCTACTCTTTTGCACATGCAATGCGGGTGAAACGATGATACCATGCCAAGTTCCAACATTTTCAGAGTTCATTTTGTAGTGATTTTCAATTTCACCGTCATTTAGCTCTCTAAACAAATCGGTAAATGACTGAAAAACAGCAAATGTTGTCAGAACGTGTTGGAAATTGATGACGTCGCTTTGAATGATGCATACTGAACGCAAAAATAGCCTGAAATTCAAATAAGTTTAAAAAACATTGAAGTGCCCGTGTAACAGATGAGTTCTCGTCCGAAACCCTGATACTCCGAAAGAGATTGTCCAGTTTGTACACGAGGTGCGTCCAGTTTTCGCCGTGGCCCTCTCTACTCTTTTGCACATGCAATGCGGGTGAAACGATGATACCATGCCAAGTTCGAACATTTTCAGAGTTCATTTTGTAGTGATTTTCAATTTCACCGTCATTTAGCTCTCTAAACAAATCGGTAAAAGACTGAAAAACAGCAAATGATGTCAGAACGTGTTGGAAATTGATGAAGTCACTTTGAATGATGCATACTGAACGCAAAAATAGGCTGGAGTTCAAATAAGTTTTAAAAACATTGAAGTGCCCGTGTAACAGATGAGTTCTCGTCCGAAACCCTGATACTCCGAAAGAGATTGTCCAGTTTGTACACGAGGTGCATCCAGTTTTCGCCGTGACCCTCTCTACTCTTTTGCACATGCTATGCGGGTGAAATGATGATACCATGGCAACTTCCAACATTTTCAGAGTTCATTTTGTAGTGATTTTCAATTTCACCGTCATTTAGCTCTCTAAACAAATCGGTAAATGACTGAAAAACAGCAAATGATGTTAGAACGTGTTGGAAATTGACGATGTCGCTTTGAATGATGCATACTGAACGCAAAAATAGGCTGGAGTTCAAATAAGTTTAAAAAACATTGAAGTGCCCGTGTAATAGATGAGTTCTCGTCCGAAACCCTGATACTCCGAAAGAGATTGTCCAGTTTGTACAAGAGGTGCGTCCAGTTTTTGCCGTGACCCTCTCTACTCTTTTGCACATGCAATGCGGGTGAAACGATGATACCATGCCAAGTTCCAACATTTTCAGAGTTCATTTTGTAGTGATTTTCAATTTCACCGTCATTTAGCTCTCTAAACAAATCGGTAAATGACTGAAAAACAGCAAATGTTGTCAGAACGTGTTGGAAATTGATGACGTCGCTTTGAATGATGCATACTGAACGCAAAAATAGGCTGGAGTTCAAATAAGTTTTAAAAACATTGAAGTGCCCGTGTAACAGATGAGTTCTCGTCCGAAACCCTAATACTCCGAAAGAGATTATCCAGTTTGTACACGAGGTGCATCCAGTTTTCGCCGTGACCCTCTCTACTCTGTTGCACATGCTATGCGGGTGAAATGATGATACCTTGCCAAGTTCCAACATTTTCAGAGTTCATTTTGTAGTGATTTTCAATTTCACCGTCATTTAGCTCTCTAAACAAATCGATAAATGACTGAAAAACATCAAATGTTGTCAGAACGTGTTGGAAATTGATGACGTCGCTTTGAATGATGCATACTGAACGCAAAAATAGCCTGAAATTCAAATAAGTTTAAAAAACATTGAAGTGCCCGTGTAACAGATGAGTTCTCGTCCGAAACCCTGATACTCCGAAAGTGATTGTCCAGTTTGTACACGAGGTGCGTCCAGTTTTCATCGTGGCCCTCTCTACTCTTTTGCACATGCAATGCGGGTGAAACGATGATACCATGCCAAGTTCGAACATTTTCAGAGTTCATTTTGTAGTGATTTTCAATTTCACCGTCATTTAGCTCTCTAAACAAATCGGTAAAAGACTGAAAAACAGCAAATGATGTCAGAACGTGTTGGAAATTGATGAAGTCACTTTGAATGATGCATACTGAACGCAAAAATAGGCTGGAGTTCAAATAAGTTTTAAAAACATTGAAGTGCCCGTGTAACAGATGAGTTCTCGTCCGAAACCCTGATACTCCGAAAGAGATTGTCCAGTTTGTACAGGAGGTGCATCCAGTTTTCGCCGTGACCCTCTCTACTCTTTTGCACATGCTATGCGGGTGAAATGATGATACCATGCCAACTTCCAACATTTTCAGAGTTCATTTTGTAGTGATTTTCAATTTCACCGTCATTTAGCTCTATAAACAAATCGGTAAATGACTGAAAAACAGCAAATGATGTTAGAACGTGTTGGAAATTGATGATGTCGCTTTGAATGATGCATACTGAACGCAAAAATAGGCTGGAGTTCAAATAAGTTTAAAAAACATTGAAGTGCCCGTGTAACAGATGAGTTCTCGTCCGAAACCCTGATACTCCGAAAGAGATTGTCCAGTTTGTACACGAAGTGCATCCAGTTTTCGCCGTGACCCTCTCTACTCTTTTGCACATGCTATGCGGGTGATATGATGATACCATGCCAACTTCCAACATTTTCAGAGTTCATTTTGTAGTGATTTTCAATTTCACCGTCATTTAGCTCTATAAACAAATCGGTAAATGACTGAAAAACATCAAATGATGTTAGAACGTGTTGGAAATTGATGATGTCGCTTTGAATGATGCATACTGAACGCAAAAATAGGCTGGAGTTCAAATAAGTTTAAAAACATTGAAGTGCCCGTGTAATAGATGAGTTCTCGTCTGAAGCCCAGATACTCCGAAAGAGATTGTCCAGTTTGTACACGAGGAGCGTCCAGTTTTCGCCGTGACCCTTTCTACTCTTTTGCACATGCTATGCGGGTGAAATGATGATACCATGCCAAGTTCCAACATTTTCAGAGTTCATTTTGTAGTGATTTTCAATTTCACCGTCATTTAGCTCTCTAAACAAATCGGTAAATGACTGAAAAACAACAAATGATGTCAGAACGTGTTGGAAATTGATGATGTCGCTTTGAATGATGCATACTAAACGCAAAAATAGGCTGCAGTTCAAATAAGTTTAAAAAACATTGAAGTGCCCGTGTAACGGATGAGTTCTCGTCCGAAACCCTGATACTCCGAAAGAGATTGTCCAGTTTGTACACGAGGTGCATCCTCTAGTCTTTTGCACATGCTATGCGGGTGAAATGATGATACCATGCCAAGTTTCAACATTTTCAGAGTTCGTTTTGTAGTGATTTTCAATTTCGCAGTCATTTAGCTCTCTAAACAAATCGGTAAATGACTGAAAAATAGTAAATGATGTCAGAACGTGTTGGAAATTTATGATGTCGCTTTGAATGATGCATACTGAACGCAAAAATAGGCTGGAGTTCAAATAAGTTTAAAAAACATTGAAGTGCCCGTGTAACAGATGAGTTCTCATCCGAAACCCTGATACTCCGAAAGAGATTGTCCAGTTTGTACACGAGGTGCATCCTCTACTCTTTTGCACATGCTATGCGGGTGAAATGATGATACCATGCCAAGTTCCAACATTTTCAGAGTTCATTTTGTAGTGATTTTCAATTTCACCGTCATTTAGCTCTCTAAACAAATCGGTAAATGACTGAAAAACAGCAAATGATGTCAGAATGTGTTGGAAATTGATGAGGTCACTTTGAATGATGCATACTGAACGCAAAAATTGGCTGGAGTTCAAATAAGTTTAAAAAACATTGAAGTGCCCGTGTAACAGATGAGTTCTCGTCCGAAACCCTGATACTCCGAAAGAGATTGTCCAGTTTGTACACGAGGTGCATCCTCTACTCTTTTGCACATGCTATGCGGGTGAAATGATGATACCATGCCAAGTTCCAACATTTTCAGAGTTCATTTTGTAGTGATTTTCAATTTCACCGTCATTTAGCTCTCTAAACAAATCGGTAAATGACTGAAAACAGCAAATGATGCCAGAACGTGTTGGAAATTGATGATGTCGCTTTGAATGATGCATACTAAACGCAAAAATAGGCTGCAGTTCAAATAAGTTTAAAAAACATTGAAGTGCCCGTGTAACAGATGAGTTCTCGTCAGAAACCCTGATACTCCGAAAGAGATTGTCCAGTTTGTACACGAGGTGCGTCCAGTTTTCGCCGTGACCCTCTCTACTCTTTTGCACATGCAATGCGGGTGAAACGATGATACCATGCCAAGTTCCAACATTTTCAGAGTTCATTTTGTAGTGATTTTCAATCTCACCGTCATTTAGCTCTCTAAACAAATCGGTAAAAGACTAAAAACAGCAAATGATGTCAGAACGTGTTGGAAATTGATGACGTCACTTTGAATGATGCATACTGAACGCAAAAATAGGCTGGAGTTCAAATAAGTTTAAAAACATTGAAGTGCCCGTGTAATAGATGAGTTCTCGTCTGAAACCCTGATACTCCGAAAGAGATTGTCCAGTTTGTACACGAGGAGCGTCCTGTTTTCGCCGTGACCCTCTCTACTCTTTTGCACATGCTATGCGGGTGAAATGATGATACCATGCCAAGTTCCAACATTTTCAGAGTTCATTTTGTAGTGATTTTCAATTTCACCGTTATTTAGCTCTCTAAACAAATCGGTAAATGACTGAAAAATAGCAAATGATGTCAGAACGGGTTGGAAATTGATGACGTCGCTTTCAATGATGCATACTGAACGCAAAAATAGGCTGGAGTTCAAATAAGTTTAAAAAACATTGAAGTGCCCGTGTAACAGATGAGTTCTCGTCCGAAACCCTGATACTCCGAAAGAGATTGTCTAGTTTGTACACGAGGTGCATCCAGTTTTCGCCGTGACCCTCTCTACTCTTTTGCACATGCTATGCGGGTGAAATGATGATACCATGCCAACTTCCAACATTTTCAGAGTTCATTTTGTAGTGATTTTCAATTTCACCGTCATTTAGCTCTCTAAACAAATCGGTAAATGACTGAAAAACAGCAAATGATGTTAGAACGTGTTGGAAATTGATGATGTCGCTTTGAATGATGCATACTGAACGCAAAAATAGGCTGGAGTTCAAATAAGTTTAAAAAACATTGAAGTGCCCGTCTAACAGATGAGTTCTCGTCCGAAACCCTGATACTCCGAAAGAGATTGTCCAGTTTGTACACGAGGTGCGTCCAGTTTTTGCCGTGACCCTCTCTACTCTTTTGCACATGCAATGCGGGTGAAACGATCATACCATGCCAAGTTCCAACATTTTCAGAGTTCATTTTGTAGTGATTTTCAATTTCACCGTCATTTAGCTCTCTAAACAAATCGGTAAATGACTGAAAAACAGCAAATGTTGTCAGAACGTGTTGGAAATTGATGACGTCGCTTTGAATGATGCATACTGAACGCAAAAATAGGCTGGAGTTCAAATAAGTTTTAAAAACATTGAAGTGCCCGTGTAACAGATGAGTTCTCATCCGAAACCCTAATACTCCGAAAGAGATTATCCAGTTTGTACACGAGGTGCATCCAGTTTTCGCCGTGACCCTCTCTACTCTGTTGCACATGCTATGCGGGTGAAATGATGATACCTTGCCAAGTTCCAACATTTTCAGAGTTCATTTTGTAGTGATTTTCAATTTCACCGTCATTTAGCTCTCTAAACAAATCGGTAAATGACTGAAAAACAGCAAATGTTGTCAGAACGTGTTGGAAATTGATGACGTCGCTTTGAATGATGCATACTGAACGCAAAAATAGCCTGAAATTCAAATAAGTTTAGAAAACATTGAAGTGCCCGTGTAACAGATGAGTTCTCGTCCGAAACCCTGATACTCCGAAAGAGATTGTCCAGTTTGTACACGAGGTGCGTCCAGTTTTCGCCGTGGCCCTCTCTACTCTTTTGCACATGCAATGCGGGTGAAACGATGATACCATGCCAAGTTCGAACATTTTCGGAGTTCATTTTGTAGTGATTTTCAATTTCACCGTCATTTAGCTCTCTAAACAAATCGGTAAAAGACTGAAAAAGAGCAAATGATGTCAGAACGCGTTGGAAATTGATGAAGTCACTTTGAATGATGCATACTGAACGCAAAAATAGGCTGGAGTTCAAATAAGTTTTAAAAACATTGAAGTGCCCGTGTAACAGATGAGTTCTCGTCCGAAACCCTGATACTCCGAAAGAGATTGTCCAGTTTGTACAGGAGGTGCATCGAGTTTTCGCCGTGACCCTCTCTACTCTTTTGCACATGCTATGCGGGTGAAATGATGATACCATGCCAACTTCCAACATTTTCAGAGTTCATTTTGTAGTGATTTTCAATTTCACCGTCATTAGCTCTATAAACAAATCGGTAAATGACTGAAAAACAGCAAATGATGTTAGAACGTGTTGGAAATTGATGATGTCGCTTTGAATGATGCATACTGAACGCAAAAATAGGCTGGAGTTCAAATAAGTTTAAAAAACATTGAAGTGCCCGTGTAACAGATGAGTTCTCGTCCTAAACCCTGATACTCCGAAAGAGATTGTCCAGTTTGTACACGAGGTGCATCCAGTTTTCGCCGTGACCCTCTCTACTCTTCTGCACATGCAATGCGGGTGAAACGATGATAGCATGCCATGTTCCAACATTTTCAGAGTTCATTTTGTAGTGATTTTCAATTTCACCGTCATTTAGCTCTCTAAACAAATCGGTAAAAGACTGAAAAACAACAAATGATGTTAGAACGTGTTGGAAATTGATGACGTCACTTTGAATGATGTATACTGAACGCAAAAATAGGCTGGAGTTCAAATAAGTTTAAAAACATTGAAGTGCCCGTGTAATAGATGAGTTCTCGTCCGAAACCCAGATACTCCGAAAGAGATTGTCCAGTTTGTACACGAGGAGCGTCCAGTTTTCGCCGTGACCCTTTCTACTCTTTTGCACATGCTATGCGGGTGAAATGATGATACCATGCCAAGTTCCAACATTTTCAGAGTTCATTTTGTAGTCATTTTCAATTTCACCGTCATTTAGCTCTCTAAACAAATCGGTAAATGACTGAAGACAGCAAATGATGTCAGAATGTCTTGGAAATTGATGACGTTGCTTTGAATGATGCATACTGAACGCAAAAATTGGCTGGAGTTCAAATAAGTTTAAAAAACATTGAAGTGCCCTTGTAACAGATGAGTTCTCGTCCGAAACCCTGATACTCCGAAAGAGATTGTCCAGTTTGTACACGAGGTGCATCCTCTACTCTTTTGCACATGCTATGCGGGTGAAATGATGATACCATGCCAAGTTCCAACATTTTCAGAGTTCATTTTGTAGTGATTTTCAATTTCACCGTCATTTAGCTCTCTAAACAAATCGGTAAATGACTGAAAAACAACAAATGATGTCAGAACGTGTTGGAAATTGATGATGTCGCTTTGAATGATGCATACTAAACGCAAAAATAGGCTGCAGTTCAAATAAGTTTAAAAAACATTGAAGTGCCCGTGTAACAGATGAGTTCTCGTCCGAAACCCTGATACTCCGAAAGAGATTGTCCAGTTTGTACACGAGGTGCATCCTCTAGTCTTTTGCACATGCTATGCGGGTGAAATGATGATACCATGCCAAGTTTCAACATTTTCAGAGTTCGTTTTGTAGTGATTTTCAATTTCGCAGTCATTTAGCTCTCTAAACAAATCGGTAAATGACTGAAAAATAGTAAATGATGTCAGAACGTGTTGGAAATTGATGATGTCGCTTTGAATGATGCATACTGAACACAAAAATAGGCTGGAGTTCAAATAAGTTTAAAAAACATTGAAGTGCCCGTGTAACAGATGAGTTCTCATCCGAAACCCTGATACTCTGAAAGAGATTGTCCAGTTTGTACACGAGGTGCATCCTCTACTCTTTTGCACATGCTATGCGGGTGAAATGATGATACCATGCCAAGTTCGAACATTTTCAGAGTTCATTTTGTAGTGATTTTCAATTTCACCGTCATTTAGCTCTCTAAACAAATCGGTAAATGACTGAAAAACAGCAAATGATGTCAGAATGTGTTGAAAATTGATGAGGTCACTTTGAATGATGCATACTGCACGCAAAAATTGGCTGGAGTTCAAATAAGTTTAAAAAACATTGAAGTGCCCGTGTAACAGATGAGTTCTCGTCCGAAACCCTGATACTCCGAAAGAGATTGTCCAGTTTGTACACGAGGTGCATCCTCTACTCTTTTGCACATGCTATGCGGGTGAAATGATGATACCATGCCAAGTTCCAACATTTTCAGAGTTCATTTTGTAGTGATTTTCAATTTCACCGTCATTTAGCTCTCTAAACAAATCGGTAAATGACTGAAAACAGCAAATGATGTCAGAACGTGTTGGAAATTGATGATGTCGCTTTGAATGATGCATACTAAACGCAAAAATAGGCTGCAGTTCAAATAAGTTTAAAAAACATTGAAGTGCCCGTGTAACAGATGAGTTCTCGTTAGAAACCCTGATACTCCGAAAGAGATTATCTAGTTTGTACACGAGGTGCGTCCAGTTTTCGCCGTGACCCTCTCTACTCTTTTGCACATGCAATGCGGGTGAAACGATGATACCATGCCAAGTTCCAACATTTTCAGAGTTCATTTTGTAGTGATTTTCAATTTCACCGTCATTTAGCTCTCTAAACAAATCGGTAAAAGACTAAAAAACAGCAAATGATGTCAGAACGTGTTGGAAATTGATGACGTCACTTTGAATGATGCATACTGAACGCAAAAATAGGCTGGAGTTCAAATAAGTTTAAAAACATTGAAGTGCCCGTGTAACAGATGAGTTCTCGTCCGAAACCCTGATACTCCGAAAGAGATTGTCCAGTTTGTACACGAGGTGCATCCAGTTTTCGCCGTGACCCTCTCTACTCTTCTGCACATGCAATGCGGGTGAAACGATGATAGCATGCCATGTTCCAACATTTTCAGAGTTCATTTTGTAGTGATTTTCAATTTCACCGTCATTTAGCTCTCTAAACAAATCGGTAAAAGACTGAAAAACAACAAATGATGTTAGAACGTGTTGGAAATTGATGACGTCACTTTGAATGATGTATACTGAACGCAAAAATAGGCTGGAGTTCAAATAAGTTTAAAAACATTGAAGTGCCCGTGTAATAGATGAGTTCTCGTCCGAAACCCAGATACTCCGAAAGAGATTGTCCAGTTTGTACACGAGGAGCGTCCAGTTTTCGCCGTGACCCTTTCTACTCTTTTGCACATGCTATGCGGGTGAAATGATGATACCATGCCAAGTTCCAACATTTTCAGAGTTCATTTTGTAGTCATTTTCAATTTCACCGTCGTTTAGCTCTCTAAACAAATCGGTAAATGACTGAAGACAGCAAATGATGTCAGAATGTCTTGGAAATTGATGACGTTGCTTTGAATGATGCATACTGAACGCAAAAATTGGCTGGAGTTCAAATAAGTTTAAAAAACATTGAAGTGCCCTTGTAACAGATGAGTTCTCGTCCGAAACCCTGATACTCCGAAAGAGATTGTCCAGTTTGTACACGAGGTGCATCCTCTACTCTTTTGCACATGCTATGCGGGTGAAATGATGATACCATGCCAAGTTCCAACATTTTCAGAGTTCATTTTGTAGTGATTTTCAATTTCACCGTCATTTAGCTCTCTAAACAAATCGGTAAATGACTGAAAAACAACAAATGATGTCAGAACGTGTTGGAAATTGATGATGTCGCTTTGAATGATGCATACTAAACGCAAAAATAGGCTGCAGTTCAAATAAGTTTAAAAAACATTGAAGTGCCCGTGTAACAGATGAGTTCTCGTCCGAAACCCTGATACTCCGAAAGAGATTGTCCAGTTTGTACACGAGGTGCATCCTCTAGTCTTTTGCACATGCTATGCGGGTGAAATGATGATACCATGCCAAGTTTCAACATTTTCAGAGTTCGTTTTGTAGTGATTTTCAATTTCGCAGTCATTTAGCTCTCTAAACAAATCGGTAAATGACTGAAAAATAGTAAATGATGTCAGAACGTGTTGGAAATTGATGATGTCGCTTTGAATGATGCATACTGAACGCAAAAATAGGCTGGAGTTCAAATAAGTTTAAAAAACATTGAAGTGCCCGTGTAACAGATGAGTTCTCATCCGAAACCCTGATACTCTGAAAGAGATTGTCCAGTTTGTACACGAGGTGCATCCTCTACTCTTTTGCACATGCTATGCGGGTGAAATGATGATACCATGCCAAGTTCCAACATTTTCAGAGTTCATTTTGTAGTGATTTTCAATTTCACCGTCATTTAGCTCTCTAAACAAATCGGTAAATGACTGAAAAACAGCAAATGATGTCAGAATGTGTTGAAAATTGATGAGGTCACTTTGAATGATGCATACTGCACGCAAAAATTGGCTGGAGTTCAAATAAGTTTAAAAAACATTGAAGTGCCCGTGTAACAGATGAGTTCTCGTCCGAAACCCTGATACTCCGAAAGAGATTGTCCAGTTTGTACACGAGGTGCATCCTCTACTCTTTTGCACATGCTATGCGGGTGAAATGATGATACCATGCCAAGTTCCAACATTTTCAGAGTTCATTTTGTAGTGATTTTCAATTTCACCGTCATTTAGCTCTCTAAACAAATCGGTAAATGACTGAAAACAGCAAATGATGTCAGAACGTGTTGGAAATTGATGATGTCGCTTTGAATGATGCATACTAAACGCAAAAATAGGCTGCAGTTCAAATAAGTTTAAAAGACATTGAAGTGCCCGTGTAACAGATGAGTTCTCGTCAGAAACCCTGATACTCCGAAAGAGATTGTCTAGTTTGTACACGAGGTGCGTCCAGTTTTCGCCGTGACCCTCTCTACTCTTTTGCACATGCAATGCGGGTGAAACGATGATACCATGCCAAGTTCCAACATTTTCAGAGTTCATTTTGTAGTGATTTTCAATTTCACCGTCATTTAGCTCTCTAAACAAATCGGTAAAAGACTAAAAAACAGCAAATGATGTTAGAACGTGTTGGAAATTGATGACGTCACTTTGAATGATGCATACTGAACGCAAAAATAGGCTGGAGTTCAAATAAGTTTAAAAACATTGAAGTGCCCGTGTAATAGATGAGTTCTCGTCTGAAACCCTGATACTCCGAAAGAGATTGTCCAGTTTGTACACGAGGAGCGTCCTGTTTTCGCCGTGACCCTCTCTACTCTTTTGCACATGCTATGCGGGTGAAATGATGATACCATGCCAAGTTCCAACATTTTCAGAGTTCATTTTGTAGTGATTTTCAATTTCACCGTTATTTAGCTCTCTAAACAAATCGGTAAATGACTGAAAAATAGCAAATGATGTCAGAACGGGTTGGAAATTGATGACGTCGCTTTCAATGATGCATACTGAACGCAAAAATAGGCTGGAGTTCAAATAAGTTTTAAAAACATTGAAGTTCCCGTGTAACAGATGAGTTCTCGTCCGAAACCCTGATACTCCGAAAGAGATTGTCTAGTTTGTACACGAGGTGCATCCAGTTTTCGCCGTGACCCTCTCTACTCTTTTGCACATGCTATGCGGGTGAAATGATGATACCATGCCAACTTCCAACATTTTCAGAGTTCATTTTGTAGTGATTTTCAATTTCACCGTCATTTAACACTCTAAACAAATCGATAAATGACTGAAAAACAGCAAATGATGTGAGAACGTGTTGGAAATTGATGTTGTCGCTTTGAATGATGCATACTGAACGCAAAAATTGGCTGGAGTTCAAATAAGTTTAAAAAACATTGAAGTGCCCGTCTAACAGATGAGTTGTCGTCCGAAACCCTGATACTCCGAAAGAGATTGTCCAGTTTGTACACGAGGTGCGTCCAGTTTTCGCCGTGACCCTCTCTACTCTTTTGCACATGCAATGCGGGTGAAACGATGATACCATGCCAAGTTCGAACATTTTCAGAGTTCATTTTGTAGTGATTTTCAATTTCACCGTCATTTAGCTCTCTAAACAAATCGGTAAAAGACTGAAAAACAGCAAATGATGTCAGAACGTGTTGGAAATTGATGACGTCACTTTGAATGATGTATACTGAACGCAAAAATAGGCTGGAGTTCAAATAAGTTTAAAAATATTGAAGTGCCCGTGTAATAGATGAGTTCTCGTCTGAAACCCTGATACTCCGAAAGAGAATGTCCAGTTTGTACACGTGGAGCGTCCAGTTTTCGCCGTGACCCTTTCTACTCTTTTGCACATGCTATGCGGGTGAAACGATGATACCATGCCAAGTTCCAACATTTTCAGAGTTCATTTTGTAGTGATTTTCAATTTCACCGTCATTTAGCTCTCTAAACAAATCGGTAAAAGACTAAAAAACAGCAAATGATGTCAGAACGTGTTGGAAATTGATGACGTCACTTTGAATGATGCATACTGAACGCAAAAATAGGCTGTAGTTCAAATAAGTTTAAAAACATTGAAGTGCCCGTGTAACAGATGAGTTCTCGTCCGAAACCCTGATACTCCGAAAGAGATTGTCTAGTTTGTACACGAGGAGCGTCCAGTTTTCGCCGTGACCCTCTCTACTCTTTTGCACATGCTATACGGGTGAAATGATGATACCATGCCAAGTTCCAACATTTTCAGAGTTCATTTTGTAGTGATTTTCAATTTCACCGTCATTGAGCTCTCTAAACAAATCGGTAAATGACTGAAAAACAGTAAATGATGTCAGAACGTGTTGGAAATTGATGACGTCACTTTGAATGATGCATACTGAACGCAAAAATAGGCTGGAGTTCAAATAAGTTTAAAAACATTGAAGTGCCCGTGTAATAGATGAGTTCTCGTCTGAAACCCTGATACTCCGAAAGAGATTGTCCAGTTTGTACACGAGGAGCGTCCTGTTTTCGCCGTGACCCTCTCTACTCTTTTGCACATGCTATGCGGGTGAAATGATGATACCATGCCAAGTTCCAACATTTTCAGAGTTCATTTTGTAGTGATTTTCAATTTCACCGTTATTTAGCTCTCTAAACAAATCGGTAAATGACTGAAAAATAGCAAATGATGTCAGAACGGGTTGGAAATTGATGACGTCGCTTTCAATGATGCATACTGAACGCAAAAATAGGCTGGAGTTCAAATAAGTTTTAAAAACATTGAAGTGCCCGTGTAACAGATGAGTTCTCGTCCGAAACCCTGATACTCCGAAAGAGATTGTCTAGTTTGTACACGAGGTGCATCCAGTTTTCGCCGTGACCCTCTCTACTCTTTTGCACATGCTATGCGGGTGAAATGATGATACCATGCCAACTTCCAACATTTTCAGAGTTCATTTTGTAGTGATTTTCAATTTCACCGTCATTTAACACTCTAAACAAATCGGTAAATGACTGAAAAACAGCAAATGATGTTAGAACGTGTTGGAAATTGATGATGTCGCTTTGAATGATGCATACTGAACGCAAAAATAGGCTGGAGTTCAAAAAAGTTTAAAAAACATTGAAGTGCCCGTCTAACAGATGAGTTCTCGTCCGAAACCCTGATACTCCGAAAGAGATTGTCATGTTTGTACACGAGGTGCGTCCAGTTTTCGCCGTGACCCTCTCTACTCTTTTGCACATGCTATGCGGGTGAAATGATGATGCCATGCCAAGTTCCAACATTTTCAGAGTTCATTTTGTAGTGATTTTCAATTTCACCGTCATTTAGCTCTCTAAACAAATCGGTAAATGACTGAAAAACAGCAAATGATGTCAGAATGTGTTGGAAATTGATGAGGTCACTTTGAATGATGCATACTGCACGCAAAAATTGGCTGGAGTTCAAATAAGTTTAAAAAACATTGAAGTGCCCGTGTAACAGATGAGTTCTCGTCCGAAACCCTGATACTCCGAAAGAGATTGTCCAGTTTGTACACGAGGTGCATCCTCTACTCTTTTGCACATGCTATGCGGGTGAAATGATGATACCATGCCAAGTTCCAACATTTTCAGAGTTCATTTTGTAGTGATTTTCAATTTCACCGTCATTTAGCTCTCTAAACAAATCGGTAAATGACTGAAAACAGCAAATGATGTCAGAACGTGTTGGAAATTGATGATGTCGCTTTGAATGATGCATACTAAACGCAAAAATAGGCTGCAGTTCAAATAAGTTTAAAAAACATTGAAGTGCCCGTGTAACAGTTGAGTTCTCGTCAGAAACCCTGATACTCCGAAAGAGATTGTCCAGTTTGTACACGAGGTGCGTCCAGTTTTCGCCGTGACCCTCTCTACTCTTTTGCACATGCAATGCGGGTGAAACGATGATACCATGCCAAGTTCCAACATTTTCAGAGTTCATTTTGTAGTGATTTTCAATTTCACCGTCATTTAGCTCTCTAAACAAATCGGTAAAAGACTAAAAAACAGCAAATGATGTCAGAACGTGTTGGAAATTGATGACGTCACTTTGAATGATGCATACTGAACGCAAAAATAGGCTGGAGTTCAAATAAGTTTAAAAACATTGAAGTGCCCGTGTAATAGATGAGTTCTCGTCTGAAACCCTGATACTCCGAAAGAGATTGTCCAGTTTGTACACGAGGAGCGTCCTGTTTTCGCCGTGACCCTCTCTACTCTTTTGCACATGCTATGCGGGTGAAATGATGATACCATGCCAAGTTCCAACATTTTCAGAGTTCATTTTGTAGTGATTTTCAATTTCACCGTTATTTAGCTCTCTAAACAAATCGGTAAATGACTGAAAAATAGCAAATGATGTCAGAACGGGTTGGAAATTGATGACGTCGCTTTCAATGATGCATACTGAACGCAAAAATAGGCTGGAGTTCAAATAAGTTTTAAAAACATTGAAGTGCCCGTGTAACAGATGAGTTCTCGTCCGAAACCCTGATACTCCGAAAGAGATTGTCTAGTTTGTACACGAGGTGCATCCAGTTTTCGCCGTGACCCTCTCTACTCTTTTGCACATGCTATGCGGGTGAAATGATGATACCATGCCAACTTCCAACATTTTCAGAGTTCATTTTGTAGTGATTTTCAATTTCACCGTCATTTAACTCTCTAAACAAATCGGTAAATGACTGAAAAACAGCAAATGATGTTAGAACGTGTTGGAAATTGATGATGTCGCTTTGAATGATGCATACTGAACGCAAAAATAGGCTGGAGTTCAAAAAAGTTTAAAAAACATTGAAGTGCCCGTCTAACAGATGAGTTCTCGTCCGAAACCCTGATACTCCGAAAGAGATTGTCCTGTTTGTACACGAGGTGCGTCCAGTTTTCGCCGTGACCCTCTCTACTCTTTTGCACATGCAATGCGGGTGAAACGATGATACCATGCCAAGTTCCAACATTTTCAGAGTTCATTTTGTAGTGATTTTCAATTTCACCGTCATTTAGCTCTCTAAACAAATCGGTAAAAGACTAAAAAACAGCAAATGATGTCAGAACGTGTTGGAAATTGATGACGTCACTTTGAATCATGCATACTGAACGCAAAAATAGGCTGGAGTTCAAATAAGTTTAAAAACATTGAAGTGCCTGTGTAATAGATGAGTTCTCGTCTGAAACCCTGATACTCCGAAAGAGATTGTCCAGTTTGTACACGAGGAGCGTCCTGTTTTTGCCGTGACCCTCTCTACTCTTTTGCACATGCTATGCGGGTGAAATGATGATACCATGCCAAGTTCCAACATTTTCAGAGTTCATTTTGTAGTGATTTTCAATTTCACCGTCATTTAGCACTCTAAACAAATCGGTAAATGACTGAAAAACAGCAAATGATGTCAGAACGTGTTGGAAATTGATGACGTTGCTTTGAATGATGCATACTGAACGCAAAAATAGGCTGGAGTTCAAATAAGTTTTAAAAACATTGAAGTGCCCGTGTAACAGATGAGTTCTCGTCCGAAACCCTGATACTCCAAAAGAGATTGTCCAGTTTGTACACGAGGTGCGTCCAGTTTTCGCCGTGACCCTCTCTACTCTTTTGCACATGCAATGCGGGTGAAACGATGATACCATGCCAAGTTCCAACATTTTCAGAGTTCATTTTGTAGTGATTTTCAATGTCACCGTCATTTAGCTCTCTAAACAAATCGGTAAAAGACTGAAAAACAGCAAATGATGTCAGAACGTGTTGGAAATTGATGATGTCACTTTAAATGATGTATACTGAACGCAAAAATAGGCTGGAGTTCAAATAAGTTTAAAAACATTGAAGGGCCCGTGTAATAGATGAGTTCTCGTCCGAAACCCTGATACTCCGAAAGAGATTGTCCAGTTTGTACACGAGGAGCGTCCTGTTTTCGCCGTGACCCTTTCTACTCTTTTGCACATGCTATGCGGGTGAAATGATGATACGATGCCAAGTTCCAACATTTTCAGAGTTCATTTTGTAGTGATTTTCAATTTCACCGTCATTTAGCTCTCTAAACAAATCGGTAAATGACTGAAAAACAGCAAATGATGTCAGAACGTGTTGGAAATTGATGACGTCGCTTTGAATGATGCATACTGAACGCAAAAATAGGCTGGAGTTCAAATAAGTTTAAAAAACATTGAAGTGCCCGTGTAACAGATGAGTTCTCATCCGAAACCCTAATACTCCGAAAGAGATTGTCCAGTTTATACACGAGGTGCATCCTCTACACTTTTGCACATGCTATGCGGGTGAAATGATGATACCATGCCAAGTTCCAACATTTTCATAGTTCATTTTGTAGTGATTTTCAATTTCACCGTCATTTAGCTCTCTAAACAAATGGGTAAATGACTGAAAAACAGCAAATGATGTCAGAACGTGTTGGAAATTGATGATGTCGCTTTGAATGATGCATACTAAACGCAAAAATAGACTAGAGTTCAAATAAGTTTTAAAAACATTGAAGTGCCCGTGTAACAGATGAGTTCTCGTCCGAAACCCTGATACTCCGAAAGAGATTGTACAGTTTGTACACGAGGTGCGTCCAGTTTTCGCCGTGACCCTCTCTACTCTTTTGCACATGCAATGCGGGTGAAACGATGATACCATGCCAAGTTCCAACATTTTCAGAGTTCATTTTGTTGTGATTTTCAATTTCACCGTCATTTAGCTCTCTAAACAAATCGGTAAATGACTGAAAAACAGCAAATGATGTTAGAACGTGTTGGAAATTGATGACGTCGCTTTGAATGATGCATACTGAACGCAAAAATAGGCTGGAGTTCAAATAAGTTTTAAAAATATTGAAGTGCCCGTGTAACAGATGAGTTCTCGTGTGAAACCCTGATAGTCCGAAAGAGATTATGCAGTTTGTACACGAGGTGCATCCAGTTTTCGCCGTGACCCTATCGACTGTTTTGCACATGCTATGCGGGTGAAATGATGATACCATGCCAAGGTCCAACATTTTCAGAGTTCATTTTCTAGTGATTTTCAATTTCACCGTCATTTAGCTCTCTAAACAAATCGGTAAATGACTGAAAAACAGCAAATGTTGTCAGAACGTGTTGGAAATTGATGACGTCGCTTTGAATGATGCATACTGAACGCAAAAATAGGCTGGAGTTCAAATAAGTTTAAAAACCATTGAAGTGCCCATGTAACAGATGAGATCTTGTCCGAAACCCTGATACTCCAAAAGAGATTGTCCAGTTTGTACACGAGGTGCGTCCAGTTTTCGCCGTGACCCTCTCTACTCTTTTGCACATGCAATGCGGGTGAAACGATGATACCATGCCAAGTTCCAACATTTTCAGAGTTCATTTTGTAGTGATTTTCAATTTCACCGTCATTTAGCTCTCTACACAAATCGGTAAAAGACTGAAAACAACAAATGATGTCAGAACGTGTTGGAAATTGATGACGTCACTTTGAATGATGCATACTGAACGCAAAAATAGGCTGGAGTTCCAATAAGTTTAAAAACATTGAAGTACCCATGTAATGGATGAGTTCTCGTCTGAAACCCTGATATCCCGAAAGAGATTGTCCAGTTTGTACACGAGGAGCGTCTAGTTTTCGCGGTGACCCTCTCTACTCTTTTGCACATGCTATGCGGGTGAAATGATGATACCATGCCAAGTTCCAACATTTTCAGAGTTCATTTTGTAGTGATTTTCAATTTCATCGTCATTTAGCTCTCTAAACAAATCGGTAAATGACTGAAAAACAGCAAATGATGTCAGAACGTGTTGGAAATTGATGACGTCGCTTTGAATGATGCATACTGAACGCAAAAATAGGCTGGAGTTCAAATAAGTTTTAAAAACATTAAAGTGCCCGTGTAACAGATGAGTTCTCGTCAGAAACCCTGATACTCCAAAAGAGATTGTCCAGTTTGTACACGAGGTGCGTCCAGTTTTCGCCGTGACACTCTCTACTCTTTTGCACATGCAATGCGGGTGAAACGATGATACCATGCCAAGTTCCAACATTTTCAGAGTTCATTTTGTAGTGATTTTCAATTTCACCGTCATCTAGCTCTCTAAACAAATCGGTAAAAGACTGAAAAATAGCAAATGATGTCAGAACGTGTTGGAAATTGATGACGTCACTTTGAATGATGCATACTGAATGCAAAAATAGGCTGGAGTTCAAATAAGTTTAAAAACATTGAAGTGCCCGTGTAATAGATGAGTTCTCGTCTGAAACCCTGATACCCCGAAAGAGATTGTCCAGTTTGTACACGAGGAGCGTCTAGTTTTCGCCGTGACCCTCTCTACTCTTTTGCACATGCTATACGGGTGAAATGATGATACCATGCCAAGTTCCAACATTTTCAGAGTTCATTTTGTAGTGATTTTCAATTTCACCGTCATTGAGCTCTCTAAACAAATCGGTAAATGACTGAAAAACAGTAAATGATGTCAGAACGTGTTGGAAATTGATGACGTCGCTTTCAGTGATGCATACTGAACGCAAAAATAGGCTGGAGTTCAAATAAGTTTTAAAAACATTGAAGTGCCCGTGTAACAGATGAGTTCTCGTCCGAAACCCTGATACTCCGAAAGAGATTGTCCAGTTTGTACATGAGGTGCATCCTCTACTCTTTTGCACATGCTATGCGGGTGAAATGATGATACCATGCCAAGTTCCAACATTTTCAGAGTTCATTTTGTAGTGATTTTCAATTTCACCGTCATTTAGCTCTCTAAACAAATCGGTAAATGACTGAAAAACAACAAATGATGTCAGAACGTGTTGGAAATTGATGACGTCGCTTTGAATGATGCATACTGAACGCAAAAATAGGCTGGAGTTCAAATAAGTTTAAAAAACATTGAAGTGCCCGTGTAACAGATGAGTTCTCGTGTGAAACCCTGATAGTCCGAAAGAGATTATCTAGTTTGTACACGAGGTGCATCCAGTTTTCGCCGTGACCCTATCGACTCTTTTGCACATGCTATGCGGGTGACATGATGATACCATGCCAAGGTCCAACATTTTCAGAGTTCATTTTCTAGTGATTTTCAATTTCACCATCATTTAGCTCTCTAAACAAATCGGTAAAAGACTGAAAACAGCAAATGATGTCAGAACGTGTTGGAAATTGATGACGTCACTTTGAATGATGCATACTGAACGCAAAAATAGGCTGGAGTTCAAATAAGTTTGAAAACATTGAAGTACCCGTGTAATGGATGAGTTCTCGTCTGAAACCCTGATACCCCGAAAGAGATTGTCCAGTTTGTACACGAGGAGCGTCTAGTTTTCGCCGTGACCCTCTCTACTCTTTTGCACATGCTATGCGGGTGAAATGATGATACCATGCCAAGTTCCAACATTTTCAGAGTTCATTTTGTAGTGATTTTCAATTTCACCGTCATTTAGCTCTCTAAACAAATCGGTAAATGACTGAAAAACAGCAAATGATGTCAGAACGTGTTGGAAATTGATGACGTTGCTTTGAATGATGCATACTGAACGCAAAAATAGGCTGGAGTTCAAATAAGTTTTAAAAACATTGAAGTGCCCGTGTAACAGATGAGTTCTCGTCCGAAACCCTGATACTCCAAAAGAGATTGTCCAGTTTGTACACGAGGTGCGTCCAGTTTTCGCCGTGACCCTCTCTACTCTTTTGCACATGCAATGCGGGTGAAACGATGATACCATGCCAAGTTCCAACATTTTCAGAGTTCATTTTGTAGTGATTTTCAATGTCACCGTCATTTAGCTCTCTAAACAAATCGGTAAAAGACTGAAAAACAGCAAATGATGTCAGAACGTGTTGGAAATTGATGATGTCACTTTAAATGATGTATACTGAACGCAAAAATAGGCTGGAGTTCAAATAAGTTTAAAAACATTGAAGGGCCCGTGTAATAGATGAGTTCTCGTCCGAAACCCTGATACTCCGAAAGAGATTGTCCAGTTTGTACACGAGGAGCGTCCAGTTTTCGCCGTGACCCTTTCTACTCTTTTGCACATGCTATGCGGGTGAAATGATGATACCATGCCAAGTTCCAACATTTTCAGAGTTCATTTTGTAGTGATTTTCAATTTCACCGTCATTTAGCTCTCTAAACAAATCGGTAAATGACTGAAAAACAGCAAATGATGTCAGAACGTGTTGGAAATTGATGACGTCGCTTTGAATGATGCATACTGAACGCAAAAATAGGCTGGAGTTCAAATAAGTTTAAAAAACATTGAAGTGCCCGTGTAACAGATGAGTTCTCATCCGAAACCCTAATACTCCGAAAGAGATTGTCCAGTTTATACACGAGGTGCATCCTCTACACTTTTGCACATGCTATGCGGGTGAAATGATGATACCATGCCAAGTTCCAACATTTTCATAGTTCATTTTGTAGTGATTTTCAATTTCACCGTCATTTAGCTCTCTAAACAAATCGGTAAATGACTGAAAAACAGCAAATGATGTCAGAACGTGTTGGAAATTGATGATGTCGCTATGAATGATGCATACTAAACGCAAAAATAGGCTGGAGTTCAAATAAGTTTTAAAAACATTGAAGTGCCCGTGTAACAGATGAGTTCTCGTCCGAAACCCTGATACTCCGAAAGAGATTGTACAGTTTGTACACGAGGTGCGTCCAGTTTTCGCCGTGACCCTCTCTACTCTTTTGCACATGCAATGCGGGTGAAACGATGATACCATGCCAAGTTCCAACATTTTCAGAGTTCATTTTGTAGTGATTTTCAATTTCACCGTCATTTAGCTCTCTAAACAAATCGGTAAATGACTGAAAAACAGCAAATGATGTCAGAACGTGTTGGAAATTGATGACGTCGCTTTGAATGATGCATACTGAACGCAAAAATAGGCTGGAGTTCAAATAAGTTTTAAAAACATTGAAGTGCCCGTGTAACAGATGAGTTCTCGTGTGAAACCCTGATAGTCCGAAAGAGATTATCCAGTTTGTACACGAGGTGCATCCAGTTTTCGCCGTGACCCTATCGACTCTTTTGCACATGCTATGCGGGTGAAATGATGATACCATGCCAAGGTCCAACATTTTCAGAGTTCATTTTCTAGTGATTTTCAATTTCACCGTCATTTAGCTCTCTAAACAAATCGGTAAATGACTGAAAAACAGCAAATGTTGTCAGAACGTGTTGGAAATTGATGACGTCGCTTTGAATGATGCATACTGAACGCAAAAATAGGCTGGAGTTCAAATAAGTTTAAAAACCATTGAAGTGCCCATGTAACAGATGAGATCTTGTCCGAAACCCTGATACTCCAAAAGAGATTGTCCAGTTTGTACACGAGGTGCGTCCAGTTTTCGCCGTGACCCTCTCTACTCTTTTGCACATGCAATGCGGGTGAAACGATGATACCATGCCAAGTTCCAACATTTTCAGAGTTCATTTTGTAGTGATTTTCAATTTCACCGTCATTTAGCTCTCTACACAAATCGGTAAAAGACTGAAAACAACAAATGATGTCAGAACGTGTTGGAAATTGATGATGTCACTTTGAATGATGCATACTGAACGCAAAAATAGGCTGGAGTTCAAATAAGTTTAAAAACATTGAAGTACCCGTGTAATGGATGAGTTCTCGTCTGAAACCCTGATACCCCGAAAGAGATTGTCCAGTTTGTACACGAGGAGCGTCTAGTTTTCGCGGTGACCCTCTCTACTCTTTTGCACATGCTATGCGGGTGAAATGATGATACCATGCCAAGTTCCAACATTTTCAGAGTTCATTTTGTAGTGATTTTCAATTTCATCGTCATTTAGCTCTCTAAACAAATCGGTAAATGACTGAAAAACAGCAAATGATGTCAGAACGTGTTGGAAATTGATGACGTCGCTTTGAATGATGCATACTGAACGCAAAAATAGGCTGGAGTTCAAATAAGTTTTAAAAACATTAAAGTGCCCGTGTAACAGATGAGTTCTCGTCAGAAACCCTGATACTCCAAAAGAGATTGTCCAGTTTGTACACGAGGTGCGTCCAGTTTTCGCCGTGACACTCTCTACTCTTTTGCACATGCAATGCGGGTGAAACGATGATACCATGCCAAGTTCCAACATTTTCAGAGTTCATTTTGTAGTGATTTTCAATTTCACCGTCATTTAGCTCTCTAAACAAATCGGTAAAAGACTGAAAAACAGCAAATGATGTCAGAACGTGTTGGAAATTGATGACGTCGCTTTGAATGATGCATACTGAACGCAAAAATAGGCTGGAGTTCAAATAAGTTTAAAAAACATTGAAGTGCCCGTGTAAGAGATGAGTTCTGATCCGAAACCCTGATACTCCGAAAGAGATTGTCCAGTTTGTACACGAGGTGCATCCTCTACACTTTTGCACATGCTATGCGGGTGAAATGATGATACCATGCCAAGTTCCAACATTTTCATAGTTCATTTTGTTGTGATTTTCAATTTCACCGTCATTTAGCTCTCTAAACAAATCGGTAAATGACTGAAAAACAGCAAATGATGTCAGAACGTGCTGGAAAATTGATGATGTCGCTTTGAATGATGCATACTAAACGCAAAAATAGGCTGTAGTTCAAATAAGTTTTAAAAACATTGAAGTGCCCGTGTAACAGATGAGTTCTCGTCCGAAACCCTGATACTCCGAAAGAGATTTTCCAGTTTGTACACGAGGTGCGTCCAGTTTTCGCCGTGACCCTCTCTACTCTTTTGCACATGCAATGCGAGTGAAACGATGATACCATGCCAAGTTCCAACATTTTCAGAGTTCATTTTGTAGTGATTTTCAATTTCACCGTCATTTAGCTCTCTAAACAAATCGGTAAATGACTGAAAAACAGCAAATGATGTCAGAACGTGCTGGAAATTGATGACGTCGCTTTGAATGATGCACACTGAACGCAAAAATAGGCTGGAGTTCAAATAAGTTTTAAAAACATTGATGTGCCCGTGTAACAGATGAGTTCTCGTCCGAAACCCTGATACTCCGAAAGAGATTATCCAGTTTGTACACGAGGTGCATCCAGTTTTCGCCGTGACCCTATCTACTCTTTTGCACATGCTATGCGGGTGAAATGATGATACCATGCCAAGTTCCAACATTTTCAGAGTTCATTTTGTAGTGATTTTCAATTTCACCGTCATTTAGCTCTCTAAACAAATCGGTAAATGACTGAAAAACATCAAATGGTGTCAGAACGTGTTGGAAATTGATGACGTCACTTTGAATGATGCATACTGAACGCAAAAATAGGCTGGAGTTCAAATAAGTTTAAAAAACATTGAAGTGCCCGTGTAACAGATGAGTTCTTGTCCGAAACCCTGATACTCCGAAAGAGATTGTCCAGTTTGTACACGAGGTGCATCCAGTTTTCGCCATGACCCTCTCTACTCTTTTGCACATGCAATGCGGGTGAAACGATGATACCATGCCAAGTTCCAACATTTTCAGAGTTCATTTTGTAGTGATTTTCAATTTCACCGTCATTTAGCTCTCTAAACAAATCGGTAAATGACTGAAAAACAGCAAATGATGTCAGAACGTGTTGGAAATTGATGACGTCGCTTTGAATGATGCATACTGAACGGAAAAATAGGCTGGAGTTCAAATAAGTTTTAAAAACATTGAAGTACCCGTGTAACAGATGAGTTCTCGTCCGAAACCCTGATACTCCGAAAGAGATTGTCCAGTTTGTACATGAGGTGCATCCAGTTTTCGCCGTGACCCTCTCTACTCTTTTGCACATGCTATGCGGGTGAAATGATGATACCATGCCAACTTTCAACATTTTCAGAGTTCATTTTGTAGTGATTTTCAATTTCACCGTCATTTAGCTCTCTAAACAAATCGGTAACTGACTGAAAAACAGCAAATGATGTTAGAACGTGTTGGAAATTGATGATGTCGCTTTGAATGATGCATACTGAACGCAAAAATAGGCTGGAGTTCAAATAAGTTTAAAAAACATTGAAGTGCCCGTGTAACAGATGAGTTCTCGTCCGAAACCCTGATACTCCGAAGGAGATTCTCCAGTTTGTACACGAGGTGCGTCCAGTTTTCGCTGCGACCATCTCTACTCTTTTGCACATGCAATGCGGGTGAAACGATGATACCATGCCAAGTTCCAACATTTTCAGAGTTCATTTTGTAGTGATTTTCTTTTTCACCGTCATTTAGCTCTCTAAACAAATCGGTAAAAGACTTAAAAACAGCAAATGATGTCAGAACGTGTTGGAAATTGATGATGTCACTTTGAATGATGTATACTGAACTCAAAAATAGGCTGGAGTTCAAATAAGTTTAAAAACATTGTAGTGCCCGTGTAATAGATGAGTTCTCGTCCGAAACCCTGATACTCCGAAAGAGATTGTCCAGTTTGTACACGAGGAGCGTCCAGTTTTCGCCGTGACCCTTTCTACTCTTTTGACCATGCTATGCGGGTGAAATGATGATACCATGCCAAGTTCCAACATTTTCAGAGTTCATTTTGTTGTGATTTTCAATTTCACCGTCATTTAGCTCTCTAAACAAATCGGTAAATGACTGAAAAACAGCAAATGATGTCAGAACGTGTTGGAAATTGATGCCGTCTCTTTGAATGATGCATACTGAACGCGAAAATAGGCTGGAGTTCAAATAAGTTTAAAAAACATTGAAGTGCCCGTGTAACAGATGAGTTCTCGTCCGAAACCCTGATACTCCGAAAGAGATTGTCCAGTTTGTACACGAGGTGCATCCTCTACTCTTTTGCACATGCTATGCGGATGAAATGATGATACCATGCCATGTTCCAACATTTTCATAGTTCATTTTGTAGTGATTTTCAATTTCACCGTCATTTAGCTCTCTAAACAAATCGGTAAATGACTGAAAAACAGCAAATGATGTCAGAACGTGTTGGAAATTGTTGATGTCGCTTTGAATGATGCATACTAAACGCAAAAATAGGCTGGAGTTCAAATAAGTTTAAAAAACATTGAAGTGCCCGTGTAACAGATGAGTTCTCGTCTGAAACCCTGATACTCCGAAAGAGATTGTCCAGTTTGTACACGAGGTGCGTCCAGTTTTCGCCGTGACCCTCTCTACTCTTTTGCACATGCAATGCGGGTGAAACGATGATACCATGCCAAGTTCCAACATTTTCAGAGTTCATTTTGTAGTGATTTTCAATTTCACCGTCATTTAGCTCTCTAAACAAATCGGTAAATGACTGAAAAACAGCAAATGATGTCAGAACGTGTTGGAAATTGATGATGTCGCTTTGAATGATGCAAACTGAACGCAAAAATAGGCTGGAGTTCAAATAAGTTTTAAAAACATTGAAGTGCCCGTGTAACAGATGAGTTCTTGTCCGAAACCCTGATACTCCGAAAGAGATTATCCAGTTTGTACACGAGGTGCATCCAGTTTTCGCCGTGACCCTATCTACTCTTTTGCACATGCTATGCGGGTGAAATGATGATACCATGCCAAGTTCCAACATTTTCAGAGTTCATTTTGTAGTGATTTTCAATTTCACCGTCATTTAGCTCTCTAAACAAATCGGTAAATGACTGAAAAACAGCAAATGTTGTCAGAACGTGTTGGAAATTGATGACGTCGCTTTGAATGATGCATACTGAACGCAAAAATAGGCTGGAGTTCAAATAAGTTTAAAAAACATTGAAGTGCCCGTGTAACAGATGAGTTCTTGTCCGAAACCCTGATACTCCGAAAGAGATTGTCCAGTATGTACACGAGGTGCGTCCAGTTTTCGCCGTGACCCTCTCTACTCTTTTGCACATGCAATGCGGGTGAAACGATGATACCATGCCAAGTTCCAACATTTTCAGAGTTCATTTTGTAGTGATTTTCAATTTCACCGTCATTTAGCTCTCTAAACAAATCGGTAAATGACTGAAAAACAGCAAATGATGTCAGAACGTGTTGGAAATTGATGACGTCGCTTTGAATGATGCATACTGAACGCAAAAATAGGCTGGAGTTCAAATAAGTTTTAAAAACATTAAAGTGCCCGTGTAACAGATGAGTTCTCGTCAGAAACCCTGATACTCCAAAAGAGATTGTCCAGTTTGTACACGAGGTGCGTCCAGTTTTCGCCGTGACACTCTCTACTCTTTTGCACATGCAATGCGGGTGAAACGATGATACCATGCCAAGTTCCAACATTTTCAGAGTTCATTTTGTAGTGATTTTCAATTTCACCGTCATTTAGCTCTCTAAACAAATCGGTAAAAGACTGAAAAACAGCAAATGATGTCAGAACGTGTTGGAAATTGATGACGTCGCTTTGAATGATGCATACTGAACGCAAAAATAGGCTGGAGTTCAAATAAGTTTAAAAAACATTGAAGTGCCCGTGTAAGAGATGAGTTCTGATCCGAAACCCTGATACTCCGAAAGAGATTGTCCAGTTTGTACACGAGGTGCATCCTCTACACTTTTGCACATGCTATGCGGGTGAAATGATGATACCATGCCAAGTTCCAACATTTTCATAGTTCATTTTGTAGTGATTTTCAATTTCACCGTCATTTAGCTCTCTAAACAAATCGGTAAATGACTGAAAAACAGCAAATGATGTCAGAACGTGCTGGAAAATTGATGATGTCGCTTTGAATGATGCATACTAAACGCAAAAATAGGCTGTAGTTCAAATAAGTTTTAAAAACATTGAAGTGCCCGTGTAACAGATGAGTTCTCGTCCGAAACCCTGATACTCCGAAAGAGATTTTCCAGTTTGTACACGAGGTGCGTCCAGTTTTCGCCGTGACCCTCTCTACTCTTTTGCACATGCAATGCGAGTGAAACGATGATACCATGCCAAGTTCCAACATTTTCAGAGTTCATTTTGTAGTGATTTTCAATTTCACCGTCATTTAGCTCTCTAAACAAATCGGTAAATGACTGAAAAACAGCAAATGATGTCAGAACGTGCTGGAAATTGATGACGTCGCTTTGAATGATGCACACTGAACGCAAAAATAGGCTGGAGTTCAAATAAGTTTTAAAAACATTGATGTGCCCGTGTAACAGATGAGTTCTCGTCCGAAACCCTGATACTCCGAAAGAGATTATCCAGTTTGTACACGAGGTGCATCCAGTTTTCGCCGTGACCCTATCTACTCTTTTGCACATGCTATGCGGGTGAAATGATGATACCATGCCAAGTTCCAACATTTTCAGAGTTCATTTTGTAGTGATTTTCAATTTCACCGTCATTTAGCTCTCTAAACAAATCGGTAAATGACTGAAAAACATCAAATGGTGTCAGAACGTGTTGGAAATTGATGACGTCACTTTGAATGATGCATACTGAACGCAAAAATAGGCTGGAGTTCAAATAAGTTTAAAAAACATTGAAGTGCCCGTGTAACAGATGAGTTCTTGTCCGAAACCCTGATACTCCGAAAGAGATTGTCCAGTTTGTACACGAGGTGCATCCAGTTTTCGCCATGACCCTCTCTACTCTTTTGCACATGCAATGCGGGTGAAACGATGATACCATGCCAAGTTCCAACATTTTCAGAGTTCATTTTGTAGTGATTTTCAATTTCACCGTCATTTAGCTCTCTAAACAAATCGGTAAATGACTGAAAAACAGCAAATGATGTCAGAACGTGTTGGAAATTGATGACGTCGCTTTGAATGATGCATACTGAACGGAAAAATAGGCTGGAGTTCAAATAAGTTTTAAAAACATTGAAGTACCCGTGTAACAGATGAGTTCTCGTCCGAAACCCTGATACTCCGAAAGAGATTGTCCAGTTTGTACACGAGGTGCATCCAGTTTTCGCCGTGACCCTCTCTACTCTTTTGCACATGCTATGCGGGTGAAATGATGATACCATGCCAACTTTCAACATTTTCAGAGTTCATTTTGTAGTGATTTTCAATTTCACCGTCATTTAGCTCTCTAAACAAATCGGTAACTGACTGAAAAACAGCAAATGATGTTAGAACGTGTTGGAAATTGATGATGTCGCTTTGAATGATGCATACTGAACGCAAAAATAGGCTGGAGTTCAAATAAGTTTAAAAAACATTGAAGTGCCCGTGTAACAGATGAGTTCTCGTCCGAAACCCTGATACTCCGAAGGAGATTCTCCAGTTTGTACACGAGGTGCGTCCAGTTTTCGCTGCGACCATCTCTACTCTTTTGCACATGCAATGCGGGTGAAACGATGATACCATGCCAAGTTCCAACATTTTCAGAGTTCATTTTGTAGTGATTTTCTTTTTCACCGTCATTTAGCTCTCTAAACAAATCGGTAAAAGACTTAAAAACAGCAAATGATGTCAGAACGTGTTGGAAATTGATGATGTCACTTTGAATGATGTATACTGAACTCAAAAATAGGCTGGAGTTCAAATAAGTTTAAAAACATTGTAGTGCCCGTGTAATAGATGAGTTCTCGTCCGAAACCCTGATACTCCGAAAGAGATTGTCCAGTTTGTACACGAGGAGCGTCCAGTTTTCGCCGTGACCCTTTCTACTCTTTTGACCATGCTATGCGGGTGAAATGATGATACCATGCCAAGTTCCAACATTTTCAGAGTTCATTTTGTTGTGATTTTCAATTTCACCGTCATTTAGCTCTCTAAACAAATCGGTAAATGACTGAAAAACAGCAAATGATGTCAGAACGTGTTGGAAATTGATGCCGTCTCTTTGAATGATGCATACTGAACGCGAAAATAGGCTGGAGTTCAAATAAGTTTAAAAAACATTGAAGTGCCCGTGTAACAGATGAGTTCTCGTCCGAAACCCTGATACTCCGAAAGAGATTGTCCAGTTTGTACACGAGGTGCATCCTCTACTCTTTTGCACATGCTATGCGGATGAAATGATGATACCATGCCATGTTCCAACATTTTCATAGTTCATTTTGTAGTGATTTTCAATTTCACCGTCATTTAGCTCTCTAAACAAATCGGTAAATGACTGAAAAACAGCAAATGATGTCAGAACGTGTTGGAAATTGTTGATGTCGCTTTGAATGATGCATACTAAACGCAAAAATAGGCTGGAGTTCAAATAAGTTTAAAAAACATTGAAGTGCCCGTGTAACAGATGAGTTCTCGTCTGAAACCCTGATACTCCGAAAGAGATTGTCCAGTTTGTACACGAGGTGCGTCCAGTTTTCGCCGTGACCCTCTCTACTCTTTTGCACATGCAATGCGGGTGAAACGATGATACCATGCCAAGTTCCAACATTTTCAGAGTTCATTTTGTAGTGATTTTCAATTTCACCGTCATTTAGCTCTCTAAACAAATCGGTAAATGACTGAAAAACAGCAAATGATGTCAGAACGTGTTGGAAATTGATGATGTCGCTTTGAATGATGCAAACTGAACGCAAAAATAGGCTGGAGTTCAAATAAGTTTTAAAAACATTGAAGTGCCCGTGTAACAGATGAGTTCTTGTCCGAAACCCTGATACTCCGAAAGAGATTATCCAGTTTGTACACGAGGTGCATCCAGTTTTCGCCGTGACCCTATCTACTCTTTTGCACATGCTATGCGGGTGAAATGATGATACCATGCCAAGTTCCAACATTTTCAGAGTTCATTTTGTAGTGATTTTCAATTTCACCGTCATTTAGCTCTCTAAACAAATCGGTAAATGACTGAAAAACAGCAAATGTTGTCAGAACGTGTTGGAAATTGATGACGTCGCTTTGAATGATGCATACTGAACACAAAAATAGGCTCGAGTTCAAATAAGTTTAAAAAACATTGAAGTGCCCGTGTAACAGATGAGTTCTTGTCCGAAACCCTGATACTCCGAAAGAGATTGTCCAGTATGTACACGAGGTGCGTCCAGTTTTCGCCGTGACCCTCTCTACTCTTTTGCACATGCAATGCGGGTGAAACGATGATACCATGCCAAGTTCCAACATTTTCAGAGTTCATTTTGTAGTGATTTTCAATTTCACCGTCATTTAGCTCACTAAACAAATCGGTAAAAGATTGAAAAACAGCAAATGATGTCAGTACGTGTTGGAAATTGATGACGTCACTTTGAATGATGCATACTGAACGCAAAAATAGGCTGGAGTTCAAATAAGTTTTAAAAACATTGAAGTGCCCGTGTAACAGATGAGTTCTCGTCCGAAACCCTGATACTCCGAAAGAGATTGTCCAGTTTGTACACGAGGTGCATCCAGTTTTCGCCGTGACCCTCTCTACTCTTTTGCACATGCTATGCGGGTGAAATGATGATACCATGCCAACTTCCAACATTTTCAGAGTTCATTTTGTAGTGATTTTCAATTTCACCGTCATTTAGCTCTCTAAACAAATCGGTAACTGACTGAAAAACAGCAAATGATATTACAACGTGTTGGAAATTGATGATGTCGCTTTGAATGATGCATACTGAAGGCAAAAATAGGCTGGAGTTCAAATAAGTTTTAAAAACATTGAAGTGCCCGTGTAACAGATGAGTTCTCGTCCGAAACCCTGATACTCCGAAAGAGGTTGTCCAGTTTGTACACGAGGTGCGTCCAGTTTTCGCTGTGACCCTCTCTACTCTTTTGCACATGCAATGCGGGTGAAACGATGATACCATGCCAAGTTCCAACATTTTCAGATTTCATTTTGTAGTGATTTTCAATTTCACCGTCATTTAGCTCTCAAAACAAATCGGTAAAAGACTGAAAAACAGCAAATGATGTCAGAACGTGTTGGAAATTGATGACGTCACTTTGAATGATGTATACTGCACGCAAAAATAGGCTGGAGTTCAAATAAGTTTAAAAACATTGAAGTGCCTGTGTAGTAGATGAGTTCTCGTCCGAAACCCTGATACTCCGAAAGAGATTGTCCAGTTTGTACACGAGGTGCGTCCAGTTTTCGCCGTGACCCTCTCTACTCTTTTGCACATGCAATGCGGGTGAAACGATGATACCATGCCAAGTTCCAACATTTTCAGAGTTCATTTTGTAGTGATTTTCAATTTCACCGTCATTTAGCTCTCTAAACAAATCGGTAAATGACTGAAAAACAGCAAATGATGTCAGAACGTGTTAGAAATTGATGACGTCGCTTTGAATGATGCATACTGAACGCAAAAATAGGCTGGAGTTCAAATAAGTTTTAAAAACATTGAAGTGCCCGTGTAACAGATGAGTTCTCGTCCGAAACCCTGATACTCCGAAAGAGATTGTCCAGTTTGTACACGAGGTGCATCCTCTACTCTTTTGCACATGCTATGCGGGTGAAATGATGATACCATGCCAAGTTCCAACATTTTCAGAGTTCATTTTGTAGTGATTTTCAATTTCACCGTCATTTAGCTCTCTAAACAAATCGGAAAATGACTGAAAAATAGCAAATGATGTCAGAACGTGTTAGAAATTGATGACGTCGCTTTGAATGATGCATACTGAACGCAAAAATAGGCTGGAGTTCAAATAAGTTTTAAAAACATTGAAGTGTCCGTGTAACAGATGAGTTCTCGTCCGAAACCCTGATACTCCGAAAGAGATTGTCCAGTTTGTACATGAGGTGCATCCTCTACTCTTTTGCACATGCTATGCGGGTGAAATGATGATACCATGCCAAGTTCCAACATTTTCATAGTTCATTTTGTAGTGATTTTCAATTTCACCGTCATGTAGCTCTCTAAACAAATCGGTAAATGACTGAAAAATAGCAAATGATGTCAGAACGTGTTGGAAATTGATGATATCGCTTTGAATAATGCATACTAAACGCAAAAATAGGCTGGAGTTCAAATAAGTTTAAAAAACATTGAAGTGCCCGTGTAACAGATGAGTTCTCGTCCGAAACCCTGATACTCCGAAAGAGATTGTCCAGTTTGTACACGAGGTGCGTCCAGTTTTTGCCGTGACCCTCTCTACTCTTTTGCACATGCAATGCGGGTGAAACGATGATACCATGCCAAGTTCCAACATTTTCAGAGTTCATTTTGTAGTGATTTTAAATTTCACCGTCATTTAGCTCACTAAACAAATCGGTAAAAGACTGAAAAACAGCAAATGATGTCAGAACGTGTTGGAAATTGATGATGTCACTTTGAATGATGCATACTGAACGCAAAAATAGGCTGGAGTTCAAATAAGTTTTTAAAACATTGAAGTGCCCGTGTAACAGATGAGTTCTCGTCCGAAACCCTGATACTCCGAAAGAGATTGTCCAGTTTGTACATGAGGTGCATCCAGTTTTCGCCGTGACCCTCTCTACTCTTTTTCACATGCTATCCGGGTGAAATGATGATACCATGCCAACTTCCAACATTTTCAGAGTTCATTTTGTAGTGATTTTCAATTTCACCGTCATTTAGCTCTCTAAACAAATCGGAAAATGACTGAAAAATAGCAAATGATGTCAGAACGTGTTAGAAATTGATGACGTCGCTTTGAATGATGCATACTGAACGCAAAAATAGGCTGGAGTTCAAATAAGTTTTAAAAACATTGAAGTGTCCGTGTAACAGATGAGTTCTCGTCCGAAACCCTGATACTCCGAAAGAGATTGTCCAGTTTGTACATGAGGTGCATCCTCTACTCTTTTGCACATGCTATGCGGGTGAAATGATGATACCATGCCAAGTTGCAACATTTTCATAGTTCATTTTGTAGTGATTTTCAATTTCACCGTCATGTAGCTCTCTAAACAAATCGGTAAATGACTGAAAAATAGCAAATGATGTCAGAACGTGTTGGAAATTGATGATATCGCTTTGAATAATGCATACTAAACGCAAAAATAGGCTGGAGTTCAAATAAGTTTTAAAAACATTGAAGTGCCCGTGTAACAGATGAGTTCTCGTCCGAAACCCTGATACTCCGAAAGAGATTGTCCAGTTTGTACACGAGGTGCGTCCAGTTTTCGCTGTGACCCTCTCTACTCTTTTGCACATGTAATGCGGGTGAAACGATGATACCATGCCAAGTTCCAACATTTTCAGAGTTCATTTTGTAGTGATTTTTAATTTCACCGTCATTTAGCTCTCTAAACAAATCGGTAAAAGACTGAAAAACAGCAAATGATGTCAGAACGTGTTGGAAACTGATGACGTCACTTTGAATGATGTATACTGAACGCAAAAATAGGCTGGAGTTCAAATAAGTTTAAAAACATTGAAGTGCCTGTGTAATAGATGAGTTCTCGTCCGAAACCCTGATACTCCGAAAGAGATTGTCCAGTTTGTACACGAGGTGCGTCCAGTTTTCGCCGTGACCCTCTCTACTCTTTTGCACATGCAATGCGGGTGAAACGATGATACCATGCCAAGTTCCAACATTTTCAGAGTTCATTTTGTAGTGATTTTCAATTTCACCGTCATTTAGCTCTCTAAACAAATCGGTAACTGACTGAAAAACAGCAAATGATGTCAGAACGTGTTGGAAATTGATGACGTCGCTTTGAATGATGCATACTGAACGCAAAATAGGCTGGAGTTCAAATAAGTTTTAAAAACATTGAAGTGCCCGTGTAACAGATGAGTTCTCGTCCGAAACCCTGATACTCCGAAAGAGATTGTCCAGTTTGTACACGAGGTGCATCCTCTACTCTTTTGCACGTGCTATGCGGGTGAAATGATGATACCATGCCAAGTTCCAACATTTTCATAGTTCATTTTGTAGTGATTTTCAATTTCACCGTCATTTAGCTCTCTAAACAAATCGGTAAATGACTGAAAAACAGCAAATGATGTCAGAACATGTTGGAAATTGATGATGTCGCTTTGAATGATGCATACTAAACGCAAAAATAGGCTGGAGTTCAAATAAGTTTAAAAAACATTGAAGTGCCTGTGTAACAGATGAGTTCTCGTCCGAAACCCTGATACTCCGAAAGAGATTGTCCAGTTTGTACACGAGGTGCGTCCAGTTTTCGCCGTGACCCTCTCTACTCTTTTGCACATGCAATGCGGGTGAAATGATGATACCATGCCAAGTTCCAACATTTTCAGAGTTCATTTTGTAGTGATTTTCAATTTCACCGTCATTTAGCTCTCTAAACAAATCGGTAAATGACTGAAAAACTGCAAATGATGTCAGAACGTGTTGGAAATTGATGACGTCGCGTTGAATGATGCATACTGAACGCAAAAATTGGCTGGAGTTGAAATAAGTTTTAAAAACATTGAAGTGCCCGTGTAACAGATGAGTTCTTGTCCGAAACCCTGATACTCCGAAAGAGATTGTCCAGTTTGTCCACGAGGTGCGTCCAGTTTTCGCCGTGACCCTCTCTACTCTTTTGCACATGCAATGCGGGTGAAACGATGATACCATGCCAAGTTCCAACATTTTCAGAGTTCATTTTGTAGTGATTTTCAATTTCACCGTCATTTAGCTCTCTAAACAAATCGGTAAAAGACTGAAAAACAGCAAATGATGTCAGAACGTGTTGGAAATTGATGACGTCACTTTGAATGATGCATACTGAACGCAAAAATAGGCTGGAGTTCAAATAAGTTTTAAAAACATTGATATGCCCGTGTAATAGATGAGTTCTCGTCCGAAACCCTGATACTCCGAAAGAGATTGTCCAGTTTGTACATGAGGTGCGTCCAGTTTTCGCCGTGACCCTCTCTACTCTTTTGCACATGCAATGCGGGTGAAACGATGATACCATGGCAAGTTCCAACATTTTCAGAGTTCATTTTGTAGTGATTTTCAATTTCACTGTCATTTAGCTCTCTAAACAAATCGGTAAATGACTGAAAAACAGCAAATGATGTCAGAACGTGTTGGAAATTGATGACGTCGCTTTGAATGATGCATACTGAACGCAAAAATAGGCTGGAGTTCAAATAAGTTTTAAAAACATTGAAGTGCCCGTGTAACAGATGAGTTCTCGTCCGAAACCCTGATACTCCGAAAGAGATTGTCCAGTTTGTACACGAGGAGCGTCCAGTTTTCGCCGTGACCCATTCTACTCTTTTGCACATGCTATGCGGGTGAAATGATGATACCATGCCAAGTTCCAACATTTTCAGAGTTCATTTTGTAGTGATTTTCAATTTCACCGTCATTTAGCTCTCTAAACAAATCGGTAAATGACTGAAAAACAACAAATGATGTCAGAACGTGTTGGAAATTGATGACGTCGCTTTGAATTATGCATACTGAACGCAAAAATAGGCTAGAGTTCAAAATAAGTTTAAAAAACATTGAAGTGCCCATGTAACAGATGAGTTCTCGCCCGAAACCCTGATACTCCGAAAGAGATTATCCAGTTTGTACACGAGGTGCATCCTCTACTCTTTTGCACATGCTATGCGGGTGAAATGGTGATACCATGCCAAGTTCCAACAATTTCATAGTTCATTTTGTAGTGATTTTCAATTTCACCGTCATTTAGCTCTCTAAACAAATCGGTAAATGACTGAAAAACAGCAAATGATGTCAGAACGTGTTTGAAATTGATGATGTCGCTTTGAATGATGCATACTAAACGCAAAAATAGGCTGGAGTTCAAATAAGTTTAAAAAACATTGAAGTGCCCGTGTAACAGATGAGTTCTCGTCCGAAACCCTGATACTCCGAAAGAGATTGTCCAGTTTGTACACGAGGTGCGTCCAGTTTTCGCCGTGACCCTCTCTACTCTTTTGCACATGCAATGCGGGTGAAACGATGATACCATGCCAAGTTCCACCATTTTCAGAGTTCATTTTGTAGTGATTTTCAATTTCACCGTCATTTAGCTCTCTAAACAAATCGGTAAATGACTGAAAAACAGCAAATGATGTCAGAACGTGTTGGAAATTGATGACGTCGCTTTGAATGATGCATACTGAACGCAAAAATAGGCTGGAGTTCAAATAAGTTTTAAAAACATTGAAGTGCCCGTGTAACAGATGAGTTCTCGTCCGAAACCCTGATACTCCGAAAGAGATTATCCAGTTTGTACACGAGGTGCATCCAGTTTTCGCCGTGACCCTATCTACTCTTTTGCACATGCTATGCGGGTGAAATGATGATACCATGCCAAGTTCCAACATTTTCAGAGTTCATTTTGTAGTGATTTTCAATTTCACCGTCATTTAGCTCTCTAAACAAATCGGTAAATGACTGAAAAACAGCAAATGTTGTCAGAACGTGTTGGAAATTGATGACGTCGCTTTGAATGATGCATACTGAACGCAAAAATAGGCTGGAGTTCAAATAAGTTTTAAAAACATTGAAGTGCCCGTGTAACAGATGAGTTCTCGTCCGAAACCCTGATACTCCGAAAGAGATTATCCAGTTTGTACACGAGGTGCATCCAGTTTTCGCCGTGACCCTATCTACTCTTTTGCACATGCTATGCGGGTGAAATGATGATACCATGCCAAGTTCCAACATTTTCAGAGTTCATTTTGTAGTGATTTTCAATTTCACCGTCATTTAGCTCTCTAAACAAATCGGTAAATGACTGAAAAACAGCAAATGTTGTCAGAACGTGTTGGAAATTGATGACGTCGCTTTGAATGATGCATACTGAACGCAAAAATAGGCTGGAGTTCAAATAAGTTTAGAAAACATTGAAGTGCCCGTGTAACAGATGAGTTCTTGTCCGAAACCCTGATACTCCGAAAGAGATTGTCTAGTTTGTACACGAGGTGCGTCCAGTTTTCGCCGTGACCCTCTCTACTCTTTTGCACATGCAATGCGGGTGAAACGATGATACCATGCCAAGTTCCAACATTTTCAGAGTTCATTTTGTAGTGATTTTCAATTTCACCGTCATTTAGCTCTCTAAACAAATCGGTAAAAGACTGAAAAACAGCAAATGATGTCAGAACGTGTTGGAAATTGATGACGTCACTTTGAATGATGCATACTGAACGCAAAAATAGGCTGGAGTTCAAATAAGTTTTAAAAACATTGATATGCCCGTGTAATAGATGAGTTCTCGTCCGAAACCCTGATACTCCGAAAGAGATTGTCCAGTTTGTACATGAGGTGCGTCCAGTTTTCGCCGTGACCCTCTCTACTCTTTTGCACATGCAATGCGGGTGAAACGATGATACCATGGCAAGTTCCAACATTTTCAGAGTTCATTTTGTAGTGATTTTCAATTTCACTGTCATTTAGCTCTCTAAACAAATCGGTAAATGACTGAAAAACAGCAAATGATGTCAGAACGTGTTGGAAATTGATGACGTCGCTTTGAATGATGCATACTGAACGCAAAAATAGGCTGGAGTTCAAATAAGTTTTATAAACATTGAAGTGCCCGTGTAACAGATGAGTTCTCGTCCGAAACCCTGATACTCCGAAAGAGATTGTCCAGTTTGTACACGAGGAGCGTCCAGTTTTCGCCGTGACCCATTCTACTCTTTTGCACATGCTATGCGGGTGAAATGATGATACCATGCCAAGTTCCAACATTTTCAGAGTTCATTTTGTAGTGATTTTCAATTTCACCGTCATTTAGCTCTCTAAACAAATCGGTAAATGACTGAAAAACAACAAATGATGTCAGAACGTGTTGGAAATTGATGACGTCGCTTTGAATTATGCATACTGAACGCAAAAATAGGCTAGAGTTCAAAATAAGTTTAAAAAACATTGAAGTGCCCATGTAACAGATGAGTTCTCGCCCGAAACCCTGATACTACGAAAGAGATTATCCAGTTTGTACACGAGGTGCATCCTCTACTCTTTTGCACATGCTATGCGGGTGAAATGATGATACCATGCCAAGTTCCAACAATTTCATAGTTCATTTTGTAGTGATTTTCAATTTCACCGTCATTTAGCTCTCTAAACAAATCGGTAAATGACTGAAAAACAGCAAATGATGTCAGAACGTGTTTGAAATTGATGATGTCGCTTTGAATGATGCATACTAAACGCAAAAATAGGCTGGAGTTCAAATAAGTTTAAAAAACATTGAAGTGCCCGTGTAACAGATGAGTTCTCGTCCGAAACCCTGATACTCCGAAAGAGATTGTCCAGTTTGTACACGAGGTGCGTCCAGTTTTCGCCGTGACCCTCTCTACTCTTTTGCACATGCAATGCGGGTGAAACGATGATACCATGCCAAGTTCCACCATTTTCAGAGTTCATTTTGTAGTGATTTTCAATTTCACCGTCATTTAGCTCTCTAAACAAATCGGTAAATGACTGAAAAACAGCAAATGATGTCAGAACGTGTTGGAAATTGATGACGTCGCTTTGAATGATGCATACTGAACGCAAAAATAGGCTGGAGTTCAAATAAGTTTTAAAAACATTGAAGTGCCCGTGTAACAGATGAGTTCTCGTCCGAAACCCTGATACTCCGAAAGAGATTATCCAGTTTGTACACGAGGTGCATCCAGTTTTCGCCGTGACCCTATCTACTCTTTTGCACATGCTATGCGGGTGAAATGATGATACCATGCCAAGTTCCAACATTTTCAGAGTTCATTTTGTAGTGATTTTCAATTTCACCGTCATTTAGCTCTCTAAACAAATCGGTAAATGACTGAAAAACAGCAAATGTTGTCAGAACGTGTTGGAAATTGATGACGTCGCTTTGAATGATGCATACTGAACGCAAAAATAGGCTGGAGTTCAAATAAGTTTTAAAAACATTGAAGTGCCCGTGTAACAGATGAGTTCTCGTCCGAAACCCTGATACTCCGAAAGAGATTATCCAGTTTGTACACGAGGTGCATCCAGTTTTCGCCGTGACCCTATCTACTCTTTTGCACATGCTATGCGGGTGAAATGATGATACCATGCCAAGTTCCAACATTTTCAGAGTTCATTTTGTAGTGATTTTCAATTTCACCGTCATTTAGCTCTCTAAACAAATCGGTAAATGACTGAAAAACAGCAAATGTTGTCAGAACGTGTTGGAAATTGATGACGTCGCTTTGAATGATGCATACTGAACGCAAAAATAGGCTGGAGTTCAAATAAGTTTAGAAAACATTGAAGTGCCCGTGTAACAGATGAGTTCTTGTCCGAAACCCTGATACTCCGAAAGAGATTGTCTAGTTTGTACACGAGGTGCGTCCAGTTTTCGCCGTGACCCTCTCTACTCTTTTGCACATGCAATGCGGGTGAAACGATGATACCATGCCAAGTTCCAACATTTTCAGAGTTCATTTTGTAGTGATTTTCAATTTCACCGTCATTTAGCTCTCTAAACAAATCGGTAAATGACTGAAAAACAGCAAATGTTGTCAGAACGTGTTGGAAATTGATGACGTCGCTTTGAATGATGCATACTGAACGCAAAAATAGGCTGGAGTTCAAATAAGTTTAGAAAACATTGAAGTGCCCGTGTAACAGATGAGTTCTTGTCCGAAACCCTGATACCCCGAAAGAGATTGTCTAGTTTGTACACGAGGTGCGTCCAGTTTTCGCCGTGACCCTCTCTACTCTTTTGCACATGCAATGCGGGTGAAACGATGATACCATGCCAAGTTCCAACATTTTCAGAGTTCATTTTGTAGTGATTTTCAATTTCACCGTCATTTAGCTCTCTAAACAAATCGGTAAAAGACTGAAAAACAGCTAATGATGTCAGAACGTGTTGGAAATTGATGACGTCGCTTTGAATGATGCATACTGAACGCAAAAATAAGCTGGAGTTCAAATAAGTTTTAAAAACATTGAAGTGCCCGTGTAACAGATGAGTTCTCGTTCGAAACCCTGATACTCCGAAAGAGATTGTCCAGTTTGTACACGAGGAACGTCCAGTTCTCGCCGTGACCCATTCTACTCTTTTGCACATGCTATGCGGGTGAAACGATGATACCATGCCAAGTTCCAACATTTTCAGAGTTCATTTTGTAGTGATTTTCAATTTCACCGTCATTTAGCTCTCTAAACAAATCGGTAAATGACTGAAAAACAGCAAATGATGTCAGAACGTGTTGGAAATTGATGACGTCGCTTTGAATGATGCATACTGAACGCAAAAATAGGCTGGAGTTTAAATAAGTTTAAAAAACATTGAAGTGCCGGTGTAACAGATGAGTTCTCGTCCGAAACCCTGATACTCCGAAAGAGATTGTCCAGTTTGTACACGAGGTGCGTCCAGTTTTCGCCGTGACCCTCTCTACTCTTTTGCACATGCAATGCGGGTGAAACGATGATACCATGCCAAGTTCCACCATTTTCAGAGTTCATTTTGTAGTGATTTTCAATTTCACCGTCATTTAGCTCTCTAAACAAATCGGTAAATGACTGAAAAACAGCAAATGATGTCAGAACGTGTTGGAAATAGATGACGTCGCTTTGAATGATGCATACTGAACGCAAAAATAGGCTGGAGTTCAAATAAGTTTTAAAAACATTGAAGTGCCCGTGTAACAGATGAGTTCTCGTCCGAAACCCTGATACTCCGAAAGAGATTATCCAGTTTGTACACGAGGTGCATCCAGTTTTCGCCGTGACCCTATCTACTCTTTTGCACATGCTATGCGGGTGAAATGATGATACCATGCCTAGTTCCAACATTTTCAGAGTTCATTTTGTAGTGATTTTCAATTTCACCGTCATTTAGCTCTCTAAACAAATCGGTAAATGACTGAAAAACAGCAAATGTTGTCAGAACGTGTTGGAAATTGATGACGTCGCTTTGAATGATGCATACTGAACGCAAAAATAGGCTGGAGTTCAAATAAGTTTAGAAAACATTGAAGTGCCCGTGTAACAGATGAGTTCTTGTCCGAAACCCTGATACTCCGAAAGAGATTGTCTAGTTTGTACACGAGGTGCGTCCAGTTTTCGCCGTGACCCTCTCTACTCTTTTGCACATGCAATGCGGGTGAAACGATGATACCATGCCAAGTTCCAACATTTTCAGAGTTCATTTTGTAGTGATTTTCAATTTCACCGTCATTTAGCTCTCTAAACAAATCGGTAAAAGACTGAAAAACAGCAAATGATGTCAGAACGTGTTGGAAATTGATGACGTCACTTTGAATGATGCATACTGAACGCAAAAATAGGCTGGAGTTCAAATAAGTTGAAAAACATTGAAGTGCCCGTGTAATAGATGAGTTCTCGTCTGAAACCCTGATACCCCGAAACAGATTGTCCAGTTTGTACACGAGGAGCGTCTAGTTTTCGCCGTGACCCTCTCTACTCTTTTGCACATGCTATGCGGGTGAAATGATGATACCATGCCAAGTTCCAACATTTTCAGAGTTCATTTTGTAGTGATTTTCAATTTCACCGTCATTTAGCTCTTTAAACAAATCGGTAAATGACTGAAAAACAGCTAATGATGTCAGAACGTGTTGGAAATTGATGACGTCGCTTTGAATGATGCATACTGAACGCAAAAATAAGCTGGAGTTCAAATAAGTGTTAAAAACATTGAAGTGCCCGTGTAACAGATGAGTTCTCGTCCGAAACCCTGATACTCCGAAAGAGATTGTCCAGTTTGTACACGAGGAACGTCCAGTTTTCGCCGTGACCCATTCTACTCTTTTGCACATGCTATGCGGGTGAAACGATGATACCATGCCAAGTTCCAACATTTTCAGAGTTCATTTTGTAGTGATTTTCAATTTCACCGTCATTTAGCTCTCTAAACAAATCGGTAAATGACTGAAAAACAGCAAATGATGTCAGAACGTGTTGGAAATTGATGACGTCGCTTTGAATGATGCATACTGAACGCAAAAATAGGCTGGGGTTCAAATAAGTTTAAAAACATTGAAGTGCCCGTGTAATAGATGAGTTCTCGTCTGAAACCCTGATAACCCGAAACAGATTGTCCAGTTTGTACACGAGGAGCGTCTAGTTTTCGCCGTGACCCTCTCTACTCTTTTGCACATGCTATGCGGGTGAAATGATGATACCATGCCAAGTTCCAACATTTTCAGAGTTCATTTTGTAGTGATTTTCAATTTCACCGTCATTTAGCTCTTTAAACAAATCGGTAAATGACTGAAAAACAGCTAATGATGTCAGAACGTGTTGGAAATTGATGACGTCGCTTTGAATGATGCATACTGAACGCAAAAATAAGCTGGAGTTCAAATAAGTTTTAAAAACATTGAAGTGCCCGTGTAACAGATGAGTTCTCGTCCGAAACCCTGATACTCCGAAAGAGATTGTCCAGTTTGTACACGAGGAACGTCCAGTTTTCGCCGTGACCCATTCTACTCTTTTGCACATGCTATGCGGGTGAAACGATGATACCATGCCAAGTTCCACCATTTTCAGAGTTCATTTTGTAGTGATTTTCAATTTCACCGTCATTTAGCTCTCTAAACAAATCGGTAAATGACTGAAAAACAGCAAATGATGTCAGAACGTGTTGGAAATTGATGACGTCGCTTTGAATGATGCATACTGAACGCAAAAATAGGCTGGAGTTCAAATAAGTTTTAAAAACATTGAAGTGCCCGTGTAACAGATGAGTTCTCGTCCGAAACCCTGATACTCCGAAAGAGATTATCCAGTTTGTACACGAGGTGCATCCAGTTTTCGCCGTGACCCTATCTACTCTTTTGCACATGCTATGCGGGTGAAACGATGATACCATGCCAAGTTCCAACATTTTCAGAGTTCATGTTGTAGTGATTTTCAATTTCACCGTCATTTAGCTCTCTAAACAAATCGGTAAATGACTGAAAAACAGCAAATGATGTCAGAACGTGTTGGAAATTGATGACGTCGCTTTGAATGATGCATACTGAACGCAAAAATAGGCTGGAGTTCAAATAAGTTTAAAAAACATTGAAGTGCCCGTGTAACAGATGAGTTCTCGTCTGAAACCCTGATACTCCGAAAGAGATTGTCCAGTTTGTACATGAGGTGCATCTTCTACTCTTTTGCACATGCTATGCGGGTGAAATGATGATACCATGCCAAGTTCCAACATTTTCAGAGTTCATTTTGTAGTGATTTTCAATTTCACCGTCATTTAGCTCTCTAAACAAATCGGTAAATGACTAAAAAACAGCAAATGATGTCAGAACGTGTTGGAAATTGATGATGTCGCTTTGAATGATGCATACAAAACGCAAAAATAGGCTGGAGTTCAAATAAGTTTTAAAAACATTGAAGTGCCCGTGTAACAGATGAGTTCTCGTCCGAAACCCTGATACTCCGAAAGAGATTGTCCAGTTTGTACACGAGGTGCGTCCAGTTTTCGCCGTGACCCTCTCTACTCTTTTGCACATGCAATGCGGGTGAAACGATGATACCATGCCAAGTTCCAACATTTTCAGAGTTCATTTTGTAGTGATTTTCAATTTCACCGTCATTTAGCTCTCTAAAAAAATCGGTAAATGACTGAAAAACAGCAAATGATGTCAGAACGTGTTGGAAATTGATGACGTCGCTTTGAATGATGCATACTGAACGCAAAAATAGGCTGGAGTTCAAATAAGTTTTAAAAACATTGAAGTGCCCGTGTAACAGATGAGTTTTCGTCCGAAACCCTGATACTCCGAAAGAGATTATCCAGTTTGTACACGAGGTGCATCCAGTTTTCGCCGTGACCCTATCTACTCTTTTGCACATGCTATGCGGGTGAAATGATGATACGATGCCAAGTTCCAACATTTTCAGAGTTCATTTTGTAGTGATTTTCAATTTCACCGTCATTTAGCTCTCTAAACAAATCGGTAAATGACTGAAAAACAGCAAATGTTGTCAGAACGTGTTGGAAATTGATGACGTCGCTTTGAATGATGCATACTGAACGCAAAAATAGGCTGGAGTTCAAATAAGTTTAGAAAACATTGAAGTGCCCGTGTAACAGATGAGTTCTTGTCCGAAACCCTGATACTCCGAAAGAGATTGTCTAGTTTGTACACGAGGTGCGTCCAGTTTTCGCCGTGACCCTCTCTACTCTTTTGCACATGCAATGCGGGTGAAACGATGATACCATGCCAAGTTCCAACATTTTCAGAGTTCATTTTGTAGTGATTTTCAATTTCACCGTCATTTAGCTCTCTAAACAAATCGGTAAAAGACTGAAAAACAGCAAATGATGTCAGAACGTGTTGGAAATTGATGACGTCACTTTGAATGATGCATACTGAACGCAAAAATAGGCTGGAGTTCAAATAAGTTTAAAAACATTGAAGTGCCCGTGTAATAGATGAGTTCTCGTCTGAAACCCTGATACCCCGAAACAGATTGTCCAGTT
Organism: Aegilops tauschii subsp. strangulata; assembly: GCF_002575655.3. Taxonomy (NCBI): domain Eukaryota; kingdom Viridiplantae; phylum Streptophyta; class Magnoliopsida; order Poales; family Poaceae; genus Aegilops; species Aegilops tauschii. The sequence continues at coordinate 503,841,616 of NC_053037.3, forward strand.
TGTACACGAGGAGCGTCTAGTTTTCGCCGTGACCCTCTCTACTCTTTTGCACATGCTATGCGGGTGAAATGATGATACCATGCCAAGTTCCAACATTTTCAGAGTTCATTTTGTAGTGATTTTCAATTTCACCGTCATTTAGCTCTTTAAACAAATCGGTAAATGACTGAAAAACAGCTAATGATGTCAGAACGTGTTGGAAATTGATGACGTCTCTTTGAATGATGCATACTGAACGCAAAAATAAGCTGGAGTTCAAATAAGTTTTAAAAACATTGAAGTGCCCGTGTAACAGATGAGTTCTCGTCCGAAACCCTGATACTCCGAAAGAGATTGTCCAGTTTGTACACGAGGAACGTCCAGTTTTCGCCGTGACCCATTCTACTCTTTTGCACATGCTATGCGGGTGAAACGATGATACCATGCCAAGTTCCACCATTTTCAGAGTTCATTTTGTAGTGATTTTCAATTTCACCGTCATTTAGCTCTCTAAACAAATCGGTAAATGACTGAAAAACAGCAAATGATGTCAGAACGTGTTGGAAATTGATGACGTCGCTTTGAATGATGCATACTGAACGCAAAAATAGGCTGGAGTTCAAATAAGTTTTAAAAACATTGAAGTGCCCGTGTAACAGATGAGTTCTCGTCCGAAACCCTGATACTCCGAAAGAGATTATCCAGTTTGTACACGAGGTGCATCCAGTTTTCGCCGTGACCCTATCTACTCTTTTGCACATGCTATGCGGGTGAAATGATGATACCATGCCAAGTTCCAACATTTTCAGAGTTCATTTTGTAGTGATTTTCAATTTCACCGTCATTTAGCTCTCTAAACAAATCGGTAAATGACTGAAAAACAGCAAATGATGTCAGAACGTGTTGGAAATTGATGACGTCGCTTTGAATGATGCATACTGAACGCAAAAATAGGCTGGAGTTCAAATAAGTTTAAAAACATTGAAGTGCCCGTGTAATAGATGAGTTCTCGTCTGAAACCCTGATAACCCGAAACAGATTGTCCAGTTTGTACACGAGGAGCGTCTAGTTTTCGCCGTGACCCTCTCTACTCTTTTGCACATGCTATGCGGGTGAAATGATGATACCATGCCAAGTTCCAACATTTTCAGAGTTCATTTTGTAGTGATTTTCAATTTCACCGTCATTTAGCTCTTTAAACAAATCGGTAAATGACTGAAAAACAGCTAATGATGTCAGAACGTGTTGGAAATTGATGACGTCTCTTTGAATGATGCATACTGAACGCAAAAATAAGCTGGAGTTCAAATAAGTTTTAAAAACATTGAAGTGCCCGTGTAACAGATGAGTTCTCGTCCGAAACCCTGATACTCCGAAAGAGATTGTCCAGTTTGTACACGAGGAACGTCCAGTTTTCGCCGTGACCCATTCTACTCTTTTGCACATGCTATGCGGGTGAAACGATGATACCATGCCAAGTTCCACCATTTTCAGAGTTCATTTTGTAGTGATTTTCAATTTCACCGTCATTTAGCTCTCTAAACAAATCGGTAAATGACTGAAAAACAGCAAATGATGTCAGAACGTGTTGGAAATTGATGACGTCGCTTTGAATGATGCATACTGAACGCAAAAATAGGCTGGAGTTCAAATAAGTTTTAAAAACATTGAAGTGCCCGTGTAACAGATGAGTTCTCGTCCGAAACCCTGATACTCCGAAAGAGATTATCCAGTTTGTACACGAGGTGCATCCAGTTTTCGCCGTGACCCTATCTACTCTTTTGCACATGCTATGCGGGTGAAATGATGATACCATGCCAAGTTCCAACATTTTCAGAGTTCATTTTGTAGTGATTTTCAATTTCACCGTCATTTAGCTCTCTAAACAAATCGGTAAATGACTGAAAAACAGCAAATGTTGTCAGAACGTGTTGGAAATTGATGACGTCACTTTGAATGATGCATACTGAACGCAAAAATAGGCTGGAGTTCAAATAAGTTTAGAAAACATTGAAGTGCCCGTGTAACAGATGAGTTCTTGTCCGAAACCCTGATACTCCGAAAGAGATTGTCTAGTTTGTACACGAGGTGCGTCCAGTTTTCGCCGTGACCCTCTCTACTCTTTTGCACATGCAATGCGGGTGAAACGATGATACCATGCCAAGTTCCAACATTTTCAGAGTTCATTTTGTAGTGATTTTCAATTTCACCGTCATTTAGCTCTCTAAACAAATCGGTAAAAGACTGAAAAACAGCAAATGATGTCAGAACGTGTTGGAAATTGATGACGTCACTTTGAATGATGCATACTGAACGCAAAAATAGGCTGGAGTTCAAATAAGTTTAAAAACATTGAAGTGCCCGTGTAATAGATGAGTTCTCGTCTGAAACCCTGATACCCCGAAACAGATTGTCCAGTTTGTACACGAGGAGCGTCTAGTTTTCGCCGTGACCCTCTCTACTCTTTTGCACATGCTATGCGGGTGAAATGATGATACCATGCCAAGTTCCAACATTTTCAGAGTTCATTTTGTAGTGATTTTCAATTTCACCGTCATTTAGCTCTTTAAACAAATCGGTAAATGACTGAAAAACAGCTAATGATGTCAGAACGTGTTGGAAATTGATGACGTCGCTTTCAATGATGCATACTGAACGCAAAAATAAGCTGGAGTTCAAATAAGTTTTAAAAACATTGAAGTGCCCGTGTAACAGATGAGTTCTCGTCCGAAACCCTGATACTCCGAAAGAGATTGTCCAGTTTGTACACGAGGAACGTCCAGTTTTCGCCGTGACCCATTCTACTCTTTTGCACATGCTATGCGGGTGAAACGATGATACCATGCCAAGTTCCAACATTTTCAGAGTTCATTTTGTAGTGATTTTCAATTTCACCGTCATTTAGCTCTCTAAACAAATCGGTAAATGACTGAAAAACAGCAAATGATGTCAGAACGTGTTGGAAATTGATGACGTCGCTTTGAATGATGCATACTGAACGCAAAAATAGGCTGGAGTTCAAATAAGTTTAAAAAACATTGAAGTGCCCGTGTAACAGATGAGTTCTCGTCTGAAACCCTGATACTCCGAAAGAGATTGTCCAGTTTATACATGAGGTGCATCCTCTACTCTTTTGCACATGCTATGCGGGTGAAATGATGATACCATGCCAAGTTCCAACATTTTCAGAGTTCATTTTGTAGTGATTTTCAATTTCACCGTCATTTAGCTCTCTAAACAAATCGGTAAATGACTAAAAAACAGCAAATGATGTCAGAACGTGTTGGAAATTGATGATGTCGCTTTGAATGATGCATACAAAACGCAAAAATAGGCTGGAGTTCAAATAAGTTTTAAAAACATTGAAGTGCCCGTGTAACAGATGAGTTCTCGTCCGAAACCCTGATACTCCGAAAGAGATTGTCCAGTTTGTACACGAGGTGCGTCCAGTTTTCGCCGTGACCCTCTCTACTCTTTTGCACATGCAATGCGGGTGAAACGATGATACCATGCCAAGTTCCAACATTTTCAGAGTTCATTTTGTAGTGATTTTCAATTTCACCGTCATTTAGCTCTCTAAAAAAATCGGTAAATGACTGAAAAACAGCAAATGATGTCAGAACGTGTTGGAAATTGATCACGTCGCTTTGAATGATGCATACTGAACTCAAAAATAGGCTGGAGTTCAAATAAGTTTTAAAAACATTGAAGTGCCCGTGTAACAGATGAGTTCTCGTCCGAAACCCTGATACTCCGAAAGAGATTATCCAGTTTGTACACGAGGTGCATCCAGTTTTCGCCGTGACCCTATCTACTCTTTTGCACATGCTATGCGGGTGAAATGATGATACCATGCCAAGTTCCAACATTTTCAGAGTTCATTTTGTAGTGATTTTCAATTTCACCGTCATTAGCTCTCTAAACAAATCGGTAAATGACTGAAAAACAACAAATGTTGTCAGAACGTGTTGGAAATTGATGACGTCGCTTTGAGTGATGCATACTGAACGCAAAAATAGGCTGGAGTTCAAATAAGTTTAAAAAACATTGAAGTGCCCGTGTAACAGATGAGTTCTTGTCCGGAACCCTGATACTCCGAAAGAGATTGTCTAGTTTGTACACGAGGTGCGTCCAGTTTTCGCCGTGACCCTCTCTACTCTTTTGCACATGCAATGCGGGTGAAACGATGATACCATGCCAAGTTCCAACATTATCAGAGTTCATTTTGTAGTGATTTTCAATTTCACCTTCATTTAGCTCTCTAAACAAATCGGTAAAAGACTGAAAAACAGCAAATGATGTCAGAACGTGTTGGAAATTCATGATGTCACTTTGAATGATGCATACTGAACGCAAAAATAGGCTGGAGTTCAAATAAGTATAAAAACATTGAAGTGCCCGTGTAATAGATGAGTTCTCGTCTGAAACCCTGATACCCCAAAAGAGATTGTCCAGTTTGTACACGAGGAGCGTCTAGTTTTCGCCGTGACCCTCTCTACTCTTTTGCACATGCTATGCGGGTGAAATGATGATACCATGCCAAGTTCCAACATTTTCAGAGTTCATTTTGTAGTGATTTTCAATTTCACCGTCATTTAGCTCTCTAAACAAATCGGTAAATGACTGAAAAACAGCTAATGATGTCAGAACGTGTTGGAAATTGATGACGTCGCTTTGAATGATGCATACTGAATGCAAAAATAAGCTGGAGTTCAAATAAGTTTTAAAAACATTGAAGTGCCCGTGTAACAGATGAGTTCTCGTCCGAAACCCTGATACTCCGAAAGAGATTGTCCAGGTTGTACACGAGGAGCGTCCAGTTTTCGCCGTGACCCATTCTACTCTTTTGCACATGCTATGCGGGTGAAACGATGATACCATGCCAAGTTCCAACATTTTCAGAGTTCATTTTGTAGTGATTTTCAATTTCACCGTCATTTAGCTCTCTAAACAAATCGGTAAATGACTGAAAAACAGCAAATGATGTCAGAACGTGTTGGAAATTGATGACGTCGCTTTGAATGATGCATACTGAACGCAAAAATAGGCTGGAGTTCAAATAAGTTTTAAAAACATTGAAGTGCCCGTGTAACAGATGAGTTCTCGTCTGAAACCCTGATACTCCGAAAGAGATTGTCCAGTTTGTACATGAGGTGCAACGTCTACTCTTTTGCACATGCTATGCGGGTGAAACGATGGTACCATGCCAAGTTCCAACATTTTCAGAGTTCATTTTGTAGTGATTTTCAATTTCACCGTCATTTAGCTCTCTAAACAAATCGGTAAATGACTAAAAAACAGCAAATGATGTCAGAACGTGTTGGAAATTGATGATGTCGCTTTGAATGATGCATACAAAATTCAAAAATAGGCTGGAGTTCAGATAAGTTTTAAAAACATTGAAGTGCCTGTGTAACAGATGAGTTCTCGTCCGAAACCCTGATACTCCAAAAGAGATTGTCCAGTTTGTACACGAGGTGCGTCCAGTTTTCGCCGTGACCCTCTCTACTCTTTTGCACATGCAATGCGGGTGAAATGATGATACCATGCCAAGTTCCAACATTTTCAGAGTTCATTTTGTAGTGATTTTCAATTTCACCGTCATTTAGCTCTCTAAACAAATCGGTAAATGACTGAAAAACAGCAAATGATGTCAGAACGTGTTGGAAATTGATGACGTCGCTTTGAATGATGCATACTGAACGCAAAAATAGGCTGGAGTTCAAATAAGTTTTAAAAACATTGAAGTGCCCGTGTAACAGATGAGTTCTCGTCTGAAACCCTGATACTCCGAAAGAGATTGTCCAGTTTGTACATGAGGTGCAACGTCTACTCTTTTGCACATGCTATGCGGGTGAAACGATGGTACCATGCCAAGTTCCAACATTTTCAGAGTTCATTTTGTAGTGATTTTCAATTTCACCGTCATTTAGCTCTCTAAACAAATCGGTAAATGACTAAAAAACAGCAAATGATGTCAGAACGTGTTGGAAATTGATGATGTCGCTTTGAATGATGCATACAAAATGCAAAAATAGGCTGGAGTTCAGATAAGTTTTAAAAACATTGAAGTGCCTGTGTAACAGATGAGTTCTCGTCCGAAACCCTGATACTCCAAAAGAGATTGTCCAGTTTGTACACGAGGTGCGTCCAGTTTTCGCCGTGACCCTCTCTACTCTTTTGCACATGCAATGCGGGTGAAACGATGATACCATGCCAAGTTCCAACATTTTCAGAGTTCATTTTGTAGTGATTTTCAATTTCACCGTCATTTAGCTCTCTAAACAAATCGGTAAAAGACTGAAAAACAGCAAATGATGTCAGAACGTGTTGGAAATTGATGACGTCGCTTTGAATGATGCATACTGAACGCAAAAATAGGCTGGAGTTCAAATAAGTTTTAAAAACATTGAAGTGCCCGTGTAACAGATGAGTTCTCGTCCGAAACCCTGATACTCCGAAAGAGATTATCCAGTTTGTACACGAGGTGCATCCAGTTTTCGCCGTGACCCTATCTACTCTTTTGCACATGCTATGCGGGTGAAATGATGATACCATGCCAAGTTCCAATATTTTCAGAGTTCATTTTGTAGTGATTTTCAATTTCACCGTCATTTAGCTCTCTAAACAAATCGGTAAATGACTGAAAAACAGCTAATGATGTCAGAACGTGTTGGAAAATTATGACGTCGCTTTGAATGATGCATACTGAATGCAAAAATAAGCTGGAGTTCAAATAAGTTTTAAAAACATTGAAGTGCCCGTGTAACAGATGAGTTCTCGTCCGAAACCCTGATACTCCGAAAGAGATTGTCCAGTTTGTACACGAGGAGCGTCCAGTTTTCGCCGTGACCCATTCTACTCTTTTGCACATGCAATGCGGGTGAAACGATGATACCATGCCAAGTTCCAACATTTTCAGAGTTCATTTTGTAGTGATTTTCAATTTCACCGTCATTTAGCTCTCTAAAAAAATCGGTAAATGACTGAAAAACAGCAAATGATGTCAGAACGTGTTGGAAATTGATGACGTCGCTTTGAATGATGCATACTGAACTCAAAAATAGGCTGGAGTTCAAATAAGTTTTAAAAACATTGAAGTGCCCGTGTAACAGATGAGTTCTCGTCCGAAACCCTGATACTCCGAAAGAGATTATCCAGTTTGTACACGAGGTGCATCCAGTTTTCGCCGTGACCCTATCTACTCTTTTGCACATGCTATGCGGGTGAAATGATGATACCATGCCAAGTTCCAACATTTTCAGAGTTCATTTTGTAGTGATTTTCAATTTCACCGTCATTTAGCTCTCTAAACAAATCGGTAAATGACTGAAAAACAACAAATGTTGTCAGAACGTGTTGGAAATTGATGACGTCGCTTTGAGTGATGCATACTGAACGCAAAAATAGGCTGGAGTTCAAATAAGTTTAAAAAACATTGAAGTGCCCGTGTAACAGATGAGTTCTTGTCCGAAACCCTGATACTCCGAAAGAGATTGTCCAGTTTGTACACGAGGTGCGTCCAGTTTTCGCCGTGACCCTCTCTACTCTTTTGCACATGCAATGCGGGTGAAACGATGATACCATGCCAAGTTCCAACATTTTCAGAGTTCATTTTGTAGTGATTTTCAATTTCACCGTCATTTAGCTCTCTAAACAAATCGGTAAATGACTAAAAAACAGCAAATGATGTCAGAACGTGTTGGAAATTGATGATGTCGCTTTGAATCATGCATACTGAACGCAAAAATAGGCTGGAGTTCAAATAAGTTTAAAAAACATTGAAGTGCCCATGTAACAGATGAGTTCTCGTCCGAAACCCTGATACTCCGAAAGAGATAATCCTGTTTGTACACGAGGTGCGTCCAGTTTTTGCCGTGACCCTCTCTACTCTTTTGCACATGCTATGCGGGTGAAATGATGATACCATGCCAAGTTCGAACATTTTCAGAGTTCATTTTGTAGTGATTTTCAATTTCACCGTCATTTAGCTCTCTAAACAAATCGGTAAATGACTGAAAAACAGCTAATGATGTCAGAACGTGTTGGAAATTGATGACGTCACTTTGAATGATGCATACTGAACGCAAAAATAGGCTGGAGTTCAAATAAGTTTAAAAACATTGAAGTGCCCGTGTAATAGATGAGTTCTTGTCTGAAACCCTGATACTCCGAAAGAGATTGTCCAGTTTGTACACGAGGAGCGTCCAGTTTTCGCCGTGACCCTCTCTACTCTTTTGCACATGCTATGCGGGTGAAATAATGATACCATGCCAAGTTCCAACATTTTCAGAGTTCATTTTGTAGTGATTTTCAATTTCACCGTCATTTAGCTCTCTAAACAAATCGGTAAATGACTGAAAACAGCAAATGATGTCAGAACGTGTTGGAAATTGATGACGTCGCTTTGAATGATGCATACTGAACGCAAAAATAGGCTGGAGTTCAAATAAGTTTTAAAAACATTGAAGTGCCCGTGTAATAGATGAGTTCTCGTCCGAACCCCTGATATTCCGAAAGAGATTGTCCAGTTTGTACACGAGGTGCATCCAGTTTTCGCCGTGACCCTCTCTACTCTTTTGCACATGCTATGCGGGTGAAATGATGATACCATGCCAACTTCCAACATTTTCAGAGTTCATTTTGTAGTGATTTTCAATTTCACCGTCATTTAGCTCTCTAAACAAATCGGTAAATGACTGAAAAACAGCAAATGATGTCAGAACGTGTTGGAAATTGATGACGTCGCTTTGAATGATGCATACTGAACGCAAAAATAGGCTGGAGTTCAAATAAGTTTTAAAAACATTGAAGTGCCCGTGTAACAGATGAGTTCTCGTCCGAAACCCTGATACTCCGAAAGAGAATGTCCAGTTTGTACACGAGGAGCGTCCAGTTTTCGCCGTGACCCATTCTACTCTTTTGCACACGCTATGCGGGTGAAACGATGATACCATGCCAAGTTCCAACATTTTCAGAGTTCATTTTGTAGTGATTTTCAATTTCACTGTCATTTAGCTCTCTAAACAAATCGGTAAAAGACTGAAAAACAGCAAATGATGTCAGAACGTGTTGGAAATTGATGACGTCGCTTTGAATGATGCATACTGAACGCAAAAATAGGCTGGAGTTCAAATAAGTTTTAAAACATTGAAGTGCCCGTGTAACAGATGAGTTCTCGTCCGAAACCCTGATACTCCGAAAGAGATTATCCAGTTTGTACACGAGGTGCATCCAGTTTTCGCCGTGACCCTATCTACTCTTTTGCACATGCTATGCGGGTGAAATTATGATACCATGTCAAGTTCCAATATTTTCAGAGTTCATTTTGTAGTGATTATCAATTTCACCGTCATTTAGCTCTCTAAACAAATCGGTAAATGACTGAAAAACAGCTAATGATGTCAGAACGTGTTGGAAAATTATGACGTCGCTTTGAATGATGCATACTGAATGCAAAAATAAGCTGGAGTTCAAATAAGTTTTAAAAACATTGAAGTGCCCGTGTAACAGATGAGTTCTCGTCCGAAACCCTGATACTCCGAAAGAGATTGTCCAGTTTGTACACGAGGAGCGTCCAGTTTTCGCCGTGACCCATTCTACTCTTTTGCACATGCAATGCGGGTGAAACGATGATACCATGCCAAGTTCCAACATTTTCAGAGTTCATTTTGTAGTGATTTTCAATTTCACCGTCATTTAGCTCTCTAAAAAAATCGGTAAATGACTGAAAAACAGCAAATGATGTCAGAACGTGTTGGAAATTGATGACGTCGCTTTGAATGATGCATACTGAACTCAAAAATAGGCTGGAGTTCAAATAAGTTTTAAAAACATTGAAGTGCCCGTGTAACAGATGAGTTCTCGTCCGAAACCCTGATACTCCGAAAGAGATTATCCAGTTTGTACACGAGGTGCATCCAGTTTTCGCCGTGACCCTATCTACTCTTTTGCACATGCTATGCGGGTGAAATGATGATACCATGCCAAGTTCCAACATTTTCAGAGTTCATTTTGTAGTGATTTTCAATTTCACCGTCATTTAGCTCTCTAAACAAATCGGTAAATGACTGAAAAACAACAAATGTTGTCAGAACGTGTTGGAAATTGATGACGTCGCTTTGAGTGATGCATACTGAACGCAAAAATAGGCTGGAGTTCAAATAAGTTTAAAAAACATTGAAGTGCCCGTGTAACAGATGAGTTCTTGTCCGAAACCCTGATACTCCGAAAGAGATTGTCCAGTTTGTACACGAGGTGCGTCCAGTTTTCGCCGTGACCCTCTCTACTCTTTTGCACATGCAATGCGGGTGAAACGATGATACCATGCCAAGTTCCAACATTTTCAGAGTTCATTTTGTAGTGATTTTCAATTTCACCGTCATTTAGCTCTCTAAAAAAATCGGTAAATGACTGAAAAACAGCAAATGATGTCAGAACGTGTTGGAAATTGATGACGTCGCTTTGAATGATGCATACTGAACTCAAAAATAGGCTGGAGTTCAAATAAGTTTTAAAAACATTGAAGTGCCCGTGTAACAGATGAGTTCTCGTCCGAAACCCTGATACTCCGAAAGAGATTATCCAGTTTGTACACGAGGTGCATCCAGTTTTCGCCATGACCCTATCTACTCTTTTGCACATGCTATGCGGGTGAAATGATGATACCATGCCAAGTTCCAACATTTTCAGAGTTCATTTTGTAGTGATTTTCAATTTCACCGTCATTTAGCTCTCTAAACAAATCGGTAAATGACTGAAAAACAACAAATGTTGTCAGAACGTGTTGGAAATTGATGATGTCGCTTTGAGTGATGCATACTGAACGCAAAAATAGGCTGGAGTTCAAATAAGTTTAAAAAACATTGAAGTGCCCGTGTAACAGATGAGTTCTTGTCCGAAACCCTGATACTCCGAAAGAGATTGTCTAGTTTGTACACGAGGTGCGTCCAGTTTTCGCCGTGACCCTCTCTACTCTTTTGCACATGCAATGCGGGTGAAACGATGATACCATGCCAAGTTCCAACATTATCAGAGTTCATTTTGTAGTGATTTTCAATTTCACCTTCATTTAGCTCTCTAAACAAATCGGTAAAAGACTGAAAAACAGCAAATGATGTCAGAACGTGTTGGAAATTCATGACGTCACTTTGAATGATGCATACTGAACGCAAAAATAGGCTGGAGTTCAAATAAGTATAAAAACATTGAAGTGCCCGTGTAATAGATGAGTTCTCGTCTGAAACCCTGATACCCCAAAAGAGATTGTCCAGTTTGTACACGAGGAGCGTCTAGTTTTCGCCGTGACCCTCTCTACTCTTTTGCACATGCTATGCGGGTGAAATGATGATACCATGCCAAGTTCCAACATTTTCAGAGTTCATTTTGTAGTGATTTTCAATTTCACCGTCATTTAGCTCTCTAAACAAATCGGTAAATGACTGAAAAACAGCTAATGATGTCAGAACGTGTTGGAAATTGATGACGTCGCTTTGAATGATGCATACTGAATGCAAAAATAAGCTGGAGTTCAAATAAGTTTTAAAAACATTGAAGTGCCTGTGTAACAGATGAGTTCTCGTCCGAAACCCTGATACTCCGAAAGAGATTGTCCAGTTTGTACACGAGGAGCGTCCAGTTTTCGCCGTGACCCATTCTACTCTTTTGCACATGCTATGCGGGTGAAACGATGATACCATGCCAAGTTCCAACATTTTCAGAGTTCATTTTGTAGTGATTTTCAATTTCACCGTCATTTAGCTCTCTAAACAAATCGGTAAATGACTGAAAAACAGCAAATGATGTCAGAACGTGTTGGAAATTGATGACGTCGCTTTGAATGATGCATACTGAACGCAAAAATAGGCTGGAGTTCAAATAAGTTTAAAAAACATTGAAGTGCCCGTGTAACAGATGAGTTCTCGTCTGAAACCCTGATACTCCGAAAGAGATTGTCCAGTTTGTACATGAGGTGCATCCTCTACTCTTTTGCACATGCTATGCGGGTGAAATGATGATACCATGCCAAGTTCCAACATTTTCAGAGTTCATTTTGTAGTGATTTTCAATTTCACCGTCATTTAGCTCTCTAAACAAATCGGTAAATGACTAAAAAACAGCAAATGATGTCAGAACGTGTTGGAAATTGATGATGTCGCTTTGAATGATGCATACAAAACGCAAAAATAGGCTGGAGTTCAAATAAGTTTTAAAAACATTGAAGTGCCCGTGTAACAGATGAGTTCTCGTCCGAAACCCTGATACTCCGAAAGAGATTATCCAGTTTGTACACGAGGTGCATCCAGTTTTCGCCGTGACCCTATCTACTCTTTTGCACATGCTATGCGGGTGAAATGATGATACCATGCCAAGTTCCAACATTTTCAGAGTTCATTTTGTAGTGATTTTCAATTTCACCGTCATTTAGCTCTCTAAACAAATCGGTAAATGACTGAAAAACAACAAATGTTGTCAGAACGTGTTGGAAATTGATGATGTCGCTTTGAGTGATGCATACTGAACGCAAAAATAGGCTGGAGTTCAAATAAGTTTAAAAAACATTGAAGTGCCCGTGTAACAGATGAGTTCTTGTCCGAAACCCTGATACTCCGAAAGAGATTGTCCAGTTTGTACACGAGGTGCGTCCAGTTTTCGCCGTGACCCTCTCTACTCTTTTGCACATGCAATGCGGGTGAAACGATGATACCATGCCAAGTTCCAACATTTTCAGAGTTCATTTTGTAGTGATTTTCAATTTCACCGTCATTTAGCTCTCTAAACAAATCGGTAAATGACTGAAAAACAGCAAATGATGTCAGAACGTGTTGGAAATTGATGACGTCGCTTTGAATGATGCATACTGAACGCAAAAATAGGCTGGAGTTCAAATAAGTTTAAAAAACATTGAAGTGCCCGTGTAACAGATGAGTTCTCGTCTGAAACCCTGATACTCCGAAAGAGATTGTCCAGTTTGTACATGAGGTGCATCCTCTACTCTTTTGCACATGCTATGCGGGTGAAATGATGATACCATGCCAAGTTCCAACATTTTCAGAGTTCATTTTGTAGTGATTTTCAATTTCACCGTCATTTAGCTCTCTAAACAAATCGGTAAATGACTAAAAAACAGCAAATGATGTCAGAACGTGTTGGAAATTGATGATGTCGCTTTGAATGATGCATACAAAACGCAAAAATAGGCTGGAGTTCAAATAAGTTTTAAAAACATTGAAGTGCCCGTGTAACAGATGAGTTCTCGTCCGAAACCCTGATACTCCGAAAGAGATTATCCAGTTTGTACACGAGGTGCATCCAGTTTTCGCCGTGACCCTATCTACTCTTTTGCACATGCTATGCGGGTGAAATGATGATACCATGCCAAGTTCCAACATTTTCAGAGTTCATTTTGTAGTGATTTTCAATTTCACCGTCATTTAGCTCTCTAAACAAATCGGTAAATGACTGAAAAACAACAAATGTTGTCAGAACGTGTTGGAAATTGATGACGTCGCTTTGAGTGATGCATACTGAACGCAAAAATAGGCTGGAGTTCAAATAAGTTTAAAAAACATTGAAGTGCCCGTGTAACAGATGAGTTCTTGTCCGAAACCCTGATACTCCGAAAGAGATTGTCCAGTTTGTACACGAGGTGCGTCCAGTTTTCGCCGTGACCCTCTCTACTCTTTTGCACATGCAATGCGGGTGAAACGATGATACCATGCCAAGTTCCAACATTTTCAGAGTTCATTTTGTAGTGATTTTCAATTTCACCGTCATTTAGCTCTCTAAAAAAATCGGTAAATGACTGAAAAACAGCAAATGATGTCAGAACGTGTTGGAAATTGATGACGTCGCTTTGAATGATGCATACTGAACTCAAAAATAGGCTGGAGTTCAAATAAGTTTTAAAAACATTGAAGTGCCCGTGTAACAGATGAGTTCTCGTCCGAAACCCTGATACTCCGAAAGAGATTATCCAGTTTGTACACGAGGTGCATCCAGTATTCGCCGTGACCCTATCTACTCTTTTGCACATGCTATGCGGGTGAAATGATGATACCATGCCAAGTTCCAACATTTTCAGAGTTCATTTTGTAGTGATTTTCAATTTCACCGTCATTTAGCTCTCTAAACAAATCGGTAAATGACTGAAAAACAACAAATGTTGTCAGAACGTGTTGGAAATTGATGACGTCGCTTTGAGTGATGCATACTGAACGCAAAAATAGGCTGGAGTTCAAATAAGTTTAAAAAACATTGAAGTGCCCGTGTAACAGATGAGTTCTTGTCCGAAACCCTGATACTCCGAAAGAGATTGTCTAGTTTGTACACGAGGTGCGTCCAGTTTTCGCCGTGACCCTCTCTACTCTTTTGCACATGCAATGCGGGTGAACCGATGATACCATGCCAAGTTCCAACATTATCAGAGTTCATTTTGTAGTGATTTTCAATTTCACCTTCATTTAGCTCTCTAAACAAATCGGTAAAAGACTGAAAAACAGCAAATGATGTCAGAACGTGTTGGAAATTCATGACGTCACTTTGAATGATGCATACTGAACGCAAAAATAGGCTGGAGTTCAAATAAGTATAAAAACATTGAAGTGCCCGTGTAATAGATGAGTTCTCGTCTGAAACCCTGATACCCCAAAAGAGATTGTCCAGTTTGTACACGAGGAGCGTCTAGTTTTCGCCGTGACCCTCTCTACTCTTTTGCACATGCTATGCGGGTGAAATGATGATACCATGCCAAGTTCCAACATTTTCAGAGTTCATTTTGTAGTGATTTTCAATTTCACCGTCATTTAGCTCTCTAAACAAATCGGTAAATGACTGAAAAACAGCTAATGATGTCAGAACGTGTTGGAAATTGATGACGTCGCTTTGAATGATGCATACTGAATGCAAAAATAAGCTGGAGTTCAAATAAGTTTTAAAAACATTGAAGTGCCCGTGTAACAGATGAGTTCTCGTCCGAAACCCTGATACTCCGAAAGAGATTGTCCAGTTTGTACACGAGGAGCGTCCAGTTTTCGCCGTGACCCATTCTACTCTTTTGCACATGCCATGCGGGTGAAACGATGATACCATGCCAAGTTCCAACATTTTCAGAGTTCATTTTGTAGTGATTTTCAATTTCACCGTCATTTAGCTCTCTAAAAAAATCGGTAAATGACTGAAAAACAGCAAATGATGTCAGAACGTGTTGGAAATTGATGACGTCGCTTTGAATGATGCATACTGAACGCAAAAATAGGCTGGAGTTCAAATAAGTTTTAAAAACATTGAAGTGCCCGTGTAACAGATGAGTTCTCGTCCGAAACCCTGATACTCCGAAAGAGATTATCCAGTTTGTACACGAGGTGCATCCAGTATTCGCCGTGACCCTATCTACTCTTTTGCACATGCTATGCGGGTGAAATGATGATACCATGCCAAGTTCCAACATTTTCAGAGTTCATTTTGTAGTGATTTTCAATTTCACCGTCATTTAGCTCTCTAAACAAATCGGTAAATGACTGAAAAACAACAAATGTTGTCAGAACGTGTTGGAAATTGATGACGTCGCTTTGAGTGATGCATACTGAACGCAAAAATAGGCTGGAGTTCAAATAAGTTTAAAAAACATTGAAGTGCCCGTGTAACAGATGAGTTCTTGTCCGAAACCCTGATACTCCGAAAGAGATTGTCTAGTTTGTACACGAGGTGCGTCCAGTTTTCGCCGTGACCCTCTCTACTCTTTTGCACATGCAATGCGGGTGAACCGATGATACCATGCCAAGTTCCAACATTATCAGAGTTCATTTTGTAGTGATTTTCAATTTCACCTTCATTTAGCTCTCTAAACAAATCGGTAAAAGACTGAAAAACAGCAAATGATGTCAGAACGTGTTGGAAATTCATGACGTCACTTTGAATGATGCATACTGAACGCAAAAATAGGCTGGAGTTCAAATAAGTATAAAAACATTGAAGTGCCCGTGTAATAGATGAGTTCTCGTCTGAAACCCTGATACCCCAAAAGAGATTGTCCAGTTTGTACACGAGGAGCGTCTAGTTTTCGCCGTGACCCTCTCTACTCTTTTGCACATGCTATGCGGGTGAAATGATGATACCATGCCAAGTTCCAACATTTTCAGAGTTCATTTTGTAGTGATTTTCAATTTCACCGTCATTTAGCTCTCTAAACAAATCGGTAAATGACTGAAAAACAGCTAATGATGTCAGAACGTGTTGGAAATTGATGACGTCGCTTTGAATGATGCATACTGAATGCAAAAATAAGCTGGAGTTCAAATAAGTTTTAAAAACATTGAAGTGCCCGTGTAACAGATGAGTTCTCGTCCGAAACCCTGATACTCCGAAAGAGATTGTCCAGTTTGTACACGAGGAGCGTCCAGTTTTCGCCGTGACCCATTCTACTCTTTTGCACATGCCATGCGGGTGAAACGATGATACCATGCCAAGTTCCAACATTTTCAGAGTTCATTTTGTAGTGATTTTCAATTTCACCGTCATTTAGCTCTCTAAACAAATCGGTAAATGACTGAAAAACAGCAAATGATGTCAGAACGTGTTGGAAATTGATGACGTCGCTTTGAATGATGCATACTGAACGCAAAAATAGGCTGGAGTTCAAATAAGTTTAAAAAACATTGAAGTGCCCGTGTAACAGATGAGTTCTCGTCTGAAACCCTGATACTCCAAAAGAGATTGTCCAGTTTGTACATGAGGTGCATCCTCTACTCTTTTGCACATGCTATGCGGGTGAAATGATGATACCATGCCAAGTTCCAACATTTTCAGAGTTCATTTTGTAGTGATTTTCAATTTCACCGTCATTTAGCTCTCTAAACAAATCGGTAAATGACTGAAAAACAACAAATGTTGTCAGAACGTGTTGGAAATTGATGACGTCGCTTTGAGTGATGCATACTGAACGCAAAAATAGGCTGGAGTTCAAATAAGTTTTAAAAACATTGAAGTGCCCGTGTAACAGATGAGTTCTCGTCCGAAACCCTGATACTCCGAAAGAGATTGTCCAGTTTGTACACGAGGTGCGTCCAGTTTTCGCCGTGACCCTCTCTACTCTTTTGCACATGCAATGCGGGTGAAACGATGATACCATGCCAAGTTCCAACAATTTCAGAGTTCATTTTGTAGTGATTTTCAATTTCACCGTCATTTAGCTCTCTAAAAAAATCGGTAAATGACTGAAAAACAGCAAATGATGTCAGAACGTGTTGGAAATTGATGACGTCGCTTTGAATGATGCATACTGAACTCAAAAATAGGCTGGAGTTCAAATAAGTTTTAAAAACATTGAAGTGCCCGTGTAACAGATGAGTTCTCGTCCGAAACCCTGATACTCCGAAAGAGATTATCCAGTTTGTACACGAGGTGCATCCAGTTTTCGCCGTGACCCTATCTACTCTTTTGCACATGCTATGCGGGTGAAATGATGATACCATGTCAAGTTCCAACATTTTCAGAGTTCATTTGTAGTGATTTTCAATTTCACCGTCATTTAGCTCTCTAAACAAATCGGTAAATGACTGAAAAACAACAAATGTTGTCAGAACGTGTTGGAAATTGATGACGTCGCTTTGAGTGATGCATACTGAACGCAAAAATAGGCTGGAGTTCAAATAAGTTTAAAAAACATTGAAGTGCCCGTGTAACAGATGAGTTCTTGTCCGAAACCCTGATACTCCGAAAGAGATTGTCTAGTTTGTACACGAGGTGCGTCCAGTTTTCGCCGTGACCCTCTCTACTCTTTTGCACATGCAATGCGGGTGAAACGATGATACCATGCCAAGTTCCAACATTTTCAGAGTTCATTTTGTAGTGATTTTCAATTTCACCGTCATTTAGCTCTCTAAAAAAATCGGTAAATGACTGAAAAACAGCAAATGATGTCAGAACGTGTTGGAAATTGATGACGTCGCTTTGAATGATGCATACTGAACTCAAAAATAGGCTGGAGTTCAAATAAGTTTTAAAAACATTGAAGTGCCCGTGTAACAGATGAGTTCTCGTCCGAAACCCTGATACTCCGAAAGAGATTATCCAGTTTGTACACGAGGTGCATCCAGTTTTCGCCGTGACCCTATCTACTCTTTTGCACATGCTATGCGGGTGAAATGATGATACCATGCCAAGTTCCAACATTTTCAGAGTTCATTTTGTAGTGATTTTCAATTTCACCGTCATTTAGCTCTCTAAACAAATCGGTAAATGACTGAAAAACAACAAATGTTGTCAGAACGTGTTGGAAATTGATGACGTCGCTTTGAGTGATGCATACTGAAGGCAAAAATAGGCTGGAGTTCAAATAAGTTTAAAAAACATTGAAGTGCCCGTGTAACAGGTGAGTTCTTGTCCGAAACCCTGATACTCCGAAAGAGATTGTCTAGTTTGTACACGAGGTGCGTCCAGTTTTCGCCGTGACCGTCTCTACTCTTTTGCACATGCAATGCGGGTGAAACGATGATACCATGCCAAGTTCCAACATTATCAGAGTTCATTTTGTAGTGATTTTCAATTTCACCTTCATTTAGCTCTCTAAACAAATCGGTAAAAGACTGAAAAACAGCAAATGATGTCAGAACGTGTTGGAAATTCATGACGTCACTTTGAATGATGCATACTGAACGCAAAAATAGGCTGGAGTTCAAATAAGTATAAAAACATTGAAGTGCCCGTGTAATAGATGAGTTCTCGTCTGAAACCCTGATACCCCAAAAGAGATTGTCCAGTTTGTACACGAGGAGCGTCTAGTTTTCGCCGTGACCCTCTCTACTCTTTTGCACATGCTATGCGGGTGAAATGATGATACCATGCCAAGTTCCAACATTTTCAGAGTTCATTTTGTAGTGATTTTCATTTTCACCGTCATTTAGCTCTCTAAACAAATCGGTAAATGACTGAAAAACAGCTAATGATGTCAGAACGTGTTGGAAATTGATGACGTCGCTTTGAATGATGCATACTGAATGCAAAAATAAGCTGGAGTTCAAATAAGTTTTAAAAACATTGAAGTGCCTGTGTAACAGATGAGTTCTCGTCCGAAACCCTGATACTCCGAAAGAGATTGTCCAGTTTGTACACGAGGAGCGTCCAGTTTTCGCCGTGACCCATTCTACTCTTTTGCACATGCTATGCGGGTGAAACGATGATACCATGCCATGTTCCAACATTTTCAGAGTTCATTTTGTAGTGATTTTCAATTTCACCGTCATTTAGCTCTCTAAACAAATCGGTAAATGACTGGAAAACAGCAAATGATGTCAGAACGTGTTGGAAATTGATGACGTTGCTTTGAATGATGCATACTGAACGCAAAAATAGGCTGGAGTTCAAATAAGTTTAAAAAACATTGAAGTGCCCGTGTAACAGATCAGTTCTCGTCTGAAACCCTGATACTCCGAAAGAGATTGTCCAGTTTGTACATGAGGTGCATCCTCTACTCTTTTTCACATGCTATGCGGGTGAAATGATGATACCATGCCAAGTTCCAACATTTTCAGAGTTCATTTTGTAGTGATTTTCAATTTCACCGTCATTTAGCTCTCTAAACAAATCGGTAAATGACTGAAAAACAGCAAATGATGTCAGAACGTGTTGGAAATTGATGATGTCGCCTTGAATGATGCATACTAAACGCAAAAATAGGCTGGAGTTCAAATAAGTTTAAAAAACATTGAAGTGCCCGTGTAACAGATGAGTTCTCGTCCGAAACCCTGATACTCCGAAAGAGATTGTCCAGTTTGTACACGAGGTGCGTCCAGTTTTCGCCGTGACCCTCTCTACTCTTTTGCACATGCAATGCGGGTGAAACGATGATACCATGCCAAGTTCCAACATTTTCAGAGTTCATTTTGTAGTGATTTTCAATTTCACCGTCATTTACCTCTCTAAACAAATCGGTAAATGACTGAAAAACAGCAAATGATGTCAGAACGTGTTGGAAATTGATGACGTCGCTTTGAACGATGCATACTGAACGCAAAAATAGGCTGGAGTTCAAATAAGTTTAAAAAACATTGAAGTGCCCGTGTAACAGGTGAGTTCTTGTCCGAAACCCTGATACTCCGAAAGAGATTGTCTAGTTTGTACACGAGGTGCGTCCAGTTTTCGCCGTGACCCTCTCTACTCTTTTGCACATGCAATGCGGGTGAAACGATGATACCATGCCAAGTTCCAACATTATCAGAGTTCATTTTGTAGTGATTTTCAATTTCACCTTCATTTAGCTCTCTAAACAAATCGGTAAAAGACTGAAAAACAGCAAATGATGTCAGAACGTGTTGGAAATTCATGACGTCACTTTGAATGATGCATACTGAACGCAAAAATAGGCTGGAGTTCAAATAAGTATAAAAACATTGAAGTGCCCGTGTAATAGATGAGTTCTCGTCTGAAACCCTGATACCCCAAAAGAGATTGTCCAGTTTGTACACGAGGAGCGTCTAGTTTTCGCCGTGACCCTCTCTACTCTTTTGCACATGCTATGCGGGTGAAATGATGATACCATGCCAAGTTCCAACATTTTCAGAGTTCATTTTGTAGTGATTTTCAATTTCACCGTCATTTAGCTCTCTAAACAAATCGGTAAATGACTGAAAAACAGCTAATGATGTCAGAACGTGTTGGAAATTGATGACGTCGCTTTGAATGATGCATACTGAATGCAAAAATAAGCTGGAGTTCAAATAAGTTTTAAAAACATTGAAGTGCCTGTGTAACAGATGAGTTCTCGTCCGAAACCCTGACACTCCGAAAGAGATTGTCCAGTTTGTACACGAGGAGCGTCCAGTTTTCGCCGTGACCCATTCTACTCTTTTGCACATGCTATGCGGGTGAAACGATGATACCATGCCAAGTTCCAACATTTTCAGAGTTCATTTTGTAGTGATTTTCAATTTCACCGTCATTTAACTCTCTAAACAAATCGGTAAATGACTGAAAAACAGCAAATGATGTCAGAACGTGTTGGAAATTGATGACGTTGCTTTGAATGATGCATACTGAACGCAAAAATAGGCTGGAGTTCAAATAAGTTTAAAAAACATTGAAGTGCCCGTGTAACAGATCAGTTCTCGTCTGAAACCCTGATACTCCGAAAGAGATTGTCCAGTTTGTACATGAGGTGCATCCTCTACTCTTTTTCACATGCTATGCGGGTGAAATGATGATACCATGCAAACTTCCAACATTTTCAGAGTTCATTTTGTAGTGATTTTCAATTTCACCGTCATTTAGCTCTCTAAACAAATCGGTAAATGACTGAAAAACAGCAAATGATGTCAGAACGTGTTGGAAATTGATGATGTCGCCTTGAATGATGCATACTAAACGCAAAAATAGGCTGGAGTTCAAATAAGTTTAAAAAACATTGAAGTGCCCGTGTAACAGATGAGTTCTCGTCCGAAACCCTGATAGTCCGAAAGAGATTGTCCAGTTTGTACACGAGGTGCGTCCAGTTTTCGCCGTGACCCTCTCTACTCTTTTGCACATGCAATGCGGGTGAAACGATGATACCATGCCAAGTTCCAACATTTTCAGAGTTCATTTTGTAGTGATTTTCAATTTCACCGTCATTTACCTCTCTAAACAAATCGGTAAATGACTGAAAAACAGCAAATGATGTCAGAACGTGTTGGAAATTGATGACGTCGCTT
This sequence comes from Aegilops tauschii subsp. strangulata, assembly GCF_002575655.3. Lineage (NCBI taxonomy): Eukaryota > Viridiplantae > Streptophyta > Magnoliopsida > Poales > Poaceae > Aegilops > Aegilops tauschii. The sequence goes on from NC_053037.3 coordinate 503,863,278, forward strand.
TGAATGATGCATACTGAACGCAAAAATAGGCTGGAGTTCAAATAAGTTTTAAAAACATTGAAGTGCCCGTGTAACAGATGAGTTCTCCTCCGAAACCCTGATACTCCGAAAGAGATTATCCAGTTTGTACACGAGGTGCATCCAGTTTTCGCCGTGACCCTATCTACTCTTTTGCACATGCTATGCGGGTGAAATGATGATACCATGCCAAGTTCCAACATTTGCATAGTTCATTTTGTAGTGATTTTCAATTTCACCGTCATTTAGCTCTCTAAACAAATCGGTAAATGACTGAAAAACAGCAAATGTTGTCAGAACGTGTTGGAAATTGATGACTTCGCTTTGAATGAAGCATACTGAACGCAAAAATAGGCTGGAGTTCAAATAAGTTTAAAAAACATTGAAGTGCCCGTGTAACAGATGAGTTCTTGTCCGAAACCCTGATACTCCGAAAGAGATTGTCAAGTTTATACACGAGGTGCGTCCAGTTTTCGCCGTGACCCTCTCTACTCTTTTGCACATGCAATGCGGGTGAAACGATGATACCATGCCAAGTTCCAACATTTTCAGAGTTCATTTTGTAGTGATTTTCAATTTCACCGTCATTTAGCTCTCTAAACAAATCGGTAAATGACTGAAAAACAGCAAATGATGTCAGAACGTGTTGGAAATTGATGACGTCGCTTTGAATGATGCATACTGAACGCAAAAATAGGCTGGAGTTCAAATAAGTTTAAAAAACATTGAAGTGCCCGTGTAACAGATCAGTTCTCGTCTGAAACCCTGATACTCCGAAAGAGATTGTCCAGTTTGTACATGAGGTGCATCCTCTACTCTTTTGCACATGCAATGCGGGTGAAACGATGATACCATGCCAAGTTCCAACATTTTCAGAGTTCATTTTGTAGTGATTTTCAATTTCACCGTCATTTAGCTCTCTAAACAAATCGGTAAATGACTGAAAAACAACAAATGATGTCACAACGTGTTGGAAATTGATGACGTCGCTTTGAATTATGCATACTGAACGCAAAAATAGGTTGGAGTTCAAAATAAGTTTAAAAAACATTGAAGTGCCCGTGTAACAGATGAGTTCTCGTCCGAAACCCTGATACTCCGAAAGAGATTGTCCAGTTTGTACACGAGGAGCGTCCAGTTTTCGCCGTGACCCATTCTACTCTTTTGCACATGCAATGCGGGTGAAACGATGATACCATGCCAAGTTCCAACATTTTCAGAGTTCATTTTGTAGTGATTTTCAATTTCACCGTCATTTAGCTCTCTAAAAAAATCGGTAAATGACTGAAAAACAGCAAATGATGTCAGAACGTGTTGGAAATTGATGACGTCGCTTTGAATGATGCATACTGAACTCAAAAATAGGCTGGAGTTCAAATAAGTTTTAAAAACATTGAAGTGCCCGTGTAACAGATGAGTTCTCGTCCGAAACCCTGATACTCCGAAAGAGATTATCCAGTTTGTACACGAGGTGCATCCAGTTTTCGCCGTGACCCTATCTACTCTTTTGCACATGCTATGCGGGTGAAATGATGATACCATGCCAAGTTCCAACATTTTCAGAGTTCATTTTGTAGTGATTTTCAATTTCACCGTCATTTAGCTCTCTAAACAAATCGGTAAATGACTGAAAAACAGCAAATGTTGTCAGAACGTGTTGGAAATTGATGACTTCGCTTTGAATGATGCATACTGAACGCAAAAATAGGCTGGAGTTCAAATAAGTTTAAAAAACATTGAAGTGCCCGTGTAACAGATGAGTTCTTGTCCGAAACCCTGATACTCCGAAAGAGATTGTCAAGTTTATACACGAGGTGCGTCCAGTTTTCGCTGTGACCCTCTCTACTCTTTTGCACATGCAATGCGGGTGAAACGATGATACCATGCCAAGTTCCTACATTTTCAGAGTTCATTTTGTAGTGATTTTCAATTTCACCGTCATTTAGCTCTCTAAACAAATCGGTAAAAGACTGAAAAACAGCAAATGATGTCAGAACGTGTTGGAAATTGATGATGTCACTTTAAATGATGTATACTGAACGCAAAAATAGGCTGGAGTTCAAATAAGTTTAAAAAACATTGAAGTGCCCGTGTAACAGATGAGTTCTTGTCCGAAACCCTGATACTCCGAAAGAGATTGTCTAGTTTGTACACGAGGTGCGTCCAGTTTTCGCCGTGACCCTCTCTACTCTTTTGCACATGCAATGCGGGTGAAACGATGATACCATGCCAAGTTCCAACATTTTCAGAGTTCATTTTGTAGTGATTTTCAATTTGACCGTCATTTAGCTCTCTAAACAAATCGGTAAAAGACTGAAAAACAGCAAATGATGTCAGAACGTGTTGGAAATTGATGACGTCACTTTGAATGATGCATACTGAACGCAAAAATAGGTTGGAGTTCAAATAAGTTTAAAAACATTGAAGTGCCCGTGTAATAGATGAGTTCTCGTCTGAAACCCTGATACCCCGAAAGAGATTGTCCAGTTTGTACACGAGGAGCGTCTAGTTTTCGCCGTGACCCTCTCTACTCTTTTGCACATGCTATGCGGGTGAAATGATGATACCATGCCAAGTTCCAACATTTTCAGAGTTCATTTTGTAGTGATTTTCAATTTCACCGTCATTTAGCTCTCTAAACAAATCGGTAAATGACTGAAAAACAGCTAATGATGTCAGAACGTGTTGGAAATTGATGACGTCGCTTTGAATGATGCATACTGAACGCAAAAATAGGCTGGAGTTCAAATAAGTTTTAAAAACATTGAAGTGCCCGTGTAACAGATGAGTTCGAGTCCGAAACCCTGATACTCCGAAAGAGATTGTCCAGTTTGTACACGAGGACCGTCCAGTTTTCGCCGTGACCCATTCTACTCTTTTGCACATGCTATGCGGGTGAAATGATGATACCATGCCAAGTTCCAACATTTTCAGAGTTCATTTTGTAGTGATTTTCAATTTCACCGTCATTTAGCTCTCTAAACAAATCGGTAAATGACTGAAAAACAGCAAATGTTGTCAGAACGTGTTGGAAATTGATGACGTCGCTTTGAATGATGCATACTGAACGCAAAAATAGGCTGGAGTTCAAATAAGTTTAAAAACATTGAAGTGCCCGTGTAATAGATGAGTTCTCGTCTGAAACCCTGATACCCCGAAAGAGATTGTCCAGTTTGTACACGAGGAGCGTCTAGTTTTCGCCGTGACCCTCTCTACTCTTTTGCACATGCTATGCGGGTGAAATGATGATACCATGCCAAGTTCCAACATTTTCAGAGTTCATTTTGTAGTGATTTTCAATTTCACCGTCATTTAGCTCTCTAAACAAATCGGTAAATGACTGAAAAACAGCTAATGATGTCAGAACGTGTTGGAAATTGATGACGTCGCTTTGAATGATGCATACTGAACGCAAAAATAGGCTGGAGTTCAAATAAGTTTTAAAAACATTGAAGTGCCCGTGTAACAGATGAGTTCATGTCCGAAACCCTGATACTCCGAAAGAGATTGTCCAGTTTGTACACGAGGAGCGTCCAGTTTTCGCCGTGACCCATTCTACTCTTTTGCACATGCTATGCGGGTGAAATGATGATACCATGCCAAGTTCCAACATTTTCAGAGTTCATTTTGTAGTGATTTTCAATTTCACCGTCATTTAGCTCTCTAAACAAATCGGTAAATGACTGAAAAACAGCTAATGATGTCAGAACGTGTTGGAAATTGATGACGTCGCTTTGAATGATGCATACTGAACGCAAAAATAGGCTGGAGTTCAAATAAGTTTTAAAAACATTGAAGTGCCCGTGTAACAGATGAGTTCACGTCCGAAACCCTGATACTCCGAAAGAGATTGTCCAGTTTGTACACGAGGAGCGTCCAGTTTTCGCCGTGACCCATTCTACTCTTTTGCACATGCTATGCGGGTGAAATGATGATACCATGCCAAGTTCCAACATTTTCAGAGTTCATTTTGTAGTGATTTTCAATTTCACCGTCATTTAGCTCTCTAAACAAATCGGTAAATGACTGAAAAACAGCAAATGTTGTCAGAACGTGTTGGAAATTGATGACGTCGCTTTGAATGATGCATACTGAACGCAAAAATAGGCTGGAGTTCAAATAAGTTTAAAAACATTGAAGTGCCCGTGTAATAGATGAGTTCTCGTCTGAAACCCTGATACCCCGAAAGAGATTGTCCAGTTTGTACACGACGAGCGTCTAGTTTTCGCCGTGACCCTCTCTACTCTTTTGCACATGCTATGCGGGTGAAATGATGATACCATGCCAAGTTCCAACATTTTCAGAGTTCATTTTGTAGTGATTTTCAATTTCACCGTCATTTAGCTCTCTAAACAAATCGGTAAATGACTGAAAGATAGCTAATGATGTCAGAACGTGTTGGAAATTGATGACGTCGCTTTGAATGATGCATACTGAACGCAAAAATAGGCTGGAGTTCAAATAAGTTTTAAAAACATTGAAGTGCCCGTGTTACAGATGAGTTCATGTCCGAAACCCTGATACTCCGAAAGAGATTGTCCAGTTTGTACACGAGGAGCGTCCAGTTTTCGCCGTGACCCATTCTACTCTTTTGCACATGCTATGCGGATGAAATGATGATACCATGCCAAGTTCCAACATTTTCAGAGTTCATTTTGTAGTGATTTTCAATTTCACCGTCATTTAGCTCTCTAAACAAATCGGTAAATGACTGAAAAACAGCAAATGTTGTCAGAACGTGTTGGAAATTGATGACGTCGCTTTGAATGATGCATACTGAACGCAAAAATAGGCTGGAGATCAAATAAGTTTAAAAAACATTGAAGTGCCCGTGTAACAGATGAGTTCTTGTCCGAAACCCTGATACTCCGAAAGAGATTGTCTAGTTTGTACACGAGGTGCATCCAGTTTTCGCCGTGACCCTCTCTACTCTTTTGCACATGCAATGCGGGTGAAACGATGATACCATGCCAAGTTCCAACATTTTCAGAGTTCATTTTGTAGTGATTTTCAATTTCACCGTCATTTAGCTCTCTAAACAAATCGGTAAATGACTGAAAAACAACAAATGATGTCACAACGTGTTGGAAATTGATGACGTCGCTTTGAATTATGCATACTGAACGCAAAAATAGGTTGGAGTTCAAAATAAGTTTAAAAAACATTGAAGTGCCCGTGTAACAGATGAGTTCTCGTCCAAAACCCTGATACTCCGAAAGAGATTGTCCAGTTTGTACACGAGGTGCATCCTCTACTCTTTTGCACATGCAATGCGGGTGAAATGATGATACCATGCCAAGTTCCAACATTTTCAGAGTTCATTTTGTAGTGATTTTAAATTTCACTGTCATTTAGCTCTCTAAACAAATCAGTAAAAGACTGAAAAACAGCAAATGATGTCAGAACGTGTTGGAAATTGATGACGTCACTTTGAATGATGCATACTGAACGCAAAAATAGGCTGGAGTTCAAATAAGTTTAAAAACATTGAAGTGCCCGTGTAATAGATGAGTTCTCGTCTGAAACCCTGATACCCCGAAAGAGATTGTCCAGTTTGTACACGAGGAGCGTCTAGTTTTCGCCGTGACCCTCTCTACTCTTATGCACATGCTATGCGGGTGAAATGATGATACCATGCAAAGTTACAACATTTTCAGAGTTCATTTTGTAGTGATTTTCAATTTCACCGTCATTTAGCTCTCTAAACAAATCGGTAAATGACTGAAAACAGCAAATGATGTCAGAACGTGTTGGAAATTGATGACGTCGCTTTGAATGATGCATACTGAACGCAAAAATAGGCTGGAGTTCAAATAAGTTTTAAAAACATTGAAGTGCCCGTGTAACAGACGAGTTCTCGTCCGAAACCCTGATACTCCGAAAGAGATTATCCAGTTTGTACACGAGGTGCATCCAGTTTTCGCCGTGACCCTATCTACTCTTTTGCACATGCTATGCGGGTGAAATGATGATACCATGCCAAGTTCCAACATTTTCAGAGTTCATTTTGTAGTGATTTTCAATTTCACCGTCATTTAGCTCTCTAAACAAATCGGTAAATGACTGAAAAACAGCAAATGTTGTCAGAACGTGTTGGAAATTGATGACGTCGCTTTGAATGATGCATACTGAACGCAAAAATAGGCTGGAGTTCAAATAAGTTTAAAAAACATTGAAGTGCCCGTGTAACAGATGAGTTCTTGTCCGAAACCCTGATACTCCGAAAGAGATTGTCTAGTTTGTACACGAGGTGCGTCCAGTTTTCGCCGTGACCCTCTCTACTCTTTTGCACATGCAATGCGGGTGAAACGATGATACCATGCCAAGTTCCAACATTTTCAGAGTTCATTTTGTAGTGATTTTCAATTTCACCGTCATTTAGCTCTCTAAACAAATCGGTAAATGACTGAAAAACAACAAATGATGTCAGAACGTGTTGGAAATTGATGACGTCGCTTTGAATTATGCATACTGAACGCAAAAATATGTTGGAGTTCAAAATAAGTTTAAAAAACATTGAAGTGCCCGTGTAACAGATGAGTTCTCGTCCAAAACCCTGATACTCCGAAAGAGATTGTCCAGTTTGTACACGAGGTGCATCCTCTACTCTTTTGCACATGCAATGTGGGTGAAATGATGATACCATGCCAAGTTCCAACATTTTCAGAGTTCATTTTGTAGTGATTTTAAATTTCACTGTCATTTAGCTCTCTAAACAAATCGGTAAAAGACTGAAAAACAGCAAATGATGTCAGAACGTGTTAGAAATTGATGACGTCACTTTGAATGATGCATACTGAACGCAAAAATAGGCTGGAGTTCAAATAAGTTTAAAAACATTGAAGTGCCCGTGTAATAGATGAGTTCTCGTCTGAAACCCTGATACCCCGAAAGAGATTGTCCAGTTTGTACACGAGGAGCGTCTAGTTTTCGCCGTGACCCTCTCTACTCTTATGCACATGCTATGCGGGTGAAATGATGATACCATGCAAAGTTACAACATTTTCAGAGTTCATTTTGTAGTGATTTTCAATTTCACCGTCATTTAGCTCTCTAAACAAATCGGTAAATGACTGAAAACAGCAAATGATGTCAGAACGTGTTGGAAATTGATGACGTCGCTTTGAATGATGCATACTGAACGCAAAAATAGGCTGGAGTTCAAATAAGTTTTAAAAACATTGAAGTGCCCGTGTAACAGACGAGTTCTCGTCCGAAACCCTGATACTCCAAAAGAGATTATCCAGTTTGTACACGAGGTGCATCCAGTTTTCGCCGTGACCCTATCTACTCTTTTGCACATGCTATGCGGGTGAAATGATGATACCATGCCAAGTTCCAACATTTTCAGAGTTCATTTTGTAGTGATTTTCAATTTCACCGTCATTTAGCTCCCTAAACAAATCGGTAAATGACTGAAAAACAGCAAATGTTGTCAGAACGTGTTGGAAATTGATGACGTCGCTTTGAATGATGCATACTGAACGCAAAAATAGGCTGGAGTTCAAATAAGTTTAAAAACATTGAAGTGCCCGTGTAACAGATGAGTTCTTGTCCGAAACCCTGATACTCCGAAAGAGATTGTCTAGTTTGTACACGAGGTGCGTCCAGTTTTCGCCGTGACCCTCTCTACTCTTTTGCACATGCAATGCGGGTGAAACGATGATACCATGCCAAGTTCCAACATTTTCAGAGTTCATTTTGTAGTGATTTTCAATTTCACCGTCATTTAGCTCTCTAAACAAATCGGTAAAAGACTGAAAAACAGCAAATGATGTCAGAACGTGTTGGAAATTGATGACGTCGCTTTGAATGATGCATACTGAACGCAAAAATAGGCTGGAGTTCAAATAAGTTTTAAAAACATTGAAGTGCCCGTGTAACAGATGAGTTCTCGTCCGAAACCCTGATACTCCGAAAGAGATTATCCAGTTTGTACACGAGGTGCATCCAGTTTTCGCCGTGACCCTGTCTACTCTTTTGCACATGCTATGCGGGTGAAATGATGATACCATGCCAAGTTCCAACATTTTTAGAGTTCATTTTGTAGTGATTTTCAATTTCACTGTCATTTAGCTCTCTAAACAAATCGGTAAATGACTGAAAAACAGCAAATGTTGTCAGAACGTGTTGGAAATTGATGACGTCGCTTTGAATGATGCATACTGAACGCAAAAATAGGCTGGAGTTCAAATAAGTTTAAAAAACATTGAAGTGCCCGTGTAACAGATGAGTTCTTGTCCGAAACCCTGATACTCCGAAAGAGATTGTCTAGTTTGTACACGAGGTGCGTCCAGTTTTCGCCGTGACCCTCTCTACTCTTTTGCACATGCAATGCGGGTGAAACGATGATACCATGCCAAGTTCCAACATTTTCAGAGTTCATTTTGTAGTGATTTTCAATTTCACCGTCATTTAGCTCTCTAAACAAATCGGTAAATGACTGAAAAACAACAAATGATGTCAGAACGTGTTGGAAATTGATGACGTCGCTTTGAATTATGCATACTGAACGCAAAAATATGTTGGAGTTCAAAATAAGTTTAAAAAACATTGAAGTGCCCGTGTAACAGATGAGTTCTCGTCCAAAACCCTGATACTCCGAAAGAGATTGTCCAGTTTGTACACGAGGTGCATCCTCTACTCTTTTGCACATGCAATGCGGGTGAAATGATGATACCATGCCAAGTTCCAACATTTTCAGAGTTCATTTTGTAGTGATTTTAAATTTCACTGTCATTTAGCTCTCTAAACAAATCGGTAAAAGACTGAAAAACAGCAAATGATGTCAGAACGTGTTGGAAATTGATGACGTCACTTTGAATGATGCATACTGAACGCAAAAATAGGCTGGAGTTCAAATAAGTTTAAAAACATTGAAGTGCCCGTGTAATAGATGAGTTCTCGTCTGAAACCCTGATACCCCGAAAGAGATTGTCCAGTTTGTACACGATGAGCGTCTAGTTTTCGCCGTGACCCTCTCTACTCTTATGCACATGCTATGCGGGTGAAATGATGATACCATGCAAAGTTACAACATTTTCAGAGTTCATTTTGTAGTGATTTTCAATTTCACCGTCATTTAGCTCTCTAAACAAATCGGTAAATGACTGAAAACAGCAAATGATGTCAGAACGTGTTGGAAATTGATGACGTCGCTTTGAATGATGCATACTGAACGCAAAAATAGGCTGGAGTTCAAATAAGTTTTAAAAACATTGAAGTGCCCGTGTAACAGATGAGTTCTCGTCCGAAACCCTGATACTCCGAAAGAGATTATCCAGTTTGTACACGAGGTGCATCCAGTTTTCGCCGTGACCCTATCTACTCTTTTGCACATGCTATGCGGGTGAAATGATGATACCATGCCAAGTTCCAACATTTTCAGAGTTCATTTTCTAGTGATTTTCAATTTCACCGTCATTTAGCTCTCTAAACAAATCGGTAAATGACTGAAAAACAGCAAATGTTGTCAGAACGTGTTGGAAATTGATGACGTCGCTTTGAATGATGCATACTGAACGCAAAAATAGGCTGGAGTTCAAATAAGTTTAAAAACATTGAAGTGCCCGTGTAACAGATGAGTTCTTGTCCGAAACCCTGATACTCCGAAAGAGATTGTCTAGTTTGTACACGAGGTGCGTCCAGTTTTCGCCGTGACCCTCTCTACTCTTTTGCACATGCAATGCGGGTGAAACGATGATACCATGCCAAGTTCCAACATTTTCAGAGTTCATTTTGTAGTGATTTTCAATTTCACCGTCATTTAGCTCTCTAGACAAATCGGTAAAAGACTGAAAAACAGCAAATGATGTCAGAACGTGTTGGAAATTGATGACGTCGCTTTGAATGATGCATACTGAACGCAAAAATAGGCTGGAGTTCAAATAAGTTTTAAAAACATTGAAGTGCCCGTGTAACAGATGAGTTCTCGTCCGAAACCCTGATACTCCGAAAGAGATTATCCAGTTTGTACACGAGGTGCATCCAGTTTTCGCCGTGACCCTATCTACTCTTTTGCACATGCTATGCAGGTGAAATGATGATACCATGCCAAGTTCCAACATTTTTAGAGTTCATTTTGTAGTGATTTTCAATTTCACTGTCATTTAGCTCTCTAAACAAATCGGTAAATGACTGAAAAACAGCAAATGTTGTCAGAACGTGTTGGAAATTGATGACGTCGCTTTGAATGATGCATACTGAACGCAAAAATAGGCTGGAGTTCAAATAAGTTTAAAAAACATTGAAGTGCCCGTGTAACAGATGAGTTCTTGTCCGAAACCCTGATACTCCGAAAGAGATTGTCTAGTTTGTACACGAGGTGCGTCCAGTTTTCGCCGTGACCCTCTCTACTCTTTTGCACATGCAATGCGGGTGAAATGATGATACCATGCCAAGTTCCAACATTTTCAGAGTTCATTTTGTAGTGATTTTCAATTTCACCGTCATTTAGCTCTCTAAACAAATCGGTAAATGACTGAAAAACAACAAATGATGTCAGAACGTGTTGGAAATTGATGACGTCGCTTTGAATTATGCATACTGAACGCAAAAATATGTTGGAGTTCAAAATAAGTTTAAAAAACATTGAAGTGCCCGTGTAACAGATGAGTTCTCGTCCAAAACCCTGATACCCCGAAAGAGATTGTCCAGTTTGTACACGAGGAGCGTCTAGTTTTCGCCGTGACCCTCTCTACTCTTTTGCACATGCTATGCGGGTGAAATGATGATACCATGCCAAGTTCCAACATTTTCAGAGTTCATTTTGTAGTGATTTTCAATTTCACCGTCATTTAGCTCTCTAAACAAATCGGTAAATGACTGAAAAACAGCTAATGATGTCAGAACGTGTTGAAAATTGATGACGTCGCTTTGAATGATGCATACTGAACGCAAAAATAGGCTGGAGTTCAAATAAGTTTTAAAAACATTGAAGTGCCCGTGTAACAGATGAGTTCTCGTCCGAAACCCTGATACTCCGAAAGAGATTGTTAAGTTTGTACACGAGGAGCGTCCAGTTTTCGCCGTGACCCATTCTACTCTTTTGCACATGCTATGCGGGTGAAATGATGATACCATGCCAAGTTCCAACATTTTCAGAGTTCATTTTGTATTGATTTTCAATTTCACCGTCATTTAGCTCTCTAAACAAATCGGTAAATGACTGAAAAACAGCAAATGTTGTCAGAACGTGTTGGAAATTGATGACGTCGCTTTGAATGATGCATACTGAACGCAAAAATAGGCTGGAGTTCAAATAAGTTTAAAAAACATTGAAGTGCCCGTGTAACAGATGAGTTCTTGTCCGAAACCCTGATACTCCGAAAGAGATTGTCTAGTTTGTACACGAGGTGCGTCCAGTTTTCGCCGTGACCCTCTCTACTCTTTTGCACATGCAATGCGGGTGAAACGATGATACCATGCCAAGTTCCAACATTTTCAGAGTTCATTTTGTAGTGATTTTCAATTTCACCGTCATTTAGCTCTCTAATCAAATCGGTAAAAGACTGAAAAACAGCAAATGATGTCAGAACGTGTTGGAAATTGATGACGTCACTTTGAATGATGCATACTGAACGCAAAAATAGGCTGGAGTTCAAATAAGTTTAAAAACATTGAAGTGCCCGTGTAATAGATGAGTTCTCGTCTGAAACCCTGATACCCCGAAAGAGATTGTCCAGTTTGTACACGAGGAGCGTCTAGTTTTCGCCGTGACCCTCTCTACTCTTTTGCACATGCTCTGCGGGTGAAATGATGATACCATGCCAAGTTCCAACATTTTCAGAGTTCATTTTGTAGTGATTTTCAATTTCACCGTCATTTAGCTCTCTAAACAAATCGGTAAATGACTGAAAAACAGCTAATGATGTCAGAACGTGTTGGAAATTGATGACGTCGCTTTGAATGATGCATACTAAACGCAAAAATAGGCTGGAGTTCAAATAAGTTTTAAAAACATTGAAGTGCCCGTGTAACAGATGAGTTCTCGTCCGAAACCCTGATACTCCGAAAGAGATTGTCCAGTTTGTACACGAGGAGCGTCCAGTTTTCGCCGTGACCCATTCTACTCTTTTGCACATGCTATGCGGGTGAAATGATGATACCATGCCAAGTTCCAACATTTTCAGAGTTCATTTTGTATTGATTTTCAATTTCACCATCATTTAGCTCTCTAAACAAATCGGTAAATGACTGAAAAACAGCAAATGTTGTCAGAACGTGTTGGAAATTGATGACGTCGCTTTGAATGATGCATACTGAACGCAAAAATAGGCTGGAGTTCAAATAAGTTTAAAAAACATTGAAGTGCCCGTGTAACAGATGAGTTCTTGTCCGAAACCCTGATACTCCGAAAGAGATTGTCTAGTTTGTACACGAGGTGCGTCCAGTTTTCGCCGTGACCCTCTCTACTCTTTTGCACATGCTCTGCGGGTGAAATGATGATACCATGCCAAGTTCCAACATTTTCAGAGTTCATTTTGTAGTGATTTTCAATTTCACCGTCATTTAGCTCTCTAAACAAATCGGTAAATGACTGAAAAACAGCTAATGATGTCAGAACGTGTTGGAAATTGATGACGTCGCTTTGAATGATGCATACTGAACGCAAAAATAGGCTGGAGTTCAAATAAGTTTTAAAAACATTGAAGTGCCCGTGTAACAGATGAGTTCTCGTCCGAAACCCTGATACTCCGAAAGAGATTGTCCAGTTTGTACACGAGGAGCGTCCAGTTTTCGCCGTGACCCATTCTACTCTTTTGCACATGCTATGCGGGTGAAATGATGATACCATGCCAAGTTCCAACATTTTCAGAGTTCATTTTGTATTGATTTTCAATTTCACCATCATTTAGCTCTCTAAACAAATCGGTAAATGACTGAAAAACAGCAAATGTTGTCAGAACGTGTTGGAAATTGATGACGTCGCTTTGAATGATGCATACTGAACGCAAAAATAGGCTGGAGTTCAAATAAGTTTAAAAAACATTGAAGTGCTCGTGTAACAGATGAGTTCTTGTCCGAAACCCTGATACTCCGAAAAAGATTGTCTAGTTTGTACACGAGGTGCGTCCAGTTTTCGCCGTGACCCTCTCTACTCTTTTGCACATGCAATGCGGGTGAAACGATGATACCATGCCAAGTTCCAACATTTTCAGAGTTCATTTTGTAGTGATTTTCAATTTCACCGTCATTTAGCTCTCTAAACAAATCGGTAAATGACTGAAAAACAACAAATGATGTCAGAACGTGTTGGTAATTGATGACGTCACTTTGAATTATGCATACTGAACGCAAAAATAGGTTGGAGTTCAAAATAAGTTTAAAAAACATTGAAGTGCCCGTGTAAGTTCTCGTCCAAAACCCTGATACTCCGAAAGAGATTGTCCAGTTTGTACACGAGGTGCATCCTCTACTCTTTTGCACATGCTATGCGGGTGAAATGATGATACCATGCCAAGTTCCAACATTTTCATAGTTCATTTTGTAGTGATTTTCAATTTCACCGTCATTTAGCTCTCTAAACAAATCGGTAAATGACTGAAAAACAGCAAATGATATCAGAACGTGTTGGAAATTGATGATGTCGCTTTGAATGATGCATACTAAACGCAAAAATAGGCTGGAGTTCAAATAAGTTTAAAAAACATTGAAGTGCCCGTGTAACAGATGAGTTCTGGTCCGAAACCCTGATACTCCGAAAGAGATTGTCCAGTTTGTACACGAGGTGCGTCCAGTTTTCGCCGTGACCCTCTCTACTCTTTTGCACATGCAATGCGGGTGAAACGATGATACCATGCCAAGTTCCAACATTTTCAGAGTTCATTTTGTAGTGATTTTCAATTTCACCGTCATTTAGCTCTCTAAACAAATCGGTAAATGACTGAAAAACAACAAATGATGTCAGAACGTGTTGGAAATTGATGACGTCGCTTTGAATGATGCATACTGAACGCAAAAATAGGCTGGAGTTCAAATAAGTTTTAAAAACATTGAAGTGCCCGTGTAACAGATGAGTTCTCGTCCGAAACCCTGATACTCCGAAAGAGATTATCCAGTTTGTACACGAGGTGCATCCAGTTTTCGCCGTGACCCTATCTACTCTTTTGCACATGCTATGCGGGTGAAATGATGATCCCATGCCAAGTTCCAACATTTTCAGAGTTCATTTTGTAGTGATTTTCAATTTCACAGTCATTTAGCTCTCTAAACAAATCGGTAAATGACTGAAAAACAGCAAATGTTGTCAGAACGTGTTGGAAATTGATGACGTCGCTTTGAATGATGCATACTGAACGCAAAAATAGGCTGGAGTTCAAATAAGTTTTAAAAACATTGAAGTGCCCGTGTAACAGATGAGTTCTCGTCCGAAACCCTGATACTCCGAAAGAGATTATCCAGTTTGTACACGAGGTGCATCCAGTTTTCGCCGTGACCCTATCTACTCTTTTGCACATGCTATGCGGGTGAAATGATGATACCATGCCAAGTTCCAACATTTTCAGAGTTCATTTTGTAGTGATTTTCAATTTCACCGTCATTTAGCTCTCTAAACAAATCGGTAAATGACTGAAAAACAGCAAATGTTGTCAGAACGTGTTGGAAATTGATGACGTCGCTTTGAATGATGCATACTGAACGCAAAAATAGGCTGGAGTTCAAATAAGTTTAAAAAACATTGAAGTGCCCGTGTAATAGATGAGTTCTCGTCTGAAACCCTGATACCCCGAAAGAGATTGTCCAGTTTGTACACGAGGAGCGTCTAGTTTTCGCCGTCACCCTCTCTACTCTTTTGCACATGCTATGCGGGTGAAATGATGATACCATGCCAAGTTCCAACATTTTCAGAGTTCATTTTGTAGTGATTTTCAATTTCACCGTCATTTAGCTCTCTAAACAAATCGGTAAATGACTGAAAAACAGCTAATGATGTCAGAACGTGTTGGAAATTGATGACGTCGCTTTGAATGATGCATACTGAACGCAAAATAGGCTGGAGTTCAAATAAGTTTTAAAAACATTGAAGTGCCCGTGTAATCGATGAGTTCTCGTCCGAAACCCTGATACTCCGAAAGAGATTGTCCAGTTTGTACACGAGGAGCGTCCAGTTTTCGCCGTGACCCATTCTACTCTTTTGCACATGCTATGCGGGTGAAATGATGATACCATGCCAAGTTCCAACATTTTCAGAGTTCATTTTGTAGTGATTTTCAATTTCACCGTCATTTAGCTCTCTAAACAAATCGGTAAATGACTGAAAAACAGCAAATGTTGTCAGAACGTGTTGCAAATTGATGACGTCGCTTTGAATGATGCATACTGAACGCAAAAATAGGCTGGAGTTCAAATAAGTTTAAAAAACATTGAAGTGCTCGTGTAACAGATGAGTTCTTGTCCGAAACCCTGATACTCCGAAAAAGATTGTTTAGTTTGTACACGAGGTGCGTCCAGTTTTCGCCGTGACCCTCTCTACTCTTTTGAACATGCAATGCGGGTGAAACGATGATACCATGCCAAGTTCCAACATTTTTCAGAGTTCATTTTGTAGTGATTTTCAATTTCACCGTCATTTAGCTCTCTAAACAAATCGGTAAATGACTGAAAAACAACAAATGATGTCAGAACGTGTTGGAAATTGATGACGTCGCTTTGAATTATGCATACTGAACGCAAAAATAGGTTGGAGTTCAAAATAAGTTTAAAAAACATTGAAGTGCCCGTGTAACAGATGAGTTCTCGTCCAAAACCCTGATACTCCGAAAGAGATTGTCCAGTTTGTACACGAGGTGCATCCTCTACTCTTTTGCACATGCTATGCGGGTGAAATGATGATACCATGCCAAGTTCCAACATTTTCATAGTTCATTTTGTAGTGATTTTCAATTTCACCGCCATTTAGCTCTCTAAACAAATCGGTAAATGACTGAAAAATAGCAAATGATATCAGAACGTGTTGGAAATTGATGATGTCGCTTTGAATGATGCATACTAAACGCAAAAATAGGCTGGAGTTCAAATAAGTTTAAAAAACATTGAAGTGCCCGTGTAACAGATGAGTTCTGGTCCGAAACCCTGATACTCCGAAAGAGATTGTCCAGTTTGTACACGAGGTGCGTCCAGTTTTCGCCGTGACCCTCTCTACTCTTTTGCACATGCAATGCGGGTGAAACGATGATACCATGCCAAGTTCCAACATTTTCAGAGTTCATTTTGTAGTGATTTTCAATTTCACCGTCATTTAGCTCTCTAAACAAATCGGTAAATGACTGAAAAACAACAAATGTTGTCAGAACGTGTTGGAAATTCATGACGTCGCTTTGAATGATGCATACTGAACGCAAAAATAGGCTGGAGTTCAAATAAGTTTAAAAAACATTGAAGTGCCCGTGTAACAGATGAGTTCTTGTCCGAAACCCTGATACTCCGAAAGAGATTGTCTAGTTTGTACACGAGGTGCGTCCAGTTTTCGCTGTGACCCTCTCTACTCTTTTGCACATGCAATGCGGGTGAAACGATGATACCATGCCAAGTTCCAACATTTTCAGAGTTCATTTTGTAGTGATTTTCAATTTCACCGTCATTTAGCTCCCTAAACAAATCGGTAAATGACTGAAAAACAACAAATGATGTCAGAAAGTGTTGGAAATTGATGACGTCACTTTGAAATATGCATACTGAACGCAAAAATAGGTTGGAGTTCAAAATAAGTTTAAAAAACATTGAAGTGCCCGTGTAACAGATGAGTTCTCGTCCAAAACCCTGATACTCCGAAAGAGATTGTCCAGTTTGTACACGAGGTGCATCCTCTACTCTTTTGCACATGCTATGCGGGTGAAATGATGATACCATGCCAAGTTCCAACATTTTCATAGTTCATTTTGTAGTGATTTTCAATTTCACCGTCATTTAGCTCTCTAAACAAATCGGTAAATGACTGAAAAACAGCAAATGATGTCAGAACGTGTTGGAAATTGATGATGTCGCTTTCAATGATGCATACTAAACGCAAAAATAGGCTGGAGTTCAAATAAGTTTAAAAAACATTGAAGTGCCCGTGTAACAGATGAGTTCTGGTCCGAAACCCTGATACTCTGAAAGAGATTGTCCAGTTTGTACATGAGGTGCGTGCAGTTTTCGCCGTGACCCTCTCTACTCTTTTGCACATGCAATGCGGGTGAAATGATGATTCCATGCCAAGTTCCAACATTTTCAGAGTTCATTTTGTAGTGATTTTCAATTTCACCGTCATTTAGCTCTCTAAACAAATCGGTAAATGACTGAAAAACAGCAAATGATGTCAGAACGTGTTGGAAATTGATGACGTCGCTTTGAATGATACATACTGAACGCAAAAATAGGCTGGAGTTCAAATAAGTTTTAAAAACATTGAAGTGCCCGTGTAACAGATGAGTTCTCGTCCGAAACCCTGATACTCCGAAAGAGATTATCCAGTTTGTACACGAGGTGCATCCAGTTTTCGCCGTGACCCTATCTACTCTTTTGCACGTGCTATGCGGGTGAAATGATGATACCATGCCAAGTTCCAACATTTTCAGAGTTCATTTTGTAGTGATTTTCAATTTCACCGTCATTTAGCTCTCTAAACAAATCGGTAAATGACTGAAAAACAGCCAATGTTGTCAGAACGTGTTGGAAATTGATGACGTCGCTTTGAATGATGCATACTGAACGCAAAAATAGGCTGGAGTTCAAATAAGTTTAAAAAACATTGAAGTGCCCGTGTAACAGATGAGTTCTTGTCCGAAACCCTGATACTCCGAAAGAGATTGTCTTGTTTGTACACGAGGTGCGTCCAGTTTTCGCCGTGACCCTCTCTACTCTTTTGCACATGCAATGCGGGTGAAACGATGATACCATGCCAAGTTCCAACATTTTCAGAGTTCATTTTGTAGTGATTTTCAATTTCACCGTCATTTAGCTCTCTAAACAAATCGGTAAAAGACTAAAAAACAGCAAATGATGTCAGAACGTGTTGGAAATTGATGACGTCGCTTTGAATGATGCATACTGAACGCAAAAATAGGCTGGAGTTCAAATAAGTTTTAAAAACATTGAAGTGCCCGTGTAACAGATGAGTTCTCGTCCGAAACCCTGATACTCCGAAAGAGATTATCCAGTTTGTACATGAGGTGCATCCAGTTTTCGCCGTGACCCTATCTACTCTTTTGCACATGCTATGCGGGTGAAATGATGATACCATGCCAAGTTCCAACATTTTCAGAGTTCATTTTGTAGTGATTTTCAATTTCACCGTCATTTAGCTCTCTAAACAAATCGGTAAATGATTGAAAAACAGCAAATGTTGTCAGAACGTGTTGTAAATTGATGACGTCGCTTTGAATGATGCATACTGAACGCAAAAATAGGCTGGAGTTCAAATAAGTTTAAAAAACATTGAAGTGCCCGTGTAACAGATGAGTTCTTGTCCGAAACCCTGATACTCCGAAAGAGATTGTCTAGTTTGTACACGAGGTGCGTCCAGTTTTCGCCGTGACCCTCTCTACTCTTTTGCACATGCAATGCGGGTGAAACGATGATACCATGCCAAGTTCCAACATTTTCAGAGTTCATTTTGTAGTGATTTTCAATTTCACCGTCATTTAGCTCTCTAAACAAATCGGTAAAAGACTGAAAAACAGCAAATGATGTCAGAACGTGTTGGAAATTGATGATGTCACTTTAAATGATGTATACTGAACGCAAAAATAGGCTGGAGTTCAAATAATTTTAAAAAACATTGAAGTGCCCGTGTAACAGATGAGTTCTTGTCCGAAACCCTGATACTCCGAAAGAGATTGTCTAGTTTGTACACGAGGTGCGTCCAGTTTTCGCCGTGACCCTCTCTACTCTTTTGCACATGCAATGCGGGTGAAACGATGATACCATGCCAAGTTCCAACATTTTCAGAGTTCATTTTGTAGTGATTTTCAATTTCACCGTCATTTAGCTCTCTAAACAAATCGGTAAAAGACTGAAAAACAGCAAATGATGTCAGAACGTGTTGGAAATTGATGACGTCACTTTGAATGATGCATACTGAACGCAAAAATAGGTTGGAGTTCAAATAAGTTTAAAAACATTGAAGTGCCCGTTTAATAGATGAGTTCTCGTCTGAAACCCTGATACCCCGAAAGAGATTGTCCACTTTGTACACGAGGAGCGTCTAGTTTTCGCCGTGACCCTCTCTACTCTTTTCCACATGCTATGCGGGTGAAATGATGATACCATGCCAAGTTCCAACATTTTCAGAGTTCATTTTGTAGTGATTTTCAATTTCACCGTCATTTAGCTCTCTAAACAAATCGGTAAATGACTGAAAAACAGCTAATGATGTCAGAACGTGTTGGAAATTGATGACGTCGCTTTGAATGATGCATACTGAACGCAAAAATAGGCTGGAGTTCAAATAAGTTTTAAAAACATTGAAGTGCCCGTGTAACAGATGAGTTCACGTCCGAAACCCTGATACTCCGAAAGAGATTGTCCAGTTTGTACACGAGGAGCGTCCAGTTTTCGCCGTGACCCATTCTACTCTTTTGCACATGCTATGCGGGTGAAATGATGATACCATGCCAAGTTCCAACATTTTCAGAGTTCATTTTGTAGTGATTTTCAATTTCACCGTCATTTAGCTCTCTAAACAAAACGGTAAATGACTGAAAAACAACAAATGTTGTCAGAACGTGTTGGAAATTGATGACGTCGCTTTGAATGATGCATACTGAATGCAAAAATAGGCTGGAGTTCAAATAAGTTTAAAAACATTGAAGTGCCCGTGTAATAGATGAGTTCTCGTCTGAAACCCTGATACCCCGAAAGAGATTGTCCAGTTTGTACACGAGGAGCGTCTAGTTTTCGCCGTGACCCTCTCTACTCTTTTGCACATGCTATGCGGGTGAAATGATGATACCATGCCAAGTTCCAACATTTTCAGAGTTCATTTTGTAGTGATTTTCAATTTCACCGTCATTTAGCTCTCTAAACAAATCGGTAAATGACTGAAAAACAGCTAATGATGTCAGAACTTGTTGGAAATTGATGACGTCGCTTTGAATGATGCATACTGAACGCAAAAATAGGCTGGAGTTCAAATAAGTTTTAAAAACATTGAAGTGCCCGTGTAACAGATGAGTTCACGTCCGAAACCCTGATACTCCGAAAGAGATTGTCCAGTTTTTACACGAGGAGCGTCCAGTTTTTGCCGTGACCCATTCTACTCTTTTGCACATGCTATGCGGGTGAAATGATGATACCATGCCAAGTTCCAACATTTTCAGAGTTCATTTTGTAGTGATTTTCAATTTCACCGTCATTTAGCTCTCTAAACAAATCGGTAAATGACTGAAAAACAGCAAATGTTGTCAGAACGTGTTGGAAATTGATGACGTCGCTTTGAATGATGCATACTGAACGCAAAAATAGGCTGGAGATCAAATAAGTTTAAAAAACATTGAAGTGCCCGTGTAACAGATGAGTTCTTGTCCGAAACCCTGATACTCCGAAAGAGATTGTCTAGTTTGTACACGAGGTGCGTCCAGTTTTCGCCGTGACCCTCTCTACTCTTTTGCACATGCAATGCGGGTGAAACGATGATACCATGCCAAGTTCCAACATTTTCAGAGTTCATTTTGTAGTGATTTTCAATTTCACCGTCATTTAGCTCTCTAAACAAATCGGTAAATGACTGAAAAACAACAAATGATGTCAGAACGTGTTGGAAATTGATGACGTCGCTTTGAATTATGCATACTGAACGGAAAAATAGGTTGGAGTTCAAAATAAGTTTAAAAAACATTGAAGTGCCCGTGTAACAGATGAGTTCTCGTCCAAAACCCTGATACTCCGAAAGAGATTGTCCAGTTTGTACACGAGGTGCATCCTCTACTCTTTTGCACATGCAATGCGGGTGAAACGATGATACCATGCCAAGTTCCAACATTTTCAGAGTTCATTTTGTAGTGATTTTCAATTTCACCGTCATTTAGCTCTCTAAACAAATCGGTAAATGACTGAAAAACAGCTAATGATGTCAGAACGTGTTGGAAATTGATGACGTCGCTTTGAATGATGCATACTGAACGCAAAAATAGGCTGGAGTTCAAATAAGTTTTAAAAACATTGAAGTGCCCGTGTAACAGATGAGTTCACGTCCGAAACCCTGATACTCCGAAAGAGATTGTCCAGTTTGTACACGAGGAGCGTCCAGATTTTGCCGTGACCCATTCTACTCTTTTGCACATGCTATGCGGGTGAAATGATGATACCATGCCAAGTTCCAACATTTTCAGAGTTCATTTTGTAGTGATTTTCAATTTCACCGTCATTTAGCTCTCTAAACAAATCGGTAAATGACTGAAAAACAGCTAATGATGTCAGAACGTGTTGGAAATTGATGACGTCGCTTTGAATGATGCATACTGAACGCAAAAATAGGCTGGAGTTCAAATAAGTTTTAAAAACATTGAAGTGCCCGTGTAACAGATGAGTTCACGTCCGAAACCCTGATACTCCGAAAGAGATTGTCCAGTTTGTACACGAGGAGCGTCCAGTTTTTGCCGTGACCCATTCTACTCTTTTGCACATGCTATGCGGGTGAAATGATGATACCATGCCAAGTTCCAACATTTTCAGAGTTCATTTTGTAGTGATTTTCAATTTCACCGTCATTTAGCTCTCTAAACAAATCGGTAAATGACTGAAAAACAGCAAATGTTGTCAGAACGTGTTGGAAATTGATGACGTCGCTTTGAATGATGCATACTGAACGCAAAAATAGGCTGGAGATCAAATAAGTTTAAAAAACATTGAAGTGCCCGTGTAACAGATGAGTTCTTGTCCGAAACCCTGATACTCCGAAAGAGATTGTCTAGTTTGTACACGAGGTGCGTCCAGTTTTCGCCGTGACCCTCTCTACTCTTTTGCACATGCAATGCGGGTGAAACGATGATACCATGCCAAGTTCCAACATTTTCAGAGTTCATTTTGTAGTGATTTTCAATTTCACCGTCATTTAGCTCTCTAAACAAATCGGTAAATGACTGAAAAACAACAAATGATGTCAGAACGTGTTGGAAATTGATGACGTCGCTTTGAATTATGCATACTGAACGGAAAAATAGGTTGGAGTTCAAAAGAAGTTTAAAAAACATTGAAGTGCCCGTGTAACAGATGAGTTCTCGTCCAAAACCCTGATACTCCGAAAGAGATTGTCTAGTTTGTACACGAGGTGCATCCTCTACTCTTTTGCACATGCTATGCGGGTGAAATGATGATACCATGCCAAGTTCCAACATTTTCAGAGTTCATTTTGTAGTGATTTTCAATTTCACCGTCATTTAGCTCTCTAAACAAATCGGTAAATGACTGAAAAACAGCAAATGTTGTCAGAACGTGTTGGAAATTGATGACGTCGCTTTGAATGATGCATACTGAACGCAAAAATAGGCTGGAGTTCAAATAAGTTTAAGAAACATTGAAGTGCCCGTGTAACAGATGAGTTCTTGTCCGAAACCCTGATACTCCGAAAGAGATTGTCTAGTTTGTACACGAGGTGCGTCCAGTTTTCGCCGTGACCCTCTCTACTCTTTTGCACATGCAATGCGGGTGAAACGATGATACCATGCCAAGTTCCAACATTTCCAGAGTTCATTTTGTAGTGATTTTCAATTTCACCGTCATTTAGCTATCTAAACAAATCGGTAAAAGACTGAAAAACAACAAATGATGTCAGAACGTGTTGGAAATTGATGACGTCACTTTGAATGATGCATACTGAACGCAAAAATAGGCTGGAGTTCAAATAAGTTTAAAAACATTGAAGTGCCCGTGTAATAGATGAGTTCTCGTCTGAAACCCTGATACCCCGAAAGAGATTGTCCAGTTTGTACACGAGGAGCGTCTAGTTTTCGCCGTAACCCTCTCTACTCTTTTGCACATGCTATGCGGGTGAAATGATGATACCATGCCAAGTTCCAACATTTTCAGAGTTCATTTTGTAGTGATTTTCAATTTCACCGTCATTTAGCTCTCTAAACAAATCGGTAAATGACTGAAAAACAGCTAATGAGGTCAGAACATGTTGGAAATTGATGACGTCGCTTTGAATGATGCATACTGAACGCAAAAATAGGCTGGAGTTCAAATAAGTTTTAAAAACATTGAAGTGCCCGTGTAACAGATGAGTTCTCGTGCGAAACCCTGATACTCCGAAAGAGATTGTCCAGTTTGTACACGAGGAGCATCCAGTTTTCGCCATGACCCATTCTACTCTTTTGCACATGCTATGCGGGTGAAATGATGATACCATGCCAAGTTCCAACATTTTCAGAGTTCATTTTGTAGTGATTTTCAATTTCACCGTCATTTAGCTCTCTAAACAAATCGGTAAATGACTGAAAAACAGCAAATGTTGTCAGAACGTGTTGGAAATTGATGACGTCGCTTTGAATGATGCATACTGAACGCAAAAATAGGCTGGAGTTCAAATAAGTTTAAAAAACATTGAAGTGCTCGTGTAACAGATGAGTTCTTGTCCGAAACCCTGATACTCCGAAAAAGATTGTCTAGTTTGTACACGAGGTACGTCCAGTTTTCGCCGTGACCCTCTCTACTCTTTTGCACATGCTATGCGGGTGAAACGATGATACCATGCAAAGTTACAACATTTTCAGACTTCATTTTGTAGTGATTTTCAATTTCACCGTCATTTAGCTCTCTAAACAAATCGGTAAATGACTGAAAAACAACAAATGATGTCAGAACGTGTTGGAAATTGATGACGTCGCTTTGAATTATGCATACTGAACGCAAAAATAGGTTGGAGTTCAAAATAAGTTTAAAAAACATTGAAGTGCCCGTGTAACAGATGAGTTCTCGTCCAAAACCCTGATACTCCGAAAGAGATTGTCCAGTTTGTACATGAGGTGCATCCTCTACTCTTTTGCACATGCTATGCGGGTGAAATGATGATACCATGCCAAGTTCCAACATTTCATAGTTCATTTTGTAGTGATTTTCAATTTCACCGTCATTTAGCTCTCTAAACAAATCGGTAAATGACTGAAAAACAGCAAATGATATCAGAATGTGTTGGAAATTGATGATGTCGCTTTGAATGATGCATACTAAACGCAAAAATAGGCTGGAGTTCAAATAAGTTTAAAAAACATTGAAGTGCCCGTGTAACAGATGAGTTCTGGTCCGAAACCCTGATACTCCGAAAGAGATTGTCCAGTTTGTACACGAGGTGCGTCCAGTTTTCGCTGTGACCCTCTCTACTCTTTTGCACATGCAATGCGGGTGAAACGATGATACCATGCCAAGTTCCAACATTTTCAGAGTTCATTTTGTAGTGATTTTCAATTTCACCGTCATTTAGCTCTCTAAACAAATCGGTAAATGACTGAAAAACAGCAAATGATGTCAGAACGTGTTGCAAATTGATGACGTCGCTTTGAATGATGCATACTGAACGCAAAAATAGGCTGGAGTTCAAATAAGTTTTAAAAACATGAAGTGCCCGTGTAACAGATGAGTTCTCGTCCGAAACCCTGATACTCCGAAAGAGATTATCCAGTTTGTACACGAGGTGCATCCAGTTTTCGCCGTGACCCTATCTACTCTTTTGCACATGCTATGCGGGTGAAATGATGATACCATGCCAAGTTCCAACATTTTCAGAGTTCATTTTGTAGTGATTTTCAATTTCACCGTCATTTAGCTCTCTAAACAAATCGGTAAATGACTGAAAAACAGCAAATGTTGTCAGAACGTGTTGGAAATTGATGACGTCGCTTTGAATGATGCATACTGAACGCAAAAATAGGCTGGAGTTCAAATAAGTTTAAAAAACATTGAAGTGCCCGTGTAACAGATGAGTTCTTGTCCGAAACCCTGATACTCCGAAAGAGATTGTCTAGTTTGTACACGAGGTGCGTCCAGTTTTCGCCGTGACCCTCTCTACTCTTTTGCACATGCAATGCGGGTGAAACGATGATACCATGCCAAGTTCCAACATTTTCAGAGTTCATTTTGTAGTGATTTTCAATTTCACCGTCATTTAGCTCTCTAAACAAATTGGTAAATGACTGAAAAACAACAAATGATGTCAGAACGTGTTGGTAATTGATGACGTCACTTTGAATTATGCATACTGAACGCAAAAATAGGTTGGAGTTCAAAATAAGTTTAAAAAACATTGAAGTGCCCGTGTAACAGATGAGTTCTCGTCCAAAACCCTGATACTCCGAAAGAGATTGTCCAGTTTGTACACGAGGTGCATCCTCTACTCTTTTGCACATGCTATGCGGGTGAAATGATGATACCATGCCAAGTTCCAACATTTTCATAGTTCATTTTGTAGTGATTTTCAATTTCACCGTCATTTAGCTCTCTAAACAAATTGGTAAATGACTGAAAAACAGCAAATGATGTCAGAACGTGTTGGAAATTGATGATGTCGCTTTGAATGATGCATACTAAACGCAAAAATAGGCTGGAGTACAAATAAGTTTAAAAAACATTGAAGTGCCCGTGTAACAGATGAGTTCTGGTCCGAAACCCTGATACTCCGAAAGAGATTGTCCAGTTTGTACATGAGGTGCGTGCAGTTTTCGCCGTGACCCTCTCTACTCTTTTGCACATTCAATGCGGGTGAAACGATGATACCATGCCAAGTTCCAACATTTTCAGAGTTCATTTTGTAGTGATTTTCAATTTCACCGTCATTTAGCTCTCTAAACAAATCGGTAAATGACTGAAAAACAGCAACTGATGTCAGAACGTGTTGGAAATTGATGACGTCGCTTTGAATGATGCATACTGAACGCAAAAATAGGCTGGAGTTCAAATAAGTTTAAAAAACATTGAAGTGCCCATGTAACAGATGAGTTCTCGTCCGAAACCCTGATACTCCGAAAGAGATTATCCAGTTTGTACACGAGGTGCATCCAGTTTTCGCCGTGACCCTATCTACTCTTTTGCACATGCTATGCGGGTGAAATGATGATACCATGCCAAGTTCCAACATTTTCAGAGTTCATTTTGTAGTGATTTTCAATTTCACCGTCATTTAGCTCTCTAAACAAATCGGTAAATGACTGAAAAACAGCAAATGTTGTCACAACGTGTTGGAAATTGATGACGTCGCTTTGAATGATGCATACTGAACGCAAAAATAGGCTGGAGTTCAAATAAGTTTAAGAAACATTGAAGTGCCCGTGTAACAGATGAGTTCTTGTCCGAAACCCTGATACTCCGAAAGAGATTGTCTAGTTTGTACACGAGGTGCGTCCAGTTTTCGCCGTGACCCTCTCTACTCTTTTGCACATGCAATGCGGGTGAAATGATGATACCATGCCAAGTTCCAACATTTTCAGAGTTCATTTTGTAGTGATTTTCAATTTCACCGTCATTTAGCTCTCTAAACAAATCGGTAAATGACTGAAAAACAACAAATGATGTCAGAACGTGTTGGAAATTGATGACGTCACTTTGAATTATGCATACTGAACGCAAAAATAGGTTGGAGTTCAAAATAAGTTTAAAAAACATTGAAGTGCCCGTGTAACAGATGAGTTCTCGTCCAAAACCCTGATACTCCGAAAGAGATTGTCCAGTTTGTACACGAGGTGCATCCTCTACTCTTTTGCACATGCTATGCGGGTGAAATGATGATACCATGCCAAGTTCCAACATTTTCATAGTTCATTTTGTAGTGATTTTCAATTTCACCGTCATTTAGCTCTCTAAACAAATCGGTAAATGACTGAAAAACAGCAAATGATGTCAGAACGTGTTGGAAATTGATGATGTCGCTTTGAATGATGCATACTAAACGCAAAAATAGGCTGGAGTTCAAAGAAATTTAAAAAACATTGAAGTGCCCGTGTAACAGATGAGTTCTGGTCCGAAACCCTGATACTCCGAAAGAGATTGTCCAGTTTGTACATGAGGTGCGTGCAGTTTTCGCCGTGACCCTCTCTACTCTTTTGCACATGCAATGCGGGTGAAACGATGATACCATGCCAAGTTCCAACATTTTCAGAGTTCATTTTGTAGTGATTTTCAATTTCACCGTCATTTAGCTCTCTAAACAAATCGGTAAATGACTGAAAAACAGCAAATGATGTCAGAACGTGTTGGAAATTGATGACGTCGCTTTGAATGATGCATACTGAATGCAAAAATAGGCTGGAGTTAAAATATGTTTA
The DNA here is from genome assembly GCF_002575655.3 of Aegilops tauschii subsp. strangulata. Lineage (NCBI taxonomy): Eukaryota > Viridiplantae > Streptophyta > Magnoliopsida > Poales > Poaceae > Aegilops > Aegilops tauschii. Next base: position 503,890,529 of record NC_053037.3, read on the forward strand.
AAGAACATTGAAGTGCCCGTGTAACAGATGAGTTCTCGTCCGAAACCCTGATACTCCGAAAGAGATTATCCAGTTTGTACACGAGGTGCATCCAGTTTTCGCCGTGACCCTATCTACTCTTTTGCACATGCTATGCGGGTGAAATGATGATACCATGCCAAGTTCCAACATTTTCAGAGTTCATTTTGTAGTGATTTTCAATTTCACCGTCATTTAGCTCTCTAAACAAATCGGTAAATGACTGAAAAACAGCAAATGTTGTCAGAACGTGTTGGAAATTGATGACGTCGCTTTGAATGATGCATACTGAACGCAAAAATAGGCTGGAGTTCAAATAAGTTTAAAAAACATTGAAGTGCCCGTGTAACAGATGAGTTCTTGTCCGAAACCCTGATACTTCGAAAGAGATTGTCTAGTTTGTACACGAGGTGCGTCCAGTTTTCGCCGTGACCCTCTCTACTCTTTTGCACATGCAATGCAGGTGAAACGATGATACCATGCCAAGTTCCAACATTTTCATAGTTCATTTTGTAGTGATTTTCAATTTCACCGTCATTTAGCTCTCTAAACAAATCGGTAAATGACTGAAAAACAACAAATGATGTCAGAACGTGTTGGAAATTGATGACGTCACTTTGAATTATGCATACTGAACGCAAAAATAGGTTGGAGTTCAAAATAAGTTTAAAAAACATTGAAGTGCCCGTGTAACAGATGAGTTCTCGTCCAAAACCCTGATACTCCGAAAGATATTGTCCAGTTTGTACACGAGGTGCATCCTCTACTCTTTTGCACATGCTATGCGGGTGAAATGGTGATACCATGCCAAGTTCCAACATTTTCATAGTTCATTTTGTAGTGATTTTCAATTTCACCGTCATTTAGCTCTCTAAACAAATCGGTAAATGACTGAAAAACAGCAAATGATGTCAGAACGTGTTGGAAATTGATGATGTCGCTTTGAATGATGCATACTAAACGCAAAAATAGGCTGGAGTTCAAATAAATTTAAAAAACATTGAAGTGCCCGTGTAACAGATGAGTTCTGGTCCGAAACCCTGATACTCCGAAAGAGATTGTCCTGTTTGTACATCAGGTGCGTGCAGTTTTCGCCGTGACCCTCTCTACTCTTTTGCACATGCAATGCGGGTGAAACGATGATACCATGCCAAGTTCCAACATTTTCAGAGTTCATTTTGTAGTGATTTTCAATTTCACCGTCATTTAGCTCTCTAAACAAATCGGTAAATGACTGAAAAACAGCAAATGATGTCAGAACGTGTTGGAAATTGATGACGTCGCTTTGAATGATGCATACTGAACGCAAAAATAGGCTGGAGTTAAAATATGTTTAAAAAAACATGAAGTGCCCGTGTAACAGATGAGTTCTCGTCCGAAACCCTGATACTCCGAAAGAGATTATCCAGTTTGTACACGAGGTGCATCCAGTTTTCGCCGTGACCCTATCTACTCTTTTGCACATGCTATGCGGGTGAAATGATGATACCATGCCAAGTTCCAACATTTTCAGAGTTCATTTTGTAGTGATTTTCAATTTCACCGTCATTTAGCTCTCTAAACAAATCGGTAAATGACTGAAAAACAGCAAATGATGTCAGAACGTGTTGGAAATTGATGACGTCGCTTTGAATGATGCATACTTAACGCAAAAATAGGCTGGAGTTCAAATAAGTTTAAAAAACATTGAAGTGCCCATGTAACAGATGAGTTCTCGTCCGAAACCCTGATACTCCGAAAGAGATTATCCAGTTTGTACACGAGGTGCATCCAGTTTTCGCCGTGACCCTATCTACTCTTTTGCACATGCTATGCGGGTGAAATGATGATACCATGCCAAGTTCCAACATTTTCAGAGTTCATTTTCTAGTGATTTTCAATTTCACCGTCATTTAGCTCTCTAAACAAATCGGTAAATGACTGAAAAACAGCAAATGTTGTCAGAACGTGTTGGAAATTGATGACGTCGCTTTGAATGATGCATACTGAACGCAAAAATAGGCTGGAGTTCAAATAAGTTTAAGAAACATTGAAGTGCCCGTGTAACAGATGAGTTCTTGTCCGAAACCCTGATACTCCGAAAGAGATTGTCTAGTTTGTACACGAGGTGCGTCCAGTTTTCGCCGTGACCCTCTCTACTCTTTTGCACATGCAATGCGGGTGAAACGATGATACCATGCCAAGTTCCAACATTTTCAGAGTTCATTTTGTAGTGATTTTCAATTTCACCGTCATTTAGCTCTCTAAACAAATCGGTAAATGACTGAAAAACAACAAATGATGTCAGAACGTGTTGGAAATTGATGACGTCACTTTGAATTATGCATACTGAACGCAAAAATAGGTTGGAGTTCAAAATAAGTTTAAAAAACATTGAAGTGCCCGTGTAACAGATGAGTTCTCGTCCAAAACCCTGATACTCCGAAAGAGATTGTCCAGTTTGTACACGAGGTGCATCCTCTACTCTTTTGCACATGCTATGCGGGTGAAATGATGATACCATGCCAAGTTCCAACATTTTCATAGTTCATTTTGTAGTGATTTTCAATTTCACCGTCATTTAGCTCTCTAAACAAATCGGTAAATGACTGAAAAACAGCAAATGATGTCAGAACGTGTTGGAAATTGATGATGTCGCTTTGAATGATGCATACTAAACGCAAAAATAGGCTGGAGTTCAAATAAATTTAAAAAACATTGAAGTGCCCGTGTAACAGATGAGTTCTGGACCGAAACCCTGATACTCCGAAAGAGATTGTCCAGTTTGTACATGAGGTGCGTGCAGTTTTCGCCGTGACCCTCTCTACTCTTTTGCACATGCAATGCGGGTGAAACGATGATACCATGCCAAGTTCCAACATTTTCAGAGTTCATTTTGTAGTGATTTTCAATTTCACCGTCATTTAGCTCTCTAAACAAATCGGTAAATGACTGAAAAACAGCAAATGATGTCAGAACGTGTTGGAAATTGATGACGTCGCTTTGAATGATGCATACTGAACGCAAAAATTGGCTGGAGTTAAAATATGTTTAAAGAACATTGAAGTGCCCGTGTAACAGATGAGTTCTCGTCCGAAACCCTGATACTCCGAAAGAGATTATCCAGTTTGTACACGAGGTGCATCCAGTTTTCGCCGTGACCCTATCTACTCTTTTGCACATGCTATGCGGGTGAAATGATGATACCATGCCAAGTTCCAACATTTTCAGAGTTCATTTTGTAGTGATTTTCAATTTCACCGTCATTTAGCTCTCTAAACAAATCGGTAAATGACTGAAAAACAGCAAATGTTGTCAGAACGTGTTGGAAATTGATGACGTCGCTTTGAATGATGCATACTGAACGCAAAAATAGGCTGGAGTTCAAATAAGTTTAAAAAACATTGAAGTGCCCGTGTAACAGATGAGTTCTTGTCCGAAACCCTGATACTTCGAAAGAGATTGTCTAGTTTGTACACGAGGTGCGTCCAGTTTTCGTCGTGACCCTCTCTACTCTTTTGCACATGCAATGCGGGTGAAACGATGATACCATGCCAAGTTCCAACATTTTCAGAGTTCATTTTGTAGTGATTTTCAATTTCACCGTCATTTAGCTCTCTAAACAAATCGGTAAATGACTGAAAAACAACAAATGATGTCAGAACGTGTTGGAAATTGATGACGTCACTTTGAATTATGCATACTGAACGCAAAAATAGGTTGGAGTTCAAAATAAGTTTAAAAAACAATGAAGTGCCCGTGTAACAGATGAGTTCTCGTCCAAAACCCTGATACTCCGAAAGAGATTGTCCAGTTTGTACACGAGGTGCATCCTCTACACTTTTGCACATGCTATGCGGGTGAAATGATGATACCATGCCAAGTTCCAACATTTTCAGAGTTCATTTTGTAGTGATTTTCAATTTCACCGTCATTTAGCTCTCTAAACAAATCGGTAAATGACTGAAAAACAGCAAATGTTGTCAGAACGTGTTGGAAATTGATGACGTCGCTTTGAATGATGCATACTGAACGCAAAAATAGGCTGGAGTTCAAATAAGTTTAAAAAACATTGAAGTGCCCGTGTAACAGATGAGTTCTTGTCCGAAACCCTGATACTCCGAAAGAGATTGTCCAGTTTGTACACGAGGTACGTCCAGTTTTCGCCGTGACCCTCTCTACTCTTTTGCACATGCAATGCGGGTGAAACGATGATACCATGCCAAGTTCCAACATTTTCAGAGTTCATTTTGTAGTGATTTTAAATTTCACTCTCATTTAGCTCTCTAAACAAATCGGTAAAAGACTGAAAAACAGCAAATGATGTCAGAACGTGTTGGAAATTGATGACGTCACTTTGAATGATGCATACTGAACGCAAAAATAGGCTGGAATTCAAATAAATTTAAAAACATTGAAGTGCCCGTGTAATAGATGAGTTCTCGTCTGAAACCCTGATACCCCGAAAGAGATTGTCCAGTTTGTACACGACGAGCGTCTAGTTTTCGCCGTGACCCTCTCTACTCTTATGCACATGCTATGCGGGTGAAATGATGATACCATGCAAAGTTACAACATTTTCAGAGTTCATTTTGTAGTGATTTTCAATTTCACCGTCATTTAGCTCTCTAAACAAATCGGTAAATGACTGAAAACAGCAAATGATGTCAGAACGTGTTGGAAATTGATGACGTCGCTTTGAATGATGCATACTGAACGCAAAAATAGGCTGGAGTTCAAATAAGTTTTAAAAACATTGAAGTGCCCGTGTAACAGATGAGTTCTCGTCTGAAACCCTGATACTCCGAAAGAGATTGTCCAGTTTGTACACGAGGTGCATCCAGTTTTCGCCGTGACCCTCTCTACTCTTTTGCACAAGCTATGCGGGTGAAATGATGATACCATGCCAACTTCCAACATTTTCAGAGTTCATTTTGTAGTGATTTTCAATTTCACCGTCATTTAGCTCTCTAAACAAATCGGTAACTGACTGAAAAACAGCAAATGATGTTAGAACGTGTTGGAAATTGATGATGTCGCTTTGAATGATGCATACTGAACGCAAAAATAGGCTGGAGTTCAAATAAGTTTAAAAAACATTGAAGTGCCCATGTAACAGATGAGTTCTCGTCCGAAACCCTGATACTCCGAAAGAGATTGTCCAGTTTGTACACGAGGTGCGTCCAGTTTTCGCTGTGACCCTCTCTACTCTTTTGCACATGCAATGCGGGTGAAGCGATGATACCATGCCAAGTTCCAACATTTTCAGAGTTCATTTTGTAGTGATTTTCAATTTCACCGTCATTTAGCTCTCTAAACAAATCGGTAAATGACTGAAAAACAGCAAATCATGTCAGAACGTGTTGGAAATTGATGACGTCGCTTTGAATGATGCATACTGAACGCAAAAATAGGCTGGAGTTCAAATAAGTTTAAAAAACATTGAAGTGCCCGTGTAACAGATGAGTTCTCGTCCGAAACCCTGATACTCCGAAAGAGATTGTCCAGTTTGTACACGAGGTGCATCCTCTACTCTTTTGCACATGCTATGCGGGTGAAATGATGATACCATGCCAAGTTCCAACATTTTCAGAGTTCATTTTGTAGTGATTTTCAATTTCACCGTCATTTAGCTCTCTAAACAAATCGGTAAATGACTGAAAAACAGCAAATGATGTCAGAACGTGTTGGAAATTGATGATGTCGCTTTGAACGATGCATACTAAATGCAAAAATAGGCTAGAGTTCAAATAAGTTTAAAAAACATTGAAGTGCCCGTGTAACAGATGAGTTCTCGTCCGAAACCCTGATACTCCGAAAGAGATTGTCCAGTTTGTACACGAGGTGCGTCCAGTTTTCGCCGTGACCCTCTCTACTCTTTTGCACATGCAATGCGGGTGAAACGATGATACCATGCCAAGTTCCAACATTTCCAGAGTTCATTTTGTAGTGATTTTCAATTTCACCGTCATTTAGCTCTCTAAACAAATCGGTAAATGACTGAAAAACAGCAAATGATGTCAGAACGTGTTGGAAATTGATGACGTCGCTTTGAATGATGCATACTGAACGCAAAAATAGGCTGGAGTTCAAATAAGTTTTAAAAACATTGAAGTGCCCGTGTAACAGATGAGTTCTCGTCCGAAACCTTGATACTCCGAAAGAGATTATCCAGTTTGTACACGAGGTGCATCCAGTTTTCGCCGTGACCCTCTCTACTCTTTTGCACAAGCTATGCGGGTGAAATGATGATACCATGCCAACTTCCAACATTTTCAGATTTCATTTTGTAGTGATTTTCAATTTCACCGTCATTTAGCTCTCTAAACAAATCGGTAAATGACTGAAAAACAGCAAATGTTGTCAGAACGTGTTGGATATTGATGACGTCGCTTTGAATGATGCATACTGAACGCAAAAATAGGCTGGAGTTCAAATAAGTTTAAAAAACATTGAAGTGCCCGTGTAACAGATGAGTTCTGGTCCGAAACCCTGATACTCCGAAAGAGATTGTCCAGTTTGTACATGAGGTGCGTGCAGTTTTCGCCGTGACCCTCTCTACTCTTTTGCACATGCAATGCGGGTGAAACGATGATACCATGCCAAGTTCCAACATTTTCAGAGTTCATTTTGTAGTGATTTTCAATTTCACCGTCATTTAGCTCTCTAAACAAATCGGTAAAAGACTGAAAAACAGCAAATGATGTCAGAACGTGTTGGAAACTGATGACGTCACTTTGAATGATGTATACTGAACGCAAAAATAGGCTGGAGTTCAAATAAGTTTAAAAACATTGAAGTGCCTGTGTAATAGATGAGTTCTCGTCCGAAACCCTGATACTCCGAAAGAGATTGTCCAGTTTGTACACGAGGTGCGTCCAGTTTTCGCCGTGACCCTCTCTACTCTTTTGCACATGCAATGCGGGTGAAACGATGATACCATGCCAAGTTCCAACATTTTCAGAGTTCATTTTGTAGTGATTTTCTATTTCACCGTCATTTAGCTCTCTAAACAAATCGGTAAAAGACTGAAAAATAGCAAATGATGTCAGAACGTGTTGGAAATTGATGACGTCACTTTGAATGATGTATACTGAACACAAAAATAGGCTGGAGTTCAAATAAGTTTAAAAACATTGAAGTGCCCGTGTAATAGATGAGTTCTCGTCCGAAACCCTGATACTCCGAAAGAGATTGTCCAGTTTGTACACGAGGAGCGTCCAGTTCTCGCAGTGACCCTTTCTACTCTTTTGCACATGCTATGCGGGTGAAATGATGATACCATGCCAAGTTCCAACATTTTCAGAGTTCATTTTGTAGTGATTTACAATTTCACCGTCATTTAGCTCTCTAAACAAATCGGTAAATGACTGAAAAACAGCAAATGATGTCAGAACGTGTTGGAAATTGATGACGTCGCTTTGAATGATGCATACTGAACGCAAAAATAGGCTGGAGTTCAAATAAGTTTAAAAAACATTGAAGTGCCCGTGTAACAGATGAGTTCTCGTCCGAAACCCTGATACTCCGAAAGAGATTGTCCAGTTTGTACACGAGGTGCATCCTCTACTCTTTTGCACATGCTATGCGGGTGAAATGATGATACCATGCCAAGTTCCAACATTTTCAGAGTTCATTTTGTAGTGATTTACAATTTCACCGTCATTTAGCTCTCTAAACAAATCGGTAAATGACTGAAAAACAGCAAATGATGTCAGAACGTGTTGGAAATTGATGATGTCGCTTTGAACGATGCATACTAAATGCAAAAATAGGCTAGAGTTCAAATAAGTTTAAAAAACATTGAAGTGCCCGTGTAACAGATGAGTTCTCGTCCGAAACCCTGATACTCCGAAAGAGATTGTCCAGTTTGTACACGAGGTGCGTCCAGTTTTCGCCGTGACCCTCTCTACTCTTTTGCACATGCAATGCGGGTGAAACGATGATACCATGCGAAGTTCCAACATTTTCAGAGTTCATTTTGTAGTGATTTTCAATTTCACCGTCATTTAGCTCTCTAAACAAATCGGTAAATGACTGAAAAACAGCAAATGATGTCAGAACGTGTTGGAAATTGATGACGTCGCTTTGAATGATGCCTACTGAACGCAAAAATAGGCTGGAGTTCAAATAAGTTTTAAAAACATTGAAGTGCCCGTGTAACAGATGAGTTCTCGTCCGAAACCTTGATACTCCGAAAGAGATTATCCAGTTTGTACACGAGGTGCATCCAGTTTTCGCCGTGACCCTCTCTACTCTTTTGCACAAGCTATGCGGGTGAAATGATGATACCATGCCAACTTCCAACATTTTCAGATTTCATTTTGTAGTGATTTTCAATTTCACCGTCATTTAGCTCTCTAAACAAATCGGTAAATGACTGAAAAACAGCAAATGTTGTCAGAACGTGTTGGAAATTGATGACGTCACTTTGAATGATGCATACTGAACGCAAAAATAGGCTGGAGTTCAAATAAGTTTAAAAAACATTGAAGTACCCGTGTAACAGATGAGTTCTGGTCCGCAACCCTGATACTCCGAAAGAGATTATCCAGTTTGTACATGAGGTGCGTGCAGTTTTCGCCGTGACCCTCTCTACTCTTTTGCACATGCAGTGCGGGTGAAACGATGATACCATGCCAAGTTCCAACATTTTCAGAGTTCATTTTGTAGTGATTTTAAATTTCACTCTCATTTAGCTCTCTAAACAAATCGGTAAAAGACTGAAAAACAGCAAATGATGTCAGAACGTGTTGGAAATTGATGACGTCACTTTGAATGATGCATACTGAACGCAAAAATAGGCTGGAATTCAAATAAATTTAAAAACATTGAAGTGCCCGTGTAATAGATGAGTTCTCGTCTGAAACCCTGATACCCCGAAAGAGATTGTCCAGTTTGTACACGAGGAGCGTCTAGTTTTCGCCGTGACCCTCTCTACTCTTATGCACATGCTATGCGGGTGAAATGATGATACCATGCAAAGTTACAACATTTTCAGAGTTCATTTTGTAGTGATTTTCAATTTCACCGTCATTTAGCTCTCTAAACAAATCGGTAAATGACTGAAAACAGCAAATGATGTCAGAACGTGTTGGAAATTGATGACATCGCTTTGAATGATGCATACTGAACGCAAAAATAGGCTGGAGTTCAAATAAGTTTTAAAAACATTGAAGTGCCCGTGTAACAGATGAGTTCTCGTCTGAAACCCTGATACTCCGAAAGAGATTGTCCAGTTTGTACACGAGGTGCATCCAGTTTTCGCCGTGACCCTCTCTACTCTTTTGCACAAGCTATGCGGGTGAAATGATGATACCATGCCAACTTCCAACATTTTCAGAGTTCATTTTGTAGTGATTTTCAATTTCACCGTCATTTAGCTCTCTAAACAAATCGGTAACTGACTGAAAAACAGCAAATGATGTTAGAACGTGTTGGAAATTGATGATGTCGCTTTGAATGATGCATACTGAACGCAAAAATAGGCTGGAGTTCAAATAAGTTTAAAAAACATTGAAGTGCCCATGTAACAGATGAGTTCTCGTCCGAAACCCTGATACTCCGAAAGAGATTGTCCAGTTTGTACACGAGGTGCGTCCAGTTTTCGCTGTGACCCTCTCTACTCTTTTGCACATGCAATGCGGGTGAAGCGATGATACCATGCCAAGTTCCAACATTTTCAGAGTTCATTTTCTAGTGATTTTCAATTTCACCGTCATTTAGCTCTCTAAACAAATCGGTAAATGACTGAAAAACAGCAAATCATGTCAGAACGTGTTGGAAATTGATGACGTCACTTTCAATGATGTATACTGAACGCAAAAATAGGCTGGAGTTCAAATAAATTTAAAAACATTGAAGTGCCTGTGTAATAGATGAGTTCTCGTCCGAAACCGTGATACTCCGAAAGAGATTGTCCAGTTTGTACACGAGGTGCGTCCAGTTTTCGCCGTGACCCTCTCTACTCTTTTGCACATGCAATGCGGGTGAAACGATGATACCATGCCAAGTTCCAACATTTTCAGAGTTCATTTTGTAGTGATTTTCTATTTCACCGTCATTTAGCTCTCTAAACAAATCGGTAAAAGACTGAAAAATAGCAAATGATGTCAGAACGTGTTGGAAATTGATGACGTCACTTTGAATGATGTATACTGAACACAAAAATAGGCTGGAGTTCAAATAAGTTTAAAAACATTGAAGTGCCCGTGTAATAGATGAGTTCTCGTCCGAAACCCTGATACTCCGAAAGAGATTGTCCAGTTTGTACACGAGGAGCGTCCAGTTTTCGCCGTGACCCTTTCTACTCTTTTGCACATGCTATGCGGGTGAAATGATGATACCATGCCAAGTTCCAACATTTTCAGAGTTCATTTTGTAGTGATTTACAATTTCACCGTCATTTAGCTCTCTAAACAAATCGGTAAATGACTGAAAAACAGCAAATGATGTCAGAACGTGTTGGAAATTGATGACGTCGCTTTGAATGATGCATACTGAACGCAAAAATAGGCTGGAGTTCAAATAAGTTTAAAAAACATTGAAGTGCCCGTGTAACAGATGAGTTCTCGTCCGAAACCCTGATACTCCGAAAGAGATTGTCCAGTTTGTACACGAGGTGCATCCTCTACTCTTTTGCACATGCTATGCGGGTGAAATGATGATACCATGCCAAGTTCCAACATTTTCAGAGTTCATTTTGTAGTGATTTTCAATTTCACCGTCATTTAGCTCTCTAAACAAATCGGTAAATGACTGAAAAACAGCAAATGATGTCAGAACGTGTTGGAAATTGATGATGTCGCTTTGAACGATGCATACTAAATGCAAAAATAGGCTAGAGTTCAAATAAGTTTAAAAAACATTGAAGTGCCCGTGTAACAGATGAGTTCTCGTCCGAAACCCTGATACTCCGAAAGAGATTGTCCAGTTTGTACACGAGGTGCGTCCAGTTTTCGTCGTGACCCTCTCTACTCTTTTGCACATGCAATGCGGGTGAAACGATGATACCATGCCAAGTTCCAACATTTTCAGAGTTCATTTTGTAGTGATTTTCAATTTCACCGTCATTTAGCTCTCTAAACAAATCGGTAAATGACTGAAAAACAGCAAATGATGTCAGAACGTGTTGGAAATTGATGACGTCGCTTTGAATGATGCATACTGAACGCAAAAATAGGCTGGAGTTCAAATAAGTTTTAAAAACATTGAAGTGCCCGTGTAACAGATGAGTTCTCGTCCGAAACCCTGATACTCCGAAAGAGATTATCCAGTTTGTACACGAGGTGCATCCAGTTTTCGCCGTGACCCTATCTACTCTTTTGCACATGCTATGCGGGTGAAATGATGATACCATGCCAAGTTCCAACATTTTCAGAGTTCATTTTGTAGTGATTTTCAATTTCACCGTCATTTAGCTCTCTAAACAAATCGGTAAATGACTGAAAAACAGCAAATGATGTCAGAACGTGTTGGAAATTGATGACGTCGCTTTGAATGATGCATACTGAACGCAAAAATAGGCTGGAGTTCAAATAAGTTTAAAAAACATTGAAGTGCCCGTGTAACAGATGAGTTCTCGTCCGAAACCCTGATACTCCGAAAGAGATTGTCCAGTTTGTACACGAGGTGCATCCTCTACTCTTTTGCACATGCTATGCGGGTGAAATGATGATACCATGCCAAGTTCCAACATTTTCAGAGTTCATTTTGTAGTGATTTTCAATTTCACCGTCATTTAGCTCTCTAAACAAATCGGTAAATGACTGAAAAACAGCAAATGATGTCAGAACGTGTTGGAAATTGATGATGTCGCTTTGAACGATGCATAATAAACGCAAAAATAGGCTAGAGTTCAAATAAGTTTTAAAAACATTGAAGTGCCCGTGTAACAGATGAGTTCTCGTCCGAAACCCTAATACTCCGAAAGAGATTGTCCAGTTTGTACACGAGGTGCGTCCAGTTTTCGCCGTGACCCTCTCTACTCTTTTGCACATGCAATGCGGGTGAAACGATGATACCATGCCAAGTTCCAACATTTTCAGAGTTCATTTTGTAGTGATTTTCAATTTCACCGTCATTTAGCTCTCTAAACAAATCGGTAAATGACTGAAAAACAGCAAATGATGTCAGAACGTGTTGGAAATTGATGACGTCGCTTTGAATGATGCATACTGAACGCAAAAATAGGCTGGAGTTCAAATAAGTTTTAAAAACATTGAAGTGCCCGTGTAACAGATGAGTTCTCGTCCGAAACCTTGATACTCCGAAAGAGATTATCCAGTTTGTACACGAGGTGCATCCAGTTTTCGCCGTGACCCTCTCTACTCTTTTGCACAAGCTATGCGGGTGAAATGATGATACCATGCCAACTTCCAACATTTTCAGATTTCATTTTGTAGTGATTTTCAATTTCACCGTCATTTAGCTCTCTAAACAAATCGGTAAATGACTGAAAAACAGCAAATGTTGTCAGAACGTGTTGGAAATTGATGACGTCGCTTTGAATGATGCATACTGAACGCAAAAATAGGCTGGAGTTCAAATAAGTTTAAAAAACATTGAAGTGCCCGTGTAACAGATGAGTTCTGGTCCGAAACCCTGATACTCCGAAAGAGATTGTCCACTTTGTACATGAGGTGCGTGCAGTTTTCGCCGTGACCCTCTCTACTCTTTTGCACATGCAATGCGGGTGAAACGATGATACCATGCCAAGTTCCAACATTTTCAGAGTTCATTTTGTAGTGATTTTCAATTTCACCGTCATTTAGCTCTCTAAACAAATCGGTAAATGACTGAAAAACAGCAAATGATGTCAGAACGTGTTGGAAATTGATGACGTCGCTTTGAATGATGCATACTGAACGCAAAAATAGGCTGGAGTTCAAATAAGTTTTAAAAACATTGAAGTGCCCGTGTAACAGATGAGTTCTCGTCCGAAACCCTGATACTCCGAAAGAGATTATCCAGTTTGTACACGAGGTGCATCCAGTTTTCGCCGTGACCCTATCTACTCTTTTGCACATGCTATGCGGGTGAAATGATGATACCATGCCAAGTTCCAACATTTTCAGAGTTCATTTTGTAGTGATTTTCAATTTCACCGTCATTTAGCTCTCTAAACAAATCGGTAAATGACTGAAAAACAGCAAATGTTGTCAGAACGTGTTGGAAATTGATGACGTCGCTTTGAATGATGCATACTGAACGCAAAAATAGGCTGGAGTTCAAATAAGTTTAAAAAACATTGAAGTGCCCGTGTAACAGATGAGTTCTTGTCCGAAACCCTGATACTCCGAAAGAGATTGTCCAGTTTGTACACGAGGTGCGTCCAGTTTTCGCCGTGACCCTCTCTACTCTTTTGCACATGCAATGCGGGTGAAACGATGATACCATGCCAACTTCCAACATTTTCAGAGTTCATTTTGTAGTGATTTTAAATTTCACTCTCATTTAGCTCTCTAAACAAATCGGTAAAAGACTGAAAAACAGCAAATGATGTCAGAACGTGTTGGAAATTGATGACGTCACTTTGAATGATGCATACTGAATGCAAAAATAGGCTGGAATTCAAATAAATTTAAAAACATTGAAGTGCCCGTGTAATAGATGAGTTCTCGTCTGAAACCCTGATACCCCGAAAGAGATTGTCCAGTTTGTACACGAGGAGCGTCTAGTTTTCGCCGTGACCCTCTCTACTCTTATGCACATGCTATGCGGGTGACATGATGATACCATGCAAAGTTACAACATTTTCAGAGTTCATTTTGTAGTGATTTTCAATTTCACCGTCATTTAGCTCCCTAAACAAATCGGTAAATGACTGAAAACAGCAAATGATGTCAGAACGTGTTGGAAATTGATGACGTCGCTTTGAATGATGCATACTGAACGCAAAAATAGGCTGGAGTTCAAATAAGTTTTAAAAACATTGAAGTGCCCGTGTAACAGATGAGTTCTCGTCTGAAACCCTGATACTCCGAAAGAGATTGTCCAGTTTGTACATGAGGTGCATCCAGTTTTCGCCGTGACCCTCTCTACTCTTTTGCACAAGCTATGCGGGTGAAATGATGATACCATGCCAACTTCCAACATTTTCAGAGTTCATTTTGTAGTGATTTTCAATTTCACAGTCATTTAGCTCTCTAAACAAATCGGTAACTGACTGAAAAACAGCAAATGATGTTAGAACGTGTTGGAAATTGATGATGTCGCTTTGAATGATGCATACTGAACGCAAAAATAGGCTGGAGTTCAAATAAGTTTAAAAAACATTGAAGTGCCCGTGTAACAGATGAGTTCTCGTCCGAAACCCTGATACTCCGAAAGAGATTGTCCAATTTGTACACGAGGTGCGTCCAGTTTTCGCTGTGACCCTCTCTACTCTTTTGCACATGCAATGCGGGTGAAGCGATGATACCATGCCAAGTTCCAAAATTTTCAGAGTTCATTTTGTAGTGATTTTCAATTTCACCGTCATTTAGCTCTCTAAACAAATCGGTAAATGACTGAAAAACAGCAAATCATGTCAGAACGTGTTGGAAATTGATGACGTCACTTTCAATGATGTATACTGAACGCAAAAATAGGCTGGAGTTCAAATAAATTTAAAAACATTGAAGTGCCTGTGTAATATATGAGTTCTCGTCCGAAACCCTCATACTCCGAAAGAGATTGTCCAGTTTGTACACGAGGAGCGTCTAGTTTTCGCCGTGACCCTCTCTACTCTTTTGCACATGCTATGCGGGTGAAACGATGATACCATGCCAAGTTCCAACATTTTCAGAGTTCATTTTGTAGTGATTTTCTATTTCACCGTCATTTAGCTCTCAAAACAAATCGGTAAAAGACTGAAAAATAGCAAATGATGTCAGAACGTGTTGGAAATTGATGACGTCACTTTGAATGATGTATACTGAACACAAAAATAGGCTGGAGTTCAAATAAGTTTAAAAACATTGAAGTGCCCGTGTAATAGATGAGTTCTCGTCCGAAACCCTGATACTCCGAAAGAGATTGTCCAGTTTGTACACGAGGAGCGTCCAGTTTTCGCCGTGACCCTTTCTACTCTTTTGCACATGCTATGCGGGTGAAATGATGATACCATGCCTAGTTCCAACATTTTGAGAGTTCATTTTGTAGTGATTTACAATTTCACCGTCATTTAGCTCTCTAAACAAATCGGTAAATGACTGAAAAACAGCAAATGATGTCAGAACGTGTTGGAAATTGATGACGTCGCTTTGAATGATGCATACTGAACGCAAAAATAGGCTGGAGTTCAAATAAGTTTAAAAAACATTGAAGTGCCCGTGTAACAGATGAGTTCTCGTCCGAAACCCTGATACTCCGAAAGAGATTGTCCAGTTTGTACACGAGGTGCATCCTCTACTCTTTTGCACATGCTATGCGGGTGAAATGATGATACCATGCCAAGTTCCAACATTTTCAGAGTTCATTTTGTAGTGATTTTCAATTTCACCGTCATTTAGCTCTCTAAACAAATCGGTAAATGACTGAAAAACAGCAAATGATGTCAGAACGTGTTGGAAATTGATGATGTCGCTTTGAACGATGCATACTAAATGCAAAAATAGGCTAGAGTTCAAATAAGTTTAAAAAACATTGAAGTGCCCGTGTAACAGATGAGTTCTCGTCCGAAACCCTGATACTCCGAAAGAGATTGTCCAGTTTGTACACGAGGTGCGTCCAGTTTTCGCCGTGACCCTCTCTACTCTTTTGCACATGCAATGCGGGTGAAACGATGATACCATGCCAAGTTCCAACATTTTCAGAGTTCATTTTGTAGTGATTTTCAATTTCACCGTCATTTAGCTCTCTAAACAAATCGGTAAATGACTGAAAAACAGCAAATGATGTCAGAACGTGTTGGAAATTGATGACGTCGCTTTGAATGATGCATACTGAACGCAAAAATAGGCTGGAGTTCAAATAAGTTTTAAAAACATTGAAGTGCCCGTGTAACAGATGAGTTCTCGTCCGAAACCCTGATACTCCGAAAGAGATTATCCAGTTTGTACACGAGGTGCATGCAGTTTTCGCCGTGACCCTCTCTACTCTTTTGCACAAGCTATGCGGGTGAAATGATGATACCATGCCAACTTCCAACATTTTCAGATTTCATTTTGTAGTGATTTTCAATTTCACCGTCATTTAGCTCTCTAAACAAATCGGTAAATGACTGAAAACAACAAATGTTGTCAGAACGTGTTGGAAATTGATGACGTCGCTTTGAATGATGCATACTGAACGCAAAAAAAGGCTGGAGTTCAAATAAGTTTAAAGAACATTGAAGTGCGCGTGTAACAGATGAGTTCTCGTTCGAAACCCTGATACTCCGAAAGAGATTGTCCAGTTTGTACACGAGGTGCGTCCAGTTTTCGCTGTGACCCTCTCTACTCTTTTGCACATGCAATGCGGGTGAAGCGATGATACCATGCCAAGTTCCAACATTTTCAGAGTTCATTTTGTAGTGATTTTCAATTTCACCGTCATTTAGCTCTCTAAACAAATCGGTAAAAGACTGAAAACAGCAAATGATGTCAGAACGTGTTGGAAATTGATGACGTCAATTTGAATGATGTATACTGAACGCAAAAATAGGCTGGAGTTCAAATAAGTTTAAAAACATTGAAGTGCCTATGTAATAGATGAGTTCTCTTCCGAAACCCTGACACTCCGAAAGAGATTGTCCAGTTTTTACACGAGGAGCGTCCAGTTTTCGCCGTGACCCTTTCTACTCTTTTGCACATGCTATGCGGGTGAAATGATGATACCATGCCAAGTTCTAACATTTTCAGAGTTCATTTTGTAGTGATTTTCAATTTCACCATCATTTAGCTCTCTAAACAAATCGGTAAATGACTGAAAAACAGCAAATGATGTCAGAACGTGTTGGAAATTGATGACGTCGCTTTGAATGATGCATACTGAACGCAAAAATAGGCTGGAATTCAAATAAGTTTAAAAAACATTGAAGTGGCCGTGTAACAGATGAGTTCTCGTCCGAAAACCTGATACTCCGAAAGAGATTGTCCAGTTTGTACACGAGGTGCATCCTCTACTCTTTTGCACATGCTATGCGGGTGAAATGATGATACCATGCCAAGTTCCAACATTTTCAGAGTTCATTTTGTAGTGATTTTCAATTTCACCGTCATTTAGCTCTCTAAACAAATCGGTAAATGACTGAAAAACAGCAAATGATGTCAGAACGTGTTGGAAATTGATGATTTCGCTTTGAATGATGCATACTAAATGCAAAAATAGGCTGGAGTTCTAATAAGTTTAAAAAACATTGAAGTGGCCGTGTAACAGATGAGTTCTCGTCCGAAACCCTGATACTCCGAAAGTGATTGTCCAGTTTGTACACGAGGTGCGTCCAGTTTTCGCCGTGACCCTCTCTACTCTTTTGCACATGCAATGCGGGTGAAACGATGATACCATGCCAAGTTCCAACATTTTCAGAGTTCATTTTGTAGTGATTTTCAATTTCACCGTCATTTAGCTCTCTAAACAAATCGGTAAATGACTGAAAAACAGCAAATGATGTCAGAACGTGTTGGAAATTGATGACGTCGCTTTGAATGATGCATACTGAATGCAAAAATAGGCTGGAGTTCAAATAAGTTTAAAAAACATTGAAGTGCCCGTGTAAAAGATGAGTTCTCGTCCGAAACCCTGATACTCCGAAAGAGATTGTCCAGTTTGTACACGAGGTGCATCCAGTTTTCGCCGTGACCCTATCTACTCTTTTGCACATGCTATGCGGGTGAAATGATGATACCATGCCAAGTTCCAACATTTTCAGAGTTCATTTTGTAGTGATTTTCAATTTCACCGTCATTTAGCTCTCTAAACAAATCGGTAAATGACTGAAAAACAACAAATGTTGTCAGAACGTGTTGGAAATTGATGACGTCGCTTTGAATGATGCATACTGAACGCAAAAATAGGCCAGAGTTCAAATAATTTTAAAAAACATTGAAGTGCCCGTGTAACAGATGAGTTCTTGTCCGAAACCCTGATACTCCGAAAGAGATTGTCCAGTTTGTACACGAGGTGCGTCCAGTTTTTGCCGTGACCCTCTCTACTCTTTTGCACATGCAATGCGGGTGAAACGATCATACCATGCCAAGTTCCAACATTTTTAGAGTTCATTTTGTAGTGATTTTCAATTTCACCGTCATGTAGCTCTCTAAACAAATCGGTAAAAGACTGAAAAATAGCAAATGATGTCAGAACGTGTTGGAAATTGATGACGTCACTTTGAATGATGCATACTGAACGCAAAAATAGGCTGGAGTTCAAATAAGTTTAAAAACATTGAAGTGCCCGTGTAATAGATGAGTTCTCGTCTGAAACCCTGATACTCCGAAAGAGATTGTCCAGTTTGTACACGAGGAGCGTCTAGTGTTCGCCGTGACCCTCTCTACGCTTTTGCACATGCTATGCGGGTGAAACGATGATACCATGCCAAGTTCGAACATTTTCAGAGTTCATTTTGTAGTGATTTTCAATTTCACCGTCATTTAGCTCTCTAAACAAATCGGTAAATGACTGAAAAACAGCAAATGATGTCAGAACGTGTTGGAAATTGATGACCTCGCTTTGAATGATGCATACTGAACGCAAAAATAGGCTGGAGTTCCAATAAGTTTAAAAAACATTGAAGTGGCCGTGTAACAGATGAGTTCTCGTCCGAAACCCTGATACTCCGAAAGAGATTGTCCAGTTTGTACACGAGGTGCGTCCAGTTTTCGCCGTGACCCTCTCTACTCTTTTGCACATGCAATGCGGGTGAAACGATGATACCATGCCAAGTTCCAACATTTTCAGAGTTCATTTTGTAGTGATTTTCAATTTCACCGTCATTTAGCTCTCTAAACAAATCGGTAACTGACTGAAAAACAGCAAATGATGTCAGAACGTGTTGGAAATTGATGACGTCGCTTTGAATGATGCATACTGAATGCAAAAATAGGCTGGAGTTCAAATAAGTTTAAAAAACATTGAAGTGCCCGTGTAAAAGATGAGTTCTCGTCCGAAACCCTGATACTCCGAAAGAGATTGTCCAGTTTGTACACGAGGTGCGTCCAGTTTTCGCCGTGACCCTCTCTACTCTTTTGCACATGCTATGCGGGTGAAACGATGATACCATGCCAAGTTCCAACATTTTCAGAGTTCATTTTGTAGTGATTTTCAATTTCACCGTCATTTAGCTCTCTAAACAAATCGGTAAATGACTGAAAAACAGCAAATGTTGTCAGAACGTGTTGGAAATTGATGACGTCGCTTTGAATGATGCATACTGAACGCAACAATAGGCCAGAGTTCAAATAAGTTTAAAAAACATTGAAGTGCCCGTGTAACAGATGAGTTCTTGTCCGAAACCCTGATACTCCGAAAGAGATTGTCCAGTTTGTACACGAGGTGCGTCCTGTTTTTGCCGTGACCCTCTCTACTCTTTTGCACATGCAATGCGGGTGAAACGATCATACCATGCCAAGTTCCAACATTTTTAGAGTTCATTTTGTAGTGATTTTCAATTTCACCGTCATGTAGCTCTCTAAACAAATCGGTAAAAGACTGAAAAATAGCAAATGATGTCAGAACGTGTTGGAAATTGATGACGTCACTTTGAATGATGCATACTAAACGCAAAAATAGGCTGGAGTTCAAATAAGTTTAAAAACATTGAAGTGCCCGTGTAATAGATGAGTTCTCGTCTGAAACCCTGATACTCCGAAAGAGATTGTCCAGTTTGTACACGAGGAGCGTCTAGTGTCCGCCGTGACCCTCTCTACGCTTTTGCACATGCTATGCGGGTGAAACGATGATACCATGCCAAGTTCCAACATTTTCAGAGTTCATTTTGTAGTGATTTTCAATTTCACCGTCATTTAGCTCTCTAAACAAATCGGTAAATGACTGAAAAACAGCAAATGATGTCAGAACGTGTTGGAAATTGATGACCTCGCTTTGAATGATGCATACTGAACGCAAAAATAGGCTGGAGTTCAAATAAGTTTAAAAAACATTGAAGTGCCCGTGTAACAGATGAGTTCTCGTCTGAAACCCTGATACTCCGAAAGAGATTGTCCAGTTTGTACACGAGGTGCATCCAGTTTTCGCCGTGACCCTCTCTACTCTTTTGCACAGCTATGCGGGTGAAATGATGAAACCATGCCAACTTCCAACATTTTCAGAGATCATTTTGTAGTGATTTTCAATTTCACCGTCATTTAGCTCTCTAAACAAATCGGTAAATGACTGAAAAACAGCAAATGATGTCAGAACGTGTTGGAAATTGATGACGTCGCTTTGAATGATGCATACTGAAGGCAAAAATAGGCTGGAGTTCAAATAAGTTTAAAAAACATTGAAGTGCCCGTGTAACAGATGAGTTCTCGTCCGAAACCCTGATACTCCGAAAGAGATTGTCCAGTTTGTACACGAGGTGCGTCCAGTTTTCGCCGTGACCCTCTCTACTCTTTTGCACATGCAATGCGGGTGAAATGATGATACCATGCCAAGTTCCAACATTTTCAGAGTTCATTTTGTAGTGATTTTCAATTTCACCGTCATTTAGCTCTCTAAACAAATCGGTAAATGACTGAAAAACAGCAAATGATGTCAGAACGTGTTGGAAATTGATGACGTCGCTTTGAATGATGCATACTGAATGCAAAAATAGGCTGGAGTTCAAATAAGTTTAAAAAACATTGAAGTGCCCGTGTAAAAGATGAGTTCTCGTCCGAAACCCTGATACTCCGAAAGAGATTGTCCAGTTTGTACACGAGGTGCATCCAGTTTTCGCCGTGACCCTATCTACTCTTTTGCACATGCTATGCGGGTGAAATGATGATACCATGCCAAGTTCCAACATTTTCAGAGTTCATTTTGTAGTGATTTTCAATTTCACCGTCATTTAGCTCTCTAAACAAATTGGTAAATGACTGAAAAACAACAAATGTTGTCAGAACGTGTTGGAAATTGATGATGTCGCTTTGAATGATGCATACTGAACGCAAAAATAGGCCAGAGTTCAAATAAGTTTAAAAAACATTGAAGTGCCCGTGTAACAGATGAGTTCTTGTCCGAAACCCTGATACTCCGAAAGAGATTGTCCAGTTTGTACACGAGGTGCGTCCAGTTTTTGCCGTGACCCTCTCTACCCTTTTGCACATGCAATGCGGGTGAAACGATCATACCATGCCAAGTTCCAACATTTTTAGAGTTCATTTTGTAGTGATTTTCAATTTCACCGTCATGTAGCTCTCTAAACAAATCGGTAAAAGACTGAAAAATAGCAAATGATGTCAGAACGTGTTGGAAATTGATGACGTCACTTTGAATGATGCATACTGAACGCAAAAATAGGCTGGAGTTCAAATAAGTTTAAAAACATTGAAGTGCCCGTGTAATAGATGAGTTCTCGTCTGAAACCCTGATACTCCGAAAGAGATTGTCCAGTTTGTACACGAGGAGCGTCTAGTGTTCGCCGTGACCCTCTCTACGCTTTTGCACATGCTATGCGGGTGAAACGATGATACCATGCCAAGTTCCAACATTTTCAGAGTTCATTTTGTAGTGATTTTCAATTTCACCGTCATTTAGCTCTCTAAACAAATCGGTAAATGACTGAAAAACAGCAAATGATGTCAGAACGTGTTGGAAATTGATGACCTCGCTTTGAATGATGCATACTGAACGCAAAAAAAAGCTGGAGTTCAAATAAGTTTAAAAAACATTGAAGTGGCCGTGTAACAGATGAGTTCTCGTCCGAAACCCTGATACTCCGAAAGAGATTGTCCAGTTTGTACACGAGGTGCGTCCAGTTTTCGCCGTGACCCTCTCTACTCTTTTGCACATGCAATGCGGGTGAAACGATGATACCATGCCAAGTTCCAACATTTTCAGAGTTCATTTTGTAGTGATTTTCAATTTCACCGTCATTTAGCTCTCTAAACAAACCGGTAACTGACTGAAAAACAGCAAATGATGTCAGAACGTGTTGGAAATTGATGACGTCGCTTTGAATGATGCATACTGAATGCAAAAATAGGCTGGAGTTCAAATAAGTTTAAAAAACATTGAAGTGCCCGTGTAAAAGATGAGTTCTCGTCCGAAACCCTGATACTCCGAAAGAGATTGTCGAGTTTGTACACGAGGTGCGTCCAGTTTTCGCCGTGACCCTCTCTACTCTTTTGCACATGCTATGCGGGTGAAACGATGATACCATGCCAAGTTCCAACATTTTCAGAGTTCATTTTGTAGTGATTTTCAATTTCACCGTCATTTAGCTCTCTAAACAAATCGGTAAATGACTGAAAAACAGCAAATGTTGTCAGAACGTGTTGGAAATTGATGACGTCGCTTTGAATGATGCATACTGAACGCAACAATAGGCCAGAGTTCAAATAAGTTTAAAAAACATTGAAGTGCCCGTGTAACAGATGAGTTCTTGTCCGAAACCCTGATACTCCGAAAGAGATTGTCCAGTTTGTACACGAGGTGCGTCCTGTTTTTGCCGTGACCCTCTCTACTCTTTTGCACATGCAATGCGGGTGAAACGATCATACCATGCCAAGTTCCAACATTTTTAGAGTTCATTTTGTAGTGATTTTCAATTTCACCGTCATGTAGCTCTCTAAACAAATCGGTAAAAGACTGAAAAATAGCAAATGATGTCAGAACGTGTTGGAAATTGATGACGTCACTTTGAATGATGCATACTAAACGCAAAAATAGGCTGGAGTTCAAATAAGTTTAAAAACATTGAAGTGCCCGTGTAATAGATGAGTTCTCGTCTGAAACCCTGATACTCCGAAAGAGATTGTCCAGTTTGTACACGAGGAGCGTCTAGTGTCCGCCGTGACCCTCTCTACGCTTTTGCACATGCTATGCGGGTGAAACGATGATACCATGCCAAGTTCCAACATTTTCAGAGTTCATTTTGTAGTGATTTTCAATTTCACCGTCATTTAGCTCTCTAAACAAATCGGTAAATGACTGAAAAACAGCAAATGATGTCAGAACGTGTTGGAAATTGATGACCTCGCTTTGAATGATGCATACTGAACGCAAAAATAGGCTGGAGTTCAAATAAGTTTAAAAAACATTGAAGTGCCCGTGTAACAGATGAGTTCTCGTCTGAAACCCTGATACTCCGAAAGAGATTGTCCAGTTTGTACACGAGGTGCATCCAGTTTTCGCCGTGACCCTCTCTACTCTTTTGCACAGCTATGCGGGTGAAATGATGAAACCATGCCAACTTCCAACATTTTCAGAGATCATTTTGTAGTGATTTTCAATTTCACCGTCATTTAGCTCTCTAAACAAATCGGTAAATGACTGAAAAACAGCAAATGATGTCAGAACGTGTTGGAAATTGATGACGTCGCTTTGAATGATGCATACTGAAGGCAAAAATAGGCTGGAGTTCAAATAAGTTTAAAAAACATTGAAGTGCCCGTGTAACAGATGAGTTCTCGTCCGAAACCCTGATACTCCGAAAGAGATTGTCCAGTTTGTACACGAGGTGCGTCCAGTTTTCGCCGTGACCCTCTCTACTCTTTTGCACATGCAATGCGGGTGAAATGATGATACCATGCCAAGTTCCAACATTTTCAGAGTTCATTTTGTAGTGATTTTCAATTTCACCGTCATTTAGCTCTCTAAACAAATCGGTAAATGACTGAAAAACAGCAAATGATGTCAGAACGTGTTGGAAATTGATGACGTCGCTTTGAATGATGCATACTGAATGCAAAAATAGGCTGGAGTTCAAATAAGTTTAAAAAACATTGAAGTGCCCGTGTAAAAGATGAGTTCTCGTCCGAAACCCTGATACTCCGAAAGAGATTGTCCAGTTTGTACACGAGGTGCATCCAGTTTTCGCCGTGACCCTATCTACTCTTTTGCACATGCTATGCGGGTGAAATGATGATACCATGCCAAGTTCCAACATTTTCAGAGTTCATTTTGTAGTGATTTTCAATTTCACCGTCATTTAGCTCTCTAAACAAATTGGTAAATGACTGAAAAACAACAAATGTTGTCAGAACGTGTTGGAAATTGATGATGTCGCTTTGAATGATGCATACTGAACGCAAAAATAGGCCAGAGTTCAAATAAGTTTAAAAAACATTGAAGTGCCCGTGTAACAGATGAGTTCTTGTCCGAAACCCTGATACTCCGAAAGAGATTGTCCAGTTTGTACACGAGGTGCGTCCAGTTTTTGCCGTGACCCTCTCTACCCTTTTGCACATGCAATGCGGGTGAAACGATCATACCATGCCAAGTTCCAACATTTTTAGAGTTCATTTTGTAGTGATTTTCAATTTCACCGTCATGTAGCTCTCTAAACAAATCGGTAAAAGACTGAAAAATAGCAAATGATGTCAGAACGTGTTGGAAATTGATGACGTCACTTTGAATGATGCATACTGAACGCAAAAATAGGCTGGAGTTCAAATAAGTTTAAAAACATTGAAGTGCCCGTGTAATAGATGAGTTCTCGTCTGAAACCCTGATACTCCGAAAGAGATTGTCCAGTTTGTACACGAGGAGCGTCTAGTGTTCGCCGTGACCCTCTCTACGCTTTTGCACATGCTATGCGGGTGAAACGATGATACCATGCCAAGTTCCAACATTTTCAGAGTTCATTTTGTAGTGATTTTCAATTTCACCGTCATTTAGCTCTCTAAACAAATCGGTAAATGACTGAAAAACAGCAAATGATGTCAGAACGTGTTGGAAATTGATGACCTCGCTTTGAATGATGCATACTGAACGCAAAAAAAAGCTGGAGTTCAAATAAGTTTAAAAAACATTGAAGTGGCCGTGTAACAGATGAGTTCTCGTCCGAAACCCTGATACTCCGAAAGAGATTGTCCAGTTTGTACACGAGGTGCGTCCAGTTTTCGCCGTGACCCTCTCTACTCTTTTGCACATGCAATGCGGGTGAAACGATGATACCATGCCAAGTTCCAACATTTTCAGAGTTCATTTTGTAGTGATTTTCAATTTCACCGTCATTTAGCTCTCTAAACAAACCGGTAACTGACTGAAAAACAGCAAATGATGTCAGAACGTGTTGGAAATTGATGACGTCGCTTTGAATGATGCATACTGAATGCAAAAATAGGCTGGAGTTCAAATAAGTTTAAAAAACATTGAAGTGCCCGTGTAAAAGATGAGTTCTCGTCCGAAACCCTGATACTCCGAAAGAGATTGTCGAGTTTGTACACGAGGTGCGTCCAGTTTTCGCCGTGACCCTCTCTACTCTTTTGCACATGCTATGCGGGTGAAACGATGATACCATGCCAAGTTCCAACATTTTCAGAGTTCATTTTGTAGTGATTTTCAATTTCACCGTCATTTAGCTCTCTAAACAAATCGGTAAATGACTGAAAAACAGCAAATGTTGTCAGAACGTGTTGGAAATTGATGACGTCGCTTTGAATGATGCATACTGAACGCAACAATAGGCCAGAGTTCAAATAAGTTTAAAAAACATTGAAGTGCCCGTGTAACAGATGAGTTCTTGTCCGAAACCCTGATACTCCGAAAGAGATTGTCCAGTTTGTACACGAGGTGCGTCCTGTTTTTGCCGTGACCCTCTCTACTCTTTTGCACATGCAATGCGGGTGAAACGATCATACCATGCCAAGTTCCAACATTTTTAGAGTTCATTTTGTAGTGATTTTCAATTTCACCGTCATGTAGCTCTCTAAACAAATCGCTAAAAGACTGAAAAATAGCAAATGATGTCAGAACGTGTTGGAAATTGATGACGTCACTTTGAATGATGCATACTAAACGCAAAAATAGGCTGGAGTTTAAATAAGTTTAAAAACATTGAAGTGCCCGTGTAATAGATGAGTTCTCGTCTGAAACCCTGATACTCCGAAAGAGATTGTCCAGTTTGTACACGAGGAGCGTCTAGTGTTCGCCGTGACCCTCTCTACGCTTTTGCACATGCTATGCGGGTGAAACGATGATACCATGCCAAGTTCCAACATTTTCAGAGTTCATTTTGTAGTGATTTTCAATTTCACCGTCATTTAGCTCTCTAAACAAATCGGTAAATGACTGAAAAACAGCAAATGATGTCAGAACGTGTTGGAAATTGATGACCTCGCTTTGAATGATGCATACTGAACGCAAAAATAGGCTGGAGTTCAAATAAGTTTAAAAAACATTGAAGTGCCCGTGTAACAGATGAGTTCTCGTCTGAAACCCTGATACTCCGAAAGAGATTGTCCAGTTTGTACACGAGGTGCATCCAGTTTTCGCCGTGACCCTCTCTACTCTTTTGCACAGCTATGCGGGTGAAATGATGAAACCATGCCAACTTCCAACATTTTCAGAGATCATTTTGTAGTGATTTTCAATTTCACCGTCATTTAGCTCTCTAAACAAATCGGTAAATGACTGAAATACAGCAAATGATGTCAGAACGTGTTGGAAATTGATGACGTCGCTTTGAATGATGCATACTGAAGGCAAAAATAGGCTGGAGTTCAAATAAGTTTAAAAAACATTGAAGTGCCCGTGTAACAGATGAGTTCTCGTCCGAAACCCTGATACTCCGAAAGAGATTGTCCAGTTTGTACACGAGGTGCGTCCAGTTTTCGCCGTGACCCTCTCTACTCTTTTGCACATGCTATGCGGGTGAAACGATGATACCATGCCAAGTTCCAACATTTTCAGAGTTCATTTTGTAGTGATTTTCAATTTCACCGTCATTTAGCTCTCTAAACAAATCGGTAAATGACTGAAAAACAGCAAATGATGTCAGAACGTGTTGGAAATTGATGACGTCGCTTTGAATGATGCATACTGAACGCAAAAATATGCTGGAGTTCAAATAAGTTAAAAAAACATTGAAGTGCCCGTGTAACAGATGAGTTCTCGTTCGAAACCCTGATACTCCGAAAGAGATTGTCCAGTTTGTACACGAGGTGCATCTAGTTTTCGCCGTGACCCTCTCTACTCTTTTGCACACGCAATGCGGGTGAAACGATGATACCATGCCAAGTTCCAACATTTTCAGAGTTCATTTGTAGTGATTTTCATTTTCTCCGTCGTTTAGCTCTCTAAACAAATCGGTAAAAGACTGAAAAACAGCAAATGATGTCAGAACGTGTTGGAAATTGATGACGTCGCTTTGAATGATGCATACTGAACGCAAAAATATGCTGGAGTTCAAATAAGTTAAAAAAACATTGAAGTGCCCGTGTAACAGATGAGTTCTCCTCCGAAACCCTGATACTCCGAAAGAGATTGTCCAGTTTGTACACGAGGTTCGTCCAGTTTTCGCCGTGACCCTCTCTACCCTTTTGCACATGCAATGCGGGTGAAACGATGATACCATGCCAAGTTCCAACATTTTCAGAGTTCATTTTGTAGTGATTTTCAATTTCACCGTCATTTAGCTCTCTAAACAAATCGATAAAAGACAGAAAAACAGCAAATGATGTCAGAACGTGTTGGAAATTGATGACGTCACTTTGAATGATGCATACTGAACGCAAAAATAGGCTGGAGTTCAAATAAGTTTAAAAACATTGAAGTGCCCGTGTAATAGATGAGTTCTCGTCCGAAACCCTGATACTCCGAAAGAGATTGTCCAGTTTGTACACGAGGAGCATCCAGTTTTCGCCGTGACCCTCTCTACTCTTTTGCACATCCTATGCGGGTGAAACGATGATACCATGCCAAGTTCCAACATTTTCAGAGTTCATTTTGTAGTGATTTTCAATTTCACCGTCATTTAGCTCTCTAAACAAATCGGTAAATGACTGAAAAACAGCAAATGATGTCGGAACGTGTTGGAAATTGATGACGTCGCTTTGAATGATGCATACTGAACGCAAAAATAGGCTGGAGTTCAAATAAGTTTAAAAACATTGAAGTGCCCGTGTAACAGAAGAGTTCTCGTCCGAAACCCTGATACTCCGAAAGAGATTGTCCAGTTTGTACACGAGGAGCGTCCAGTTTTCACCGTGACCCTCTCTACTATTTTGCACATGCTATGCGGGTGAACCGATGATACCATGCCAAGTTCCAACTTTTTCAGAGTTCATTTTGTAGTGATTTTCAATTTCACCGTCATTTAGCTCTCTAAACAAATCGGTAAATGACTGAAAAACAGCAAATGATGTCAGAACGTGTTGGAAATTGATGACGTCGCTTTGAATGATGCATACTGAAGGCAAAAATAGGCTGGAGTTCAAATAAGTTTAAAAAACATTGAAGTGCCCGTGTAACAGATGAGTTCTCGTCCGAAACCCTGATACTTCGAAAGAGATTGTCCAGTTTGTACATGAGGTGCATCCAGTTTTCGCCGTGACCCTCTCTACTCTTTTGCACATGCTATGCGGGTGAAATGATGATACCATTCCAAGTTCCAACATTTTCAGATCATTTTGTAGTGATTTTCAATTTCACCGTCATTTAGGTCTCTAAACAAATCGGTAAAAGACTGAAAAACAGCAAATGATGTCAGAACATGTTGGAAATTGATGACGTCACTTTGAATGATCCATACTGAACGCAAAAATAGGCTGGAGTTCAAATAAGTTTAAAAACATTGAAGTGCCCGTGTAACAGATGAGTTCTCGTCCAAAACCCTGATACTCCGAAAGAGATTGTCCAGTTTGTACACGAGGTTCGTCCAGTTTTCGCCGTGACCCTCTCTACTCTTTTGCACATGCAATGCGGGTGAAACGATGATACCATGCCAAGTTCCAACATTTTAAGAGTTCATTTTGTAGTGATTTTCAATTTCACCGTCATTTAGCTCTCTAAACAAATCGATAAAAGACAGAAAAACAGCAAATGCTGTCAGAACGTGTTGGAAATTGATGACGTCACTTTGAATGATGCATACTGAATGCAAAAATAGGCTGGAGTTTAAATAAGTTTAAAAACATTGAAGTGCCCTGTAACAGATGAGTTCTCGTCTGAAACCCTGATACTCCGAAAGAGATTGTCCAGTTTGTACACGAGGAGCGTCCAGTTTTCACTGTGACCCTCTCTACTCTTTTGCACATGCTATGCGGGTGAAACGATGATACCATGCCAAGTTCCAACATTTTCAGAGTTCATTTTGTAGTGATTTTCAATTTCACCGTCATTTAGCTCTCTAAACAAATCGGTAAATGACTGAAAAACAGCAAATGATGTCAGAACGTGTTGGAAATTGATGACGTCGCTTTAAATGATGCATACTGAAGGCAAAAATAGGCTGGAGTTCAAATAAGTTTAAAAAACATTGAAGTGCCCGTGTAACAGATGAGTTCTCGTCCGAAACCCTGATACTCCGAAAGAGATTGTCCAGTTTGTACATGAGGTGCATCCAGTTTTCGCCGTGACCCTCTCTACTCTTTTGCACATGCTATGCGGGTGAAATGATGATACCATTCCAAGTTCCAACATTTTCAGATCATTTTGTAGTGATTTTCAATTTCACCGTCATTTAGGTCTCTAAACAAATCGTTAAATGACTGAAAAACAGCAAATAATGTCAGAACGTGTTGGAAATTGTTGACGTCGCTTTGAATGATGCATACTAAATGCAAAAATAGGCTGGAGTTCAAATAAGTTTAAAAAACATTGAAGTGCCCGTGTAACAGATGAGTTCTTGTCCGAAACCCTGATACTCCGAAAGAGATTGTCCAGTTTGTACACGAGGTGCGTCCAGTTTTCGCCGTGACCCTCTCTACTCTTTTGCACATGCAATGCGGGTGAAACGATGATACCATGCCAAGTTCCAACATTTTCAGAGTTCATTTGTAGTGATTTTCAATTTCTCCGTCATTTAGCTCTCTAAACAAATCGGTAAAAGACTGAAAAACAGCAAATGATGTCAGAACATGTTGGAAATTGATGACGTCACTTTGAATGATCCATACTGAACGCAAAAATAGGCTGGAGTTCAAATAAGTTTAAAAACATTGAAGTGCCCGTGTAATAGATGAGTTCTCGTCCGAAACCCTGATACTCCGAAAGAGATTGTCCAGTTTGTACACGAGGAGCATCCAGTTTTCGCCGTGACCCTCTCTACTCTTTTGCACATCCTATGCGGGTGAAACGATGATACCATGCCAAGTTCCAACATTTTCAGAGTTCATTTTGTAGTGATTTTCAATTTCACCGTCATTTAGCTCTCTAAACAAATCGGTAAATGACTGAAAAACAACAAATGATGTCGGAACGTGTTGGAAATTGATGACGTCGCTTTGAATGATGCATACTGAACGCAAAAATAGGCTGGAGTTCAAATAAGTTTAAAAACATTGAAGTGCCCGTGTAACAGATGAGTTCTCGTCCGAAACCCTGATACTCCGAAAGAGATTGTCCAGTTTGTACACGAGGAGCATCCAGTTTTCGCCGTGACCCTCTCTACTCTTTTGCACATGCTATGCGGGTGAAATGATGATACTATGCTAAGTTCCAACATTTTCAGAGTTCATTTTGTACTGATTTTCAATTTGACCGTCATTTAGCTCTCTAAACAAATCGGTAAATGACTGAAAAACAGCAAATGATGTCGGAACGTGTTGGAAATTGATGACGTTGCTTTGAATGATGCATACTGAACGCAAAAATAGGCTGGAGTTCAAATAAGTTTAAAAACATTGAAGTGCCCGTGTAATAGATGAGTTCTCGTCCGAAACCCTGATACTCCGAAAGAGATTGTCCAGTTTGTACACAAGGAGCGTCCAGTTGTCGCCGTGACCCTCTCTACTCTTTTGCACATGCTATGCGGGTGAAATGATGATACCATGCCAAGTTCCAACATTTTCAGAGTTCATATTGTAGTAATTTTCAATTTCACCGTCATTTAGCTCTCTAAACAAATCGGTAAATAACTAAAAAACAGGAAATGATGTCAGAACGTGTTGGAAATTGATGACGTCGCTTTGAATGATGCATACTGAACGCAAAAATAGGCTGGAGTTCAAATAAGTTTAAAAACATTGAAGTGCCCGTGTAATAGATGAGTTCTCGTCCGAAACCCTGATACTCCGAAAGAGATTGTCCAGTTTGTACACGAGGAGCATCCAGTTTTCGCCGTGACCCTCTCTACTCTTTTGCACATGCTATGCGGGTGAAATGATGATACCATTCCAAGTTCCAACATTTTCAGATCATTTTGTAGTGATTTTCAATTTCACCGTCATTTAGGTCTCTAAACAAATCGTTAAATGACTGAAAAACAGCAAATAATGTCAGAACGTGTTGGAAATTGTTGACGTCGCTTTGAATGATGCATACTAAATGCAAAAATAGGCTGGAGTTCAAATAAGTTTAAAAAACATTGAAGTGCCCGTGTAACAGATGAGTTCTTGTCCGAAACCCTGATACTCCGAAAGAGATTGTCCAGTTTGTACACGAGGTGCGTCCAGTTTTCGCCGTGACCCTCTCTACTCTTTTGCACATGCAATGCGGGTGAAACGATGATACCATGCCAAGTTCCAACATTTTCAGAGTTCATTTGTAGTGATTTTCAATTTCTCCGTCATTTAGCTCTCTAAACAAATCGGTAAAAGACTGAAAAACAGCAAATGATGTCAGAACATGTTGGAAATTGATGACGTCACTTTGAATGATCCATACTGAACGCAAAAATAGGCTGGAGTTCAAATAAGTTTAAAAACATTGAAGTGCCCGTGTAATAGATGAGTTCTCGTCCGAAACCCTGATACTCCGAAAGAGATTGTCCAGTTTGTACACGAGGAGCATCCAGTTTTCGCCGTGACCCTCTCTACTCATTTGCACATCCTATGCGGGTGAAACGATGATACCATGCCAAGTTCCAACATTTTCAGAGTTCATTTTGTAGTGATTTTCAATTTCACCGTCATTTAGCTCTCTAAACAAATCGGTAAATGACTGAAAAACAGCAAATGATGTCGGAACGTGTTGGAAATTGATGACGTCGCTTTGAATGATGCATACTGAACGCAAAAATAGGCTGGAGTTCAAATAAGTTTAAAAACATTGAAGTGCCCGTGTAACAGATGAGTTCTCGTCCGAAACCCTGATACTCCGAAAGAGATTGTCCAGTTTGTACACGAGGAGCATCCAGTTTTCGCCGTGACCCTCTCTACTCTTTTGCACATGCTATGCGGGTGAAATGATGATACTATGCTAAGTTCCAACATTTTCAGAGTTCATTTTGTACTGATTTTCAATTTGACCGTCATTTAGCTCTCTAAACAAATCGGTAAATGACTGAAAAACAGCAAATGATGTCGGAACGTGTTGGAAATTGATGACGTTGCTTTGAATGATGCATACTGAACGCAAAAATAGGCTGGAGTTCAAATAAGTTTAAAAACATTGAAGTGCCCGTGTAATAGATGAGTTCTCGTCCGAAACCCTGATACTCCGAAAGAGATTGTCCAGTTTGTACACAAGGAGTGTCCAGTTGTCGCCGTGACCCTCTCTACTCTTTTGCACATGCTATGCGGGTGAAATGATGATACCATGCCAAGTTCCAACATTTTCAGAGTTCATATTGTAGTAATTTTCAATTTCACCGTCATTTAGCTCTCTAAACAAATCGGTAAATGACTAAAAAACAGGAAATGATGTCAGAACGTGTTGGAAATTGATGACGTCGCTTTGAATGATGCATACTGAACGCAAAAATAGGCTGGAGTTCAAATAAGTTTAAAAACATTGAAGTGCCCGTGTAATAGATGAGTTCTCGTCCGAAACCCTGATACTCCGAAAGAGATTGTCCAGTTTGTACACGAGGAGCATCCAGTTTTCGCCGTGACCCTCTCTACTCTTTTGCACATCCTATGCGGGTGAAACGATGATACCATGCCAAGTTCCAACATTTTCAGAGTTCATTTTGTAGTGATTTTCAATTTCACCGTCATTTAGCTCTCTAAACAAATCGGTAAATGACTGAAAAACAACAAATGATGTCGGAACGTGTTGGAAATTGACGACGTCGCTTTGAATGATGCAAACGCAAAAATAGGCTGGAGTTCAAATAAGTTTAAAAACATTGAAGTGCCCGTGTAACAGATGAGTTCTCGTCCGAAACCCTGATACTCCGAAAGAGATTGTCCAGTTTGTACACGAGGAGCATCCAGTTTTCGCCGTGACCCTCTCTACTCTTTTGCACATGCTATGCGGGTGAAATGATGATACCATTCCAAGTTCCAACATTTTCAGAGTTCATTTTGTAGTGATTTTCAATTTCACCGTCATTTAGCTCTCTAAACAAATCGGTAAATGACTGAAAAACAGCAAATGATGTCGGAACGTGTTGGAAATTGATGACGTCGCTTTGAATGATGCATACTAAACGCAAAAATAGGCTGGAGTTCAAATAAGTTTAAAAACATTGAAGTGCCCGTGTAACAGATGAGTTCTCGTCCGAAACCCTGATACTCCGAAAGAGATTGTCCAGTTTGTACACAAGGAGCGTCCAGTTTTCGCCGTGACCCTCTCTACTCTTTTGCACATGCTATGCGGGTGAAATGATGATACCATGCCAAGTTCCAACATTTTCAGAGTTCATTTTGTAGTGATTTTCAATTTCACCGTCATTTAGCTCTCTAAACAAATCGGTAAAAGACTGAAAAACAGCAAATGATGTCAGAACGTGTTGGAAATTGATGATGTCACTTTGAATGATGCATACTGAACGCAAAAATAGGCTGGAGTTCAAATAAGTTTAAAAAACATTGAAGTGCCAGTGTAACAGATGAGTTCTCGTCCGAAACCCTGATACTCCGAAAGAGATTGTCCAGTTTGTACACGAGGTGCGTCCAGTTTTTGCCGTGACCCTCTCGACTCTTTTGCACATGCAATGCGGGTGAAACGATGATAGCATGCCAGGTTCCAACATTTTCAGAGTTGATTTTGTAGTGATTTTCAATTTCGCCGTCATTTAGCTCTCTAAACAAATCGGTAAAAGACTGAAAAACAGCAAATGATGTCCGAACGTGTTGGAAATTGATGACGTCACTTCGAATGATGCACACTGAACGCAAAAATAGGCTGGAGTTCAAATAAGTTTAAAAACATTGAAGTGCCCGTGTAATAGATGAGTTCTCGTCTGAAACCCTGATACTCCGAAAGAGATTGTCCAGTTTGTACACTAGGAGCGTCCAGTTTTTGCCGTGACCCTCTCTACTCTTTTGCACATGCTATGCGGGTGAAATGATGATACCATGCCAAGTTCCAACATTTTCAGAGTTCATTTTGTAGTGATTTTCAATTTCACCGTCATTTAGCTCTCTAAACAAATCGGTAAATGACTGAAAAACAGCAAATGATGTCAGAACGTGTTGGAAATTGATGACGTCACTTTGAATGATGCATACTGAACGCAAAAATAGGCTGGAGTTCAAATAAGTTTAAAAACATTGAAGTGCCCGTGTAATAGAT
The DNA here is from genome assembly GCF_002575655.3 of Aegilops tauschii subsp. strangulata. Lineage (NCBI taxonomy): Eukaryota > Viridiplantae > Streptophyta > Magnoliopsida > Poales > Poaceae > Aegilops > Aegilops tauschii. The sequence continues at coordinate 503,924,978 of NC_053037.3, forward strand.
GAGTTCTCGTCCGAAACCCTGATACTCCGAAAGAGATTGTCCAGTTTGTACACGAGGAGCATCCAGTTTTCGCCGTGACCCTCTCTACTCTTTTGCACATCCTATGCGGGTGAAACGATGATACCATGCCAAGTTCCAACATTTTCAGAGTTCATTTTGTAGTGATTTTCAATTTCACCGTCATTTAGCTCTCTAAACAAATCGGTAAATGACTGAAAAACAGCAAATGATGTCGGAACGTGTTGGAAATTGATGACGTCGCTTTGAATGATGCATACTGAACGCAAAAATAGGCTGGAGTTCAAATAAGTTTAAAAACATTGAAGTGCCCGTGTAACAGAAGAGTTCTCGTCCGAAACCCTGATACTCCGAAAGAGATTGTCCAGTTTGTACACGAGGAGCGTCCAGTTTTCACCGTGACCCTCTCTACTATTTTGCACATGCTATGCCGGTGAAACGATGATACCATGCCAAGTTCCAACATTTTCAGAGTTCATTTTGTAGTGATTTTCAATTTCACCGTCATTTAGCTCTCTAAACAAATCGGTAAATGACTGAAAAACAGCAAATGATGTCAGAACGTGTTGGAAATTGATGACGTCGCTTTGAATGATGCATACTGAAGGCAAAAATAGGCTGGAGTTCAAATAAGTTTAAAAAACATTGAAGTGCCCGTGTAACAGATGAGTTCTCGTCCGAAACCCTGATACTCCGAAAGAGATTGTCCAGTTTGTACATGAGGTGCATCCAGTTTTCGCCGTGACCCTCTCTACTCTTTTGCACATGCTATGCGGGTGAAATGATGATACCATTCCAAGTTCCAACATTTTCAGATCATTTTGTTGTGATTTTCAATTTCACCGTCATTTAGGTCTCTAAACAAATCGTTAAATGACTGAAAAACAGCAAATAATGTCAGAACGTGTTGGAAATTGTTGACGTCGCTTTGAATGATGCATACTAAACGCAAAAATAGGCTGGAGTTCAAATAAGTTTAAAAAACATTGAAGTGCCCATGTAACAGATGAGTTCTTGTCCGAAACCCTGATACTCCGAAAGAGATTGTCCAGTTTGTACACGAGGTGCGTCCAGTTTTCGCCGTGACCCTCTCTACTCTTTTGCACATGCAATGCGGGTGAAACGATGATACCATGCCAAGTTCCAACATTTTCAGAGTTCATTTGTAGTGATTTTCATTTTCTCCGTCGTTTAGCTCTCTAAACAAATCGGTAAAAGACTGAAAAACAGCAAATGATGTCAGAACATGTTGGAAATTGATGACGTCACTTTGAATGATCCATACTGAACGCAAAAATAGGCTGGAGTTCAAATAAGTTTAAAAACATTGAAGTGCCCATGTAATAGATGAGTTCTCGTCCGAAACCCTGATACTCCGAAAGAGATTGTCCTGTTTGTACACGAGGAGCATCCAGTTTTCGCCGTGACCCTCTCTACTCTTTTGCACATCCTATGCGGGTGAAACGATGATACCATGCCAAGTTCCAACATTTTCAGAGTTCATTTTGTAGTGATTTTCAATTTCACCGTCATTTAGCTCTCTAAACAAATCGGTAAAAGACTGAAAAACAGCAAATGATATCAGAACATGTTGGAAATTGATGACGTCACTTTGAATGATCCATACTGAACGCAAAAATAGGCTGGAGTTCAAATAAGTTTAAAAACATTGAAGTGCCCGTGTAACAGATGAGTTCTCGTCCGAAACCCTGATACTCCGAAAGAGATTGTCCAGTTTGTACACGAGGTTCGTCCAGTTTTCGCCGTGACCCTCTCTACTCTTTTGCACATGCAATGCGGGTGAAACGATGATACCATGCCAAGTTCCAACATTTTAAGAGTTCATTTTGTAGTGATTTTCAATTTCACCGTCATTTAGCTCTCTAAACAAATCGATAAAAGACAGAAAAACAGCAAATGCTGTCAGAACGTGTTGGAAATTGATGACGTCACTTTGAATGATGCATACTGAATGCAAAAATAGGCTGGAGTTTAAATAAGTTTAAAAACATTGAAGTGCCCTGTAACAGATGAGTTCTCGTCTGAAACCCTGATACTCCGAAAGAGATTGTCCAGTTTGTACACGAGGAGCGTCCAGTTTTCACTGTGACCCTCTCTACTCTTTTGCACATGCTATGCGGGTGAAACGATGATACCATGCCAAGTTCCAACATTTTCAGAGTTCATTTTGTAGTGATTTTCAATTTCACCGTCATTTAGCTCTCTAAACAAATCGGTAAATGACTGAAAAACAGCAAATGATGTCAGAACGTGTTGGAAATTGATGACGTCGCTTTAAATGATGCATACTGAAGGCAAAAATAGGCTGGAGTTCAAATAAGTTTAAAAAACATTGAAGTGCCCGTGTAACAGATGAGTTCTCGTCCGAAACCCTGATACTCCGAAAGAGATTGTCCAGTTTGTACATGAGGTGCATCCAGTTTTCGCCGTGACCCTCTCTACTCTTTTGCACATGCTATGCGGGTGAAATGATGATACCATTCCAAGTTCCAACATTTTCAGATCATTTTGTAGTGATTTTCAATTTCACCGTCATTTAGGTCTCTAAACAAATCGTTAAATGACTGAAAAACAGCAAATAATGTCAGAACGTGTTGGAAATTGTTGACGTCGCTTTGAATGATGCATACTAAATGCAAAAATAGGCTGGAGTTCAAATAAGTTTAAAAAACATTGAAGTGCCCGTGTAACAGATGAGTTCTTGTCCGAAACCCTGATACTCCGAAAGAGATTGTCCAGTTTGTACACGAGGTGCGTCCAGTTTTCGCCGTGACCCTCTCTACTCTTTTGCACATGCAATGCGGGTGAAACGATGATACCATGCCAAGTTCCAACATTTTCAGAGTTCATTTGTAGTGATTTTCAATTTCTCCGTCATTTAGCTCTCTAAACAAATCGGTAAAAGACTGAAAAACAGCAAATGATGTCAGAACATGTTGGAAATTGATGACGTCACTTTGAATGATCCGTACTGAACGCAAAAATAGGCTGGAGTTCAAATAAGTTTAAAAACATTGAAGTGCCCGTGTAATAGATGAGTTCTCGTCCGAAACCCTGATACTCCGAAAGAGATTGTCCAGTTTGTACACGAGGAGCATCCAGTTTTCGCCGTGACCCTCTCTACTCTTTTGCACATCCTATGCGGGTGAAACGATGATACCATGCCAAGTTCCAACATTTTCAGAGTTCATTTTGTAGTGATTTTCAATTTCACCGTCATTTAGCTCTCTAAACAAATCGGTAAATGACTGAAAAACAGCAAATGATGTCGGAACGTGTTGGAAATTGATGACGTCGCTTTGAATGATGCATACTGAACGCAAAAATAGGCTGGAGTTCAAATAAGTTTAAAAACATTGAAGTGCCCGTGTAACAGATGAGTTCTCGTCCGAAACCCTGATACTCCGAAAGAGATTGTCCAGTTTGTACACGAGGAGCATCCAGTTTTCGCCGTGACCCTCTCTACTCTTTTGCACATGCTATGCGGGTGAAATGATGATACTATGCTAAGTTCCAACATTTTCAGAGTTCATTTTGTACTGATTTTCAATTTGACCGTCATTTAGCTCTCTAAACAAATCGGTAAATGACTGAAAAACAGCAAATGATGTCGGAACGTGTTGGAAATTGATGACGTTGCTTTGAATGATGCATACTGAACGCAAAAATAGGCTGGAGTTCAAATAAGTTTAAAAACATTGAAGTGCCCATGTAATAGATGAGTTCTCGTCCGAAACCCTGATACTCCGAAAGAGATTGTCCAGTTTGTACACAAGGAGCGTCCAGTTGTCGCCGTGACCCTCTCTACTCTTTAGCACATGCTATGCGGGTGAAATGATGATACCATGCCAAGTTCCAACATTTTCAGAGTTCATATTGTAGTAATTTTCAATTTCACCGTCATTTAGCTCTCTAAACAAATCGGTAAATGACTAAAAAACAGGAAATGATGTCAGAACGTGTTGGAAATTGATGACGTCGCTTTGAATGATGCATACTGAACGCAAAAATAGGCTGGAGTTCAAATAAGTTTAAAAACATTGAAGTGCCCGTGTAATAGATGAGTTCTCGCCCGAAACCCTGATACTCCGAAAGAGATTGTCCAGTTTGTACACGAGGAGCATCCAGTTTTCGCCGTGACCCTCTCTACTCTTTTGCACATCCTATGCGGGTGAAACGATGATACCATGCCAAGTTCCAACATTTTCAGAGTTCATTTTGTAGTGATTTTCAATTTCACCGTCATTTAGCTCTCTAAACAAATCGGTAAATGACTGAAAAACAACAAATGATGTCGGAACGTGTTGGAAATTGACGACGTCGCTTTGAATGATGCAAACGCAAAAATAGGCTGGAGTTCAAATAAGTTTAAAAACATTGAAGTGCCCGTGTAACAGATGAGTTCTCGTCCGAAACCCTGATACTCCGAAAGAGATTGTCCAGTTTGTACACGAGGAGCATCCAGTTTTCGCCGTGACCCTCTCTACTCTTTTGCACATGCTATGCGGGTGAAATGATGATACCATTCCAAGTTCCAACATTTTCAGAGTTCATTTTGTAGTGATTTTCAATTTCACCGTCATTTAGCTCTCTAAACAAATCGGTAAATGACTGAAAAACAGCAAATGATGTCGGAACGTGTTGGAAATTGATGACGTCGCTTTGAATGATGCATACTGAACGCAAAAATAGGCTGGAGTTCAAATAAGTTTAAAAACATTGAAGTGCCCGTGTAACAGATGAGTTCTCGTCCGAAACCCTGATACTCCGAAAGAGATTGTCCAGTTTGTACACAAGGAGCGTCCAGTTTTCGCCGTGACCCTCTCTACTCTTTTGCACATGCTATGCGGGTGAAATGATGATACCATGCCAAGTTCCAACATTTTCAGAGTTCATTTTTTAGTGATTTTCAATTTCACCGTCATTTAGCTCTCTAAACAAATCGGTAAAAGACTGAAAAACAGCAAATGATGTCAGAACGTGTTGGAAATTGATGACGTCACTTTGAATGATGCATACTGAACGCAAAAATAGGCTGGAGTTCAAATAAGTTTAAAAAACATTGAAGTGCCAGTGTAACAGATGAGTTCTCGTCCGAAACCCTGATACTCCGAAAGAGATTGTCCAGTTTGTACACGAGGTGCGTCCAGTTTTTGCCGTGACCCTCTCGACTCTTTTGCACATGCAATGCGGGTGAAACGATGATAGCATGCCAGGTTCCAACATTTTCAGAGTTGATTTTGTAGTGATTTTCAATTTCACCGTCATTTAGCTCTCTAAACAAATCGGTAAAAGACTGAAAAACAGCAAATGATGTCCGAACGTGTTGGAAATTGATGACGTCACTTCGAATGATGCACACTGAACGCAAAAATAGGCTGGAGTTCAAATAAGTTTAAAAACATTGAAGTGCCCGTGTAATAGATGAGTTCTCGTCTGAAACCCTGATACTCCGAAAGAGATTGTCCAGTTTGTACACTAGGAGCGTCCAGTTTTTGCCGTGACCCTCTCTACTCTTTTGCACATGCTATGCGGGTGAAATGATGATACCATGCCAAGTTCCAACATTTTCAGAGTTCATTTTGTAGTGATTTTCAATTTCACCGTCATTTAGCTCTCTAAACAAATCGGTAAATGACTGAAAAACAGCAAATGATGTCAGAACGTGTTGGAAATTGATGATGTCGCTTTGAATGATGCATACTGAACGCAAAAATAGGCTGGAGGTCAAATAAGTTTTAAAAACATTGAAGTGCCCGTGTAACAGGTGAGTTCTCGTCCGAAACCCTGATACTCCGAAAGAGATTGTCCAGTTTGTACACGAGGTGCCTCCAGTTTTCGCCGTGACCCTCTCTACTCTTTTGCACATGCTATGCGGGTGAAATGATGATACCATGCCAAGTTCCAACATTTTCAGAGTTCATTTTGTAGTGATTTTCAATTTCACCATCATTTAGCTCTCTAAACAAATCGGTAAATGACTGAAAAACAGCAAATGATGTCAGAACGTGTTGGAAATTGATGATGTCGCTTTGAATGATGCATACTGAACGCAAAAATAGGCTGGAGTTCAAATAAGTTTTAAAAACATTGAAGTGCCCGTGTAACAGATGAGTTCTCGTCCGAAACCCTGATACTCCAAAAGAGATTGTCCAGTTTGTACACGAGGTGCATCCAGTTTTCGCCGTGACCCTCTCTACTCTTTTGCACATGCTATGCGGGTGAAATGATGATACCATGCCAAGTTCCAACATTTTCAGAGTTCATTTCGTAGTGATTTTCAATTTCACTGTCATTTAGCTCTCTAAACAAATCGGTAAAAGACTGAAACACAGCAAATGATGTCAGAACGTGTTGGAAATTGATGACGTCACTTTGAATCATGCATATTGAACGCAAAAATAGGCTGGAGTTCAAATAAGCTTAAAAACATTGAAGTGCCCGTGTAATAGATGAGTTCTCGTCTGAAACCCTGATACTCCGAAAGAGATTGTCCAGTTTGTACACGAGGAGCGTCCAGTTTTCGCCGTGACCCTCTCTACTCTTTTGCACATGCTATGCGGGTGAAATGATGATACCATGCCAAGTTCCAACATTTTCAGAGTTCATTTTGTAGTGATTTTCAATTTCACCGTCATTTAGCTCTCTAAACAAATCGGTAAATGACTGAAAAACAGCAAATGATGTCAGAACGTGTTGGAAATTGATGATGTCGCTTTGAATGATGCATACTGAACGCAAAAATAGGCTGGAGTTCAAATAAGTTTTAAAAACATTGAAGTGCCCGTGTAACAGATGAGTTCTCGTCCGAACCCCTGATACTCCGAAAGAGATTGTCCAGTTTGTACACGAGGTGCATCCAGTTTTCGCCGTGACCCTCTCTACTCTTTTGCACATGCTATGCGGGTGAAATGATGATACCATGCCAAGTTCCAACATTTTCAGAGTTCATTTTGTAGTGATTTTCAATTTTACCGTCATTTAGCTCTCTAAACAAATCGGTAAATGACTGAAAAACAGCAAATGATGTCAGAATGTGTCGGAAATTGATGATGTCGCTTTGAATGATGCATACTGAACGCAAAAATGGGCTGGAGTTCAAATAAGTTTAAAAAACATTGAAGTGCCCGTGTAACAGATGAGTTCTCGTCCGAAACCCTTATACTCCGAAAGAGATTGTCCAGTTTGTACACGAGGTGCATCCAGTTTTCGCCGTGACCCTCTCTACTCTTTTGCACATGCAATGCGGGTGAAACGATGACACCATGCCAAGTTCCAACATTTTCAGAGTTCATTTTGTAGTGATTTTCAATTTCACCGTCATTTAGCTCTCTAAACAAATCGGTAAATGACTGAAAAACAGCAAATGATGTCAGAACGTGTTGGAAATTGATGATGTCGCTTTGAATCATGCATACTGAACGCAAAAATAGGCTGGAGTTCAAATAAGTTTAAAAAACATTGAAGTGCCCATGTAACAGATGAGTTCTCGTCCGAAACCCAGATACTCCGAAAGAGATTGTCCAGTTGGTACACGAGGTGCGTCCAGTTTTCGCCGTGACCCTCTCGACTCTTTTGCACATGCAATGCGGGTGAAATGATGATACCATGCCAAGTTCCAACATTTTCAGAGTTGATTTTGTAGTGATTTTCAATTTCACCGTCATTTAGCTCTCTAAACGAATCGGTAAATGACTGAAAAACAGCAAATGATGTCAGAACGTGTTGGAAATTGATGATGTCGCTTTGAATGATGCATACTGAACGCAAAAATAGGCTGGAGTTCAAATAAGTTTTAAAAACATTGAAGTGCCCGTGTAACAGATGAGTTCTCGTCCGAACCCCTGATACTCCGAAAGAGATTGTCCAGTTTGTACACGAGGTGCATCCAGTTTTCGCCGTGACCCTCTCTACTCTTTTGCACATGCTATGCGGGTGAAATGATGATACCATGCCAAGTTCCAACATTTTCAGAGTTCATTTTGTAGTGATTTTCAATTTCACCGTCATTTAGCTCTCTAAACAAATCGGTAAAAGACTGAAACACAGCAAATGATGTCAGAACGTGTTGGAAATTGATGACGTCACTTTGAATGATGCATATTGAACGCAAAAATAGGCTGGAGTTCAAATAAGCTTAAAAACATTGAAGTGCCCGTGTAATAGATGAGTTCTCGTCTGAAACCCTGATACTCCGAAAGAGATTGTCGAGTTTGTACACGAGGAGCGTCCAGTTTTCGCCGTGACCCTCTCTACTCTTTTGCACATGCTATGCGGGTGAAATGATGATACCATGCCAAGTTCCAACATTTTCAGAGTTCATTTTGTAGTCATTTTCAATTTCACCGTCATTTAGCTCTCTAAACAAATCGGTAAATGACTGAAAAACAGCAAATGATGTCAGAACGTGTTGGAAATTGATGATGTCGCTTTGAATGATGCATACTGAACGCAAAAATAGGCTGGAGTTCAAATAAGTTTTAAAAACATTGAAGTGCCCGTGTAACAGATGAGTTCTCGTCCGAACCCCTGATACTCCGAAAGAGATTGTCCAGTTTGTACACGAGGTGCATCCAGTTTTCGCCGTGACCCTCTCTACTCTTGTGCACATGCTATGCGGGTGAAATGATGATACCATGCCAAGTTCCAACATTTTCAGAGTTCATTTTGTAGTGATTTTCAATTTTACCGTCATTTAGCTCTCTAAACAAATCGGTAAATGACTGAAAAACAGCAAATGATGTCAGAACGTGTCGGAAATTGATGATGTCGCTTTGAATGATGCATACTGAACGCAAAAATGGGCTGGAGTTCAAATAAGTTTAAAAAGCATTGAAGTGCCCGTGTAACAGATGAGTTCTCGTCCGAAACCCTTATACTCCGAAAGAGATTGTCCAGTTTGTACACGAGGTGCATCCAGTTTTCGCCGTGACCCTCTCTACTCTTTTGCACATGCAATGCGGGTGAAACGATGACACCATGCCAAGTTCCAACATTTTCAGAGTTCATTTTGTAGTGATTTTCAATTTCACCGTCATTTAGCTCTCTAAACAAATCGGTAAATGACTGAAAAACAGCAAATGATGTCAGAACGTGTTGGAAATTGATGATGTCGCTTTGAATCATGCATACTGAACGCAAAAATAGGCTGGAGTTCAAATAAGTTTAAAAAACATTGAAGTGCCCATGTAACAGATGAGTTCTCGTCCGAAACCCAGATACTCCGAAAGAGATTGTCCAGTTGGTACACGAGGTGCGTCCAGTTTTCGCCGTGACCCTCTCGACTCTTTTGCACATGCAATGCGGGTGAAATGATGATACCATGCCAAGTTCCAACATTTTCAGAGTTCATTTTGTAGTGATTTTCAATTTCACCGTCATTTAGCTCTCTAAACAAATCGGTAAATGACTGAAAAACAGCAAATGATGTCAGAACGTGTTGGAAATTGATGATGTCGCTTTGAATGATGCATACTGAACGCAAAAATAGGATGGAGTTCAAATAAGTTTTAAAAACATTGAAGTGCCCGTGTAACAGATGAATTCTCGTCCGAACCCCTGATACTCCGAAAGAGATTGTCCAGTTTGTACACGAGGTGCATCCAGTTTTCGCCGTGACCCTCTCTACTCTTTTGCACATGCTATGCGGGTGAAATGATGATACCATGCCAAGTTCCAACATTTTCAGAGTTCATTTTGTAGTGATTTTCAATTTTACCGTCATTTAGCTCTCTAAACAAATCGGTAAATGACTGAAAAACAGCAAATGATGTCAGAATGTGTCGGAAATTGATGATGTCGCTTTGAATGATGCATACTGAACGCAAAAATGGGCTGGAGTTCAAATAAGTTTAAAAAACATTGAAGTGCCCGTGTAACAGATGAGTTCTCGTCCGAAACCCTTATACTCCGAAAGAGATTGTCCAGTTTGTACACGAGGTGCATCCAGTTTTCGCCGTGACCCTCTCTACTCTTTTGCACATGCAATGCGGGTGAAACGATGACACCATGCCAAGTTCCAACATTTTCAGAGTTCATTTTGTAGTGATTTTCAATTTCACCGTCATTTAGCTCTCTAAACAAATCGGTAAATGACTGAAAAACAGCAAATGATGTCAGAACGTGTTGGAAATTGATGATGTCGCTTTGAATCATGCATACTGAACGCAAAAATAGGCTGGAGTTCAAATAAGTTTAAAAAACATTGAAGTGCCCATGTAACAGATGAGTTCTCGTCCGAAACCCAGATACTCCGAAAGAGATTGTCCAGTTGGTACACGAGGTGCGTCCAGTTTTCGCCGTGACCCTCTCGACTCTTTTGCACATGCAATGCGGGTGAAATGATGATACCATGCCAAGTTCCAACATTTTCAGAGTTCATTTTGTAGTGATTTTCAATTTCACCGTCATTTAGCTCTCTAAACAAATCGGTAAATGACTGAAAAACAGCAAATGATGTCAGAACGTGTTGGAAATTGATGATGTCGCTTTGAATGATGCATACTGAACGCAAAAATAGGCTGGAGTTCAAATAAGTTTTAAAAACATTGAAGTGCCCGTGTAACAGATGAGTTCTCGTCTGAACCCCTGATACTCCGAAAGAGATTGTCCAGTTTGTACACGAGGTGCATCCAGTTTTCGCCGTGACCCTCTCTACTCTTTTGCACATGCTATGCGGGTGAAATGATGATACCATGCCAAGTTCCAACATTTTCAGAGTTCATTTTGTAGTGATTTTCAATTTTACCGTCATTTAGCTCTCTAAACAAATCGGTAAATGACTGAAAAACAGCAAATGATGTCAGAACGTGTCGGAAATTGATGATGTCGCTTTGAATGATGCATACTGAACGCAGAAATGGGCTGGAGTTCAAATAAGTTTAAAAAACATTGAAGTGCCCGTGTAACAGATGAGTTCTCGTCCGAAACCCTTATACTCCGAAAGAGATTGTCCAGTTTGTACACGAGGTGCATCCAGTTTTCGCCGTGACCCTCTCTACTCTTTTGCACATGCAATGCGGGTGAAACGATGACACCATGCCAAGTTCCAACATTTTCAGAGTTCATTTTGTAGTGATTTTCAATTTCACCGTCATTTAGCTCTCTAAACAAATCGGTAAATGACTGAAAAACAGCAAATGATGTCAGAACGTGTTGGAAATTGATGATGTCGCTTTGAATCATGCATACTGAACGCAAAAATAGGCTGGAGTTCAAATAAGTTTAAAAAACATTGAAGTGCCCATGTAACAGATGAGTTCTCGTCCGAAACCCAGATACTCCGAAAGAGATTGTCCAGTTGGTACACGAGGTGCGTCCAGTTTTCGCCGTGACCCTCTCGACTCTTTTGCACATGCAATGCGGGTGAAATGATGATACCATGCCAAGTTCCAACATTTTCAGAGTTCATTTTGTAGTGATTTTCAATTTCACCGTCATTTAGCTCTCTAAACAAATCGGTAAATGACTGAAAAACAGCAAATGATGTCAGAACGTGTTGGAAATTGATGATGTCGCTTTGAATGATGCATACTGAACGCAAAAATAGGCTGGAGTTCAAATAAGTTTTAAAAACATTGAAGTGCCCGTGTAACAGATGAGTTCTCGTCCGAACCCCTGATACTCCGAAAGAGATTGTCCAGTTTGTACACGAGGTGCATCCAGTTTTCGCCGTGACCCTCTCTACTCTTTTGCACATGCTATGCGGGTGAAATGATGATACCATGCCAAGTTCCAACATTTTCAGAGTTCATTTTGTAGTGATTTTCAATTTTACCGTCATTTAGCTCTCTAAACAAATCGGTAAATGACTGAAAAACAGCAAATGATGTCAGAACGTGTCGGAAATTGATGATGTCGCTTTGAATGATGCATACTGAACGCAAAAATGGGCTGGAGTTCAAATAAGTTTAAAAAACATTGAAGTGCCCGTGTAACAGATGAGTTCTCGTCCGAAACCCTTATACTCCGAAAAAGATTGTCCAGTTTGTACACGAGGTGCATCCAGTTTTCGCCGTGACCCTCTCTACTCTTTTGCACATGCAATGCGGGTGAAACGATGACACCATGCCAAGTTCCAACATTTTCAGAGTTCATTTTGTAGTGATTTTCAATTTCACCGTCATTTAGCTCTCTAAACAAATCGGTAAATGACTGAAAAACAGCAAATGATGTCAGAACGTGTTGGAAATTGATGATGTCGCTTTGAATCATGCATACTGAACGCAAAAATAGGCTGGAGTTCAAATAAGTTTAAAAAACATTGAAGTGCCCATGTAACAGATGAGTTCTCGTCCGAAACCCAGATACTCCGAAAGAGATTGTCCAGTTGGTACACGAGGTGCGTCCAGTTTTCACCGTGACCCTCTCGACTCTTTTGCACATGCAATGCGGGTGAAATGATGATACCATGCCAAGTTCCAACATTTTCAGAGTTCATTTTGTAGTGATTTTCAATTTCACCGTCATTTAGCTCTCTAAACAAATCGGTAAATGACTGAAAAACAGCAAATGATGTCAGAACGTGTTGGAAATTGATGATGTCGCTTTGAATGATGCATACTGAACGCAAAAATAGGCTGGAGTTCAAATAAGTTTTAAAAACATTGAAGTGCCCGTGTAACAGATGAGTTCTCGTCCGAACCCCTGATACTCCGAAAGAGATTGTCCAGTTTGTACACGAGGTGCATCCAGTTTTCGCCGTGACCCTCTCTACTCTTTTGCACATGCTATGCGGGTGAAATGATGATATCATGCCAAGTTCCAACATTTTCAGAGTTCATTTTGTAGTGATTTTCAATTTTACCGTCATTTAGCTCTCTAAACAAATCGGTAAATGACTGAAAAACAGCAAATGATGTCAGAACGTGTCGGAAATTGATGATGTCGCTTTGAATGATGCATACTGAACGCAAAAATGGGCTGGAGTTCAAATAAGTTTAAAAAACATTGAAGTGCCCGTGTAACAGATGAGTTCTCGTCCGAAACCCTTATACTCCGAAAGAGATTGTCCAGTTTGTACACGAGGTGCATCCAGTTTTCGCCGTGACCCTCTCTACTCTTTTGCACATGCAATGCGGGTGAAACGATGACACCATGCCAAGTTCCAACATTTTCAGAGTTTATTTTGTAGTGATTTTCAATTTCACCGTCATTTAGCTCTCTAAACAAATCGGTAAATGACTGAAAAACAGCAAATGATGTCAGAACGTGTTGGAAATTGATGATGTCGCTTTGAATCATGCATACTGAACGCAAAAATAGGCTGGAGTTCAAATAAGTTTAAAAAACATTGAAGTGCCCATGTAACAGATGAGTTCTCGTCCGAAACCCAGATACTCCGAAAGAGATTGTCCAGTTGGTACACGAGGTGCGTCCAGTTTTCGCCGTGACCCTCTCGACTCTTTTGCACATGCTATGTGGGTGAAATGATGATACCATGCCAAGTTCCAACATTTTCAGAGTTCATTTTGTAGTGATTTTCAATTTCACCGTCATTTAGCTCTCTAAACAAATCGGTAAATGACTGAAAAACAGCAAATGATGTCAGAACGTGTTGGAAATTGATGATGTCGCTTTGAATGATGCATACTGAACGCAAAAATAGGCTGGAGTTCAAATAAGTTTTAAAAACATTGAAGTGCCCGTGTAACAGATGAGTTCTCGTCCGAAACCCTGATACGCCGAAAGAGATTGTCCAGTTTGTACACGAGGTGCATCCAGTTTTCGCCGTGACCCTCTCTACTCTTTTGCACATGCTATGCGGGTGAAATGATGATACCATGCCAAGTTCCAACATTTTCAGAGTTCATTTTGTAGTGGTTTTCAATTTTACCGTCATTTAGCTCTCTAAACAAATCGGTAAATGACGGAAAAACAGCAAATGATGTCAGAACGTGTCGGAAATTGATGATGTCGCTTTGAATGATGCATACTGAACGCAAAAATGGGCTGGAGTTCAAATAAGTTTAAAAAACATTGAAGTGCCCGTGTAACAGATGAGTTCTCGTCCGAAACCCTTATACGCCGAAAGAGATTGTCCAGTTTGTACACGAGGTGCATCCAGTTTTCGCCGTGACCCTCTCTACTCTTTTGCACATGCTATGCGGGTGAAATGATGATACCATGCCAAGTTCCAACATTTTCAGAGTTCATTTTGTAGTGGTTTTCAATTTTACCGTCATTTAGCTCTCTAAACAAATCGGTAAATGACTGAAAAACAGCAAATGATGTCAGAACATGTTGGAAATTGATGATGTCACTTTGAATGATGCATACTGAACGCAAAAATAGGCTGGAGTTCAAATAAGTTTTAAAAACATTGAAGTGCCCGTGTAACAGATGAGTTCTCGTCCGAAACCCTGATACGCCGAAAGAGATTGTCCAGTTTGTACACGAGGTGCATCCAGTTTTCGCCGTGACCCTCTCTACTCTTTTGCACATGCTATGCGGGTGAAATGATGATACCATGCCAAGTTCCAACATTTTCAGAGTTCATTTTGTAGTGGTTTTCAATTTTACCGTCATTTAGCTCTCTAAACAAATCGGTAAATGACTGAAAAACAGCAAATGATGTCAGAACGTGTCGGAAATTGATGATGTCGCTTTGAATGATGCATACTGAACGCAAAAATGGGCTGGAGTTCAAATAAGTTTAAAAAACATTGAAGTGCCCGTGTAACAGATGAGTTCTCGTCCGAAACCCTTATACTCCGAAAGAGATTGTCCAGTTTGTACACGAGGTGCATCCAGTTTTCGCCGTGACCCTCTCTACTCTTTTGCACATGCAATGCGGGTGAAACGATGACACCATGCCAAGTTCCAACATTTTCAGAGTTTATTTTGTAGTGATTTTCAATTTCACCGTCATTTAGCTCTCTAAACAAATCGGTAAATGACTGAAAAACAGCAAATGATGTCAGAACGTGTTGGAAATTGATGATGTCGCTTTGAATCATGCATACTGAACGCAAAAATAGGCTGGAGTTCAAATAAGTTTAAAAAACATTGAAGTGCCCATGTAACAGATGAGTTCTCGTCCGAAACCCAGATACTCCGAAAGAGATTGTCCAGTTGGTACACGAGGTGCGTCCAGTTTTCGCCGTGACCCTCTCGACTCTTTTGCACATGCTATGTGGGTGAAATGATGATACCATGGCAAGTTCCAACATTTTCAGAGTTCATTTTGTAGTGATTTTCAATTTCACCGTCATTTAGCTCTCTAAACAAATCGGTAAATGACTGAAAAACAGCAAATGATGTCAGAACGTGTTGGAAATTGATGATGTCGCTTTGAATGATGCATACTGAACGCAAAAATAGGCTGGAGTTCAAATAAGTTTTAAAAACATTGAAGTGCCCGTGTAACAGATGAGTTCTCGTCCGAAACCCTGATACTCCGAAAGAGATTGTCCAGTTTGTACACGAGGTGCATCCAGTTTTCGCCGTGACCCTCTCTACTCTTTTGCACATGCTATGCGGGTGAAATGATGATACCATGCCAAGTTCCAACATTTTCAGAGTTCATTTTGTAGTGGTTTTCAATTTCACCGTCATTTAGCTCTCTAAACAAATCGGTAAATGACTGAAAAACAGCAAATGATGTCAGAACGTGTTGAAAATTGATGATGTCACTTTGAATGATGCATACTGAACGCAAAAATAGGCTGGAGTTCAAATAAGTTTAAAAAACATTGAAGTGCCAGTGTAACAGATGAGTTCTCGTCCGAAACCCTGATACTCCGAAAGAGATTGTCCAGTTTGTACACGAGGAGCGTCCAGTTTTCGCCGTGACCCTCTCTACTCTTTTGCACATGCTATGCGGGTGAAATAATGATACCATGCCAAGTTCCAACATTTTCAGGGTTCATTTTGTAGTGATTTTCAATTTCACCGTCATTTAGCTCTCTAAACAAATCGGTAAATGACTGAAAAACAGCAAATGATGTCAGAACGTGTTGGAAATTGATGACGTCGCTTTGAATGATGCATACTGAACGCAAAAATAGGCTGGAGTTCAAATAAGTTTTAAAAACATTGAAGTGCCCGTGTAACAGATGAGTTCTCGTCCGAACCCCTGATACTCCGAAAGAGATTGTCCAGTTTGTACACGAGGTGCATCCAGTTTTCGCCGTGACCCTCTCTACTCTTTTGCACATGCTATGCGGGTGAAATGATGATACCATGCCAACTTCCAACATTTTCAGAGTTCATTTTGTAGTGATTTTCAATTTCACCGTCATTTAGCTCTCTAAACAAATCGGTAAATGACTGAAAAACAGCAAATGATGTCAGAACGTGTTGGAAATTGATGATGTCGCTTTGAATGATGCATACTGAACGCAAAAATAGGCTGGAGTTCAAATAAGTTTTAAAAACATTGAAGTGCCCGTGTAACAGATGAGTTCTCGTCCGAAACCCTGATACTCCGAAAGAGATTGTCCAGTTTGTACACGAGGTGCATCCAGTTTTCGCCGTGACCCTCTCTACTCTTTTGCACATGCTATGCGGGTGAAATGATGATACCATGCCAAGTTCCAACATTTTCAGAGTTCATTTTGTAGTGATTTTAAATTTCACCGTCATTTAGCTCTCTAAACAAATCGGTAAATGACTGAAAAACAGCAAATGATGTCAGAACATGTTGGAAATTGATGATGTCGCTTTGAATGATGCATACTGAACGCAAAAATAGGCTGGAGTTCAAATAAGTTTAAAAAACATTGAAGTGCCCGTGTAACAGATGAGTTCTCGTCCGAAACCCTGATACTCCGAAAGAGATTGTCCAGTTTGTACACGAGGTGCGTCCAGTTTTCGCCATGACCCTCTCTACTCTTTTGCACATGCAATGCGGGTGAAACGATGATACCATGCCAAGTTCCAACATTTTCAGAGTTCATTTTTAGTGATTTTCAATTTCACCGTCATTTAGCTCTCTAAACAAATCGGTAAATGACTAAAAAAAACAAATGATGTCAGAACGTGTTGGAAATTGATGATGTCGCTTTGAATCATGCATACTGAACGCAAAAATAGGCTGGAGTTCAAATAAGTTTAAAAAACATTGAAGTGCCCATGTAACAGATGAGTTCTCGTCCGAAACCCTGATACTCCGAAAGAGATAATCCTGTTTGTACACGAGGTGCGTCCAGTTTTTGCCGTGACCCTCTCTACTCTTTTGCACATGCTATGCGGGTGAAATGATGATACCATGCCAAGTTCCAACATTTTCAGAGTTCATTTTGTAGTGATTTTCAATTTCACCGTCATTTAGCTCTCTAAACAAATCGGTAAATGACTGAAAAACAGCAAATGATGTCAGAACGTGTTGGAAATTGATGACGTCACTTTGAATGATGCATACTGAACGCAAAAATAGGCTGGAGTTCAAATAAGTTTAAAAACATTGAAGTGCCCGTGTAATAGATGAGTTCTTGTCTGAAACCCTGATACTCCGAAAGAGATTGTCCAGTTTGTACACGAGGAGCGTCCAGTTTTCGCCGTGACCCTCTCTACTCTTTTGTACATGCTATGCGGGTGAAATAATGATACCATGCCAAGTTCCAACATTTTCAGAGTTCATTTTGTAGTGATTTTCAATTTCACCGTCATTTAGCTCTCTAAACAAATCGGTAAATGACTGAAAAACAGCAAATGATGTCAGAACGTGTTGGAAATTGATGATGTCGCTTTGAATGATGCATACTGAACGCAAAAATAGGCTGGAGTTCAAATAAGTTTTAAAAACATTGAAGTGCCCGTGTAACAGATGAGTTCTCGTCCGAACCCCTGATATTCCAAAAGAGATTGTCCAGTTTGTACACGAGGTGCATCCAGTTTTCGCCGTGACCCTCTCTACTCTTTTGCACATGCTATGCGGGTGAAATGATGATACCATGCCAACTTCAAACATTTTCAGAGTTCATTTTGTAGTGATTTTCAATTTCACCGTCATTTAGCTCTCTAAACAAATCGGTAAATGACTGAAAAACAGCAAATGATGTCAGAACGTGTTGGAAATTGATGACGTCGCTTTGAATGATGCATACTGAACGCAAAAATAGGCTGGAGTTCAAATAAGTTTAAAAAACATTGAAGTGCCCGTGTAACAGATGAGTTCTCGTCCGAAACCCTGATACTCCGAAAGAGATTGTCCAGTTTGTACACGAGGTGCATCCAGTTTTCGCCGTGACCCTCTCTACTCTTTTGCACATGCTATGCGGGTGAAATGATGATACCATGCCAGGTTCCAACATTTTCAGAGTTCATTTTGTAGTGATTTTAAATTTCACCGTCATTTAGCTCTCTAAACAAATCGGTAAATGACTGAAAAACAGCAAATGATGTCAGAACATGTTGGAAATTGATGATGTCGCTTTGAATGATGCATACTGAACGCAAAAATAGGCTGGAGTTCAAATAAGTTGAAAAAACATTGAAGTGCCCGTGTAACAGATGAGTTCTCGTCCGAAACCCTGATACTCCGAAAGAGATTGTCCAGTTTGTACACGAGGTGCATCCAGTTTTCGCCATGACCCTCTCTACTCTTTTGCACATGCAATGCGGGTGAAACGATGATACCATGCCAAGTTCCAACATTTTCAGAGTTCATTTTGTAGTGATTTTCAATTTCACCGTCATTTAGCTCTCTAAACAAATCGGTAAATGACTAAAAAACAGCAAATGATGTCAGAACGTGTTGGAAATTGATGATGTCGCTTTGAATCATGCATACTGAACGCAAAAATAGGCTGGAGTTCAAATAAGTTTAAAAAACATTGAAGTGCCCATGTAACAGATGAGTTCTCGTTCGAAACCCTGATACTCCGAAAGAGATAATCCTGTTTGTACACGAGGTGCGTCCAGTTTTTGCCGTGACCCTCTCTACTCTTTTGCACATGCTATGCGGGTGAAATGATGATACCATGCCAAGTTCCAACATTTTCAGAGTTCATTTTGTAGTGATTTTCAATTTCACCGTCATTTAGCTCTCTAAACAAATCGGTAAATGACTGAAAAACAGCTAATGATGTCAGAACGTGTTGGAAATTGATGACGTCACTTTGAATGATGCATACTGAACGCAAAAATAGGCTGGAGTTCAAATAAGTTTAAAAACATTGAAGTGCCCGTGTAATAGATGAGTTCTTGTCTGAAACCCTGATACTCCGAAGGAGATTGTCCAGTTTGTACACGAGGAGCGTCCAGTTTTCGCCGTGACCCTCTCTACTCTTTTGCACATGCTATGCGGGTGAAATAATGATACCATGCCAAGTTCCAACATTTTCAGAGTTCATTTTGTAGTGATTTTCAATTTCACCGTCATTTAGCTCTCTAAACAAATCGGTAAATGACTGAAAACAGCAAATGATGTCAGAACGTGTTGGAAATTGATGACGTCGCTTTGAATGATGCATACTGAACGCAAAAATAGGCTGGAGTTCAAATAAGTTTTAGAAACATTGAAGTGCCCGTGTAACAGATGAGTTCTCGTCCGAACCCGTGATATTCCGAAAGAGATTGTCCAGTTTGTACACGAGGTGCATCCAGTTTTCGCCGTGACCCTCTCTACTCTTTTGCACATGCTATGCGGGTGAAATGATGATACCATGCCAACTTCCAACATTTTCAGAGTTCATTTTGTAGTGATTTTCAATTTCACCGTCATTTAGCTCTCTAAACAAATCGGTAAATGACTGAAAAACAGCAAATGATGTCAGAACGTGTTGGAAATTGATGACGTCGCTTTGAATGATGCATACTGAACGCAAAAATAGGCTGGAGTTCAAATAAGTTTAAAAAACATTGAAGTGCCCGTGTAACAGATGAGTTCTCGTCCGAAACCCTGATACTCCGAAAGAGATTGTCCAGTTTGTACACGAGGTGCATCCAGTTTTCGCCGTGACCCTCTCTACTCTTTTGCACATGATATGCGGGTGAAATGATGATACCATGCCAAGTTCCAACATTTTCAGAGTTCATTTTGTAGTGATTTTAAATTTCACCGTCATTTAGCTCTCTAAACAAATCGGTAAATGACTGAAAAACAGCAAATGATGTCAGAACATGTTGGAAATTGATGATGTCGCTTTGAATGATGCATACTGAACGCAAAAATAGGCTGGAGTTCAAATAAGTTTTAAAAACATTGAAGTGCCCGTGTAACAGATGAGTTCTCGTCCGAAACCCTGATGCTCCGAAAGAGATTGTCCAGTTTGTACACGAGGTGCATCCAGTTTTCGCCGTGACCCTCTCTACTCTTTTGCACATGCTATGCGGGTGAAATGATGATACCATGCCAAGTTCCAACATTTTCAGAGTTCATTTTGTAGTGATTTTCAATTTCACCGTCATTTAGCTCTCTAATCAAATCGGTAAATGACTGAAAAACAACAAATGATGTCAGAACATGTTGGAAAGTGATGATGTCGCTTTGAATGATGCATACTGAACGCAAAAATAGGCTGGAGTTCAAATAAGTTTAAAAAACATTGAAGTGCCCGTGTAACAGATGAGTTCTCGTCCGAAACCCTGATACTCCGAAAGAGATTGTCCAGTTTGTACACGAGGTGCGTCCAGTTTTTGCCATGACCCTCTCTACTCTTTTGCACATGCAATGCGGGTGAAACGATGATACCATGCCAAGTTCCAACATTTTCAGAGTTCATTTTGTAGTGATTTTCAATTTCACCGTCATTTAGCTCTCTAAACAAATCGGTAAATGACTAAAAACAGCAAATGATGTCAGAACGTGTTGAAAATTGATGATGTCGCTTTGAATCATGCATACTGAACACAAAAATGGGCTGCAGTTCAAATAAGTTTAAAAAACATTGAAGTGCCCATGTAACAGATGAGTTCTCGTCCGAAACCCTGATACTCCGAAAGAGATAATCCTGTTTGTACACGAGGTGCGTCCAGTTTTTGCCGTGACCCTCTCTACTCTTTTGCACATGCTATGCGGGTGAAATGATGATACCATGCCAAGTTCCAACATTTTCAGAGTTCATTTTGTAGTGATTTTCAATTTCACCGTCATTTAGCTCTCTAAACAAATCGGTAAATGACTGAAAAACAGCAAATGATGTCAGAACGTGTTGGAAATTGATGACGTCACTTTGAATGATGCATACTGAACGCAAAAATAGGCTGGAGTTCAAATAAGTTTAAAAAAATTGAAGTGCCCGTGTAATAGATGAGTTCTTGTCTGAAACCCTAATACTCCGAAAGAGATTGTCCAGTTTGTACACGAGGAGCGTCCAGTTTTCGCCGTGACCCTCTCTACTCTTTTGCACATGCTATGCGGGTGAAATAATGATACCATGCCAAGTTCCAACATTTTCAGAGTTCATTTTGTAGAGATTTTCAATTTCACCGTCATTTAGCTCTCTAAACAAATCGGTAAATGACTGAAAAACAGCAAATGATGTCAGAACGTGTTGGAAATTGATGACTTCGCTTTGAATGATGCATACTGAACGCAAAAATAGGCTGGAGTTCAAATAAGTTTTAAAAACATTGAAGTGCCCATGTAACAGATGAGTTCTCGTCCGAACCCCTGATATTCCGAAAGAGATTGTCCAGTTTGTACACGAGGTGCATCCAGTTTTCACCGTGACCCTCTCTACTCTTTTGCACATGCTATGTGGGTGAAATGATGATACCATGCCAACTTCCAACATTTTCAGAGTTCATTTTGTAGTGATTTTCAATTTCACCGTCATTTAGCTCTCTAAACAAATCGGTAAATGACTGAAAAACAGCAAATGATGTCAGAACGTGTTGGAAATTGATGACGTCGCTTTGAATGATGCATACTGAACGCAAAAATAGGCTGGAGTTCAAATAAGTTTAAAAAACATTGAAGTGCTCGTGTAACAGTTGAGTTCTCGTCCGAACCGCTGATAGTCCGAAAGAGATTGTCCAGTTTGTACACGAGGTGCATCCAGTGTTCGCCGTGACCCTCTCTACTCTTTTGCACATGCTATGCGGGTGAAATGATGATACCATGCCAACTTCCAACATTTTCAGAGTTCATTTTGTAGTGATTTTCAATTTCACCGTCATTTAGCTCTCTAAACAAATCGGTAAATGACTGAAAAACAGCAAATGATGTCAGAACATGTTGGAAATTGATGACGTCGCTTTGAATGATGCATACTGAACGCAAAAATAGGCTGGAGTTCAAATAAATTTAAAAAACATTGAAGTGCCCGTGTAACAGATGAGTTCTCGTCCGAAACCCTGATACTCCGAAAGAGATTGTCCAGTTTGTACACGAGGTGCGTCCAGTTTTCGCCGTGACCCTCTCTACTCTTTTGCACATGCAATGCGGGTGAAACGATGATACCATGCCAAGTTCCACCATTTTCAGAGTTCATTTTGTAGTGATTTTCAATTTCACCGTCATTTAGCTCTCTAAACAAATCGGTAAATGACTGAAAAACAGCAAATGATGTCAGAACGTGTTGGAAATTGATGATGTCGCTTTGAATCATGCATACTGAACACAAAAATAGGCTGGAGTTCATATCAGTTTAAAAAACATTGAAGTGCCCATGTAACAGATGAGTTCTTGTCCGAAACCCTGATACTCCGAAAGAGATAATCCTGTTTGTACACGAGGTGCGTCCAGTTTTTGCCGTGACCCTCTCTACTCTTTGCACATGCTATGCGGGTGAAATGATGATACCATGCCAAGTTCCAACATTTTCAGAGTTCATTTGGTAGTGATTTTCACTTTCACCGTCATTTAGCTCTCTAAACAAATCGGTAAATGACTGAAAAACAGCAAATGATGTCAGAACGTCTTGGAAATTGATGACGTCACTTTGAATGATGCATACTGAACGCAAAAATAGGCTGGAGTTCAAATAAGTTTAAAAACATTGAAGTGCCCGTGTAATAGATGAGTTCTTGTCTGAAACCCTGATACTCCGAAAGAGATTGTCCAGTTTGTACACGAGGAGCGTCCAGTTTTCGCCGTGACCCTCTCTACTCTTTTGCACATGCTATGCGGGTGAAATAATGATACCATGCCAAGTTCCAACATTTTCAGAGTTCATTTTGTAGTGATTTTCAATTTCACCGTCATTTAGCTCTCTAAACAAATCGGTAAATGACTGAAAAACAACAAATGATGTCAGAACATGTTGGAAATTGATGACGTCGCTTTGAATGATGCATACTGAACGCAAAAATAGGCTGGAGTTCAAATAAGTTTTAAAAACATTGAAGTGCCCGTGTAACAGATGAGTTCTCGTCCGAACCCCTGATATTCCGAAAGAGATTGTCCAGTTTGTACACGAGGTGCATCCAGTTTTCGCCGTGACCCTCTCTACTCTTTTGCACATGCTATGCGGGTGAAATGATGATACCATGCCAACTTCCAACATTTTCAGAGTTCATTTTGTAGTGATTTTCAATTTCACCGTCATTTAGCTCTCTAAACAAATCGGTAAATGACTGAAAAACAACAAATGATGTCAGAACGTGTTGGAAATTGATGACGTCGCTTTGAATGATGCATACTGAACGCAAAAATAGGCTGGAGTTCAAATAAGTTTAAAAACATTGAAGTGCCCGTGTAACAGATGAGTTCTCGTCCGAAACCCTGATACTCCGAAAGAGATTGTCCAGTTTGTACACGAGGTGCATCCAGTTTTCGCCGTGACCCTCTCTACTCTTTTGCACATGCTATGCGGGTGAAATGATGATACCATGACAAGTTCCAACATTTTCAGAGTTCATTTTGTAGTGATTTTAAATTTCACCGTCATTTAGCTCTCTAAACAAATCGGTAAATGACTGAAAACAGCAAATGATGTCAGAACATGTTGGAAATTGATGATGTCGCTTTGAATGATGCATACTGAATGCAAAAATAGGCTGGAGTTCAAATAAGTTTAAAAAACATTGAAGTGCCCGTGTAACAGATGAGTTCTCGTCCGAAACCCTGATACTCCGAAAGAGATTGTCCAGTTTGTACACGAGGTGCGTCCAGTTTTCGCCATGACCCTCTCTATTCTTTTGCACATGCAATGCGGGTGAAACGATGATACCATGCCAAGTTCCAACATTTTCAGAGTTCATTTTGTAGTGATTTTCAATTTCACCGTCATTTAGCTCTCTAAACAAATCGGTAAATGACTGAAAAACAGCAAATGATGTCAGAACGTGTTGGAAATTGATGACGTCACTTTGAATGATGCATATTGAACGCAAAAATAGGCTGGAGTTCAAATAAGTTTAAAAACATTGAAGTGCCCGTGTAAGAGATGAGTTCTTGTCTGAAACCCTGATACTCCGAAAGAGATTGTCCAGTTTGTACACGAGGAGCGTCCAGTTTTCGCCGTGACCCACTCTACTCTTTTGCACATGCTATGCGGGTTAAATAATGATACCATGCCAAGTTCCAACATTTTCAGAGTTCATTTTGTAGTGATTTTCAATTTCACCGTCATTTAGCTCTCTAAACAAATCGGTAAATGACTAAAAAACAGCAAATGATGTCAGAACGTGTTGGAAATTGATGACGTCGCTTTGAATTATGCATACTGAACGCAAAAATAGGCTGGAGTTCAAATAAGTTTAAAAAACATTGAAGTGCCCGTGTAACAGATGAGTTCTCGTCCGAAACCCTGATACTCCGAAAGAGATTGTCCAGTTTGTACACGAGGTGCATCCAGTTTTTGCCGTGACCCTCTCTACTCTTTGCACATGCTATGCGGGTGAAATGATGATACCATGCCAAGTTCCAACATTTTCAGAGTTCATTTGGTAGTGATTTTCACTTTCACCGTCATTTAGCTCTCTAAACAAATCGGTAAATGACTGAAAAACAGCAAATGATGTCAGAACGTCTTGGAAATTGATGACGTCACTTTGAATGATGCATACTGAACGCAAAAATAGGCTGGAGTTCAAATAAGTTTAAAAACATTGAAGTGCCCGTGTAATAGATGAGTTCTTGTCTGAAACCCTGATACTCCGAAAGAGATTGTCCAGTTTGTACACGAGGAGCGTCCAGTTTTCGCCGTGACCCTCTCTACTCTTTTGCACATGCTATGCGGGTGAAATAATGATACCATGCCAAGTTCCAACATTTTCAGAGTTCATTTTGTAGTGATTTTCAATTTCACCGTCATTTAGCTCTCTAAACAAATCGGTAAATGACTGAAAAACAACAAATGATGTCAGAACGTGTTGGAAATTGATGACGTCGCTTTGAATGATGCATACTGAACGCAAAAATAGGCTGGAGTTCAAATAAGTTTTAAAAACATTGAAGTGCCCGTGTAACAGATGAGTTCTCGTCCGAACCCCTGATATTCCGAAAGAGATTGTCCAGTTTGTACACGAGGTGCATCCAGTTTTCGCCGTGACCCTCTCTACTCTTTTGCACATGCTATGCGGGTGAAATGATGATACCATGCCAACTTCCAACATTTTCAGAGTTCATTTTGTAGTGATTTTCAATTTCACCGTCATTTAGCTCTCTAAACAAATCGGTAAATGACTGAAAAACAACAAATGATGTCAGAACGTGTTGGAAATTGATGACGTCGCTTTGAATGATGCATACTGAACGCAAAAATAGGCTGGAGTTCAAATAAGTTTAAAAACATTGAAGTGCCCGTGTAACAGATGAGTTCTCGTCCGAAACCCTGATACTCCGAAAGAGATTGTCCAGTTTGTACACGAGGTGCATCCAGTTTTCGCCGTGACCCTCTCTACTCTTTTGCACATGCTATGCGGGTGAAATGATGATACCATGACAAGTTCCAACATTTTCAGAGTTCATTTTGTAGTGATTTTAAATTTCACCGTCATTTAGCTCTCTAAACAAATCGGTAAATGACTGAAAACAGCAAATGATGTCAGAACATGTTGGAAATTGATGATGTCGCTTTGAATGATGCATACTGAATGCAAAAATAGGCTGGAGTTCAAATAAGTTTAAAAAACATTGAAGTGCCCGTGTAACAGATGAGTTCTCGTCCGAAACCCTGATACTCCGAAAGAGATTGTCCAGTTTGTACACGAGGTGCGTCCAGTTTTCGCCATGACCCTCTCTATTCTTTTGCACATGCAATGCGGGTGAAACGATGATACCATGCCAAGTTCCAACATTTTCAGAGTTCATTTTGTAGTGATTTTCAATTTCACCGTCATTTAGCTCTCTAAACAAATCGGTAAATGACTGAAAAACAGCAAATGATGTCAGAACGTGTTGGAAATTGATGACGTCACTTTGAATGATGCATATTGAACGCAAAAATAGGCTGGAGTTCAAATAAGTTTAAAAACATTGAAGTGCCCGTGTAAGAGATGAGTTCTTGTCTGAAACCCTGATACTCCGAAAGAGATTGTCCAGTTTGTACACGAGGAGCGTCCAGTTTTCGCCGTGACCCACTCTACTCTTTTGCACATGCTATGCGGGTTAAATAATGATACCATGCCAAGTTCCAACATTTTCAGAGTTCATTTTGTAGTGATTTTCAATTTCACCGTCATTTAGCTCTCTAAACAAATCGGTAAATGACTAAAAAACAGCAAATGATGTCAGAACGTGTTGGAAATTGATGACGTCGCTTTGAATTATGCATACTGAACGCAAAAATAGGCTGGAGTTCAAATAAGTTTAAAAAACATTGAAGTGCCCGTGTAACAGATGAGTTCTCGTCCGAAACCCTGATACTCCGAAAGAGATTGTCCAGTTTGTACACGAGGTGCATCCAGTTTTCGCCGTGACCCTCTCTACTCTTTTGCACATGCTATGCGGGTGAAATGATGATACCATGACAAGTTCCAACATTTTCAGAGTTCATTTTGTAGTGATTTTAAATTTCACCGTCATTTAGCTCTCTAAACAAATCGGTAAATGACTGAAAAACAGCAAACGATGTCAGAACATGTTGGAAATTGATGATGTCGCTTTGAATGATGCATACTGAATGCAAAAATAGGCTGGAGTTCAAATAAGTTTAAAAAACATTGAAGTGCCCGTGTAACAGATGAGTTCTCGTCCGAAACCCTGATACTCCGAAAGAGATTGTCCAGTTTGTACACGAGGTGCGTCCAGTTTTCGCCATGACCCTCTCTACTCTTTTGCACATGCAATGCGGGTGAAACGATGATACCATGCCAAGTTCCAACATTTTTAGAGTTCATTTTGTAGTGATTTTCAATTTCACCGTCATTTAGCTCTCTAAACAAATCGGTAAATGACTGAAAAACAGCAAATGATGTCAGAACGTGTTGGAAATTGATGACGTCACTTTGAATGATGCATATTGAACGCAAAAATAGGCTGGAGTTCAAATAAGTTTAAAAACATTGAAGTGCCCGTGTAAGAGATGAGTTCTTGTCTGAAACCCTGATACTCCGAAAGAGATTGTCCAGTTTGTACACGAGGAGCGTCCAGTTTTCGCCGTGACCCACTCTACTCTTTTGCACATGCTATGCGGGTTAAATAATGATACCATGCCAAGTTCCAACATTTTCAGAGTTCATTTTGTAGTGATTTTCAATTTCACCGTCATTTAGCTCTCTAAACAAATCGGTAAATGACTAAAAAACAGCAAATGATGTCAGAACGTGTTGGAAATTGATGATGTCGCTTTGAATTATGCATACTGAACGCAAAAATAGGCTGGAGTTCAAATAAGTTTAAAAAACATTGAAGTGCCCGTGTAACAGATGAGTTCTCGTCCGAAACCCTGATACTCCGAAAGACATTGTCCTGTTTGTACACGAGGTGCGTTCAGTTTTTGCCGTGACCCTCTCTACTCTTTTGCACATGCTATGCGGGTGAAATGATGATACCATGCCAAGTTCCAACATTTTCAGAGTTCATTTTGTAGTGATTTTCAATTTCACCGTCATTTAGCTCTCTAAAAAAATCGGTAAATGACTGAAAAACAGCAAATGATGTCAGAACGTGTTGGAAATTGATGACGTCGCTTTGAATGATGCATACTGAACGCAAAAATAGGCTGGAGTTCAAATAAGTTTAAAAACATTGAAGTGCCCGTGTAACAGATGAGTTCTTGTCTGAAACCCTGATACTCCGAAAGAGATTGTCCAGTTTGTACACGAGGAGCGTCCAGTTTTCGCCGTGACCCTCTCTACTCTTTTGCACATGCTATGCGGGTGAAATAATGATACCATGCTAAGTTCCAACATTTTCAGAGTTCATTTTGTAGTGATTTTCAATTTCACCGTCATTTAGCTCCCTAAACAAATCGGTAAATGACTGAAAAACAGCAAATGATGTCAGAACGTGTTGGAAATTGATGACGTCGCTTTGAATGATGCATACTGAACGCAAAAATAGGCTGGAGTTCAAATAAGTTTTAAAAACATTGAAGTGCCCGTGTAACAGATGAGTTCTCGTCCGAAACCCTGATATTCCGAAAGAGATTGTCCAGTTTGTACACGAGGTGCATCCAGTTTTCGCCGTGACCCTCTCTACTCCTTTGCACATGCTATGCGGGTGAAATGATGATACCATGCCAAGTTCCAACATTTTCAGAGTTCATTTTGTAGTGATTTTCAATTTCACCGTCATTTAGCTCTCTAAACAAATCGGTAAATGACTGAAAAACAGCAAATGATGTCAGAACGTGTTGGAAATTGATGATGTCGCTTTGAATGATGCATACTGAACGCAAAAATAGGCTGGAGTTCAAATAAGTTTAAAAAACGTTGAAGTGCACGTGTAACAGATGTGTTCTCGTCCGAAACCCTGATACTCCGAAAGAGATTGTCCAGTTTGTACACGAGGTGCGTCCAGTTTTTGCCGTGACCCTCTCTACTCTTTTGCACATGCAATGCGGGTGAAATGATGATACCATGCCAAGTTCCAACATTTTCAGAGTTCATTTTGTAGTGATTTTCAATTTCACCGTCATTTAGCTCTCTAAACAAATCGGTAAAAGACTGTAAAACAGCAAATGATGTCAGAACGTGTTGGAAATTGATGACGTCACTTTGAATGATGCATACTGAACGCAAAAATAGGCTGGAGTTCAAATAAGTTTAAAAACATTGAAGTGCCCGTGTAATAGATGAGTTCTTGTCTGAAACCCTGATACTCCGAAAGAGATTGTCCAGTTTGTACACGAGGAGCGTCCAGTTTTCGCCGTGACCCTCTCTACTCTTTTGCACATGCTATGCGGGTGAAATAATGATACCATGCCAAGTTCCAACATTTTCAGAGTTCATTTTGTAGTGATTTTCAATTTCACCGTCATTTAGCTCTCTAAACAAATCGGTAAATGACTGAAAAACAGCAAATGATGTCAGAACGTGTTGGAAATTGATGACGTCGCTTTGAATGATGCATACTGAACGCAAAAATAGGCTGGAGTTCAAATAAGTTTTAAAAACATTGAAGTGCCCGTGTAACAGATGAGTTCTCGTCGGAAACCATGATATTCCGAAAGAGATTGTCCAGTTTGTGCACGAGGTGCATCCAGTTTTCGCCGTGACCCTCTCTACTCTTTTGCACATGCTATGCGGGTGAAATGATGATACCATGCCAAGTTCCAACATTTTCAGAGTTCATTTTGTAGTGATTTTCAATTTCACCGTCATTTAGCTCTCTAAACAAATCGGTAAATGACTGAAAAACAGCAAATGATGTCAGAACGTGTTGGAAATTGATGATGTCGCTTTGAATGATGCATACTGAACGCAAAAATAGGCTGGAGTTCAAATAAGTTTAAAAAACATTGATGTGCCCGTGTAACAGATGAGTTCTCGTCCGAAACCCTAATACTCTGAAAGAGATTGTCCAGTTTGTACACGAGGTGCGTCCAGTTTTCGCCGTGACCCTCTCTACTCTTTTGCACATGAAATGCGGGTGAAACGATGATACCATGCCAAGTTCCAACATTTTCAGAGTTCATTTTGTAGTGATTTTCAATTTCACCGTCATTTAGCTCTCTAAACAAATCGGTAAAAGACTGAAAAAAGCAAATGATGTTAGAACGTGTTGGAAATTGATGACGTCACTTTGAATGATGCATACTGAACGCAAAAATAGGCTGGAGTTCAAATAAGTTTAAAAACATTGAAGTGCCCGTGTAATAGATGAGTTCTCGTCCGAAACCCTGATACTCCGAAAGAGATTCTCCAATTTGTACACGAGGAGCATCCAGTTTTCGCCGTGACCCTCTCTACTCTTCTGCACATGCAATGCGGGTGAAATGATGATACCATGCCAAGTTCCAACATTTTCAGAGTTCATTTTGTAGTGATTTTTAATTTCACCGTCATTTAGCTCTCTAAACAAATCGGTAAATGACTGAAAAACAACAAATGATGTCGGAACGTGTTGGAAATTGATGACGTCGCTTTGAATGATGCATAGAACGCAAAAATAGGCTGGAGTTCAAATAAGTTTTAAAAACATTGAAGTGCCCGTGTAACAGATGAGTTCTCGTCCGAAACCCTGATACTCCGAAAGAGATTGTCCAGTTTGTACATGAGGAGCGTCCAGTTTTCGCCATGACCCTCTCTACTCTTTTGCACATGCTATGCGGGTGAAATGATGATACCATGCCAAGTTCCAACATTTTCAGAGTTCATTTTGTAGTGATTTTCAATTTCACCGTCATTTAGCTCTCTAAACAAATCGGTAAAAGACTGAAAAACAGCAAATGATGTCAGAACGTGTTGGAAATTGATGACGTCACTTTGAATGATGCATACTGAACGCAAAAATAGGCTGGAGTTCAAATAAGTTTAAAAACATTGAAGTGCCCGTGTAATAGATGAGTTCTTGTCTGAAACCCTGATACTCCGAAAGAGATTGTCCAGTTTGTACACGAGGAGCGTCCAGTTTTCGCCGTGACCCTCTCTCCTCTTTTGCACATGCTATGCGGGTGAAATAATGATACCATGCCAAGTTCCAACATTTTCAGAGTTCATTTTGTAGTGATTTTCAATTTCACCGTCATTTAGCTCTCTAAACAAATCGGTAAATGACTGAAAAACAGCAAATGATGTCAGAACGGGTTGGAAATTGATGACGTCGCTTTGAATGATGCATACTGAACGCAAAAATAGGCTGGAGTTCAAATAACTTTTAAAAACATTGAAGTGCCCGTGTAACAGATGAGTTCTCGTCCGAAACCATGATATTCCGAAAGAGATTGTCCAGTTTGTGCACGAGGTGCATCCAGTTTTCGCCGTGACCCTCTCTACTCTTTTGCACATGCTATGCGGGTGAAATGATGATACCATGCCAAGTTCCAACATTTTCAGAGTTCATTTTGTAGTGATTTTCATTTTCACCGTCATTTAGCTCTCTAAACAAATCGGTAAATGACTGAAAAACAGCAAATGATGTCAGAACGTGTTGGAAATTGATGATGTCGCTTTGAATGATGCATACTGAACGCAAAAATAGGCTGGAGTTCAAATAAGTTTAAAAAACATTGATGTGCCCGTGTAACAGATGAGTTCTCGTCCGAAACCCTAATACTCTGAAAGAGATTGTCCAGTTTGTACACGAGGTGCGTCCAGTTTTCGCCGTGACCCTCTCTACTCTTTTGCACATGCAATGCGGGTGAAACGATGATACCATGCCAAGTTCCAACATTTTCAGAGTTCATTTTGTAGTGATTTTCAATTTCACCGTCATTTAGCTCTCTAAACAAATCGGTAAAAGACTGAAAAAAGCAAATGATGTCAGAACGTGTTGGAAATTGATGACGTCACTTTGAATGATGCATACTGAACGCAAAAATAGGCTGGAGTTCAAATAAGTTTAAAAACATTGAAGTGCCCGTGTAATAGATGAGTTCTTGTCTGAAACCCTGATACTCCGAAAGAGATTGTCCAGTTTGTACACGAGGAGCGTCCAGTTTTCGCCGTGACCCTCTCTCCTCTTTTGCACATGCTATGCGGGTGAAATAATGATACCATGCCAAGTTCCAACATTTTCAGAGTTCATTTTGTAGTGATTTTCAATTTCACCGTCATTTAGCTCTCTAAACAAATCGGTAAATGACTGAAAAACAGCAAATGATGTCAGAACGTGTTGGAAATTGATGACGTCGCTTTGAATGATGCATACTGAACGCAAAAATAGGCTGGAGTTCAAATAAGTTTTAAAAACATTGAAGTGCCCGTGTAACAGATGAGTTCTCGTCCGAAACCATGATATTCCGAAAGAGATTGTCCAGTTTGTGCACGAGGTGCATCCAGTTTTCGCCGTGACCCTCTCTACTCTTTTGCACATGCTATGCGGGTGAAATGATGATACCATGCCAAGTTCCAACATTTTCAGTGTTCATTTTGTAGTGATTTTCATTTTCACCGTCATTTAGCTCTCTAAACAAATCGGTAAATGACTGAAAAACAGCAAATGATGTCAGAACGTGTTGGAAATTGATGATGTCGCTTTGAATGATGCATACTGAACGCAAAAATAGGCTGGAGTTCAAATAAGTTTAAAAAACATTGATGTGCCCGTGTAACAGATGAGTTCTCGTCCGAAACCCTAATACTCTGAAAGAGATTGTCCAGTTTGTACACGAGGTGCGTCCAGTTTTCGCCGTGACCCTCTCTACTCTTTTGCACATGCAATGCGGGTGAAACGATGATACCATGCCAAGTTCCAACATTTTCAGAGTTCATTTTGTAGTGATTTTCAATTTCACCGTCATTTAGCTCTCTAAACAAATCGGTAAAAGACTGAAAAAAGCAAATGATGTCAGAACGTGTTGGAAATTGATGACGTCACTTTGAATGATGCATACTGAACGCAAAAATAGGCTGGAGTTCAAATAAGTTTAAAAACATTGAAGTGCCCGTGTAATAGATGAGTTCTCGTCCGAAACCCTGATACTCCGAAAGAGATTCTCCAATTTGTACACGAGGAGCATCCAGTTTTCGCCGTGACCCTCTCTACTCTTCTGCACATGCAATGCGGGTGAAATGATGATACCATGCCAAGTTCCAACATTTTCAGAGTTCATTTTGTAGTGATTTTTAATTTCACCGTCATTTAGCTCTCTAAACAAATCGGTAAATGACTGAAAAACAACAAATGATGTCGGAACGTGTTGGAAATTGATGACGTCGCTTTGAATGATGCATACTGAACGCAAAAATAGGCTGGAGTTCAAATAAGTTTTAAAAACATTGAAGTGCCCGTGTAACAGATGAGTTCTCGTCCGAAACCCTGATACTCCGAAAGAGATTGTCCAGTTTGTACATGAGGAGCGTCCAGTTTTCGCCATGACCCTCTCTACTCTTTTGCACATGCTATGCGGGTGAAATGATGATACCATGCCAAGTTCCAACATTTTCAGAGTTCATTTTGTAGTGATTTTCAATTTCACCGTCATTTAGCTCTCTAAACAAATCGGTAAAAGACTGAAAAACAGCAAATGATGTCAGAACGTGTTGGAAATTGATGACGTCACTTTGAATGATGCATACTGAACGCAAAAATAGGCTGGAGTTCAAATAAGTTTAAAAACATTGAAGTGCCCGTGTAATAGATGAGTTCTTGTCTGAAACCCTGATACTCCGAAAGAGATTGTCCAGTTTGTACACGAGGAGCGTCCAGTTTTCGCCGTGACCCTCTCTACTCTTTTGCACATGCTATGCGGGTGAAATAATGATACCATGCCAAGTTCCAACATTTTCAGAGTTCATTTTGTAGTGATTTTCAATTTCACCGTCATTTAGCTCTCTAAACAAATCGGTAAATGACTGAAAAACAGCAAATGATGTCAGAACGTGTTGGAAATTGATGACGTCGCTTTGAATGATGCATACTGAACGCAAAAATAGGCTGGAGTTCAAATAAGATTTAAAAACATTGAAGTGCCCGTGTAACAGATGAGTTCTCGTCCGAAACCATGATATTCCGAAAGATATTGTCCAGTTTGTGCACGAGGTGCATCCAGTTTTCGCCGTGACCCTCTCTACTCTTTTGCACATGCTATGCGGGTGAAATGATGATACCATGCCAAGTTCCAACATTTTCAGAGTTCATTTTGTAGTGATTTTCAATTTCACCGTCATTTAGCTCTCTAAACAAATCGGTAAATGACTGAAAAACAGCAAATGATGTCAGAACGTGTTGGAAATTGATGATGTCGCTTTGAATGATGCATACTGAACGCAAAAATAGGCTGGAGTTCAAATAAGTTTAAAAAACATTGATGTGCCCGTGTAACAGATGAGTTCTCGTCCGAAACCCTAATACTCTGAAAGAGATTGTCCAGTTTGTACACGAGGTGCGTCCAGTTTTCACCGTGACCCTCTCTACTCTTTTGCACATGCAATGCGGGTGAAACGATGATACCATGCCAAGTTCCAACATTTTCAGAGTTCATTTTGTAGTGATTTTCAATTTCACCGTCATTTAGCTCTTTAAACAAATCGGTAAAAGACTGAAAAAAGCAAATGATGTCAGAACGTGTTGGAAATTGATGACGTCACTTTGAATGATGCATACTGAACGCAAAAATAGGCTGGAGTTCAAATAAGTTTAAAAACATTGAAGTGCCCGTGTAATAGATGAGTTCTCGTCCGAAACCCTGATACTCCGAAAGAGATTCTCCAATTTGTACACGAGGAGCATCCAGTTTTCGCCGTGACCCTCTCTACTCTTCTGCACATGCAATGCGGGTGAAATGATGATACCATGCCAAGTTCCAACATTTTCAGAGTTCATTTTGTAGTGATTTTTAATTTCACCGTCATTTAGCTCTCTAAACAAATCGGTAAATGACTGAAAAACAACAAATGATGTCGGAACGTGTTGGAAATTGATGACGTCGCTTTGAATGATGCATACTGAACGCAAAAATAGGCTGGAGTTCAAATAAGTTTTAAAAACATTGAAGTGCCCGTGTAACAGATGAGTTCTCGTCCGAAACCCTGATACTCCGAAAGAGATTGTCCAGTTTGTACATGAGGAGCATCCAGTTTTCGCCATGACCCTATCTACTCTTTTGCACATGCTATGCGGGTGAAATGATGATACCATGCCAAGTTCCAACATTTTCAGAGTTCATTTTGTAGTGATTTTCAATTTCACCGTCATTTAGCTCTCTAAACAAATCGGTAAATGACTAAAAAACAACAAATGATGTCAGAATGTGTTGGAAATTGATGATGTCGCTTTGAATCATGCATACTGAACGCAAAAATAGGCTGGAGTTCAAATAAGTTTAAAAAACATTGAAGTGCCCATGTAACAGATGAGTTCTCGTCTGAAACGCTGATACTCCGAAAGAGATTGTCCTGTTTGTACACAAGGTGCGTCCAGTTTTCGCCGTGACCCTCTCTACTCTTTTGCACATGCTATGTGGGAGAAATAATGATACCATGCCAAGTTCTAACATTTTCAGAGTTCATTTTGTAGTGATTTTCAATTTCATCGTCATTTAGCTCTCTAAACAAATCGGTAAATGACTGAAAAACATCAAATGATGTCAGAACGTGTTGGAAATTGATGACGTCGCTTTGAATGAAGCATACTGAACGCAAAAATAGGCTGGAGTTCAAATAAGTTTAAAAACATTGAAGTGCCCGTGTAATAGATGAGTTCTTGTCTGAAACCCTGATACTCCGAAAGAGATTGTCCAGTTTGTACACGAGGAGCGTCCAGTTTTCACCGTGACCCTCTCTACTCTTTTGCACATGCTATGCGGGTGAAACGATGATACCATGCAAAGTTCCAACATTTTCAGTGTTCATTTTGTAGTGATTTTCAATTTCACCGTCATTTAGCTCTCTAAACAAATTGGTAAATGACTGAAAAACAACAAATGATGTCAGAACGTGTTGGAAATTGATGACGTCGCTTTGAATGATGCATACTGAACGCAAAAATAGGCTGGAGTTCAAATAAGTTTTAAAAACATTGAAGTGCCCATGTAACAGATGAGTTCTCGTCCGAAACCCTGATACTCCGAAAGAGATTGTCCAGTTTGTACACGAGGTGCGTCCAGTTTTCGCCGTGACCCTCTCTACTCTTTTGCAGATGCTATGCGGGTGAAATGATGATACCATGCCAAGTTCCAACATTTTCAGAGTTCATTTTGTAGTGATTTTGAATTTCACCGTCATTTAGCTCTCTAAACAAATCGGTAAATGACTGAAAAACAGAAATGATGTCAGAACATGTTTGAAATTGATGACGTCGCTTTGAATGATGCATACTGAAGGCAAAAATAGGCTGGAGTTCAAATAAGTTTAAAAAACATTGAAGTACCC
Organism: Aegilops tauschii subsp. strangulata; assembly: GCF_002575655.3. Classification (NCBI taxonomy): domain Eukaryota; kingdom Viridiplantae; phylum Streptophyta; class Magnoliopsida; order Poales; family Poaceae; genus Aegilops; species Aegilops tauschii. Next base: position 503,961,266 of record NC_053037.3, read on the forward strand.
GTGTAACAGATGAGTTCTCGTCCGAAACCCTGATACTCCGAAAGAGATTGTCCAGTTTGTACACGAGGTGCGTGCAGTTTTCACCGTGACCCTCTCTACTCTTTTGCACATGCTATACGGGTGAAACGATGATACCATGCCAAGTTCCAACATTTTCAGAGTTCATTTTGTAGTGATTTTCAATTTCACCGTCATTTAGCTCTCTAAACAAATCGGTAAATGACTGAAAAACAGCAAATGATGTCAGAACGTGTTCGAAATTGATGACGTCGCTTTGAATGATGCATACTGAACGCAAAAATAGGCTGGAGTTTAAATAAGTTTAAAAAACATTGAAGTGCCCGTGTAACAGATGAGTTCTCGTACGAAACCCTGATACTCCGAAAGAGATTGTCCAGTTTGTACACGAGGTGCGTCCAGTTTTCGCCGTGACCCTCTCTACTCTTTTGCACATGCAATGCGGGTGAAATGATGATACCTTGCCAAGTTCCAACATTTTCAGAGTTCATTTTGTAGTGATTTTCAATTTCACCGTCATTTAGCTCTCTAAACAAATCGGTAAATGACTGAAAAACAACAAATGATGTCGGAACGTGTTGGAAATTGATGACGTCGCTTTGAATGATGCATACTGAACGCAAAAATAGGCTGGAGTTCAAATAAGTTTTAAAAACATTGAAGTGCCCGTGTAACAGATGAGTTCTCGTCCGAAACCCTGATACTCCGAAAGAGATTGTCCAGTTTGTACATGAGGAGCATCCAGTTTTCGCCATGACCCTATCTACTCTTTTGCACATGCTATGCGGGTGAAATGATGATACCATGCCAAGTTCCAACATTTTCAGAGTTCATTTTGTAGTGATTTTCAATTTCACCGTCATTTAGCTCTCTAAACAAATCGGTAAATGACTAAAAAACAACAAATGATGTCAGAATGTGTTGGAAATTGATGATGTCGCTTTGAATCATGCATACTGAACGCAAAAATAGGCTGGAGTTCAAATAAGTTTAAAAAACATTGAAGTGCCCATGTAACAGATGAGTTCTCGTCTGAAACGCTGATACTCCGAAAGAGATTGTCCTGTTTGTACACAAGGTGCGTCCAGTTTTCGCCGTGACCCTCTCTACTCTTTTGCACATGCTATGTGGGAGAAATAATGATACCATGCCAAGTTCTAACATTTTCAGAGTTCATTTTGTAGTGATTTTCAATTTCATCGTCATTTAGCTCTCTAAACAAATCGGTAAATGACTGAAAAACATCAAATGATGTCAGAACGTGTTGGAAATTGATGACGTCGCTTTGAATGAAGCATACTGAACGCAAAAATAGGCTGGAGTTCAAATAAGTTTAAAAACATTGAAGTGCCCGTGTAATAGATGAGTTCTTGTCTGAAACCCTGATACTCCGAAAGAGATTGTCCAGTTTGTACACGAGGAGCGTCCAGTTTTCACCGTGACCCTCTCTACTCTTTTGCACATGCTATGCGGGTGAAACGATGATACCATGCAAAGTTCCAACATTTTCAGTGTTCATTTTGTAGTGATTTTCAATTTCACCGTCATTTAGCTCTCTAAACAAATTGGTAAATGACTGAAAAACAACAAATGATGTCAGAACGTGTTGGAAATTGATGACGTCGCTTTGAATGATGCATACTGAACGCAAAAATAGGCTGGAGTTCAAATAAGTTTTAAAAACATTGAAGTGCCCATGTAACAGATGAGTTCTCGTCCGAAACCCTGATACTCCGAAAGAGATTGTCCAGTTTGTACACGAGGTGCGTCCAGTTTTCGCCGTGACCCTCTCTACTCTTTTGCAGATGCTATGCGGGTGAAATGATGATACCATGCCAAGTTCCAACATTTTCAGAGTTCATTTTGTAGTGATTTTGAATTTCACCGTCATTTAGCTCTCTAAACAAATCGGTAAATGACTGAAAAACAGAAATGATGTCAGAACATGTTTGAAATTGATGACGTCGCTTTGAATGATGCATACTGAAGGCAAAAATAGGCTGGAGTTCAAATAAGTTTAAAAAACATTGAAGTACCCGTGTAACAGATGAGTTCTCGTCCGAAACCCTGATACTCCGAAAGAGATTGTCCAGTTTGTACACGAGGTGCGTGCAGTTTTCACCGTGACCCTCTCTACTCTTTTGCACATGCTATACGGGTGAAACGATGATACCATGCCAAGTTCCAACATTTTCAGAGTTCATTTTGTAGTGATTTTCAATTTCACCGTCATTTAGCTCTCTAAACAAATCGGTAAATGACTGAAAAACAGCAAATGATGTCAGAACGTGTTCGAAATTGATGACGTCGCTTTGAATGATGCATACTGAACGCAAAAATAGGCTGGAGTTTAAATAAGTTTAAAAAACATTGAAGTGCCCGTGTAACAGATGAGTTCTCGTACGAAACCCTGATACTCCGAAAGAGATTGTCCAGTTTGTACACGAGGTGCGTCCAGTTTTCGCCGTGACCCTCTCTACTCTTTTGCACATGCAATGCGGGTGAAATGATGATACCTTGCCAAGTTCCAACATTTTCAGAGTTCATTTTGTAGTGATTTTCAATTTCACCGTCATTTAGCTCTCTAAACAAATCGGTAAATGACTGAAAAACAGCAAATGATGTCACAACGTGTTGGAAATTGATGACGTCGCTTTGAATGATGCATACTGAACGCAAAAATAGGCTGGAGTTCAAATAAGTTTAAAAAACATTGAAGTGCCCATGTAACAGATGAGTTCTCGTCCAAAACCCTGGTACTCCAAAAGAGATTGTCCATTTTGTACACGAGGTGCGTCCAGTTTTCGCCGTGACCCTCTCTACTCTTTTGCACATGCTATGCGGGTGAAATGATGATACCATGCCAAGTTCCAACATTTTCAGAGTTCATTTTGTAGTGATTTTCAATTTCACCGTCATTTAGCTCTCTAAACAAATCGGTAAATGACTAAAAAACAGCAAATGATGTCAGAATGTGTTGGAAATTGATGATGTCACTTTGAATCATGCATACTGAACGCAAAAATAGGCTGGAGTTCAAATAAGTTTAAAAAACATTGAAGTGCCCATGTAACAGATGAGTTCTCGTCCGAAACCCTGATACTCCGAAAGAGAATGTCCAGTTTGTACACAAGGTGCGTCCAGTTTTCGCCGTGACCCTCTCTACTCTTTTGCACATGCTATGCGGGTGAAATCATGATACCATGCCAAGTTCCAACATTTTCAGAGTTCATTTTGTAGTGATTTTCAATTTCACCGTCATTTAGCTCTCTAAACAAATCGGTAAATGACTGAAAAACAGCAAATGATGTCACAACGTGTTGGAAATTGATGACGTCGCTTTGAATGATGCATACTGAACGCAAAAATAGGCTGGAGTTCAAATAAGTTTTAAAAACATTGAAGTGCCCATGTAACAGATGAGTTCTCGTCCAAAACCCTGGTACTCCGAAAGAGATTGTCCATTTTGTACACGAGGTGCGTCCAGTTTTCGCCGTGACCCTCTCTACTCTTTTGCAGATGCTATGCGGGGGAAATGATGATACCATGCCAAGTTCCAACATTTTCAGAGTTCATTTTGTAGTGATTTTGAATTTCACCGTCATTTAGCTCTCTAAACAAATCGGTAAATGACTGAAAAACAGAAATGATGTCAGAACATGTTTGAAATTGATGACGTCGCTTTGAATGATGCATACTGAAGGCAAAAATAGGCTGGAGTTCAAATAAGTTTAAAAAACATTGAAGTACCCGTGTAACAGATGAGTTCTCGTCCGAAACCCTGATACTCCGAAAGAGATTGTCCAGTTTGTACACGAGGTGCGTGCAGTTTTCACCGTGACCCTCTCTACTCTTTTGCACATGCTATACGGGTGAAACGATGATACCATGCCAAGTTCCAACATTTTCAGAGTTCATTTTGTAGTGATTTTCAATTTCACCGTCATTTAGCTCTCTAAACAAATCGGTAAATGACTGAAAAACAGCAAATGATGTCAGAACGTGTTCGAAATTGATGACGTCGCTTTGAATGATGCATACTGAACGCAAAAATAGGCTGGAGTTTAAATAAGTTTAAAAAACATTGAAGTGCCCGTGTAACAGATGAGTTCTCGTACGAAACCCTGATACTCCGAAAGAGATTGTCCAGTTTGTACACGAGGTGCGTCCAGTTTTCGCCGTGACCCTCTCTACTCTTTTGCACATGCAATGCGGGTGAAATGATGATACCTTGCCAAGTTCCAACATTTTCAGAGTTCATTTTGTAGTGATTTTCAATTTCACCGTCATTTAGCTCTCTAAACAAATCGGTAAATGACTGAAAAACAGCAAATGATGTCACAACGTGTTGGAAATTGATGACGTCGCTTTGAATGATGCATACTGAACGCAAAAATAGGCTGGAGTTCAAATAAGTTTTAAAAACATTGAAGTGCCCATGTAACAGATGAGTTCTCGTCCAAAACCCTGGTACTCCAAAAGAGATTGTCCATTTTGTACACGAGGTGCGTCCAGTTTTCGCCGTGACCCTCTCTACTCTTTTGCACATGCTATGCGGGTGAAATGATGATACCATGCCAAGTTCCAACATTTTCAGAGTTCATTTTGTAGTGATTTTCAATTTCACCGTCATTTAGCTCTCTAAACAAATCGGTAAATGACTAAAAAACAGCAAATGATGTCAGAATGTGTTGGAAATTGATGATGTCACTTTGAATCATGCATACTGAACGCAAAAATAGGCTGGAGTTCAAATAAGTTTAAAAAACATTGAAGTGCCCATGTAACAGATGAGTTCTCGTCCGAAACCCTGATACTCCGAAAGAGAATGTCCAGTTTGTACACAAGGTGCGTCCAGTTTTCGCCGTGACCCTCTCTACTCTTTTGCACATGCTATGCGGGTGAAATCATGATACCATGCCAAGTTCCAACATTTTCAGAGTTCATTTTGTAGTGATTTTCAATTTCACCGTCATTTAGCTCTCTAAACAAATCGGTAAATGACTGAAAAACAGCAAATGATGTCACAACGTGTTGGAAATTGATGACGTCGCTTTGAATGATGCATACTGAACGCAAAAATAGGCTGGAGTTCAAATAAGTTTTAAAAACATTGAAGTGCCCATGTAACAGATGAGTTCTCGTCCAAAACCCTGGTACTCCGAAAGAGATTGTCCATTTTGTACACGAGGTGCGTCCAGTTTTCGCCGTGACCCTCTCTACTCTTTTGCACATGCTATGCGGGTGAAATGATGATACCATGCCAAGTTCCAACATTTTCAGAGTTCATTTTGAAGTGATTTTCAATTTCACCGTCATTTAGCTCTCTAAACAAATCGGTAAATGACTAAAAAACAGCAAATGATGTCAGAATGTGTTGGAAATTGATGATGTCGCTTTGAATCATGCATACTGAACGCAAAAATAGGCTGGAGTTCAAATAAGTTTAAAAAACATTGAAGTGCCCATGTAACCGATGAGTTCTCGTCCGAAACCCTGATACTCCGAAAGAGAATGTCCAGTTTGTACACAAGGTGCGTCAAGTTTTCGCCGTGACCCTCTCTACTCTTTTGCACATGCTATGCGGGTGAAATCATGATACCATGCCAAGTTCCAACATTTTCAGAGTTCATTTTGTAGTGATTTTCAATTTCACCGTCATTTAGCTCTCTAAACAAATCGGTAAATGACTGAAAAACAGCAAATGATGTCAGACCGTGTTGGAAATTGATGACGTCGCTTCGAATGATGTATACTGAATGCAAAAATAGGCTGGAGCTAAAATAAGTTTATAAAACATTGAAGTGCTCGTGTAACAGATGAGTTCTCGTCCGAAACCCTGATACTCCGAAAGAGATTGTCCAGTTTGTACACGAGGTGCGTCCAGTTTTCGCCGTGACCCTCTCTACTCTTTTGCACATGCTATGCGGGTGAAACGATGATACCATGTGAAGTTCCAACATTTTCAGCGTTCATTTTGTAGTGATTTTCAATTTCACCGTCATTTAGCTCTCTAAACAAATCGGTAAATGACTGAAAAACAACAAATGATGTCAGAACGTGTTGGAAATTGATGACGTCGCTTTGAATGATGCATACTGAACGCAAAAATAGGCTGGAGTTCAAATAAGTTTTAAAAACATTGAAGTGCCCATGTAACAGATGAGTTCTCGTCCGAAACCCTGATACTCCGAAAGAGATTGTCCGGTTTGTACACGAGGTGCGTCCAGTTCTCGCCGTGACCCTCTCTACTCTTTTGCAGATGCTATGCGGGTGAACCGATGATACCATGCGAAGTTCCAACATTTTCAGTGTTCATTTTGTAGTGATTTTCAATTTCACCGTCATTTAGCTCTCTAAACAAATCGGTAAATGACTGAAAAACAACAAATGATGTCAGAACATGTTGGAAATTGATGACGTCGCTTTGAATGATGCATACTGAACGCAAAAATAGGCTGGAGTTCAAATAAGTTTTAAAAACATTGAAGTGCCCATGTAACAGATGAGTTCTCGTCCGAAACCCTGATACTCCGAAAGAGATTGTCCAGTTTGTACACGAGGTGCGTCCAGTTTTCGCCGTGACCCTCTCGACTCTTTTGCACATGCTATGCGGGTGAAATGATGATACCATGCCAAGTTCCAACATTTTCAGAGTTCATTTTGTAGTGATTTTCAATTTCACCGTCATTTAGCTCTCTAAACAAATCGGTAAAAGACTGAAAAACAGCAAATGATGTCAGAACGTGTTGGAAATTGATGACGTCGCTTTGAATGATGCATACTGAACGCAAAAATAGGCTGGAGTTCAAATAAGTTTTGAAAACATTGAAGTGCCCATGTAACAGATGAGTTCTCGTCCGAAACCCTGATACTCCGAAAGAGATTGTCCGGTTTGTACACGAGGTGCGTCCAGTTCTCGCCGTGACCCTCTCTACTCTTTTGCAGATGCTATGCGGGTGAACCGATGATACCATGCGAAGTTCCAACATTTTCAGTGTTCATTTTGTAGTGATTTTCAATTTCACCGTCATTTAGCTCTCTAAACAAATCGGTAAATGACTGAAAAACAACAAATGATGTCAGAACATGTTGGAAATTGATGACGTCGCTTTGAATGATGCATACTGAATGCAAAAATAGGCTGGAGTTCAAATAAGTTTTAAAAACATTGAAGTGCCCATGTAACAGATGAGTTCTCGTCCGAAACCCTGATACTCCGAAAGAGATTGTCCAGTTTGTACACGAGGTGCGTCCAGTTTTCGCCGTGACCCTCTCTACTCTTTTGCACATGCTATGCGGGTGAAATGATGATACCATGCCAAGTTCCAACATTTTCAGAGTTCATTTTGTAGTGATTTTCAATTTCACCGTCATTTAGCTCTCTAAACAAATTGGTAAATGACTAAAAAACAGCAAATGATGTCAGAATGTGTTGGAAATTGATGATGTCACTTTGAATCATGCATACTGAACGCAAAAATAGGCTGGAGTTCAAATAAGTTTAAAAAACATTGAAGTGCCCATGTAACAGATGAGTTCTCGTCCGAAACCCTGATACTCCGAAAGAGAATGTCCAGTTTGTACACAAGGTGCGTCCAGTTTTCGCCGTGACCCTCTCTACACTTTTGCACATGCTATGCGGGTGAAATCATGATACCATGCCAAGTTCCAACATTTTCAGAGTTCATTTTGTAGTGATTTTCAATTTCACCGTCATTTAGCTCTCTAAACAAATCGGTAAATGACTGAAAAACAGCAAATGATGTCACAACGTGTTGGAAATTGATGACGTCGCTTTGAATGATGCATACTGAACGCAAAAATAGGCTGGAGTTCAAATAAGTTTTAAAAACATTGAAGTGCCCATGTAACAGATGAGTTCTCATCCAAAACCCTGGTACTCCGAAAGAGATTGTCCATTTTGTACACGAGGTGCGTCCAGTTTTCGCCGTGACCCTCTCTACTCTTTTGCACATGCTATGCAGGTGAAATGATGATACCATGCCAAGTTCCAACATTTTCAGAGTTCATTTTGTAGTGATTTTCAATTTCACCGTCATTTAGCTCTCTAAACAAATCGGTAAATGACTAAAAAACAGCAAATGATGTCAGAATGTGTTGGAAATTGATGATGTCGCTTTGAATCATGCATACTGAACGCAAAAATAGGCTGGAGTTCAAATAAGTTTAAAAAACATTGAAGTGCCCATGTAACCGATGAGTTCTCGTCCGAAACCCTGATACTCCGAAAGAGAATGTCCAGTTTGTACACAAGGTGCGTCCAGTTTTCGCCGTGACCCTCTCTACTCTTTTGCACATGCTATGCGGGTGAAATCATGATACCATGCCAAGTTCCAACATTTTCAGAGTTCATTTTGTAGTGATTTTCAATTTCACCGTCATTTAGCTCTCTAAACAAATCGGTAAATGACTGAAAAACAGCAAATGATGTCAGACCGTGTTGGAAATTGATGACGTCGCTTCGAATGATGTATACTGAATGCAAAAATAGGCTGGAGCTAAAATAAGTTTATAAAACATTGAAGTGCTCGTGTAACAGATGAGTTCTCGTCCGAAACCCTGATACTCCGAAAGAGATTGTCCAGTTTGTACACGAGGTGCGTCCAGTTTTCGCCGTGACCCTCTCTACTCTTTTGCACATGCTATGCGGGTGAAACGATGATACCATGCGAAGTTCCAACATTTTCAGCGTTCATTTTGTAGTGATTTTCAATTTCACCGTCATTTAGCTCTCTAAACAAATCGGTAAATGACTGAAAAACAACAAATGATGTCAGAACGTGTTGGAAATTGATGACGTCGCTTTGAATGATGCATACTGAACGCAAAAATAGGCTGGAGTTCAAATAAGTTTTAAAAACATTGAAGTGCCCATGTAACAGATGAGTTCTCGTCCGAAACCCTGATACTCCGAAAGAGATTGTCCGGTTTGTACACGAGGTGCGTCCAGTTCTCGCCGTGACCCTCTCTACTCTTTTGCAGATGCTATGCGGGTGAACCGATGATACCATGCGAAGTTCCAACATTTTCAGTGTTCATTTTGTAGTGATTTTCAATTTCACCGTCATTTAGCTCTCTAAACAAATCGGTAAATGACTGAAAAACAACAAATGATGTCAGAACATGTTGGAAATTGATGACGTCGCTTTGAATGATGCATACTGAACGCAAAAATAGGCTGGAGTTCAAATAAGTTTTAAAAACATTGAAGTGCCCATGTAACAGATGAGTTCTCGTCCGAAACCCTGATACTCCGAAAGAGATTGTCTAGTTTGTACACGAGGTGCGTCCAGTTTTCGCCGTGACCCTCTCTACTCTTTTGCACATGCTATGCGGGTGAAATGATGATACCATGCCAAGTTCCAACATTTTCAGAGTTCATTTTGTAGTGATTTTCAATTTCACCGTCATTTAGCTCTCTAAACAAATCGGTAAATGACTGAAAAACAGAAATGATGTCAGAACATGTTGGAAATTGATGACGTCGCTTTGAATGATGCATACTGAACGCAAAAATAGGCTGGAGTTCAAATAAGTTTAAAAAATATTGAAGTGCCCGTGTAACAGATGAGTTCTTGTCCGAAACCCTGATACTCCGAAAGAGATTGTCCAGTTTGTACACGAGGTGCGTCCAGTTTTCGCCGTGACCCTCTCTACTCTTTTGCACATGCTATGCGGGTGAAATGATGATACCATGCCAAGTTCCAACATTTTCAGAGTTCATTTTGTAGTGCTTTTCAATTTCACTGTCATTTAGCTCTCTAAACAAATCGGTAAATGACTGAAAAAAGCAAATGATGTCAGAACGTGTTCGAAATTGATGACGTCGCTTTGAATGATGCATACTGAACGCAAAAATAGGCTGGAGTTTAAATAAGTTTAAAAAACATTGAAGTGCCCGTGTAACAGATGAGTTCTCGTCCGAAACCCTGATACTCCGAAAGAGATTGTCCAGTTTGTACACGAGGTGCATCCAGTTTTCGCCGTGACCCTATCTACTCTTTTGCACATGATATGCGGGTGAAATGATGATACCATGCCAAGTTCCAACATTTTCAGAGTTCATTTTGTAGTGATTTTCAATTTCACCGTCATTTAGCTCTCTAAACAAATCGGTAAATGACTGAAAAACAGCAAATGATGTCAGAACATGTTGGAAATTGATGACGTCGCTTTGAATGATGCATACTGAACGCAAAAATAGGCTGGAGTTCAAATAAGTTTAAAAAATATTGAAGTGCCCGTGTAACAGATGAGTTCTTGTCCGAAACCCTGATACTCCGAAAGAGATTGTCCAGTTTGTACACGAGGTGCGTCCAGTTTTCGCCGTGACCCTCTCTACTCTTTTGCACATGCTATGCGGGTGAAATGATGATACCATGCCAAGTTCCAACATTTTCAGAGTTCATTTTGTAGTGCTTTTCAATTTCACTGTCATTTAGCTCTCTAAACAAATCGGTAAATGACTGAAAAAAGCAAATGATGTCAGAACGTGTTCGAAATTGATGACGTCGCTTTGAATGATGCATACTGAACGCAAAAATAGGCTGGAGTTTAAATAAGTTTAAAAAACATTGAAGTGCCCGTGTAACAGATGAGTTCTCGTCCGAAACCCTGATACTCCGAAAGAGATTGTCCAGTTTGTACACGAGGTGCATCCAGTTTTCGCCGTGACCCTATCTACTCTTTTGCACATGATATGCGGGTGAAATGATGATACCATGCCAAGTTCCAACATTTTCAGAGTTCATTTTGTAGTGATTTTCAATTTCACCGTCATTTAGCTCTCTAAACAAATCGGTAAATGACTGAAAAACAGCAAATGTTGTCAGAACGTGTTGGAAATTGATGACGTCGCTTTGAATGATGCATACTGAACGCAAAAATAGGCTGGAGTTCAAATAAGTTTAAAAACCATTGAAGTGCCCATGTAACAGATGAGTTCTCGTCCGAAACCCTGATACTCCGAAAGAGATTGTCCAGTTTGTACACAAGGTGCGTCCAGTTTTCGCCGTGACCCTCTCTACGCTTTTGCACATGCTATGCGGGTGAAATCATGATACCATGCCAAGTTCCAACATTTTCAGAGTTCATTTTGTAGTGATTTTCAGTTTCACCGTCATTTAGCTCTCTAAACAAATCGGTAAATGACTGAAAAACAGCAAATGATGTCAGAACGTGTTGGAAATTGATGACGTCGCTTCGAATGATGTATACTGAATGCAAAAATAGGCTGCAGCTAAAATAATTTTATAAAACATTGAAGTGCTCGTGTAACAGATGAGTTCTTGTCCGAAACCCTGATACTCCGAAAGAGATTGTCCAGTTTGTACACGAGGTGCGTCCAGTTTTCGCCGTGACCCTCTCTACTCTTTTGCACATGCTATGCGGGTGAAACGATGATACCATGCGAAGTTCCAACATTTTCAGCGTTCATTTTGTAGTGATTTTCAATTTCACCGTCATTTAGCTCTCTAAACAAATCGGTAAATGACTGAAAAACAACAAATGATGTCAGAACGTGTTGGAAATTGATGACGTCGCTTTGAATGATGCATACTGAACGCAAAAATAGGCTGGAGTTCAAATAAGTTTTAAAAACATTGAAATGCCCATGTAACAGATGAGTTCTCGTCCGAAACCCTGATACTCCGAAAGAGATTGTCCAGTTTGTACACGAGGTGCGTCCAGTTCTCGCCGTGACCCTCTCTACTCTTTTGCAGATGCTATGCGGGTGAAACGATGATACCATGCGAAGTTCCAACATTTTCAGTGTTCATTTTGTAGTGATTTTCAATTTCACCGTCATTTAGCTCTCTAAACAAATCGATAAATGACTGAAAAACAACAAATGATGTCAGAACATGTTGGAAATTCATGACGTCGCTTTGAATGATGCATACTGAACGCAAAAATAGGCTGGAGTTCAAATAAGTTTAAAAAACATTGAAGTGCCCATGTAACACATGAGTTCTCGTCCGAAACCCTGATACTCCGAAAGAGAATGTCCAGTTTGTACACAAGGTGCGTCCAGTTTTCGCCGTGACCCTCTCTACTCTTTTGCACATGCTATGCGGGTGAAATGATGATACCATGCCAAGTTCCAACATTTTCAGAGTTCATTTTGTAGTGATTTTCAATTTCACCATCATTTAGCTCTCTAAACAAATCAGTAAATGACTAAAAAACAGCAAATGATGTCAGAACGTGTTGGAAATTGATGATGTCGCTTTGAATGATGCATACTGAACGCGAAAATAGGTTGGAGTTCAAATAAGTTTAAAAAACATTGAAGTGCCCGTGTAACAGATGAGTTCTTGTCCGAAACCCTGATACTCCGACAGAGATTGTCCAGTTTGAACACGAGCTGTGTCCAGTTTTCGCCGTGACCCTCTCTACTCTTTTGCACATGCTATATGGGTGAAATGATGATACCATGCTAAGTTTCAAATTTTCAGAGTTCATTTTGTAGTGATTTTCAATTTCACCGTCATTTAGCTCTCTAAACAAATCGGTAAATGACTAAAAACAGCAAATGATGTCAGAACGTGTTGGAAATTCATGACGTCGCTTTGAATGATGCATACTGAACGCAAAAATAGGCTGGAGTTCTAATAAGTTTAAAAAATATTGAAGTGCCCGTGTAACAGATGAGTTCTCTTCCGAAACCCTGATACTTCGAAAGAGATTGTCCAGTTTGTACACGAGGTGCGTCCAGTTTTCGCCGTGACCCTCTCTACTCTTTTGCACATGCTATGCGGGTGAAATGATGATACCATGCCAAGTTCCAACATTTTCAGATTTCATTTTGTAGTGATTTTCAATTTCACCGTCATTTAGCTCTCTAAACAAATTGGTAAATGACTGAAAAACAGCAAATGATGTCAGAACGTGTTAGAAATTGATGACGTCGCTTTGAATGATGCATACTGAACGCAAAAATAGGCTGGAGTTGAAATATGTTTAAAAAACATTGAAGTGCCCGTGTAACAGATGAGTTCTCGTCCGAAACCCTGATACTCCGAAAGAGATTGTCCAGTTTGTACACGAGGTGCGTCCAGTTTGTACAGAGATGACTATCATAAAAAATACATTGATTATCAATGATCTTTTGTGTACAATCTGAATTGTCAATACGAGTCCTCAACGGTTTAGAAACCGGTGAAGACTCATATTGCGACCACAAATTCTACACATAGAGTTCAATGAAGACCAAGTGCTTGTGATAGTTTGAGAAGTAACATATTTATGGTGGTAAAAATCTTGCTAGGGGAGCGAGGTGGGACTAAAAACAGCCTGCCACAACCTCTTTACTACGAACCGGTACTAAAGGTGCTGGTCGGGCCCCATTCTCTTTAGTACCGGTTCGTGGCATGAACCGGTACTAAAGGTTCGCCCTGAACCGGTACTAAAGGTCTCCTCCCGCCTAGCCGTTGGAACCGACACTACTGGACACATTAGTGCCGGCTCAAATGCAAACCGTCACTAATGTGTCTCACATTTGACCCTTTTTCTACTAGTGTTTTGATCGTGGCACTTTGAAGGCGCACCTGCTGATGAATGGTTTCATGGATGGCTATACTCAGTGGATAAGTGAATAAGATGATGATGAGGAGGACGTCCACATGGCAGGGAATAACGACATGGAGCTAGACGAAGAGACGACCGATCAACAAGAAGACGATGGCGCCGGACATATCGGCGGGGAAGAGTCCGGAAATGACGACGGCGGCGGAGAAGATTCTGGACACGATGAAGAAGAGTCCGAACATGGAGGAGATGAGGCAGTAGTCATGCCGCAGTCTTCGACGCTACTAAGTGCAGTCGTGCAGGACCCTCATGTTCGAGACCTCCTTCGCAAGAGTACGACTAGCGAGAGATCTGCTTCTAGAGAGGAGGCCAAGCTGGCGCAACTTGAAGTAGACTCGAGGACTCCATTTGTATGACGGTTGCGATCCCGAGGTGACCCGGTTGAGTTTCACGCTCGAACTTCTAAAGACGAAGGCCAAAAACAAATGGACAGACAAAAGCCTCGATGAGCATTTGAAGTTTCTACATAATAAAGTTCTTCCCGGGGGAACCTGTGTCCTACTAGTGTCGAGGAGGCCAAGAAAATCGTTTGCCCTTTTGATTTCCCGCAAATTAGGTACCACGCATGCATCAACGATTGCATCATTTATCGGGGGGAGCATGCGGAAAAAACTAGTTGTCCAGTGTGCAATGCTTCTCGATACAAGAAGGCAGGAAAGAAAGCTCCTCAGAAAGTTGTATGGTACTTTCCGATCACTCCCCGTCTGCAGCGGTATTTTGTAGATCCTAAGGAAGCAAAGCTCATGCGCTGGCACGCGGAGAGGAAGAAGCCCGACGATGGAGATGATCCAAGGCTGAGACACCTCGTAGATGGTAGCTAATGGAGAGCATTCGACGATGTATATGGATTTGCTGTAGAAGATCCAAGGAACATCGTGCTTGGTGCGAGTACCGATGGCATGAATCCATTTGGAAACCAGAAGACCAACCACATCACATGGCCCGTGTTTGTATGGGTGTACAACCTCCCCCCATGGAAGTGCATGAAGACAAAGTACATACACATGAGCATGCTGATTCAAGGGCTGAAACAACTGGGAAATAGTATTAACCTGCATATGGGGCTTCTGCGAGAGGAGCTAGACACGTTATGGAAAACACCGGCATGGACATGGGACGCCAGCAAAGGAGAATATTTCCATATGAGAGTCGCGCTGATGACGACAGTGCACGACTATCTCGGTTACGGGTACACCTCAGGCCAGGTGTGCCATGGATATTGCGGATGCACGAGGTCCATCGATGATACAATGTCTCAGCATCTTACATCAACGAAAGATGGCGGGTCCGGGAAAATTGTGTACATGGGGCATCATAGATGGCTTGAGAAGGATGACCCGTGGAGAAAGCGTGGAGATCTATTCAATGGGTTGGCTGAGCTTCGAGGACCTACACGTAAGAGGAGCGGCGCTGAAATCGACGAGCTGTTGAGAAACTAGGAACAATGCCCTGCGCCGGGAAAGATCAAAAAGGTGCCGGAGCCGCTGCTGAAGGTATGGAAAATGAGGTATGTTTTCTGGGACTTGGAGTACTGACCCAATCATGACACACCTCATTGCCTTGATCCAATGCATATCACGAAGAATGTCCTCAAGAGCTTGCTTGGTACACTGATGAACATGCCAGAGAAGACCAAGGATGGGCCGAAGGCAAGGAAAGACTTGGAAGATTTGAAGATCAGGAATGATTTCCACCGTAAAAAGTTGATGGAGGAGACGGAGACGGAGACGGAGGAGGTGGAAAGGGGCAGAAAAGTCAACAAGAAGGAGGAGAATTATTGCCCCCTTCTTGCTTCACCTTAAGTGCAAAGGAGATCGATCAATTCATCAAGTGCCTTATGGGAATCGAAGTCAGTTCCGGTTACTGTGGGAAGATAAGCAGATTTCTAGACCCCAAGAAGAAAAGGTTCAACGGGATGAAGTCTCATGACTGTCACGTGATGATGACGCAGATACTCCCTGTTGCGATTAGAGGGATAATGGAGAAGCACGTCCGTGACATGCTTACTGCTCTCTACAACTTCTTCGACGTTCTATCTCAAAAGTCCATCAGTGTGAAGCAGCTTCGAAGGCTACAGGAAGAGATCATTGTCATACTATGTGAGCTTGAGATGTACTTCCCGCCCGCGTTCTTTGACGTCATGGAGCATCTGTGTGTCCACATCGTGGACGACATCATCAACCTCGGGCCGACATTCCTTCATAGCATGATGCCATTTGAGAGGATGAATGGGGCCAACAAAGGATTCGTTCGTAACATGTCCCGTCCGGAAGGGAGCATCGTCCAGGGGTATCTGACGCATGAGTGCGTCTCCTTCTGCGAGAATTATATAAGTGTCAGAGACCCTGTTGTTGGTTTGCCCGTCAAGAAGCACGATGGGAAGCTCGAAGGAGATGGTCACAACAATGGCCGGAGGGAATTGCATGTGGACTACTCGGATAGACGGACCGACTATGACATGGCTAACTTAGTAGTGCTACAACACCTTGATGTGGTAGATGATTATGTGGCACAGCACAGAGAAACCATCGCAAAGAAGTACCATGATAAGGGGATGCTCAAGACGGACGACGAAGTTACTGTAGAGCACAATGCCACTTTCTTGCGCTTGTTTAAACAGCAAGTTCTTGAAAATCCCCCGGAAGAGAGCAGTTCGGACGGATTGCTCGTACATGCCTTAGCACATGGCCCCACGCCCAAACTCGCGACCTATCAGTCCTGCGATATCAATGGGTACACATTCTACACGGAGGCCAAAGACATGGACAGTGATTATCAAAACTCTGGGGTGACAATTCAATGTGTGACTGACGCCAACGGCACAACTGAGAGATTCCACGGAAGGGTCGAAGAGATCTGGGAGCTTGACTATGGTGCAATGCATGATGCGACGATGTTCCGTGTCAGATGGGCCAAGGACGTCGTAAGAGAAAACAAGTATTTCACCACCATGTCTATACCCGACGCGAAGAGCACTCCCGTGAATGTTAACGTCATCGCCAAAAATGAGCCACGTACACGCTAAGCACGTGACACAATGCTTCTTCATAACCGACCCGGCCAATCCCAGTCGTGTTGTCGTGAGGAGATCCAAAAGGAGCATCGTCGGAATGGATGGAGTAGCCAACGAAGAAGACTACGACCAATACGGCAACCCGATGAGGGAAGATGACAATGACGATGAAGCATACGTGAAAAGAAGAATCAATACTACATTACCTAAGAAAGATCGTAATCCATGGCTCCGGAAAAGTCACAAGGAGGGGCTCAATTACTCGGCAACGAACAAGAAAGGGAAGAAGCTCAATGTGAAACATCGTCAACGCAGCTGATCAGAAACCTACATTTATATATATATATGTGTGTGTGTGTATCTAATTTGTGTACGCACATAAGTAACCGTTATCGGTCAACTGATATGTTACCACCACATGCATGGTTCCGGTGATATTCCCGCAGTGGGGGAGAGGGAGACGCCGTCGTCGGGAGAAAAACAAAAAAACAAAAACAAAATGGAGAAAGCAGTACAAAAGAAAAAGAAAAGTTAACAAAAAAAAGGAAAATAATAAATAAAAACAAAAGGAAAATAATAAAATAAAATAAAACTAAAAACTAGAAAAGGAAAATAAAAAAGAAAAATAGCAGTAGCGCTTGTCTGTGGACCAGCGCTATAGCTAGGTATTTTAGAATTTTAAAAACAAAAATTGGAAAAGATAGCGGTAGCGCTGGTTTGTAAACAAGCGCTATAGCTAAGTTAGCTATAGCGCTTGTTTACAAACCAGTGCTACCGCTATTGTGAGTTAACCCCCGCCGCGCGTGCTCAAAATTTCACCAAGTCCTTTTCCCCCATCTCCACCTCGCCCCTGCGCTCGCCGTCGACGCCATCGCGACCTCGCGGCCCCCGCTGCCATTGTCGCCCCGCCCCGCCGGCCGTCGCCCCTCGACCTTGATCTCGACGCCGGCCCGAGCCCCTGCCCGCCCTCGGCCTCGACGCCGTCCTCCTCCTCCTCCTCCTCGTCCGCGCTACCGCCGCTCCGACCTCCTCCTCGTCCGCTCCGGCCTCCTCCTCCTCCGCGTCCCCTCCGGCCTCCTCCTCCTTATCTGGTACTGCCGACCCCCTTCCCCCACCTCCCCCTGTCTCTGGCTCTTAGGTTTTTTTTAGAATTGAAAATAGGTTTTCTATTTAGGGTTCAATTAGGTAGGGAAAATTTAGCAAATACAGTAGCTAACTAGTAGCGAATTTTAGGGGAAATTGAGCAAATTTTAGGGCAATTTTAGGAAATTTTAGTGCAAATTTAGCAATTTTTTAGCAAGTTAGCAAGTTAGCAAAGTTAGCAAATTAGGGCAGTAGCAAGTTAGCAAATTTTTAGCAGACAGAGAGAGAGAAAAAAATTTAGCAGGAGGGCAAAATTTTAGCTGAGAGAGAGAGAGCAAGTTTTTGTGTATAGCGTATGCCATTTTGTCATTTTTGTGTATTTAAGTACAAGCATGCTTTTGCTTGAATGATATATTTTTGCAAATGATATATGCCATTGATGTTATATGTTGGTTGAATGTCGAAGAATATTCGAGTGGCCTATGTTTTGCCGGAATGTTGATTCATTTCCGTTTCGGCAAATTTCAGGCGCTCCATATGTCCACTTTTTAGCAAAGGTCATCCAAAAATTTCCGTGATTTTCTGCATGACTTGTGCTAGAAACTAGGACATATGGAGTACCCGGGATTTGTCGGAAGGGGAATGAATCAACATTCCGACCAAATATAGGCCCCTTTTTTCTCTTCATTATATCTTTTATTTACAATTGTTGAATAGGAAACATGTCTACCGACGCGAAGTTGCGGGTGGTTCTGCTCGCCTCGAAGACCCCATCAAGGCAGAAAATCACTATTTCGATTACTTGGACGAACACCAGATGGGGTTGCATGGTGGCGGCTGTGGCACCAACCCCGACACCGACGCCGAAGCCGACACCAGCACTAGCACCGGCACTGACAACACCACCGAGACCGGCAACGATGCTGTCGTAGCCGGTAAAGCACCCAAGAAGTTAGAGCCAATAGAGCCGGAGGAAGCGCGCTCGTGCTGGGGCAATCAAGTTGGATGCATCCTCAGGGAAACCGCCAACATCAACAACGAGAGGTTGAGGCAGATACCACATATGGAGAACATGCACCTAAAGAAGTTGCACAATAGGTTCTTGTTCCCCGGCCGGAATGAAGAAAAATATAAAGATGTGTGGGAAGACATCGCCATGACAAAGATAAACGACAAAGCATTGGTGACATTCACCAATGACTTGTCCGCCTGGAAAGTTTGGGTGAAAAAAGCGATTGCGAAGAATGAAGCGTGGTCCAAGATTCATGCTGATAATCCGTCAATAACGGAAGAGGACTTTGCAAAATTCAAGGAGAATTGCGGTAAAGAAAGTGTCAAGGCAAGGTCGGAGAAAATGAAGGTGCTTCAGGCTAGGAACACGCCTCCCCACCGCCTCGGAAGCTGTGGTTACGAGGGGAAGCGGCACGTATGGGCCAAGGAGGACGCCGAACGGGAAAGTCACGGAATCCCAGACCCCTTGGCGGAGTTCACCGACCCGCTGGAGCATGACAGGATCAGGGCCCGGTATAAGTGGGACAAAGACAAAAAGCTCTTTTACATGGACCCGAACACGAGGGAGTTCATGAGACTTCTGGTAATTGTTATATTACCACATTATCATATTATAGCTTCCAATCAATTTGACTGCAATTTTTGTCACGTTAGTAAACCATCCACATTCCTTTTGCAGAAAGAGCAGCACCAAAAGGTAGCCGAAAGCGACGGGTCGTCACAGTCGTCGGCGAGGCCCAAGTGGGACACCCCATTCAACCGGGCCGTGAACATACTGAAGAAGGTCCCGATGGACAAGCCGTCGTCATATGGACGTGTGCACGGCGTCGGAGATGGCGCCTCGTGGAAGACGTGCTACCACGAGGAGCCAGAGGAAAGAAAGAAGAGACGCTCGGTCATCACTCAGCAGAGCATCGACGAGAAGGTCAAGATTGCGGTCGATAAGACCAAAGCTGAGACCAAACAAGAGTTGCTCTAGGCCGTCAATGCAGCGGTCACTAACGCGGTGGTCAGCTTGATTCCGGCACTTTTCGATTTCACGAAGAACAATCCAAATGCACGGTCAGAGGACTTTCCCATTCCAACTTTGTCGGGAGCAATTCGGTGAACACCAGAGCACCAGCACCTGCTCAAGCAACCGCAAAAGGTCCCGCTCCTGTTCATAGCAGCCCGACCTCTGTCTCTTGCATGCTCAGTGGACCTTCATCGCTGGCTGAGCTCGACGCCCTCACGGTAATTACGTGTCATACCCTTTTCACTAGAATGTCTACAGTCTTCTGTTTCAGTTGCCTTTCGGATGTTTGACGTCGCAGACATGTCTCCTTCGTAGGCCGACAACACCCCGTGCACCGTACTCTACGACATCAAGGGCCAGAAGATGGTCGTGGGGAAGGCAACGATCGTGAAGCCGAAGGACCGCATGTTCCACAACCGAGAGATGCCCGATGGCGTCTTCAAGGTTAACGTGGCCAGTGTCTTTGCGGGCTTCATGGATTTGCCTCCTCCGGTACCAGTCAATGACAACGAGACCCCTAAGATGATTGGCGCATGCAAGGGCTGGTTCTTGCCTTGGCCGAAGTCTCTTCTTCGTCTCGAGGCGCCCAGTATCACGCAAATGCCACCTTCTCAAGAAGGTATGAACACCACTCCACCTACCACATTACCTGCACCTGTCGTGGCGAGTGATAGCGGACGACGCGAGGGAGAGTCTCCATTAGTGCCAGATGATGTAGCCCCCGCTGTTAAACAAGCAAATGTTGATGATGACATGGAGGATGATGATGATGACCCAGACAAGTATTTCAATACCACCTATGATGATGGAGGATTGATGGCTCAGGATGGCGAAGACTCAGGCTATGAGCATGGAGATGATGACTTGATGCTGCCTGATTTGCCGGAGCCGAACGTCCTAAGGCAGAATACAAAAAGTCTCTCTTCAAGTGATCCTCGCAGGAGACACCTCCGGATGCCGCCTCTACCCAGCAACCCCCCGAGGCCCGTCCACTGATTAGCCCGACGACACTGGGCGTGGTGGTTAGGGAAGGTATGGTGGGCTCACTACCGCCACCCGCCAAGAAGCAAAGGAGGAGACCGGACAAGAAAGGCCCTAAAGGAGCCAGAGCTGCTTCAAGCAGCCAGCCGCCTCTCGAGCCCCGGGTGGTAGACAGAATACCTGTCGAAGGTGTGCAGCGCTTCGATGTCGCCGGCCAGCTGATCCTACCTGCGAAAGCGCTAGAGCACATATTGAATAATGATCTAAGGAGCCTCCATAAAGATGTGCTGGCCAGAGAGAAAAGCCTTCTGGTCACGAAAAAACAAGGATACCCGCTTAAGGCGGCTCAGGTGCCGGGTGGGAAGTTGTACGTCGAGAGATGGCCCACGAATAAGTTCATCCTGCGATTTGACTACATCTACGACATGTTCCACATGACCAAGATGGATTTCCAGTTCATCCGCATGTATGCGCTGTATCTGAACTACTTCATCAGGGTCGAGAACATCAAATATATCTGCGTCGCGGACCCGTTCTATATGCACGAAAGCTTCTTGGCAGTTTGCAAAGAGCACCGTGACTATGCGAGCAAGTACCTCGGTGAATTCATGATCGCTAATAAGGACAAGGAAGTGATTCTCTTGCCTTATCATCCCGCGTAAGTCATCCGCACATATCCTTTCGTAAGTGTTAATCATTCCTTTGCAAGCATGGAGGCTAATTTGAGGTGTACTTAATTTGCGCAGCGGGGGGGGGGGCGCCGTCCTCATCATCCTGTCCCCGGAATACTCCCATGCGATGTACTTGGACTCATCGAAGAACCTCAGGAAAAAGGATTACAAGCACATAAAGAGTGTTCTCGATAGTGCCATGTTAACCTTCAGCCTGTCTGGTGGATATATCAAGGTGAAAAAGTATAGGAATCGCGGGCTGGCTTTCTATCATAAGACCGACTTCTGCTGCATCCAGCAACCGCACATCAGTATGGCTGATGGATTCTACCTCATGCATCACCTGCTCGAGTACAGAAGGGATAATCAACGCCTTTGCATGTCACCTACTACCAAAGATGCCGAGATTGTCAGCTGGGCCACAAGCATAGGAAGGACACCGGATCATCGAATCATAGCTGAGTTTTATCATGTACAGTGTGAACTTGCCCGGGTGATCCTGAAGCAGGTCCTCGAACCAACATGGATGTTCTACCATGGGACAATCACGCGGGAAGATGTCCGAGCACTGCTACTCGCTCAACGTATGGACCTGAAGCCTTTCAAGAAGCTCGGGTGCTTCCTCCCTAACCATGAAGATTGGACCACCGACATGGAGGACTGATTGTTGATGACAATGTGTCACTACTATCTTTCTATGGTAAAACTTTGAATTTATGCACGGCGAAACTATGTGATGTAACTAAACTGTGGTCCTGAACTAGAGTAGATTGCTCTAGTTAATTAGTTTGGGTATGAGGAACTTTGTCATTTATGATTACTATTGGTTGCTTGTATTTTGCTCCCGGTTACCTCTTTGTTTTCTTAAGTACATTATATTGCATATTATCATTCAATTCATCAACTCACGATGCAGGTACATAGATCAGAGATGGCGAAGGGCTACTACGCCGTGTACGTTGGGAGGGTTCCAGGAGTCTACGACCACTGGGCAGCCGCTCAGGCTCAGGTGCACACGTACCTGGGTGCGAGCCATAGTGGGTTCGACAGTAGAGCCGAAGCGGAAATAGTTACTTGAGGTGGACACTCGAGCATTAGCAGGGGCGGGACCGCCGGTACTACATAGTCACGCTCTTGCTCATGCTGGTCGCTCTTCTCTTCTACATCATGGTTTAGATAGAGATGATGAAACTTGTGTGTGTGCCATGACCATGCAGTTGCACTTATTCGGGACATGACATTATGGCACTTGTGTATCGCTATTTTCGAGATGTGATGATATTTGTGTTGAATGATGATGATGATGATGATGGTATGATGAGACTACTGTATGTCTATGATATGATGAGAATAGTGTAAGTTTAGTATGATCTGATGAAACTATTGTATAGAGCTTGTATAAATACATCACAAATACATAGGGGGTGAGGGTCGGCGAAAGAAGGAACATTAGCAGTAGCGCTGGAGAGCACCTAGCAGTAGCGCTGGCTTAGCAGTAGCGCTTCATATGAACAAGCGTTGCAGATAGTTATCAGTAGCGCTGGTCCAGGAAGCGCTACTGCTAACAATACTTAGTAGTAGCGCTGCCAATACCAGCGCTACTACTACAACTTAGCTGTAGCGCGCAAGCAGTAGCGCTGGACCCAGCGCTACTGCTATGCATATTTCAAGTGCTACTACTAGGGTTTTCCCTAGTAGTGTAAGCTTCTGTCACTCTAGCAACCCATCATCTACTTATTACTTCCCAATGCCTTCGTCTAGGCCCAAACAATGGTGAAGTGTCATGTAGTCGACGTTCACATGACACCACTAGAGGAAAGACAACATACATGTCATCAAAATATCAAACGAATACCAAATTCACATGACTCCTTATAGCAAGACTTCTCCCATGTCCTCAGGAACAAACGTAACTACTCACAAATCATATTCATGTTCATAATCAGAGGGGTATTAATATGCATAAAGGATCTGAACATATGATCTTCCACCAAATAAACCAACTAGCATCAACTACAAGGAGTAATCAACACTACTAGCACTAGTAGAAAAAGGGCCATTTGTCCCAGTTCGTAAGGCCCATTTGTCCCGGTTGTTAAACTGGGACTAAAGGGTCGTTACTAAAGCCCTAGGCCTTTAGTCCTGGTTCTTACACGAACCGGGACAGATGGGCCTCCACGTGGCCGGTGCGGCGAGCCCAGGCAGGAGGCCCTTTGGTCCCGGTTAGTGGCACCAACCGAGACCAGTAGGCGTCCACGTGTCAGCAGCTGGCAGGAGCTGAGGTATTTTTTGAGAGGGGGTGGTTTAGGGGTTTTGGGGGGTTAATTTAGGTTTTTCATATATTGCATTAGCTAGCTAATTAATAGAGAGAAGTGTCCACACTTATCTCCGTGCTTGGTCGACGCTACGTACTATACGTATAGACAGGACTCGACACGCTAGCTAGTAAGCAAATGAAGGAAACAGCAGATCGTCATGAACATATGCATACAGAGAGAAGTGATATCGACCTCTCCTTCTCCGAGAGATTGGTCGAACAACAAGTTTTCGTATATCTATCCGACGCTACTGGCTACATATATACAATATAAGATCTCTTACAATATAATCCCCTAATTATATATGAACTCAGGGTCCACATGGTATTCTCCGTCTTTATCGATCACGTGGTCAAGATAGAATGCCGCCAATTCCTCTTGAATTGCTCGCATACGATCTGGTGGTAGGAGTTCATCCCGCATCTGAAATATCTAATATGAAGAAGGGGGGCAATACATATATATGAATAAATGAAACTCAACACAAATGATGGTAATAAAATAAAATTGTGAATATTATTGTTTACGCACTTCATATTGTTTGTCAGAGTAGCCCCGCTCACAGGTCGTGTGGCGGATGGACTCGCAAACGTAGTATCCACAGTAATTAGTCTCGGCTTCCTGCCACAACCACTTTACAAGAAATAGAGGTCAATCAAACTGATAAGCAAGCATGCTAAATGGTATTGATGAAACTAGCACTTGAACCACTAGGAGATGCGCGGAACATGCTAGTAGTACTTACTTTCGGGTGTTTAAATTGCAGCTTCTTCGGTAGTCTCGGAGCTTTTGAGGTGAATTTTGCCCAAACCCTGCCAGACAAAGAAAACAATTACTTGATATCAGGAAATGAACAAAGTTGCCGATATGGTGCGATAATGATCGATTTAACTTACTTCTTGAGCATTTCAGTCATGTCCGCATACTCCTGGGGATCTTTTCGTCTTGAGTCTAAGACGGTTACTAGTCCCCGCTCAAGCTTAATCTCTAGGAGAATATAGCGGAACCTGCGCACGCATGCATAACTCATCAATTACATTACTATAACCTGGACTAATAAGGGAAACCGAATACGCACAAGACAGTAACACTCACTTGAAGTTGTAAGGAAAGAGTATTATAGCTTTGTTTTGATTTAATACGAACGATCGTAGCAAGTTGGCCTCGGTCTCTTTGGCCTTAAATTCAACCGTATATGCATCTATGAGATTTGTGTTAATGAACCAAATATCACCAGTTTGTCTTTTCTTCAATTCAGCGATCTTCAATCTGCATAATATAGTGAGGATAATTATATATACATGCAATGAAAGAGCTGACCTATATATAGAGACTTAATGACAGAAGTTGTACTTACAGACAGTAGCAAGTGACCATTAATTTATCGAGGGCCTGTTGATTGAAAAACTGGAAGAACTCCTCAAATGGAACATTCAACAGATCAATTCCAACGAGGTCATGCTCCTCTTTAACTCTCAGCATCAAAGTATTCATCCCCCCAGACTCTCTGCAGGTTTTCATGTACCAATCATGGAATCATCGCATCATCGTTGTTAGAGATCGGTCATCTTTGATGAGAGGCTTCCCGTAATGGTATCTGTGTTCATCCACCTCCAAGAAATCATAATGTACATCGTCGGGCAGGTAATCTCCAAGATTGGTATAACCGGGCACCATCCTCGGGTCATTAACGAAGATATCGCTAGACACCTTGAGCGGGGGGCATGATTGGTTCGCTTGTTCGCCGAGCTGGGCAATTTTTTCCCAGCTCGTCGTTCTTTTAACCTTTGATCACTGATAGTACCTCCCGACCGCTCCGCTTCGGTAAATGACCTTTCAATAATGTGCTCATAGTTGCCTTTCGGCGGAGACTTTGGTGGTTTCTTCAGGGCAGCCAGAGTGCGCTTCGCTTTCACCGGATCTATCTTCTCCTCCGGAGGTGGATGTTTCTTTGATTTCACCCCTTCAAAGAAGTCCCTCACTTCGGCTTGCACGATCTTCGTGTTTTCCTCCATGGTCTTCTCGTATGGTAAGTTCTCTAGAGGCTTGAGAGATGGACCGAATCTGTATTGCCTCCCGCCTCTGGCTGTACTGCTAGACGCCGGCCGAGCAGACGGAGCGGCTGCGGCTGTCTTCTTTTGTTGCTTATGAGGCGGAGGAGAAGGACTACGACGCGCCGGAGCAGCCGGAGCGGTGGCGGGTCTCTTCCGCCCTTGCTGGCGATGCGGAGAAGGAGGAGGCTGCTGGCTGCTCGGGCGCGCCGGCGCAGGCGGAGTGCCGCCACACGCCGGAGAAGGATGTTGAGTGCCCTGATCACTCACCAGAGGAGGAGGCGGAGTGCCCTGACTCGCCGGAGGAGGAGGAGGAGGTGGAGGTGTCCAGTTCGAAAGGTTGATGAGCTCCTTCCGCCATAGGCATGGAGTCTTTAGAGAAGAACCCAGCCGAGTCTCCCCTTCACCCGTAGGGTGGTCAAGCTCGAGGTCCTCAAATCCGGCCGTTATTTCATCCACCTTCACCCTAACATATCCTTCTGGAATCGGCCGGCAGTGATAAGTTGCGCCAGGTTCAGGAGGTGCAACAGAGCCAATAGCCACCTTGACTTTCAATTTCATCCATTACGTCATAAGGTGGCAATGTTAAGACTCCGTGATAGCATCCACGGGGTACCTAGCAGGAGCCGTGAAGATAGGCTCCAGCCGAAGCAGCTCGGTGGAAGCCACGCTGCTTCTCCGCTGAGATGGCGGGGTAGCTTCGGGGGAAGGTTCGGCAGGTCGCTTGCTGCGATCTGCTTCTCGTTCCTCTATCGCTTGTACCCTTGCGTGCAGCGCCTACAGTTGGGTCTGCTCCACTTTCTTCCTCCTCCCCTGGCATTTCTAACCGCCTGCGTCCGGAAACCCAGCCTTCCACGGAACGGAGCCTGGCATGCCTCGTGTCCGTCCAGGGTGCTCAGGATTCCCGAGGGCCATTGTGAGCTCGTCGTTCTCTTCTCTCTGTCTGGAACGAACGTCCCTTGCTGCGCTGCATCGATATAGTGCTGAAGCTTCGTGACGGGTATTCGCAGTTGCCCGTTCGTCCAAACGCACTTCCCTGATACAGGGTCCAAGGTTCCGCCAACCCCGAAGAACCAAGTCCGGCAACGGTCTGGCTAGTTCAATGTCTCTGGTTCGACCCCTTTATCAACCAGGTCATTCTCAGCCTTGGCCCACAACGGCCGGGCTTTGAGGTAGCCACCTGACAACGCAGCATTTTTCTTGTTTGTCACTGATATCTTCTTACTCTTGTCCGATGTCTTGTGGGCCACAAATGCGGGCCAGTGATCTCTGATCTTCTCATACCGGCCGATTAATTCTGGTGTCTTTTCTTTGTCGACAAACGATGTTTTCAGCTCATTCTTCCACCTCCTGAATAGTTTGCCATCTTCTTAAGAGCATGAGACTTGATTAATTGCTCTTTAACTGGCTTCTCCGGATCCTCCTCTAGCGGTAGGGTGAAATTTGCCTTCAGCGCGGTCCAAATATCATCTTTCTGCATATCATCGACATAAGACACCTCAGGGTCTTCCTTAGCCGGCTTACAACATTGGTGGATGCTGATCGGGATCTTGTCCCTAACAAGAACCCCACACTGAGCAACAAATGCTTCCTTTGTCTAGATGGGTTCAATCGGCATGCCATCGCGCGCGATTGCTGTGATCTCAAACCTTTCATCCGAGCACAACTTTTTCTTCGGGCCTCGTCTCTTTGCCAAAGTGGTGCTCGACCCGGAGGGCTAGAAAAAAAGAAGAAAGACGAGAGTTAATTAATATGTGTACATACCAAAACATTGAATGCATCAATTAGCTAGTCAGCACAGGCTTAACTAATATATATACCTGGCCGGACTTTGTTCGGTCACCGGAGGCGTCATCACGGTCTCCTTCTTGCACCGGCATTGGGTCACCGGAGCCATCATAATCATGTCCTTCCTCCTCCATTGTTTGATCACCGTAGCCTCCTTCTTCACCCTGTCCTTCCAGACCATCGGTGTCGTTGAGAAACGACAAGACGGCATCACTTCCGGCTGCGATTATGTCCCCCGACACCGCTTCTGTTGCTTCGTCTCGGGGGTGCTCCATAGTTTCTACAAATATTTACAACATGGCAATTATTATTCAAACATGACAGATGGATATACTAGTGGCAAACGTAGAACTAGCTAGCTAATCACAATAAGGAATCATATTAGTGGCCTCGACGCTGCTTCTCTAGGGTTTGGGGTGGCCTCGGCAACACTTCAAGGCTTTGGGGTGGCCTCGACAATGCTTCAAGGGTTATGGGTGGTCTCGACAACAACGCTCTTTTAACTTGGTAAATTTGGGTGGCCTCGAGAGAGTTTGTCGGGTAGGGGTGCGGCGGGAGGGGGTAGGAGACCGACATCGTTTTTTCTAGGGTTTGGGTGTCCTAGAGAGTTTTGTTCGAGCGAGAGGGCCGGGGGGTGCTCCCGTGGTATAAGTTATCACGGTCGAGAGGGGATATATATATCGACCGCCCCTAAGGTCGAAGTTATCCGGGAGGGGGTTATATCGGCAACGACAACATACATACATGGGAAAATAATGTTATCGGGGAGGGGGTATATCAACCCCCCCTCGTGTTGAAGTTATCGGGAGGGGGTATATCGACAACAACATAGCCGATAAAAAATAAGAAGATGAAGAAGAAATAAAAAGAGGAGAAGAAGAAAGGAATAGAGGAGAAGATCGAAGAAAAAAAGAAAAAAAAGGAGAAGAAGAAAGGAATAGAGGAGAAGAAGAAAAAATATAATTTTTCTATTTTTTCTTCTCCTCTATTCATGTTCTTCTTCTCCTCTTCGTTTTCTTCTTTTTTTCCTCTTCTTATTTATTTCTCCTCTTCTTCCTCTCCTCTTCTTCTCCTTTCTTCCTCTTCTTATTTTCCTTTTTCCTCTCATTCTTTTTCTTCTTCTTCTTCTTCCTTTCATAGCTAGATATATAAAACTTTTCTAAAATGTAACTTTTGTATATATAAAACTTTTTCTTCTTCTCCCTTCTTCCTTCTCTTCCTTCTTCCTAAATATATAAAAAAATTCTAAAAATGAAACTAACCTAAAATGTACTAAATCAAAGAACATATATATATATAACTTTTCTAAAAATCAACTTTTGCATATATGTATTTTTAAAACATCATTGATACGTCTCCGTCGTATCTACTTTTCCAAACACTTTTGCCCTTGTTTTGGACTCTAACTTGCATGATTTGAATGGAACTAACCCGGACTGACGCTGTTTTCAACAGAATTGCCATGGTGTTATTTTTGTGCAGAAATAAAAGTTCTTGAAATGACCTGAAACTTCACGAAGATTATTTTTGGAATTAATAAAAAATACTGGCGAAAGAATCAAGGCCAGGAGGCCCACACCCTGTCCACGAGGGTGGGGGCGCGCCTACGCCCCCCCGGGCACGCCCCCTGCCTCATGGGCCCCCAGGTGCTCCACCGACCTCAACTCCAACTATATATATTCACATTCGGGGAGGGAAAATCAGAGAGAAGAATTCATCGTGTTTTACAATACGGAGCCGCCGCCAAGCCCTAAACTCTCTCGGGAGGGCTGATCTGGAGTCCGTTTGGGGCTCCGGAGAGGGGGATCCGTCGCTGTCGTCATCATCAACCTTCCTCCATCACCAATTTCATGATGCTCACTGCCGTGCGTGAGTAATTTCATGATGCTGGACGGTGATGGGTTGGATGAGATTTATGATGTAATCGAGTTAGTTTTGTTAGGGTTTGATCCCTAGTATCCACTATGTTCTGAGATTGATGTTGCTATGACTTTGCTATGCTCAATGCTTGTCACTAGGGCCCGAGTGCCATGATTTCAGATCTGAACCTATTATGTTTTCATGAATGTATGTGAGTTCTTGATCCTATCTTTCAAGTCTATAGTCACCTATTATGTGTTATGATCCGTTAACCCCGAAGTGACAATAATCGGGATCCTTACCGGTGATGACCGTAGTTTGAGGAGTTCATGTATTCACTAAGTGTTAATGCTTTGGTCCGGTACCCTATTAAAAGGAGGCCTTAATATCCCTTAGTTTCCAATAGGAACCCGCTGCCACGGGAGGGTAGGACAAAAGATGTCGTGCAAGTTCTTTTCCATAAGCACGTATGGCTATATTCGGAATACATGCCCACATTACATTGATGAACTAGACCTAGTTCTCACTAGTCGAAAACAGGGCTTTTGTTCGGGCCAGATAAGCCAATTAGTCCCGGTTCAGTCATGAACCGGGACTAATGTGCGCATTTGTCCCGGTTCGTGCGGCTAAAGGCATTAGTCCCGGTTCAAATGAGCCCTTTAGTCCCGGTTTGAGACACGAACCGGGACTAAAGGGTGCGATGCCCCTTAGTCCCGGTTAGTCTCTCAAACCGGGACTAAAGATTAGACCTTTAGTCCCAGTTTGAGACACGAACCGGGACTAAAGGGTGCAATGCCCTTTAGTCCCGGTTCGTGTCCCAAACCGAGACTTAAGGTCCCATTTTCAAACTCTACCCCCCGGTGGATCGCCTTTTCAGTTTTTGTAAAAAGCAAAAGAAAATTACAAAAACTTCAAAAATTAAAATCCTTTGAGATGTAGTTATGTTACTACATCTACTAGCTAGGAAAATTTAAAAACATAAATTTGGACATGTTTTCCGAAAAGTGTAAGGGAAAATGTAAAACGGCTATAACTTTTGCATACGATGTGAGAATAAAACGTATAATATATCAGAATGTTCAGCACGAAAATCCGCCTGTTTGAAAAATTTTAGAATCCTCAAATTCTTAAAGGAAAAAAAGTTATGCTCAAATTTCAGTTTTTTTATTTTTGTTAAATCTAGTCAAAATATGGTCAAACTACTTATTCAAGAAGTATTAGTGTTATTAATAACTATTCAAGAATATTAGTGTTACTAAATAATTATTTCAGTTTTTTTGAATTTTGGTCAAATCTGGTCAAACTGTGGTCAAACAATGGTCAAACTACTTATTCAAGAAATATTAGTGTTACTAAATAATTATTGTTTTTTAGCACAATAGTTTCAAACTCAAACAGTGAAGTGTGTGACTTCATGCTCAAGCTAAACTCCTGAGGGTTAATAGGATTGACATCTTACTATTGTTAGGAAAACAACAAGTGCAGACTTGGAAACGAGGGAGAATAGAACCCGAAAGTTAAGCGTGCTCAGGCTGGGGTAGTGAGAGGATGGGTGACCGTCCGGGAAGTTAGATGATTTGGCATGATGAGGGGTGATTAGAGATTAGAGGTTCAATTGAGCAGTGATGAGGGGTGATTAGAGATTAGAGGTTAAAATAATTCAAAATTTTGAAAATCAGAAAAAAAATTCAAAAAATTCAAAAACAAATCATAAAAAATCCCAAAATTTCCTTTAGTCCCGGTTAGTGTTACCAACCGGGACTAAAGGTGGACCTCCAGGCAGCAGCCACGTGGATGGCCTTTACTCCCGGTTGGTGTAAGAACCGGACTAAAGGGGGGGCCTTTAGTACCGACCCTTTAGTCCCGGTTCCAGAACTGGGACAAAAGGCCCTTTTTCTACTAGTGTCTGTGTCACCCTATGTTATAACTGTTGCATGAATAATCGCATCCGACATAATTCTCCATCACCGATCCAATGCCTACGAGCTTTTCACATATTGTTCTTTGCTTAGTTACTTTCCGTTGCCACTGTTACAATTACTACAAAACTGCTACTGTTACCTTTGCCACTGTTACCGTTACTTCCATACTACTTTGCTACTAAATACTTTGCTGTAGATACTAAGTTATCCAGGTGTGGTTGAATTGACAACTCAACTGCTAATACTTGAGAATATTCTTTGGCTCCCCTTGTGTCGAATCAATAAATTTGGGTTGAATACTCTACCCTCGAAAACTGTTGTGATCCCCTATACTTGTGGGTTATCAAGACTATTTTCTGGCGCCGTTGCCGGGGAGCATAGCTCTATTCTTTGAGTCACTTGGGATTTATATCTGGTGGTCACTATGAGGAACTTGAAAGACGAGAAAACCAAAATTTATCCCTCAACTACGAGGGGAGGTAAGGAACTACCATCTAGCTCTGCACTTGATTCACCTTCTATTTTGAGTAAGCTTGCGACACCTAAACCTGCTTCTGCTATTAATTCTGATATGTCGCATGTTATTGATGATGCCACTTCTGCTATGCATGATACTTATGATGAAACTACTTCTATGCTTGATACTACTGTGCCACTAGGTGAATTTCTGGATGAACAACTTGCTAGGGCCACTAGTAGAAAACAGGGCTTTGGTCACAGGGCAATATTCACATTAGTCCCGGTTCAGTCACGAACCGGGACTAATGTGAACATTGGACCCGGTTCGTGCAGCTAAGGCATTAGTCCCGGTTCACCTGAGCCCTTTAGTCCCGGTTTGAGACACGAACCGGGACTAAAGGGTGCGATGCCCATTAGTACCGGTTCGTGGCACCAACCGGTACTAAAGGTTAGACCTTTAGTCCCGGTTCGAGCCACCAACCAGTACTAACGGGGTTTGACTCATTAGTACCGGTTCAGGGCACGAACCGGTACTAAAGGTCCCATTTTCAAACTCTACCCCCCCCCCCCCCCCCGTGGATCGCCTTTTCAGTTTTGTAAAAAGCAAAAGAAAATGATAAAAACTTCAAAAATTAAAATCCTTCCAGATGTAGTTATGTTACTACATGTACTAGTTAGGAAAATTTAAAAACTTAAATTTGGACATGTTTTGCAAAAAGTGTAGGGAAAATGTAAAACGGCTATAACTTTTGCATACGATGTCGAAAAAAATGTATAATATATCAAAATGTTCAGCACGAAAATCCGCATCCGATTTTGCAAATTTTTAGAATCCTCAAATCTGGTCAAATCTGGTCAAACTGTGGTCAAACAATGGTCAAACTAATTATTCAAGAAATATTAGTGTTACTAAATAATTAGTTCAGTTTTTTTGAATTTTGGTCAAATCTGGTCAAACTGTGGTCAAACTACTTATTCAAGAAATATTAGTGTTATTAAATAATTATTGTTTTTTAAAACAATAGTTTCAAACTCAAACAGTGAAATGTGTGACTTCATGCTCAAGCTAAATTCCTAAGGGTTAATAGGATTGACATCTTACTATTGTCAGGAAAACAACAACTGCAGACTTGGAAACGAGGGAGAATAGAACCCGGAAGTTAAGCGTGCTCAGGCAGGAGTAGTGAGAGGATGGGTGACCGTCCGGGAAGTTGATGATTTGGAATGATGAGGGGTCATTAAAGATTAGAGGTTAAATTGAGGAGTGATGAGGGGTGGTGATTAGATATTAGAGGTTAAAATAATTCAGAAATTTGAAAATAAAAAAATCATAAAATAAAATCATAAAATTTCCTTTAGTCCCGGTTGGTGTTACCAACCGGGACTAACACCAACCGGGACTAAAGGTGGAGCTCCAGGCTGCGGCCACATGGACGGCCTTTAGTCCCGGTTCGTGTAATAACCGGGACTAAAGGGGGAGGCTTTAGTAACGACCCTTTAGTCCCGGTTCCAGAACCGGGACTAAAGGCCCTTATAAACCGGGACAAAAGGCCCTTTTTCTACTAGTGGGCTAGAGAGAATGAAATTATTAAAACTGATAATATTGATGAAAGTGATGATGAAGATTCTCCCCCTAGATATGAATTGTCTGTTGTGCCTGAGGGTTATGTAATGGATGAAGAAAACTGCTAGAGACTTTCTTGCTTGCAATGATAAGAGCGATCTTAAGAAATTATTAGCTAAGCTGAAAGAAAAGTCTTTGAATGCTAGAATGAAATATGACCCTGCTTTTGGTACTTCACCTATCTTTATTACTGATATGGATTATGATTTCTTTGTTGACCCTGAGATAATTACTTTGGTTGAATATGATCCTTTCTATGGCTATGAATCTGAAACTGTTGTGGCACATCTTACTAAATTGAATGATATAGCTACCCTATTCACTAATGATGAGAAAACTTGCTACTACTATATCCTTAAGTTATTCCCGTTCTCATTAAGGGGTGATGCTAAGACATGGTTTAATTCTCTTGATCCTGGTTGTGTGCGTAGTCCCCAGGATATGATTTATTACTTCTCTGCTAAATATTTCCCCGCTCATAAGAAACAAGCTGCATTAAGGGAAATATATATTTTGTGCAAATTGAAGAAGAGAGTCTCCCACAATCTTGGGGGAGGCTTCTCCAATTACTTAATGCTTTGCCTGATCATCCTCTCAAGAAAAATGAAATACTTGATATCTTTTATAATGGACTAACCGATGCTTCCAGAGACCACCTGGATAGTTGTGCTGGTTGTGTTTTCAGGGAAAGAACAGTTGATCAAGCTGAATTGCTATTGAATAATATGTTGACTAATGAAAATAATTGGACACTTCCTGAACCAACTCCTAAGCCAACTCCGAAGAAAAGGGGTATTCTATTTCTCAGTCCTGAAGATATGCAAGAGGCAAAGAAATCTATGAAAGAAAACGGTATTAAAGCTGAAGATGTTAGGAATTTACCACCTAGAAGAAATACACGGTCTTAATTTGCCGCCTGTTGAAGAAACACATGATCTTGATAACCCGACACAGGTAGTAAAGGTAAATTCTCTCTATAGATATGATAAAGCTGAAATCCCGCCTACTAAGTTTGCTAGCCAATGCTTAGATGAGTTTGATAATTTTATTGTTAAACAAGAAAACTTTAACGCTTATTTTGGTAGACAATTGAAACGCAATGCCTATATGATTGAACACTTGGGTGATTATATGTCTAGCGTTAAAGGTGAACTTAAACTTATTAGTAAACATGCTTCTATGGTTACCACTCAAGTAGAACAAGTACTTAAAGCACAAAATGATTTTCTCAATGAATTAAATAGTAAGAAAATTGACTTTGCTGTTAGAGTTGCAACTAGAAGAGGTAAAATGACTCAGGAACCTTTGTGTCCTGAGGGCCACCCTAAGAGAATTGAGCAAGATTCTGAGAGAACTAATGTAGATGCACCTAGTCCTTCTAAGAGGAAGAAAAAGAAAAAATGATAGGACTTTGCATGCTTCTAGTGAACCTGTTGTTGACACACCTGAGAATCCCAATGATACTTCTATCTCTGATGCTGAAACACAATCTGGTAAGGAACATGAACCTAGTGATAATGTTAATGATGATGTTCACATTGATGCTCAACTTAGCAATGACAATGATGTAGAGATTGAACCTGCTGTTGATCTTGATAACCCATAATCAAAGAATCAACGTTATGATAAGAGAGACTTTGTTGCTAGGAAGCACGGTAAAGAAAGAGAACCATGGGTTCAGAAACCCATGCCTTTTCCTCCTAAACCATCCAAGAAAAAGGATGATGAGGATTTTGAGCGCTTTGCTGAAATGATTAGACATATCTTCTTGCGTATGCGTTTTACCGATATGCTTAAAATGAATCCTTATGCTAAGTATATGAAGGATATTGTTACAAATAAAAGAAAGATACCGGAAGATGAAATTTCCACCATGCTTGCTAATTATACTTTTAAGGGTGGAATACCAAAGAAATTAGGATATCGAGGAGTACCAACTATACCATGCTCCATTAAAAGAAATTATGTTAGAACTACTTTATGTGATCTTGGAGCCGTTGTTAGTATTATGCCTCTCTCTTTATATCGTAGACTTGATTTGAATAAGTTGACACCTACTAAAATATCTTTGCAAATGGCTGACAAATCAACTGCTATACCTGTCGGTATTTGTGAGGACGTGCCTGTTGTGGTGGCAAACGTTACTATTTTAACGGACTTTGTTATTCTTGATATTCCCGAGGACGATAGCATGTCTATTATTCTTGGAAGACCCTTTTTGAATAATCCAGGGGCTGTTATTGATTGCAACAAAGGTAATGTCACTTTTCATGTTAATGGTAATGAGCATACGGTACACTTTCCGAGGAAACAACCTCAAGTTCATAGTATAAACTCTATTGGAAAAATCCCATCGATTACTATTGGAGGTTTTGAATTTCCTCTTCCTACTGTCAAGAAGAGATATGATATTATTATTATTGGGGACGTTCATATCCCCGTTGAGGTAACCTAGTGCTATTCGAGAATTCTCCGGTTTCATGCGACTCGGAATGAGTTTGTTAACAAGACTTGATCAACCTTGTTAGTGGATTCTTTTTGATGAGCATGAGATGGATGAAGTTAGAAAGCACAACCTTCTGTATCCTCCTTTTACTTTCTGTTATTTAGATTAAACTAGCAGTCCGACCCGCGCAAATGCGCGGCTAGACCTAACACTAATTTTTTTAACACATTACCTGACTCGCTTGCTCAAAATCACCACCAGTATTATTTTCCGTTTATATGTTATAGATCTTGCATTGACCAATATCTCCTTCGCATAACTAATATTTATGAGATTACTTTGAGATGGTTTGTCGGTGCAACATTTGTTTCAATCACTGTCTCTCGCTCTCCCTTTTTCTTAATCTAATTATTCTGCTAACCCATGCTATTTTGCTATGACTTATAATTTTAGCACAACTGAAATGACTTATTGCATATTTTACATAACATGTCGATAGATATGACATCCAATCTCTATTGTACTTATATGCATGGTAGGTTGCCAATCTCATTAGTAGTAAGTCTTGATTGATACAAAATAAATTAATTTAGAAGTTTTGATAAATTTAATATAAAGATATTTTAGAATTTGGCGAAATTCATGAGATAGTTATGGACACAACATCTTCTTTTGTTAAAAAATTTATATATAAACGACTTACTCTTTGTCTACCTCACACAATTTTTTGTTATATGTAGTATAAACTCTTATAACATTGGATTTAGTTTTGCAGCCAAACAGCTGTATGATTTTTTATTGCTATCGTCAGCAATGACCTCATGGCTTGCAATACTATAATAATCCACTCATATACATTTCCAGATTGCTAAGTCTATCACCCCATTAGAATTGGAAAAGATTACGTAGTAGTTGTATTGCACATCTCATCTTCCGATTGGTGCCACTGGGTTTTTAAAATAGAAAAAATATAAATTATCCTACTACATACCCCCTTCCAGTTTAAAGGCCTATCCCAAAAATCATAATTTTCTTATTTGTAAGGATCATTATCTTGAGAATATGACCATATAGCTATCCCTAAATTAGATTCTGTCAAATTTTGGTTCTCAATGTAAAATCCACTGGGTTTTTAAAATAGAAAAAATATAAATTATCCTACTACATACTCCCTTCCAGTTTAAAGGGTCTATCCCAAAAATCATAATTTTCCTATTTGTAAGGCTCGTTCTCTTGAGAATATGACCATACAACTATCCCTAAATTAGATTCTATCAAATTTTGGTTCTCAATGTAAAATCAACCAATGCATGAAGGACCGAGGGGACCATGCATGTAGCATTAATATGTTGTATAGCATATAATTAGGACCTCCTTTCTTACGAATTTTTGATGGGATTTGCAAGATGAACCCAATTAACCGGAAAGGAGGGAGTATTAACACTACTAGGAAAAGGCCTGCTAGTGGCGCACCAGTTTTGCCTACTAATGGTGCACTACTGGTGCGCCACTAGCACCACGCCATTAGAATTAAATACTAATGGCGCACCACACAGTGCGCAATTAGTATAGCCCACCGTGCGCCATTAGTATGCCTCCCAGGGGCCATATTTACCCATGTGCCTTGGCATACTAATGGCGCACTAGGGGGTGATGCGCCATTAGTGTCCTTTCTGCAGTGCGCCATTGCTGTGTTGAGTGGTGCGCCATTAGTATTAATATTAGGGATTTTTTGTTCTTTTCTGATATTTGCATAGGTTACAAAACATATTACTACACATAATATAGAGAGCACAACACATAAACACTAGATTTATCTAATACAATAGAAGATTGGTCTCCGAATACAATTCATCATATTAGTCTCCGAATTTCAAATACCGAACAAAGTTATAACATTACAAGTCTCGAAACCGTGAGTAGCGAGTTTGTCTTCACATTACAAGTCGATATCGATCATCTAAACTACCATCACATTGAAGAGAGCTGCGGTCATCATGATTAGCATCATCGCGATGAAACTGGTCTTCATCCGGTTCCTCCTCCGCTCCCTCCTCTCTCCCACTAGATAGCGCGTGTATCTAACTTCCGCCTCCGCCCTACTGGTGTACCCTTTGTAACTGTTACCGCTGAAACGGTGAACCTGTCTCCGACACTCCTCCCAGTCGTCGTAGACTCCGGGAACCTTACCCTTGTACACGACATACGACGGCATCTCTATATATGCACTAGCCAAACAAAACGTTAGTAGCAATTCACAGACAATACATAAGCAATATATAAGTATGCAACAAAAGGATCGGAAGAGAAAAGCAACACATTAATAGCACGATTCATGGTCCTACTAATAAATAGCATCGATTACATATAAGTTGAACGACTGTCCAAACCAAAGAGACATACAAGTTCATTAAAGTTTAATATTACAACATGAGCCAATCGACATTTCAGAACTACATAGCATCACTACTTTTGACTCGACTCAGGGACCGGAGCGTGGATGAAGCCGCCGTCTTTCATGATGGTCATGAAATCACGGGAGTTGTCAGCCTGCATTTGTAGCGTTGTTTCTATCTCACTGTTGGACGGTTGATGTCTGAGATAGAACTGCCCCGAGGTACGAAGGACATCTTGATGGATGATTTCCGCAAACTCCGACTGGATGTGAAAGAATTCTTGTCTGATGTCCGCGTCCCGGATTGCCGACAAGCGTGCGGCCCAATCTTTGAGATTACTTGGTAGCAGAAGGTGATTATGGTCCCGTACGATCGCCCGCATGTGATGGAGGGCGTAGTAGGCATCCTTCTGACCGCCAGGCGGCTGCTTGACGCAGGAGAACATCGTATTGTGGCTGAAGATGTGCTTGCCGTACTTACGAACTGGCCTGCTGAAGGTGCCTCCAGATCTGGCGTAGCCGGGGAGAACATCATCAAGAACTTTCTTGATATTTGTGTAGCCTATCTTCGACTGATGGTCCAGGTCGAAATACGTGGCCATGGAATATTTCGGGCTTAAGAGGATGAGTGTGCAATGTGTGTCACTGCACAAAACACAGAATGTTAGAAAAAAAAAGAACGATCAAAATCTAAGAAATCATATGTTACGGGGCGGTGAGGGGATGACTTACTCGGGAAAGTAAGGCACGAGGAAGTTATCCTTATCTGGGTTTGCCAGAATGACGCCTTCGAGGTATGAACTCGCGACTTGCCGATCCCCACCGCTGCCCAAGATCTTGGCACGCATGTAGAAGGGGTCGACTATCACGATGTCCGGGGTCTTGTCTCTAATGATCCGCATCT
The DNA here is from genome assembly GCF_002575655.3 of Aegilops tauschii subsp. strangulata. NCBI lineage: Eukaryota > Viridiplantae > Streptophyta > Magnoliopsida > Poales > Poaceae > Aegilops > Aegilops tauschii. The sequence continues at coordinate 504,000,439 of NC_053037.3, forward strand.
CCATACTCAGTGAAAATAGCCGAACGAAGGTGTAGTGCAGCGGATGAAGGTTAAACATAGCGAAGATGTCATCAAACCGCAGGACGATCATACCCGCGATGGCGCTATCCACAAAGCCCTTGCCCTCTGGCACCTTGGCCACGAAAACCGGGTATGCCACATCATTCTCGGAGAGACGCCGCTTCTCCAAAGAAAGAACACTGTCATGCAGACTCCGCATAGCACCGGTTGCAGCATTGAGCAGATTAGTCGGTAGCATCGGCCTACCCGCCACATGCACCCTCCTCGAGATATCCTTAGGTGAAGGTGGCCCGTCCTGAGCACGGATCGTACTCGGTGCCGGCTGGCTCGCACCGCCCTTGTTATTCTTTCGTTTCCGTCCCTTCTTCCTCATCTCCTGTAATGGGATCGAGTTCTGCTCAGAAACCGCCTTCTTGAGTGTGTTGGGGCTGATAATATTCCGCACCTCGGCTATCTGTGGCTCGGTGAAGGCGGCAGCTGGAGGCGTCTCCTGAGAACAGAACGCCAGACAACGCCTATTGCAATTGGGTTTCTCCGCGGTACCAGCTCGATCGCGGTCGTCTTTTTCAGGGTTGGGTTCTTGAGAAGGAGGCCCGAAGAATTCGTCACCGTACCCATGTTCGGCAAAGTACTTATCGACGTTGGTAAATGTACCGTCGTCGTTGTCGTCGTCGTCTGGATCCTGTGCCATATGCATGTCCAGATCCTGTGCCATAGGGATGTCCGGCATGTCCGGTAGCGTTGCGGCGGTCTTGCCATGGCTTGGCGCCGGCACGACTGGCGGTGTTGTCTGTGGGTTGGTGTCCCCCGCCCCCAAACGAATCTGGCTCTTCGGCCAAAGCAGGGGCCAGCTTACGCAGGCGCTGAGGGTCATCACATCATCTTCGTTGGCCCCAGCGAGTCGAATCAGAGGTAACAACTCGTCGCAGCCTGGCAGCACCCGAACCAGTTCAACCCTATACACGGTGGGTGGCATCGGATTACCGTGGAACACGGGGTTGCCCGGTTGAATGATTCTGCCCTTGGCAATGTCGATCAACTCGCCGCCCACGAAGTGCAGGAGAGTGCATGGAACGTCGGCGGCGCCCTGCGAAAACATGTAGGGCGTCAGGGATGCCCAGTCAAAGGCAAGGAGATGAAGTCATCGGCCGAGAGGCTTAGTTACCGTGATGGCGTCGAGCTCGGCTAATGTCGAGGCACCGCCAACGGCGGGCGTGCAACTGACGGAGGGGCTGCTTGCTGCCGAGGTGCCGGCCGGCGTACACCTGGGTGCATTACGCTCCAATGCCCGTGCCGGCACCGGAGACACCAATACCGCCTCCGCCGGAGACACCAATGGCGCCGCCTGTGCATTGTGGGACTTGCTGGCCATGAAGCTGGGAACCGGGGGCGGCCCCTGTTGGCCGCCCGCAATCCACGCCTGCAACCCCTCAATCAAGCTAGGCACAATGGCGGTGAGCGTCGTTCCCAGTTGTTGTTGCACTTGCTCTTGGACACTCTCCGGAATCCGCGCCACTTGTGCCTTGAGTTCTTGAACCTCGCGCGACTGGCTTTCCGAGCTGGTCTTTTTCTCCTTTCGCCCACCAGCGTTATAGTATGACGACCATTTTGTGGACAAGCCTTTGCCGGCCACACGACCAGCTGACAACGGCTTACTGAGCTTATCCTTGTTTTTCATTATGTTCAACGCCCTATTTAGAGTGTTGTCCCAAGCTGGGGAGCTCTGAGACGACGCCGCGCTACTTCTTTCAGTCTCCTACGGAAGGAATGTGAACCATTTAGAAATTTGGCTTCATTAACTAGAATGCAACCATATATTTAGCTAATTACGCGGGGGTGTATTCCTTACCAGAACTTTCTCAAGCGCCTTGGTCTTCGGATAAGCTCCTTTGTTACCGGGTCCTCCTTGTGCCGGGCCCTGACATAGTTCCTGGTCTGCTTCTCACGGTATTTCTCGAAGCGGGGCGGTAGGCCTTGCTCGGCACGCTCCGCGTCCTCCTTGTCCCATATAGGTTCCCCCACTCTGTAACTGTCGGGACCGAGTTTGTGGACCCCTAAGTTCAAGTCCCGCATCTCTTTCCCCCACTGACTTGATTCCTCGGATGCGCCGCTCTCGCACTTGATCTTGAACTCCTTGTAGTCATCTTCGCTGATCGAAGGATTTTTCGCATTGATCTTCTCATAACTTTCACCTTTGTTAATCATTCTCTTCACCGCGCTTCTCCAAGTAGAAAGGGCCGTGCTCATCTTCGTGAGGGCGGCACTGTTCACTTTATTCCCTGAGAGGCGTGTGTTTGCAAACTCAGCGGGGAACTTGTATAGTTCGTGCAGCTTCGTGAAGAGGAGGTTGCGCAAATTCCACTACTAGAAAAAGGCTTACTAGTGACGCACCAGTTTTGCCTACTAATGGCGCACTACTGGTGCGCCACTAGCACCACGCCACTAGAATATTTTAGTAATGGCGCACCACAGGTGCGCCATTAGTATCTGGTATACTAATGGCGCACCATGGGTGCGCCATTAGTATCCCAAAGGTGCGCCATTAGTAACTGGTATACTAATGGCGCACCAGATGGAAGTGCGCCATTAGTAACATTTTTTTAAAAAAAATTGTTTTTTCTTAATCTCAGGTCACTATTTCACATATGAGCTATCCAACACATATATATACAACAAGCATCCATATAACAATCATATCCAACACACAAGTTTCATCATATATACATACATAGCCAACACATAGTTCCATCATTACATATTACAAAAGTTTCACATTGTTCATCCAACACCGTTATCCATCCAACACCATATTACAAAAGTTTCACATAGTTCAGTTCTCATTGTTCTTCTCCTTCTCCTTCCTCAGCCTGATGCCCCAAGAGCGGCGAGGCGGTGGAGGCAGCTGTGGGATGTAGTCTTCTACCACAATTGGTGTGGTCATGTCGCCCAGCTATGGGATCGCCGGCGCCACCACCGGTGCGTGGTCATTGTCAGGCACCACCACCATCGCGAGGCCACCTTCAGGCAGGACGGGCACGACCATCGCTAGGTCATCCTCAGCCACCACCATCTCTTGCCCATGGTCAGCCACCACCATCTCTTGCCCATGGTCAGCCACCACCGTCTCTTGCCCTTGGTCAGCCACCACCAGCGCTAGGTCATCCTCAGCCTGATGCCCATCGTCATCCTGCAGCTCCTCATCCCCACTCTGCTCCTCTTCTCCCCCACTCCAGTCCGGATCATCCTTCTTGCTGTCTTTGCTGCTGCCAGAATCGCTGCTGCTTTCGCTAAAGCCAGAATCGCTGCTGCTTTGGCTGTAGCCAGTGTCGCTGCTGCTGCTCCCATTGCCTGTCCAAATGCAACAATGGCCGTTAACAATCGATGTGAGACAAAGCCAAATGTAGAGGAATAAGAAGAGGCAGAACGCACTGGCATGTTCGTCGTCAGCGTTGCGCATGCGACACATAGTCTTGTTGAAAACCTTCACGATGAGCATTGTGGCGTCATTGTCATACCTGAAGAGAAGAAAGTACCCGGTCCGCAGGTCGTAGGCACTGTAGAACTTGTCCCAGCCATGGCACAGGTACATGTGGCCCTCCTCGATCACCAACTCCACGTCCCACAGCCTGCGAACCCCGCCGCCGGCCTGTCGGAGCTTCACATTATGTGGCGGATCTTCACCCAACATGTTCATAAAAGTGTCAGGCAGCCTCTGCAATTTGGGACAAGGAGTGATGTAGCAAACAACAGAGTTATCATAATGAGATGGGTGAAGGGGAGATCTCTCGTTTTATATACCTGCCTCGTGGCTGATACTGAAGTCCCAAGTATGACACTGAAGAACTCGAAAGCATCCAACTCGTACTCCGGTGAGGCAGAGCGGCGGTGGCTGCTTCCCCCCATCTCTGATAAGCAGCAGAAGAGACCAATTCAAGTTAGCAATAGATTCAAGTGAATGTATCTTTTATTGCAAAGCCACAACTTAGCAATAGATTCAAAGTTAACGATTGGCACCTAGAAAAGCATTTCAACATCTTCACAGATTTTACTAGCTACAATACATTCAAAAAATAAATGATATACAGTTTGTATCTCTTTGCAATGAACACACTCTAGGGGTTTTGCCATCCCCCTTTTCCTTAGATTGTCACAAGTCATGATTTTGTTCTGGGAGAACATCCAAATGAAACCTTATACCCTAGGGGGCAATTTAATACTCCATACTACAGGAAGATACAAAGGTTGCATCCATTGAGCTCCAGCTGCAGCTGTAGCTGAGGTATCCATGAGCCATCATGCCAGCCAGCCAGGAAATAAACTTTACTTTCCAAAGGAAAAAAAATACAATGCATATATAGATAGATGAGCATGTTCAGTTTACAAGAATGAATATAAACAAGCAAAGAATGCATGCATGCATATCAAGAGTTGACATCTACAGGTTCTCCAAAATGAGTAGAAAGGGAGCATGCTGACATCTATACAAGCCAATAATGATTTACTACTCAATGGAACAGGGTAAGATAAACACCAGTCAATAAATTTACTACATCAAAAGGAGTAAAACTCAACAATGCAGCACTATCTCTGAACCTAACCTTTGTTTAGTATGGGTATGACAAATCAATGAGTTGGTCATCACAATGTTTGTACTGCTGTAAATTCAGAGATAGTCCACAGGTTTTCATTCTTCTTCTTCTTACTGTCAAAATTTTCATTCTTCTTCTTACTGTCAAAATTCAGAGTAAATTCTAGCCTTATTTGTACTGCTTGTGCTTGTAGTAGTAAGATTCAGGAGTAGGAGATCACAAAAGTACAGTCCACAGGTTACTCCAAGTTTCTGAATTTTCAGTAAATTTTCTGTAAGAAAAGAACTAAAAGAAAAGAAATCCTAGGGTTAAAAAATCTGGAGCAAGTCCTAGCAGAACCACAAAATGTTCATCTACTCCTAGGATGTCCTGTTCATAATTCTAGTTCATGTCCTAGGATGTGCTATTCATAATTGTTAATCCAAACAGCAGATACACAAGCACTGGATTTTACAAATGTCCAAATAGTGTCATATCTGAAATGTATGATTTTCAGTAGCAGAGATTCAGAGTCATTAGTTTTGAGTGTACATCGTGAAAAACCTAGAGGACGCCGGCGGGGAGAGAAACCTAGGGGGAAGGAGGGGAGGAGAGAGGAGGAATCACCTAGAGGACGCCGGCGTCGAGGAGGCTGCGGGCGGCGATCCGGAGGAAGGGGCCCGTGATGTCGTCGGCGTCCTTGGCCGCCTTCTTGACCTTCCGAGCAGAAGAAGGCACGGGGGGTGAGAGGAGGAGGAGGAGAAGCTAGGGGGATGGGGGAAGGGAGGGAGGGGACGTACGTGCTGGGGCGGGGCGGCGAAGGACCGGCGGGCGCGGGGGCGGCGGCGCGAGGGAGCTGCAGTGGTGGGGGGCGGCGGGGGTGCAGTCCGGCGGCGGTCGGGGCGGCGGCGTCGAGGCAGCGCAAGACCACAGCGGCGGACGACGTGCAGGCGCGGTGGACGGAGGGCGCGGAGCAAGGGGGCGGCGGCGTACGGTTGGGGTCAAGGAGTGGGGGATCTGGCGAGCGAGGGAGGGAGGGAGGCGACAGTGCGAGGGGAACAAGCGATTCTAATGGCGCACCTCCCCCTGGTGCGCCATAAGTACGTCGATTCTAATGGCGCACCTCCCCCTGCTGCGCCATTAGAATTTTGTTTTACTTACTAGCCCGACTGGTCAGGTTATATTCCACCTAACCCTATCTCCATTAGAACACGCCCACTAGCCCGACTGGTCAGCACGCAGCACACACACTAGGAGGTCCTGGGTTCGATTCCCAGGCTCCCCAATTTTTGTTTTTATGCATTTAAAATGTTGTTTGATATTTATTTGTGTTTAAATATGTTCAAACTTGTTTAAATCATAACAGTAATATTTTTTATAAAAACAGTAATGATTTTTTAAAAAATATCATCAAATTTGTTATTTGAAAATATAATCAAATTTGCTTTTTTTTTCAAATTTAGTTGCATTCATTTGTGACGGTGGAGCGGGCCGGGGAGGGTGCGGGGGAGAGGGTGCGGGGGGTCGTCGGCGACGGCCGGTGGAGCGGGGGACGGTGCGGCGGGTCGTCGGCGACGGTGGAGTGGGGGAGGGTGCGGGCCGGGGGTCGGCAGCGGCGGCCGGTGGAGCGGGGGAGGGAAATATTCTTTCTCTCTGAAACCACCTGCCCCGCGAGATATGCGAAACCGAGATAGTCGTGCACCGTCGTGAGCAGTGCGGCTCTCATAGGGAAATATTCTTTCTCTGCGGCGTCCCACGTATCAACCAACTGCCCCAGGTGCGCCATTAGTAGTTTTGCAAAAAAGTAAAAAATAAAAAAATATTGTAGTTGCGCACTATGTTCCTGGTGCGCCATTACTAGTTACAACTAGTAATGGCGCACTATGTCCTGGTGCGCCATTAGTATGTCTGGCAAAATAAAAAAAATTGTTACTAATGGCGCATCGTGTGTCTGGTGCGCCATTAGTGTATTTCACACTAATGGCGCACCAGCACATGGTGCGCCACTGCTACATAGCAATGGCGCACCACATATCTGGTGCGCCATTAGTGGCCATTCCATCTATAGCCCTTTTCCTAGTAGTGTTCCCTCGGTCCTTATGCCTTAGGTTCTCGGTGTTGATCGAGACGGTGCTCCGGAGAATGCACCCGAGCTGAACCGAGTACCCCTTGACTAATTCTTTGGGCGTCGTTGGATCCCCGTCGTACTTCAGTAAATTCCTCCTTGACGGTGCCGAGCACGTTCGGGCGCCGGTCCTTCCGTTGCCTCTTCGGTTGGCTGCCATCTGTGCGTGCGCTACCATCATCAGTGGTAGCATCCTCGGCGGCATCATCAGTGGTGTCATCCCCGACGCCACTAGAGGTTGTGTAGTTAGGATCGGTGTCTTCCGCGGCGTCCTCATAGCGGTGAGGTTCTTCCTCCATCTCCTGGGACAGCTCCCAGAATGCCTTGCCGCCCGAACCGCCGGCCTCATCGTTGTGGGCCATGTTTCGCTCTAAATAGGAAAAAAGTTTGGTCAAAAAGTTGGTTATTGTCAAGGAACAAGATCTCTAAGTTGACCAAATTACCTAATTCTCGAGGAATTTGCTGTTAGTGTGTTGTTGCTAAGGTCCATGTCCCTTCCTAACCCCCTTCTTCTTGTCTCCTCTCACTATATCTCTCACACACATGGCAAGCAAGGGTGTCTGAGTGTGTGAAAAAATACTAAACTAATCCAAGGGCTGAAAATTGATCATTTAGGTTTTTATCGACACCGAGGCACCCTAAAAGCCAAGGTTTTATCATTTAGGGTTTGACTCTTGGCTAACCAACCTCACCTCCTCCTCATCCTCCTCCTCCTCTTCTTCTTCGTCGTCTTCCTCTGATTAAATGGATTTCCAGGATGTAGATGGATTCATGTGTATATATACCCTACACTAACTACTAGCCAGCCAGTGTGTTTAGACTAGATCGGGGGGTATTATCTTCTGTTGTGTTATTTTCATAGTTTCTTTCTGATCACAGTGGATGAGGAGCTTGATTGGTTACTTTAATGGCAGTTAGGGCCAGGTAGGGTAGGTGGGCAGGCAGGACAGGAGCGAGGTCAACGGCTCGTGGATGGCTCACACGTGGCCGCGCCCAGCTCCAATCGTGAGATTACGTAGGCAAATAAACAAAGAGGATCCTACTTAATTAAGTACTAAGATACCCCGGCCCATGCATTAGTCGCAAGTACCCCATATGTCCTATTTTTAGCAAAGTCATGCTAAAATTCACGAAAAAAATTTGCATGACCTTTGATGAAAATAGGACATATGGAGTACCTGAATTTGCCGGAACGGAAGTTAATCGACATTCCGGCAAACTCAAGGGCCTCTCGGGGTACAGCAGCAGCATCACAAGTTGACAAAATTCCCAAGTAGTACAGCAGCAGCACCACAAGTAGTACCAATGAACATATAGTCCAGCACATTCTGAATTTCGATAAATGACAGCAAGTTAACTCATGCTGACAGCAACAAACTTATAACAACATAAATGAAATTGCAGTTCAGAGTGGGTATGGGAAATAATAAAACCAGATAAATGATTTTGTTCACTCCACTTACCAAAAATAAAGAAATGATTTTGTTCAATGCATCTGGTAAGCTGCACACTGTCCAATATGTGACATAAATGACAAAGCTGCACACTGTCTAATATGTGTCATAAATGGCACTAAGATCTCATTACACTCTACATATGCAGCATCTATAGAAAGAGACCATCAGTAATATTCGGGTACTATCACAAAAATCAGTGTTAGGCGTGCAAAGATCCCCCACCACATCCTCGAGCCAGCTACCTACATCGAGCAACTAAACATACCAACTTTTACAGAAGGACCACACATGAATGTCAGTTAACTAAACCAAGTTTCAGTCCAACTTTTACAGAAAGACCACACATGAACAGAGTCATATCGCAACAACAATCAAAGACGACTGCAATCGCAGACCAACATCACATATCAACCAAACACAGACCAACAGGACCCAAAGCATAATGATAATAATTTGATGAATTGTTAACACTTTGTTTTTTCTAACAGTATCTACTAGTCGAATGTAACAACATCTTCATACAGTAGCAACGGTCACAATACCAATAGAACCAATATACACAGTAGCATTGACAATATGAACAAAAAAATCTGGCATCATTCATCCATCTAACAAATTAAAAAAGCAATACATTCATCCATCTATCCAACTGACACATCGATTCATCCATATATGCAACAAAGTATTTGCATCTATCCAATTTATATAGCTAAAAAACAAGAACAGAGAGGTGGGACAGAGAGGATGGCTCACCGTGGACGAGTGGAGGACTGGATGAGTGGTGGGCACTTGGGCTGCGGCTTCGGGACGGAGGCGCCGTGGGCAGCCGGTGCAGAGGGGCGCGGCGGCGGCTTCCTGCTGTCCCCGCTGCGGCAGAGGGCAGAGGGGCAGCCGGTGCAGAGGGCCGCGAAGGATGGCTGGGCTGCGGCGGGAGTGGGTACCGGCGGCGGCGAGGTCCGGAACGGCGGCGGAGAGGTCGGCGGCGGCGCTGGAACCCTAGCGCGCGGCCCTGCTCGAGATAAGCCCAAGAAGTCAGACCAAGGGCGCGCGGCAGGCACGAGCCACGGAGAAGTGAGGGGCGCGGGGGAGGGGAGGCAGGAGGCTTACTGGGGAGGGCTGGGAACGGCGTGGGGTCACCGGCGATCTCCGCGGCCGAAAGAGGAAGAAGGGGTCGGGGACGACGCTTCAGGGCTCTTCCGGTCGCGTGAGCCGTCGGGGAGGACGAGGGAGACGCGGCGGTGTTTCTGGGATCAGCGGCAGAGCGAGGGGAGCACGGTGGCGCGGCTATGGCGTCGGGGGACGACGACCGGGCGGCGGAAGGGGGCGTGAGGGTGTGGCGAGGGGGGAGTGGATCTGGCGAGGGAGGGACGAAGGGATCGGGCGAATTAGCTAGGGGGAAGGTTAGTAATGGCGCACCCCCTAGCGGTGCGCCATTAGAATGTTTTTTTTGATAGCAATAGCGCACCCCCTAGCGGTGCGCCATTAGTAATCTTTTTTTAGATAGCAATGGCGCACCACCCAGCGGTGCACCATTAGTAATCTTTTTTTAGATAGCAATGGCGCACCACCCAGCAGTGCGCCATAAGTAACTTTTTATTATTATTATTTTTTGTTGCATCTAATAATTTTTTAGAAAATGAATATGAATATGAAACAGTAATAATTTTTTACAAAAACAGTAATAATTTTTTTAAAAATATCATCAAATTTGTTATGCGGCGGCGGTGGAGCGGGGGAGGGTGCGGTGGGTCGTCGGCGGCGGTGGAGCGGGGGAGGGTGCGGGGGGTGCTCGGCGGCAGTGGGGCGGGCCGGGGGGGGTGCGGGGGGTCGTCGGCGGCGGTGGAGTGGGGGAGGGTGCGGGGGGTCGTCGGCGGCGGTGGAGCGGGGGAGGGTGCGGGGGGTCGTCGGCGGCGGTGGAGCGGGGGAGGGTGTGGGGGGTCGTCGGCGGCGGTGGAGCGGGGGAGGGTGCGGGGGGTCGTCGGCGGCAGTGAAATTTGAAAAAATATTCATGAATTCAAAAAGTGCCCATGAAATTTAAAAATATTCATGAGTTCAAAAATTGCCCATGAAATACAATCGGGAAATGAATGCTACAATTTAAATACAATCGATCTTAGCTAGCTATCTGTTCACAATCTTCTTGCCCTTATTTTTCGTAAATGGAGTTCTTCTCTTGAACGGACGTCCTTTAGGAAGGTTGGTCCTGCTTCTTCTTGTGGTGTATGTTGGTACTTTATCGTCGTCGTCATGTTCCATCTTCGGGTCGCTGTACTTGTCGAAGTCTTGCTTATTGGCGACTCCATCCATTCCGATGATCTTCCTTTTGCCTCTCCTCACGACAACGCGACTGGGCTTTGACGGGTCGGTAATGAAGAAGCATTGGTCCACTTGGGAAGCCAGTACCCATGGCTCATTTTTCGCGGTGACGTTTGCGCCTGCGGTCTTGGATTTGGCTTCGGGTATAACCATGGTGGTGAAATACCGGTCTTCTTTGAGGACGCTCTTGGCCCATCTGTCACGGAACATCGGGACCTTCTCTCCAGCGTAGCTCAGCTCCCAGATCTCCTCGATCCTTCCGTAGTATCTGTCCTTGTCGTTACCGGTGTAGGATTCCATCGTTACCCCGGAGTTCTGATAACCATCGCTCTTCATGTCCTTTCCCTCGATGTAGAATGTGTAGCCGTTGATATCGTACGCCTCATACGTCATCAGGTTGTGCTCGGCGCCCTGTGACAAGGCGAATATGAGTTGTTTTTCCGCGGAAGAATCCTCATGTAAAGGGTACGACAGAAGCTTCTGCTTGAACCAACGCGTGAAACATGAGTTGTGCTCTTTGATTATATCTCCGTCCGTCCTCTGTTAGCCTCGGTCATTGTACGTCTTCTCAATAAAGGTTTTGTGTTCTACCACCCAAGGATCGACCACGTCTATGTGTTGTAGCGTGACTAGGTTTGCTCTTTCAAAGTCGGCGAGTCGACCCTCGAAGTCGACATGCATTTCGCGGCGACCCTCACGGTGACCCCATCCAGCGAGCCTACCGAGGTGCCTGTTGACGGGCAGACCAACGGGGTTCTCGATGCCTAGATAATTCGTGCAGTAGGAGATGCACTCTTCGGTCAGAAAGCCCCTGGCTATGCTTCCCTCTGGACGTGACATGTTGCGAACGTATCCTTTGATGACACCATTCATCCTTTCGAACGGCATCATGCTGTCCAGGAACGTCGGCCCGAGTTGGATGATATCCTCCACGATATGGACCAGAAGATGCACCATAACGTCGAAGAATGCGGGCGGGAAGTACATCTCAAGCTCGCATAGTATCACCACGATCTCTTCCTGTAGCCTTCTGAGTTGCCTCACGCCAACCGACTTCCGAGAGATGACGTCGAAAAAGTTGCTCCGCTGAACTTCTGCTTCGCTGAGTCTAGGTATCTACTTATCTTCCCCGCGTAACCATAAGGAAGTTTTACTCCTCGGAGGCAGGTGAAAAACTGATCGATCTCCTCCTGACTTAGAGTGAAGCATGCGGGAGGGAAGTCATTTCCGGTCTTCTTGGCCTTTTTGCCTTTGCGACGACTTTCCGTGTCCTGCTTCGCCTCATCATCATCATCATTAGCGTGAAGCTCCTCCCTGATGGCCATTGATTTCAAGTATGCCCTTGCTTTCGGCCCATCTTTGGTCCTCTCCGGCATGTTTAGCAGGGTACCAAGCAGACTCTCGCACACGTTCTTCGTGATATGCATGACATCAAGGCTGTGAGGCACACGGTGGATCTTCCAGTATGGCAAGTCCCAGAAAACAGACCTCATTTTCCATACCTTCAGCGGCGGCTCTTGCGCCTTTCGCTTCTTTCCCGGCTCTGGCGCCTTTTGCTTCTTTCCCGGTAGTGGGCAATCTTTCCAATTTTTCAACAGCTCGTCTATTTCCTCGCCGCTCCTTGTACGCGGGCGTCTTCGGGGTTTGGTTTCACCATCGAACAGATCCTTGCGTTTTCTCCATGGGTCATCGTCGCGAAGCCACCTTCGATGTCCCATCAACACGGTTTTCGTAGACCCGGGATCTCTATCTAGTTGCCGATACGTTGTGTCATCCATGCACCTGACGCATCCAGAAAATCCGTGGACCACCTGCCCCGCGAGATATCCGTAACCGAGATAGTCGTGCACCGTCGTGAGTAGTGCGACTCTCATAGGGAAATATTATTTCTCTGCGGCGTCCCACGTATTGGCTGGCGTTTTCCACAGCGTGTCTAGCTCCTCTTTCAGTAGCCCCAGATACAAATTGATGTCGTTCCCTGGTTGTTTCGGCCCTTCAATTAGCATACTCATGTGAATGTACTTCCTCTTTATGCACAACCAGGGGGAAGGTTGTACATCCACACAAACACAGGCCAGGTGCTATGTGTGCTTCTCTGGCTGCCAAACGGATTGACTCCATCGGTGCTCGCACCCAGCACGATGTTCCTTGGATCATTCCCAAATTTTGGGTGTTTGAAGTTCAACGCTTGCCACTGGCTCCCATCCTTAGGGTGACTCAGCATCTTGTCTTTTTTATTTATCTCCGGATCATTTGCGTCATCTTCTCGCTTCTTCTCCTCCCTATCCGCGTGCCAACGCAAGAGCTTTGCTACCTTAGGGTCCGCGAAATACCACTGCAGACGAGGAGTGATCGGAAAGTACCACACCACTTTTCGAGGAGCTTTCTTCCTCTTCTTGTATCGAGTGACGCCGCACACCGGACACATGGTAGACTCCGCGTGCTCGTCCCGATAAATGATGCAATTGTTCATGCACACATGGTATTTCACGTGCGGTAAATCCAGAGGACACACGATTTTCTTCGCCTCCTCGAAACTGGTCGGGCACTTGTTCCCCTTGGGAAGACGTTCGTGCCAGAATGACATGTTCTCGTCGAAGCATGCGTCGGTCATTTTGTGTTTTACCTTCATCTCCAGAGCCATGAGCGTTACTTTCAGGCGGGTATCCTCAGGCTTGCATCCTTCATACAATGGAGTAACCGCGTCTATCTCCAGTTGATCCAGCTTGGCTTTCTCTCGGGCGGCAGCTCTTGCGTTATCCGTCTGCTTGAGAAGCAACTCTTGAATATGAGGGTCCTGCACCCAGCCCATCGATGGTCCATCATCGTGTGCTCTGGCATCTTCATCTTCATGATCATGCCCTTCGTCTGCTCCGGCATCTTCCTCATCATCATGTCCGGCATCATCTACATGATGACTGTGTACTGCATCTACTTCGTGATCATGTCCTGGAGATTCTTCGTCTTCTCGCCCGCCCTCGCCGCGGTTGTCTTTCTGCCCTTCCTCATTTCTTGCCGGCCGGCCCCCATGGACGACTTCCTAGTCATCTTCATCACCTTGCCACCGATAGCCATCCATGAAACCACGCAAGAGCAGGTGGTCCCGCACCTGTATGGAATCCGGGTCCATAAGGCTCCTCAGCTTGCATCTTCGACACGGACATCTTATCTCCGTCTCGTTATTTTGAAGCATCTCGGCCTTCGCGGAGCTCAAAAACCTATTCACGATGCCTTCGGTCATCGTGCGGACCATGGTGGCCTGCGGGGTAGAGCAAAACGATATTTTAGAACCAAGAAAAAATTTGACATAACTTTGCCTAAAAATAGGACCAACAAGAATGCATAGTGCCAAAATTCTCGCCGAAACGGAAATGAGTCAACGTTCCGGCAAAATATTGGCAACTATCGCATTTCAAATACCGGTACCTGCAAACACAAACATATATGCAACACCACAAACATACATAGATCTAGCTAGGCCATAACACTAGTAGAAAACAGGGCTTTGGTCACAGGGCAGTTTTCACATTAGTCCCGGTTCAGTCACGAACCGGGACTAATGTGAGCATTTATCCCGGTTCGTGCGGCTAAGGCATTAGTCCCGGTTCACCTGGGCCCTTTAGTCCCGGTTGGTGCCACGAACCGGGACTAAAGGGTGCGATGCCCATTAGTCCCGGTTGGTGGCACCAACCGGGACTAAAGGTCTAACCTTTAGTCCCGGTTGGTGCCACCAACCGGTACTAATGGGCTTTGAGGCATTAGTACCGGTTCATGGCACGAACCGGTACTAAAGGTCCCATTTTCAAACTCTACCCCCCCCCCCTTGGACCGCCTTTTCAGTTTTAGAAAAAACAAAAGAAAATGATGGAAGTGTCAAAAAAATAAAATAAAATAAGTTTCCCATGTGATATGTGGTCTAGTTGTTGGGAAAATTAACAAATATGAATTTTGACTTTATTTGCAAAATCTCTCTGGAATTTCTTAAAATGGGCATAACTTTTGCATACGAACTCGGATGAACAAGTTTTTTATATGAAAAATCATCTACTCGAAAGTGTTACTCGAAAAGATCTAGAGAGGCAAAAAAATTCAAACAATTTCAAATTGTGGTCAAACTGTGGTCAAACAATGGTCAAACTAATTATTCTAGAATATTAGTGTTACTAAATAATTATTTCAGGTTTTTTGAATTTTGGTCAAATCTGGTCAAACTGTGGTCAAATCTGGTCAAACTGTGGTCAAACAATGGTCAAACTAATTATTCCAGAAATATTAGTGTTACTAAATAATTATTGTTTTTTAAAACAATAGTTTCAAACTCAAACAGTGAAATGTGTCACTTCATGCTCAAGCTAAATTCCTGAGGGTTAATAGGATTGACTTCTTACTATTGTCAGGAAAACAACATGTGCAGACTTGGAAACGAGGGAGAATAGAACCCGAAAGTTAAGCGTGCTCAGGCTGGAGTAGTGAGAGGATGGGTGACCGTCCGGGAAGTTAGATGATTTGGAATGATGAGGGGTGATTAGAGATTAGAGGATAAATTGAGCAGTGATGAGGGGTGATGATTAGAGATTAGAGGTTAAAATAATTCAGAAATTTGAAAATCAAAAAACAATATTTATAAAAAATTCGCAAAAAAAAATTCAAAAAAAATATCAAAAATTTTCCTTTAGTCACCAACCGGGACTGAAGGTGGAGCTCTAGTCTGCGTCCACGTGGACGGCCTTTAGTCCCGGTTCGTGTAAGAACCGGGACTAAAGGGGGGAGGCATTAGTAACGACCCTTTAGTCCCGGTTCAAAAACCGGGACTAAAGGCCCTTACCAACCGGGACAAAAGCCTCCTTTTCTACTAGTGTAAAAAGTGCATGTGCACGTTGTTGGAGGGAGAAAAAAGTAGATCTACAACATAAAGAAAGCTTTCTCCTTACTTACCTATCAAAAAAAGGTAATTTAACCACTTAATTTGGATGAATCTATGGTGCAAATGAGGTGAGGAGGAGGAGGCACCCGAGACAAGCTTGGAGGAGGAGGTGGAGAGAATGAAGTTGGGAAAGTGAGTGTATAGGTGGCTGTCCAAAATATCTAGCTGGTTCCAGGTTACTAATGGCGCACCACCAACAAATGCGCCATTAGTAACCCTGGTTACTAATGACCTACCTGCTGACGGTGCGCCATTAGTAGTTTTGCAAAAAGAAAACAAAAAATGATAGTAGTGGCACACGGGGTGACTGGTGCGCTAGTAATGGCGCACTGCGCCCCGGTGCGCCATTAGTATTTTTGGAAAAAAGGAAAAAAATTGTTAGTAGTGGCGCACCATGGTTGTTGTGCGCCATTAGTGTGATAGACATTAATGGCGCACCAGCACACGGTGCGCCATTAGTATTTTTTGAAAAAAGAAAAAAATTGTTAGTAGTGGCGCACCAGCACACGGTGCGCCACTGCTATATAGTAGCGGCGCACCGCATGTCTAGTGCGCCATTAGCGTGCATATTGTCTATAGACCTTTTCCTAGTAGTGTAGACTTAAGACATATAAAAAAATTCTTGCCAAGAAGGTATTTTTTTCCTGATAATGATCACCAATGGTATATATATACATTAGTTGGATCCTTGCTAGAACAATTATAATAAAGAGTTTGACATTGATCCAATCCTTGTGGAAATATATAACTAAGTCATGGATAAAGATACATATACTTGGGTTGCCAAACTACATATAATAACTTCCCAGGTGCACTGAAGCAATGGAAAATAGGCGCCTTTGCTGTGACATGAATAGTGAAGCACCATAAACCTTAGCCTACCATATACTTTGACTTGACATGAACATTATAGTTGCTATAAATGGAAAAGTGAAGCGATGATTTGAAAACAGTAGATGACAACACCTTGTCAGCACACACATGTATCTTTTGTTTCTGAAAATCTTGAAGAACAGACAGGTTTGGAGTGTCACAAACATAAATTACCTGCACTTTTTACAAAGAGTTACACATATATGTCATCTTCCTTGTATAATAGTAGCTTCTTCCATGTATAATAGCGCATATGTATGTCTTTGAGGGTCTCTTCAAAAGTACGATTTAGAAAAAGATTTTTGCCATTAAGAGGAAATCTAAAACATCATAACAGTGTGTACTCAATTTTGTTATCTTACATCTAGCGGTGATCTTAACAATGACTTAAGATCAGATCAAAGTGTCTAAGCTGAAGAAATAGGTTGTTACTAAAACACATGATTTGCAAGATCTAGTATATTTCAAACTTCCTTCTGATTTTTATGGACCATCTTGATCAAGACGCCCATCTTAGTATGCATTTTACAATATAAAATAGTTATATCTTTGCAACAGAAACTCATGTATTTTTTATATCTTCATATTGTCATGTACAGGTACTACAACCACAAAACTCCATAGGTTTGTCAAATTATTTACTTCTTGTACCTTTCTTTTGAGCGACAAAATTATGAATATTTTTAGTGTTTTGAACGTGTTGAGATACTAAGGAAAAATTAAGGCTTACATATATAAGGCCCTATACAAAACTGGGAAGAAAATAGAGATTAAACCATTAGGAATTCGTTGCTCCTTTAGCTTGCATCCATGGTAGGCCTGCATTGAACAATACGACACTATAAGGTGCAACGGAACATTGGATTAGAAATACATCAAAAAATTAACCCTGATCAAGTCTGTTGCAAACCTGACGTGTAGATGCTAAATGGATTGGATAATCTAATAGAAGGTTCTAGTTAAGAAAGAATATATTTGGAACAATACCAACTGGATCAAGCCAGCACGTAGTGGTGAACTGCTTACCGGCTGGAGGTGATGCTCACAGTCGAGCTAAGTCGAATACGTGACATGGAATACCATGAGTAGTTTGAGATCTCCTTGCGATGGCGCGAGGTGAATAGAGGTTGCCTGCTTTTGATGACTAATTAAGAGAGTATGTTACCAATCTAACAATCTGTATAAGTCCAGATTTATGTACTACTTTTGAAAACGCATCCCTATCATTCATACACAGACTTGCTAGTTTTAGAAAAATCGAGCAATGATGAATGAGCGTCGGTATGACATCCAAATTCTCCAAGTTAGTCATATATTATCTGATAGATAATATCCACACATATTTAAGCTTCTACAATAAGGAATTAACACCTGATAAATAGCAAAAGATAATAATTCTCGAATACGCATCTTGGATGTATGCTTACCAGATTAACTACCGCACAAAGCATGCAGCCGATAGGGTGTCCTCCCGGGATTAGAGCCGGCGAGTAGTTCTTGTTCAGCGCCCTATGGCCCCTGCAGTGACGAAATCCTCCGACCTTTGACATGGATATAGCCAGGGCTGCCGCCATCAATCTAGCAGTTGGAGATCAGCAACACAATAATCAGATGGAAGTACATGGTCGAGTTAGATGTGGCCGATGTCGAACTGTCCGGCTACTTCTGCGGCGCGAGAATCCGTCCAGCATGAGCATCAAAGATGGAGGCACGTGCCTTCTCCGCACCTTGCACTGCCGTATTTGGAGACTTGAAGGGATGATTAGATGTGCTTTTATATTCATCTCTTTTTAATTACGGGAGAAGAGGAGTGTACCTCACACGCGGGTGGAAGAGATGCATGGATTTGTAACACACATGGACTCTCCATGAGTTTTGTATTCAGCATGAGCCCTCATGTTCTTGCAAGACGTACATATTTTGGATGCTTTACGGATCAAGTATTTTAATCTGTGTCGCCTCCGGAAAAATAGGATCGCAGGAGGCGATCAAGGGAGGCGACGAGAGTTCCCTTGCGCGCCGCCGGTGACGCTGCCGGTTCCCTCTCTCTCCATCGGCCGCTCCGGCGGCGGGAGGGAGGGGGAACCTCGGGTCTGTTCGTTAGGTGGGTGTGTGTGGTAGGGTTAGGGTTGAGGGAGACGCCGCCGAGGCCGTTGCGGTGGTGTCGTGTCGGAATAAGTTTCTCCGGGCTCTGTTCACGGTCAGGCGAGGCTTTTGCCTTCGTCTAGGAGCCAGCGGGGTTGGGGATTCCCGGATCTCGTCGAGGACGCGGGCTATGGTGGCTGGAGGTCCATCGGCACTGGCCGTTTGGGTCCTCAGATGGGCGATGGATGCAGGAAGACAAAGACCCTTCTTCTTCCTTGTTGGTATGATTTGCTGCTGTTGTTCTTCTCCTTCCTTTGCGCTGATGCTGGTGGGAGATCCTGCTTTGTCCGTGCGGATGGCCCGGCCGCGGTGCTGGACCGGCCGGATGACTCGAGTTCTCTTCCTTCCGGAAGGGACACTTTTCGCGGTACTCAAAGCCAAAGATGGCGACGACTGTTGCAGGTGTGTTGGATTGATGTCCATGCTCTCTCAGCGTTAGTGTCAAGAAAGGAGGAAGCAGCGTGGCGGCAATTGTACTGTGGTCGAAGATGATGACCTGCTTGCGACTGGTTGCAGATCCTTTTGCTGCAGGGGTCTTTTCTCAAAATTCAGGGATGATGACACAGGGCTTCGGAGATCTTCTTGTGTTATGGTTGTCTTAGGGTACTCTAGGTGTTCATGGTACTTTGTGTTTGCGTTTCAGTGTGCTTGTAAGGGTCAACTATTTTGTACTGATTCGTGATATGAATGAAAAAATTTCTAAAAAAACGTATTTTAATCTGTAATATGGAAGGATGTGTGCTGGCTCGTTTCCAGAATGATATTCCTGCATCGTAGAAAAAGAAGTCCAGATTGATTAATATGCTAAAATAATACATGCCATGAACAGTTATATTGTTCTGCTCGGACTCCTTTTTAGTGTGGGTTGCTTGGACTCTTCTAGTTGGCAGCCATCAACGCCTGATTGTCTCGGACAGACTTATTTTCTAATAGAAAAGGCCTATGAATTGGATGATAGACGTGTCAAACTATATTGTGTGACATGCCAAATAGTTGTACATGACTATGTTTGTATGTAACGCTATATCCTTGAAATCTAAGCCGTTAAAATCTAAAATTAACGATTGAGATAATTTAATCTATGTGGATGAACGTGTTATATGTAGTATAAACTCTTATAACTTTGGATTTAGTTTTGCAGCCAAACAGCCGTATGATTTTTTTATTGCTATCGTCAGCAATGACCTCATGGCTTGCAATACTATAATAATCCACTCATATACATTTCCAGGTTGCTAAGTCTATCACCCCATTAGAATTGGAAAAGATTACGTAGTAGTTGTATTGCACATCTCATCTTCCGATTGGTGCCACTGGGTTTTTAAAATAGAAAAAAAAATATAAATTATCCTACTACATACCCCCTTCCTGTTTAAAGGCCTATCCCAAAAATCATAATTTTCTTATTTGTAAGGATCATTATCTTGAGAATATGACCATATAGCTATCCCTAAATTAGATTCTGTCAAATTTTGGTTCTCAATGTAAAATCCACTGGGTTTTTAAAATAGAAAAAATATAAATTATCCTACTACATACTCCCTTCCAGTTTAAAGGGTCTATCCCGAAAATCATAATTTTCCTATTTGTAAGGCTCATTGTCTTGAGAATATGACCATATAGCTATCCCTAAATTAGATTCTGTCAAATTTTGGTTCTCAATGTAAAATCAACCAATGCATGAAGGACCGAGGGGACCATGCATGTAGCATTAATATGTTGTATAGCATATAATTAGGACCTCCTTTCTGACGAATTTTTGATGTGATTTGCAAGATGAACCCAATTAACCGGAAAGGAGGGAGTATTGGACTTAAGACATATAAAAAAATTCTTGCCAAGAAGGTATTTTTTTCCTGATAATGATCACCAATGGTATATATATACATTAGTTGGATCCTTGCTAGAACAATTATAATAAAGAGTTTGACGTTGATCCAATCCTTGTGGAAATATATAAGTAAGTCATGGATAAAGATACATATACTTGGGTTGCCAAAACTACATATAATAACTTCCCAGGTGCACGGAAGCAATGGAAAATAGGCGCCTTTGCTGTGACATGAATAGTGAAGCACCATAAACCTTAGCCTACCATATACTTTGACATGACATGAACGTTATAGTTGCTATAAATGGAAAAGTGAAGCGATGATTTGAAAACAGTAGATGACAACACCTTGTCAGCACACACATGTATCTTTTGTTTCTGAAAATCTTGAAGAAAAGACAGGTTTGGAGTGTCACAAACATAAATTACCTGCACTTTTTACAAAGAGTTACACATATATGTCATCTTCCATGTATAATAGTAGCTTCTTCCATGTATAATAGCGCATATGTATGTCTTTGAGGGTCTCTTCAAAAGTAAGATTTAGAAAAAGATTTTTGCCATTAAGAGGAAATCTAAAACATCATAACAGTGTGTACTCAATATTGTTATCTTACATCTAGCGGTGAACTCAACAATGACTTAAGATCAGATCAAAGTGTCTAAGCTGAAGAAATGGGTTGTTACTAAAACACATGATTTGCAAGATCTAGTATATTTCAAACTTCCTTCTGATTTTTATGGACCATCTTGATCAAGACGCCGATCTTAGTAAGCATTTTACAATATAAAATAGTTATATCTTTGCAACAGAAACTCATGTATTTTTTATATCTTCATATTGTCATGTACAGGTACTACAACCACAAAACTCCATAGGTTTGTCAAATTATTTACTTCTTGTACCTTTCTTTTGAGCGACAAAATTATGAATATTTTTAGTGTTTTGAACGTGTTGAGATACTAAGGAAAAATTAAGGCTTACATATATAAGGCCCTATATACAAAACTGGGAAGAAAATAGAGATTAAACCATTAGGAATTCGTTGCTCCTTTAGCTTGCATCCATGGTAGGCCTGCATTGAAAAATACGACACTATAAGGTGCAAGGGAACCAGAGAGTATCTGGTGCTACCAAGACTTAGATGCTACCGTGATACGGGCATCTGGGCCATCGGATTCTTAAATCGGACGGCATCCAGGAGATGCGGGATCAGCTGGACCTGTGCGTGATTTTTGGACTCCTCGTAGGCTTTTTTGCAAACGTTGTAGAGTTGTCGAGAGCCGTCTGATCTGAGAATCCGACGGCACAAAATCTTGTATTACAGTAGCACCTAAAGATTGGTAGCACTAGATATTTTCCCGCAAGGGAACATTGGATTAGAAATACATCAACAAATTAACCCCGATCAAGTCTGTCGCAAACCTGACGTAGATGCTAAATGGATTGGATAATCTAATAGAAGGTTCTAGTTAAGAAAGAATATATTTGGAACAATACCAACTGGATCAAGCCAGCACGTAGTGGTAAACTGCTTACCGGCTGGAGGTGATGCTCACAGTCGAGCTAAGTCGAATACGTGACATGGAATACCATGAGTAGTTTGAGATCTCCTTGCGATGGCGCGAGGTGAATAGAGGTTGCCTGCTTTTCATGACTAATTAAGAGAGTAAGTTACCAATCTAACAATCTGTATAAGTCCAGATTTATGTACTACTTTTGAAAACGCATCCCTATCATTCATACACAGACTTGCTAGTTTTAGAAAAATCGAGCAATGATGAATGAGCGTCGGTATGACATCCAAATTCTCCAAGTTAGTCATATATTATCTGATAGATAATATCCACACATATTTAAGCTTCTACAATAAGGAATTAACACCTGATAAATAGCAAAAGATAATAATTCTCGAATACGCATCTTGGATGTATGCTTACCAGATTAACTACCGCACAAAGCATGCAGCCGATAGGGTGTCCTCCCGGGATTAGAGCTGGCGAGTAGTTCTTGTTCAGCGCCCTATGGCCCCTGCAGTGACGAAATCCTCCGACCTTTGACATGGATATAGCCAGGGCTGCCGCCATCAATCTAGCAGTTGGAGATCAGCAACACAATAATCAGATGGAAGTACATGGTCGAGTTAGATGTGGCCGATGTCGAACTGTCCGGCTACTTCTGCGGGGCGAGAATCCCTAAATATCCCTAAATTAGATTCTGTCAAATTTTGGTTCTCAATGTAAAATCCACTGGGTTTTTAAAATAGAAAAAATATAAATTATCCTACTACATACTCCCTTCCAGTTTAAAGGGTCTATCCCAAAAATCATAATTTTCCTATTTGTAAGGCTCATTGTCTTGAGAATATGACCATATAGCTATCCCTAAATTAGATTCTGTCAAATTTTGGTTCTCAATGTAAAATCAACCAATGCATGAAGGACCGAGGGGACCATGCATGTAGCATTAATATGTTGTATATCATATAATTAGGACCTCCTTTCTAACGAATTTTTGATGTGATTTGCAAGATGAACCCAATTAACCGGAAAAGAGGGAGTATTAGACTTAAGACATACAAAAAAATTCTTGCCAAGAAGGTATTTTTTTCCTGATAATGATCACCAATGGTATATATATACATTAGTTGGATCCTTGCCAGAACAATTATAATAAAGAGTTTGACGTTGATCCAATCCTTGTGGAAATATATAAGTAAGTCATGGATAAAGATACATATACTTGGGTTGCCAAACTACATATAATAACTTCCCAGGTGCACGGAAGCAATGGAAAATAGGCGCCTTTGCTGTGACATGAATAGTGAAGCACCATAAACCTTAGCCTACCAAATACTTTGACTTGACATGAACATTATAGTTGCTATAAATGGAAAAGTGAAGCGATGATTTGAAAACAGTAGATGACAACACCTTGTCAGCACACACATGTATCTTTTGTTTCTGAAAATCTTGAAGAAAAGACAGGTTTGGAGTGTCACAAACATAAATTACCTGCACTTTTTACAAAGAGTTACACATATATGTCATCTTCCATGTATAATAGTAGCTTCTTCCATGTATAATAGCGCATATGTATGTCTTTGAGGGTCTCTTCAAAAGTACGATTTAGAAAAAGATTTTTGCCATTAAGAGGAAATCTAAAACATCATAACAGTGTGTACTCAATATTGTTATCTTACATCTAGCGGTGAACTCAACAATGACTTAAGATCAGATCAAAGTGTCTAAGCTGAAGAAATGGGTTGTTACTAAAACACATGATTTGCAAGATCTAGTATATTTCAAACTTCCTTCTGATTTTTATGGACCATCTTGATCAAGACGCCGATCTTAGTAAGCATTTTACAATATAAAATAGTTATATCTTTGCAACAGAAACTCATGTATTTTTTATATCTTCATATTGTCATGTACAGGTACTACAACCACAAAACTCCATAGGTTTGTCAAATTATTTACTTCTTGTACCTTTCTTTTGAGCGACAAAATTATGAATATTTTTGGTGTTTTGAACGTGTTGAGATACTAAGGAAAAATTAAGGCTTACATATATAAGGCCCTATACAAAACTGGGAAGAAAATAGAGATTAAACCATTAGGAATTCGTTGCTCCTTCAGCTTGCGTCCATGGTAGGCCTGCATTGAACAATACGACACTATAAGGTGCAAGGGAACCGGAGAGTATCTGGTGCTACCAAGACTTAGATGCTACCGTGATACGGGCATCTGGGCCATCGGATTCTTAAATCGGACGGCATCCAGGAGATGTGGGATCAGCTGGACCTGTGCGTGATTTTTGGACTCCTCGTAGGCTTTTTTGCAAACGTGCGGAGTTGTCGAGAGCCGTCTGATCTGAGAATCCGACGGCACAAAATCTTGTATTACAGTAGCACCTAAAGATTGGAGCACTAGATATTTTCCCGCAAGGGAACATTGGATTAGAAATACATCAAAAAATTAACCCTGATCAAGTCTGTCGCAAACCTGACGTAGATGCTAAATGGATTGAATAATCTAATAGAAGGTTCTAGTTAAGAAAGAATATATTTGGAACAATACCAACTGGATCAAGCCAGCACGTAGTGGTGAACTGCTTACCGGCTGGAGGTGATGCTCACAGTCGAGCTAAGTCGAATACGTGACATGGAATACCATGAGTAGTTTGAGATCTCCTTGCGATGGCGCGAGGGGAATAGAGGTTGCCTGCTTTTCATGACTAATTAAGAGAGTAAGTAAGTTACCAATCTAACAATCTGTATAAGTCCAGATTTATGTACTACTTTTGAAAACGCATCCCTATCATTCATACACAGACTTGCTAGTTTTAGAAAAATCGAGCAATGATGAATGAGCGTCGGTATGACATCCAAATTCTCCAAGTTAGTCATATATTATCTGATAGATAATATCCACACATATTTAAGCTTCTACAATAAGGAATTAACACCTGATAAATAGCAAAAAATAATAATTCTCGAATACGCATCTTGGATGTATGCTTACCAGATTAACTACCGCACAAAGCATGCAGCCGGTAGGGTGTCCTCCTGGGATTAGAGCCGCCAAATAGTTCTAATTAACGCCCTATGGGCCCTGCAGTGACGAAATCCTCCGACCTTTGACATGGATATAGGCAGGGCTGCCGCCATCAATCTAGTAGTTGGAGATCAGCAACACAATAATCAGATGGAAGTACATGGTCGAGTTAGATGTGGCCGATGTCGAACTGTCCGGCTACTTCTGCGGGGCGAGAATCCGTCCAGCATGAGCATCAAAGACGGAGGCACGTGCCTTCTCCGCACCTTGCACTGCCGTATTTGGAGACTTGAAGGGACGATTAGATGTGCTTTTATATTCATCTCTTTTTAATTACGGGAGGCGAGGAGTGTACCTCACACGCGGGTGGAAGAGATGCATGGATTTGTAACACACATGGATTCTCCATGAGTTTTGTATTCAGCATGAGCCCTCATGTTCTTGCGGATGTACATATTTTGGATGCTTTACGGATCAAGTATTTTAATCTGTAATATGGAAGGATGTGTGCTGGCTCGTTTCCAGATTGATATTCCTGCATCGTAGAAAAAGAAGTCCAAATTGATTGATATGCTAAAATAATCAGTTTTGCTAGAACTCATCTAGATGAGATATAATTTGGTCTCATTTACTTTTTATAGTCATTGGATGTGGTGCTATAAGATGCGTGTGTGCTGACGTGGGTTGTATCTATTCTTGTTTTCAAAGTGAATGAGACCAAATTATATCTTATCTAAATGAGTTCTAGGTACTCCCAAAATAATACATGCCATGAACAGTTATATTGTTCTGCTCGGACTCCTTTTTAGTGTGGGTTGCTTGGACTCTTCTAGTTGGCAGCCATCAACGCCTGATTGTCTCGGACAGACTTATTTTCTAATAAAAAAGGCCTATGAATTGGATGATAGACGTGTCAAACTATATTGTGTGACATGCCAAATAGTTGTACATGACTATGTTTGTATGTAACGCTATAACCTTGAAATCTAAGCCGTTAAAATGTAAAATTAACAATTGAGATAATTTAATCTATGTGGATGAATGTGGTGGCTTATTTGACTTATGCTTTAATTATATAATAGAATAATAGATAAAGCAAAAATAGTATTTTCTGTCTGTTTTTTGAATTATCCATGCAATAAAAATTACATCGAAAATAAAAGTTCTCCAAATGCCCTGAAATTGAAGTATGATTTTTTCTGGAATATTTGAGAATATCTGGCACTGAGAACACAGCAGGGGGAGCAAGCACCTGGCCACAAGGGTCCAGAATGCGCCTACCCCCTGGGTGCGCCCCCTGCCTCGTGGCCCCATGGTGGCTCCCCTCCACTTATTCCAGCCACCACACACTCCTTCTTCCTTCCAAAAAAATCACCAACCAGCTCAAGCACGAGTTTTAGCTCATCTTGCTGCCATTTTTGATCTCCTTGCTCAAAGCTCCACTCACAAAACTGCTTTGGGGGATTGTTCTTCGGTATGTGACTCCTCCAATAGTCCAATTAGTTTTTGTTCTAGTGCTTTATTCATTGCAAATTTTTGCTGCCTAGGTGACCCTATTCTTGAGCTTGCATGTCAAATTTATATAGTCCCAAGTAGTTCTAATGCATGATATAGTCTCTAGGCACTTGTGGGAGTAGTTGCTATCAATTTTGTTGAGTTTGGTTCACTTTTATTTGAAGTTACTAAAAATTTCAGAAATTTTTCAGAGGGAGAAATATGTTTAGGAAAATGTACCAAGATGGTTCTTCAAGGAAGCAAGGACCCAGGCCCGCAATGCGTGAGCCGGACCATGAGCTACCCAGAGAAGCTCAAGTGCGGCCTTGTGAATGGTCGTCAAAGGATTTCATGGTCCGAGCAGGAATTAAGGAGGAATTTGACGCGTATGTGCGCAATGCTGAACTCGAGGGCTTCATGATTGATAAGTGCCCTCAGTATTATCTTCTAACTGATTCCTTTGTGAGAAGGTTCAAAATTTCATCTTCACGTAATTCTCACACTATCCTATTTGATCTTTACGATAAATCTTATATTATGGACTTACAAGATTTTAATACTGCTTGTAAACTTCCGCAGTGGGGTAGTTTCAGTGAACCTCGCAAATCTGAGTTTAGGGATTTTCTTGCTAGTATCACAGTGGGGAATCTAGAGATATAACACAAGCTACCATATGGACCATTCATTTTCTTGCTATACATTATTTTGCTCTCTTTATAGGTAGATGCATAAATGGTAAGGATGAGGAATGTCACATGTGCGTCCCTGATCTTAGTGTTCTCAGAAGTGTTGTGTTAGGAGATAAACAATATAACTTGGGGGCTATCGTTGCACGAAGGTTGCATAATAATGGTTTAAGTGGAGACCTTTTTGGTGGAATTTATGCAACCCGTATGGCTAATTGTCTTGAGATACCCATACCTGAAAGTGATATGGAATTGCCTCCCGCTTATCTAGATTACGAGAGGAACGAACAACCTCTCCAGTACCGACTAATGTTTGACAGGCGCCGCATTTTCCATGTTGCTCTCCCTGCTCCTACTTTCTTTGACTTTCAGACAAAAGGGAGACATATTATAACCAGGGAGGAGGCGAACGAGTATAAGAGGAGGACAGAGACAGCTCGCCTCCAAGCGGCAGCTCATGAGGCAATAGCTGCTGCATCACAGTACAACCCCAATTACAACTTTGGATATCCGCCGGGCCAGCCGTGGCCATAGACCAACTTAGGCCAAAAGCCTAAGCTTGGGGGGGAGTACGTATTTCTCACCGACATTACATTCATGTTCACACACTCATTGCTAGTTGTCGGTGCTCATACTTTTTCATTGTACTATCCATCCTAGTTTATTTTCTTTTCTCGCCTTCTTCTTGTGTGTTTGAAAAACCTTAAGAAAAACCAAAAAAAAAATTAGTTATAGCTTTCTTCTAGTTTACTTTCCATGCTTGTAGTAGTAATACTTAAAAGAAAATCCAAAAAGATTTCTTGTTCTTCTTTTGCTTGTTGGGAGCTTTCCCGTGTAAATAGTTTTATTTCTTTTCTTTTCTTTGCGGGTCGAGAGAAGAAGACCATAATAAAAATGTTGAAGTGGCTCTTATATGCATTATTGTAGATTTAACCAAGGGCCCATATTACCTTGTCTTCTCATTTGTACCAGATGCTTGCAGATTTCAGCTTAGTCCAATGCACGTGCACTATTATTATGATACTCACCGTTCGGTCGTGCAAGTGAAAGTCAATAATGATGATATATTATGGACCGATTGAGATGAGAAAAGTTGGTATGAACTCGACCTCTCTTGTTTTTGTAAATATGATTAGTTCATCGTTCCTGATTCAGCCTATTATGAATAAACATGTTTGCATGACAATTAGAGATTATAGTTGCCCATGCCATGCTTAATTTGCTAGGAGTTTATAATGGTTTACCTTGCGTGCCAACATGCTATTAAAATGGTTGTGATGTGGTATGATAGGGTGGTATCCTCCTTTGAATGATTCAAGTGACTTGACTTGGCACATGTTCACACATGTAGTTGAAACAAATCAACATAGCATTCATGATATTTATGTTCATGGTGGATTATATCCTACTCATGCTTGCACTCAATGTTCATTAATTTTAATGCATGTTCATGACTGTTGTCGCTCTCTAGCTGGTCGCTTCCCAGTCTCTTTCTAGCCTTCACTTGTACTAAGCGGGAATACTGTTTGTGCATCCACTTCCATAAACCCCAAAGTTATTCCATATGAGTCCACTATACCTTCCTATATGCGGTATCTACCTGCCGTTCCAAGTAAATTTGTATGTGCCAAACTCTAAACCTTCAAATAAAATTTTGTTTTGCATGCTCGAATAGCTCATGTACCAACTAGGGTTGTCTGTATCTTCCATGCTAGGCGGGCTATTCTCAAGAGGAGTGGACTCCGCTCCTCACTCACGAGAAAATGGCTGGTCACCGAGATGCCCGGTCTCATGCTTTAAGCCAATCAAATCGAAATAATTGCAAACAAAACTCCCCCAGGATTGTTGTTAGTTGGAGGCACCCGTTGTTTCGGACAAGCCATGGATTGATGTTTGTTGGTGGAGGGGGAGTATAAACTTTACCATTCTATTTGGGAACCGCCTATGATGTGTGTAGCATGGAAGGTATCGAGATTTCTCGGTTGTTATGTTGACAATGAAAGTACGCCGCTCAAAATATTATTTATCTCTATTTCAAAAATCGAGCTCTAGCACCTCTACAAATCCCTCCTTCCCTCTGCCAAGGGCCTGTCTATTTACTTTTATGTTGAGTCATCACCCTCTTATTAAAAAGCACCAGTTGGAGAGCACCGTTGTCATTTGCATCCATTAGTATTAATTTATATTGGGTATGACTATGACTGGATCTCTTTTACCATGAATTGCAATGTTTAGTCAGTCCTTGATCTTCAAAGGTGCTCTGCATTTATGTTTTGCATTCTCAGAAAGGGCTAGCAAGATACCATCTTGTTATATCATATTATGATTGTTTTGAGAAAGTGTTGTCATCCGAGATTTATTATTATTGCTCGCTAGTTGATTATGTCATTGATATGAGTAAACATGAGACTTAAATGTTATTGTGAATATGGTTAGTTCCTTGCTGAAAACTTGAATGCTGGCTTTACATATTTACAACAACAAGAGCAAACAGAGTTTGTAAAAGTTTTTATTTATCACTTTCAGTTTGTCAACTGAATTGCTTGAGGACAAGCAAAGGTTTAAGCTTGGGGGAGTTGATACGTCTCCGTCGTATCTACTTTTCCAAACACTTTTGCCCTTGTTTTGGACTCTAACTTGCATGATTTGAATGGAACTAACCCGGACTGACGCTATTTTTAGCAGAATTGCCATGGTGTTGTTTTTGTGCAGAAATAAAAGTTCTCGGAATGACCTGAAACTTCACGGAGATTATTTTTGAAATTAATAAAAAATACTGGCGAAAGAATCAAGGCCAGGGGGCCCACACCCTGTCCACGAGGGTGGGGGCGTGCCTACCCCCCTGGGCGCGCCCCCTACCTCGTGGGCCCCCTGGTGCTCCACCGACCTCAAATCCAACTCTATATATTCACGTTCGGGGAGGAAAGAATCAGAGAGAAGAATTCATCGCGTTTTACGATACGGAGCCGCCGCCAAGCCCTAAACTCTCTCGGAAGGGCTGATCTGGAGTCCGGTCGGGGCTCTGGAGAGGGGAATCCATCACCGTCGTCATCATCAACCTTCCTCCATCACCAATTTCATGATGCTCACCGCCGTGCGTGAGTAATTCCATCGTAGGCTTGCTGGACGGTGATGGGTTGGATGAGATTTATCATGTAATCGAGTTAGTTTTGTTAGGGTTTGATCCCTAGTATCCACTATGTTCTGAGATTCATGTTGCTATGGCTTTTCTATGCTCAATGCTTGTCACTAGGGCCCGAGTGCCATGATTTCAGATATGAACCTATTATGTTTTCATGAATATATGTGAGTACTTGAACCTATCTTGCAAGTCTATAGTCACCTATTATCTGTTATGATCCGTTAACCCCGAAGTGACAATAATCGGGATCCTTACCGGTGATGACCGTAGTTTGAGGAGTTCGTGTATTCACTAACTATTAATGCTTTGGTCTGGTACTCTATTAAAAGGAGGCCTTAATATCCCTTAGTTTCCAATAGGACCCCGCTGCCACGGGAGGGTAGGACAAAAGGTGTCATGCAAGTTCTTTTCCATAAGCACGTATGACTATATTCGGAATACATGCCTACATTACATTGATGAACTGGAGCTAGTTGTGTGTCACCCTATGTTATAATTGTTGCATTAATAATCGCATCTGACATAATTCCTACGAGCTTTTCACATATTGTTCTTTGCTTAGTTACTTTCCGTTGCCACTGTTACAATTACTACAAAACTGCTACTGTTACCTTTGCCACTGTTACCCTTACTTCCATACTACTTTGCTACTAAATACTTTGCTGCAGATACTAAGTTATCCAGGTGTGGTTGAATTGACAACTCAACTGCTAATACTTGAGAATATTCTTTGGCTCCCCTTGTGTCGAATCAATAAATTTGGGTTGAATACTCTACCCTCGAAAACTGTTGTGATCCCCTATACTTGTGGGTTATCAATCATGCATATTACAATTGAAAAAAATACATACACACATACAAAAAACATGTAAAAATGCATACATACATATATGAACATACATCAAAAACATACATATATCTAAAAAATACATACATACATATATGAAAATCTAAAAACATGTAAAAAAATAGCATGTATAACTAAAAAGTTACATTTAGCGGCGACGGCGAGGCAGGAGCGGCACGCGGCGGGGCAGGGGCGGTGCGCGGCGACGGCATCGGGCGAGAACGACGGCGAGGGCGCGGGTGACGGCGTCGGGGTAGGAGCAGCGCGCGGCGAGGAAGGGGCGGCGCGCGGCGACGGCTTCGGGCGAGGGCGCGGGCGATGGCGATGACGGGCGCGAGCGACGGCGACGGCGGGGGCAGCGGGCGGCGTCGGGGCAGCCTCGCGGCGTCGATGTCGTCGAGGGGTCGTCGGGGGCAACTGCAAGATGAAGATGAAAATTTTCACAAGTGCTGGTTATATACCCAGAACTCTGAAAAGGTTGAAAATTGGCATGGTATTATCATTTCAGTCACATAGCATGTGCTAAAAAGTTGAGAGGGTTACGGCAAAAACTAGATGCACTTCGTGTACAAAATGGACAATCTCTTTCGAAGTATCAGGGTTCAGACGAAAACTCATCTGTTACAAAGGGATTTCATTTTTTTGAACTTATTTGAACTCTAGAATTTTTGCATGTTCAAAATGCAGCATTCAAAGCCACATCATCAATTCTCAACCCTTTCTGACTTCATTTGTTATTTTCATGCATTTACTGATTTTTTTAGCTATAAGACCCTGAAATTCAAAAGCATTTCAAATGAACTCTGAAAAGGCTGAAATTTGGCATGGTATCATCATTTCACCCACATAGCATGTGCTAAAAAGGTGAGTGGGTTACGGCAAAAACTAGATGCACTTCGTGTACAAAATGGACAATCTCTTTCGAAGTATCAGGGTTTCAGACGAAAACTCATCTGTTACAAAGGGATTTCATTTTTTTGAACTTATTTGAACTCCAGACTTTTTGTGTGTTCAAAATGCACCATTCAAAGCCACATCATCAATTTTCAACCCTTTCTGACTTCATTTGTTATTTTTCATGCATTTACTGATTTTTTTGAGCTATAAGACCCTGAAATTCAAAAGCATTTCAAATGAACTCTGAAAAGGTTGAAATTTGGCATGGTATCATCATTTCACCCACATAGCATGTGCTAAAAAGTTGAGAGGGTTACGGCAAAAACTAGATGCACTTCGTGTACAAAATGGACAATCTCTTTCGAAGTATCAGGGTTTCAGACGAAAACTCATCTGTTACAAAGGGATTTCATTTTTTTGAACTTATTTGAACTCCAGAATTTTTGTGTGTTCAAAATGCACCATTCAAAGCCACATCATAAATTTTCAACCCTTTCTGACTTTATTTGTTATTTTTCATGCATTTACTGATTTTTGTTGAGCTATAAGACCCTGAAATTCAAAAGCATTTCAAATGAACACTGAAAAGGTTGAAATTTGGCATGGTATCATCATTTTACCCAAATAGCATGTGCTAAAAAGTTGAGAGGGTTACGGCAAAAACTAGATGCACTTCGTGTACAAAATGGACAATCTCTTTCGAAGTATCAGGGTTTCAGACAACAACGCATCTGTTACAAAGGGATTTCATTTTTTTGCACTTATTTGAACTCCAGACTTTTTGTGTGTTCAAAATGCACCATTCAAAGCCACATCATCAATTTTCAACCCTTACATCCATTGCCGGTTCATCTGCGTGCATTATATATAATTATATGTGTCAAAAACCATTACAGGTTCACATGGATAGATAAGTGACCAAATTAATAGTAGTTCATCATCACATTAAAACCAAAGTACATACATAGTTCAAATTGAACAACATATAGCTCTCCAGAGCATCTAGTTAAACCATACAATGAAACTATGTAAAACCTTCCAATGTAACAACAAATGCGATCATAATCACAACCAAGGTAACAATTGATCCAACGGCATAATGATACCAAGCCTCGGTATGAATGGCATGTTTTCTAATCTTTCTAATCTGCAACCGCATTGCATCCATCTTGATCTTGTGATCATCGACGACATCCGCAACATGCAACTCCAATATCATCTTCTCCTCCTCAATTTTTTATTTTTTCTAGCAAGTAATTGTTTTCTTCTTCAACTAAATTTAACCTCTCGACAATAGGGTCGGTTGGAATTTCTGGTTCAACTACCTCCTACATAAATAAAATCTATGTCACATTGGTCGGCATAATTGTCATAAACAATAAATGAACCAAATAGTTATAAAAAGATATTATATACCACATCCGAATCATAGACAGGACGAGGGCCGACGGGGGCGGATACCAAAACCATCTCACTATATAATAACAAGCAATATTTAAAGTAAGAAAATTAGACAAGTATCTACCTAAAGTAAGAATATTTTTTCTTTCAGAAAAAAGATAAGAACAAGAGGCTCACCACGGTGGTGCCGGCGACGAGATCGGCGCAGGAGATCGACGGCGGTGAAGACGGGGACGGTGACAGACCGCTAAACCTATGCAAATCTTGGGGAAAATGGAGCTTGGAGGTCGAGCTTCGAGAGGAGAAAGCTTAACTAGTGTGGCTCGGGTATTTCATCAAACACCTCATGTGCATAGGAGGTGAGCTAGAGCACCCAAATGCCCTCCCCTCGCCGGCCAGAAAAATAGAGCACTGTGGAGTGCTCTGCTTCAGTGATGGGGTATATATAGGCAGCTCATTTGTCCCGGTTCATGCCTACAGCCAGGACTAAAGCTCCACCTTCTGTCCCGGTTCTAGCCACGAACCGGGACCAATGTATGTGGGCCAGGAGCGAGGCCCATTGGTCCCGGTTCGTGCCAGGAATCGGGACAAATGGGTCCAGACGAACCGGGACCAATGACGACGAGGCCCCGGCCGGCCCCTTGGGCTCACGAACTGGGACGTATGCCCCCATGGGTCCCGGTTCGTGACTGAACCGGGACTAATGGGCTGGCCAGGCCCGAACCAAAGCCCTATTTTCTACTAGTGTAGCAACCCACAGGTACCAATATGAGGTTTTGGGACAAAGATTGGATACAAGAGATGAACTAGGGTTTGAGAGGAGATGGTGTTGGTGAAGATGTTGATGGAGATTGACCCCCTCCCGATGAGAGGATCGATGGTGATGACGATGGTGATGATTTCCCCCTCCCGGAGGGATGTTTCCCCGGCAGAACAGCTCCGCGGGAGCCCTAGATTGGTTTCGCCAGGTTCCGCCTCGTGGCGGCGGTGCTTTGTCCCGAAAGCTTCCTCCTGATTTTTTCTAGGATGCAAGACTTCATATAGCAGAAGATGGGCACCGGAGGCCTACCAGGGGCCCACAAGACAGGGGGCGCGCCCAGGGGGTAGGGCGCGCCCCCACCCTCATGGCCAGGGTGTGGGCCCCCTCTGGTTGATTCTTTCGCCAATATTTTTTATATATTCCAAAACATGCCTCCGTGAAGTTTCAAGACTTTTGGAGTTGTGCAGAATAGGTGTCTAAAATTTGCTCCTTTTCCATCCCAGAATTCCAGCTGCCGGCATTCTCCCTCTTCATGTAAACCTTGTAAAATAAGAGAGAATAGGCATAAGTATTGTGACATAATGTGTAATAACAACCCATAATGTAATAAAATATCGATATAAAAGCATGATGCAAAATGGACGTATCAACTCCCCCCTGGTAAAATATGTCCACATGTTTAGAGACAGAGGTGTCGATAAAATAAAATACGGACATGAGGGCATCATGATCATTCTTATAACAGCAACATATATATATGTTGTCATATGATTTCTTATGCTAAAGTAACAATCTATTCACAATGTCAAGTATGAATCAGAAACTTCATTGAGAACCAACAAACTATAGTCTCAGTCATTGAAGCAATTGCAATTTATCATAACATCGGAAAGAGTCAATATAAGAGCTTTTCAGCAAGTCCACATACTCAACCATCATTTAGTCTTTCACAATTGCTAACACTCACACAATACTTATGGGTATGAAGTTTTAATCGCACATAGAGAAAGATAGGGGCTTATAGTGTTGCCTCCCAACCTTTTACCTCAAGGGTAATGTCAACAATAATAGTTCATGATAACTTACGTCCAATTGGATATATATAAATCAGGATCTTTCCAACACAATGTGCTTGCCAAATGATAAAATGTAAAAAGGAAAGGTGAAGATCACCATGACTCTTGTATAAGGTACAAGACAAGAATGAAAGATAGGCCCTTCGCAGAGGGAAGCAGAGGTTGTCATGTGCTTTTATGGTTGGATGCACGAAATCTTAATGCAAAAGAACGTCACTTTATATTGCCACTTGTGATATGGACATTTATTATACAGTTCGTCACTTTTATTGCTTCCAGATCACAAGATTGTTTAAAGCTTATTTTCTCCACATTAATAAATCATGCATATTTACAGAGCAATTTTTATTGCATGCAACAATGACAACTTACTTGAAGGATCTTACTCAATCCATAGGTAGATATGGTGGACTCTCATGGCAAACCGGTTTTAAGGATATTTGGAAGCACAAGTAGTATCTCTACTTGGTGCAATGAATGTGGCTAGCATGAGGGGGAAAGGCAAGCTCAACATGTTGGATGATCCATGACAATATACTTTATTTCGGATATAAGAAAACATAACCCAGTACATTGTCTTCCTTGTCAAACATCAACTTTTTACCATGTCATATTTTAATGAGTGTTCACAATCATAAAAGATGTCCAAGATAGTAAATTTATATGTGAAAACCTCTCTTTATTTATTACTTCCTATTAATTGCAACGATGACCAAAACTATGTTTGTCAACTCTCAACAACTTTTATTCATCATACTCTTTTATATGTGAAGTCATTACTCTCCATAAGATCAATATGATCTCTGTAATTCTTTTTATTCTTTTTTTTATTTTTATTCCCTCGAGATCATAGCTAGATAATCAAGCCCTTGACTCAAAACAAATCGTTATTATATATATAGCTCACGGACTCGATTAGATAAAAGGATCATAAAGCATAACTCAAAACTAGATCATACTAAAACTTTATTCGACTAGATGAAGATATTACTAAAAGGATCGAACTAAGAAAAATGGTAAAGATAAGAGTGTGATGGTGATACGATACCAGGGCACCTCCCCCAAGCTTGGCAGTTGCCAAGGGGAGTGCCCATACCCGATACTCAGTTCTCCTTTGAGGTGAAGGAGATGGGGGTGATGATGGAGTGTCGCACATCGAGCGTAGGAGATCCTCCAATATGCTCCTTCAATAAAATATTTTCACGTGTGAGATACTTGTTTGTATGCGAGCTAACTCAATCATCTTGAAAGCTTCAATCTCAGTTGGGGTAAGAAGATTGTGATGAGGTTGAAGGATGTCTTCTTCTGCTGCTGTCGGAGCTTGATCCTCCATGGCCTTCTTGATCCTATCATCCTTGTTGATCTCCCCGGGTTCTTCTCTCTTCAGCTCTATCTTCATTAGCCAAGCATCGTTGCCCTCATTGTTGGAGGAGGCGGACGACATGATGCCTGGCCTTCACAACTCCGGCAGAAAATAGCTCGAGAGAAAAGCAGAGGATATTTGCGTGGTACCGTGGTCAAAACCTTCGGGGGGTTATATAATCAATTTTTACCGACAAAAAGAAGTATCGTGCAAGAAAACGGAGTCCAGAGGGCACACGAGGTGCCCACAAGGCAGGGGGCGCGCCCAGGGTGGTAGGGCGCGCCCTCCACCCTCGTGGATGCCTCGTGTCCCTTTCGGACTACTTCTTGTTTTCCTATTTTATTAAATATTCCAAAACGGAGAAAAATTGCTAATAGAACTGTTTTGGAGTCGGTTTACTTACTGTACCACATACCTATTATTTTTCGGAGTCTGAAACATTCTGGAAAGTATCCCTTATGTATTCCTCCGGGGTTACGGTTTCAATAACATTGGTTTCAACATTTATGGGATTACCTGAGATATAATGTTTGATTCTTTAACCGTTCACCACCTTCGGATTTGTGCCTTCGAAGTTGTTGAATTTTATGGCACCGGAACGATAGACCTCCTCGATAAAGTAAGGACCTTCCCATTTAGAGAGGAGTTTCCCTGCAAAAAATCTTAAACGGGAGTTATATAGCAAAGCATAATCACCAACATTAAACTCACGCTTTTGTATCCTTTTGTCATGCCATCTTTTAACTTTTTCTTTAAACAGTTTGGCATTCTCATAGGCCTGGTTTCTCCACTCATCAAGTGAGCTAATGTCAAATAGTCTCTTATCACCAGCAAGTTTGAAATCATAATTGAGCTCTTTAATGGCCCAATATGCCTTATGTTCTAGTTCGAGAGGTAAGTGACATGCTTTTCCATAAACCATTTTATACGAAGAAATACCCATAGGATTTTTATATGCAGTTCTATAGGCCCATAATGCATCATCAAGTTTCTTAGACCCATTCTTTCTAGATCTATTAAAAGTCTTTTCCAAAATTAATTTGATCTCTCTATTACTCAACTCTACTTGACCACTAGACTGTGGGTGGTATGGAGATGTAATTATTTGATTAACATCATACTTAGCAAGCATTATACGAAAAGCACCATGAATAAAATGTGAACCACCATCAGTCATTAAATATCTCGGGACTCCAAACCTTGGAAAAATAACTTCTTGAAGCATCTTAATAGAGGTGTTATGATCAGCACTACTAGTTGGAATAGCTTCTACCCACTTAGTAATGTAATCAACAGCAACTAAAATATGTCTAGACCCATTAGAGGAAGGAAACGGTCCCATATAATCAAAGCCCCAAACATCAAATGGTTCAATAACAAGTGAATAGTTCATAGGCATTTCTTGACGTCTACTAATATTACCAATTCTTTGACATTCATCACAAGACAAGAAAAACTTACGGGCATCTTTGAAGAGAGTAGGCCAAGAAAAACCGGATTGCAATGCCTTATGTGTAGTTCTATCTCCAGCGTGGTGTCCTCCATAAGCCTCGGAGTGACACTTGCGTGGGATCTGTTCCTGTTCATGCTCAGGTACACAACGTCTAATGACACCATCTACTCCTTCTTTATAAAGGTGTGGGTCATCCCAGAAGTAATGTCTTAAATCATAAAAAACTTTTTCTTTTGCTGGTATGTGAAACTAGGTGGTATAAATTTAGCAACAATGTAATTAGCATAATCAGCATACAATGGAGCAGTACGAGAAGCATTTATAACAGCTAATTGTTCATCAGGAAAGCTATCATCAATAGGGAGTGGGTCATCAAGAACATTCTCTAACCTAGACAAGTTGTCTGCAATGGGGTTCTCAGCTCCCTTTCTATCACTAATATGCAAATCAAATTCTTGTAGCAAGAGAACCCATCTAATAAGTCTAGGTTTAGCATCTTTCTTTTCCATAAGATATTTAATAGCAGCATGATCAGTGTGAACAGTTACTTTAGAATCAACAATATAAGGTATGAACTTATCACAAGCAAATACAACAGCTAAAAATTCTTTTTCAGTAGTAGCATAATTTCTCTGGGCACTGTCTAGAGTTTTACTAGCATATTGGATAACATTTAATTTCTTATCAACTCTTTGTCCTAGAACAGCACCTACAACATAATCACTAGCATCACACATAATTTCAAAGGATAAATTCCAATCAGGTGGCTGAACTATAGGTGTAGAAATCAAGGCTTTCTTAAGTATTTCAAATGCTTCTACACAATCATCATCAAAGGCAAAAGGAACATCTTTTTGTAAGAAATTAGTCAGAGGCCTATAAATTTTTGAGAAGTCTTTAATGAACCTCCTATAAAAACCGGCATGACCAAGGAAACTTCTTATACTTTTAATGTCCTTAGGGCACGGCATCTTTTCAATAGCATAAACTTTAGCTTTATCAACTTCAATACCTCTTTCAAAAAATTTATGCCCCAAGACAATACCTTCATTAACCATAAAGTGGCACTTCTCCCAATTCAAGACAAGATTAGTTTCTTCACATCTCTGCAAAACTCGATCAAGGTTGCTTAAGCAATCATCAAAAGAAGTTTCATATATGGAGAAATCATCCATGAAAACCTCAACAATCTTTTCACAAAAGTCAGAGAATATAGCAGTCATACATCTTTGAAATGTAGCAGGTGCATTACATAAACCAAAAGGCATACGTCTATAAGCAAAGGTACCGAAAGGGCAAGTAAAAGTGGTCTTTTCTTGATCCTCTTTTGACACAGGTATTTGAGAGAAACCAGAATAACTGTCTAGAAACCAAAAATGTGTATGTTTGGATAATCTTTATAGCATTTGATCAATAAAAGGTAAAGGGTAATGATCCTTTTTAGTAGCTTTATTTAGTTTGCGGAAATCAACTACCATTCTATAACATGTAACAATTCTTTGTGGGATCAATTCATCTTTATCATTAGGAACAACAGTAATACCTCCCTTCTTAGGGACACAATGGACATGACTTACCCACTGACTATCAGCAATGGGATAAATTGTACCTGCCTCTAGAATCTTTAGTATTTCTTTTCTTACCACTTCTTTCATCTTAGGATTTAACTGTTGTTGGTGATCAACAACCGGTTTAGCGTCTTTCTGCAATTTTATTTTGTGCTGGCATAGAGTGGGACTAATGCCCTTAAGATCATCAAGAGCATATCCAATAGCCGCACGGTGCTTCTTCAGAGTTTTCAATAATTTCTCTTCTTCTTGCTCTCAAGGGTTAGCCCTAATAATAACAGGATATATCTTCTTTTCATCAACATAAGCATATTTAAGAGTATCAGGTAATGGATTAAGCTCAAACACTGGATCACCCTTGGGTGGAGGAGGATCCCCTAGAATTTCAACAGGCAAGTTGTGTTTCAGAATAGGTCCCTGTTTAAAGAATACTTCATCTATTTCCCTTCTTTCATTCATAAAGATATCATTTTCATGGTCTAGCAAATATTGTTCTAAAGGATCATTAGGAGGCACGGCAATAGAAGCAAGACCAATAATTTCATCTTTACTAGGCAATTCTTTATCATGAGGTTGTCTACGAAATTTAGCAAAATTAAAATCATGAGACATATCTCCTAAAACAATAGTAACAACATCCTTTTCGCACTCTATCCTAGCATTAACAGTATTCAAGAAGGGTCTACCGAATATAATGGGACAAAAGTTATCTTGTGGGGAAGCAAGAAGAAGAAAATCAGTAGGATATTTAATTTTCCCACATAAGACTTCAACATCTCTAACAATCCCAACCGGTGAGATAGTATCTCTATTGGCAAGCTTAATAGTAACATCAATATCTTCTATCTCAGCAGGTGCAATATCATGCATAATTTCTTCGTATAAAGAATAAGGTATTGCACTGACACTAGCACCCATATACATAAACCATGATAGAAATGATCTCCTATTTTAACAGAAACAACAGACATGCCAACAACTGGCCTATGTTTATTTTTAGTATCGGGTCTAGCAATTCTAGCAGCTTCATCACAGAAGTAAATAACAGGCCCATCAATATTATCGGCCAAGAGATCTTTAACCATATTAATACTAGGTTCAACTTTAATTTTCTCACAGGGTGTAGGTGTTCCAGTATTACTTTTACGAACCACAGTTGAAGCTTTAGCATGATCCTTTATTCTAACAGGGAAAGGTGGTTTCTCAGTATAAGCGGTAGGAACAATAGGATCAACATTATAAGTTATAGTCTTTTCTTCAACTTTAATAGGTTCAACTACTTTTACTTCAATGGGAGGATGATATTTAAACCACTTATCCTTAGGGAGATCAACATGAGTAGCAAATGATTCACAGAAAGAAGCTACTATCTCAGAGTCAAGTCCATATTTAGTGCTAAATTCACGAAAAACATCGGTATCCATAAAAGATTTAACACAATCAAACTTAGGTGTTATACCTGACTCCTTACCTTCGTCGAGATCCCAATCTTCAGAGTTGCGTTTAATTCTTTCCTATAAATCCCATTTGAATTCAATAGTCTTCATCATAAAAGAACCAGTGCAAGAAGTATCGAGCGATTATTGAGGGAAAGCCGAGCATAAAATTTTTGATAATAATTTCTCTTGAGAGCTCATGATTGGGGAATGAATATAACATTGACTTAAGCTGCCCCCATGCTTGAGCGATGCATTCTCCTCCACGAGGCCAAAAATTATATATATAATTACGATCACGATGAACAAGATGCATAGGATAAAACTTCTGATGAAATTCCAATTTCAATCGGTTGTAGTTCCATGATCCCATATCATCACATAACCAAAACCATGCCAATGCCTTTCCCTTCAAAGATAATGGGAAGACCTTCTTCTTGATAACATCCTCGGGCATACCTGCAAGCTTAAATAACCCACAAACTTCATCCACATAGATTAGGTGCAAATCGGGATGCAATGTTCCATCTCCTGTAAAAGGATTAGCTAGCAATTTCTCTATCATACCCGAAGGAATTTCAAAGTAAACATTTTCAGTAGGTTCAGTAGGTTGAGGAGCAACTCTTTGCTCTACTGATCGGGTGAAGATACCCCGAACAAGCCCCTCAAAGGATTATGTTCCATAGTAACAAGTGACAGTAAATTTCAGCACACTATATAAGTTTTTCCTTACCAAATTCCACCTACCAAAGGCGCTTCACTCCCCGGCAATGGCGCCAGAAAAGAGTCTTGATGACCCACAAGTATAGGGGATCTATCGTAGTCGTTTCGATAAGTAAGAGTGTCGAACCCAACGAGGAGCAGAAGGAAATGTCAAGCTGTTTTCGGTAAAGTATTCTCTCCAAGTACTAAAATTATCGGTAACAATACAAGAAATATGTCAACTAGTGTCCTTATCTTAGTGACCCTAGTTGAATTGGTAGTAAATCCACAGCCATTTCGCTTGGAAGGGCTCAAACCCTGAAATTGCCTTACACCAAATGGTCATAAAGCAGAAAAGAGTGGTCGATGACCTTATTTCTACCTGATTACGACCAATATAAATGGTCATGAGGTTGTGAACGTGGATGCATTAGTACTTATTG
The DNA here is from genome assembly GCF_002575655.3 of Aegilops tauschii subsp. strangulata. Classification (NCBI taxonomy): domain Eukaryota; kingdom Viridiplantae; phylum Streptophyta; class Magnoliopsida; order Poales; family Poaceae; genus Aegilops; species Aegilops tauschii. The sequence goes on from NC_053037.3 coordinate 504,042,527, forward strand.
CTATGACTTGGCGCCACCTCATTAGTTTTGCCTATGTGTAATGTCCAGGTGTCAATTTTTGCCCTAGGTTGTGAAGCAACCTATATTTTTGTCATTCCGAAAATTCCCAAAAAATCTCATAAATTCTTTGGGTCATATCTTTGTCAAATATGTAAAAATCCTTCCTTGCCTAGTTCAAAATTAATTCAACAATATTCATTTTCCTATTCTGTTCACAACAGCATTTTATGAAGGAAGTGCTATTTATATATTCTTGATTGCCCTCGAAATTTTTGGGCACTTTTTGCTATCCAAATCATTGCCTCATGACAAAATTCAGCTCCATTTGCCCAGCAAATCTTCCTCGGCGAATTTCCAAAGTTTTTGTCCACCTAGAAGCATTGTGAAGGAAGTACCATTTTTATATATCCAAATGACATGAAATTTATACAGTTCCTTCATATGCCCAAATTATCACCCTCCTCCAAATTGCAGCTCAGTCAAATCATCTATGTGAGCCCAGGTTCAATTTATATTTTATGGCCAGATTGGCACGTTGCAAAGCAAGTGTTATCTAGACCACTCCTATTACCCTCAAACTTTTTGGGCACTCTTCCATACCCAAATAATTGCCACATGATAATATTCAGCTCCATTTTCCTGGTAAATCTTTGTCAGGAAATTTCCAAAGTTTCTACCTCGAGAGAAGCTTTGTGAAGTAAGTAATAGCTAGGCTTACCCAAATGATCTGAAAATTTACCAGCGCATGACCATACCTATGTAACTGACCTACACCAAATTTGATCTCATTTCATTCATCCCATTTCTCTCACTAATTTTCCCAAGTTTCTGTCCATAGAAAAGCATTGTGAAGGAAGTACCACTTTGGCATGTCCAAATGGTATCAATTTTCTACAGTGCTTTCCTATGCCCAAATAACCATCTTCCACCAAATTTCAGCTCAATCCATTCATTATTTTGCGCCCAGCTTCAACATTCATATTTTTGTCCAGTGTGGTACTTTGCAAAGCAAGTACCACCTAGGATCCTCCTTTTGAGCTGAAAATTTGTGAAGACATTCTTCTTAGTAGATGATCATCCTCGGCCAAAACTCATGCCCATTGGCAATGTGCATTTCCCGTACCGCTAATCAAACACTTGGCTGCTAATTCATCTTTGAGCATAGGTCGGTCTCCCCGTGAGATTCTTCTGTCGTAATTTTCTTCCTAGCACCTACCTGGGAAGTGCCCAACCCACTAGACATGCCTAGGCCTCCCAGAACGCATGTCAACGCCAAGGTCACCTGGTGACCACGCGGCGGGCATGCGAGTTTACGCGCTTTGGAGTTGGGGCCCTGGGCCCCTATCCAAACCTCAACGTATCACCACCAAACCATGTATTTATGCTTAAATAGATACTTATGTAACTAGAAATGATTTTTGGAAAGAAATAAAGAACAAACAATAAGGTAGCTGCCGTTCAAATTTGACCCGCTTCCAACTGAATCGGTGGAAATTTGTCTTTTTCATGAGAGGTGGATCAAAACTTTTGAAACCCAACCATTTTGTCAATTGTGCATTAAATATGGCCTAGTATTTTATAAAATTGATTAGGTCCAATTTTGCAACGAATATATGGTAGGTCCTTCACAAAAAAAACTCATTTTGGCACTCAAAAAATGGAAAATGAATTTTTCGTGCAAAGAAAATGAAAACTCCCTTAGGCAACATTGTTTGGAATTCCAAGATGCACCCTTGTGCACAATATGAGATCATTTGAACAAACTATGCCATGAATGTGGCAATAAGATTGATCATTTGGCTTGAAAGACATGAATCTTCACGGATGATAGCTCATTTCTGAGAACACTTTTTTAAAATAATTGCCATATTACAAGTTTATTATTTTTCCTGGAAACTTGGTCACATATAATGACACAATGCGAAGGTTTTCCCTTTTTTTGTTTTTTTTAATTTTCTATGCCCGTTTATAAATGCAGTCAAAACGGCGGGCATGACTGTTCCTAGCTAGTGGTTGAATCTTGGAAAACTTTTGTTGTTTCTATGATTAAATAGATACTTTTGTACAAAAAAAATGATTTTTTGGAAAAATAAATAGCAAACTATGAGGCAGCCGCAGTTCAAATTTGACCCGCTTCCAACTAAATCGGCAGAAATTTGTCTTTTTGACGAGAGGTGGATAAAAGATTTTGACACCCAACCATTTGGTTAATTATGCATTAAATATGGCCTAGTATTTTGGAAAATTGATTTGGTCCAATTTTGCAACAATTATTTGGTAGGTTCTTCACAAAAAAACTCATTTTGGGCACTCGAAAAATCAGAAATGATTTTTTCGTTCAAAGAAAATGAAAACTTCCTTAGGCAACATTGTTTGCCATTCCATGTTTGTTATTTTACTGAAAGCTAGTTCACGATTGGTGACACAATGAGAAGGTTTTTTATTTTTTAATTTCCGTGATCATAAAATAGCTTACATGATTTTAACATCTTATTTTTAAATCTATCACGACCAATTTAGTTGGTCATAATGTTGTATTGCGTTCTGATTGGTCCGTGGACCAGACACGCGGATCATGCACGAAACACCGTTGGATCCTCCCGGATCCAACGGCAGCCCTCACCCCTCGCCTCCCCCACCTACCCCACATGAGGCGAAACCCTAGCTCTGTTCTCCCCCGTTTACCATCCAAACCCCGCCTCCTTTCTTTCTTTCTTTCTCTCCCTCCCCCCTCTCCCCCGATGCAGATCCCCCTCGTCCCCCTCGTCACCGCCACCCACCCCTCAGAACCTCCCCGCCACCCACCTCTGTCGCCACCCTCACTCTCGCCTCGTCTCCCTCGTCCTCAACCAACCTCGCGGCCCGCGGTGCTCTCGCATCGCCGCCACTCCACGCCCGCGCACGCCAGAAGAGAAGCCCGAGGTCCTCCTCTGATGCTCCTCTGCCTCCCTCGCCCGCGGGGCTCTGTGCTCCACCTCGACTGGCCGGCACAGACATAAGAGAGGCCCTCGTCGGTCGTAGGTCCTCGACTCCGTCGTGGCAGCGTGGAACCCTCGTCGTCTGGATCCAGTCGCCGTCGCAGCCATGTCATTCACCCCGCGACCCTACTCCGGCAAGACCACCCTCGCCCTCGTAAGCGACCCACACACCCCTCTCCTCTGATTCACGATTCGTCCGCCGCTTCTCGCGCAGGGAGAGAGACACGGACAGAGCGGAGATCGATCAGGCGAACGCCGCCGCCGCCGCATCAGAGCAAGCGCGCGCGCGACGCCGTCCCTGCCTCGCTCGGTCTGTCGCACCATTCGCCTCGCCTCCCATTCGCCACGTTGATCTAATTTTAATTTCGCCGCGGTTTTTTTGATAGGCCCGGGAGTTAGGGCGCGGTGGCGGCGCCGCCGGCCAGGGCTCAGGCCGACTACGACTACCTCATCAAGCTCCTCCTCATCGGCGACAGCGGTGAGCCCCTCTGTTCCCTTCCCCTGCTTCGTCTCTCGATCCACGCGGGATCTGGTGGCTTATTCGTTAGGCGGTTTGATTTCCATGCCCCAGTTGAGATCTGGCGCCCTAGATCATTTTTTGCGGAGGCTGCTGTGTGCCCGTGTGAAATCTGGAAGGGCGATAGAATCTAGCCTCTTGTGTTTATTGGATGGATGGTGTGTGCACTGCGAGAGGAGTACCTTTTTCCTGCATGCAAATTATACAAGCAATGGTAGCTGCGTAGTCATAGAACTGATGCAAGTGACGATGTAGTTAGTTAGATTGATCGTCAAATGCATTCAGGAGGAAGCCCTTATGCCTGTAACTGTCTGTCGTGGTGTTAAGGAAGTCGCATGGTTGGTATGAATTGTACAAGTAGGATAACGAATTCCATTTTCTCTTTCCCCTTAACTGTGTAAGTAACTGAACCAGGATTAAGCAAACCACTGGCTTTGCCCCTGTTTCTGTGACCTTACCATACCTGTATGTTTTGGTTATGTATCCTCTCCTTGATTAGCAGCAGGCGTTTCAGATGTAGTGGGGTTGTGTCGTGGGTACCTGGGTAACTAAAATTGCTTCTGTTCTGTAACTGTATGCTTCTAGGAATGTCACATTGCAACATGCAGACTATGGGTCTAGATTTGGCAGTTGAAAGTGCTTAATCTTTTTATAAGTTTCAACTGAAGCTATGTGTATACAATAATTTGCCGAATAAGCAAACTTATGTGAATATACTATGCTTGATGTTGATCATCTGGTGTATTAGTATGCAGTTCTCATTGTCAGTTCTTGTTTTCTTGATTCATTTACACTATATACTTTGCCAGTAGGTAGCTCATATTGCCCGCTTGCTTCTGCTTTGAATATTGCACTCCTAGAAAATAGGCTATTAATGGCGCACCTATTTTGGCTATTAATGGCGCACTATAGGTGCGCCATTACTAGCACGCCATTAGTAACTGTTAGTAATGGCGCACATTTGGTGCGCCATTACTATCTGCGCCATTATTATGCCTAGAAGTGCGCCATTACTATCTGACTTAGTAATGGCGCACCACATAGAAGTGCGCCATTACTAACAAAATTTTTTTCAAATTTTTTTTCAGAATTTTTTTTTCAATTTTTTTTCGTTTTTTAATCTCGGGTCACTATGGCTTAATCTCGAGTCAATATGCTTAATCTCAAGTCAAATCGCACTCCATGGTCAAACTTCCAGGAAGGTCACCCATCCTCACACCACTCCAGCCCCAGCACACTTAACTTCTCAGTTCTATCCAACCCCAGCACCAGCTCACTTAACAGGCACTTGTTGATATATCTATCATATCAATCCTATTAAACCTTGTTGATGTCTAGGACTTTGTTCATGTTCATGAGTGTGATGAAATTTTGAAAAAATATTTAAAACTTCCTGGTCATATTACGTATCACATTTTGAACATTTTTCCAAAAAAAATCGAAACCAAATTTTCTGTTACAAGTGGCGCACCTAGCAAATGGTGCGCCATTACTAAGTTTGAATATTTTTCCATTTTCCCCTCTAGATCTTAAAAGCCCTGTATCTTTTATTCTGTTAGGTTTCTGGGGATTCTAAAAATCTTCAACGGGGTACTCCCCGTTGAATTCAGATGTAACTTTTCGAGTAGATGATTTTTCATATAAAAAACTTTTTAATCCGAGTTCGTATGCAAAAGTTATGCCCATTTTACTAAATTCCAGAGAGATTTTGCAAATAAAGTTGAAATTCATATTTGTAAATTTTCCCAACCACTAGACCACATATCACATGGGAAACTTATTTTCTTGTTTTTGACATTTCCATCAATTTCTTTTATTTATTTTTTTAACTGAAAAGGCGGTCCACAGGGGGGGTCATTTAGTAATGGCGCACCTTCACAAAGTGCCCCATTACTATGTGTATGACTTGGTCAAACCTTGGTCAAAGTTAGTAATGACGCACTTTGTATAGGTGCGCCATTACTATGTTTGACATAGTAATGGCGCACCTCTGCAAAGTGCGCCATTACTAAGTTTGACCAAGGTTTGACCCAGTCATACACATAGTTATGGCGCACTTTGTAAAGGTGCGCCATTATTATGTCAACTTAGTAATGGCGCACCTATACAAAGTGCGCCATTACTATGTGTATGACGGGGTCAACCCATGGTCAAACTTAGTAATGGCGCACTTTTCACCTGGTGCACCATTACTGTTTTGGTTACTAATGGCGCACCTACACATGGTGCGCCATTACTATTTAGTAATGGCGCACCACATGTATAGTGCGCCATTAGTGTCCATATTTCTAGTAGTGTCCGCTGGAGCCCTAGATTCGTTTCGCCAGGTTCCACCTCGTGGTGGCGGTGCTTGGTCCCGAAAGCTTCCTCTTGATTTTTTCTAGGACGAAAGACTTCATATAGCAGAAGATGGGCACCGGAGGCCTGCCAGGGGGCCCATGAGACAGGGGGCGCGCACATGGGGGTAGGGCGCGCCCCCCCACTATCGTGGCCAGGGTGTGAGCCCCCTCTAGTTGATTCTTTCGCTAGTATTTTTAATATATTCCAAAACGTGCCTCTGTGAAGTTTCAGGACTTTTGGAGTTGTGCAGAATAGGTCTATAATATTTGCTCCTTTTCCAGCCCAGAATTCCAGCTGCCGGCATTGTCCCTCTTCATGTAAACCTTGTAAAATAAGAGAGAATAGGCATAAGTATTGTGACATAATGTGTAATAACAGCCCATAATGTAATAAATATCGATATAAAAGCATGATGCAAAATGGTCGTATCAGCAGCCATATAGGTCAGTACATTGAATGTACTGGCAATTTCACATTGTAGAGCAATGCTGAATAATGGCTATCACTACATGCATATTTGGCTGGTTGAGGCTCTAAGTTTAATTTTTGGCATAAAGCTAATTTTTCCCTACAACAAAGGAATATATTTATTTAACTACCAAGTTTGTTGACAATATTGAGAAGGTTCCTCCAACTCAATCCCAAAGTAATAATTATAACCCATCAAATTCATTAAGTAAAGTGATGAGATCAATCAAATAATTCAAGTACCAGATACTCAAGATGTCCATAACCGGGGACACGGCTAATCATGATTAGTTTGTACACACTGCAATGGTTTGCGCACTTTTCCCCACAAGACTCGATCTCCTCCGTTGTATTTCTCGCACTGCATGTTGTTTGAGAAACGGATGACCAAGACACAGTCTTTTAGAAGCATTTACTCTTTACTCTGGGTAGACAGTACCACCTACATCCCCTACATCTGCTAGCCTACCACTGAAAGAGGCACACAACTTACTCAACTATGCCAGAGCCCATAATGGCTTGTGGCTGCACACGGAAGTTTCTAGCATGAATAATCTTATGATCCCTTTGAGCCTGGGTGGCATTTGATAGGGTGATCACACGGGTACTCCGGGATCCCCTTGAGCAAGCACTGGGTTTTCCAGGTGCCCGGGCAAACCACTGGGTGCTCCAGGGTGCCCCAACCAATCCACCCAGATGTGTATTAAAATACTCACCTTAAGTTTTCCTTAGTTATTATCTCTCACAACTTTCATGAATCTCACATACCAATCCACGTCTACGAGCATAGCATAGCAGTGTAAGCATAACGCAATAATACCCTGGGTTTGAATGCAAGACAATAGGTTCCTACCTCATCAACTACTTCCCAATACCCACATGTTATCACATCCTACTCATGCAATGTTTGAGGGTTGAAACTAATGCATAAAAACTGGGTAATAAAGGGGTATGATCAAAGTGTGAACTTGCCTTGTACAGTTGATGAAGATGATTCACACTCATAACTCCTGATAGTTCTACTCGTCATACTTCGTTCAATCTATCGTAAGCAAGCAATTGCATACATAAGCACCCATGCAAAAGAATCAAAGAAAAGATCTCAGAAAACTTTGAAAACAAGCGATTAAATCTTGCAACAGAAAACAATTTCTAACAGTACCAATATTTGCAAAAAGAATCAACTCAAACGGAGTTACGGAACTCAAGTTATGGCAAAAATAGTGATTTGAGAAAATTTCATCAAATTCAATTTAAAACTACTCAAATTTGAAATACAATTGTACAAACAGAACTCTAATAAATGTTGAATCTAATGCAAAAAGAATCACTCAATTTGAATCTAAAACATAAAAGTTATTAACAATCTAAAACAGAAACTATTCTGAAAATTTCAAAACAAAACAGAAAAGAAAAAAAAAACTTTTGATCGGGCAGGGCTACGTGGAACTACGTGATTGGACGAAAACATGCACCCGTTGGTGGTTACGAGCGGACGACCGCGGCTTAACAGAGAACCATTCGAAAAAAACAGACGATCTAATCCTAGCCATCTAAAACGAATCGGACGGCTGAGGGAAAAGCGGGGTTACCGCGGCGGTGGGGGTTGCCGGCGAAGTTGAAGACGTTGGTGGCGGCTCGGCTTCGAGCGGGGAGGTGACCCAAGTGGTCAGCGTCGGTGGCGGAGTAGTTGGGGAGGGGCGGCTCGCCGAGGCGGAGACGACGGAGGGGACTGCGGTGGTCGAAGGCGGCAGATTCACGAGCTGGTGGTGGAGGGGATCTCGTCGGAGTTGGAAACTCCGACGAGCGTGTTTGGTTGGCTGCGAGGGGCTCCGAGCGTGGGATTTGATGAAAAAGAGGGCTGGGGTCGGGGGTATTTAAAGGAGGGAGGCGTGGAGGAGGCGCAACGCGAGGCGAGGCGCCCGCGTCGGGCACGGGAACGGCGGTGAACTCGTGCTGGAGGCGGACTCCGGCTCGGGGTGGAAGATGATCCCGACAGGTGGGCCCCACCTGTCGGCGTCGGCGAAAGAGGCGGTTCGGGCTGGCGGGCGTGCTGGTGTGGGCTAGCGCGCACGGCTGGGCTGGCTAGGAGCTAGGCCGGCCCAGTCGGCGGAAAGAAGTTTTTTTAAACAATTTTTTTCAGACAACTAAATAAGAATAAACAACAAATAATAAAAATTATATATATACGCATATTATATATCAAAATTTTCAAAAAAAGATTTTCTACAACATTAACATTTTTCTAGCGTCAAATAAAGTCCAAAATAATTTAAATAAAGCAAACAGTGCGAATGTTGCAATAAAACCTTATAAAAATCATTTTCAAAACACCAAAATAATTTCAAATTTATTTATCGCCATTTTTCTACTGTAGGGAATCATTTTATCCTAATTTCCACATATTTTATTTTTGGAGAAAAATAATTTGAATAAAAACCAAATAACTCCCAATTGAAAATAATTTCAAAGGGACTTTGAATTTGATTTCTTTTAAACTTCCAACTCATATTTCATATGTTTTGAAGAAGTCATTTATCTTCTCTCATGAAAATCATTGTGTTGCATAAAGTTTCTGAAATTTGAAATATTTCTAAATGAAATTTAAATCTTTCAAAAACCCTTTTCATGTATTCAAATGAAGAAGTCATGTCATCTTCTCTCTAGGGTTTTGTGATGAAATGAATCTGAATTCATGGAGAATATAAAAGCAAGATGAAAGTTTTGGGAAAGTCATTTTATTCCCTCTCATTTTAACTTTCAAAATGTTTCGAATTTCACTCAATTTCACATAAGCAATCACACCACAATCAAACAAACAACCCAAAACTATTTATTTAATATAACATTCCAAAATTTAGAATTTTGGGATGTTACAAAGGAAGACTATCTTGAAGACAGTGAGACAACCCCAAAGTCCTGTCTTGGTTTAGTGTTCGACTTACTGGCCACTACCACTTGCACAAGCTCTTCAAACTCACTGTCTGAATCAGTTCGGTTTCTTGAGTCTCAACTACAAGCTAAAAGACATCGATCAGCTATGCTGCGACAAGAAGTGGAAGGACTTGGAAGTCCCTGGAGCATTCAGATGCATACTTTCTGGTGCAACAACAAGCGTTGGAGGATTTTAGCGCCAAACAGGACAAAGCTAATAAGCTTGCTAAACTTATTGCCAGCATGGTGGATACCTAGGATAACATTTCTTGAGCTCTACTAAAGTTGTTTCAGTTATGCTCTTGTTTTGCTACCACGTTTATTTGCACTGGTGGCCAATTTTGACGGTCAGTGTATGTAATATGCTGCTTTGTTCCCTATATTTGCACTGGTGGCGAACTTTGATGCCCAGTGGATGTAATATGTGTAATAGCTGTAATAGGCTAGCGTTAGTTGCTTGCTTATTTATTTCCTTATTGTCTTGTTTAGTTGTTTGCTTGTAGTCACTACAGTTCTTTTTCTGCGTTTTTCTAGTTGCCACAATAACCTATTTTTGGTAACTAGGCCACAATAATCATGGCAACACACGGACTGTTGTAACCATGGGCCTCCTGCAGGCCGTAGGATCCATGGACTTTCAACGGGCCTTATGATACATGGGCCTTCTACGGGCCGTAGCGTCCATGGGTCTTCTACGGGCTGTAGGATCCATGGGCCTTCTATGGGGCATATAATCATTTCGCCAACACATGGGCCGTACAATTCGTGGACCATAACGGGCCGTATTTGATAACGCTATGAAAACAGCCCAACGGATTAACGGGTCACAAACGGGCCCAATGTAACCACGGGCTAAATTTGGTCCACAAGCAGAACAGGCCAGTAACGGACTGTAACTAACCGAATTCTAGAAATGAGCCCAAGAATAAATGGGCCCTTAGAAGGCCGAAAGTTAACACGGGCTGGAAACGGCCGACGGAATAATGGGTCGTTAATGGGTATAAAGCGATACACTATTTGCTACCTCTTGAGCATGTGTTGGTTTTCCCTTGAAGAGGAAAGGGTGATGCAGCAAAGTAGCGTAAGTATTTCCCTCAGTTTTTGAGAACCAAGGTATCAATGCAGTAGGAGACCACACGCAAATCGCCTAGTACCTGCACAAACAATCATGAACCTTGCAACCAACGCGATAAAGGGGTTGCGAATCCCTTCACGGGCACTTGCAAAAGTGAGATCTGGTAAAGATAATAAGATAAATATTTTTGGTATTTTTATTGTATAGAATAGAAAATAAAAATTGCAAAATAGTAAACTAGAATTATAGATCGGAAACTTATATGATGTAAAGTAGACCCGGGGGCAATAGGTTTCACTAGTGGCTTCTCTCAAGATAGCATATATTATGGTGGGTGAACAAATTACTTCCGAGCAATTGATAGAAAAGCGCATAGTTATGAGAATATCTAGGCAAGATCATGAACATAGGCATCACGTCCGTGTCAAGTAGACCGAAACGATTCTGCATCTACTACTATTACTCCACACATCGACCGCTATCCAGCATGCATCTAGAGTATTAAGTTCATAAGAACAGAGTAACGCATTAGGCAAGATGACATGATATAGAGGGATAAACTCAAGCAATATGATATAAACCCCATCTTTTTATCCTCGATGGCAACAATACAATACGTGTCATTTCCCTTTCTGTCACTGGGATCGAGCACCGTGAGATTGAACCCAAAGCTAAGCACTTATCCCATTGCAAGAAAGATTAATCTAGTAGGCCACACTAAACCGATAATTCGAAGAGACTTGCAAAGATATTAAATCATGCATATAAGAATTCAGAGAAGAATCAAATCTTGTTCATAGATAATCTTGATCATAAACCCACAATTCATCGGATCTCGGCAAACACACCGCAAAAACTATTACATCGAATAGAACTCCAAGAAGATGGAGGAGAACTTTGTATTGAGATCCAAAGAGAGAGAAGAAGCCATCTAGCTAATAACTATGGACCCGAAGGTCTGTGGTAAACTACTCACACATCATCGGAGAGGCTATGGTGTTGATGTCGAAGCCCTCCGTGATCGAATCCCCCTCCGGCAGATCGCCGGAAAAGGCCCCAAGATGGGATCTCACGGGTCCAGAAGGTTGCGGTGGTGGAAAATTGGTTTCGTGGCTCCCCTGGATGTTTTCGAGGTATAGGAGTGTATATATACGCGAAAGAAGTAGGTCAGCGGAGCTACGAGGGGCCCACGAGGATGGGGGCGCGCCTACCCCCTAGGCGCGCCCTCCTGCCTCGTGGCTGCCACGTTGCTTCCTTGACTTCCACTCCAAGTCTCCTGGGTTGCATTTGTTCCAAGAAATATCCTCGCGAAGGTATCGTTCCATCTGGATTCCGTTTGATATTCCGTTTCTGCGAAACACTGAAATAGGCAAAAAATAGCAATTTGCACTGGGCCTTCGGTTAATAGGTTAGTCCCGAAAATAATATAAAAGAGCATATTAAAGCCCATTAAATATCCAAAACATATAATATAATATCATGGGACAATCAAAAATTATAGATACGTTGGAGACGTATCAAGCATCCCCAAGCTTAATTCCTGCTCGTCCTCGAGGAGGTAAATGATAAAAACAGAGTTTTTGATGTGGAATGCTACCTAACATAATGTTTAATGTAATTTTCTTTATTGTGGCATGAATGTTCAGATCCGAAAGATTCAAGAAAAAAGTTTAATATTGACATAAAAATAAAAATACTTCAAGCATACTAAGTAAGCAATTATGTCTTCTCAAAATAACATGGCCAAAGAAAGCTCATCCCTACAAAATAAAATAGTTTGGCTATGCTTTCATTTTCGTCACACAAAATGCTCTCATCATGCACAACCCCGATGACAAGCCAAGTAATTGTTTCATACTTTAGTATTTTCAAACTTTTTCAACTTTCACGCAATACATGAGCATGAGCCCTGGACATAGCACTATGCGTGGAATAGAATATGATGATGGAGGTTGCGTGGAGAAGACAAAAAAGGAGAAAGTCTCACATCGACGCGGCTAATCAACGGGCTATGGAGATGTCCATCAATTGATGTCAATGCGAGGAGTAGGGATTGCCATGCAACGGATGCACTAGAGCTATAAATGTATGAAAGCTCAACAAAAGAAACTAAGTGGGTGTGCATCCAACTTGCTTGCTCACGAAGACCTAGGGCATTTGAGGAAGCCCATTGTTGTAATATACAAGCCAAGTTCTATAATGAAATTCCCACTAGTAAATGAAAATGACAACATAAGAGACTCTCTATCATGAAGATCATGGTGCTACTTTGAGGGCATTTGAGGAAGCCCATTGTTGTAATATACAAGCCAAGTTCTATAATGAAATTCCCACTAGTAAATGAAAATGACAACATAAGAGACTCTCTATCATGAAGATCATGGTGCTACTTTGAAGCATAAGTGTGGAAAAAAGGACAGTAGCATTGTCCCTTCTCACTTTTTCTCTCATTTTTTTATTTGGCCTTTCCCCTTTTTTTATTTGGCCTTTCTCTTTTTTTTTTCCTTTTTTTCCTCACACGGGACAATGCTCTAATAATGATGATCATCAGACTTCTATTTATTTACAACTCAAGGATTACAACTCGATACTAGAACAAAATATGAGTCTATATGAGTGCCTCCGGTGATGTACCGAGATAGGCAATGAATCAAGAGTGACATGTATGAAAATTTATGCATGGTGGCCTTGCCACAAATACGATGTCAACTACATGATCATGCAAGGTAATATGACAATGATGAAGCGTGTCATAATAAATGGAACGGTGGAAAGTTTCATGGCAATATATCTCAGAATGGCTATGGAAATGCCATAATAGGTAGGTATGGTGGCTGTTTCGAGGAAGATATAAGAAGGTTTATGTGTGATAGAGCGTATCATATCACGAGGTTTGGATGCACTGGCGAAGTTTGCACCAACTCTGAAGGTGAGAAAGGGCAATGCACGGTACCGAAGATGCTAGCAATGATGGAAGGGTGAGAGTGCGTATAATCCATGGACTCAACATTAGTCATAAAGAACTCACATACTTATTGCAAAAATCTACAAGTCATCAAAACCCAAGCACTAAGCGCATACTCCTAGGGGGATAGATTGGTAGGAAAAGACCATTGCTCGTCCCCGACCGCCACTCATAAGGAGGACAATCAAAGAAACACCTCATGCTTCAAATTTGTCACACAACGTTTACCATACGTGCATGCTACGGGACTTGCAAACTCCAACACAAGTATTTCTCAAATTCACAATTAATCAACTAGCATGACTCTAATATTACCATCTTCATATCTCAAAACAATCATCAAGTATCAAACTTCTCATAGTATTCAATGCACTCTATATAAAAGTTTTTTTATACCCATCTTGGATGCCCATCATATTAGGACTAATTTTATAGCCAAAGCAAATTACCATGCTGTTCTAAAAGACTCTCAAAATAATATAAGTGAAGCATGAGAGATCAATAATTTCTCTAAAATAAAACCACCACCGAGCTCTAAAAAGATATAAGTGAAGCACTAGAGCAAAAATTATCTAGCTCAAAATATATAAGTGAAGCACATAGAGTATTCTAATAAATTCCGAGTCATGTGTGTCTCTCCCAAAAGGTGTGTGCAGCAAGGATTATTGTGGTAAACTAAAATGCAAAGACTCAAATCATACAAGACGCTCCAAGCAAAACACATATCATGTGGTGAATAAAATTATAGCCTCAAGTGAAGTTACCGATAGACAGAGACGAAAGAGGGGATGCCTTCCGGGGCATCCCCAAGCTTAGGCTTTTGGTTGTCCTTGAATTTTACCTTGAGGTGCCTTGGGTATCCCCAAACTTAGGCTCTTGCCACTCCTTATTCCATAATCCATCAAATCTTTACCCCAAAACATGAAAACTTCACAACACAAAACTTAAACAGAAAATCTCATGAGCTCCGTTAGTGTAAGAAAACAAACCACCACTTTAAGGTACTGTAATGAACTCATTATTTATTTATATTGGTGTTAAACCTACTGCATTCCAGCTTCTCTATGGTTCATACCCCCCGATACTAGCAATAGTTCCATCAAAGTAAGCAAACAACACACAAGAAACAGAATCTATCAAAAACAGAACAGTCTGAAGCAATCTGATTTGTTCGAATACTTCTGGAACTCCAAAAATTCTGAAAAACTAGGACAACCTGGATAATTTGTATATTGATCTACTGAAAAAAGAATTGGTATTTTATCACGTTCTGGTGAATTTTAACAATTATTTTCGCGAGCATAAAGTTTCTATCTTTTTCAGCAAGATCAAACAACTATCACCCAAGAAGATCCTATTGGTTCTACTTGGCACAAACACTAATGAAAACATAAAAACACATCCAAACAGAGGCTAGATGAAATATTTATTACTAAACAGGAACAAAAATAAAATTGGGTTGCCTGCCAACAAGCGCTATCGTTTAACGCCCCTAGCTAGGCATAAAAACAAGAATAGATCTAGGTATTGTCATCTTTGGTTTGCAATCCATAAGTGGCTCTCATAATAGATTCATAAGGTAATTTAATTTTCTTTCTAGGAAAGTGTTCCATGCCTTTCCTTAACAGAAATTGGAATCTAAGATTTTCTTCTTTCATATCAATAATTGCACCAATCGTTCTAAGGAAAGGTCTACCAAGAATAATAGGACATGCATGATTGCAATCTATATCACAAAAAATGAAATCTACGGGCACATAATTTCTATTTGCAACAATAAGAATGTCATTAATCCTTCCCATAGGTTTCTTAATGGTGGAATCCGCAAGATGCAAATTTAAAGAACAATCATCAAATTCACGGAAACGTAGCACATCACACAACGTTTTTGGAATCGTGGAAACACTAGCACCCAAATCACATAAAGCATAGCATTCATGATCTTTAATCTTAATTTTAATAGTAGGTTCCCACTCATCATAAAGTTTTCTAGGAATAGAAACTTCTAATTCAAGCTTTTCTTCATAGGATTTCATTAAAGCATCAACGATATTTTTTAGTAAAAGCTTTATTTTGATCATAAGCATGAGGAGAATTTAGCACGGATTGCAACAAGGAAATAAAATCTATCAAAGAGAAATTATCATAATTAAATTCCTTGAAATCCAAAATAGTGGGTTCATTGCTATGTAAAGTTTTGATCTCTTCAACCCCACTTTTACCAATTTGTGCATCAAGGTCAAAAAACTCCAAATCATTGGGACGCCTTTTAACTAAAGTTGACTCATCTCCAGTCCCATCTTTATCAAGATTCATATTGGAAAACAGAGATTTAATAGGAGACACATCAATCACTTTTAGATCTTCATCATTATTGTCATGAAAACTAGAAGAACACGCTTTTACAAAAGCAATCTTTTTTAGCACGCATCCTAGCGGTTCTTTCTTTGCACTCATCAATGGAAATTCTCATAGACTTGAGAGACTCATTGATATCATGCTTAGGTGGAATAGATCTAAGTTTCAAAGAATCAACATCAAGAGAAATTCTATCCACGTTCATAGCCAACTCATCAATCTTAGGCAAATTTTCTTCAAGCAAAGCATTGAAATTCTTTTGCGAAATCATAAATTCTTTAACACTAGTATCAAAATCAGAGGGCATCTTATTAAAATTTCCATAAGAGTTGTTGTAGGAATTACCATAATTATTAGAGGAATTACTAGGGAAAAGCCTAGAATTAAAGTTTCCTCTATACGCGTTATTAACAAAGTTGTTCCTACCAACAAAATTCACATCCATAGATTCATTATTATTCTCAATCAAAGTGGACAAAGGCATATCATTAAGATCAGAACAAACACTCTTATTAGCAAACAATTTCATAAGTTCATCCATCTTCCCACTCAAAACATTAATCTCTTCTATCGCATGAACCTTTTTACTAGTAGATCTTTCGGTGTCCCATTGAGAATAATTAACCATAATACTATCTAGGAGTTTAGTAGCTTCTCCTAAAGTAATTTCCATAAAAGTGCCTCCCGCGGCCGAATCTAAAAGATTTCTAGAAGAAAAATTCAATCCAGCATAATTTTTTTGTATAATCATCCATAAATTCAAACCATGTGTAGTAGCTCCCGTATAGCTCCCGTATAGCTCCCCTGTTTTATTTTTGATATGTTCCTAGAGAAAAATAAGTTGAAAGAAGATAGTAGCAATGATGCGTACTGGGTCCGTGATCTGAGGATTATCCTCATTGCTGCACAGAAGAATTATGTCCTTGATGCACCGCTAGGTAACGGACCTATTGCAGGAGCAGATACAGTTGTTATGAACATTTGGCAAGCTTGGTATGATGACTACTTGATAGTTTAGTACGCCATGCTTTATGTCTTAAAACCGGGACTTCAAAAACATTTTGAACGCCAAGGAGCATATAAGATGTTCCAAGAGCTGAAATTGGTATTTAGACTCATGCCCGAGTCAAGAGGTATGAGACCTCTGACAAGTATTTTTACTACAAGATGGAGGAGAATAGCTCAACCAGTGAGCATGTGCTCATAATGTTTGAGTACTATAATCGGTTGAATCAAGTGGGAGTTTGTCGGATCACGGGTTTCGGCAAAACCCTTAAGGTTTGAACACTGGGGTGCGTGCGAAGATTTCCTCCGTAACGATCCACGCCCTAGCTTGCTAAGATCTCGCGGACGAACTCGACGAACTCATAACACAGAAGACACAAGATATACTGGTTCGGGCCACCATTGTGGTGTAATACCCTACTCCAGTGTGGTGGTGGTGGATTGCCTCTTGGGCTGATATTGAACAGTGCCTGGGGGAGAAGGGCCTCCTGTGGTTGAGGTATTCTTGTGCCTGACGAACTTGTGTGGGTGAGATGCCTCTCAATGAGTTATCCCCTACTGTAGTGGCTAGTTCTACTTATATAGGCCCTGGTCCTCTTCCCAAATATTGAGCGGGAAGGGAGCCAACAACGGCCAATTTGAAAACGGACAACTAGTATAGCTTATCCTGACAAAACCGGTCTTCGCCTACGAAAGGCTCTGGTGGCGACGCCGTCTTGGGCTCCATGGTGACCTCCGTCTTGCCGTCCTACTGGTCGTGGTATCATTGCACTGTTATGGAAACCTTAGGTTGATGCCTCGGTACTCCCCGCCTGGCGCCAGCCTGATCTTGATCGTCATGGCTCATGTCACGAGAGGCTCGCAAGGTTTGCCCTGCCTTGATTTCTCTGCTCCTCGCGAGGCAACCTGGTGAGGCCGCTCCTGAGGAGGTCTTGCGTCGTCCGCCTCGCGAGGACTACTAGGAAAAGGGCTGTTAGTGGCGCACCTATTTTGGCCATTAATGGCGCACTACAGGTGCGCCACTATCATCACGCGATTAGTAATTAATACTAATGGCGCACCCCTGCTGCGCCATTAGTATACCAGACAGTAGTGGTGCACCAGGCAGTGCGCCATTAGTATGTCCCCTGGTGCGCCATTAGTATGCCTCCCAGGGGGCCATATTTACCTTATGCTCTGGGTTACTAATGGCGCACTAACAGATAATGCGCCACTAGTATTTTTTATAGTAGTGCGCCACTAATGTGTTGTATGGTGCGCCACTAGTATGAATATTAGGAATTTTTTATCTGATATTTGCACAGGTTACAAGATATATTACTGCACATAATATAGACAACAAAACATATAAACAGCAGATTCATCGAATACAATAGAAGATTAGTCTCTGAATACAATTCATCATATTAGCTAGTCTCCGAATTCAAAATACCGAACAAAGTTAGAACATTACAAGTCTGGAGACCGCGAGTAGCGAGTTTTTCTTCACATTACAAGTCGATATCGATCATCTAAACTACCATCACTTAGAAGAGAGCTACGGTCATCACGATGAGCATCATCGCGGTGAAACTGGTCTTCATCCGGTTCCTCCTCCGCTCCCTCCTCTCTCCCGCTAGATAGCACACGTATCTAACTTCCGCATCCGCCCTAGTGGTGTACCCTTTGTAACTATTACCGCTGAAACGGTGAACCTGTCTCCGACACTCGTCCCAGTCGTCGTAGACTCCGGGAACCTTACCCTTGTACATGACATACGATGGCATCTCTATGCACTAGCCAAACAAAACGTTAGTAGAAATTCACAGACAATACATAAGCAATATATAAGTATGCAACAAAAGGATCGAAAGAGAAAAGCAAGACATTAATAGCACGATTAATAGTCCTACTAATAAATAGCATCGATTACATATAAGTTGAGCGACTGTCCAAACCAAAGAGACATACAAGTTCATTAAAGTTTAATTACAACATGAGCTAATCGATATTTCAGAACTACATAGCATCACTACTTTCGACTCGACTCAGGGACCGGAGCGTGGATGAAGCCGCCGTCTATCGTGATGGTCATGAAATCGCGGGCGTTGTCAGCCTGCATTTGTAGCGTTGTTTCCATCTCACTATTGGACGGTTGATATCTGAGGTAGAACTGCCCCGAGGTACGAAGGACATCTTGATGGATGATTTCCGCAAACTCCAACTGAATGCAAAAGAATTCTTGTCTGATGCCCGCGTCCTGGATTGCCGACAAGCATGCGGCCCAATCTTTGAGATTATTTGGTAGCTGAAGGTGATTATGGCCCCGTACGATCGCCCGCATGTCATGGAGGGCGTAGTAGGCATCATTTTGACCGCCAGGCGGCTACTTGACGCAGGGGAACATCGTATTGTGGGTGAACACATGCTTGCCGTTACGAACTGGCCTGCTGAAGGAGCCTCCAGATCTGGCGTAGCCGGGGAGAACATCATCAAGAACTTTCTTGATATTTGTGTAGTCTTTCTTTGACTGACGGTCCGAGTCGAAATACGTGGCCATGGAATATTTCAGGCTTAAGAGGATGAGTGTGCAATGTGTGTCACTGCACAAAACACGGAATGTTAGAAAAAAAAAGAACGATCAAAATCTAAGAAATCATATGTTACGGGGCGGTGAGGGGATGACTTACTCGGGAAAGTAAGGCACGAGGAAGTTATCCTTATCTGGGTTTGCCAGAATGACGCCTTCGAGGTATGAACTCGCGACTTGCCTGTCCCCAGCGCTGCCCAAGATCTTGGCACGCATGTAGAAGGGGTCGACTATCACAATGTCCGGGCTCTTGTCTCTAATGATCTACATCTCCAATACTCAGCGAAAATAGCCAAACGAAGGTGTAGTGCAGCGGATGAAGGTTAAACATATCGAAGATGTCATCAAACCGCAGGACGATCGTACACCCGATGGCGCTATCCACAAAGCCCTTGCCCTCTGGCACCTTGGCCACGAAACCCGGGTATGCCACATCATTCTCGGAGAGACGCCGCTTCTCCAAAGAAAGAACACTGTCATGCAGACTCCGCATAGCACCGGTTGCAGCATTTAGCAGATTACTCGGTAGCATCGGCCTACGCGCCACATGCACCCTCCTCGAGATATCCTTAGGTGAAGGTGGACCGTCCTGAGCACGGATCGTACTCGGTGCTGGCTGGCTCGCACCCTTGTTAGTCTTTATTTTCCGTCCCTTCTTCTTCTGTTGTAATGGGATCGAGTTCTGCTCAGAGACCGCCTTCTTGAGTGTGTTGGGTCTGATAATATTTCGCACCTCGGCTATCTGAGGCTCGGTGAAGGTGGCAGCTGGAGGCGTCTCCTGAGAACTGAACGCCAGACGACGCCTGTTGCAATTGGGTTTCTCCGCGGTACCAGCTAGATCGTCTTTTGCAGGGTTGGGTTCTTGAGAAGGAGGCCCCAAGAATTCGTCACCGTACCCATGTTCGTTGAAGTACTTATCGACGTTGGTAAATGTACCATCGTCGTCATCGTCGTCCGGATCCTGTGCCATATGCATGTCCGGATCCTGTGCCATATGCATATCCGGCATGTCCGGTAGCATTGCGGGGGTCTTGCCATGGCTTGGTGCCGGCACGACTGGCGGTGTTGTCTGTGGGGTGGTGTCCCCCACCCCCAAACGAATCTGGCTCTTCGGCCAAAGCATGGGATAGCTTATGCAGGCGGTGAGGGTCATCACATCATCTTCGTCAGCCCCATGGGGTCGATACGGAGGTAATATGTCGTCAAAGCCCAGCAGCACCCGAACCAGTTGAACCCTATAAAACGGTGGGTGGCATCTGATTACCATGGAACACGCGGCTGCCCGGTTGAACGATTCTGCCCTTGGCGACATCGACCAACTAGTCGTTCACGAAGTGCAGGAGAGTGCACGGAACGTCGGCGGCGCCCTGCGAAAACTTGTAGGGCGTCAGGGATGCCGAGTCAAAGGCAAGGAGATGAAGTCACCGGCCAAGAGGCTTAATTAGTTACCGTGATGGCGTCGAGCTCGGCTAATGTCGAGGCACCGCCAATGGCGGCCGTGCAATTGACGGAGGGGCCGCTTGCTGCCGAGGTGCCGGCCGGCGTATTCTTCCCACACCCAGGTGAATTAAGCTGCAATGCCGCCGCCGCCGCGGGAGACACCAATGCCGCCTCCGCCGGAGACACCAATGGCGCCACCGGCGCGTTGCGCGAGTTGCTGCACGTGAAGCTGGGAATCGGGGGCGGCCCCTGTTGGCCGCCCGCCACCCACGCCTGCAGCCCAGAAACCAAGGTAGGTATAATGGCGGTGATCGTCGCTCCCAGTTGGTCTCGCACTTGCTCTTCGACCATCTCCGGAATCCACGCCACTTGGGCCTTGAGTTGTTGAACCTCACGCTACTGGCTTTCCAAGCTGGTCTTTCTCTCCTTTCGCCCAGCGGTATAGTATTCCGACCATTTCGTGGACAAGCCTTTGCCGGCCACACGACCAGCTGACGACGGCTTACTGAGCTTATCCTTGTTTTTCATTATGTTCAACGCCCTATTTAATGGGGTGTCGAAAGGGGAGCTCTGAGACGACCCCGCGCTACTGCTTTTAGTGTCCTGCAGAAGGAACGTGAACCATTTAGAATTTGGCTTCATTAACTAGAATGCAACCATATGGAGCTAATTACGCGGGGGTGTATTCCTTACCAGAACACGCTCAAGTGCCTTCGTCTTCGGATCCGTGGTAAGCTCCTTGGTTACCGGGTCAATCTTGTACCGGGCCCTGACATAGTTCCTGGTCTGCTTGTCACAGTATTTCTCGAAGAGGGGCGGTAGAACTTGCTCGGCACGCTCCGCGTCCTCCTTGTCCCATATAGGTTCCGCCACTCTGTAACCACCGGGACCGAGTTTGTGGACCCCTAAGTTCAAGTCCCGCATATCTTTCCCCCACTGACTTGATTCCTCGGATGCGTTGCTCTCGCACTTGATCTTGAACTCCCGGTAGTCATCCTCGCTGATCGAAGGATTTTTCTCCTTGATCTGCTGATAACTATCACCTTTTACAATCATGCTCTTCAACGCGCCTCTCCAAGTAGCCAGGGCCTTGCTCATCATCGTGAGGGCGGCACCGTTCACTTTATTCCCTGAGAGGCGTTTGTTTGCGAAGTCACCGGGGAACTTGTAACGTTCGTGCGGCTTCGTGAAGAGGAGGTTGCGCAAATTCCCTCGGTCACGATGCCTTAGGTTCTCGGTTTTGATCGAGACGGTGCTCCGGAGAATGCACACGAGTTGTCCCGTGTACCCCTTGACTATTTCTTTGGGCGCCGTTGGATGCCCCTCGGAGGACACTTCAGTAAATCTTCCTTGACGGTGCCGAGCACGTTCGGGCGCCGGTCCTTCCGTTGCCACTTCGTTTGGCTGCCATTTGTGCGTGCGCCACCATCATCAGTTGTGGCAACCTCGGCGGCACCATCAGTGGTGTCATCCCCGACGCCACTAGGGGTTGTTTAGTCAGGATCGGTGTCTTCCGCGGCGTCCTCATGGCGGTGAGGTTCTTCCTCCATCTCCTGGGACAGCTCCCAGAATGCCTTACCCGAACCGTCGGCCTCATCGTTGTGGGCCATGTTTCGCTCTAAATAGGAAAAAAGTTTGGTCAAAAAGTTGTTTATTGTCAAGGAACAAGATCATGGTCTCATCATTTAGGGTTTGTCGACACCGAGGCATCTTAAAAGCTAAGTTTTTATCATTTAGGGTTTGTCGACGCCGAGGCACCCTAAAAGCCTAAGCTTTCATCATTTAGGTTTTTATCAACACCGAGGCACCCTAAAAGCCAAGGTTTTATCATTTAGGGTTTGTCGACGCTGAGGCACCCTAAATGCTAAGTTGAGTTTTCATCATTTAGGGTTTATCGATGCCGAGGCACCCTAGGTTGACTGATATATATGGGTACTCTAAATGGCAGATCGCATCGGCAGCACCGCCTACTCGAGTGCCTAGGAAAAGAGCGCTGGTGCTTCTGATCATGCTACCCCCTGACAGCCAGAGAAACAGAGAAGGCAACTTGCAGGTTAAACTATCCCAAACAGAGTATTATATCACAGGCACACACATATGTATATATATCACACATACTTGAGTTAACACAGACTACAAAATGAAACAAGTTCACAAGGTTGGATGCACATATATGGTGACAGATAGAGTAATAACTATGAGTTGATATCACACTTCTATATGTATAACACAAGAGGTAGTTGATCCTACTTAATTAAGTACTAAGATACCCGGGCCCATGCATTAGTCGCAAGTACCCCATATGTCCTATTTTTAGCAAAGTCATGCTAAAATTCACGGAAAATTTCAGCATGACCTTTGCAAAAAATAGGACATATGGAGTACCCGAATTTGCCAGAACGGAAGTTAACGACATTCTGGCAAACTCAAGGGCCTCTCGAGGTACCTGCAAAATCATCACGACACGATGGTCGGAGACAAAACCCAGCAAACTCCTTCCCTTCACTCTTGGTACAACAATATATCTTCTAGCCATGAAACCTTACCCTGATTCTCCTTTCTTCCTCTTGCCGAAGATAAGTTGGCTGCAGAGGGTGGTCCAACTCAGATCAGCCTGCAGAAGTTCATTGTATAATTCTGTTTAGTTCCAAGCATATACGAATACTCTTCAGAGTGGGCACAAAGATGGAAGCAAACTAATAGCACAAAGTGAATAGCAAATCGGCTACTGAAACTATACTGACACCATGCTGAAACTTTACTGAAACTACTCCTTGCAAGCAAACTGAAACTACTCCTTGGAAGTAAATTGTCTTGGAAGGAGTATTGTGTGCACAAATCTACTCCAGCTAGTTGCTTTCACTTAGAGATTGTAAGGTAGCCGATAGCACAAACAGCATGAGTCATTCTTCAGACCGTTACAAATAGAAACAATGGAAACCAAGGTTAAAAACCAACAATCCTATATATTATTCTGAAACTTGATATATTGAAATCACTTAGCACTCTCTTTCTGTGTTCATTCAACACTTAAAATTGTGAAAAATAATACCAACTAGCATCGGTATGACCTTCGTTTTTCATTTTCTGTATGATCAATTAAATCTTCTGCAAGCTTATATGAAAAGTTTCAGCAACTTGAAACATAACTCTTGCTTGGTGTTCCAAATGTGTTGCTATATTTCTATATCTATAAATTGATGGCCGATGATTTCTCGTGCTCAGTTGTTTTTAAAATTTGATTCCATGAATGCAAGAACAAGACACAGAGGATATCTTTTCTTTCTTGGATAAAAGTTACGTTGGGTCATCAGGAGTGCAATGAAGGACAAAAGGAGACTTCTTTCTTTATTTGACTGACTGATGTAGGTTTGACTTCCGAAGTCTATTTGGCCAGGAATAATTTTTTTGAATTATATTAGGCCTTTCATTAAATATAGAGTATCGGTCTTCTGTTTTTCAAAATTCATCCTTCCATTCAGAAATTTTGGAGATAATATTGTGGACTTTGGTAGTTTTCTTAAATCATTTCGTTTATATTTTAAATAACAGTAGGAATAATTTCATAATAGAATTTACCACAAAAAGAAATTCCTTTAATGCCATTTTCAAACTCTGAGTTGCCTCTGTTGCACTAAAACTAATTCAAATAATTTTTATAAAATTGCCACAAAATTTTTGGGAGACCCTATAATTCCTATAAATCGTTTTTGAACAAAGAGCCATCCTACTCTTTTGAAATTTTTGAGAGAAACACCCACTTTTCCATTCTAATCCATTTTCAGTTTACAACTACAACCCTATTTCCCCTAGCTCCTAAAAATCTACAAAATTATCCCAACACAAGAACAGTACCTACACTCCTTTTTCCCAAACATCCTGATCACAAGTTCTAAAATTTCAAAATTTGCGGCTTGTGGAGGAGTGGAGGAAGAACAGGGAGTTGGAAGAGAGAGGATGGCTCACCGTGGAGGAGTGGAGGACTGGATGATCTGCAGCTTCGAGACGGAGGCGCCGTGGGCAGCCAGTGCAGATGGGCGCGGCGGCGGCTTCCCGTTGTCCCAGCTGTGGCAGAGGGCAGAGGGGCAGATGGGCCGTGGAGGAAGCTGGACTGCGGCGGGAGTGGGTCCCGGCGGCGTCGAGGACCGAGACGGCGAGGCGGGGCCGGCGGCGGCATTGGAACCCTAGCGCTAGCCCTACTCGAGTTCGAGCTCAGCGAAGGAGGGTTGTTCGCCTGTTCGGTCAGAGCACCTCGTCGGAGCGGGCGCGCCGGTCGTCGGAGCGGGCGCGGGGGTCGTCGGAGCGGGTGAGACGAGGGAGGGAAGGGGGATCTGGCGAGGGAGGGAAGGGGGACCGGGCGAAGGGGGATCTAGTTAGAGGGGGGAAGGTTAGTAATGGCGCACCATCTAGGGGTGCGCCATAAAAACACTGATAGCAATAGCACACCCTCCTCTGGTGCGCCATTAGTAACTTTTTTTTCTGATAGCAATGGCGCACCCTCCTTCGGTGCGCCATTAGTAACGTTTTTTCATTATTTATTGTTGCATCTAATAATTTGTTTTTTATCAAATTTGTTATTTTCATGTGGACTGGAACAGAAGATATCATCAAATATCATCAAATTTCTTTTTTTTAAATATCATCAAATTTCTTTTTTTATTTTTAATTGAAAATATCATCAAATTTGTTATTAAAAATAACATCAATATTTTTTTTGGATTTTTAGTTGCATTCATTTGTGAATTGGTAAAACATTTATGAATATGAAAAAATATCATCAAATTTGAAAAAATATTCATGAATTCAAAAAGTGCCCATGAAATTTAAAAATATTCATGAGTTCAGAAAATATTAACAAATTCAATATTCATGATGACTAGAACAGAAGAAATATCATTTCAAAATGTCGAAATACAATTGAGAAATGAAGACTACGATTTAAATACAGTCGATCTTAGCTAGCTATCTTTTCACAATCTTCTTGCCCTTGTTTTTCGCAAATGGACTTCTTCTGTTGAACGGACGTCCTTTAGGTAGGGTGGTCCTGCTTCTTCTTGTCGTGTCTGGCACTTCATCGTCGTCGTCATGTTCCATCTTCGGGTCACCGTACTTGTCGAAGTCTTGCTCATTGGCGACTCCATCCATTCCGATGATCTTCCTTTTGCCTCTCCTCACGACAACACGATTGGGCTTTGACAGGTCGGTAATGAAGAAGCATTGGTCCACTTGGGAAGCCAGTACCCATGGCTCATTTTTCGCGGTGACGTTTGCGCCCGCGGTCTTGGATTTGGCCTCGGGTATAACCATGGTGGTGAAATACCGGTCTTCTTTTAGGACGCTCTTGGCCCATCTGACACGGAACATCGGGACCTTCTCTCTAGCGTAGCTCAGCTCCCAGATCTCCTCGATCCTTCCGTAGTATCTGTCCTTGTCGTTACAGGTGTAGGATTCCATCATTACCCCGGAGTTCTGATAACCATCGCTCTTCATGTCCTTGTCCTCGGTGTAGAATGTGTAGCCGTTGATATCGTACGCCTCATAGGTCATCAGGTTGTGCTCGGCGCCCTAGGACAAGGCGAATATGAGTTTTTCTTCCGCGGAAGAATCCTCATGTAAAGGGTACAACAGAAGCTTCTCCTTGAACCAACGCGTGAAACATGAGTTGTGCTCTTTGATTATATCTCCGTCCGTCCTCTGTTGGCCTCAGTCATTGTACGTCTTCTCAATAAAGGTTTTGTGCGTTACCACCCAAGGATCGACCACGTCTATGTGTTGTAGCGCGACTAGGTTTCCTCTTTCAAAGTCGTCGAGTCGACCCTCGAAGTCGACATGCATTTCGCGACGACCATCGCGGTGACCCCATCCAGCGAGCCTGCCGAGGTGCCTGTTGATGGGCAGACCAACGGGGTTCTCGATGCCTAGATAATTCATGCAGTAGGAGATGCACTCTTTGGTCAGGCAGCCCCTGGCTATGCTTCCCTCTGTATGTGGCATGTTGCGAACGTATCCTCTGATGACACCATTCATCCTTTCGAACGGCATCATGTTGTGCAGGAACGTCGGCCCGAGATGGATGATATCCTCCACGATATGGACCAGCAGATGCACCATAACATCGAAGAATGCGGGCGGGAAGTACATCTAAAGCGCGCATAGTATCACCACGATCTCTTCCTGTAGCCTTCTGAGTTGCCTCATGCCAACCGACTTCCGAGAGATGACGTCAAAAAAGTTGCATAGGCCAAATAGCGTTTCACGGACATGCGCGTCCATGATCCCACGGATTGCAACTGGAAATATCTGCGTCATCAGCATGTGACAGTCGTGAGACTTCATCCCGCTGAACTTCTGCTTCGCTGAGTCTAGGTATCTGCTTATCATCCCCGCGTAACCGTAAGGAAGTTTTACTCCTACGAGGCAGGTGAAAAACTGCTCGATCTCCTTCTGACTTAGAGTGAAGCACGCGAGAGGGTAGTCATTCCCGGTCTTCATGGCATTTTTGCCTTTGCGATGACTTTCCATGTCCTTCTTCGCCTCATCACCATCATCATCATTAGCGTGAAGCTCCTCCCTGATGCCCATTGATTTCAAGTCTGCCCTTGCTTTCGGCCCATCTTTGGTCCTCCCGGCATGTTGAGCAGGGTACCAAGCAGACTCTCGCACACGTTCTTCGTGATATGCATGACATCAAGGCTGTGAGGCACATGGTGGATCTTCCAATACGGCTAGTCCCAGAAAACAGACCTCGTTTTCCATACCTTCAGCAGCGGCTCTGGCGCCTTTCGCTTCTTTCCCGACTCTGGCGCCTTTTGCTTCTTTCCCGGCAGTGGGCAATCTTTCCAATTTTTCAACAGCTCATCTATTTCCTCGCCGCTCCTCGTACGCGGGCGTCTTCGGGGTTCGGTTTCACCATCGAACAGATCCTTGCGTTTTCTCCATGGGTCATCGTCGCGAAGCCACCTTCGATGTCCCATGAACACGGTTTTCAAAGACCCGGGATCTCTATCTTGCTGGCGATACGTTGTGTCATCCATGCACCTGACGCATCCAGAAAATCCGTGGACCACCTGCCCCGCGAGATATCCGTAACCGAGATAGTCGTGCACCATCGTGAGTAGTGCGGCTCTCATAGGTAAATATTCTTTCTCTGCGGCGTCCCACGTATTGGCTGGCGTTTTCCACAGCGTGTCTAGCTCCTCTTTCAGCAGCCCCAGATACTGTTAGGACCGGGTTTTCGGGATATTAATTTCCCGGAACACGGCCTTTGTGCTCACCAGCCCCAGGATTACTGTTAGCTGATGAGGTACCCACTTGATACAAGAATTCCAAGCAAAGCACAAAATATGTAGTACAAGACCATTGTGGCCTAGGAGTACAACACTTGGTTTCTAGTGGTTGATGGCGGAAGCGGTTTGGGGTACATCTGCGTCTATGGGACTCCATTTTCCACAAGAATAGCTGACCAGGATAACTCCTATCTTCGCGAGGCTGCTATCACCCTTACATGGGTTCCGGGGCTGTCGTCGTAATGCTCTTCTCCACGCAAGAAATCTGGCCAAGACACTAGCCAGGGACAAGCCAGTGAGTACGTTTGAATGTACTCGCAAGCATTATGAACACGAGTATAATATAATAAGGGATAATCATGCTTCGAAATATTTTATGATGATACATCTGTCACGAAATAGACGGGATCCGTGATGCACACACGCAGGTAAAATATGAACATGCAATACAGGAGTAGAAATAGAATGCATTGATTGAGTGTCTGAAATGACTCCTCGAAAGGGTGTGAAAGAATTAACAATGCCGCAGTCGGCATCTGAGCGACACCACATAAGGGCTTATAAGGAATAATTTAATAACAAGCATGCCGCAGTCGGGCGTCTGAGCGAGACCACATAAAGGGCTTATAAGGAATAATTTAATAACAAGCATGCCGCAGTCGGGCGTCTGAGCGACACCACATAAAGGGCTAATAAGGAATAATTTAATAACAAGCATGCCGCAGTCGGGCGTCTGAGCGACACCACATAAAGGGCTTATAAAGAATAATCACAGTGAGTATCCAGGAGGTAGAACCGTCCCAGGGATACTCAATAATTCAAGTAATGTAAATGGTTAGTCCATAATAATAATAAACATGATCCTCATATGTCATAGGTCATAATCAAAGTTCTAGTCTAGCCGTTTCTCCATCCGAATACCGTCACTATGATCCAGTTTAGCCGTTTCTCCATCCGAATACCGTCACTATGATCCAGTTTAGCCGTTTCTCCATCCGAATACCGTCACTAGACCCATCTCAGACTGTAGTCCTACCCATGGACATGGCTATCCGAATAGATATATCCTCTGCAGAGGGTGTACTCTTTACCCACGAGTAACGGATTTAATTAGTCCATCGGGACTAATTCCGCCTACGGCCTTTTAATTGAAAACACGCCTGACCTGCACACACCAGCTTAACTTACCGGTGTCTGGAATCACCCACAACACCTGTCAAGCCAAACTCTAAGTGGGGAGGCTACAACCTCGACGTAGCATGGGATCAAATTTATATCGCGCGCTCTAAGGGGTGGCCCCCTCTCGGTCCCAACCGGAAACACCCATGCCCCCGGACCAGGTGGCATGCCTACTGGATGCATCCGGTATCTTCCACCATGGACTCTCTGTACGGTGTGTGCCTTGGTAAGGGGTTGACAACTTACTGAACCGTACCCTACCTGTGGCAAGGACAAGTGATAGTACAAAACAAGTAGGGAAGTTACCGAACAAGGCTCGACCTACGGACGACTCAGGAGGTCCAAGTATTCTCCGAATGATTAGCATGACAAAAATATTTCCATTAATAGATAAACTCGCCACTCATCAAGCCTCACCATGCCATACCGGACATACTCGTCTCAACGAGGAACTAGGGACAAGCTCGCGTCTACCCAAGACCACGACTTTCCCGGCTTCCTGCCGGTATGCATGGAAAGCTCGCGAGGATGATTACTATCACCAGCATATCCATTTCCAACAGTAAATCATCTCCAATATGCATTCATGTGTGTGACTTTATCGTTACATAAAAATAACGTATGCTCCAAGTCAAAGTGGTGTTCTAACCGTATCAAAACACCTTACGAAAATATTATGCCAGAGTTCAGAATGCTTGCCTTCAAGAGTATGCAAGGGTGCACTTTTTGAAAGTTTTCTTCCCTCTCCATTTCCTATTTTGAAAAAAATAATTCAAATAACAAATATTTCAAAAACAGTACAAAAAGTTGCCCCAAATATTTTTGAAATAAATCTTAAAATAAACTAGATAGAATTTGAGAGAGGTAGGAAAAAGAATCAACTCATTGGAGTTTTATTTTAAAAGATATCGCCAGTCAAAGTTGAGTCAAAGTTCTGTTTCAAAATAAAACAGAAAAAGAAAACAATTCGATACAGAATACGCTTTCGAAGCAGAGGAAACGTACTCAGGCGTTTACGTGACCACTTAAGCCAGCGTGGGTGGCGCGGGGGTCACTGACAGTGGGTACGGAGGGCCCACTGGTCAGGTTTGACTATTCCCCCTCTCCCTCCTCTTCCTCTGCCCGAACGGGGCGGGACTCCGGCGATCGCCGTCGACGAACGGTGGCTCCTTGAGGGCACCTGAGGGCAGGGATGGATCCGCTAGACCGGGGCGGTCCTCCCGGTGGTCCTTGGGTCGACGGTGGTGGAAAGAGTCGCCGGCGGCGAGCTCCGCGGCGGAGGAGGCTACGGGAGTGAAGGGAGTTTTGGGCTCCGGTGGTTTCCGATCGAGGCTGAGGCGCTGGGCAGCTCCGCAAGAACAAGGGAAAGCGAGTGGTGGCACTAGATGGGCGGGGGAGTGTCTGGTTGCGACGAATGGCACCGGAAGGCAGCGGCGGCCGAACCGGCCGGAGGTGGGGGAGATGGCCTCTTCCGGTCAATCCACGGCTAGGGGAGCACTAGGGGGAAGGCCTGACGTCGCCTGAGCGCTCGGAGGGGCTCGGGGTCTCTTTTTATAAGCGTTCGAGGCTGGTCCCGCTGCGGTCGAGGATAAGAACGCCGGCGACCGCTGTGCTGTAGCTGCAGGGCGACGTGGCGGCGACGAGCGCGTGCCGACGGGTTTCAGGATAAGCTCAAGCTGTTCACAGGGGCAGCTGGCGCGCGCGGGTGGCTTGGGTTTCGCCGTCCATGGCAGAGGCTCACTGCCGACGCCGGCGTGCCGCCAAAGGCTCTGACGGCGGCGCTGTAGAGCGCCAGGGGTGGTTTGGAGAGTACTGGCGAGTGGGCAAGGATAGTGCGTCTCTCTGCAAGCGAGCAAGGGCCAGGGGTGGGACGCGGTGAGGGCGGCAGTGCGACGCGGCGGCTCGGTGCGTGCGCGTGCAAAACATGCGCTCTAGGCGCGCCCAGAGCACGCACGAGACGTGCTCGACGAAATGCCAGGGCAGCCTAGAGTGCGAGAGGGAAGCTGGCAATTAACAGGACTAGGTTAGGAGTAGCGAGGGTCTTAGTGGACAAGGTTGCTGGGTCAGGGGAACAAGATCATAATGCAAACTAGAAAACATGCCAAAACTGTCCATGAACACAAGGTGTTCGACATAATGCTAAGTGCATCTAGGCAACTCTTGGTGTGGCCAAAAACTCCAGGCCAGGGTCTCTCTAGATGTAGGTGATGATGGCAAGACCATTTGGGCAAAACCAGAAACTTGCTAGTGCAAGTTTTGCAAAACTCCAGTTTTGGACAGAAAGAAAAAGGTCTCATTGCATGCACTTAAAATCCTCCAATGGGTCCACTCTCCTGGACTTAAGGGTTTTGTAGGGAGGGCTACAAGTAGGAAAAAGGTCATGGGCACTAGAGCAAAATAAAATAGGGTTGCAGTACAAATCACCAAACTGGACCAGAATGAAAAAGAGGTTGATTCACTCAAATTTTTCAAAGAACATCACTGGGTTTTAGTATAAAGTTGAATTATATGCATCTACTGACATCTCCAAACACTTGGAAGAATTTTTAAAGGAATATTTAAATAGGTTGCAGTGCAAAAATGCCTACTGGACCAGATTTGAAAAGTTGGTGTAGAGCTCAAAATCTCCAATAACCAAAAGATTATTTTGCATAAAAGTGATGTGGAAACATCTCATGACATCCCCAAATTTTGGTGGAAATATTAAATGCATTTGTCAAATGGGTGCAGTGCAAAACAGGCTCCAAATTTATGAAAGATCATTTTAAAAGAGTAAAGCTCAAGAAAAAGCAAACCTTGCAATTAAATCCACTGATAAAGAATTGTTTCATAGAGAGAGTATATAAACCCAATAATACTCTTGGAAAGTTCCACTTGAGGTAAAAAATCCACAATATCAAAAGGCTAAATCTTGACAAATGGAAAAGTTTAATTTCTTGGCAAAAAATTTAATTAGTAAAACAAGGTCAAAATTTTCGGGTGTCAGAACACTACCCCCCTTAAGAAAAATCTCATCCTCGAGATTTGTTAAAAGCTGCTTGAACAAACATCGCTCTTACCAAAAGAAAACAATATGCTACTATGCAGTAACAAAGTAGCTACAGTGAGAGGGCAATTAGTGGTGTAAAACCACAGTGCGGTCTACTGGCGTTGCGTGGAAAAATCCATGGTCGGGGGAAAAAACGAGATATTACTACGTTGGATACCGTAATTTAGAATAAATTCTAAATTACTAAAATACGTTGGTCGCACCCGAGAGCACAGTGCTCTTTCTGGCTGACAGGTGGACCCGGGACCCAATGTCGGCCTCTTCTTCTACCTCTGGCTCTCTCTTTTCTCTCGCGTGCTCTCCCGCGCTTCCTCCACCGGCGACGCCTAGCGCGTAGGGCATCTAGGCCGTACTGCGGTAGTGCGCGGCGTGCTAGCTGCCGGTGCAGCGTGCACTCACCTCGCGGGCCAGTGCACTGTCGGCACTGCTCGCGGACTCGCCTCCGAACACCGGCGATCGAGCGACGAGTGGCGCTGGTGGACCTCGCCCACCGTACACCAATCTCGAGCTATAAAATGATCGCGGTGCTCCTCTCTTCTCCCTCACACCTGGCGTCGCTTCTACTTCTCCTTCCTTCTCCTCCATTGCTGTTAGCAGGAGCTCGAGACGAGGCTCTAATGGCGGAGGCGATGCCGGACTGGTACGTGGTCCTGGTGTGTGGAGGTTTGGCGACGTTGCTGGGGTTCTCCGTGCTCCTGTGCGCGATGATCCTGGATGATCGTCGCGATGCTGGCGCTCGAGTGTTAGCTCTTCGCGGTGGCGGCGATCACGAGGATTAGGTGCGGCATCGAGTGCTAACTGCTGTCGGTGTGCTGGGGCGACTCGTGCCCGAATGATTACTCACCAACCTCTCTTACTGAGACTGTGGTGTCCTCGGGTGTGGCCAGTTAGGCGCAAAAATGTGTACGAGGATTTGCAATTAGCGCACGAGGTCGAGTGGTTGCAGTAGTGAGTCTGCTGTTACGATGCTGCGCGAATAAAAATCTATGTCGCGAAGATATATACGCTGCAGCAACTCTGGGAAAGAAATCTTATTACAATAATTTATCGAGAGTGGAAAAATTAATTAAATCAAGATTTACAGCAGCAAAACTGCTCACATAATTGAAACCAAAAATCTGATCCGTCGTACAAATTTTTGGATACCACGTACAAGTTACAACACATAAATAAATACTGGGATAATAAATACAGCGGTGACATTTACAATAAAAACGGTAAACGGACAGGATCCTGAGAAAACGTCTCTGGTACTGGGGCGCACTCTTCTTCTATCGGGGGAAGCAGGTTGACCAGTCGATGAATGCGCCTCTCCTGGTCAGGCCTCAGTGGTCTGCCAATAGCGATCCGAGGATTTAAATCAGCGAGGCTCTAGAGATAACCCATTATCCGCTGAGTTAAATGCTCCTGAGCGATAACGTACTGGGCAAGGTTGGCCAGTACTGGATCTCTCTCAATTCGCCCACCGGGAAAAGACGCTACTTCTCCGGGTGCTGCACGGCTCGGAAAATAATAATATCCTCGTTCGCTGGCATAGGGTACCGCGAATCGAAGATGAGCGAGCGCCTCGTACGCAGCAGTTTCTATGGCCATATGCGGAGTCGGCATGGATTTCCCCACGAAGGAAACTTCCGTTGGGTCTTGGTTTGGGTTTGGGGGAGGGATGTGCACCACTGCCCAATATTTCGAGGTGGATGGGGTGATCCTCGATTTGAGCAACTCGTACTGGGGTGGATGGATGGCACTCATGGTACTGCAGGTAAAGTCCCACAATAATTTAACAAAACTACCCGGGGTTGCGTCTGGAGTTCTCAGATAAATACTGGGGGTCGGCATGGCAAAGAAATGGCTGTGAGTGTTGCGCAGAAGGTGAGGGGTACTTGGCAAGGTCACGAGGTGGCCTTTTATATAGCATTGGAGCTTGGTTATCTACCGTGGTGAAGGGTAACTGGTTGTCGATCCTGTTCTTGGGTCAAAGCCACAGATAATCATATCTCATAAATGTGACGTATTACTGTGGGTGCCGTCGGGGTTGGTTTTGGTAGCAGTGTCCGGAATTTAAAAAAAATGCAACTGTACGCCAACGTACATATGCATAGCTACTACTCCAAAATTGGGGGCGCACAAGCAGACAGCATTTAATAAAAGCGATACAGGACCACACAGTTACAAAGCGTAGGAATACTAAGGCTCGATACTACTTGAGCGACTTAGTCTACTTCGTTAATGTCTAAGTGGGCTGGCCTTGTGGACGCCGAGGTTTCTCCACCGGTTTCACCGTCGGGATTTGCTGGTTGAGGTTGAGGGGCTGCAGGGTCGGGGTAGTGGTGATGACCATCGCGGGGGTTGTTGGCCACCATCCCGTTGGAATGGGTTCCCAAAAGGCGACGAAGCGCTTCTGGGGATACCAAAGCACTCTGGTTGATGGCTGGGGCAGACCTCAAGGGCTCGATCGGGTGTCCGAACATCACGACTGGGTTGTCGGCGTCGGGCTCCATTTCTCCTCTCGCCGGGGTCCGGCGAACCAGTTCTCCACAAGCTGCGATCAGATCAAGGGTGATCTGATCGAACAGTTGCTCTAGTGCGCTTACATAGCGCACCAGATGCAATAGTGCATGATCTGTCTCGTGATCTCGGTTGGCAACCTGGGGCGGCCTACCATACCCGTCACGACTGGGGTAGTAGTAGAACGAGCGATAGTTAACTCTGGGCGACAAGTGCCGGAGTTGAACTATAGCTTCTCGAGCTGCCAGTTGGATGGCTTGTGGCTCAAAGGAAGTTGTCCTTCCAGTGAACATGTAGGGGCGTTCTGGCGATAGACCCCTACCATAGATGTGCACAGTGGCCTAGTACTGACGGCTCTCACCGTACGTGCGTCCTTGGTACACAACATATTCTGGGGGCTCTTCTAATGCATAGGCACGGCGGGTGAGATTTGCGAGCACGGTCACAAAACCTCCAAGGTTGGTTGCTGTTGTCTCATTGTGAACAATGGGGCCAGGCATCGTGGCTTGGTTTGGGGAAAGAGGCTGTGTTGTGCTGGGTTGAGGCTAGCGTGCCCTTTTTATAGGAAAAGGGGACGGAGTCTTCCTTCGCACGCTTGCGAATGAGACATATTAGGTGTTGGTCACTGGCGCGTGATCGACGGGCTAGGCTGATAGGTTGGGCACCGTCTGCCGAAAAGGCGTCGGGTCACTGTGAGGCTATCTTACGCGAGAAGCTTGGCCGGGATTAGGTTAAGGTCTGGTGGTTTGGTTAACCTAAGTTTATTGACCTGGCAAAAATAGGATTAGCCAATGGTCAGCCTGGCTCTGATACCAAGTCTGTCAAGACCGGGTTTTCGGGATATTAATTTCCCAGAACACGTCCTTTGTGCTCACCAGCCCCAGGATTACTGTTAGCTGATGAGGTACCCACTTGATACAAGAATTCCAAGCAAAGCACAAAATATGTAGTACAAGACCATTGTGGCCTAGGAGTACAACACTTGGTTTCTAGTGGTTGATGGCCGAAGCGGTTTGGGGTACATCTGCGTCTATGGGACTCCATTTTCCACAAGAACAGCTGACCAGGATAACTCCTATCTTCGCGAGGCTGATATCACCCTTACATGGGTTCCGGGGCTGTCGTCGTAACGCTCTTCTCCACGCAAGAAATCTGGCCAAGACAATAGCCAGGGACAAGCCAGTGAGTACGTTTGAATGTACTCGCAAACATTATGAACACGAGTATAATATAATAAGGGATAATCATGCTTCGAAATATTTTATGATGATACGCCTGTCACGAAATAGATGGGATCCGTGATGCACACACGCAGGTAAAATATGAACATGCAATACGGGAGTAGAAATAGAATGCATTGATTGAGTGTCTGAAATGACTCCTCGAAAGGGTGTGAAAGAATTAACAATGCCGCAGTTGGGCGTCTGAGCGACACCACATAAAGGGCTTATAAGGAATAATTTAATAACAAGCATGCCGCAGTCGGGCGTCTGAGCGACACCACATAAAGGGATTATAAGGAATAATTTAATAACAAGCATGCCGCAGTCGGGCGTCTGAGCGACACCACATAAAGGGCTTATAAGGTATAATTTAATAACAAGCATGCCGCAGTCGGGCGTCTGAGCGACACCACATGATCCTCATATGTCATAGGTCATAATCAAAGTTCTAGTCTAGCCGTTTCTCCATCCGAATACCGTCACTATGATCCAGTTTAGCCGTTTCTCCATCCGAATACCGTCACTATGATCCAGTTTAGCCGTTTCTCCATCCGAATACCGTTACTAGACCCATCTCAGACTATAGTCCTACCATGGACATGGCTATCCGAATAGATATATCCTCTGCAGAGGGTGTACTCTTTACCCACGAGTAACGGATTTAATTAGTCCATCGGGACTAATTCCGCCTATGTCCTTTTAATTGGAAACACGCCTGACCTGCACACACCAGCTTAACTTACCGGTGTCTGGAATCACCCACAACACCTGTCAAGCCAAACTCTAAGTGGGAAGGATACAACCTCGACGTAGCATGGGATCAAATTTATATCGCGCGCTCTAAGGGGTGCCGCCCTCTCGGTCCCAACCGGAAACACCCATGCCCTCTGACCAGGTGGCATGCCTACCGGATGCATCCGGTATCTTCCACCATGGCCTCTCTGTACGGTGTGTGCCTTGGTAAGGGGTTGACAACTTACTGAACCGTACCGTACCTGTGGCAGGGACAAGTGGTAGTACAAAACAAGTAGGGAAGTTACCGAACAAGGCTCGACCTACGGCCGACTCAGGAGGTCCAAGTATTCTCTGAATGATTAGCATGACAAAAATATTTCCATTAACAGATAAACTCACCACTCATCAAGCCTCACCATGCCATACCGGACATACTCGTCTCAACGAGGAACTAGGGACAAGCTCGCGTCTACCCAAGACCACGACTTTCCCGGCTTCCTGCCGGTATGCATGGAAAGCTCGCGAGGATGATTACTATCACCAGCATATCCATTTCCAACAGTAAATCATCTCCAATATGCATTCATGTGTGTGACTTTATCATTACATAAAAATAACGTATGCTCCAAGTCAAAGTGGTGTTGTAACCGTATCAAAACACCTTACGAAAATATTATGCCAGAGTTCAGAATGCTTGCCTTCAGGTGTATGCAAGGGTGCACTTTTTGAAAGTTTTCTTCCCTCTCCATTTCCTATTTTGAAAAAAAATATTCAAATAACAAATATTTCAAAAATAGTACAAAAAGTTTCCCCAAATATTTTTGAAATAAATCTTAAAATAAACTAGATGGAATTTGAGAGAGGTAGGAAAAAGAATCAACTCATTTGGAGTTTTATTTTAAAAGATATAGCCAGTCAAAGTTGAGTCAAAGTTCTGTTTTAAAATAAAACAGAAAAAGAAAACGATTCGATACAGAATACGCTTTCGAAGCAGAGGAAATGTACTCTGGCGTTTACGTGACCACTTAAGCCAGCGTGGGTGGCGCGGGGGTCACTGACAGTGGGTCCGGAGGGCCCACTGGTCAGGTTTGACAATTCCCCCCTCTCCCTCCTCTTCCTCTGCCCGAACGGGGCGGGACTCCGGCGATCGCCGTCGACGAACGGCGGCTCCTCGAGGGCACCTGAGGGCAGGGATGGATCCGCCAGACCGGGGCGGTCCTCCCGGTGGTCGTTGGGTCGACGGTGGTGGAAAGAGCCGCCGGCGGCGAGCTCCGCGGCGGAGGGGTCTACGCGAGTGAAGGGGGTTTTGGGCTCCGGTGGTTTCCGATCGAGGCTGAGGCGCTGGGCAGCTCCGCAAGAAAAAGGGAAAGCGAGTTGTGGCGCTGGATGGGCGGGGGAGTGTCTGGTTGCGACGAATGGCACCGGAAAGCAGCGGCGGCCGAACCGGCCGGATGTGGGGGAGATGGCCTCTTCCGGTCAATCCACGGCTAGGGGAGCACTAGGGGGAAGGCCTGAGGTCGCCTGAGCACTCAGAGGGGCTCGGGGTCTCCTTTTATAGGCGTTCGAGGCTGGTCCCGCGGCGGCCGAGGATAAGAACACCGGCGACCGCTGTGCTGTAGCTGCAGGGCGACGTGGCGGCGACGAGCGCGTGCCGACGGGTTTTAGGATAAGCTCGAGCTGTTCACAGGGGCAGCTGCTGCGCGCGGGTGGCTTGGGCGGCTTCGTCCATGGCAGAGGCTCACTGCCGACGCCGGCGTGCCGCCAAAGGCTCTGACGGCGGCGCTGTAGAGCGCCAGTGGTGGGTTGGAGAGTACTGGCGAGTGGGCGAGGATAGTGCGTGTCTCTGCAGGCGAGCAAGGGCCAGCGGCGGGACGCGGCGAGGGCGGCAGTGCGACGCGGCGGCTCGGTGCGCGCACGTGCAAAACGTGCGCTCTGGGCGCGCCCAGAGCACGCACGGGACGTGCTCGACGAAATGCCAGGGCAGCCTAGAGTGCGAGAGGGAAGCTGGCATTTAACAGGACTAGGTTAGGAGTAGCTAGGGTCTTAGTGGACAAGGTTGCTGGGTCAGGGGAACAAGATCGTAATGCAAACTAGAAAACATGCCAAAATTGTCCATGAACACAAGGTGTTCGACATAGCTAAGTGCATCTAGGCAACTCTTGGAGTGGCCAAAAACTCCATGCCAGGGTATCTCTAGATGTAGGTGATGATGGCAAGATCATTTGGGCAAAACCAGAAACTTGCTAGTGCAAGTTTTGCAAAACTTCAGTTTTGGACAGAAAGAAAAAGGTCTCATTGCATGCACTTAAAATCCTCCAATGGGTCCACTCTCCTGGACTTAAGGGTTTTGTAGGGAGGGCTACAAGCAGGAAAAAGGTCATGGGCACTAGAGCAAAATAAAATAGGGTTGTAGTACAAATCACCAAACTAGACCAGAATGAAAAAGAGGTTGATTCACTCAAATTTTCCAAAGAACATCACTGGGTTTTAGTATAAAGTTGAATTATATGCATCTACTGACATCTCCAAACACTTGGAAGAATTTTTAAAGGAATATTTAAATAGGCTGCAGTGCAAAAATGCCTACTGGACCAGATTTCAAAAGTTGGTGTAGAGCTCAAAATCTCCAATAACCAAAATATATTTTTGCATAAAAGTGATGTGGAAACATCACATGACATCCCCAAATTTTGGTGGAAATATTAAATGCATTTGTCAAATGGTTGCAGTGCAAAACAGGCTCCAAATTTATGAAAGATCATTTTAAAAGAGTAAAGCTCAAGAAAAAGCAAACCTTGCAATTAAATCCACTGATAAAGAATTGTTTCATAGAGAGAGTATATAAACCCAATAATACTCTTGGAAAGTTCCACTTGAGGTAAAAAAATCCACAATATCAAAAGGGTAAATCTTGACAAATGGAAAAGTTTAATTTCCTAGCAAAAATTTTAATTAATAAAACAAGGTCAAAATTTTGGGGTGTCACAGATAGAGATTGATGTTGTTCCCTGGTTGTTTCGGACCTTCAATTAGCATACTCATGTGAATGTATTTCCTCGTCATGCACAACCAGGGGGGAAGGTTGTACATCCACACAAACACAGGCCAGGTGCTATGTGTGCTTCTCTGGATGCCAAACGGATTGACTCCATCGGTGCTCGCGCCCAGCATGATGTTCCTTGGATTGTCCCCAAATTCTGGGTGTTCGAAGTTCAACGCTTGCCACTGGCTCACATCCTTAGGGTGACTCAGCATCTTGTCTTCTTTATTTATCTCTGGATCATTTCCGTCATCTTCTCGCTTCTTCTCCTCCCTATCCGCGTGCCAACGCAGGAGCTTTGCTAGCTTAGGGTCCGCGAAATACCGCTGCAGACGAGGAGTGATCGGAAAGTACCACACCACTTTTCGAGGAGCTTTCTTCCTCTTCTTGTATCGTGTGACGCCGCACACCGGACATATGGTAGACTCCGCGTGCTCGTCCCGATAAATGATGCAATTGTTCATGCACACATGGTACTTCACGTGCGGTATATCAAGAGGACACACGATTTTCTTCGCCTCCTCGAAACTGGTCGGGCACTTGTTCCCCTTGGGAAGACGTT
Organism: Aegilops tauschii subsp. strangulata; assembly: GCF_002575655.3. Lineage (NCBI taxonomy): Eukaryota > Viridiplantae > Streptophyta > Magnoliopsida > Poales > Poaceae > Aegilops > Aegilops tauschii. The sequence goes on from NC_053037.3 coordinate 504,082,755, forward strand.
CGTGCCAGAATGACATGTTCTCCTCGAAGCATGCGTCGGTCATTTTGTGTTTTACCTTCATCTCCAGAGCCATGAGCGTTACTTTCAGGCGGGTATCCTCGGGCCTGCATCCTTCATACAATGGAGTAACCGCGTCTATCTCCAGTTGATCCAGCTTGGCTTTCTCTCGGGCGGCAGCTCTTGAATATGAGGGTTCTACACCCAGCCCATCGATGGTCCATCGTCGTCTGCTCAGGCATCTTCATCTTCATGATCATGCCCTTCATCTTGATCTTCCTCATCATCATGTCTGGCATCTTCTACATGATGACTGTGTACGGCATCACCGTTGTGATCATGTCCTAGAGATTCTTCGTCTTCTCGCGCGCCCTCGCCGCGGTGGTTGTCTTGCTGCCCTTCCTTATTTCTTGCCCGGCCCCCATGGACGACTTCATAGTCATCTTCATCACCTTGCCACCGATAGCCATCCATGAAACCACGCAAGAGCAGGTGGTCCCGCACCTGCCCGGAATCCGGGTCCGCAATAAGGCTCTTCAGCTTGCATCTTCAACATGGACATCTTATCTCCGTCTCGTTCTTTTGAAGCATCTCGGCCTTCGCGGAGCTCAAAAACCTATTCACGATGCCTTCGGTCATCGTGTGGACCATGGTCGCCTGCGGGGTAGAGCAAAACGATATTTTAGAACCAAGAAAAAATTTGGCATGACTTTGCCTAAAAACAGGACCAAAAAGAATGCATAGTGCCAAATTCTCGCCAAAACGGAAATGAATCAACATTCCGGCAAAATATTTGCAACTATCGCATTTCAAATACCGGTACTTGCAAACACAAACCTATATGCAACACCACAAACATATGCAACACCACAAACATACGTAGATCTAGCTAGGCCATAAAAAGTGCATGTGCACGTTGTTGGAGGGAGAAAAAAGTAGATCTACAACATAAAGAAAGCTTTCCCCTTACTTACCTATCAAAAAAGGTATTTTAACCACTTAATTTGGGTGAATCTATGGTGCAAATGAGGTGAGGAGGAGGAGGCAGCCGAGACAAGCTTGGAGGAGGAGGTGGAGAAGAATGAAGTGGGAAAGTGAGTGTGGTAGTGGCTGTCCAAAATATCTAGCTAGTCTCAGGTTACTAATGGCGCACCACCAAAATGCGCCATTAGTAACCCTGGTTACTAATGGCGCACCAGTTAGGGGTGCGCCATTACTAGTTTTGCAAAAAAATAATATAATTGTCAGTATTGGCACACCGTGGTTGTGGTGCACCATTACTAGTTTGAACTAGTAATGGCGCACTTCCCACAGGTGCGCCATTACTAGTTTTGAAAATAAAGTAAAAAAATTGTCAGTAGTGGCGCACAGAGCGTGTGGTGCGCCATTTCTAGTTAAAACTAGTAATGGCGCACTGTGCCCTGGTGCGCCATTAATAGTTTTGAAAAAAAATTGCTAGTAATAGCGCACCTGCACTGTGTTTGGTGCGCCATTAGTAATGAGGACACTAATGGTGCACCTGTATCTGGTGCGCCACTGCTATATAGCAGTGGCGCACCACATACATGGGGCGCCATTAATGTCCATATCAGCTATAGCCCTTTTCCTAGTAGTGGAGGCTTGGCCCCTCGCAAGGGTCTTGAATGCCTCGTTGATGAAGATGGGTCGTACAGGCCTACTAGCTCCGCCACACCGTGGGACGCAGGCAGGCATGTCTGGGGACCCCCATTCCCAGGACGCCGATAGTATCCCCCAGGCCCAAGGCGCGCTCGGGCTTGGCTTCGAGGCGAAGCCAAAGGTCAAGCGCGGAGCGCCGCGGGCCCCAAAAGCCTGCGGCCTTGGTCGACGTGTGGCGATTGATTGGACGTGGGCGTCTCTACTTCCCCACGCTGCCTCGACAACTGCCCGACTTGACAAAAAGGGGTGGCGCGGACAACGCTTGCCTTCACTATTCCTTTTGCCTTGCTTCAGATCGCCTTTCTTGCTCCTCGCTGTCGTAACCTCCAGATCTGCTCCAATCTTGCTCCGCGTCTGCGACCGATGGCACCGCGCAAGGTTAAGGCCTCCTCGGCGTCGGCTTGTTACGAGCCAGCTCTTGAAGCGCCCAACATCACGGAGAAGAGCCTAGCCGCCACACGCTTGCTGGCGGCGGGGGAGAGCAACGAGGGGGGGGGGAGACGGAGCTCCGGCTTGCCTCCGACGTGCCGGAGCCTGAGGGAAGCACCTTCTTCCCTTTCTTCACGAGCAGCATCACCGCCGGGTTGGTTCCCCCCTTCTCCGACTTCTTCTATGAGGTCCTCGACCACTACGGGCTGCAGGTGCTGCATCTACATCCCAACTCCATCCTCCTCCTGTCCATCTTCGCCTACTATTCAAAGGCGTATCTGGGCGTGATGCCGTCCGTGGCTCTTTTGCGCCACTTCTTCCTTCTTCGCGTCAGCGAGGGACATGTCTCCGGGTGCGCCAATTTCATCACATCCAGCAAGGCCAACTCGACCTCGAACACCGGAAAAGAGAGTCGGCAACATCCGGGCCAAGTGGGTCATGATGGACGCCAAGTGCATCCATCCGCACTTGGCATCGCCGACGGAGGCGCCCCAGTCTAACGAGGGGTGGCCTCGTGCAGAGCTCACTGACGAGCGGGCGTCGTCGGTGTTGGAGCAGATGATGACCGACTTGAAGCTGGGCAACGCGAAGGCGGCCAAAGTGACGGGGGCAACACGAAGGCGGCCAAAGTGACGGGGGCCATGCTCCTGAGGGAATTCCTGATGCTGCGTGTTGCTCCACTTCAAGCGCGCGCGTGCCCCTTATGGAGGCTTGGAGATGAAGAAGACAGGGTTCGCCTGAGGCCGGAGGCCCTGCCGGACGATGAGCTGACTGCTGTCCCGCGCCTTGATACGTCTCCAACATATCTATAATTTTTGATTGCTCCATGCTATATTATCTACTGTTTTGGACATTATTGGGCTTTATTATCCACTTTTATATTATTTTTGGGACTAACCTATTAACCGGAGGCCTAGCCCAGAATTGCTGTTTTTTGCCTATTTCAGAGTTTCACCGAAAAGGAATATCAAACTGGGTCCAGACGAAATGAAACCTTCGGGAACGTTATTTTTAGGAAGAATATGATCCAGGAGACTTGGACCCTACGTCAAGAAACAAAAGAGGAGGCCACGAGGTAGGGGGGCGTGCCCACCCCCCGAGGGCGCGCCCTCCACCCTCGTGGGCCCCCTGTTGCTCCACCGACGTACTCCTTCCTCCTATATATACCTACGTACCACCAAACGATCAGATACGGAGCCAAAAACCTAATTCCACCGCCGCAACCTTCTGTACCCACGAGATCCCATCTTGGGGCCTATCCGGAGCTCCGCCGGAGGGGGCATCCATCACGGAGGGCTTCTACATCAACACCATAGCCTCTCCAATGAAGTGTGAGAAGTTTACCTCAGACCTTCGGGTCCATAGTTAGTAGCTAGATGGCTTCTTCTCTCTTTTTGGATCTCAATACATTGTTCTCCCCCTCTCTCGTGGAGATCTATTCGATGTAATCTTCTTTTCGTGGTGTGTTTGTTGAGACCGATGAATTGTGGATTTATGATCAAGATTATCTGTGAACAATATTTGAATCTTCTCTGTATCCTTTTATGTATGATTGGTTATCTTTGCAAGTCTCTTCGAATTATCAGTTTGGTTTGGCCTACTAGATTGATCTTTCTTGCAATGGGAGAAGTGCTTAGCTTTGGGTTCAATCTTGCGGTGTCCTTTCCCAGTGACAGTAGGGGCAGCAAGTCACGTATTGTATTGTTGCCACCGAGGATAACAAGATGGGGTTTCTATCATATTGCATGCATTTATTCCTCTACATCATGTCATCTTGCTTAAGGCGTTATTCTGTTTTCATGAACTTAATACTCTAGATGCATGCTGGATAGCGGTCGATGAGTGGAGTAATAGTAGTAGATGCCGGCAGGAGTCGGTCTACTTGTCTCGGACGTGATGCCTATATACATGATCATACCTAGATATTCTCATAACTATGCTCAATTCTGTCAATTGCTCAACAGCAATTCGTACACCCACCGTAAAATATTTATGCTCTTGAGAGAAGCCACTAGTGAAACCTATGGCCCCCGGGTCTATTTTCATCATATTAATCTGCCAACACTTAGTTATTTCCTTTGCTTTTTACTCTTCTTTTATTTTACTTTGCATCTTTATCAGAAAAATACCAAAAATATTATCCTAACATATCTATCAGATCTCACTCTCGTAAGTGACCGTGAAGGGATTGACAACCCCTTATCACGTTGGTTGCGAGGAGTTATTTGTTTTGTGTAGGTACGAAGGACTCGCGCGTAGCCTCCTACTGGATTGGTACCTTGGTTCTCAAAAACTGAGGGAAATACTTACGCTACTTTGCTGCATCACCCTTTCCTCTTCAAAGAAAATCCAACGCGGTGCTCAAGGGCTACCACGCCTCCTGGTTGGGGACAACAAGGAGTACTTGCCGAGCGCCTTCGTTCCTTTGTTCCGTCGCAAGGACTGGGAGCCAATTGTGGCCTCCAGGCCGACCTTTGACGCGCGTGGGCTGGTGCCGCCCATGCCCTCTGGAGGCCCTGCGGCGCCGAAGCTGGTGGAGCTATCTTCTGATGAGTCCTGTGGGGAGGAAGAAGTGGAGGTGGACTCGGAGGTGACCCCCGAGGAGATGGGAGAAACCCCTCCTTTGAGCAAGGCCGACATCTTCCGCGCCCTGCCAGACGACGCCGAGATCGACACCCGCCAGGAGGGGGGAAAGCTACCCCTCATCCCAACAAGGGGCAGATCATAGCTGGTCTCCTGAGATGCTGTCTCCGCCTTGACACCACCTGGAGCCGCCTCCGGCCCTTGTGCTGCGCCGTCTTCTGCTCCCGGAGCCCGTGCGCCCACTCCTCAGGCTCCGACACTTTCGTGTTTCAGGCTCCCCAAGCGGAAGGTGGACTATGTCGCGGTGGACCAGTAAGTGCTTCGAGCTTCGTCTTGTTCCTACTTGTACTTGCTATTTTCTGATGTTCACCCTTGGTTGATCAGGCCGATGTCTTCGGCGAAGAAAAGGAAGGAAGATGCTGCGGTCGTGCCCCCTTCTATGGAGAAAAGAGGCGACAGCACTCGCACTTCCCCGGCCCGGTCGCCCTCGCGAGGCCAAGAGGAGCATCGTCGGGAAGAGTCAGCCCCCGTGGCCCCGCTGGCTCCGGAAACGCCGGTGACCGGCTCGGCTGATGAGGTCCCAAAGGCTCTGGAGCCCTTGATCTCCCAGGCTCAGGTGACGACTTCGCCTCCTCCTCCTGCTGCACCTCTGGCCCCAAATTCTTCTGCTTCCTCCACTGCCTTGGAGCGTGTCCTTTCAGAGATGGCCTAGCTACGGGAAGACCTCCTTAGTGCGGACCCGCACCTGGTAGTCGGGCGCCTGGAGCTGGCCTCTGGCTGGCTTCATTCTGACGCGGCGGTCCGAGCGACACTGAACCAGGCCGCAACGACCTCCGGGGAGGAGAAGCGGGCCACCGCACAAGCTGCGGCCGATCGTGAGGCGGCGCTGAAGGATGCCAAGGCCGCTCGCGACCGCTGCCGGGTGCTGGAATATGAGTTGAAGAGTCTGCGTGACCAGCTAAAAGTGCAACTATCCCTCGGTGGTTTTGGTAATTCCTAACAACATATAGCTCATTGAGCTAATGCTATTCCAAGATGAATATTTCAGGAAAGCTCAATGATTGGCATGGCATGGATTAGAAAGTGGACCCTTCAAAATGGTAGGGACAAAAGGTTGGCTCCAGCTCAAAGCACAAGACTCTACATTTTCTATTTTAGTGATCCAAGATCACATTGAGTCTATAGGAAAAGCCAATACTATTAAGAATGGATGATGTGCTGCTTAATGAGGTTCTTGCTCAAAATGCTTAGTGATATGCTCCAAAACCCTCCACTACTTTCTCACATCCACATATGTCCCAAACCAAAAATTCCAACTCGGCCCCACCGAAATTTCATATCCGAAGCCACCGAGTTCTCTTTACATAGCCACCGCCAGAAACCCTAGTCTTTTCGGTCTCACCGATAGGGATCTCGGTCTCACCGAGATGGGATTTTAATCTCTCTGTTTCCCTTCGTAACGTTTTGGTCAAACCGAGATGAGCGATCGGTCCCACCGAGATTGCAATGCAAGCACTCTGTTTCCTTTTCGTAACGTTTCGGTCCAACCGAGATGAGCGAATCTGTCCCACTGAGTTTGCCTGACCAAATCTCTGTTAGTCTATTACCAAAATCGGTCTCACCGAGTTTGTGTAATCGGTCTCACCGAGATTACGTTATGCCCTAACCCTAATGAAATTGGTCCCACCGAGTTGACGTGTCGGTCCCACCGAAACACCTAACGGTCACATTATGAACCAAATCGGTCTGACCGAGTTCTTTGAATCGGTCCCACTGAGTTTGGTGATTTGTGTGTAACGGTTAGATTTTGTTTGGAGGCTATATCTACCCCTCCACCCACTCTTCATTCGTGGAGAGAGCCATCAGAAGATGCCTACACTTCCAACACATATTTTCTGAGAGAGAACCACCTACACTTGTGTTGAGGTCAAGATATTCCATTCCAACCACATAAATCTTGATCTCTAGCCTTCCCCAAGTTGCTTTCCACTCAAATCTTCTTTCCACCATATCCAAATCATGTGAGATAGAGTTGAGTGTTCGGGAGACTATCATTTGAAGCACAAGAGCAAGGAGTTCATAATCAACACACCATTTGTTACTTCTTGGAGAGTGGTGTCTCCTAGATTGGCTAGGTGTCACTTGGGAGCCTCCGACAAGATTGTGGAGTTGAACCAAGGAGTTTGTAAGGGCAAGGAGATCGCCTACTTCGTGATGATCTACCCTAGTGAGGCAAGTCCTTCATGGGCGACGGCCATGGTGGGATAGACAAGGTTGCTTCTTCGTGGACCCTTCATGGGTGGAGCCCTCCATGGACTCGCGCAACCATTACCCTTCGTGGGTTGAAGTCTCCATCAACGTGGATGTACGATAGCACCACCTATCAGAACCACGGATAAAAAATCTCCGTGTCAACATTGCGTTTGCTCCCTCAAGCTCCTCCCTTTACCTTCATATGTAATTGTTTTACATTCCGCTGCTATACTCTTAGAATTGTATGTGTACATTGTTTGCTTTACTTGTGCTAAGTTGCTAAAATCTGCCAAGAACTAAAATTGGGAAAAGGCTAGATTTTTATTTGGTCAAGTAGTCTAATCACCCCCCCCCCTCTAGACATACTTTCGATCCTACACCAGCACGCCAAAGAAACCAGTGGCCGCCAAGCGAAAGAGGAGGAGATGAAGGCTCGGGAGGACGCCATCAAGAGCCGCGACGCCGAGCTGGGGGAGCTGGCGAAGGCGCTGGCCGCGGAGCGCAGCCGGCCGTCGGAGCTGGAGCATAATGCGAACGCAAGGGAGGCCGATCTTGACGCCAAGGCGAAGGTCCTGGCCGAAGACTGCATGGCCTTCTCGTTTCTTGAGAAGAGGTCCAGCGTGGCGCTGAAGTCACCGTACGAGAAGGGCTTGGAGAAGCCGCTGACCACCGACGAGGATGGCCCTGCTCAGCTGCTTCCCTACCTGGTGAAGGCGCTTGAGGACGTTGTGGAGGGCATCTGTCCCATGGCTGAGGCTGAGGCTCGTGTCCTTTCTTTAGCTGCGCTGACGCGTGTTTTCATCCATTTGTACCTTCGCGACCCCAATGCTCGTCTCGACGAGTTGCTGGAGCCTGTAGCTGATGAACACTGCGCGGCTGCCGCCGCAGCCGTGAAAGGTTAGGTGGAGGCCCTGCTGAAGAAGTTCCGCGGCTTCGTTCTCGCGCCCTCGACCGGCGATGCCACCGATCTTGCGGCTGGCGGTGCAGGTGAAGGCGATGCTACCAAGGGAGGAGCACCTTCTGCGGGCGATGGCGTACTCCAAGGGTGACCTGCGACTGCTTTCCTGTTTCATTCCTGCAGCATGCATCAGGCCTCGTGGAGGCGTTAAACTTTCGTTTGATATTGTGAGAACAATTTGTCTTGTAATATTTGCTTTGAGATTTTGCGATTTTCTTCCTATCTGCTTTGTGTTCTGCGTCGGCAGAGCCCGGCCCCACCCATACCTCAACCGCCGTTGGGCCGACCGGAGACCAGGACGGACCAAGGAGTGATGGGCTACGTGACCAGTTAGGCTCCTGAGTCGCGATGCTCAGGAGTCCCCCTTGACGCGCAAACAGCTTATAGGGAGAGTACGCGAGGATAGATTAATGTTCTACGCGGCAGAGCCCGGCCCCGCGCATACCTCAACCGCCGTTGGGCCGACCGGAGACCAGGACGGACATAGGAGTGAGGGGCTACATGACCAGTTAGACTCCTGAGTCGCGATGCTCAGGAGTCCCCCTTGACGTGCAAACAATCTCCATACCTTTGCCCTCGCCGAGGTTCGGCTCGGGAGGGGCGTGCGACGACCAGGTCCGAGAGACCTGGTTGGGTGGCGTACGCTTGGGCGTGACCCGAGTGAAGCCCCCAGGTCCGGGAGACCTAGTTGGGTGGCGTACGCTTGGGCGTGACCAGGGCGCAGCCCCTGTGCCTAGCCCCCTCGCGCGGCTCTCCCGAGTTGAGGCGTTGCGGTGAGGCCGGACGCTGAGCTCTAGGGCTCCCTAAGGTTGGTACGACCGTGAAGCCGCCCTCAGTTGTTTATCACCAGCGTGGAGCATAGTGCTTCCGCTTGTCCACGGGCATAGCTGCTTGTGCACGGGCAGTGTCGACGGCCAGCGCGGAGCATGGTGCTTCCACTTGTGCGTGGGAGGGGGGCTCCCTCTGTGGAGAGCCCCCGGGGCGTGTACAGCCCCGCCGTAACACGTGGCTTGCACGACAGGGCTAGACGAGGTGTATCTGGGCACTCGTGAGCCAGCGCGGGACTCACGAGGCCCTACCTCAAGGCGGGTTGTGCCTGGTCTTGGTTCTTGTTCGCTGTGCTGGTCCAGCGAGGTGGTCAGACAACCTATGCCGAACGAATCTCCTGAGGTTATCGCGTTAGAAAGCCAAGCACCAACGGCCCCAGGAGGTGATGTAAACGGGGCCCGCCCGCCAGACAGAGCTCAGCCGTTGGATTTATTGATGCCGCAGGGACGGGCCCGAGCACAGACACCATGCTCAACTTACTCACGCGAAGGGTCCTGAAGAAAGACGGCCGGTGCGCGGTCCCCATGATGGGTGGCGATCGAGCAGGTAATAATCATAGGTAGATTAAGCATGGAGAGCAGCAGGCTTAAGTAAATGCAAGGGAGATACGCGCCACTGGGTCAGGCCCGAGCGGCTTGGGGATAATGCAGCCCGAGGGGCACCCCCGCCAAGGTAAGCTATAGACATGAAGAAAAAGGGATACATGCCACAGGGACAGACCCATGTGGCCTGGGAATGATGCAGCCCGAGGGGCGCTCCCAGCTAAATGAACTTGGAAAATGTCACCTGGACGAAGGAGAGTTGGGGAAACTGAAGGTACGCGGCAAAGGAGTTGCTCTTCACGAGTCACCGGGGCCCTGAGCCTCGGGAGGCTCTGGGGGCTCAGGTGGTTCCTTGAGGACCGTCTTCATCTCCGTCAGGACGGCGTGGTGCCTAGCCTCCTGAGCCGCCAGGATGCGCCGCAAGTTGCGCTGGTAGGCGGACGACACGTTCGGCAGGCCAAAAGGCATGCGAACGTAGCTGTGCGGTGGGCCCTCGCAGCGTCCCACGCGCCAAGGCCAGAAAAGCATGACAGAAAATGGGCTTCTACTTCTATGACGATAATTGTGACACTTCTATGACGATAATTGTGACAAAACCCGGTATCATCATAGATGTGGTGGGCTCCTACTTCTATGACAAAAAATCATGACAGAAAATGGGCTTTTCATCCTGGGCGGGCCGGAGACGCAGCTGCATGACATTCTTTGGGCCGTCCATGATGGAAAAAACCATGGTAGAAGCGAGGGGGGTGATTTCGGGGAGTTCCCGGTTACGGTGGGAGGTCGGGGGCCGAGCGATGCGCGTTTCTCTCGTACACATACACGCGTGTGTGCGAGGCGTTGGCTCTAACTGAACCCGAGCGAGGCGTTGGGCTCTAACTGAACCCGAGCGATTGCACTGCAGGCTACGCGTTACTGAACCCGAGCGATCGATCGATGGCTGTTAACTGAACCCGATCGAGCGATTCCTTCGCTACTGCTGCTAACTGAAGCCGATCGATTGGATGAACAGTGAGCGTTGCGGGGGGGGGGGGGTTGGATGAACAGTGAGCGGTGGCGTTGCCTCTGTATGAACAGGACCCCGTGGTGTGGTGGAGGGCTGGATGAACAGTAGACGATGGAGGGGTGCCCGTGGAGGGGTGGTTGAACAGGACCCCGTGATGTGGAGGGCTGGATGAACAGTATACGGTGGAGGGGTGCCCGTGGAGGGGTGGTTGAACAGGACCCCGTGGTGTGGAGGGCTAGATGAACAGTAGACGGTGGAGGGGTGCCCGTGGATGGGTGGTTGAACAGTAGCCGGTGGAGTAGCGCGCGGTAAAGGCTGGATGAACAGGAGCCTGTGGAGGCTGGAGGAGCTCGACGGTAGCCCGTGGACGCTGGAGGAGGTCGACGGTGGAGATGAACAGTATCCCGTGGAGTCCCGTTTTGCGGTACGCCACACCCCTCCCGATGAACAGGACCCCCGTTTCGAGCGTAGGAGGTCCGTTTCGTCCGTTTTGCAGTACGCCACGCCCCTCCCGATCAACAGGACCCCTGTTTCGACCGTAGGAGGTCCGTTTCGTCCGTTTTGCGGTACGCCACACCCCTCCCGATCAACAGGACCCCTGTTTCAACCGTAGGAGGTCCGTTTCCTCCGTTTTGCGGTAAACCACACCCCTCCCGATCAACAGGACCCCCGTTTCGACCGTAGGAGGTCCGTTTCCTCCGTTTTGCGGTACGCCACACCCCTCCCGATCAACAGGGCCCCCGTTTCGACCGTAGGAGGTCCGTTTCCTCCGTTTTGCGGTACGCCACACTCCTCCCGATCAACAGGAACCCCGTTTCGACCGTAGGAGGTCCGTTTCCTCTGTTTTGCGGTACGCCACACCCCTCCCCATGAACAAGGCGCATTCCGTTGCCCACCCATGAACACGACGCATTCCGTTGCCTCCCCATGAACATGACGACGACGCTGTTTCTCCGTTCCGACCCAGCCATGTACACGAGCCCTCACCGTACGTATGCGCGAGTAGGCGTTCGAGACCCTGCCCGTATGTCCGTACATGGTCATATTTTCTTTCTTGCACCCTGGCCGTTGTACGTATGTGTACATGCTACGTGCGCGCCTCTACTACGACACGTGCGCGCCTCTACATCGACCAGTATATATGTACGTACACGTTTGCGACCAGAATGACAACGCTACGTACGCTTCGACCAGGTGGGTCCCGACTGTCAGGCACTTCCTTGCCTGCGAAGATGTAGCTGGTGGGTCCCAGCTGTCAGGGTGCGAATCGTTTTGGTTGTTTTTTGCCAGGACACACTTCCTTGCGTGCGAAGATGTAGCTGGTGGGTCCTAGCAGTCAGGGGGTCGAATCAATTTTTTTGCCCGGACGCACTTCCTTGCGTGCGAAGGTGTAGCTGGTGGGTCCCAGCAGTCAGGGGAGAAACGTTTTCTTCGCGAAATACGATGGCCCGTCCGGTGGGTCCCTGCTGTCAGGTGGAGGAATCATTATTTTCCGCATAATAAGAAGGCACTTCCTTGATGCTGCCGTGGACCGAGCTGTCAGCCTCTCCATGTATAGTCCACGTCCGATGGAAGTCGTTCCTTGACCACGTTGACCACGCCGCGCCGAGAGCACCAGGGCGGTGGACGACGGCGAGGCCTAGGAAGGGGATGACGCGGAGCCGGTGAAGACGCGGCAGTGGATGCCCACGCGGAGAGGAGTATGAGGGTTCACTCGTTCGGCTGCGGTGTGAGGCTACCGTTGCCGCAGGGCCTGGCCAGCGGTGGGAATAGTAGGGGCGGTGAGCTCTCCGCGGCAGCACAGCCGGCCACGGGAGGCAGGAGCAGGCGGCACGACCGGCGCTGCTTTGGGCGGCTGGAGCAAGAAGACCAGAGGTTGAAGAAGCACTACGGCCGTTGGATGGACATCGTACGGTCACTGGAGCTAGAATCGTTCATATTCACTAAGTTAAAAAAGCCCTTCGTCCCCGTCAACTTAGTAGGCCCACAAGTCAGCCTCCCACCAAGGTGGGTCCCAGCTAGCAGGGGGAGTATTCAGTTTTTTGTACGTAATAAGGAGGCACTTCCGGTGGGTCCAAGCTGACAGCGGGGGGAACGTTTTTTTCGCAAAATACGGTGGCCCGTCCGATGGGTCCCAGCAGTCAGGGGGAAACGTTTTTTTTCATGAAATAAGGTGGCCCGTCCGGTGGGTCCCCGCTGTCAGGTGGAGGAATAATTATTTTGTGCGTAATGAGGCACTTCCTTGCGGCCGCCGTGGACCCAGCTGTCAGTCTCTCCACGTACAGTACTCTTCCGATGGAAGTCGGTCGTTGACCACGTTGACCACGCCGCGCCGAGAGCACCAGGGCGGTGGACAACGGCGAGGCCTAGGAAGGGGACGACGTAGAGCCGGGGAAGACAAAGAAGTGGAAGCCCGCGCAGAGAGGAGTACGAGGGTTCACTGGTTCGGCTGCGGTGTGAGGCTGCCGTCGCCGCAGAATAACAGGGGGTGTGGGTGAGTGGAGGGATGGCCTGGCCAGCGGTGGGAGTAGTATGGGGGTGGTGAGGCCTCCGCGGCACCACAGCCGGCCACGGGAGGCAGGAGCAGGCGGCACGACCGGCGCTGCTGTGGGCGGCTGGAGCAAGAAGACCAGAGGTTGAAGAAGCACTACAGCCGTTGGATGGACATCGTACGGTCACTAAAGCTAGAATCGTTTATATTTACTAAGTTGACAAAGCCCTTGGTACGCTCCAACTTAGTAGGCCCACAGGTCAGCCTCCGAAACGGTGTGCCCCAGATGTCAGGGGGAGGAATCATTTTTTGGGCGGCCGAAGCTAAGAATATCTGAGATTGAAGAAGAAGCACGACATCCGTTGGATAGACATCCAACGGCCACTGCTGTTAGAACCGTGTGTTGACTATAATAAGTTGACAAAGCCTTGCATGCGCGTCAACTTATATTTTTAGGGGACTTATAGCCCATTTGCGTTTTGTAAGAATGTACAGCCCATTTTTGAATTCTAATGGAATTTACAACAGCCCATTTACAGTTTGTTAAAAGTACAGCCCATTTTCTAGCTAGGACAACGATTAATAATTTCAACCAACCGTTGAAGACAGAATTCAATAAATTTCCCACATTTTGATGGGATCCGAAATATTTTTATCCCGAAATTTCTAGTCAGATTAGATATAAATTTGTATTACGTAAAAATCCAACGAAACATTGCGTGCGCAACAATGAAAATTTAAGATTTTCAAAATCCATAAATAATATTTTATAAACTAATTTCGTGTTTGGTGCATTTTTTTATAGTTACTGCCCAGTTTTTATAATTACATCCCATTTATTATTTTTTAAAGCCCATTTTCCTCTTAAGCCTAATGCATCCCTCCTAGGAAAGATTTGCAGCCCAGCGGGGCGGAGAATAACAAGTTGACCCTGCCTGGGTATTCCTCAAAAAGACGTAGCTGGGCTAGTCATTTTCATCTTGAAAAATTAGTATCTGGGCTAGATATCTGGCCTGGGCTAGACGGGCCACAGCCCGCCCACTTAATACCCTGCTCTCCTCTGAACAACAACGAAATCATCGCCAAGAAAAACTATGCAGTGCTCACGCCTCAAAAACACAAATACTGCTCAAGCTGCTGGGTCCCAGCTATCAGCCGCACCTTGTGCAATTCTCTCGTTTATATTGACTACATAGGTTGACAATGGTGTGGGACCGTGATGTCAGGAAACCAGGAGAAAGCAAAAAAAATATAGTTGTACATAATAAGGAGGCACTTGCGTACGTACGGCTATGGCCCTAGTGGGTCCCTAGTGTCATCCAGTCAAAATAAAGTCATCTCCTGAATCCTCATGTTCGTTGACGATGTTAACAATGCTCGGCGCCACGGCGAGCGCAACAACTCGAAGGACAACGGAGAGCGCCTCGCGGGCCCTATGGATGGTCTGATACAGTGCCCGCTGCTCATTCAGGAAGATAGGATCATCGGACACCTATGAGCACCTTCGAGAAACTGAGACGGCATGAAACGGTAAGGCCGTGCTTGGGAGCTCTGGTTTATTTCAAACCTGTATTAACATACAATTGTAATTTACTTGTCATCGGAAACAACGCGTAAAATACAGGCGTAATGAAACCGAGGGCCCGAGGTCTGTAAGTAAAACTGGCGGGTTACGCGTGTAATTTTAGAGACCAGTGTATATTTTACGAGCACTGCTATATGGACGACATTACCAGACGATACCTGCATGACGTGCGTATCATGCCATCCATGGGCAAGGCTGAAACATCAGCTAACGGCTGGATTAGCAATAGTCCAAGTGTCGTTCAGCGTTTTTATCGTGTGTGAAGTACTTCCGATATTTTACTAGTCGAAATCGACCAACCAAGTGCCTTCGCCCGAGACCATCTGCTTTAATTTACAAGCGTCAGTTTTACAAGCGGTTTTGGTTGGAAAATGACGATCCAATCACGGCCTAATATCATGAGTTGGTCGGAAGATCATATGGTTTCACGTCTAACCTACCCAACTTGTAGTATAGGCTATGAATGAAACATCAGACGATGAACTTCTTAAGCACAGAAACAACAGAAGAGGATGATCTTCTTAACAAGCAAATCACAGGCATTAGATCGACATGCAAAACAATACGAAGCATTATTCTCAGGAGGCACGGTGAACAACTCGTGATGCCGCATGCCACAACATTCCAAGCTCAACTTTGCAATCAAACACAAGGCCTGGCATTACATACACAATATTCAGAACAAACTCTTAACACAGGAATATCTCAGCAGAGTAACTATTTACTTCTAAACTGAACACAGGAATAGGAAAAAACACTCGACGCTACTCACAGCAAGGGCGTCCCACTCAAAAATATCAAATGCATGTCTTCTGGCTAACATCAATGAGCAAATTTTGACAAGGTTTTCCAATTCCAATATATTAAACTAACGTCTTCTTGCTAACATCAATGATTAAACTTTGACAAGCTTTTCCCATTCAAAATATGTAATGCCTATGATCGTGGAGTCCTGTCATAGCTTCTTGTACTTGTTTGGGCACTTTTTGCCCAGGGCACTCCACGTGTTGTTAAATTGCCAATGGTCTCTGCAGACTAGTCATGTCACCGGTGTCTAATAATACTCTGTAAAGCTTCTCGGTCATTCCTTCTATAATGTAGCGCAAACAGTGACTGCTTCTTTCTGCAAAGTGGAACGACCAACTAGACCCAGTAATGCAGCAGTTTGCCTTGGACACATTGGCTCCTTTTGTGCAGTTCAACTAAAATCGATGTCGGAATAAAACCGATCTTTAATTTTGATATCCCTATAAGCAACAAGAGGTATAAGGGAAACAATTACTGAGAAATAACGGTTGATGACTTGTACTCCCAGAAGAAAAGCTTCTACTGATCTACTTTATCTTAATGGAAAACAAAGCAGGAGAGTAGCAATTCTCCATCAGTGTGATTCATTCATATTGACTGAGACATTATCTTAACAATGCCTTGTTTCAACATGTATAAAGAACGACAAAGCAGAAAAGTACCATTCCTAAAACAATGCAACTGATTCATTTTAACAGAGACATTATCTTAACAAACCTTGGTTAAACATGTAGAAAGAACTACAAAGCAGGATATTACCATTCCTAACAAGTGTTGCAGTTTTGAACTAAGATTCAGTAGTTAATTAATTCTGAGAGTGGCATTGCTTAATTTTACTAGCGGCATTAGATTAACGAAAATCATAAACAGTTCCAGGGGAGAGTGGACGCAACAATAGTATGTGCTTCCATCTACTTATAAAGGGGGTGATGCAGGGTTTGTTGTAACAAAGCAACAAGCATCATGTCTGGGTTGGTCCCATTTTTGTTCACTACTTAATGGGCAAAGACAGCAATACAATAGCTTGAATTCAACATTTATTTAAAAACAGTACCAATACAAGTAGCACAACATCTCAAAGCACACTGCACAATCATGTGGATGAAGGCTTGTACTGACCTTTCTTGAAACGGACAAGATAAAATACGAATCTGCCAACACGAATAGGAAATCCAATCTCGTTTTGTGAAGTTGCACTGAAATCAAGCAAAGTCTTTCGCGTAGTGAAGCAAAATGTCGCAATAGCAACAAGTTGAATAGATATCCCTGTTTAAACAGAGGCAAAAAAGGAATCAATTACTGGCTAATAAAGGAGGATGAAACATGCGGCCACAAAAATGGTAATCCCGCCAATCCCTAACAAGTGTTGCAGTTTTGAAATAAGATTCAGTAGTTAATTCTGAGAGTGGCATCAATTACTGGCTTATAAAGGGGGTGATGCTGAATTTGTTGTAACAAAGCAACAAGCATCATATCTGGGTTGGTCCCATTTTTGTTCACTACTTAATGGGAAAAGACAGCAATACAATAGCTTCAATTCAACATTTATTTAAAACAGTACCAAAACAAGTAGCACAACATCTCAAAGCACAATGCACATCATGTGGTTGAGACCAAGATTTGAAACAACTCGCCACGAAGACTGGAAACAAATCTCGATCTCCTTTTGTGCAGTTCCACCAAAATTAAGCAAAGTCACCGGTGTGACATTCAAGTTGAACTGCACAAAACACTCTAAAAACATAAGTGTTTCGAGTAGCGAAGCAAAATGTCGCAATAGCAACAAGTTGGATCGATAGCTCTGTTTTAATAGAGGCAAAAAAGGAAACAATTACTTGCCGATAAAGGAGGATGGAACAAACGGTGACAGAAAGAAGCATCTAACTTATCTTGGATGGAAAACAAAGTAGGATAGTAGCATTTCTAAAACGGTTGCATTGATTCATATTAACAGAGACATTCTCTTGAAACAACATTTGTTAAAAAATGAAATTTAGTTTTAACAGTGGCATTGCTTCAATTTTCCGGCGGCATTCTTAGATTAACAACAGCAAAATAGCTCTATGGGACATGCCAGCACCATGTGCGTCCACACGTATAAATGGGTGATGCAGAGTATGTAGCCCAGTAACATATATGCGCTGGTCCCATATTTGTTCTCTTTGAACCTTCTTCCTATGTGAGGGCAGCAAATCTAGTCCTGCACACACTACCCGACCCCCCAGTTTCTTTCCCTTTTCAACAAAGAGCTCGGTTCCTTACAGATGTGTGTACTGGGTTACCCCCTTTTTTCCTGTTCGACCTACAAAGCGGCTGGATACCTAGTCTATACTATTTTCCGCCCCTCCTTTCCTCATTGAACCACGTCCTAGATTCTTGCTCCAGCCCACCGCACCCTTCTTTCCTCTTTGAACCAAGACCTAGATTCGACTACAGATTGAAAAAGATCCACATGCAGCTAGAGCAACGACGGTTTCAAAGAAACTTATACCTTAGGGTCGTCGGGATGTGGCAAGGCGTGAGGCGGGAGGACGGATCTGCCCACACTATGTACGGCAGCGAGGAAGAAGGGGTCGGTGGCCCTCCCGCACACGCGCTGGGTGAAAGAGAACAGCGCAGCCGGCAGTGGATTGCCTCCCTCGCCGAAGGCGATAGAGTGAACGCTGCACCTCCTCCCCTTCCCGGTGCGACGGGATAAGGACGCCTCCTTCACCAGCTGTGAGGGGGGGAGAGAGACAACAGGCCAACGCAGTCTTGTTTAGATCTGGTGAAGAGAGGGTGAGAGACTCTGAATATAGCAAACCCTAGCAAATGAACGCTGATCCTCCAGCGTGTAACATATATGGAGAGGGTGAGAGAGCGAGACGCGAGAAACTCTATCAAACAAGAGGCTATAATAGAGTAAAAAAATCTCTCCATAGCAGTGGTTTTAAATAGAATACGCGCGTTCCCGGAGAAAAGAAACGAAAACTGGCGGACAATTTTTTAAGGGTCTGTCTAGGACACATCTAGATGTGACATAGTTATGTCACATCTAAGTTGATGTCCACTCTGTTTGTGGTCTATGTTTTTTCCTAGTTTTTTTTGTTTCTTGTTGCTACATTATATACTTGTGGGAGCTTAGATGTGATATCCTTAAATAACATCTAGATGTGAATTAGACAAACTGATTTTCTAACGTACCAAGAAAGAAAACTCGATCAAAAACATGCCCCCGCTTCCAGGTCGCGAGAGTCGTCGCGCACACACACATAGACATAGACATGCATATCCGTGTTTACGTAAAATTCCATTTCCGTCTCCATCTCCAATCCTATTTGTCCAAATGGCACATTATTTACGTTGTTAATTATATACGCAGCAATATTAACGTACAACATCTCTTGTTTGCGCATGTCCGGACCGCTGCCACGGCCGGTCCTGACCAACCCGAACCCTCTTCACCACCCGCGCGTGCTTCCCGCCCGAAACGGTCAGTGCCGCATTCATGCCCGGCCAGAGCGGACGTGACCTCTCACTAGCGCTGGCATTGAAGCGGCGCGCCGGCCGAGAGAGCGTCGCCCGCGCCGCTTCCGGGTGCACGCGGCTGCTCCCGTTCAAAGGTCGCAATAGCCGGCTACAACATGCATGTAAAAAAGTTCTTGGGAGTCCGTGCTACATCTAGCTGTCCTCCCCCACCTCATCAATCTCTTCCAGTAGTGCTAGTACTCCATGGCGCGATCCATCGACAAGCAGGCGGGAAAGTTATCGTATACTCGGTTTGCGGTGAGTGGCATGCCAAGCGACCGTGTGGGGTCGAGCCATGGAGGAGGGTGAGACACGAACACGACAAACATGATTTAAATGTTGGTTTTGCTCGATGGCACGATCCAACGAAACGAAACATTGGTTTCTCTCCGTTTCCATTTTTTGTCCGGAAAAACGGAAACTTTCCACTCCATTTTCATTCCTATTCCAAGGTTGCCCCGTTACAACATTCCACCAAATACAAAGGAAAACTAACACGCATGCTGATGCATCTCAATGATTCACAGATCATAGGCAATATTTACTTCACAACTAAAGAAAAAAGTTGTGAGAGCGTGTACGAAATAAAAACTACTGATCGGGTCACTACGACTTAAACCCTAAACATGATTTAATTTCCTGGCCAGGTAGAACCTGTCGAAGGAAAGACGGCTGGCACCCTCGGATCATACGATGCTTTTGTGTAGTTCCACTAAAATCGACCTGAGCATCCCTGATGGCAAAGATATTGAAGAAGTGTGATTAGAATAATAGTACTGGCACTAGTTCATGAGACATAAACTCATCACAAGTAGAAGCCGGTAGAAGTAGAGAAAGATCGGCATGGAGATGGAGCTACGGCAGTGGAGCAAGCCGGCTCCAAAAGGAAGATGGACTAGCCGGGACATCGGGCTGTAGCTAGAAGGGCGGTTGGGACGCGGCATCGGCCCATACCGCGGTGACCCCTGATTGGGACGCACCGACTGTGGGTTTTCTCCCTCGCCGATATCGACCGCGTCTACGCAGAACATTGTTCCCTTCCCCCAGCTACGGGATCAGGCCCGTCGTTCTATGCTTGTGAAGAGAGCAACCTAAGCAAGCAGGCTTGTAGCTTAGGCTCCTGCTAGTGTATATATAGTGGTTTTCTTTTTCTCTCCATATCAACCATTTTATATTGCGTACGTGTCATTCAAGAGTGAAATGATGGTTGCTTCTTCCGACTAACTTACTGTGTGACTTGACTACTCCTTAGTGGCCCCTACACGTACTCCCCTACGTGTATGCAACAGTCACACATACACATGGACGCAAAAACGCGTGCGACGCCTTAATGCTTGCATGTCCGAGCACACAACGGAACACACACGGTCACGCTCAAGTGCTCAACCTACACGTGCATGCACACACATACTCAGTCAGGGTGAGCTAGTGACCGTATAAACACCGGAAAATATATATATTGAGCACAATGAGCATATTATGAAGTCCACTGACCATATTTTTACAAATATGCAGTGACAGACAGTGTGTTTATCTCATTTGAAATTAAGCCATATTAACCAGAGAGGAGGCAGTATGGACAAGCATTACTTTGCTGTGTCCCGTCAACTTGCCGAACGAGGAGAAGGTTGCAGGACGGGAGAAGCTTGCGAACGATGGCTCACAGGACAAGGAGAAACTTTTGACTAATGAAAGCTCTCCCTTGCTCAGGCGGTGGACGTGCAACAGTTAATTCGGTGTCAGATTGCCAGAAGCATACACTATACTACTAGTGCTATTATTGTTCGACTTCCCGAATAGGTGAACAGCCAAGCGCAAAGTTTACTAGTACTACTACTATAGTCTATAAAGGTACGTACTATACTAGTACTAGGAACCAGATGGAGGAGCGTCTGCACTCTTATTGTAATTTTAAAATGTGATAAAGCAATCTTCAACACATTTGGTTCTTTTCGAGGGTTCTCGCATGTGATAATGGAAGTTGATTGCATGAAACACTCGCCACAATTCACGCTTAATTCTGGCTCATATCCTGTTACAAATAGTAGCGCTCGGTAATATTTCCTCTTTTTTGTTATTCAGCATGTAAACAGGTCAGCAAACCTTGCGGCGCATCTTCGTGCGAACCGTGCTTGTTGCACTTTGAATGTGGCCGAGAGCTGGCTTGATGAAACACCTCGCTTCCTACTTCCTTTTTTGCGGGGTACCTCGCTTCCTAGTGACCAGTGTCTTGGCTGATCGTCCTAAGAATGCTTATATATGAATAATGCTCCCTCATTTACCCGCAAAAAAGATTAAGCCATATTAACCGGAAAGGAGGGAGTATGGACTAGCACTACTTTTTGGCGTGTCCTGTCAAGTCGCAGAACGAGGAGAAGCTTGCAGGACAAGGTGAAGCTTGCTTACGCCTTTTGACTAATGCAACGTACCCTCGGTGGACATGCATCAGTCCATTCGGCGTCAGATTGTCAGAGGCATACACTGTAGTACCCAACATGCGGAGTACCATCATTGTTCGACTTCACGAAGAGGCGAAGAGCCAAGCGCAGTAGTACGAGTAGTACTACTACTAGAACCACATGGTGGAGCGTCTGTACTCTTATTTTTTATCTCTGATAAAGTACACGTTTATTCCGGAGAAGGGCCGAAAACGGCAGCCCAACATGTAATGAATGATATCGATCAACCAACCATGCTCGAATATATCTTGGCCTCCGTGCGAGCCCGTCTGTGTGTTCTCGCTCGTCGTCTCTCTCAAGGAATGGCGGGTTGGCTCTTTGCCGTCAATTGAGATCGGTTTGCTCACACTCCTGTCCCACATGTTAGTGATATGCCAAGAGGAGGTGCGTTGACCGACTGGCCATACGCGTACTTGGTTTTGCACCTTCATTCTACTCCTTCCTCCGTCACAGTTTACAGGGCGCGCTTCATTATGATGCATTTCTCTCAATGCATTTCCACCACCAGAGAGACTTTAGACGCATTTGGTTTAATGCTCAATTAATTAGGGTGTGGTAACCGCAATCTAGTCCACAATTTTCTCTCCATGTACTGTACTACTACGGAGTGGAGTAAGTGCATGCATGTGTGTACCCGGGGTGGAAGCACTGCATGCATGTGTGTACACATTATTCCCTCTAGTAATAGACGCCGTGCTATAACTACCAATGCTATTTTTCAGGCCGATCGCTAGTCGCCTTGGTCCCACAGATTTTTTTTCTTTTTTCTGAAGCGCGCTGTATAAACAGTGACGGATGGAGTAGTATGAGCGAATTCAAAGAAGGGCGTACTGATGGTTGCTTCTTCAGAGCAACTTACAGTGGGAAAGGTGGGGCATATGATTTGACTGCTCATTACTCACTATTATGCGGCGCAACGACCGGGCTGAGTCTCCCATGCGGTTGTGCACTACCCCCTCGGTTCTTAAATATACTCCAGAGTATTTGTCTTTCTAGAGATTTCAACGAGTGACTACTCAAATATTTGTCTTTTTAGATATTTCAAATGGATTGGCACATACGGATGTATATAGACATATTTTAGAGTGTAGATTCACTCATTTTGCTCCGTATGTAGTCACTTGTTGAAATCTCTAGAAAGACGAATAGAATATTTAGGAACGGAGGGAGTACACATACGAAGCAAAATGAGTGAATCTACACTCTAAAATATGCCCATTTGAAATTTGTAAAAAGATAAATATTTAGGAACGAAGGTGTATAATTTTGTGCATGGCACATGGACTCGGATGATGAAGAGGCTTCTGGCAATGCTATCAAGCTTCCATCATTTGTTTACATAATTGACGTACTATACAAATAATTTTCCAGTGACATGAAATTGTACAATGGTGTGAGCTTTCAGCTTTGTCTTGCCATCGATGCTCTTTCGGAAACAATAAAAAACTAACTTCCTTGCTAATGCATGTCAATTATTAGCAGATCAGAGCTAATAATTACATCACAACTGAAGACAGAGTTGTGAGAAGGTGTTAAATTAAAATTGATCCACCCTTTCATTGGCAGTAACGTCCCCCAGCTCTGTCTAAATCAACAAGGCATGTTGGGAAAAAAGTAGCTGTCTGGAGCATGCAACATTCTGATCATTTTGTGCAGTTCCACTAAAATAGAGCTGAGTGTCCCTGTTCCAAAGATATTAAGTGTGATTACGATAATAGAGGACTGCTGATGAAACAATAAACACACAAATAGAAGCCGTTCACCTTTGCAGTCTCTCTTAAGACTAACTAGTTGGAGAAGATAAGGCTCGGAGTTGGATGAGGAGGATAGCGCAAAACCAATCTCCGTTTATGCAGTCGCACTGAAATGTAGAGACGTTGCCCGTGTGACATTTTAGTACAACTGCACTGTAACATCCCAATTTTCCTAAATCAGGATGTTATTAGATCATTCATATGCATATCATATTTTTATTGCATTATTTACCTTTTTCTGAAATATTCAAATCATTATGCAACAAAGGCAATTTATTGGAGTGGAGATAATGTGACTTCTCCCTTGTTTAAAAATGTTCATAATGTGCAGAATATTATTTCCAGTTCATCTTATATGTTCTGGTAATTTTTGCAATCTTCAAAATATTTTATTTGAGTGTTTTGTTGCTGTTATGTGTTGCCTATTGCATAAAAACTATTTTCAAAAATTTCATTAGTGTTGGAACTATTGTTCCTATAGTTTATAGTTGTAGTGCTATTTTACTGTGTGTCTAAGTATTTTTATTTAGTTTTTATACTGTTGTTTTATTTTTTGTTTTTACTGCTGTAGTTTTTGTTAAAGAAAAAAACCATAGCACGCAACACCGCAGCGCAGCGCACTACGCAGCCGAACGCCTGCGGCCACGCACCACACCGCTGTAGCCCAGCACCACACAGCTGCAGCCTAGCACCACAGCAGCTGCAGCCCACAGCCACCGCAGGCCACGCGAAGCGGTACGCACCCGATCCGACCCAGACCAGCGCCCGACCCGCTGTCTCTCTCTCTGCCAGCGGGCCCCGCACCTGTTCATCCCCTTCACCAAGCCGGACGCGCCGCCGCGCGCACGCCGAGGCCGACCCGGACCAATCCGGTGCCTGGTCCAACCCCGTGCGACCTACGGACACCGCACGCGAACCCACACCCACGAAGCACCCCCGCATCCCCTCCCCGATCAATCTCGTTGCCGCACGCTTGAGCGAGGGCGAAACGCATCTCGCCACGGAGCTCCGCCAACCGCCGCCGTTCGCCTGACACCACCACTGCCGTGAGGACCCAGAGAGACACACCGACTGCTCCGTTCAATCCGCCGCTCCACGCCGCACTTGCTTGACTTACTTTCGTGGCCGGAATCGGAGCAGCGCAAGGGCGCCGACATCGCCGGAGCACGCCGTAATTCTCGAGCTCACCACCGCCGCTCGAGGGAGCCCCGTCGCCGTTGAACACAACCACCACCTCCGCCACTCAACGCTGCACCCGTCCGTCCCTTCGTCTTCGCAGGAGACCCACCGGAGGAGCGCCGCCGCCGACGCTCGAAGCCACCGCCGCCGACGCCCGAAGCCACCGACGCCGACGCCGGAAGCCGCCGCCGTTTTCTCTGCTTTTGGTGAGCACGCACGCACAGGAGGTCCTCCAACCAATCACGTGCTGCCATGTGGCAACCAGCTACAGTACACGCACGAGCAGTGCAGGAGTTTTCTGTTGTTTTTGTTTTTCTTTCCAGATTTGTTCTCTAACTTCTTTTAGCTATATCTTTTAGTCTATATACTCAATTTAGGTAATTATTTTTCCTATGCACTCACAAATACCAGTAGTTTATCTCAGTACCAAAATCTCACATGCTTGCACTGCTCAAATTTGAATTCGTTTGAATTTGAATTGAATCTTCCGGAGGCCGTAACTTTCAAACCGTTTATCAGAATCCAGTGTTTCTTTTAGCATTGTGACCGTAGAGCAATTTAGGTGCTGTTAAGCTTCTGAGAGTTTTAAAAATGTTTTCCTTGCTGTTGGTTTTGTTTTGGTTCTTTTCGTGTTCCGGTGATTGATTTGTTGAATGGTGTGAAACGTGTAGATTGTCCGGAGTGCGACGCGAGCTATTGTCAGGAGTGTGACTTTCTGAACCAGAACCAAGGCAAGTTACATGTTGATCATCCTTTACCTATTATTTTCTATGCATGTAGTTATATCACACTATGAATATATGCATGTATAGGATTAATATATAAATTTTGTTATGCTGTTGAGCTATCTTCCCGTGTTTTCCAAATCGTGGTAGTTGTAGCTTGCTATGCTTTGTAGACAGGCTTGGTTCGTGTATTCATTGAGCTTATGTGAGGACAATAAATATAACAAATTGATTAGTAATTAAGGACTTAATTGACCTCTGGGCGGAATTGGTATTGAAGGGTGGTTTCAAGAACATCATGGTTTATACCCTCTGAATGTAAGTGGACGGTCGCCTAGGCTCAAAAAGATCAGACAGACTTAGTGACTAGTAGCTTCCATGCGCAACCACTAGCTAAATGGGCTCTGGCTTAGTTGAGTAGGTTGTGGGATCCTCGCCCAGGTAAGCTAGTAGATGTAGATATGAGTAGGTGTACCGGCTGCCGGAGGTGGAGGTGACTGCTTCTGAAAGACTTCGTCTCAATCTTTGGGTTGAGTCTAGTGGGTAAAGTGTGCAAAACTCTGCACAGTATTAAAACTAATCATGATTAGCCGTGCCCCCAGTTATGGGTAAATTTGAGCGACTATGCCATTACAGTTGTTGGATGATCTTGACAGATGTGACACTTAATAAATTTGTTGGGCAACTTAATAAAGGGTAGGTTGGAGTTGATTTTGCCAACTCAACCTTGTGTATTTAATTGTAGCAATAAAAGCACTAAATAAAAATTTGACTCTTAGGCAGTTATGAGGACAAAATCAGCTTTCTGCAAAAATAAACCCTCAAGCCTTCCTTTTGTTATACTATGCATATACATGTAGGTCTGCTACATTATTACTCCTGTGTAACTTGCCAATACATTCCAAGTATTGACCTATATGGCTGCAACGTCTCATGTCGCAGGATATTCAGACGAAGAGTAAGGTACCGTTAGGGTCGCGAGTCTGCACTCAGCATCGCCAGTGGGCTATGATGGGACTCATCGTTATTTTCTGCTACTTTCTGATGTTTGATTGAATAAAGCTAGCCAAGTGCTATGCATATTGTTTTATTTTATACATTCTGGATCATACGTTGTAATAAATGATGCACTTGCTATTCTGGTATTCATCTATACTGTGTGTGCTAGCGAGTTCGATCCAGGGACTAGCACGGTAAGCACAGAGACTCAAATCCTTCGAGGTTTGGTCGTTACAGATGGCATCAGAGCAGTGTGTTGACTGTAGGACGTGACCCTAGAAAATGGATTAGAAAAGCCATAGGAGTGAAAATTGTTTTATAAACCAGCTATACTTCTTGCTGTTTATTAGTTAACCCCCTCAAGTATCTTGAACAGTTAAGTAGGAACTAGTGCTGAGACCACCATTCATGCTTGCTTTATATTGCAACGTTATCGTGTTAGCGTATCTGATTATGCCCACTTTCGTGGTATGAAGATACTAGATTGTTTGCTTGATTAGTAGTTGTTTGTTAAATTGCTTAGTGTCGAAATTATTCGACTATATATATAATATTATCATATTGTTTGTTGTTTGTTTGTTTGTTGGTGTTATTCATTGTTGTGTTTTGTTGGCTTGATCATATTATGCATATGGGTAGAATATATTTATATATACATAGCGTTTGGCCATATTATATCTATAACTCTTCTATGCTTGCCCACCAGATGCCGCCGAGGCGTGATAATAGGCGTAATGCTGCAGGAGGAGACAACAATGGCAATGATGTACCGCCATACATGCAGCAGTTGCTTCAGGGACAAGCTCAGTTGATCCAGTTGATTGTCCAGAACCAGAACAACAACAATAACAACAACAATCCACCGCCACCTCCACCAGTCGATATGCTTACCAGGTTCTTGAGGTTGAATCCTCAGAGGTTCTCCAGTTCCCCTGAACCTATTGTGGCTGATGACTGGCTCCATGCTGTCAATAGGAACTTGGAGACGGTTGGATACATAGATGCAGAGGGGGTGAGGTTTAGCTCACATTTGTTGGAGGGTCCTGCTGCAGCTTGGTGGGACAACTACTTGGTCACTTATCCCATTGCTACTATCACATGCCCACAGTTTCAGGATGCTTTTCGTGCTGCACATGTGTCTGCTGGTGCTATGAGTCTGAAAAAGAAGGAGTTCCGCAGTTTGCGCCAGGGAGGTCGCGCAGTTAATGCGTATGTGGAGGAATTTAATAATCTTGCAAGTTATGCTCCTAATGATGTTAACACTGATGCAGCTAGGCAGGAGAAATTCTTGGAGGGCCTTAATGATGAGTTGAGCCTTAAGTTGACAGTGGCCACTTTTAGGAATTGTCAGGACCTGATTGATAAGGCTATTGTGCTGGAGGGAAAGCAACATGCCATAGAGAATCGCAAGAGGAAGTACAACAACAATAACATGTATAATTCAGGATCACAGCAGAAGCCACGCACTTCATATCATGGTAATGGAGGTAATGGACATAATCATCATGGAGGTAATGGGCATCATAATCACCATGGAGGGAATGGCCACAACCATAATGGCCACCATCATCACAATGGGCACAAGAGTAACAATGGTAATGGTAATGTTAATGGAGGGAATAATAACCAGAGCCACCAGAGTATGCATGTGCAGAGGGATATTAGTCAGGTTCAGTGCTATAAGTGTAGGCAGATGGGCCACTAATCTAATGCTTGTCCAGAGAGCAAGAACGGTAATGGGAATTCAGGAGTGAGCAAGCCAAACCCCATCCAAAGGGGTCATATCAACCATGTTAATGTGGAGGAGGGTCTACAATGAACCTGATGCAGTGATTGGTAGGTTTTTGATCAATTCAATACCTGCGCTTGTTCTTTTTGATTCTGGTGCATCACATTCATTCATATCACGGGTATTTGTGGATAAACATAAGCTATCTACCGTAGTACTTAAGTCACCTATTCTAGGAAGTTCTCCGGGGGCTGAGATGGCAGCAAGTTTGGGTTGTTTTCAGATGCCTTTGTCTATTGGGAAGCATGTTTTTCCTACAGATTTAATTATACTGAAGTCACAAGGTCTGGATATTATTTTGGGTATGGACTGGATGATCAAGTATGAGGGTCTTATTGATTGTGCCAGTCGATCTATTACTCTTAGTGCACCAGGAGGGAAGAGGATCAAATATGTATGTAAGTATAAGCATAAGCAGGTACATGTGAACTCTCTTAAGAGGGGTAGCCTGGAAGAGGTGCCAGTCGTGAGGGATTATCCAGATGTATTTCCAGAGGAGTTGCCAGGTATGCCACCAGATAGAGATATTGAGTTTCTTATTGATTTAATACCGGGCACTGGACCTATTGCAAAGAGACCGTATAGAATGCCTCCTCAAGAGTTGGACGAATTGAACAAGCAGATAAGAGAATTGCAGGCACAAGGATTTATTCGCCCAAGTTCATCACCTTGGGGAGCTCCAGTTTTGTTTGTGGAGAAAAAGGATGGAACCTTGAGGATGTGTGTTGATTATCGTTCTCTGAATGAGGTAACCATTAAGAATAAGTATCCTTTGCCTATGATAAATTATCTGTTTGACTAGTTGGAGGGAGCTACTGTGTTCTCTATGATTGACCTTCGTTATGGTTATCATCAATTGAAGATTCGTGAGCAAGATATTCCAAAGGCTGCTTTTACTACGAGGTATGGGTTGTATGAATATACTGTTATGTCATTTGGATTGACTAATGCTCCTGCATACTTCAACAATATGATGAACAAGGTGTTTATGGAGTTCTTGGATAAATTTGTGGTTGTTTTCATTGATGATATATTGGTATTCTCCAAGAATAAGCAAGAGCATGAGGTGCATCTGCGTTTGGTATTGGAGAAACTGAGGGAACATCAGTTGTATGCCAAGTTCAACAAATGTGAGTTTTGGCTAGATGAGGTAGCTTTCCTTGGACATGTTGTGTCAGGTAATGGAGTTGCAGTTGATCCATCTAAGGTTGCTGCAGTTACAGAGTGGGAGACACCCATGATAGTTGGAGAGATTCGCAGCTTTTTGTGCCTTGCAGGTTATTACACGAGGTTTATTGAGAACTTTTCCAAGATTGCAAAGCCTACGACTGAATCGTTGAAGAAGGAGAAGAAGTTTGTTTGGACTGATGAATGTGAAGCCAGCTTTCAGGAATTGAAGCAACGTTTGGTTACAGCACCAGTCTTAACTCTGCCAGATATACATAAGGACTTCCAGGTATATTATGATACTTCTCGTCAAGGACTTGGGAGTGTTTTGATGCAGAAAAGTAAAGTTGTTTCTTATGCTTCATGTCAGCTTAAGAATCATGAGCATAATTATCCTACACATGATTTGGAGTTAGCCTCAGTTGTGCATGCATTGAAAACTTGGCGGCCATATCTTATTGGTAATCATTATGATATATTTACTGATCATAAGAGCTTGAAGTATATTTTTACTCAGAAGGATTTGAACCTCAGGCAGAGGAGATGGTTGGAGCTTATTAAAGATTATGATTTGAATGTGCAGTATCATCCCGGTAAGGCTAATGTTGTTGCAGATGCATTTAGTCATAGGAGCCATGCTAATGCAATTAATATTGATAATATGCCACCCGAGTTATGTGAACAGTTCAGGAATCTCAGGTTGGAGATGGTTCCTAAGGGATATTTAGCAACACTTGAGGTAAAGCCTACTCTGCTTGACAGGATCAGAGAAGCTCAAAAGAATGATAAGGAGATTGCTGAGATAAAAGAGAATATGGTTAAAGGTAAGGCAGAAGGTTTCCGTGAGGATGAACATGGTGCCATATGGTTTGAGAAGCATATTTGTGTACCTCAAGATGCAGATATCAGGAAGTTGATTCTTCAGGAGGCGCATGATTCACCTTATTCTATTCACCCAGGTAATAGTAAGATGTATTTGGATTTGAGGGAAAGATTTTGGTGGCCTAGCCTGAAGAGGGAGATTGCTGGGTATATTGCAACATGTGATGTGTGCCAGAGAGTTAAGGTGGAACATCAGAGACCAGCAGGTTTGTTATAGTCATTGCCTATACCTGATTGGAAGTGGGATGAGATTGGTATGGATTTCATTACAGGTCTACCCAGAACTCGATCAGGTTATGATTCTATTTGGGTAGTTGTTGATCGTTTGACTAAAGTTGCTCACTTCATCCCAGTAAAGACTACTTATACCAGTGCTCATATAGCAAAGATTTATATGTCTAAAATTGTTTGTCTGCATGGAGTTACCAGTGCTCAGCTAGCAAAGATTTATATGTCTAAAATTGTTTGTCTGCATGGAGTTCCAAGGAAGGTAGTGTCTGATAGAGGTACTCAGTTCACATCCAAATTTTGGCGTCAGTTGCATGAATCCTTGGGCACCAGGCTGGAGTTCAGTACAGCTTTCCATCCACAGACAGATGGGCAGACGGAGAGGGTAAATCAGATTTTGGAGGATATGTTGAGAGCTTGTGCTTTGGAATATGGATCCAGTTGGGATGATAATTTACCTTATGCAGAGTTCCCATATAATAACAGTTATCAGGCTAGTCTGGAGATGGCACCATTTGAGGTATTGTATGGTAGGAAGTGCAAGACACCGTTGATGTGGGATGAGGTTGGAGAACGTCAGTTCTTTGGACCAGACTTGATCAGGGATGCTGAGGAGAAGGTCAAGTTGATTCGTGACAGGCTGAAGATAGCACAGTCCAGGGAGAAGAGTTATGCAGATGCAAAACGTAAGGAGGTGACATATGAGGTAGGAGACCGTGCATATCTTAGAGTTTCACCACTTCGTGGAATTAAGAGGTTTGGAATCAAAGGTAAGTTAGCACCACGTTTTGTGGGGCCTTACAAGATCTTGGAGCATAGAGGAGAGGTAGCTTATCAGCTGGAGTTGCCAGAATCCTTGTCAGGAGTTCATAATGTGTTTCATGTATCTCAGTTGAAGAAGTGCCATGCAGAGAGGATGGATGTTCCATTGAGGGACACAGTGCCACTTGAGGCAATTCAGTTGGAGAGTGATTTGACATATGAGGAGAAGCCTGTTAAGATTCTGGAGACAGCAGAGAGAGTTACTCGCACCAAGACAATTAAGTTATGCAAGGTTCAGTGGGATCATCATACAGAAGAGGAAGCTATCTGGGAACGAGAGGAAGATCTCAGGCAGGATCACCCACACCTATTTGCTAGCCAGCCCGAATCTCGAGGGCGAGATTCATCTTAAGGGGGGTAGGTTTGTAACATCCCAATTTTCCTAAATCAGGATGTTATTAGATCATTCATATGCATATCATATTTTTATTGCATTATTTGCTTTTTTCTGAAATATTCAAATCGTTATGCAACAAAGGCAATTTATTGGAGTGGAGATAATGTGACTTCTCCCCTATTTAAAAATGTTCATAATGTGCAGAATATTATTTCCAGTTCATCTAATATGTTCTGGTAATTTTTGCAATCTTCAAAATATTTTATTTGAGTGTTTTGTTGCTGTTATGTGTTGCCTATTGCATAAAAACAATTTTAAAAATTGCATTAGTGTTGGAACTAGTGTTCCTGTAGTTTATAGCTGTAGTGCTATTTTACTGTATGTCTAAGTATTTTTATTTAGTTTTTATACTGTTGTTTTATTTTTAGTTTTTACTGTTGTAGTTTTTGTTAAAGGAAAAAAGCACAGCATGCAACACCGTAGCGCAGCGCACTACGCAGCCGAACGCCCGCGGCCCGGCACCACACCGCTTCAGCACAGCACCACACCGCTGCAGCCCAGCACCACACCGCTACAGCCCACAGCCACCGCAGCCCACGCGAAGCGGTACGCACCCGATCCGACCCGCACCAGCGCCCGACCCGCTGTCTCTCTCTCTGCCAGCGGGCCCCGCACCTGTTCATCCCCTTCACCGAGCCAGACGCGCCTCCGCGCGCACGCCGAGGCCGACCCGGACCAATCCGGCGCCTGGTCCAACCCCGTGCGACCTAGGGACACCGCACGCGAGCCCACGCCCACGAAGCACCCCCGCCTCCCCTCCCAGATCAATCTCGTTGCCGCACGCTCGAGCGAGGGTGAAACGAATCTCGCCGCGGAGCTCCGCCAACCGCCGCTGTTCGCCTGACGCCACCGCTACCGTAAGGACCCGCAGAGACACACCGACTGCTCCTTTCAATCCGCCGCTCCGCGCCGCACTTGCTTGACTTACTTTCGTGGCCAGAATCGCAGCAGCGCGAGGGCGCCGACATCGCCGGAGCACGCCAGAATTCTCGAGCTCACCACCGCCGCTCGAGGGAGCCCCGTCGCCGTTGAACACTGCCACCACCTCCGCCACTCAACGCTGCACCCGTCCGACCCTTCGTCTTTGCCGGAGACCCACCGGAGGAGCGCCGCCACCGATGCTCGAAGCCACCGCCGCCGACGCCCGAAGCCGCCGCTGTTTTCTCTGCTTTTGGTGAGCACGCACGCACAGGAGGTCCTCCAACCAATCACGTGCTGCCATGTGGCAACCAGCTACAGTACACGCACGAACAGTGCAGGAGTTTTCTGTTGTTTTTGTTTTTCTTTCCAGATTTGTTCTCTAACTTCTTTTAGCTATATATTTTAGTCTATATACTCAATTTAGGTATTTATTTTTCCTATGCACTCACAAATACCAGTAGTTTATCACAGTACCTAAATCTCATATGCTTTCACTTTTCAAATTTGAATTCGTTTGAATTTGAATTGAATCTTCCGGAGGCCGTAACTTTCAAACCATTTATCGGAATCGAGTGTTTCTTTTTGCATTGTGACCGTAGAACAATTTAGGTGTTGTTAAGCTTCTGTTGTTGAGTTTTAAAAATGTTTTCCTTGCTGTTGGTTTTGTTTTGGTTCTTTTCGTGTTCCGGTGATTGATTTGTTGAATGGTGTGAAACGTGTAGATTGTCCGGAGTGCGACGCGAGCTATTGTCAGGAGTGTGACTTTCTGAACTAGAACCAAGGCAAGTTACATGTTGATCATCCTTTACCTTTTGTTTTCTATGCATGTAGTTATATCACACTATGAATATATGCATGTATAGGATTAATATATAAATTTTGTTATGCTGTTGAGCTATCTTCCCGTGTTTTCCAAATCGTGGTAGTTGTAGCTTGCTATGCTTTGTAGACAGGGTTGGTTCGTGTATTCATTGAGCTTATGTGAGGACAATACATATAACAAATTGATTAGTAATTAAGGACTTAATTGACCTCTGGGCGGAATTGGTATTGAAGGGTGGTTTCAAGAACATCATGGTTTATACCCTCTGAATGTAAGTGGACGGCCGCCCAGGCTCAAAAAGCTCAGACAGACTTAGTGACTAGTAGCTTCCATGCGCAACCACTAGCTAAATGGGCTCTGGCTTAGTTGAGTAGGTTTGGGATCCTCGCCCAGGTAAGCTGGCAGATGTAGATATGAGTAGGTGTACCGGCTGCCGGGGGTGGAGGTGACTGCTTCTGAAAGACTTCGTCTCAATCTTTGGGTTGAGTCTAGTGGGTAAAGTGTGCAAAACTCTGCAGTGTATTAAAACTAATCATGAATAGTCGTGCCCCCGGTTATGGGTAAATTTGAGCGACTATGCCATTACAGTTGTTGGATGATCTTGACAGATGTGACACTTAATAAATTTGTTGGGCAACTAAATAAAGGGTAGGTTGGAGTTGATTTTGCCAACTCAACCTTGTGTATTTAATTGTAGTAATAAAATCACTAAATAAAAATTTGACTCTGAGGTAGTTATGAGGACAAAATCAGCTTTATGCAAAAATAAACCCTCAAGCCTTCCTTTTGTTATACAATGCATATACATGTAGGTCTGCTGTATTATTACTCCTGTGTAACTTGCCAATACATTCCAAGTATTGACCTATATGGTTGCAACGTCTCACGTTGCAGGATATTCAGACGAAGAGTAAGGTACCGTTAGGGTCGCGAGTCTGCAGTCAGCATCGCCAGTGGGCTATGATGGGACTCATCGTTATTTTCTGCTACTTTCCGCTATTTGATTGAAGGAATCTAGCCAAGTGCTATGCAGATTGTTTTATTTTATACATTCTGGATCATACGTTGTAATAAATGATGCACTTGCTATTCTGGTATTCATCTATACTGTGTGTGCTAGCGAGTTCGATCCAGGGACTAGCACGGTAAGCACAGAGACTCAAATCCTTTGAGGTTTGGTCGTTGCATGCACAAAACACTCTTAAGAAAAAAGTGATTTGTGCAGTTCACCAAAAGTCGCAATAGCAACGAGTAGAAAAGAAACAATTACTGGCCAATAACAGTTGATGGCACATGCGACGACAAAAAAGAAGCATATTCCTTGTCCTAAGGGAAGATAACAACACAGTTGTGTTTGTCTAAAATGGTGTGAGGACGAGAATGCAATATGGAAAATACGCCGGACGAGCTACGTTTTGGGCAAAGAACTATGGAAGATCCACATGCAGCGACGTGGGAAGACGGGAAGTGGAGCAAGGCCGGAGGGGATACCTGGAGGTCATCGGGATGTAACTAGGTGGGCGGCGGCGGGCGGAATCTGCGAGCAGGTGGTGTAGGCCCTGTCGCGCCGGAGCTTGGTCAGAGAGAACGGTGTGTACCGCAGATCGGGATGTGCTGCCTCGGCGCCGTCAAGCAGAGAAACGATGCACTTCCTCCCTTTCCCTCGGCGGACGGGATGCGGCCGAATCAGTGACCAACGGTGAGAGAGAGAGAGGCCACCGCACTCCCTTTCCCCCGGCGGACGGGATGCGGCCGGATCAGTGACCAAGGGTGAGAGAGAGAGAGGCCACCGCAGCCTTGTGTGAGATACTCTGAAGAGCGACAAACCAGGCAGGCAGGCTGCATTGTATATAGTGAGCGGACTACCTTTTCTCCATAAAAATCGTTTTATATTCTGTGTACGTGCCATTGAGCGCTATAACTTTATTTAAAAATAATGTGCAATGCGTCAAGTCGAACTTTGTTTCGTGCACTCGTGGTACACGACCTCCCTAGGTAAACAACCGCTACAGGCGTTCAAATTAGCACGTGGGCTGCCATTTCGTAAAGAAATGAGCTCCACCGTGTACCCGCGCGGGTGTGGCTGGGCACGAAGCGTGAGTACTTGCACGGTGCACCTATTCTCTTCTTGTATACGTACACCACCTACGTGGGGTTGTGTGAGAGAGATACAAACCTAGAGAGATATAGTGTGTGGGTTCTTGAGAGTTTTTTTTGGGGGGGGGTCAATCAAAAAATGTAACATATGCAATGTGTGTGAAATAGAGTCCTGGATATAACATATATATAGAGGGGGCGATCCACGAGAAGAGAGTGGAGGTATCATCGGCTTGAGGTGTCCATAGAATCGAAGAGAGGGATGATGTGTGTGTGTGCGCGCGATCGATAAAGAGTGCCATCGAATTTGTGTGTGCCCACGTCAAAGATATAGAGTGGCTGGCCTACAGGAACGTGAGATGGGACATGTGTAGTTTGTCTCTGTGGCATGGATACCTACCTGCAGCGCTCGACTATCAGTGTGTGGTGGGGGAAGAGGGAGGCCCCATTAACTATAGAGGTACAATGGCTGGTATATGTGTGGAGGAGCAGAGAGGCCTACCTCATGTATTAAGGAGATCGATCTGCCTCATGTAATAAGGGAGATCGATCGGCTTCCATGCATATGTGCAGGACAGGAATAAGGTTGGGAGAGAGACAGAGCTAGAGTGTTGGAGGGGGTGGTTGTGGAGTTGCTTCTAACAAATGGTGGGATAGGCTAGCTAGACAAATGGAGGGCACGCCCGCAATATCAATAAGAGAGGAGATGGCTGCTTGTTGTCTGCGCACGTGCGTGTGAGAGACGGGTCAGGAGGCATGCACGAATGATGAGGGGGGACGATGTGGCTGTGGTAAGAAGATGTAGCTACATAGGAAGATCAATCGCCCTTTGTTAGAGAAAGGAGAGACATAACTTGTGAGGTACGTCGATCGATGGGGGGGTACTTAAAGTCGATCTAGGTATATGTTGGGAGATCGATCGGTATACATGCATGTGTGTGTTAGAAGCAAATGAGGCACGAGGAGAAGGATAGAGAGAGAGGGATGCATGTAGGAGGTCGTACGAGAGGCATACTATATCGACGGGGGGAGGAGTGTGCGAGTACAAGAACGATGAAAAGAGTGGTGGGAGTGAGGCATGGACGGTGACAAGAGAAGATGGGAAGCTTGTGTTTGTGCTAGGCACACCTGGCTAGAGAGGCATATCGATCGATGTGTGCCATAAAGAAGGAGCTGGGGGGCCTACACACACCGTGGGTGAACGACCTAAAGTGAAAAGACGAATTTGCGCGATGAAGCTAGAGAATGCTGAGGGAGGGTGAGAGGGATGTGGGCGTGTGCATGCACAAGAGAAAGTTAGCGCTAGCTACAAAGATAAGAGGGTTGTGTGGGTGTAAAAGATGAATAGAGATCATATATACTTCATTATAAAAAGCGAATTCGGATAATTGAAGAATTTATCATAGTGTTTCAAACCGACGCATGTGTGAATATATATAACGGTGATACACATGGTGTGGTTATGAACATGTTATACTACATTTAATATATTTTATCTCTACTCTTATAAAAAACGGACTTGTTGATGATGGTGTGCCTGCCATCCTGCATTATAGGCCGTCCGATTTATATCTGGCGGATAGCAAGGAAACTATGATGGTTGAAGTTGGCAACAATCATGATTGTAGATTCTTATTGAAATAGAGAAACGAATTCAAATTTAGTTCGAATTGTAGCGGTAGTATAGACATTTGGAATGCACTAAAATGTTGGTATGAGTAGGTTACATGCATTATACAGCAAGCAAAAAATTTAATCGGACATAACATGGATTCATACTCGCTCCTTCCATCTATATAGGGCGTAATGAGATTTTTAAGACCGCCTTTGACTATTGACAAGATTAATAGTACATGACATGCACAATGTGAAAATTATATCATTGAAAGAACCTCTCAGAGACGAATTTAACGGTGTGCTTTGTGTAAGTTGCATGTCATACATTATTGCTCTAATATTTGGTCAAAGTTAGCATCGAAAAACGCATTAGGCCCTATATAGATGGAAGGAGGGAGTAGCTTTGAATAGCATTTGTATAGTAAAACGGGGCAAGACTCTCTCTTTGTGTGGTCTGAATAGTTTTATTTTTTCGTTTTCTTTTTGGTTGAGGGAAGTGCGAATTGATTTGGTACGTACAAGTACAATATTACTACACGTTAGGCTTGTCGCTAAAATTCAACCCGCGTCTTGTTATATCCCGAAAATTCAGATATCGTGCTCCCAAAACTGGCGCCTTCACAACCCGCGCCTTGCTATCCCGAAATTACAACGCGCGTGAAAACTCCCTCTAGCTGCCAAATCCCGACACGCTAGTTCATATCGGTGGGGGGTACTTTTGTAACACACCCTACATTTTGGACAAGCGCGTCCCTAAGTCATGCTTCACCCCCTCCCATCGTCCCCTTTTCGCCATTCGACATCCTAGGCCGCCATAACCTCCCCGCTCCAGCCGCGAAACCCCACCCTCCTCCGTCTTCCACGTCACCGCTGCCCAGCCGGAGCCTCTTCCCCGACGATGTCGTCCACCGCAACAGCTCGACGTCCCTCGTCCACCTCCCCGGATGACGATCCGTCGTCCATCTCGCCGTCCCGCCGGTTCAGCCGCCCCGTCCTCCAACTCCAGGGAGCTGCTCCGACGATCGCCTCATCTATCGCGGCTACTCCATCACCACAGCGCCGCCTTAACCTGCTCCACCGGAACCGCAACATCCTCACCGACTCCTCGGACGAAGCCGAGGCCTACTCGGCGCCATCAAAGAGGTTGTACACTCATCGCATCGCACCTTCTCCTTAACTCGACCTCCCGGCGCCGACGGTGCTCCATCCCGCACCCCCATGGAGCGGCTACCTTGAAGCCGGCGCCGCGGGCGACACCTCCACGGCGGCTCTCCCCCAGTGCGAGGCCCCTTTGGCGGCGGCGGCCATACCAGCCGGATCTGCTGCTGCTGCTCCGGCTCTCGCTCGATCGCTCGCTCGCCCAGCTGCTGCTGCTGCTCCTCTCCCCCTTGCTCGTGCTGCTGCTCTGCTCCTATTAAGCCACACTTCAGTCGACAGAATCGACTTTTCGGTCAGTCGATTTTCAGGGGTTGGGGGGCTCGCCTGAGTTAAGGAAGAACCACCCGCAGCGGGGACGGAGGCTCGCCGGAGGGGTACCCCAATATCTATCTTAGGGTTCAGGGTGGGGGCGGGAGGCCTAGAGGGCAGGCCGGGGCGGCGGTGGCGAGTTGTTTCGGGGCGGCGAGGCGAAGCTGGGGCCGGCGGTTCGACCGGTGGTGGCTGGCGGCTCAGGGGGTGGAGGTTGAAGATGAACTGCAGGCCCTCCCTAAACTACATGTCAAGTCCCTCTCTGCTACCATTGCGTTCAGTTTCGACAGTAGCATTCAGATTCCACAGTAAATTTCAGTTTCGACAGTTAAGTTCAGAGTCAACAGTTTTTACCTCATCTGTTGTAGTCAGGTGGTTTTTGGTGATGTTAATTTTACATCCATTTTACATCATCAATTGGAGATGTTATTAGAATCCCACTTGAGATTGACGATGTCTGTCTTGTGCTGCTTCAGCCTTGACGTCTTACGGCTCACCGGAGCTGCTCCAACGACAGAACGATCCATCACAACAGAGGAGTACCCTGGACGCCATCTACAGATTCCTCAGATCTTCCTCCACACCTCCGACAGCCACCTCTGCCTCAACTGCTTCAGCGACCAACCCAATGATGCTGAGGTCGACATGGCTACGGCAAAGAGGTTGTACACTTGTTGCATCACTTATTACTATACATTCACGTCGATCCATTAGGGCTATTTTGGTTCAACGGAAAAACGTCGATCCACTGGTTGTTACCATCACTCTAATTTTCCGCATGCTCTCCCTACATAATCTCACCATATTTTTTTCGTATGCATGTCAGATATTGTACACAGTCATGCTGAACATGTAGAGAAAAAGAGAAGAGTTTTGCGCGGCAATACAATGTCATGTAGACATCGCTCCATGGTGGGTTCAATGGCAAACCCTCCCCACCCCTCTCCAGATTGTAATCCAGAGGAAGATATCTGTTCTGAGGCGGGTTCAGACGCCGCTGACCACTCCTATTTACCCCCCAAGGTGTTTGCCATACCTTGGCATCATGATGTTAGTCATATCATGCATATGTTGCCTTGCAGTGCCTACTTTTGACATCATATATGTCATCTGCTTAGTTTAGACATGTTCTGTAATGCCACCTGTTTAGTTTCTATATCATATATGGGAATTATGCAGTCTCATGTCTTTTAGCCAGCCATAATATATGTGAAATGTGCAATGCCATCCTGTTTAACCAGGCATCAAATATTTGAATGATATCTTGCCCATCCTTTTCTTCATTACATTTCCATTTGTCGACAATGTTTGTACATTAAACTAATCTTCCTGTGAATCAGCCATTTGGGTGGGAGATGGAAAAATCTGGAGTGAAAACAAGGCCTTCAGAGCAGACAGTGCTACCTGTCGAAGCAGATATCATGTTGGGTCCCGATAGCTCCTCAGAGATGGATTCAGAGACAGATGACCATTCCTATTCCCCCACTGAGGTGTATGCTCTAACTTGGCACGGTTATACTGCTCATATCATGCATACGGTGTCTTGCATTGCATAGTTTAGACATCATATACACAATATTCAACACCATGTTCTTAGTTCAGACATCATATCGAATGCCCTCTGTTTAGCATATAAATCACATATGTGAATTAAATGATGCGATCCTGATTACTTCGATAACATGTAGGTGAATTATGTCATGTGATCCTGTTTAGTTATTCATCATATCTTTGAATTATGTTATGCTATACTATCCAGTTTAGATAGACATCATATATGTGAAATTATGTCATGCTATCCGTTTTAGTTAAACAATATACATGTCAACTATTTCATGCCCTCTTTTTTCCACACTATCTATTGCATCTATATCTCATACAATGTTTGTACATTCAACTATGTTTCCTGTTTATCAGCCATTTGAATTGGAGCGGGTGATGCCAGTATCTAGCGGACTAAAAACACGGTCTTCAAATAAAACAGTGCTACCTCTTGGTGGAGATAGCACCCCGGTTGTACATGCACAAGAACCAGCCCTACCACACATAACCCAAACTCTCGCAGATTGTACCCCTACTGCGATGGATAGAGAACCAGCTTCACCCAATCTAACTCCAACCCCAGCCGATAGTAACCCAGTTCCTGTTGACACAGCACCATCTCCACCACAGAGCTCCCAAACAAGAGCAGTTAGTAAGGCAGCTCCAGAGCCCAAAGGGCCAGTACTATCACGGCGAACCCCAACTCCACCAGTTAGTATGCCTATTCCTGTGGAGGAAGCACAACCAGCTAGTCGTAGTTTAGCATCTATCACATTTGATGTTGTTAAATCATTTGTGCGTATCTTCCCATCTTGGAAATATTATACGGAAGATGAAGGAAAATGCCAGTTGCAGGTGTTTGTCTTGGAGTTATGTGTAAGTAATGTTATTCATGGCAACTACTTTGCTTCGTCCCATACATCCTACCTCCATGATGGTTATAATACAGCAAATTTTCCCATTTCTCTCTATAGAGAAGGACCGATTTGGAAACTCGGGATGAGGTAACCTATGCTAATACCTCTGCTATCTTCAAGAATGCTTGGTGGCAGTATCGGAATTACCTGAAGAAAACATACTTCACCGGCAAAGAAACTCATCAAATTCCCTTACGTTCTCCTGAGACACATTTACTGGACGATGACTGGGAACACCTTGTTCTGTACTGGTCCCGAACCAAGAATGTGGTAAGGTCTATGAGCTCATTTTCTATTTTTAAGTATTATATTCTTGCGTCTTACTGTACTCTGTTCATGTAGAACAAGTGCCTAAACCTGAAGAACAACTGTTCTAATTTAAGATTCCATTGCTATCATAGTTCAAAAAAGCGATAGGCGTTAATTGTGCGTTTTGCCACCGCCTTGCGCTTTACTGACCAAAGCGCATGCTTATGCGCAGTTATGCATAGATTATGCGTAGTTATGCGCAATGCGTTTTGCCAACGCCTAGAGCCTAGGTGCGCTTAAGCGCTCGCTTAGGCGCGCCTTTTTTAACTATGATTGCTTTGCTCTTGTATCACTGTATTTACTCATACAAACTTATATTTAAATTGAAGGATCCAATCGAAACTCCAATGGCACAGTAGGTATGTGACACATCCTTGTTGGTCTCCAACAAAGCTGATAAAACAGCTAAGGAAGACTATCTTAAAGACAGCGAGACAACCCCAAAGTCCTGTCTTGGTTAAGTGTTCGAGTTACTGGCCACTACCGCTTGCACAAGCTATTCAAACTCACTGTCTGAATTAGTTCGGTTTCTTGAGTCTCAACTACAAGCTGAAAGACATCGATCAACTGTGCTGCGACAAGAAGCGGAAGGACTGCGGAAGTCCCTGGAACATTCAGATGCATACTTTCTGGTGCAACAGCAAGCGTTGGAGGATTTTCGCGCCAAAACAGGACAAAGCTAATCAGCTTGCTAAGCTTATTGCCAGCATGGTGGATACCCAGGATAACGTTTGTTGAGCTCTTCTGAAGTTGTTTCAGTTATGCTCTTGTTTTGCTGCCGCATTTATTTGCACTGGCGGCCAATTTTGACGGCCAGTGTATGTAATGTGCCGCTTTGTTCCCTATATTTGCACTGGTGGCGAACTTTGATGCCCAGTGGATGTAATATGTATAATAGCGGTAATAGGCTAGTGTTAATTGCTTGCTTATTTATTTCCTTGTTGTCTTGTTTAGTTGTTTGCTTGTAGTCACTGCAGTTCTCTTTCTGTTTTTTTCTAGTGGCCACAATAGCCTATTTTTGGTAACTAGGCCAAAATAATCATGGCAACACACGGACTGTTGTAACCATGGGCCTCCTGCAGGCCGTATGATCCATGGGCCTTCGTCCGGCCGTAGGATCCATCGGCCTTCTATACGGGCCTTAGGGTCCATGGGCCTTCTACGGGCCGTAGGGTCCATGGGCCTTCTACGGGCCGTAGGGTCCATGGGCCTTCTACGGGCCGTACTATCCATGGGCCTCATACAGGCCGTAGGATCCATGGGCCTTCTACGGGGCGTATCATCATTTCGCTAATCATGGGTCGTACTATTCGTGGACCATAACTGGCCGTTAATAGGCTGTATTTGATAACGCTATGAAAACAACCCAACGGGTTTTTTTGACATGAAAACGGCCCAACGTATTAACGGTCCGCAAACAGGCGGACTGTAACGACGGGCTGAATTTGGCCCACAAGCAGAAAATGACAGTAACGGGCCGTATGTAACCGAATGCTGCAAATGAGCCCAAGAATCAATGGGCCCTGAGAAGGCCGAAAGATAACTTGGGCTGGAAAAGGCCCAATGGAATAACGGGCCATTAATGGGTATAAAGTGATACACTGTTCATTACGGGCCAGTTTCACTACGGGTCGTTAGTGGGCTAAGAGTTACAAAGGTCCTCATATGGGCCGGAAGAAGTCGTGGGCCACACATGGGCCGGAAGTTAAAACGGGCTGAGTCATATTGGACGGCCCAGATGACGCTACTGGGCCTAATTCGGATACGCCGTAACGGACCCTGGGTTAGCGGGCTGTAAATGAGCTATATGCGAACAGGCCGTTAACAGGCTTTCCGTGGGCCGGCCCGCCA
The DNA here is from genome assembly GCF_002575655.3 of Aegilops tauschii subsp. strangulata. Classification (NCBI taxonomy): domain Eukaryota; kingdom Viridiplantae; phylum Streptophyta; class Magnoliopsida; order Poales; family Poaceae; genus Aegilops; species Aegilops tauschii. Next base: position 504,125,363 of record NC_053037.3, read on the forward strand.
CCTTTTGACCAAGTCAAACGGGCCAGCCTTTTCACAGGAATGGGCCTCTATTGGGCCGTGCCACGTGTCGCCGTATCATAGGTGCCTTCGGTCCAATGAGCGGATGACATCTGTCCCAACGGTGAGCCGACACGTGTTTCCTCCAGCCAATGATGATTTTACACGTGGAAAATCCCCATTGGTCGGGGTTGTTAACGGGTTATCGGATCCAAAACCCGACCCGATAGCTTAATGGTGTTCCGTTACGGTGGATGCCACGTGTCGGTCACCCTTGACGAAAGCACTTCTGTGACGCGCGATTTATCGTCATGGAAGTGGACACTTCCGTGATGATAATTTTGGTAATGTCATGGAACACTTCTACGACAGCACAGGTATGACTATCTTGATTCTCTCATAAATTTTTCATGGATGTACATGCATGACAAAAAACGCGGCCTACTGTGACAAACACGTATCATCACGGAAGTGTATTTTTTTGTAGTGTTGAACATGGTGCTTTATGCCACATATTATGATACAATGATGTGTTTCCATCCTATGATGTTTTGAGTAGATATCTTTTGTCTTTGGGTTGATTGATGATCTAGATTGGTATGAGTTGTATGTTTTACTTTGATGCTGTCCTATGGTGCCCTCCGTGTCGCGCAAGCGTGAGGGGTTCCCGCTATAGGGTGTTGCAATACGTTCATGATTCGCTTATAGTGGGTTGGTGAGTGACTGAAACACAAACCCGAGTAAGGGGGTTGTTGCGTATGGGAATAAAGAGGACTTGATGCTTTAATGCTATGGTTGGGTTTTACCTTAATGATCTTTAGTAGTTGCGGATGCTTGCTAGAGTTCCAATCATAAGTGCATATGATCCAAGTAGAGAAAATATGTTAGCTTATGCCTCTCCCTCATATGAAACTGCAATAGTGATTACCAGTCTTGTTAATGATTGCCTAGGACAATTCCGCACACCGATCCATCATTATTCCACACTCGCTATTTATAATACTTAGTAATATATTCTAACTTTATGATAACAGAACCTACTTTTATATTTTAGCTCTCCGATACCATGCAAAGTTATCCTCTTCATGCCCACAACGTAGTTTTCTTTCTCGTTGCTAGTTGGAAGCAAACGTTCAGTGTACGTAGAGTCGTATCAGTGGCAGATAGGGCTTGAGAGAATATTGATCTTACCTTTAGCTCCTTGTGGGTTCGACACTCCATACTTATCACTTCCACCTTTGGAAATTTCTACGATGATTCCCTGCACTTGGGGATTATCAAGCTCTTTTCTGGCACCGTTGCCGGGGAGCAATAGCGTGGGGTTGATACTCTCGTGTGTGCTTGTTTGCTTTCTTCACTAAGTAGATTTTGTTTTTTTCCTTTTTGTTTCTGTTTAGTTCTGGGTGAAACATACAAAAAAATTAAAAGAATTAAAATACAAAAAAAATTTACTTGCCTTTCATGCCTAAAAAGTTTTTCAAAAAGAGAAGTGATTGGAAAGTTATGCATTGAAGAAGTGAGGGTCGACCTTGAGCACTTGTGTTCATGCTAATGGAAACAATGTAGAATTTTTCATGGAAGTTTCTCTGTAAATAATTATCCCCTTGTATATATCCATTGTATTATAAAAATAATGTGCCAAGCCTTGGTTTTAGGATGATTAGATTGCTTGTTTACTTTGTGTAGAACAAAAACAGAAACTTTGGCTGTCGTGCATGAATTTACATTTTTTACTGGAAGGACAAATGGGTCTGAAACTTTTTTCACATTACTTCTGTACAAATTTTTCAAAGTTTAAAATTTATTTCATGATTTTAGGAGTTACATAAGTTGACTAAACTTCCAGATTACTACAGACTGTCCTGTTTTTGACAGATTCTGTTTTTCGCGTGTTGTTTCCTTATTTTGATGAATCTATGGCTAGTATCGGGGGTATGAACCATAGAGAAGTTGGAATACAGTAGGTTTAACACCAATATAAATAAAGAATGAGTTCATTACAGTACCTAAAGGTACTGTTTTGCTTTATTACACTAACGGATCTCACCATGTTTTTGTTAAGTTTTTGTGGATGAAGTGTTCGAAGAACGAGGAGTCATCAATATGAGAAGAATAAAGAGAGGCAAGAGTTCAAGCTTGGGGATGCCCAAGGCACCCCAAGTAGATATTTCAAAGGATACTTAAGCATCTAAGCTTGGGGATGCCCCGGTTGGCATCTCATCTTTCTTCTTCAACAAATATCGGTATACCTCGGTTTTTTGTTTTGTTCACATGGTTTGTGTCCTTTGTGTTTTTGTTTTTCCTTTAAGAATCATGCTAGCATGAGATAGCCCTGCATTGATTTATAGAATACTTCGTGTGCTTCACTTGTATCTTTTAAGTATGATCTTATAGAATTGCTCTTTGTGCTTCACTTAAATCTTTTGAGTATGGTTTTATAGAATGCTTCGTGTGCTTCAGTTATATATTTTGAGCTTGGATATTGGTTAGAACATATTAATTGTATAATGCTCCATGAACTTCACTTATATCTTTTGGAGTATGAATAATACTATCATCTAAAGCGGATTTGGAAGAGTGTCAACCTTAGGAACTAGTGATCCCGCTATTCCGAATAAGAAGAATTTTCCTTATGTGGAGAGTAGAAAAATTTCTATGCTTGTAGATCATGAAAAGAATGCTTTATGTGATGGTTATATTGTTGAATTCATTCATGATGCTACCGAAAATTATTTTGAGAGAGGAATGTATGCTTGTAGGAGTTGCAATAATATCAAGTTTCCTCTCTATGTGCTTAAAGTTTTGAAGTTATACTTGTTTTGCCTTCCTATGCTAGTTGATTCTTGTTCCTATAAATTATGTGTTCACAAAATCCCTAGGCATAGGAAGTTGGTTAGATTAAAATGTGCTAGTCATATTCTTCATGATGCTATCTTTATGTTTCAATTCTTATCTTTTATGTGAGCATCATTGAAATCATGATGCCTAGCTAAAAGACATTAAAGAAAAGCGCTTGTTGGGAGACAACCCAATATTTACCCTTACTGTTTTTGTGTGTTTACATGATTAAGCTACTGTAGTAATCGTGTTTTATAGCTTTTGTTTCAATAAAGTGCCAAGTAAGACCTTTGGGAAGACTTGGGTGAAAGTTAATGTGATCTTGCTGTAAAAAACAGAAACTTTGAGCTCACGAGATTAGCTGTCATTTTTTTTACAGAAGAGTGCTTTTGAGTTGATTCTTTTTGAAGAAGATTAATAGAAAAATTCCTCACGTCCACCAGTTTATTTCATAATTTTTGGAGTAGCAGAAGTATGGTTTATGTTCAGATCATTACAGACTGTTCTGTTTCTGACAGATTCTGTTTTCATTGCATAGTTTGCTTGTTTTCTAGTTTCTATGGCTTATATGTCTCAAAATAAATTGTAGAAATGATATGGTACAGTAGAAATTGTATGGGAACAATTAAGAACCTTGTCTTATACAGTACCAAAGTGGATGGTTTACTCTTTATAATACTAACCTATCTCACGAAGTTTTGTTAAGTTTTGTGTGATTGAAGTTTTCAAGCTTTGGGTGAGATATCGATATGAGGAGAATAAGGAGTGGAAAGACCCTAAGCTTGGGGATGCCCAAGGCACCCCAAGGTAATATTCAAGGAAGACTCAAGTACCTCAGCTTGGGGATGCCCCGGAAGGCATCCCCTCTTTCGTCTTCAGAACTATCGGTATACCTTACTCGGAGCTATATTGTTATTCGTCACATGATATGTGTTTTGCTTGCAGCATATTTCAATTTTACTTGCTGCTTGAATAAAATCATTGGATCTGAAATATTGAATGAAAAAGAATCCTCCCATGGCTAGTTAATTATTTGACTACTCAGTGTTCTTCACTCATATCTTTTGGAGTATTTTGTCATTCACTCATGTGCTTCACGTATATCCTACAAGTAAATGGTTGAATGAATTGAATGTCATAAATCTGAATTTATATATGTTTCATATGCTTATAACATGGGGAGTAATGACTTCGCACATAATAAGTATAGGTAGTAAACTTATTGAAAGTTTTCAAACATAGAATTGGTCACTTGAACAATTCATGAAAGAATATTGAAGGAAGAGGGATTTCACATATAAATATACTATCTTGGACATCTTTTGTAATTGTGAGCACTCATTAAAATATGACATGATAAAAGGTTGATGTTGGACAAGGAAGACAACGTAATGGGTTATCTTTTCTTATATCCGAAATAAAGTATATTGTCTTGCATCATCCAACATGTTGAGCTTGCCTTTCCCCCTCATGCTAGCCAAATTCTTTGCACTAAGTAGAGATACTACTTGTGGTTCCAAATACCCTTAAACCCAGTTTTGCCATAAGAGTCCACCATACCTACCTATGGATTGAGTAAGATCCTTCGAGTAAGTTGTCATCGGTGCAAGCAATAAAAATTGCTCTCTAAATATGTGTGATTGATTAGTGTGGAGGAAATAAGCTTTATACGATCTTCTGATGTGGAAGAAATAAAAGCGACGGACTGCATAATAAAGGTCCATATCACAAGTGGCAATATAAAGTGACATTCTTTCGCATTAAGATTGTGTGCATCCAACCCTGAAAGCGCATGGCAACCTCTGCTTCCCTCTGCGAAGGGCCTATCTTTTACTTTTATCTCTTACCCTTATGCAAGAGTCATGGTGATTTTCACCTTTCCTTTTTACATTTTATCCTTTGGCAAGTAGATTGTGTTGGAATGATTCTGATATATATATATCCAATTGGATGTAAGGCATCATGGACTATTATTGTTGACATTACCCTTGAGGTAAAAGGTTGGGAGGCGAATCTATAAGCCCATATCTTTCTCTGTGTCTGATTAAAGCTTTGAACCCATAAATATCGCGTGAGTGTTAGCAATTGTGAAAGACTAAATGATAGTTGAGTATGTGGAGTTTGCTAAATCAAAGCTCTCACATAGACTCTTCCCGAAAATAAGATGAATTGTAATTGTTTGATGACTGATAACACGGTTTGTTAGTTTTCAAGAAAGTTTATGATCTATACTTTAACATGTCAATAGCTTATTACTTTACCATGAGAAGTTTTATGAGATGAGCTACTGTTATGACATATAATGATGCTAGAAAATGTGACTGAAATTATCATTGATCAAACTTGTGCACCTGCTAGCATTCACACTTCATAAATTATTTCTTTTATCATTTACCTACTCGAGGACCAGTAGGAATTAAGCTTGGGGATGCTGATACGTCTCCAACGTATCTATAATTTATGAAGTATTCATGCTATTATATTATCCATCTTAGATGTTTTATATGCATTTATATGATATTTTATATGATTTTTGGGACTAACCTAGAGCCCAGTGCCAGTTTCTGTTTTCTCCTTGTTTTTGAGTTTTGCAGAAAAGGAATACCAAACGGAGTCCAATTGACGTGCCAATTTTTGATGATTTTTTATGGACCAAAAGAAGACCACGGAGCATTGGAGTTGGGCCAGAAGAGTCCCGAGCTGCCCACGAGGGTGGGGGCGCACCCACCCCCCTGGGCGCGTGGGCCTGCCTCGTGGACAGGTCGGGCACCTCCTTGACGTGAGACCGACGCCAAAAATTCCTATAAATACAGAAACTTCGGAAAATTAACCTAGATCGGGAGTTCCGCGAGATCTGTAGCCACGAGAAATCAAGCCCTCTCCGGCACCCTGCCGGAGGGGGCCATCATCACCTGTGGCCATGGAGGAGTATCCCGGAGAGGCCATCATCGCCATGAAGGCCAAGGATCAGAGGGAGAACCTTTCCCCATCTAGCGGGGAGGCCATGGAGGAGGAAGCACAAGGGGGAGAACCTCTCCTCCTCTCTCTTGGTGGCACCGGAGTGCCATTGAGAGGGGAATCATCGCTGCGGTGACCGTCTTTATCAACATCACCATCATCATCACCATCCTCATCTCTTTTATGCGGTCCACTCTCCCGCACCCCGCTGTAATCCCTACTTGAACATGGTGCTTTATGCCACATATTATGATCCAATGATGTGTTGCCATCCTATGATGTTTTGAGTAGATATCTTTTGTCTTTGAGTTGATTGATGATCTAGATTGGTATGAGTTGTATGTTTTACTTTGATGCTGTCCAATGGTGCCCTCCGTGTCGCGCAAGCGTGAGGGGTTCCCGCTGTAGGGTGTTGCAATACGTTCATGATTCGCTTATAGTGGGTTGGTGAGTGACTGAAACACAAACCCGAGTAAGGGGGTTGTTGCGTATGGGAATAAAGAGGACTTGATGCTTTAATGCTACGGTTGGGTTTTACCTTAATGATCTTTAGTAGTTGCGGATGCTTGCTAGAGTTCCTATCATAAGTGCATATGATCCAAGTAGAGAAAGTATGTTACTTATGCCTCTCCCTCATATGAAACTGCAATAGTGATTACCGGTCTTGTTAAAGATTGCCTAGGACAATTCCGGACACGATCCATCATTATTCCACACTCGCTATTTATAATACTTAGTAATATATTCTAACTTTATGATAACGGAACCTACTTTTATATTTTAGCTCTCTGATACCATGCAAAGTTATCCTCTTCATGCCCACAACGTAGTTTTATTTCTTGTTGCTAGTTGGAAGCAAATGTTCGGTGTACGTAGAGTCGTATCAGTGGCAGATAGGGCTTGAGAGAATATTGATCTTACCTTTAGATCCTTGTGGGTTCGACACTCCATACTTATCACTTCCACCTTTGGAAATTGCTACGATGATTCCCTGCACTTGGGGATTATCAGCACGCCGCGGCTCCACGCTGCCGCGGCGGTGCCTCTTCTCGGGGTGAGGCTCGTCCAGATCGTGGCAGCCCCATCGGTGAGGGGAGGCACGCCATGGTCGCATGGCCTCCTCAGCCGTGCTTTCACTGAGCGGAGGTGCTGCCAGAGTTCGTTGTTTGGTCGGAGAATCCGGCCAGCACCTGGCTTTAGCTCCCGCGCTTCTTCGCCGGCGAGCTGCCGGCCACAGGTCCAGGCGGCCTCTGGCTACAGGCGGATGGCTGCTGCAGCAAAGCTTCGTGGGTGGCGATCGAGGTCTCCATTGCTGGCAACGTAGCTCTAGCCCGCGGCTGGCAGACGTTTGCCCACGTGCGCGGCCTGGGCAGGCGGTGCACCCTCCACTTCAAGTACGACAGCAACGCGACCCTCTACGTGAGGGTGTTCGGAGAAGACGGCCGCCGCGTTGGGTGCTGCCCCGAGGACAACGACGGCGATGAGGTGCTTGGGCTTGGCCACGGTCGAGATGAGGGCGAGGACAACCTCGTGCCCAGCTACGGCGGTTCTCCCTCCGGCGACAGCTCCAGCAGCGGTGTCTACGACCAGCCGCCACGCCGCCGCGCTCACTTTGAAGGTTGCAGCGGGTCATCTCACCGTTGTGCCTCAATGAAGCATGAGGAAGGGTCCGGCTGAACTCAGGAGAGCGCCGCGGGTCCGACCTCGCGAGCCGCCGCAGAGGCACGCACCACTTTTGTTTTGTTCTTCCTTTTCTTCCTGCATTAAGAGAGAGACGAGTATGGGGCCCTGCAGGGGCGTGCGACAAACTATGATTTCCAAGTTGTTATGCTATGTTTATCGTTCCTGTGTTGCATCGCAATATCAATGTCTTATGTAGGCACGTAGGAATAACTTAGCTTGACGTGCTTGGAGTAGTTTCCGCCTCACGAGGCGCGCATTCCTCAGTACCTGGCGAGGCGTTTAGGAACTGCAAAAACTTGCTAGTTAGGGGATTCCGAGCCATGGTCGCAGGCGCCGCCGTCCATGACCCAGCGCCTCGCATCGTGGTTCCCGAGGGGCATGGATTAGGAGAGGAGTGCCAGCTTGCGGCTTGAACGAGAGTGCCTCACGAAAAAGTAGACAAGACGCTCGCGAGGGCACATGTCCAGCCCCCTCGCGAGTGACGCGAGAGAGAGTACAGGTCAAACAGAAAACCGAAGGCAAAAACAGAGGCAGAAGGCGATGGAACAAGACAGGCAAGCGAACACCAGAAAGCAAATTTCGATTAAAGACGGGCAAGCCAACTACGGAAAGCAAATGAAAAGCCGCGTCCGGCACCTAGTCTAGTCTTCTTGTCTTCTCACCAGCGCGGAGCTAAGTGCTGCCACTAGGACGTGGGTGGGAGCCCCAGAGGCCCGAGGGCGGCTCTCCTGAGACTCCGGGGCATGTACAGCCCCACTCATTATTACGTGAGAGTGTCACGAGCGGAGACCTTCACAGGCACTGGGCCTTCTTCACAGGCGCTGGGCCTTTCACTACAAAAAAAGGCACATCCGTGACATTTTGGGCCGCACGAATTTTTTTTGTCATACATATGACACTTCTATGACGATAATTGTGACAAAACCCGGTATCATCATAGATGTGGTGGGCTCCTACTTCTATGACAAAAAATCATGACAGAAAATGGGCTTTTCGTCCTGGGCGGGCCGGAGACGCAGCTGCATGACATTCTTTGGGACGTCCATGATGGAAAAAACCATGGTAGAAGCGAGGGCGAGGAAAATTTCAGGGAGTTCCCGGTTACGGTGGGAGGTCGGGGGCCAAGCGATGCGCGTTTCTCTCGTACACGTACGCGTGTGTGTGCGAGGCGTTGGCTCTAAATGAACCCGAGCAAGGCGTTGGGCTCTAACTGAACCCGAGCGATTGCACTGCAGGCTACGCGTTACTGAACCCGAGCGATCGATCGATGGCTGTTAACTGAACCCGATCGAGCGATTCCTTCGCTACTGCTAGTAACTGAAGCTAACTAAAGCCGATCGATGCTGCCTGTGGGATGAATAGTGAGTGTTGCGGGGGAGGGGGGGTTGGATGAACAATGAGCGGTGGCGTTGCCTCTGGATGAACAGGACCCCGTGGTGTGGTGGAGGGCTGGATGAACAGTAGACGATGGAGGGGTGCCCGTGGAGGGGTGGTTGAACAGGACCCCGTGGTGTGGAGGGCTGGATGAACAGTAGACGATGGAGGGGTGCCCGTGGAGGGGTGGTTGAACAGTAGCCAGTGGAGTAGCGCGCGGTGGAGGCTGGATGAACAGGAGCCCGTGGAGGCTAGAGGAGGTCGACGGTAGCCCGTGGAGGCTGGAGGAGGTCGACGATGGAGATGAACAATATCCCGTGGAGTCCCGTTTTGCGGTACGCCACGCCCCTCCCGATGAACAGGACCCCCGTTTCGACCGTAGGAGGTCCGTTTTGTCCGTTTTGCGGTACGCCACACCCCTCCTGATCAACAGGACCCCTGTTTCGACCGTAGGAGGTCCGTTTCGTCCGTTTTGTGGTACGCCACACCCCTTCCGATCAACAGGACCCCCGTTTCGACCGTAGGAGGTCCGTTTCCTCCGTTTTGCGGTACGCCACACCCCTCCCGATCAATAGGACCCCCGTTTCGCCGTAGGAGGTCCGTTTCCCCCGTTTTGCGGTATGCCACACTCCTCCCGATCAACATGACCCCCGTTTCGACCGTAGGAGGTCCGTTTCCTCCGTTTTGCGGTATGCCACACCCCTCCCCATGAAGACGACGCATTCCCTTGCCTCCCCATGAACACGACGCATTCCGTTGCCTCCCCATGAACAAGACGCATTCCGTTTCCTCCCCATGAACACGACGACGACGCTGTTTCTCTGTTCCGACCCAGCCATGTACACGAGCCCTGGCCGTACGTATGCGCGAGTAGGCGTTCGAGACACATACGTGGCCGTATTTTCTTTCTTGCACCCTGGCCGCTGTACGTACGTGTACATGCTACGTGCGCGCCTCTACTACGACACGTACGCGCCTCTACTACGACACGTGCGCGCCTCTACATCCACCAGTATATATGTACATACACGTTCGTGACCAGAATGACAACGCTACGTACGCTTCGACCAGGTGGGTCCGGACTGTCAGGCACTTCCTTGCCTGCGAAGATGTAGCTAGTGGGTCCCAGCAGTTAGGGGGGCGAATCGTTTTTTTTGCCCGGACGCACTTCCTTGCGTGCGAAGATGTAGCTGGTGGGTCCCAGCAGTCAGGGGCAAACATTTTTTCACGAAATACGGTGGCCCGTCCGGTGGGTCCCCGCTGTCAGGTGGAGGAATAATTATTTTGCACATAATAAGGAGGCACTTCCTTGCTGCGGCCGTGGACCCAGCTGTCAGCCTCTCCTCGTACAGGCCACGTCCGATGGAAGCCGTTCCGTGACCACGTTGACCACGCCGCACCGAGAGCAGCAGGGCGGTGGACGACGGCGAGGCCTAGGAAGGGGACGACGCGGAGCCGGGGAAGACGTGGTAGTGGATGCCCACGCGTAGAGGAGTACGAGGGTTCACTGGTTCGCTGCTGTGTGAGGCTGTCGTCGCCGCAGAATAACAGGGGGTGTGGGTGAGTAGAGGGAAGGCCTGGCCAGCAGTGGGAGTAGTAGGGGGCGGTGAGGCCTTTGCCGCATCGCAGCCGGCCATGGGAGGCAGGAGCACGAGGCACGACCGGCGCTGGTTTGGGCGGCTGGAGCAAGAAGACCAGAGGTTGAAGAAGCACTACGGCCGTTGGATGGACATCGTACGGTCACTTGAGCTAGAATCTTGCATATTGACTAAGTTGACAATGCCCTCCGTCCCCGTCAACTTAGTAGGCCCACAAGTCAGCCCGCCACTATACTGGGTCCCAGCTAACAGGGGGAGTATTCATTTTTTGTGCGTAATAAGGAGGGAATTCCTTGCTTGCGAATATATAGCTGGTGGGTCCGAGCTGTCAGCGGCGGTAACGTTTTTTCATGAAATACAGAGGCCCTTTCGGTGGGTCCCTGATGTCATGTGGAGGAATCATTATTTTGCGTGTAATAAGGAGGCATTTCCTTGCGTGCGGCCGTGGACCCAGCTGTCGGCCTCTCCACGTACAGTCCACTTCAGATGCATGTCGGTCGTTGACCACGTTGACCAGGCCGTGCCGAGAGCACCAGGGCGGTGGATGACGGCGAGGCCTAGGAAGGGAATGACAAGGAGGCAGGGAAGACTCGGCAGTTGTTTCCCACGCGGTGGGGAGTACGACAGTACGAGGGTTCACTGGTTCGTCTGCCGTCGCCGGAGAATAACAGCAGGTGTGGGTGAGTAGAGGGATGGCTAGGCCAGCGATGGGAGTACGGTGGGGCGATGAGGCCTGCGCGGCAGTAGAGCCGGTCGCGGGGAGGAGGGAGCAGGCAGTCCCACCGGCGATTGTTTGAGCGGCTGGAGCAGGAAAAGCAGAGATTGAAGAAGCACGACGACCGTTGGATGGCCATCCAACAGTCACTGCTTGTGCGTCAACCATTTTTTTAGGAAAGCCTCAAATATGTGGAAAACAGCATACAGCCCATCTGGCATTATTTCTAATAATTTACAGCCCATTTGCTAATTATTAAGGTTTTTTTTGGAGCCCATATTCTTTTTGTTGGCATTACAGCCCATATTGTGGCCACAGTTAAAAAATTATATGAAATTTTCCATATTTCGGTGCGGTCCGAACTGTTTTTAATCCCGAAATTTCGACTCAATTCAAACTGATTTTAAAAATAAATGTATATCAATTTAAAATCCAATAAATTTTCCACGCATAAAAATTAATGTAATTTAAAATCTCGAAATGAAAAAAAAGATATTTGAAACTAATTGCCGGTTTGATGTGTTTTAAAAACGTACAGCCCATTTCTCATTACTGATGGGCCATTTTCTCGGCTAGCCGAATGAAAGCTCTCCTCGTCTTGAAAGATTTGCAGCCCAACAGGCCTGACAAAGCGACTTACTTGGCAAATCACGAAAAAACTGGGCTGTGTCGTGGACCCAGCTGTCAGCCTCTCCACGTATAGTACTCTTCCGATGGAAGTCATACCTTGACCACGTTGACCACGCTGCGCGGAGAGCACCACGGCGGTGGACGACGGCGAGGCCTAGGAAGGGGACGACGTGGAGCCGGGGAAGACGTGGCAGTGGAAGCCCGTGCGGAGGGGAGTACGAGGGTTCACTGGTTCGGCTGCGGTGTGAGGCTGCCGTCGCTGCAGGGCCGGGCCAGCGGTGGGAATAGTAGGGGCGGTGAGGCCTCTGCGGCGGCACAGCCGGCCACGGGAGGCAGGAGCATGCGGCACGACCGGCGCTGCTTTGGGCGGCTGGAGCAAGAAGACCAGAGATTGAAGAAGCACTACGGCCATTGGATGGACATCGTACGGTCACTGGAGCTAGAATCGTTCATATTGACTAAGTTGACAAAGCCCTTCGTCCCCGTCAACTTAGTAGGCCCACAAGTCAGCCTCCCACCAAGGTGGTTCCCATCTAGTCGGGGGAGTATTCATTTTTTTGTGCGTAATAAGGAGGCACTTCCGGTGGGTCCGAGCTGACAGCGGGGGGAAATTTTTTTCATGAAATACGGTGGCCCGTCAGGTGGGTCCCAGCTGTCAGGGGGCAAACATTTTTTTCGCAAAATACGGTGGCCCGTCCAGTGGGTCCCTGCTGTCAGTTGGAGGAATCATTATTTTCCGTGATATAAGGAGGCACTTACTTGCTCCGGCCGTGGACCCAGCTGAGACTCTCCACGTACAGTATACTTCCGACGGAAGTCGTACCTTGACCACATTGACCTCGCCGCGTTCCTTTGCATGCATGCATCCATGGGCGTGGTGCGTCCCCACTGTCAGCCTCTCACGTACAGTCATCTTCCGATGACTCTCGGTTGTTGAGCATGCTGACCACACCGTGCCGAGCGCACCCAGACTGGAACGACCCGGAGATGGGGAAGACGGGGCAGTGGAGTCGCAGATGGAGAGGAGTGGGAAACCTCACTGGTTTGGGTGCGCAGCAGCACAGCCGCGGTGCCGCCCACGGGAGACAGGAGCAAGAACAGAGGTTGAAGAAGGAGCACGGCTGTTGGATTAACATCCAACGGTCCGGCTGCTAGAATCATTTGTTGATTAAGTTGACAAAGCCGTGCGTACACGTCCGCTTAGTAGGCCCACAAGTCAGTCACCAAATCTGACGGGTCCCAGCTGTCAACGGGATGAATAATTTTTTCCGCAAAACAAGGAGGCACTTCCTTTCGTGCGAAGATACAGCCGGTGGGTCCCAGCTGTCAGGTGGAGAAATAATTTTTTTCGCAAAACATGGAGGTCCCTCCCGTAGCTGGTTCGAATCCAAACCTAGACTATGACTATATATGGTGCTATGCTACTCTGCAAGTAATGAAACTGACATATCCAATGTTCGCTTCTCCTCTTCTCTACTTACTCTGCCTAGCATCAGAAGCTCTGGCCGCAGCAACCATGTCCGTTGGCTGCTCCTCCACCTGCTCTTCAGCAGGCAACAACCAGATATGCGCCAAGTCGCCACCCGTACCATCGCCTGTGGGTCTCATCACACCCCCGCCGGCACGCGCACCGTAGCTGATTGCTCATCGCAACCCGCTGCCGTTGGTGTGGTGCCACTATTGCAAATCACGCAGAGTCATCCGTCGCGTCTCAACCACAATCCGCAACCCTGGCCGAGTCTTCTACAAATGCCCGAATCATGGGGTAATAATATGTTTAAGTGTTGTTCTTCTGCTTTCAGTTGCTGATTTTTTTAATAGTTTGGTTGATGATCTTCCAATTTGATTCTTTCGGAAAAGGGAAGATTCGTGTGATTTGTATTTCTGGGAAGTTGCTGATGTGGGGGAATGCAACTACGCTGACTATTTGGTTAGCCGAGGAATCCCAATACCAGCAGGTTGGGGTGTTGGACAAGTAACTGAAGGAACGGCAGAAGAGGAAGATGCAGAGCAGAAGGTTAAAGATGCAGTTCCTCTGATCATGGCCAAGCAACAGCTGCTGAATGGCCTTGACAACAATGAGGAGATGAAAGAGCTTGTGAAGATAATGGGCAAAATCGATGTGCTCTGTAGGATGATTGTCTCTTTATTTGTAGTGTATGTAGCACTCGTGATGTATTCAGTGGCTACGACATGAGCACTTTGCTGAAACTAGTAATGAATGAAACCTGTGTAGCAGGCTGGGCGTAGTGTTGTGAACATCTAATGATTTCTATTAACGGAAATCAGGGGGTATCCCCTTTTGCTCATATAAATAAATAAATAGCAGAGGCCCTCTCGGGTCAGCTTTGTTCTCATTCGAAGACTTCGAGCAAATTGTAGTCCAACAGCAAACTATGTCATCAAATTCAAGTTTCACAGCCAAATATGAGTACAACTAAACAACAATGTCATCATGTTTTAGTTGTCATACAATCACCAAACACAAATCAGCATACATAACAAGTGATGTTCTCACAGCAAAATACTAAACAACATGTTCATCAGGTTTCAGTTGTCATAGCAAACACAATTTCATATAGTAGATAAAAAATGTCTTCTGACAGGCAAATACGACAAAAGCAATGTAATCATCATCCGCAGCAGCAGCGTCAACATCTTCGCCATGTGTATCAGTCTGAATCGTAATTCCCCACGGTGTCATCTTCTTCTTCGTCCTCAACATCCTCGAACGTTGGCTTCTTCTTGATCAACTCTTGTATGTCCACAGCACGACAGGCAATCTTTTCGCCGGCGTCATTGACGTGATGGTTCTCAAAGATATTAGGAACATCTGTGTTATCTTGTACATCAGGAGTAGTGTAAGCATCATCTTGTTGTGCAACTTCATTAAACGAATTCCTCTGCTCAAACCTTTGCAATACTCTCCAGTCATCGCTACGTGCAAATGTGTCTTCCAAGAAAAATATCCGTGTTGCTTGATTTGCCAAAATAAAAGGCTCGTTGGTCTGTTACGCCTCCTTGACATTGATGGATTTGAAATAATCATCAACTCTGGGTTTTGCGATCCTGGAAAACAGGTTATACCAACGACATCACAACAGAACCACACACCGATCATCCTCGAAACTGGAGATATACTGCAACTGAACAATATCTGTTATGTTAGCGTACATTTCATTTATCTCTTTGTCATACGTATCCGTGCTCATGATGGCACTGTTTTGTGTCTTCCTTCCTTCGTCTCGTGCAAGGGTGTTGTAGCGCACATCTCCAACAACGCAAGATTCATAATGTCTTACCCGAGTATCAGGATCCATTGCTAGTGAGTAAAGGCATCATCAACTGCCTGCCCATCCTCCCGCATCTTCTTAACCTATGGTTAGAAAATAGACAAGCTGATCATCTTATGTACTCAATATATTAAAAAAACTGACAGTGCACTTCAAACGCTTACATGGTTCTTGAACCATTTCGCAAATCCTGCCATAACCAGTTTGTCAATGTTTCTTGGATTTTGCGGCAGTAACTCCTCTTTGTAGATGTTGCACAACATAGTGATCGCGTCAAACATCTAAATATATAAGAATGTGCTGCAAGTTTAGTAGACTATGATGTATAAGCTGCAGTACTGCACTTACTTGATATAAGGTAGTATCTCAGGACAGTTATTCAACACATACCAAACCATTTTGTCCAAATCTTTATGTTTGTCCTCTTGTCGACTCTTCCCTGTAACTCGAACAGAATAATCGAAAACATTGAGCCCGGGATTGTCTTCACCCACCTCTGTGTAAGCTGATCAGCTGTTTCAATGTATTTTGAGCAGAATGTCAACGCTTCTGTAGCAATGTAGGCCTCTGCAACGGAGCCCTCGGGTCTAGCTCTGTTCCTAACATAGCCCTTGAAAGTGCCTAGCTGCCTTTCAATAGGGTACATCCAGCCATACTGTACTGGACCTCTAAGTAGTGCCGCATCAGGTAGATGAACAGCCGAATGCACCATCACATCAAAGAAGGCTGGAGGATATATCTTCTCAAGGTCGCATAGGATAGTTGGTATCTTGTCTCTAAGATGCTCCAAAGCATCTATCATGATATTCCTACTGCAGAGTTCCCTGAAGAATTGTCCCAACTCTGCAACTGCTCTGTATAAGTCAGGGCGGCCCAATCCTCTAAGGATAACAGGTAAAACCCTTTGAAGTAGGACGTGGCAGTCATGAGTTTTCAACCCTTGTACCTTGTTTCCATCTGCACTGACTCTCCTTTCAGGGTTGGAAGCAAATCCATGTGGGAATCTCACACATGACAGGACCTCGCAGAATTCTTTTCTTTTTACCTTGTCCAAGACGTACACAGCTGGTGCCATATCCCGTGGTTTACCTTCATCTTGCACCTGCAAATCCTTTCTGATACCCAGGTGTGTCAAATCAATCCTAGATTTTAAGGTATCTTTCGTCTTGCCTTCAATATTAAGAAGTGAGCCGATAATGCTGTCACATATATTTTTCTCGATGTGCATCACATCAAGATTAAGCCGCAGATCCAAATCTTTGCAATACTCCAAGTCCCACAAAGTGGACCTGCGGGTAAACAATAATCTCTCTTCTACCCTGCCATGCTTCCTTTTCCCGCTACCATTACCTGGATGGTTTCCTGGTGTAATATGCCTCACCTTCTCTAATTCCACTTGCAACTCATCGGCGGTGAGCATCTTTGGCGCATCACGGTTTTCATGCTTTGCATTGAACACATGTCTTCGGTATTTTCTAGGATGCGGCTTGTCCTTGGCAAGGAAACGGCGGTGTCCAATGTAACAGATCTTGCTAATTATTGCGTATGATAGCGGATTCCTGTCACAGCGAACACATGCATTGTAACCATCTGTCGTTCGCCCTGACATAGTGCCCAAAGCCGGATAATCATGGATGCACCAAATTATAATAGCACGCTGAAAGAAATCAGCTGGTGGGCTGCTATATAGGTCTTGAGTGAGAACACCCTTCCATAGCTGTTGAAGTTCCTCCACAAGAGGCTCCATGAACAAATCAAAATCCTTTCCAGGACTTTTTAGACCTGGGATGAGCAAGGCCATCATGTAGTTTGATTCTTTGGTGCAGACATTTGGAGGCATGTTGTAAGGGATAACAAGCACTGGCCACATGCTATATGTGGCTCTCTGGTGGCCAAATAGGTTAAATCCATCTGAAGCTAAGCCAAGTCTAATGTGTCTCAGGTCAGCAGCAAACTCTTTGTGTTTATCATTGAAGCTTTTCCACTCACTACCATGAGATGGATGGCTCATTACATTCTGATCTATGTACTCCTGGTTCCTAGAATGACACAGTACATCCTCTCTTGTTTCAGCATCATGAAACAACCTCTGCAATCTTGGTATAATTGGAAATGTCTAAGAACATTATGAGGAATCCTCTTCACAGCATCGCCATCTTTCCATCTTGATGATTTGCATTTCGGGCATTCACTTAAGTTGGCATAATCCTTCCGGAACAGAAAACAATTATTCTTACAAACATGGATCATATCATATCCAATTCCAACTACACGAAGGAAATTCTTCATTTTACTGTAGGTGTGTGGCAGCTCAGACGCATCTGGAAAAGATTCGCGGAAAGCAGCCAACATCGCATCGAATGGTTTGTTGGTGATCCGCTCAGATGTCTTCACCTGAAGAAAGGTGACCATAGCAGAGAATACTGACAGCTTATTTCCTGGGGTGACAGCGGCGTTGCATTGTTCCAACATGCGGGCCCACCATTTTTCTTCTGCAGGTGAAAGTTCACGGAATGCACGAGCATTTTGTAGCATTGTTTCAATGTTGGTCAAACTGACTGGCTCCGCCACCACCACCCGCTCCTCCTCTTCCACCTGAGCATCAGGCAGATCAAGATGGTGATCTGCTGCTTCCATGTAGTCAATAACATTGACGTTCACAGCTTCACCATGATGAACCCACCTAGTATATGTGACCGACATCCCATACAAGTGTAGATGATTTTGCACAGTTGACTGGGGTCTTGTAACTGAATTCATACAACTGCTACACGGGCAGAGCACATCTGATTTCAGACCACCGTACTCAGCTCTGATAAAGTTCATGAAGTTTTCAACCCCCTCGACATATGCAGTGGAGAATCTTCGAGCAGAAGTTATCCTAGTCCTGTCCATCTGTTAGACATACAAATTAGTTCTTCTACTAGATATTACAGGAAAAACATATATGCTTTTTTATGAAGTCCAGAAAAAAATACCTAGGTCGATGTCTAAAGCTATGGCAAGATATTTGGACGAGCAGATCTAAGTAACGAAATATATGTAAAGCTAATTCAGCTAACTGATTTGAGTGCCAAATTATGGCAGGCTGTTTCAGGAGTAAATGAGGCCGAGCACACAACCATCAAACTATCGAAGGCCATCGCAGCAACAAAGATCGAGTATAAAACGGTGTAGAGCTATTTCACCTAACAGATTGGCTACTAGACCATGGCAATCTACGTCACAATAAATATATGGCAGGATATTTTAGCAACTAATCAGCCTTGGCATGCCATCTCAGATAAGCAGATTGAGTGCAGAACAGGGCATTGAAGCTTCTTAAGCACAGCATATTGACAGTAAACTACTTCGGCAAACAGTGAGATTAACAGCGTCTATCAGCTAGCATTCAGCGCTACACCAACATGAACGGGGCCTCAGTCTAGAATGCGCGTACCGTGGGAGAAGCTGACCACCGTGCGTCTCCACACGAACGTCGCCAGCGATGGCGGCGCTCACCGCCTTGCGCCTCCACAAGAACATAGCCAGAGGTGGCGGCGCGGCTAGAACACGGAAGTCTATGAGAGCGTACTGTGGGAGCGAGAGGATCACCGAACCGCGGCGCCGACGTATCGGCGTGGCGGGGAGGGCGGCTTTGGCGGAGCGAATGGAGTGGAGGGGGACAGGGGGGAGGGGGTTTGGGGAATATTATTGGCTAGTTGGCCGAAGGGCGGTTGAATCGGATTTGGGGGGGCTTTTTGGGTGTGGGGGGGGGGAGGATTTTCGCGCGGTGGGCGGGGGGAGTTTGGCGCATAGTCGGTTTCTCCAAGTGCAGTCCCACATGTCAGTGAAGAGGCAAGCCGAAGCACGTTCCGTTTGCGTGAGCCGTGTGTAGGACCGAACGTGTGTGTGGTGCAATGCGACCGCGACAGGAGTGCTGTGAGTGTACCGCCTTTTTTCCTTTTAAACTAGGTGCTTCGCCCCCTAAAAAAAATTTGTTGCTTCGCGCGATCCATCGATACTACTACTAGTAATCCGGTAATCCCGACTAAAACGGCGCGGCCGGGTCTTTTCCCGCGCGATATGCTGAGAGGTTGGCTTAGTTGGCTTTTTTAGGACGAGTAATGCTACACCTACGTAATCTCAGTTACGTAATTAACATAATGTGAAACGTGTGAGCTGTTGATTGTAGATTGGGGGGAGGGAGGGGCCCACCACCATGAAAATCAGGGGAGGAGAGAGAGAGGCAATTTACATTAACCCTTTCGTAGGTTCCTTTAGATGTAGAAAGATGTGAAATGCGTGAATGTGTAGTGGACGTACTATTGGAGTGCCTAAGTAATTTGTGTATGTATAGACCCTATGTGTTTATTTTACTTCGCATGTTAGATTTGTCTAGGTTCAATAAAAAGTAGAGTTGGTGATGATGGTGTGCCTGTCATCCTGCAATATAGGCCGTCCGATCTATATCTAACGGATAGGAAGGAAACTATGACAATTTACCCGCACTCCTCTCCACATTTGCAGATAAGGCTTTCCCTCGTTCATCCTTTTCTCCCACAAGATCTTGATCTTCCGTGCAACGCACGGGCATCTTGCTAGTACTCCTACAATATGTATATTATTGTGAAAGTTCATATACACCGGCCGAGATTAATGCAAACACGGCAGATTTTCATTACATTTCGAACTTTTATACAATAGAAAAATAAAAGAAACCCGACCCTAAACCTATTCTACGGCGGCAACCGACGTCCTCCATCTGCGATCTCTATGTACGGGGGCAGGGTTCAAGACCCGAGAAGTGAAGGTGCGGTCTCCGGCGAGGAAAAGTAGAACACGGGATACGGACCGGCCAGTTGGCACACCATGTCCTGCCGCCTCCCATGCCCTACTCATCCTCGGAGGATTCCCCGACCTCGGTGGTGCCGGACGTTGGACGCGTGGCTGACGGTGCTCCCGTCGTCGGCCGCCAGCGTGGCCACCGCTTGTGCGGTCGCGTCTGCGTCCGGCTACGCCGCTATTGCATCGCGAGAGGCGACTTGAGCAAGGGCGGCGACCTCGAGCTTCATCCCCGAAGACAAGCTCTCCCGCAGAGCGTTCGCACTTGCGGTCATGGCGGATGTGGTGCCAGGTAGGAGGACGATGCGCTATGGTGTGGAGGTTAGCTGGGCGTTGCCGCTTTAAGTAGCGCATTCCGGTGAGGCCAAGCGTCCGGGTCCGTCATTAAGTCGCTGGAGTTTGTTCCTCGGGCACCAAGCCTCTTAACAATGACATACGAACGGATGGCATGAATGCGGGCAGCTGGCGCCGGCTGGGAACGCACCGCGCGACGGCGCGAGGGACGAGGGTTTTTGTGTGCCAGGGTAGTCAGCTGCGGTCGTGGCAACGTTGGAGATGCCCTTTGCTCACATGCGATCCCCACATGTCATTGAAAAAGCAAGACGACCCGGCATGGTCTCAGGTCCAGAGGATGCAGTTGGCTGCACTACACCACTCCACGGATGCGTCGCGGCGCCCCGTGCATCCTCGACGAGCCGGGTGTTGGGGTGTGTTTGGATTGTGGTCAAAGTGCACCTTACCAAAATTTTGGTCATGACCGAAAGATTGGTCTTTGTTTGGATGGTTGCCATTTTTTTGGCATGCCAATGAACTCTAGCCAACTCTAGTTCATTTTTCTTGCCAATGTCAGCCAAATCATGGGCAACCAATACCTCAACCAAAATTTTGGTCATGACCCAAAGATTGGTCTTTGTTTGGATGGTTGCCATTTCTTTGGCATGCCAATGAACTCTAGCCAACTCTAGTTCATTTTTCTTGCCAATGTCGGCCAAATCATGGGCAACCAATACCTCAACCAAAAATTTGGCTACCCAATGCTTTGATGGGGCAACCTTGGCACAAACCAAACATACCATTGGTCGTGCCACAGCACTAACGCCACCCTCGGCACACTGAAACAGACCATGTCTAGCGACGATATGAGCGTGTCGCTCACCGCGGTCGCCGTGTCCAGAGGCGGTGGTGGAGCTGCGCCCCGTTGTTGGCCCCAACGACCCACATGAACGGTTGTCGGTGGCGAGGAGGTCGTGGGCCAGCTCCTCCATTGGACTAGTCTGCGTTACGTCGTCCCGACGGGTGTGCCCCACATGTCGGTTTCCCTATTTTCCCGGCCATATTCGAGCGTCAGTGCTCCGTGTTGCGCATTAGGCCTTTCACTATGTAGGCAAAGCGAGACAACTTATTGTTTATTTGAGCCATTCAAGTATAATCATGTGGCGTTTGCTTATTTCGCATTCCTCTCCAACCCTCTTCTCCATCGATCATGTCGCCCTCCAGTCGAGTCCATCCTCCGGCACGCCTCATTTGAACATTCCGCCGAGTATCATTCGCATGTACCCACCCTAGTCCTCTTTCAATAGATCTCCGGACCCCGAGATGAAATCAAGAGGGAACGAGTGGGGGCACGTGATACCTAAGGCGGATTAAAATTTTTGAACTGGTGCTCATAGCATCCGCAAATCATATATAAAGGGTATTCAATGTCTCGTTTCGTTTTTGAACGTACAATATACTCCCCCTATCCTTTCTAGTTTACATATAAGTTTTATGTGTAGTCAAAGTATCTCTACTTTGATCGAAAAGGTATCAACATTCAACAACGCCCAATCAATATTGTTAGATTCGTACGTACTCCTAGATTTGTATTCGAGATGGTTCCCAATTTGACTATTGACAAGATTAATAGTACATGAGATGTATAATGTGAAAATTATATCATTGGAAACTCCTTTCACATACGAATTTGACCGTATGCTTTGTGTAAGTTGCATGTCATATATTATTACTATAACATTTGGTCAAAGTTAGCCTCGAAAAACGCATTAGACCCTGTATGCTTTGTGTAAGCTGCATGTCATATATTATTTCTCTAACATTTGTGTAAGTTGCATGTCATATATTATTTCTCTAAACATTTGGTCTAATTAGTATAGTGGAAGTGGATCCTCTAACGTAGGTATCCCTGCCTTACCCTCCCTTTAGGTCACTTACTGGCGGACCCCATGCTTGCTAGGCCCCGCATGTCAGTTACTCAATGGGTTCGGCCACGTCAGGGGATCCTCATCCGTAGTATACTCCCTCTGTTTTTATTTACTCCGCATAAACGGAGGGAGTGGTGGTATAATAAATGACGCGGGTGGGGGAGGGGGAGGGACGTCGGTTTTCTCTCAACTGCGGTCCCACAAGCGAGCGAAAACGCAAGACGAAGCGTGTTCCATTCGGTGAGTGACGTGCAGGGTCCAGTTTTCCGGGCTGCAACGCGAACGCGACAAGAGCGATGTACAGTCAAAACCGATTGACCGGTCGTCACCGGAACCACTATTCACAATAGAACCTTCGCTGCTCGGCCTACGCCAGCCACTTCCCTAAAACCACACCAAATCTCCAGCCCATTCCCCCACCTTTCAATCGCCGAGCCCGCATCAAGCGTCCCCTAGTTCGCCGGAAAGCCATGGTGCGCCGCAAGATCACTTACTACAAGATGCTGACGCCGGAGCGCCGCGTAGAAATCGCGGCGGCGGTCGGCGCCACAGACCTCCGTTCCCAAGCTGGCTTTGGGGCGGGGCAATCCCCGAGTTCTCTGGAGCCAAGCTACGAGGAGGAGGAAGCCGATCCAATGTTCATGGCGGAGGTCGCGACGCAGAAGGCCCCCGATGGGTACGAGACGATGGACGTCGACTTCGTGCCGGCGTCCGAGTCCCCCATGGTGCAGGCAGACCAGCGGTTCAACATGGCGATACTAAAGGAGGACCGGGAGGCAGAGGCTCAACTCAACTCGACGCGGAGCACGCGCATGCCGTTGCCATCGAGGCTCTCCTCCAGGCGGAACCGGATGTCGTGGATGTGAACCAGGCGGCAGAGGCTCAACTTGACGCGGAGCGCGCGGATGCCGCTGCCATCGAGGCCCTCCTGCAGGCGGAACCGGACGTCCTGGACTTGAACCGGGCGGTAGCGGCTCGACTCGACGCAGAGTGCGCGGATGCCGCTCTCATCGACGCCCTCCTGCAGGCGGAACCGGACGTCCTGGACTTGAACCGGGTGGCGGAGGCTCGACTCGACGTGGAGCGCGCGGATGCCGCTGCCATCGAGGCCCTCCTGCAGGCGGAACCGGACGTCCTCGACTTGAACCGGGCTGTGCTCTCGTCCGTGCAGAGCGCCCGCATGCTCCGCTTGAACGAGTAGCTGGAGGCCGAGGACAACCACGGTGCGGAGACACACGTCGGCAGAGACGGCTGGTTCGCGCCGGCAGCCAAAGACGACGAGGCCGTCTCTTTTCGCGAGCAGTGATAGTTTTTCTTTATGTTGTTGTTTTTATGGATCTTTTGCTGTGTAAAAACATATATTTGTTATGCAAGTCGCCTGACTTGGGTCAGTCTACCATTTCAGGCGGTTGGATGAATATCCTACATCTCCTAACCCTTCTTTCCTTCTTCCTCACCTCTTCTTCTTCTCCAACAGACCACCGCATGGGCCGTACGGATACTCCCCAACATGCGGTTGGATAAACATACTCTATGAACGAAAATTATGTGTCAGCGATAGGATGGCTGAGTTTGGTTTGTTCACATGCGACAGCACGTGTCAGTGAGGGTGCGTTCCCTTGGTTGGATTTGCGGCGTGCAGGAGCGACTATGTGAGGGTGCGGTGCGACCGCGGCGTGCAGGAGCGACCGTGTGAGGGTGAGGTGCGACCGCGACAGCCGTGCGCAAGTGTACCTCCTTCTCATTTTGAAAACTTTAGGCAAGCTTGGCAAAAATGTGTCGCGAAGTTTGGCAATGCAAGACCTAGACCCAAACAGGATAAGTACGTACGTACTAGGAGTACTAGTGTTAAAAAAGAAAGGCGGGGTTTTCCTTCGCGGGATTTAATCGATACAAATCCTCGTTTCACATGTCAATTAATGCGTATTTTTTTTTCTCCAAAGACCAAAGAGCTAACCATCTCACTCCTCATCGCTTGATTAATGCAGCGCCATGCAAACCAACATTCTCACTTCCGCATGCATGCAGGGGATATTAATGTCCTTGGTTGCTAACCCCATAAATTTTGCCTCGATTAGTGTTAGTGGCCCTTTGCAAATTGTAATTTTGATATACTGGCCTTGTGTACAAAAAAATGGAGGTAGTAAGTATATTTGACTTCCTTCCCCATTGCGGTGACGTCGACGATATCTTTTTTTGGTGGTTTGGCGAAGTGCGTTCGACGGAGAACACCACTGACGGAGACCACGGTAAGTCGTTCACAAGTGCCGCCTGCAAGGCGAGACAACCGCCTTATTTGCGTCCAGGAAGTCCTTTACTAGTACTACTAGGAATACTAGTGAGGTGAGATGGTTTCTCGAAGAAGACGATGGAGAAGCGGAGTCAGCGAAGAGTGAAATGATGGTTGCTTCGTCCGTCCTTTTGTGATTTGACGCCTCAGTGCTTTGTGATTTGTGATAGAAGGGACACGGGAGTAGACTCTGTGCTCTATACTGTACTACATGCGTCCAAGCATGGGAGAAAGAGGACAGACGTTGCATTTTTCTATTCCTTCAATCAATCAATCAGGGAGCTTCAGTTCCATCTTTTTGGCTTTGGCAACACCGTCCACAATGGTTCCCACGATGCCAAAAGCTATTTTCACATTTGGCTACACATTGTGGATGCCCTTAACCGTACCACTTGGTTTTGCTCCTGTGTGCTATCTATACAAATCTCAATTATATTGATCTAAAAAATTATAGAATCAAGATTAGTAAAAAGGAGGTGATTTTGCCGCGCGGATGGCGGGGGAGGTTTCTTATTTGAGCAATGCTACATCCACGTAATGGTTTATGTAAAGTTATGAACTGATGTGATGTGGGACTGTTTGATTGGATTAAAGGAGAGGATTAGGCCCACCCCACCTGAAAATCAGGGGGGGCATATATAGATTAGATGGAAAGTATACGTAGCAGCTACGTAGCCCTTTGTTAGTCTAGGATTAGGCTTCTTATTTTCGGAGGACGTTGTCCTGGCGGTTTGCTAACATGCGGTCCCACGTGTCAGTGCTTTACCAAGCTGATCCACGTCCCACATGAGGCAGAACAACGGCAGAAGCAACACGTGGTTAAGTTGAAGAAGAGGAGGGAGAAGCGGATTCAGCAACGAGTGAAATGATGGTTGCTTCGTCCCTCCAACTTAACTGCGGGAAAGGTGCAGCTTGTGATTTGACGCCTCATTGCTCATTACTACGCCGGCGCCATGACTGGGGTGCTTCACCCCGGTTGCTCTGCACTGTATTCTAGTATGGCACGTGGACCCGGTAGAAGAAGATGAGGGACTAGAAGATTTATGAAAGCGAGCGCTCCACTCTTACGACTGAGGAGTAGACGACACGACGGCCCAGTGAACTGTCACTTGTAGTACTGTATAGTACTATAGTTTTGCTGTTTCGCACGATCCATCGAGACAAACCCAATTAAATAGGAAAGGGCGGGATTTTTCCCGCGCGGTAGATGATACTGGCCATACATTTCAAAGGCAATTTCAATGTATGCAAACTTAATAATTATAAGTAACAATATGATAGCTAGTACAACTAAAAACACATATGATTTATTGTGTTAGAGTGTAGTAGTAGTGATGTATTGCATAGTTGTTAGATGTAACATGCGAGAACGTGTAGAGATGTAGTTTCGGAGGGCCTACAGAGAGAAAAGCGTAATACGGTCACCGAACTTCAGAATAAGCTGATTACGGTCACTATATACGTTTTGCGGTGATTATATAGTCACTTGCTCACAGTTCAGCATCGGATTGCACTCTGTTGACCGGCCAAATAGTCTGCATGGCGCCATGTTGACTAGTTAAATTGACCACGTTCCTTGTGGGTCCCACCTGTCAGTTCACATAGGCAAAAGGTTAGATAAACACAAATTTACGCAGGCGCGACACGGCTCCAACCCGTGCGCGGGAATCACCTGGTTGTGCATGTGTCTGTCAGGGCCTGATGTGTGCGCATGCACGTGTAGATTGAGCACTTGAGCGTGAGAGTGTGTGTTGGTCGTGTGGTGTACTGGTGTGTGCATGCATGCGTGCGTGTGTGCGTGTGAGTGTTGCGTGCATGCGTGTGAGTGTTGCGTGCGTGCGTGGCTGCGTGTGTACGTGTGAGTGTTGCATGCATGCGTGCGTGGGTGCATGTGTTTGTGTGAATGTTGCGTGGATGCAGTTCGTGTGCATGCGTGCGTGTGTGTATAATCACCACACCAACTCATGTGTGTTAAAACAGACGGCTCAGCATACCAATACAAGGCCACCTTGTCCGCTGTGCCCGCGGTCATGACTTCAAACCACCGTCCAAATATTTTTTTGTCGTTTGTTTTCATTCTTACTAGCAAGACGCCCGTGCATTGCACGTAACATCAAGATGCATTTGTATGACTTTTTTATCTTGTGAGAGAAAAGGATGAACGAGGGAAGGCCTTATTTGCAAATGTGGAGAGGTGTGTTGGTACCTTTTTGCAAAATTGCCATAGTTTCTTTCCTATCCGTCAGATATAAATCGGACGGCCTATATTGGAGGATGGCAGGCACACCATCATCGCCAACTCTGTTTTTTATAAGAGTGTATTTTATGTATTTTATAAGAGTGTAGATGTAGAGTAGATACAAGTCGACAGGTGGGCACGATGGTAGTGAGATAATGTGATGCAACACTAGAGGTGCCACGTGGAGCGTTTAACTGGTCAACTAGTCATGTCATGAGCAAATACAGAGTTGTACGGTGAGCCCGTGACTGTATAATAACCACTAAACGTAAATGGTGACCGTAATGAGTGGATTCTGAAGTCCAATGTATGTATCGTGCTTTCGCTTCAAATACAATGATCGTCATTGCATATATCGCGAGAGAAAGATGAAACATGCGTGAATTTTCTGGGGGCTTAATTTTAGAGGACCTGGAGATAGTTTTGTGTGCATACATGAAAGGGGCGTATAGGGGGGGTGCGATGGAGAGAGAGATGCTCTTCGTTTCTCTTCATTATGACTAACTTTGTATATAGTATAAAAATATACAAATTCACAGTGCGGAATAAATATCATTGTGGGCACCATGCAATGCAAATTTGCATTCGTACTCCTCCACATAACTTTGAATGTTGTATATATGTAGAAACACAAAAATAATTTTTGGCCACACTTTATTCAAAAGGAATGTTGAATGCAAAATAAACGTGAAGAGAGCGATTTTTAGATCAATGGGGTACGTGATGTAACATGTGTGAATGTGTAGTTGATGCATTTGGCGGGGCCTAGAGAGGTATGTGTGTGGATTACGTATTCGAGAGAGGCATGGATAGAGGGGCCGACGGGGGGGCGTGGGAGAGATAGCACGAGAAATGAGAGTGGCCTAGAGAGAGAGAGACGAATATGACGTCACGACAAGAAATTCCATTCCCTTGAGTGTGTATATGCAAGGGGGGAGGGAATAGAGGCACCAGGAGAAATTTTCTGTGTGTGTGGTGTTTGTGTTGGTATGTGTGGGTGTGAGAAGATAATGAGACGTGGGGGCAGAGGGTGTGTCACCGCGTGAGGTCCGGTGGGTCGAGGTGAGGCCCTTCGTTCGGTTCCGACCTGCGCCACATTGGTCGGCCCGTGACGCATTTAGGAAGACCCATGGATGACTAGTCGTACAAGATAAAGATAGCAGAATTGTGAAGGACTCTATGTCCACTTACAATGCCGGCTAGGATTTGTAACCCTAGGTTCTCGGACTAAGGTAACCCCTTTATCTCTGATATTACTATTCATCCAACCTAACTTTAAGGGGCATCCTACAGAATGCTCTGCTAGAATCATACTCGTCGATTAGGAAGAGAGGTGTGAGACAATGCCTGAGAGACAGGCGTAAAGATAATGTGCGTACATAAGACACGTAGGCAGGTCCATGTATATAGAAAGGGTCGATGAGGATTGTGCGTGTGTATGTTTGCGAGAGGAAGAGTGCTTGTGATAAAGGTTAGTGAAAACAGTTGTAAATGGTTACGAGAGGGAGGGAGGGTTATATCTAGAGCATGTGTGCGAGAAAGACACCTCGGGAGAGAGTGTGTGAGCATGTGTGAGAGACCACCGATGGAGAGTGAAACTACACGTAAAAGACTACTCTACACATTGATTAAAGATATAAATTGTATCCAAATATTAGGATGGGATCATGATATTTGCAATTCGCGTAAGGAGCGGTCATTAATCCATCAGACATCTAGATTCTATCGAATTTGAGCATGTCTATGTTATTATTCGACACAATTGATCCACATAGTTAGTATTTTGAACTCCAGACAATGCATAGCTTTAGCAATCGAATATAAACGTGAGTATAGTTCATGTTGTGTGTGTAAAGCACATTATACATACGAAAGTTACACAATGGACATTATAAATAGCTACCTATGGACTAGCATACATTTGAATTCAACATAAGGTGGTTTAAAAAAAATCGAATTCAACATGAAGTCCATTCAATTATTTGAATTTGATATCATGGCATTTGTAAACCATACCTAAATTATTGGGGCACCAATCTTTGCTCTGATTTTGTACATAATAGCATATGTAGTCGTGTACAAAATAAATTCAAATTTAGCTCCTCCATTCCAAAATAATCGTAGTTATAGGATTTTCAAGTGTCAAATTTTCAAAAAGAAGCGGATAATTTAATGAGGTTTTCAAACATACAAGGTCAAATATAACGTTGTCTATTTAGGTCAATCCTCATAGTTCAAGAGTACTCTAAACGTAAATGCTTGTGTTTCAAAATTTCGAACGAAGCGCCAAAAGAGCCTCTACTCGCCCGAAACCGCGTGAGACCAATGTTTGGTAGTACAAGGAAATTACTTTTCTAATAACTCCGACCCGTGAAACCTACCGGCCCGACGGCCAAAGGTCTAAACCGGGGTAGGTTTGTAGCTTCATCTAGACGCCACGCAACCGCATCCGAAAAACATTCATACACAATGGCCGCCTAAGCACACATGCGTGCGGCCGAAATTGCTCCCGCCCACTATTCGGGACACCTGGGATTACCATCCTACCCCCGACCCGCAGTAGGTCCAAAATTTAAGAGGGGGGCAAAGTTTGTACTTTCCCCAAATTTCAAACAAGCGCGTCCCATCTTCTGTTCAAAAAAGCCAAAAATAAGCGCGTCCCAGACCGAAACATGGTTCCCCCCCACCCGTACGATTCCCCACTCATACTCCGTGGGCGCCAAAACTACCTCTCCACCAGCCGTGAAACCCCGGCGTCCTCCGTCCGCCACCCCATCCCACCATCAACCGCCGCCCTCCTCCATCACGCTGGAGCCGATACCCCGACGTCGTCGTCCACCGCAACCTCAACCGCAACGCCCTCCAAGGCTAGTAGTTGAAGCCGAGGCCGAGCCGTCCGTACCCGAGCCAGTTCAACCACGCCGTCCTGCGCCTCACCGCTGCCGCTCCAACCTCGCCACCCTCCACCGCACCGGAGCTGTTCCTGCTACGCTGTCCTTCGCCGCCTCGGATCTGCTTCCCCTCCGCCGACATACGGCCACGGCAACACAGTCAACAATTTGGCCATGGGTTCGTCCAAGCCTGCACCCTCCAGAACATCGATTTCCCCGGTAAAATGAAGAATATCGGCGTGACATGTGGAGGTGACCACACCGGCAACCGGAAAAGGTACTCCTCTTCCCTTATTCGTGCAAATCTTACATCTCTGCTTGCACGGTATTCATCCCACAGAAGACACTAGTTGACCGCTTCTTCTAGATACTAGATGGTCCTAGTAACTCGCGATGCACAAGGTTTCTCCTCATATACTATTTCACCTTAGCTAGAGGTCCGTCGCCCCCCTGAATTTCAATTTATGGCCAGTTGATTCCCAATTAACGGAAGCATTCCCCGGCGTAACAGGCGCTAGTACGCCTATTACGCCGGGGAAGCAACGCCTTGGTGTTTATCTTAGGGGCGTGTGCGGCCTAGAGCTACTGGCGCCCGATCTGTAGGTCGGCCGGGATTAAAGGGATGGCCTGGGGGCGCTGCCAAGCACGGCGGTGGTGTGAGGTCGATGGGAGGGCGGGGCGGCGGAGGCAGGGGTCTGGGCCGGTGGTCGCTGGCGGTTCGAGAAAGATCGTCAACAGTGACTGGCGGGAGGTATACGAAGGCCATCTGCCCGTTCCTTATAGATCGGACGGTTCATTAAAAAAATCGACTGACCTATTTATTTTCAGTCGACTGTTATCTTAGATATGACCACATGTGGTGGTGTGCTGGAGGAGTACCTGCAGTTCCTGTGCTCATATATTACAAAATCATACGGAGTAGAATCTAATTTTGTTTGCCATGCAATGTTGTAGAGCTATCATATGTCTCCTGTCATTTATTTTTCAGCCACTTGCTATCTACTACTTTTACAGTGCACTATTTCTGCACACACTTCACCCTTACTCTCACTATTGTGTTTTTATGCAAGGGTATTTCAGACTCTGCTGCCATGAGAGAAGCCAAAAAGAAAAGAGAGAAGTCGCTCCAGCTTCGTGTGCGGTTAGGCAAGACACGTTACAGCGCTATAAAGGGTGCAGTGTCAGCAGATGGAGACGGTAAACGTAGCTCTGGAGTTGATGACCTCGCTCGCAATGAACCACCATCCCAGGTGCTTGCTTTAACTTCGCTGTGTCATATGTGGTTACATGTTCCATATGGTGTCTAGCTTGTATTCGAAAGGCCGAAGTCGGTAAGATAAGGAAAGATATTTTTTTACATGAACCACCATCCCGTGAGCACCAGAAGACAAATAGCTAGTCAGGGCACTGGCCTAGCCAGTGACAAGCCCATCAAAGATAGGCATCACCTGGAAGCCAACTAAAAAGTTGCGATGGTGGCGAAGCAGCCCGCCTCCCACCAGGCTCTCAGGTCCTAGATGATCATGCTCACCACTCCAGACGGATGTCTAGCTTGTATTGCTTCCAATTTGGTTAAATTGCATCTGCTTAGCTTACACATTATACCTTTGAATATGACATGCCTTTCTGTTTTTGGTACATACTAGTACATCTGTGTATTAACCATGTTCTTACATCAAACTAATGTTCTTGTGTATCCCTCATCAATCACTTATGATGAGGCAGGCAGGCAAGGGGACAACTCCTCATTTAAAGAATGCAGCGTCAGCCTCCCGACATGATTCTCCAGAAACAGAAATGCTAGATGAAGATAGTGAACGTAGCTCTGTAGTTGATTACAGCATTTCCCCTACACTAGCATCGCAGGTGCTTGCTCTAACTTGGCAGCGTGATATGTGGTTGCATGTTGCATATGGTGTCTAGATTGTAATTCTTCCAATCTGGTTAAACTGCATGTGCTAGTCTGCTTAGCTTATACATTATACCTGTTAATGTGACATGGCTTCCTATATTTAGTACATAGTACATCTGTCTATTAAGCATGTCCTTACATAAAACTATTGTTTTTTTGTATCCCGCATCAATCAACATGACGAGACACCTTTAGTATATGAAGTGCGATATTAGTTGCATCTTTCATATGATTTATAGCATGCACTGCTTCTAATTTGTTGAAATTCCATTTATGATGGGACGCTTTTAACTTGGCAGAGGCATATTGGTTCCATCTTTCATGTGGTGTCTAGCTTGCATTGCTTCTTATTTGCTGGAATGGTTTCTACTTAGTTTACACAAACATTTGTGAACATGCCATGCCGTCCTGTTTTTCGTACATATTCCATCCTGGTATCATGTGTTTGCCTTACATCAAAGTACTGATTGTCAGTATCATGCATGAATGAATTCTGAAGAGAGAATTTTATTGCTTTTTCTTGTCGGTTTTAGTTGACAATTCAAAATCAATAAAGCGGAAGGAAGTTAGCAAGGCAGTGGATAAAGGTGCTCCTTCCGAACGGAGGGCCTCTACAATTTCTACTCCTCCACACCCCCAAGATGATTTCCAAGACAACACATGCATAGACACTCAACAAAGCTGTGTTTATGATGAGCACGTCTCCCCTAGTGCAGCATCACCGGTGCTCCCTCTAACTTGGCACTGTTATATGTGGTTGCATGTTATGTGTGATGTCTAGCTTCTATTGCTTCTAATTTTGTTGAATTCCATCTGCTTACTTTACACATTATACTTGAATAAGACACGTGTTCCTGTTTCTAGAACATACAATATCTGTCTATCACACCATGTTCTTACATCAAATTACTACTGTTGTGTAACCTACAACAATCACTTATCATAAGACACGTTTGACTTTGGAGTGTGATATAGGTTACATCTCACATTCTTTTCTAGCTTGTACTACTAATTTGTTGAAATGGCACTTATGACGAGACAGTTTTAACTTGGTAGAGTGATATCGTTGCATCTTTCATATGGTGTCTAGCTTTCATTGCTTCTAATTTGTTGAAATGCCTTCTCCTTAGTTTACACATCATAAGCTGTGAATGCAATGTTGTGAATATGCAATGGCACTAATGACGAGAGACCTCTAACATGGTAGTGTGATGTTGTTTGCATCTTGCATATGATTTATTTCTTGTACTGCTTCACATTTGTTTAAACGCCATTTATGATGAGATACTGTTAACTTGGCAGAGCGATATTTGTAGCATCTTTCATATGGTGTCTACCTTCCATTGCATTGCTTCTAATTTGGTGAAATGTCTTCTTCTTAGTTTACACATCATAGTTCTGGTTATCTCTTCTGTCCTGTTTTTCATACATATTACATCCTCATATCATGTGGTTGTCTAACATCAAAGTTCAGTTCGTCTGCATCACGCATCAATTTGTTCTGAAGAACTAAATTGTTATTCATTTTTCTTGTCGTCTTGAATTAACATGGCATAGAGAAAGAGGAAGAAACACAGAATGGCAGGGAATGAGAAGCGGATGAATCCTGGAGATTCTGCTGGTACTGATGGTGCAATAGAAGGTCAAAGTCCAGCGGAAAATTCTACAAACACGGCATCCCATACACGAGTTGCAAAAAAGCCAAACAGAAACAAATAGCTACCACCAAACAAGCAGAGACAACCCTAGTTCTTGCAACACCTAACACAGTACTACCAGCTGCACAACTTACTCGTGCGTCAACTGAGCTATCAGCACGTTCCCAAGCTCCCTTGCCACCTGACACTACTTCCCAAGCACTCTTGACACAAGACGAGTTGGCAATATCAGATGAACCTTGTGAGCTTCAACAGCAAGAAGCTAGTTGCTGGAGTCAAGTTACAGTTGCATGCTTCTTTATATGTAGTCTCACAGTTTGATGTACACTAACACTTCCTATGTTCGTTGTTGGACTAGCACCTAGGCGCAAGAGGAAACAAACATCAGGGATAACGCTCGATAGGTTAACTAAATCTAGAGGAGGAAGAATGGAGATCCGTTTTGAGGCAGGTTTAAAAAGGCCACGTGATGCTACAGAGTCAGCCAAGTTAGTATCAGAGGCAGCGGTTGCCGTTAGCTGTCATGTACGTATCCTCTCAACATGGATTCAGTACAGGAATGACAAAGACGAAACCCAGTTCAACACCTTCCTCGACCATTTATCTGTAAGTATGGTTATGTATGGAAACTAGTAATATCGTCTTGGTCTGTCCCATACTTTCTAGGTTGCTGATAATGAGACACCCATAATTTTCAACAGATGAGGTTCAAGTTGGATAGCCAAGATGATGCAACCAGACAAGCTTGCACCCATGTTTTCAAGTCTGCTCTGCGACAATATCAGTATAACTTGAGGAAAACTCACTTTGAAGGCAAGGCTAACAGTGAACTTTCCCAAACATCTCCAGTGGAAAATATATCGGACGAAGACTGGAGGGGCCTTGTTAAACACTGGTCTGATCCGAAGTATCAGGTACATTATATATATGTGATCAGATCACATGTTGAAGTGCTATTTATGCATGTGCCACACAAATCTATCTTCTTGTAGGTGAACTATTCAAAGAACAAGGCCAACCGTACGAAAGTGAAATTCCAACAGACGACATGATCTCGTAGCTATATTGCACACTGCGAGGCTCTTGTAATTAGCTGTTGTTTCATTCTTTTCGCTGGACCATATTATCAGATCTATATTGACTTGTTCGAAATGCAGAGGAAAGCCCGCAAGGACCAAAAAGTACCTTAACCAAATGTTGTGGAAATCTTCAAGGACTGTCACACCAGCAAGAAGAAGGGCATGACTACACCAGTCAAAGCCGCTGTTGTAAGTCCTAAATCCGCATGCCTTTTAACTACTACTTACACTACTAGGAAAAGGGCTATAGATGGAATGGCCACTGATGGCGCACCAGACATGAGGTGCGCAACTACTATATAGCAGTGGCGCACCACGGGCTGGTGCGCCATTAGTGTGAAAGACACTAATGGCGCACCAGACACAAGGTGCACCATTAGTAACAATTTTTTTTCCAAACATACTAATGGCGCACCAGGGCACAGTGCGCCATTACTAGTTCTAACTAGTAATGGCGCACCAGCCTCACAGTGCGCCACTACTATATTTTTTTATTTTTTATTTTTTTGCAAAACTACTAATGGCGCACCAGGGAACAGTGCGCCATTACTAGTTTAAACTAGTAATGGCGCACTGTTCCCTGGTGCGCCATTAGTGTTTTTTTTGCAAAACTACTAATGGCGCACCACCAGCTGGTGCGCCATTAGTAACCAGGGTTACTAATGGCGCATTTGTTGGTGGTGCGCCATTAGTAACCTGGGACGAGCTAGATATATTGGACAGCCACACCTACAAACTCACTTTCCCCACTTCATTCTCTCCACCTCCTCCTCCAAGCTTGTCTCGGCTGCCTCCTCCTCCTCACCTCATTTGCACCATAAATTCATCCAAATTAAGAGGTTAAATTACCTTTTTTTGATAGGTAAGTAAGGGGGAAGCTATCTTTATGTTGTTCTCCCTCCAACAACGTGCACATGCACTTTTTATGGCCTAGCAAGATCTATGTATGTTTGTGGTGTTGCATATGTTTGTGGTGTTGCATATATGTTTGTGTTTGCAGGTACCGGTATTTGAAACGCGATAGTTGCCAATATTTTGCCGGAATGTTGATTCATTTCCGTTTCGGCGACAATTTTGGCACTATGCATTCTTTTTGGTCCTATTTTTAGGGAAAGTCATGCCAATTTTTTCTTGGTTCTAAAATATTGTTTTGCTCTACCCCGCAGGCGACCATGGTCCGCACGATGACCGAAGGCATCGTGAATAGGTTTTTGAGCTCCGCGAAGGCCGAGATGCTTGAAAATAACGAGACGGAGATAAGATGTCCGTGTCGAAGATGCAAGTTGAAGAGCCTTATTGCGGACCTGGATTCCGGGCAGGTGCGGGACCACCTGCTCTTGCGTGGTTTCCAAGATGGCTATTGGTGGCAAGGTGATGAAGATGACTATGAAGTCGTCCATGGGGGCCGGGCAAGAAATGAGGAAGGGCAGCAAGACAACCACCGCGTCTCGGGCGGGCGAGAAGACGAAGAATCTCCAGGACATGATCACGACGGTGATGCTGTACACAGTCATCATGTAGAAGATGCCGGACATGATGATGAGGAAGATGCGGGAGCAGACGAAGGGCATGATCATGAAGATGAAGATGCCGGCGGAGCAGACGACGATGGACCATCGATGGGCTGGGTGCAGGACCCTCATATTCAAGAGCTGCTTCTCAAGCAGACGGATAACGCAAGAGCTGCCGCCCGAGAGAAAGCCAAGCTGGATCAACTGGAGATAGACGCGGTTACTCCATTGTATGAAGGATGCAGGCCCGAGGATACCCGCCTGAAAGTAACGCTCATGGCTCTGGAGATGAAGGTAAAACACAAAATGACCGACGCATGCTTCGACGAGAACATGTCATTCTGGCATGAATGTCTTCCCAAGGGGAACAAGTGCCCGACCAGTTTCGAGGAGGCAAAGAAAATCGTGTGTCCTCTGGATTTACCGCACATGAAATACCATGTGTGCATGAACAATTGCATCATTTATCGGGACGAGCACGTGGAGTCTACCATATGTCCGGTGTGCGGCGTCACTCGATACAAGAAGAGGAAGAAAGCTCCTCGAAAAGTGGTGTGGTACTTTCCGATCACTCCTCGTCTGCAGTGGTATTTAGCGGACCCTAAGGTAGCAAAGCTTCTGCGTTTGCACGCGGATAGGGAGGAGAAGAAGCGAGAAGATGACGCAAATGATCCGGAGATAAATAAAAAAGACAAGATGCTGAGTCACCCTAAGGATGGGAGCCAGTGGCAAGCGTTGAACTTCGAACACCGAGAATTTGGGAAGGATCCAAGGAACATCGTGCTGGGCGCGAGCACCGATGGAGTCAATCCGTTTGGTAGCCAGAGAAGCACACATAGCACCTGGCCTGTGTTTGTGTGGATGTACAACCTTCCCCCTGGTTGTGCATGAAGAGGAAGTACATTCACATGAGTATGCTAATTGAAGGGCCGAAACAACCAGGGAACGACATCAATCTGTATCTGGGGCTGCTGAAGGAGGAGCTAGACACGCTGTGGAAAACGCCAGCCAATACGTGGGACGCTGCAGAGAAAGAATATTTCCCTATGAGAGCCGCACTGCTCACGGCGGTGCACGACTATCTCGGTTACGGATATCTCGCGGGGCAGGTGGTCCACGGATTTTCTGGATGCGTCAGGTGCATGGATGACACAACGTATCGCCAGCTAGATAGAGATCCCGGGTCTTTGAAAACCGTGTTCATGGGACATCGAAGGTGGCTTCGCGACGATGACCCGTGGTGGAAACGCAAGGATCTGTTCGATGGTGAAACCGAACCCCGAAGACGCCCGCGTACGAGGAGCGGCGAGGAAATAGACGAGCTGTTGAAAAATTGGAAAGACTGCCCACTGCCGGGAAAGAAGCAAAAGGCGCCAGAGCCGGGAAAGAAGCGAAAGGCGCCAGAGCCGCTGCTGAAGGTATGGAAAACAAGGTCTGTTTTCTGGGACTTGCCGTACTGGAAGATCCACCGTGTGCCTCACAGCCTTGATGTCATGCATATCATAAAGAACGTGTGCGAGAGTCTGCTTGGTACCCTGCTCAAGATGCTAGAGAGGACCAAAGATGGGCCGAAAGCAAGGGCAGACTTGAAATAAATGGGCATCAGGGAAGAGCTTCACGCTAATGATGATGATGATGATGAGGCAAAGCAGGACACGGAAAGTCGTCGCAAAGGCAAAAAGGCCAAGAAGACCGGAAATGACTTCCCTCCCGCGTGCTTCACTCTAAGTCAGGAGGAGATCGATCAATTTTTCACCTGCCTCGTAGGAGTAAAACTTCCTTATGGTTACGCGGGGAAGATAAGCAGATACCTAGACTCAGCGAAGCAGAAGTTCAGCGGGATGAAGTCTCACGACTATCACGTGCTGATGATGCAGATACTTCCAGTTGCAATCCGTGGGATCATGGATGCGCACGTCCGTGAAACGCTATTTGTCCTATGCAACTTTTTCGACGTCATCTCTCGGAAGTCGGTTGGCGTGAGGCAACTCAGAAGGCTACAGGAAGAGATCGTGGTGATACTATGCGAGCTTGAGATGTACTTCCTGCCCGCATTCTTCGACGTTATGGTGCATCTGCTGGTCCATATCGTGGAGGATATCATCCAACTCGGGCTGACGTTCCTGCACAGCATGATGCCGTTCAAAAGGATGAATGGTGTCATCAAAGGATACGTTCGCAACATGGAGAAGCTGCACAGCATAAGGACCGAGGGAATTTGCGCAGCCTCCTCTTCACGAAGCTGCACGAACCATACAAGTTCCCCGCTGAATTTGCAAACACACGCCTCTCAGGGAATAAAGTGAACAGTGCCACCCTCACGAGGATGAGCACGGCCCTGTCTACATGGAGAAGCACGGTGGAGGCAATGATTGAAAAAGGTGATAGTTATGAGAAGATCAAGGCGAAATATCCTTCGATGAGCGAAGATGACTACAAGGATTTCAAGATCAAGTGCGAGAGCAGCGCAACCTCCGAATCAAGTCAGTGGGGGAACGAAATGCGGGAGTTGAACTTAGGGGTCCACCAACTCGGTCCCGGCGGTTACAGAGTGGTGGAGCCTATATGGGACAAGGAGGACGCGGAGCATGCCGAGCAAGGCCTACCGCCCCGCTTCGAGAAATTACGTGACAAGCAGACCAGGAACTTTGTCAGGGCCCGGTACAAGGAGGACCCGGTAACAAAGGAGCTTACCACGGATCCGAAGACCAGGGCGCTTGAGCTTGTTCTGGTAAGGTATACACCCCCGCGTAATTAGCTCCATATGGTTGCATTCTAATTAATGAAGCCAAATTTCTAAATGGTTCACATTCCTTCCGCAGGAGGCTGAAAGCAGTAGCGCGGGGTCGTCTCAGAGCTCCCCTTTTCACACCTCTTTAAATAGGGCGTTGAACGTAATGAAAAACAAGGATAAGCTCAGTAAGCCGTCGTCAGCTGGTCGTGTGGCCGGCAAAGGCCTTTCCACAAAATGGTCGTCATACTATACCATTGGTGGGCGAAAGGAGAAAAAGACCAGCTCGGAAAGCCAGTCGCACGAGGTTCAAGAACTCAAGGCACAAGTGGCGCGGATTCCGGAGATTGTCCAAGAGCAAGTGCAACAACAACTGGGAACGATGCTCACCGCCATAGTGCCTACCTTCATTCAGGGGCTGACGACGTGGATTGCGGGCGGCCAACAGGGGCCTCCCCCGGTTCCCAGCTTCACGGGCAGCAACTCGCACAACGCGCAGACGGCGCCATTGGTGTCCCCGGCGGAGGCGGTATTCGTGTCTCCGGCGCCGGCACAGGCATTGGAGCTTAGTGCACCCAGGTGTACGCCGGCCGGCACCTCGCCAGCAAGCGGCCCCTCCGTCAGTTGCACGCCCGCCGTTGGCGGTGCCTCGACATTAGCCGAGCTCGACGGCATCACGGTAACTAAGCCTCTCAGCCGATGACTTCATCTCCTTGCCTTTGACTGGGCATCCCTGACGCCCTACATGTTTTCGCAGGGCGCCGCCGACGTTCCTTGCACTCTCCTGCACTTCGTGGGCGGCGAGTTCATCGATGTCGCCAAGGGCAGAATCGTTCAACCGGGAAACCGCGTGTTCCACGGTAATCCGATGCCACCCAGCTTGTATAGGGTTGAACTGGTTCGGGTGCTGCCAGGCTGCGACGAGTTGTTACCTCCGATTCGACCAGCTGGGGCCGACGAAGATGATGTGATGACCCTCAGTGCTTGCGTAAGCTGGCCCCTGCTTTGGCCTAAGAGCCAGATTCGTTTGGGGGCGGGGGACACCACCCCATAGACAAGACCGCCAGTCGTGCCAGCGCCAAGCCATGGCAAGAACGCCGCAACGCTACCGGACATGCCGGACATCCCTACAGCACAGGATCCGGACATGCGTATGGCACAGGATCCGGACGACGACGACAACGACGGCGGTACATTTTCCAACGTCGATAAGTACTTTGCCGAACATGGGTACGGTGACGAGTTCTGCGGGCCTCCTTCTCAAGAACCCAACCCTGAAAAAGACGACTGCGATCTAGATGGTACGGCGGAGAAACCCAATTGCAACAGGCGTCGTCTGGCGTTCAGTTCTCAGGAGACGCCTCCAACTGCCGCCTTCACCGAGCCTCAGATAGCTGAGGTGCGAAATATTATCAGCCCCAACACGCTCAAGAAGGCGGTCTGTGAGCATAACTCAATCCCATTACAGCAGATCAGGAAGAAGGGACGGAAACGAAAGACTAACAAGGGCGCCAGTGCGAGCCAGCCGGCACCGAGTACGATCCGTGCTCAGGACGGGCCACCTTCACCTAAGGATATTTCGAGGAGGGTGCATGTGGCGGGTAGGGCGATGCTACCAACAAATATGCTCAATGCTGCAACCGGTGCTATGCGGAGTCTGCATGACAGTGTTCTTTCTTTGGAGAAGCGGCGTCTCAGTGAGAATGATGTGGCATACCCGTTTTTCGTGGCCAAGGTGCCAGAGGGCAAGGGCTTTGTGGATAGCGCCGTCGGGGGTACGATCGTCCTGCGGTTTGATGACATCTTTGCTATGCTTAACCTTCATCCGCTGCACTACACCTTCGTTCGGCTGTTTTCGCTGAGTATGGAGATGCGGATCATTAGAGACAAGACCCCGGACATTGTGATAGTCGACCCCTTCTACATGCGTGCCAAGATCTTAGGCAGCGCTGGGGACCGGCAAGTCGCGAGTTCACACCTCGAAGGCGTCATTTTAGCAAACCCAGATAAGGATAACTTCCTGGTGCCTTACTTTCCCGAGTAAGTCATCTCCTAACCGCCCCGTAACATATGATTTCTTAGATTTCGATCGTTCTTTTTTTTCTAACATTCCGTGTTCTGTGCAGTGACACACATTGCACACTCATCCTCTTAAGCCCGAAATATTCCATGGCCACGTATTTCGACCCGGACCGTGACTCCAAGATAGACTACACAAATATCAAGAAAGTTCTTGGTGATGCTCTCCCTGGCTACGCCGCATCTGGAGGCAACCTTTAAGAGGCCGGCTCGTAGGTACGGCAGGCACGTGTTCACCCACAATATGACGTTCCCCTGCGTCAAGCAGCCGCCTGGCGGTCAGAAGGATGCCTACTACGCCCTCCATCACATGCGGGCGATCGTACGGGACCATAATCACCTTCTGATACCAAATAATCTCAAAGATTGGGCCGCAAGCTTGGCGGCAATCCAGACGCGGACATCCGACAAGAATTCTTTTGCATCCAGTCGGAGTTCGCAGAAATCATCCATCAAGGTGTCCTTCGTACCTCAGGGCAGTTCTACCTCAAATTTCAACCGTCCAACAGTGAGATAGACATAACGCTACAAATGCAGGCTGAAAACGCCCGCGACTTCATGACCATCACGACAGACGGCGGCTTCATTCACGCTCCGGTCCAATGAGTCGAGTCGAAAGTAGTGATGCTATGTGTAGTTCTGAAACATTGATTAGCTCATGTTGTAATTAAACTTTAATGAACTTGTGTGTCTCTTTGGTTTGGACAGTCATTCAACTTAGATGTAATCGATGCTATTTATTAGTAGGACCATGAATCGTGCTATTAATGTCTTGCTTTTCTCTTCCGATCCTTTTGTTACATACTTATATATTGCTTATGTATTGTCTGTTGTTTGGCTAGTGCATAGAGATGCCGTCGTATGTCGTGTACAAGGGTAAGGTTCCCGGAGTCTACGACGACTGGGAGGAGTGTCGGAGACAGGTTCACCGTTTCAGCGGTAACAGTTACAAAGGGTACACCACTAGAGCCGAGGCGGAATCTAGATACGCGCGCTATCTAGCGGGAGAGAGGAGGGAGCGTTGGAGGAACCGGATGAAGACCAGTTTCATCGCGATGATGCTCATCGTGATGACCGCAGCTCTCTTCTATGTGATGGTAGTTTAGATGATCGATATCGACTTGTAATGTGAAGACAAACTCGCTACTCGCGGTCTCTAGACTTGTAATGTTCTAGCTTTGTTCGGTCTTTTGAATTCGGAGACTAATATGCTGAATTGTATTCGGAGACTAATCTTCTATTGTATTCGATGAATCTGTTGTTGTTGTGTGGTGCTGTTTATATTCTGTCCAATAATATATTGTGTATCTGTGCAAATATCAGAAAAGAAAAAAAATCCCTAATATACATACTAATGGCGCATCACCCCAACGTGCGCCATTAGTATGCCAAAGGATACTAATGGCGCATCACACCAACGTGCGCCATAAGTATGCCAAAGGATACTAATGGCGCATCACCCCAACGTGCGCCATTAGTATGCCAAAGGATACTAATGGCGCATCACCCCGCAGTGCGCCATTAGTATGGCAAAGCATATGGGTAAATATGGCCCCCTGGGAGGCGTACTAATGGCGCACCGTGGCCTATACTAATGGCGCACTGCCTGGTGCGCCATTAGTATACCAAATACTAATGGCGCACCAGTGGTGCGCCATTAGTAAAAAATACTAGTGGTGTGGTACTAGTGGCGCACCAGTAGTGCGCCATTAGTAGGCAAAACTGGTGCGCCACTAGTAGGCCTTTTCCTAGTAGTGTTACTCTAACTTGTGCCTTGAACTGCATGGTTTGCAGCCAATGTCTATTACTCTTTTCAATTTTATACATAATTATCTTAGCGTATCATTGCACCTTACAAGGTTTAAAAGAGAGGAGTGATGTTCCTTTGATCTTGACCCGTAATCTAGTTCCGTGCTGGACTTGCCGACACAACGTTACAATTGCCTGTTTGTCTGTTCTCAGTTGTTTTGTGATATGAATGATGTCATACTATGCTTACCGTATTATAAACTTCGTCTCTTTATCCTTAGCCCTCAATACAATGTGAAGAAATAGACAATACATTAGCGATGGTACATGGTCATATGTATGGAACCTGGTTTTATTATGTACTTTGCAATAAAATACAACTAATATTTTACATGGGTTCACCAGAATAAGTTATGTATATAGACCAAAGCTATTTTGTTTGGTTTTGCTGCCTCCTTAATATCTTCTATTCTAGTACTACTAATGTAAAACCTCAACTTTTCAGCAAGCTATGGAAAAAATGGGGGAACTGCCACCTTCTGAAGGTGGTGAGGCAACTATAACCGCAATGTCAGCTCTTGCTGCAGTGGGTCAGTACCTGTCCACTAACAGTGCCAATAGCACGTTCCTGCCTAATACTGGGTTGGTTGTTAAGGCAATATCGTCCAAACTGCCTAATTATCAAGATATGCAAGCTCAAAGCAATGTTGTATCTGTGCTTCAGACACAAGTCCATTCCCTAACAGACACCCTTTGTGAAACAAGGAGAAACATTGCTCAATGTTGTCAAGATATGCATGGTTTTGAAACCAGACTATCAGACATTTGCTATGTTGTTCAGGAGCCTAGGGGAAATGAAGGCGAGGGTTATGGTGCTCCATCGGACAATACAGCATGAAAACATAACAGTCAGGTCAAATGAACTGAGCTTCTGAACTTCTGGTGGTGCATTTATCTGCTAGAATGTTAAGTTTTATGCCAACCTTCCTTTTGTTATATAGTTGTAATTTGTTTTGGTGCGATACAAAATTTATTTCTAACGTGCAGCCACCGGCTGAAGAAAACAGCAAGCCATTTTTGTATAGTGTAGGGTGTTCCCTATATTTGCACTGGTGGCGATCTTTGATGCCGAGTGGATGTAATGTGTGCAATCGCCTTAATAGCCTAGCGTTAGTTTCGGCGTTATTTATTTCCTAGTCTTCTTTTTCCCTGGTTTGCTAGTGGCCGCAACTACCATGGGCCATATACGGGCCGTAGGATCCATGGGTCTCGTACGGGCCGTCGATAAATGGGCCTGTAATCAGTGGGCCTCGGGCCGTCGGATAAATGGGTCTACATGGGCCGTAATCGGGCGTAATTGGTATTGGCCCAGCACGGTAATAGGCTGTTAACAGGCCGTAGGACAGCAAAGGCTTAATTCTGTCACAGGCATAACGGGTCGTTAATGGGCCAGAATATAGGACGGGCTGGAAACGGCGCACGGGTTAACAGGCCAGAAATGGGCCGACTCTTGCCATGGGCCG
Organism: Aegilops tauschii subsp. strangulata; assembly: GCF_002575655.3. NCBI lineage: Eukaryota > Viridiplantae > Streptophyta > Magnoliopsida > Poales > Poaceae > Aegilops > Aegilops tauschii. The sequence goes on from NC_053037.3 coordinate 504,169,136, forward strand.
AATTTGGCCCATTATTGTAACAGGCCAATAACGGGCCGACTCTTCCCATGGGCCGAATTTGGCCCATTAGGGGAACAGGCCAGTAACGGGCCGACTCTTGCCATGGGCCGAATTTGGCCCATTAGGGGAACATGCCAGTAACGGGCCGGAAGTAATCGAGGGCCGAAAAGGAGCCCAAGAACGTATGGGCCGTCAATAGGCCGAAAGCTAACACGGGCTGGAAACGGCCCATGTAAATCACGGGCAGTTAACGAGTATAAAGAAAATTACTATTCATTATGGGCTAGAGTCACCGTGGGCCTGTAAAGGGCCGAAAGATACGAAGGCCCCATATGGGCCGAAAGACGTCGTGGGCCATACACGGGCCGAAAGTGAAATGGGCTGGTGTTATATTCGACGGCCCACATGACGTTGTTGGGCCGATTTCCTTTAGGGCCTAATGGGTCGTGAGTTAACGGGCCGTAAAATGGGCTATTTGCGAAGAGACCATTAACAGGCTTTTCATGGGCCAGCCCGTTAACTTTTCACCAAGTCAAACGGGCCGGCTTTATAAGCTAAATGGACCAGTGGTGGGCCGTGGCACGTGTCGACATATCATAGGCGCCTAGGTGACCCACTGACAAGCTGACACGTGTTTCGTCCGGCCAATAAGAATTTTACACGTGGAAATTTCCCATTGGTTGGGGCTGTTAACGGGTTATCGGATCCAAAACCCGACCCGATAGCTTAACGGCGTTCCGTTACGGTGGATACCACGTGTCGGTCACCCTTGACGAAAGCACTTCTGTGACGCGCGATTTATCGTCATGGAAGTGGACACTTCCGTGATGATAATTTTGGTAATGTCATGGAACACTTCTACGACAGCATAGGTATGACTATCTTGATTCTGTCATAAAATCGTCATGGATGTACATGCATGACAAAAAACGCGACCTACTGTGACAAACACGTATCATCACGGAAGTTTATTTTTTTGTGGTGTTTCTTCATGGGTAGAACTTCCGGAGGTGCTGGATGTTCCAGGCGTTCTGGATGGGTACCCCGTCTTGCGTCTCCAGGCGCGCGGCGCCAGGCCTGGAGACGTGGGCGACCCTAAACAGGCCCTCCCACATGGGTGAGAGCTTATGCATCCCTTCCCGGGAGAGCACCCGCCTTAGGACGAGGTCACCCACCTCGAGCGTCCTGGAGCGGATGTTGCGGCAGTGGTACTGTCGCAGCACCTGCTGATATCTTGCCGCCCGTAGCATGGATTCACGGCGGCATTCCTCCCCCAGCACGAGGTCCATCCCCCGCATGGCATCCTGCTGCGCCTCATCAAACGCCAGGACCCGCGCGGAGCGATGTTTGACCTCGTGAGGGAGAATCGCTTCTGCTCCATAGACGAGGAAGAATGGGGTCTCGCCCGTTGGCTTGGTGGCGGTGGTGCGGATGGACCACAGCACAGACTGGAGCTCGTCGTGCCAGCCCCTGCCGCAGGCCTCGAGCTTCTTCTTGAAGGTCCTGGTCTTGAGGCCTCTCAGGACCTCCGCATTGGCGCGTTCGGCCTGACCCCATTGCTCCGGGGGTGCGCCACTGAAGCGTAGCAGATCTGGTTTCCAAGGTTAGCACAATATGTCTGGAAGAGATTGCTAGTGAACTGCAAGCCGTTATCGGTGATGATGCGGTTGGGGACCCCAAATCGGCTCACGAGACCCTTGATGAACTTGACTGCGGAGCCGGCCGGGTTGGTGCGGACAGCTTCTATCTCTGCCCACTTGGTGAACCTGTCGATGGCGACGTAGAGGTAGCGGTAGCCCCCGGGCGCTCAAGGGAACGGGCCCAAGATATCCAGCCCCCAGACCGCGAATGGCCATGAGAGTGGGATGGTCTGGAGGCCCTGAGCCGGCTGATGAATCTGCTTGGCGTGGAATTGACAGGCCTCACAGGACCTGACCAGCTCAGTCGCGTCGTTGAGTGTCGTAGGCCAGTAGAATCCGCTGCGAAACACCTTGCCGACGAGGGTCTATGACGGCGAGTGGTGCCCGCAGTCCCCTCCGTGTATTTCAGCCAGCAGCTCTTTCCCTTGCTCCCTGAAGATGCAATGCAGGGAAACGTCATTTGGCCGCTTCATGTATAACTCACCGTCCCGGATGCAGTATGCTGTGGCCTGTCGGGCCACACACTCGATGTCCTCCTCCTCTTCCGGCGGCGTCCCTTGCGTCAGGTATTCCTTGAATTCCTTGGTCCAGCACCCCTCCTGAGGCTCAAGCGCGAAGAGCAAGCGCGCTCCTGAGGTCGGGCTGCAGGCCGGGGCTCCCGAGGCAGGTGGTTGATGGAGCTCCTCCTGAGGCAGCGCTGTTCTTGAGAGTGGTGGTGTTGCTGATGGCTTGAAGAGCCGCTCCTCGAAGACGCCAGGCTCTCGGGGTAGCCGCTTGGATGCTCTTCTGGCGATGTCGTCGGCTTCCTTGTTGGTGCCACGGGGCACATGCCGCAATTCCAGGCCCAAGAATTGTTTCTCCATCTTGCGCACCTCCGCGAGGTATTCCTCCATGCGCTCGTCCTTCGGCTCATATACCTTGTTGGAGAAGTTCACGAGGATCTGCGAGTCGCCCTTGATGGTGAGGCACTTCACCCCTAGGGCTACCGCAGCCTTAAGGCCAGCTATGAGGCCTTCGTACTCTTCTATGTTGTTGGAGACCTTCTCGCCCTGCAGGAAGCAGAGCTGCACGGTGTAGTAAAGCTTGTCCTGTGTGGGTGAGATGAGCACTGCTCCAGCCCCCGTGCCCTGGCGCGCGAAGGCGCCATCGAAATACATAACCCAGCCGTCTAGTGCTTCACTCCCCTGTGAGAGAGACCGATCCTCGCCTTCTCCGAGCCCCGGGGCGTCCGTCCATTCTACCACAAAATCAGCGAGCGCGTCTCCCTTGATGACCCTGGTTGTGCTGAACTCCACTGAAATGCCTGCAGCTCGATGTTCCACTCAGCGACTCTCCCAGTGGAGTTGGGGCTCCTGAGTACCCTCTCTAACGAGTAGGCCGAGATGACCTTGATGGGGTGGCCTTGAAAGTAGTGCCTCAGCTTGCGCGAGGCTACCAAGAGCGCGAGTAGGAGCTTCTGAGGCATGGGGTACCGCGCCCTTGCGTCCCGCAACACCGTGCTGACAAAATACACAGGGCACTCGACGAGGGCGAGAGCGTTGACGTGGCTCGCGGCTTTCGGAGGTTGGGGCACCTCCTGAGACGATGAAACCCCCAAAACCTGGTCGCTCGTTGGGGCCTCTGCAGGCTCAAGTGTGCCGTCCTGCTGAGCATGGTCCTTTGCTGACGTCGTCGCAGCCCTCCCGGAGCCTTCTGGGTCTTGCGCCGCTCCAGCTGAGGAAGCAGCTTGGCACGACGCATCCCTGACCTGGCGCTCTTCCCGGACCGCGACCAGAGTTGCGCTAGCGGAGTAAGGGGTGGCGGCAAGGTACAGCACCAGGGGCTCGAGAGGTCGGGGCGCCACCATCACTGGAGGGCTGGTCGGGTATCTCTTGAGGACGTGAAACGCTTGGTCGGCCTCCGGAGTCCACTCGAATGGGCCCTTCTTCTTCATCAGCTTTAAGAACGGTAGGGCGCGCTCTCCCAGCTTGGAGATGAAGCACCCCAACGCAGTCACACGACCGGCAAGCTTCTGCATCTCCTTGAGGGTCTGCGGTGGACTCATGTCTTCGATTGCCTTGATCTTCTCTGGGTTAGCCTCGATCCCTCTTTGGGACACGAGGAAACCCAGCAGCTTGCCGAAAGGGACGCCAAACACGCATTTCTCCAGGTTGAGCCGCAAGTCCACCCGACGCAAGCTTTCGAAAGTCTCATCCAGGTCCTGAATCAAAGTCCTCGCCTCCCGAGACTTCACCACAATGTTGTCGACGTAAGCTTCAGCGTTCCTCCCGAGCTGTCGGCCAAGGGCGATGTACATTAGCCGCTGGAAGGTCGCACCCATGTTGCCCAGCCCGAACGACATGCAGGTGTAGCAGTATACCCCACACGGGGTCAGGAAGGCCGTCTTCTTGACATCTTCTACTGCCATCTTGATCTGGTGGTAGCCTGAGAACGCATCTAGGAAGCACAGCAGGTCGCACTCGGCAGTGGGGACGATGATTTGGTCGATGCGTGGAAGCGGGAACGGATCCTAGGGGCAGGCCTTGTTGAGGTTGGTGAAGTCAACACTCATGCGCTCCTTTCCGCCTTTCTTGGGCACAACGACGGGATTTGCCAACCATTCAGGGTACCGGACCTCACGAATGATGCCTGCTGCCTCCAGCTTGCGGGTTTCTTGGACGATGAAGGACTGCTTCTCCGTGGACTGCCGCCGCGCCCTCTGCTTCAGAGGGCGTATATTGGGGCACACCTTCAGGTGATGCTCAATCACTCCTCTTGGGACCCCTACCAGCTGATCGGGCTCCCAGGCGAATACTTCCTTGTTTGCGCGCAAGAACTTCACTAACGTCTCCTCTTGATCGGAGTCGAGGTTGGCACCTATGGTGAAGGTGGCCCCCGAGGACCCATCTTCCTCCACCGGCACCTGCTTGGTTTCCGCCCGGTCTTGAGTGAAAAACTGCTTCTTTTTGGTCGGTGCAGCTTGTTTATCCTCGGAGGTGCCCGTGTCAACCGGTTGCGCCACCGCGGCGGTCTTGAGGGTAAGCTTGAGTACCGACAGAGCCTCCTTAGTGTCTCCCACTATGGTGAGGACGTCCTTGCTCCCAGGCATCTTCATGAGGTTGTAGGGCGGATGGGTCGCCGCCGTGAACTGAGCCAGTGCCGGGTACCCGAGAATAGCACTGTACGGGAGGCTGATGTGGGCGATGTCGAAGTCGATCAACTCGGTGCGGTAGTTGTCACGGGTGCCGAAGGTCACGGGAAGACGGATCTGCCCTAGGGGACTGGAGGAGCCGCCGCCGATGCCGGAGAAGGGCTTGCTGGGGCGGAGCTGCTCGAGTGGTACGTGGAGGAAGCTGAAGGCCTCCACCGAGAGCACGTTGAGGTCGGCGCCGCCGTCGATGAGTGTCTTGGTGACGGCTACGTGGTAGATGGTGGGCGTGCAAAGCATTGGGAGCACGCCCGAGCCGACGGTGGTGACGGGGTGATCTCCCGAGTCGAAGGTCAGGTCGGCCTTGGGAGCCACCCAACCTGGGGGAGCCCCCTGCCTCGCGGAAACGGCGCTGATCTCGCGAAGGAACGGCTTGACGTGGTGATCCGAGGGCGGCGCTTGCGAGCCGCCGAGGAGGGCCGCTACCGCGTGGGGTGCCGGTGCCGCGAAGCGCGTGGCGAAGAGGTCGCGCAACTCCTCCCAAGATGCCATCGTGGATCCGGGGAGGCTGAGCAGACAGGCGCGTGGCACACCCGTGAGGGCCATGGGAAGCCAGTTGGCCATAACCTTGTCGTCGCCCCCAGCCTTGAGGACGGCCTCCTCGTACGCCAGCAGAAAAACCACCGGATCCGCCGTGCCGTCGTAGCGCGATGGCATCTCCGGCCTGAACTTGGGCGGCCACCACACCTGTCGCAAGGCGGGGGCCAATGCTCGAAGCCCCCTGGCCCCGCCGCTGGCATCAGTCGTCGGAGTGGGAGGTGCGGCGCCTGCCATGGGGGCGATGCACGGTGGTGGCGAAGCGCAGATCGATGGAAGGAAAGCTCCGGCGCACCCCTACCTGGCGCGCCAAATGTCGGATTTTGGGTTCCGGTAAAACTGTTGAGGTTCGAACACTGGGGTGCGCACAAAGATCTCTCCCTACCTAATCACGCCCTCAGCCTCACTGCGATCTCAAAGCCTAGCTCGATGAACCTGCAACACAAGAGACACGAGGTTTATACTGGCTCGGGCCACCGTTGTGGTGTAATACCCTACTCCAGTGCGATGATGGTGGATTGCCTCTTGGGCTAATGATGAACAGTACAAGGGAAGAACATCCTCTTGAGGAGAGGTGTTCTTGTGCTTGGTGTGCTTGTGTGGGTGAGGATGATGAGAATCCGTTCAGCATGTCTCCTACTGTGGTGGTTAGTCCTATTTATAGAGGCCTTGGTCCTCTCCCCAAATATTGAGTGGGAAGGGATTCCACAATGGCCAGTTTGAAGGGGGACAGCTAGTACAAGCTATCCTGACAAAAGTAGTCTTCGCCTGCCAAAGGCTCTGGTGGTGACGCCGTGTTGGGCTCCACGGTGACCTCCGTCCTGCTGTCCTGCTGGTCCTGGTCTCGTTGCACCGATATGGAAACCTTTGCCTGATGCCTCGGGACTCCTTGCCTGCGCTTACCCCTTTAGCACCAAAGAGGAAACGAGGACACTGCGTGCGTTGGCGCCCGCCTAGTGCCCGCCTGGCTCCAGTCATCATGGCTTGCATCACTGGAACCTCGCGGGGTGTCCCTTGCCTTGATCTCTCCGCCCCTCGCGAGCCAGCCTAGTGAGGCCGCTCCCGAGGAGGTCTTGTGTCGTCCGCCTCGCGAGGCTTGGCCCCTCGCGAGGGTCTTGAGTGTTGGTTGGTGAAGATGGGCCGTACAGGGCCGCTGGTGGAGCCACGCCGTGGGCCGTAGGCAAGCAAGTCTAGGGACCCCCCATTCCCAGGACGCCGACAGCCAAAAGATGCAAAGTTGATAATTATAGTGCAACATACTAGTGGCACTGCAGTTTAGGTCATATTGGTGTAAAGCGCATGAAGGAACTCCATGCGGATGGACTTTTGGAATCACTTGATTATGAATCAATTGATGCTTGCGAACCATGCCTCGTGGGTAAGATGGCTAAGACTCCATTCTCCGGAACAATGGAGCGAGCCACTGACTTATTGGAAATAATACATACCGATGTATGCGGTCCGATGAGTGTTGAGGCTCGCGGCGGGTATCATTATTTTTTGACCTTCACAAAAAATTTGAGCAGATATGGATATATCTAATTAATGAAACATATGTCTGAAACATTTTAAAAGTCCAAAGAATTTCAGAGTGAAGTGGAAAATCAACGTAACAATATTTGAGTTACGAGTTTGGCCTTCATATAAAACAATTTGAAATAGTTTCACAACTCATGCCACCTGGAACACCACAGCGTAATGGTCTGTCCGAACGTCGTAACCGTACTTTATTGGATATGGTGCGATCTATGATGTCTCTTACCGATTTACCACTATAGTTTTGGGTTATGCATTAGAGACAGCTGCATTCACGTTAAATAGGGCACCATCTAAATCCATTGAGACGACACCATATGAACTGTGGTTTAGCAAGAAACCTAAGCCGTCGTTTCTTAAAGTATGGGGCTGTGATGCTTATGTGAAAAAGCTTCAACCTGATAAGCTCAAATCGGAGAAATGCATCCTCATAGGATGCCCAGAGGAAACTGTTGGCTACACCTTCTATCACAGATCCAAAGGCAAGATATTCGTTGCTAAGAATGGATCCTTTCTAGAGAAGAAGTTTCTCTCAAAAGAAGTGAGTGGGAGGAATGTAGAACTCGATGAGGTGATTGTACCTTCTCCCGAATTGGAAAGTAGTTCATCACAGAAATCAGTTCCAGTGATTCCTACACCAATTAGTGAGGAAGCTAATGATGATGATCATGAAACTTCATATCAAGTTATTACCGAACCTCATAGGTCAACCAGAGTACGGTCCGCACTAGACTGGTACAGTCATCCTGTTCTAGAAATCATGTTACTAGACCATGACGAACCTACGAATGATACGTCTCCAACGTATCTATAATTTTTGATTGTTCCATGCTGTTTTATTATCAATCTTGGATTATAATCATTTTATAGTCATTTTATATCATTTTTTGGTACTAACCTATTGACATAGTGCCAAGTGCCAGTTGCTGTTTTTTCCATGTATTTTACATCGCAGAAAATCTTTATCAAACGGAGTCCAAATGCCACGAAACTTTATGGAGATTTTTTACGGACCAGAAGGAACAAGTTGGGCCCTGGTAGCACCTGGGGGGAGTCCCGAGGAGGGGACAACCCACCAGGGCGCGCTAGGAGGCCCAAGGGCGCCCTGGTGGGTTGTACCCACCTCGGGTGCCCCCCGGACCGCCTCTTTGCTCTATAAATACCCCAATATTCCAGTGCTTGTTGGGAGGCAACCCAATGAATAAAATCTATTTTTGCTTTTTTCTTTCTGTTCTTGAGTGTTAACACAATTATGCTACTGTTATGATTGTGTTTTTTGTGTTTTAATTAGTGTTTGTGCCAAGTAGAACCGATAGGATCTTCTTGGGTGATAGTTGTGTGATCTTGCTGAAAAAGACAGAAACTTTGCGCTCACGAAACAAATTCTCATTTTTATTCAAAAAGATCTTTTTCCCTGATTATTTTTGCAGAATATTAATATACAAATTGCTCAGGTCTTCCTATTTGTTCAGAATTTTTGGAGTTCAAGAAGTTTTCGTTTAAGTCAGATTGCTACAGACTGTTCTGTTTTGACAGATTTTGTTTTGTTTGTGTTGTGTGCTTATTTTGATGACTCTATGGTTTTCTTTGATGAGTTTTTGCCATAGAAAAGTTGGAATACAGCAGATATAATACAAAAACAAAATATGAATTGGTTTGATACAGCACTTACAGTAGCTGTTTACTTTCTTACACTAACGGATCTCACGAAGGTTTTGTTGAGTTTTGTGTGATTGAAGTTTTCAAGTTTCGGGTTATCTTACGATGGATGAAAGAAGGATAGAAGAGCCTAAGCTTGGGGATGAGCCGGCATCCCAAGCTATTATCCAAGAATGAGCAACCAACTAAGCTTGGGGATGCCCCCGAGTGGCATCCCCTCTTTCTTCTAACGACCGTCGGTATTTTACTCGAGACTATATTTTTATTCGTCACATGATATGTGTTTTGCTTGGAGCGTCTTGTATGATATGAGTCTTTGCTTGTTTTATTTTCTGTTTTAAGTCATCGATCCTTGCTGGACACACCTATTTGAGAGAGCCAAAGTTATGTCATGACTTGTTAGAATTGCTCTCTATGCTTCACTTAAATTTTTATGAGCAATGGACTTGCTCTAGTGCTTCACTTATATCTTTTTGAGCACGGTGTGCTTAGTATTTTTGAAGAAAATGCTATCTTGCTTCACTTAGATTTATTTGAGAGTTAGTAAAATTTTGAAGAAATTCTCTCTTGCTTCACTTAAATTATTTTGAGAAAAAGAAAATTTGTTATGCTCATGATCTTATGAAAATTAGTTCCAAAGTGATAGATATCCAAGAAGGATAAAAAAATGTCATGAAGATCATTGGACAAAATAAACTTGATTCTTAATAATAGTTTTGACATGTGATGATGTGATATGTGAGTTATGTCGGTGAGTAATTGTGCTCTAGTAAGAATATTGGTGTTAAGGTTTGTGATTCCCTATGCATGCACGAAAGTCAATAATCATGCAATGAAAATTATATCCTACTTGTGGTGCAGTATTCGGTGTTAATTATGCTTGCTTGCTTATCAGATTATTAGTTTCTTGGTTGGTTGCTTCCCAATCTTTTGCTAGCCTTCATTTTGCACTAAGTATGACCTCTACTTGTGCATCCAAAATCCTTCAAACCAGTTTTGCCACATGAGTCCACTATATCTACCTATATGTGGTATTCTTTTGCCGTTCTAAGCAAATTTGCATGTGCCATCTCTAATTTTCAAAATAAACTTCTCTTTTGTGTGTTTGTTTCGCTCGCGGAACGGTAACAGGTGGCTAATATTTTCCATGCTAGATGTGTTATTCTCAAGATGAGTGTTTATTCACTTGTCATTGCACAAGAGTAAGGCAAAGGTATTAGGGATGCCCAGTCCCGAAATGCAAAAAATTGAATTTACTTTATGTTGTCAAATAATAGATTCCTTGGAAAAAGTTGGTATGGAGGGCACCCGTGGATACGGTTAGCCATGGAAAGTGAAAGTACGGTGGAAAAAGGAATAAACTTTATTTTATGTTTGGGAACCGCCTATGGCATATCTAGCATGGAAAGTGTTGGGAACTCTAAGTCGTTTTCGTTGGTGGGATGGATACACCTCCCAAAATGTTTTTATCTCTAATCTTTTTGCTTTGAGCTCTCGCACCTCTACAAATCCCTACTTCCCTCTGCGAAGGGCCTTTCTTTTACTTTATGCAATTTCTTTTTGAAATTTGAGTCTCCATCTTCTCTTATAAAAAGCACCAACTAGGAGGTAATATGATCGTACTTAAGTATTGGGTGCAGTTAATATTCAAGTGTGTTTCATGAATGGATCAATGTTTGAGCATGATGGGCTAGGGATAACTTATTAGCGTTGATATTCTGAAAGACATGGTTGCTTGTTGATATGCTTGAGTATCTAAATTATTATGTCAAAACTAGACTATTGCTCTGAATCACATAAAAGTCCAAATGTCCATGCTATAAAGAAAAGAATATGATATGACATGATAGACAGCACTCCACATCAAAAATTCTGTTTTTATCACTTACCTACTCGAGGACTAGCAGGAGTTAAGCTTGGGGATGTTGATACGTCTCCAACGTATCTATAATTTTTTATTGTTCCATGCTATTTTATTATCAATCTTGGATGTTTTATAATCATTTTATAGTCATTTTATATATTTTTTGGTACTAACCTATTGACATAGTTCCAAGTGCCAGTTGTTGTTTTTCTCATGTTTTTTACATTGCAAAAAATCCTTATCAAACTTCGTCCAAATGCCACAAAACTTTACGGAGATTTTTGATGGACCATAAGGAAGAAGTTGGTCCCTGGTAGCACCTGGGGGAGTCCCGAGGAGGGGACAACCCACCAGGGCGCGCCAGGAGGCCCAGGCGCGCCCTGGTGGGTTGTGCCCACCTCGGGTGCCCCCGGACCGCCTCTTTGCTGTATAAATACCCCAATATTCCACAAACCCTAGGGGAGTCGACGAAATATTCATCCAGCCACCGCAGATTCCAACACCACGAGATCCAATCAAGACATCATCTCGGATGGGGTTCACCACCTCCATTGGTGTCTCTCCGATGATGTGTGAGTAGTTCTTTGTAGACCTTCGGGTCCGTAGTTCGTAGCTAGATGGCTTTCTCTCTCTCGCTGAATTCTCAATACAATGGTCTCTTGGAGATCCATATGATGTGACTCTTTTTGCGGGGTGTTTGTTGGGATCTGATGAACTTTGAGTTTATGATCAGCCATATCTTTTTATATCCATGAAAGTTATTTGAGTTTCTTTGATCTCTTATATGCATGATCTCTTATAGCCTCGTATTTCTTCTCCGATATTTGGGTTTTTGTTGGCCAACTCGATCTATTTATCTTGCAATGGGAAGAGGTGCCCGGTAGTGGGTTCGATCTTACGGTGCTGGATCCCAGTGACAGAAAGGGAACCGACATGTATGTATCGTTGCTACTAAGGATAAAAAGACGAGATCTATATCTACTGCCATATAGATAAACGGATCTTGTCTACATCATGCCATCGTTCTTTTTGCATTAATCCGTTTTTCCATGAACTTAATACACTAGATGCATGCTGGACAGCGGTCGATGTGTGGAATAATAGTAGTAGATGCAAGCAGGAGTCGGTCTACTAATCTTGGACGTGATGCCTATGTATTTATCATTGCCTGGATATCGTCATAATTATTTCATGTGCTATCAATTGCACAACAGTAATTTGTTTACCCACCGTTTGCTATCTTTCTCGAGAGAAGCCACTAGTGAAACCTATGGCTCCCGGGTCTTCTTTCTCATATATTTGCTTGCGATCTACTTTTTCCTTGCTTTTATTTTCAGATCTATTAAACCAAAAATACAAAAATATCTTGCTGCACTTTTATTTGTTTGCGATTGATTTATTTAATCTATCACAATTTTCTCCCGTCCACGCACCGTTTCTGGCGCGGTACCCCGAAAGGGATTGACAACCCCTTTAACACGTCGGGTTGCGAGTGGTTGTTATTTGTGTGCAGGGGTTGTTTACGTTGTGTTGCTTAGTTCTCCTACTGGTTCGATAACCTTGGTTTCATATATGAGGGAAATACCTACCGCCGTTGTGCTGCATCATCCCTTCGTCTTTGGGGAAATACTGACCTAGCTTCAAGCGACATCAACGAACTATGAGGAAGCGATGATGAGCCCAGATTCTGCGAAATGGCTTGAGGCCCTGAAATCTGAGATGGGATCCATGTATGAGAATAAAGTATGGACTTTGATTGACTTGCCCGATGATCGGCGAGCCATTGAGAATAAATGGATCTTCAAGAGGAAGACGGACGCTGATAGTAGTGTTACTATCTACAAAGCTTGAATTGTCGCAAAAGGTTTTCGACAAGTTCAAGGTGTTGACTACGGTAAGATTTTCTCACTCGTAGCGATGCTTAAGTCTATCCAAATCATGTTTGCAATTACCACATTTTATGAAATCTGGCAAATGGATGTCAAAACTACATTCCTTAATGGATTTCTTAAAGAAGAGTTGTATATGATGCAACAAGAAGGTTTTGTCAATCCTAAAGGTGCTAACAAAGTGTGCAAGCTCCAGCGATCCATCTATGGACTGCTGCAAGCATCTCGGAGTTGGAATATACGCTTTGATAAGGTGATCAAAGCATATGGTTTTATACAGACTTTTGGTGAAGCCTGTATTTACAAGAAAGTGAGTGGGAGCACTACAGCCTTTCTGATAAGTATATGTGAATGACATATTGTTGATCAGAAATGATGTAGAATTTTCTGGAAAGCATAAAGGAGTGTTTGAAACGAGTTTTTCAAAGAAAGACATCGGTGAATCTGCTTACATATTGAGCATCAAGATCTACAGATATAGATCAAGATGCTTGATAAGTTTTTTCAATGAGTACATACCTTGACAAATTTTTGAAGTAGTCCAAAATGGAACAGTCAAAGAAAGAGTTCTTGCCTGTGTTGCAAGGTGTGAAGTTGAGTAAAGACTCAAAACCCTAGCATGATAGAAAATAGGAAGAGAATGAAAAGTCATTCCCTATGCCTCAGTCATAGGTTCCATAAAGTATGCTATGATGTGTACCAGACCTATTGTGTACCTAACCATGAGTTTGGCAAGAGGGTACAATAGTGATCCAGGAGTGGATCACTGGACAACGCTCAAAATTATCTTGAGTGGAATAAGGACATGTTAGTCGGTTATGGAGGTGACAAAAAGTTCGTCGTAAAGGGTTACGTCGATGCAAGCTTTGACACTGATCCGGATGACTCTAAGTCTCAATCTGGATACATATTGAAAATAGGAGCAATTAGCTAGAGTAGCTCAGTGCAGAGCATTGTAGACATAAAAAATTTGCAAACTACATACGGCTCTGAATGTGGCAAACCCATTGACTAAACTTCTCTCACAAGCAAAACATGATCACACCGTAGTAAACCCTTTGGGTGTTAGTCACATGGAGATGTGAACTAATCACATAAAGATGTGAACTATTGGTGTTAAATCACATGACGATGTGAACTAGATTATTGACTCTGGTGCAAGTGGGATATTGAAGAAAATATGCCCTAGAGGCAATAATAAATTTGTTATTTATATTTCCTTATATCATGATATATGTTTATTATTCATGCTAGAATTGTATTAACCGGAAACTCGGTACATGTGTGAATACATAGACAAACACAGTGTCCCTAGTATGCCTCTACTTGACTAGCTCGTTAATCAAAGATGGTTAAGTTTCCTAACCATAGACATGTGTTGTCATTTGATGAATGGGATCACATCATTAGAGAATGATGTGATGGACAAGACCCATCCGTTAACTTAGCATTATGATTGTTTAGTTTTATTGCTATTGCTTTCATCATGACTTATACATGTTCCTCTGACTATGAGATTATGCAACTCCCGAATACCGGAGGAACACCTTGTGTGCTATCAAACGTCACAACGTAACTGGGTGATTATAAATTTGTTGAGTTGGCATAGATCAAGATTAGGATTTGTCACTCAGTGTATCGGAGAGGTATCTCTGGGCCCTCTCGGTAATGCACATCACTATAAGCCTTGCAAGCAATGTGACTAATGAGTTAGTTACGGGATGATGCATTACGGAACGAGTAAAGAGACTTGCCAATAACGAGATTGAACTAAGTATGAAGATACCGACGATCGAATCTCGGGCAAGTAACATACCGACAAAGGGAATAACATATGTTGTTATGCGATTTGACCGATAAAGATCTTCGTAGAATATATAGGAGCCAATATGAGCATCCACGTTCCGCTATTGGTTATTGACCGGAGATGTCTATATAGTTCTCAAACCCGTAGGGTCAGCACGCTTAACGTTTGATGATGATTTATATTATGAGTTATGTGATTTGAGGACCGAAGTTTGTTCGGAGTCTCGGATGAGATCACGGACGTGACGAGGAGTGTCCAAATGGTCGAGAGGTAAAGATTGATATATTGGAAGGCTATATTCGGACATCGGAATAGTTCCGAGTGATTCGGGTATTTTTTGGAGTACCGGAGAGTTATGGGAGTTCGTAGGGGGAAGTTAATGGGCCTTATTGGGCTTTAGTGGAGAGAGGGAACAAGGGCCACGAGGTGGCGCGCACCTCCCTCCTGCCCAAACCGAATTGGACAAGGGGTGGGGGCGTGGCCCCCCCGTTCCTTCTCCCTCTCCCTCCTTTCCTTCTTTCCTATTCCGAAAAGGAAAGGGAATCCTACAAGGACTTGGGAGTCCTAGTAGGACTCCCTACACTTGGCACGCCCCTAGGAGGGCCGGTATCTATCCCTCCCTCCTTTATATACGTGGGCTGGGGCACCCCAAAGGCACTCCAAGATTGGTCTTAGCCGTGTGCGGTGCCCCCCTCCACAATTACACACCTCGGTCATATCGGTGTAGTGCTTAGGCGAAGCCCTGCGCCGGTAACTTCATCATCATCGTCGCCACGCCGTCGTGCTGACAAAACTCTCCCTCATCCTCAACTGGATCAAGAGCTCGAGGGATGTCATCGTGCTAAATGTGTGCTGAACACGGAGGTGCCGTACGTTCGGTACTTGGATCGGTTGGATCGTGAAGACGTTCCACTACATCAACCGCGTTACTAAACACTTTCGCTTTCGGTCTACGAGGGTACATGGACACATTCTCCCGTCTCGTTGCTATGCATCTCCTAGATAGATCTTGCGTGATCGTAGGTAAAATTTTGAAATACGACGTTCCCCTAAAGTGTTTTGGGTAGGTAGGGAACTTATGCTATTTAGGCCCTGGAGGAAATGAAAACAACATACTCCTTCATCTATTTTGTAGTCACCATTGCAGTACTCAATAATTTTAGGTACAATATGTTTCAAAATATCAATACATGCATGCATGAATTGTTCATGTTCATATTATATCCATGCATATGTGAAATATGGTCGAACTTTGATAAACATAAATTTTTAGACATAGAGATATTATCATTATTCGATGATCAATTAGCGGTTAGTCACAAGAGACCTAGTATAGTTCTTGTAGGTTTGCTCCTACGATGGTAGGGACGGAAATCCCACGGCTTCGCCCGGGGGTGGCTAGGAATAAATTTAAATTTTTCTTCAATCGGCGTGGTGAGATGAAGGGGCGTCATCAGTATGGAATAAGGTCACCTTGCTTCACTGTCGTTTTGTGGTGCTTCTTCGTATGCTTAGGAACTGTGTCGAGATCTGGCTCTTTGGGTCTAGCGTTTTATTCTACATGTTTGTCCCGGTGCCTCTGTCCCACGGAGCTCACAACGCAGCTTGATTTTTTCGGTACACTTAAGACCGCCGAAGGCTAGCCCATCTCAGCTTCATTGAGGAGCGTGTGAGATGTGTATTGGTCGATTCGTGTGGCTTGACATGGGATGTTCTACATGCTCTCTCCAGCGTTATCTTCTCCAGGCGGCAATTTGCTAAGGATGTTGTTGTCGCCCGCGTCTTCTGGTCTACATCGATGATTTCTAGCCACTACTTCTACAAGCTCCTGGGTATCAACAAGATCAAGGCTGAGCGACGACAACGAGATATGCTCATGCACACCGTCGATGAATGAGGAGGAAGTAGACTTAGACACACCCAAGAATTCAGATGTAATTTTCATCTTTTGTAAATGTGTTTTTGAAGGGTTTGTCCTACTAAATACATTTTGGTTTTTTCGCAAGACAGTACAAAAATAAGAAAATCATTTGTTAACTATGGATAATTAGAAATGGAAAAGGTATCTCATTTTAAAAATGGACATACGGTTTCGAAAGCATCCATCGGTTGATAGAGGTAGGCATGAAAAAAAGAATAGTTGGCCATCTCTTTTTTTGTGAAAACGACATGAGGTTGCAAATCTATTGTCGCGTGGGTTATGTACTTATGGTGGTAAGTTAGCCTACCAACCTAGCTGGGTTCAAAGTCGCCAACAAGTGGATATATGTAACATGTCCTTGGTGGTTATAGTTTGTATTGCTGATTATGTCATTGGCAAGTTGAATGCCATTTTCGTTTTACACGTGGAGGGAGTTAACTATCATTGGAACCTTCCTTGTTTTTTTGCCTAATGCCATTTGTTGCACAAAAAATAATCATCCTCTGTCAAACCACGAAAGGAGTTTCTTGCAGGTAAGTTGGACGTCGACATTATGTTTTATTAAAACTTTTTTTCGAGAGTACGCCAATGGTGTACCAATTTTTATAGAAGGGAGCAAAGACAATGTACAAGACGCCTAACGGTGAATGCGAACATGCACCGAAGGCACACCCCCAAGAACAACCCACACACTAAACTATGCCTACACTCTCACAAAACACGCTAAAACCTCCAGCTCCAAGACCTGCCAACCTCCACTCCCTCAATTCACCTAGGATGACCTACACCAGCTCAAGAGCGTTTGTTTGCTGACTAGTCATGTGGAACACCCACGCATTTTGCTGCTTCCATAAAGCCCAGGTGACCGCGATAACAGGAGTGTCAAGACCACGCTTACTCGCCCTGGTAAAGGGTGCCCTCGCATGCAACCACCAGTCCAAAAAGGTATCATACTTCTTCGGAGTTCTCATATCCTAACCGAGGATGTTAAAGATGTTGTGCCACACTTCCCGCTCATACACACACTGGACCAAGATGTGTTCGACGTTGTCTTCATCTTGGAGGCAAGTGTAGCAAGGCGAGGGAAGATCCTGCAGACCGTGTTTCGCTCTCCTGTCGGACGTCCATATGCGGTGCTGCACCGCCAGCCAGACAAAGATCTTATATTTGAGCAAGGCCCAGCTCCTCCAAATGCATACGGAAAAAGGCTCCCTCTCTGCCCCTTGGCACAACCTGAGATAGGTGGAACATGCCGTGTAGACTCCGGATGGGTCCGCTGGCCAGGTGAAGACATCTTGTCGCGACAGGTCCCTCTGAATCGTACTGATCGCCAGGTTGAGATGAACAAGTTGCATGTGTCCAATGAAAGTAAGCTCACCAATAACACCCAGTGTCCATCTCCTATTGTACATCCCTTCTTCCACCGTGCGCTTGTTCCTTATGAGCGTGGCCACTAGTTCGTATAACAACGGTGCAATATCCCTGGCCGAAAAACCATGGATCCATTTGTCCCAACAGAACAGAACCCTGGTGCCCTCTCCTACGGTGATATGCACAAGACTATCAAAAACCTCCCAGGCATCCTTATCCTCAAACATCATGAGTCCCTGCCACGGCCTGTCCGGATCCTTCCTCCACAACCATTCCCAGCGAACTCTAAGGGCCAACCCTTGCAACCTAAGGTTTCGAACCCCCAGGCCACCAAAACAATTTGGTTTGCAAACCACGTTCCACGCCACTAAACATTGCCCACCATTAACTTTGTCCTTGCCCGCCCAGAAGAATGCATGCATCCATTTATCGATCTCCTCAAAAACCCACGTGGGCGCTTCAGCATAAAATGGTGAATCGGCTTGGCCGTAATCACAGACTTGACCAACACAAGCCGCCTCGGTCGATGCAAGACACCCCTTTGTCAAGCCGGGGCAAAGTTCGTCGCATGATCCAACATCGGTTGCCACTCACCCTCATAAGCTGCCGGATGGAGAGTTGTAGTCCGAGATATTTACATGGGAAATTTCCCATGCGACAGTGAAGCATGGACTCAACCCGGTCCTGTTGGAAATCGTCTCCATGAATCATGATCGTCAGCGACTTGCGGTAGTTGACTTTGAGACCCGACACCTCTCCGAACACATTGAGGACCGTCGTAACAAAAGCCAGGTCCAACTCCATAGGCTTGACAAAGAGCGCCACGTCGTCCACATATATGGACACGCTCTGATGAGCCACGATGCCCGTGAAGCTACTGATAATGCCTAGGTTCGTTGCCTTGATCATGATCCTTGAAAGCACGTCCATGGCAATCACCAACAGTAATGGCGAGATGGGATCCCCCTGCCTGAGCCCTTGCATGTGCACAGAACTATACCCTGGGGTCCCATTCACAATCACTTTGGTACTCGCCGTCCTGAGAAGTATGGAGATCCACCCACACCACTTGTGCCCAAAGCCTTTACGTCTCAACACCTCAAATAGGAATGGCCAAGAGATGGAATCAAAAGCCCTTGAGATGTCCAACTTCAGGAAAACGCTTGCCTCCTTGCGAGCATGGAGTTTCCGGGCCACTTGCCTCACCAACAGGAAGTTGTCAAGTAAATGCCTTCCACAGATGAAAGCGGACTTGTTAGTGGTGACAATCTCCTTCATTCTCCTTCTCAACCAATTCGCGAGCATCTTAGCAAATAGCTTGGCCACACTATGGGGGAGACTGATCGGCCTGTAGTCACCCACTTCCTCGACGTCAGGCTTCTTTGGAATGAGACAATGTGTGCTTTGTTAAGCTTGCTGAAGCCACGACCATCTCCCACATATAGCTTCATGATAGCCGCCATGACGTCCAGCTTGATAATCGGCCAGGCCCTTTGATAGAAAGCAGCGCCAAATCCATCCGGCCCGGGTGCTCTGTCCAGAGGCAACTCCCTTATCATGTTCCACACTTCCTCCTCCGTGAAGATGCTCTCAAGGTCCGAGAGGTCGTGTTTCTCCATCTCTTGAAACTCCACGTCCACATCAATCTCTCTCGCTGTCGAGCGGCCAAGCAAATTATCATATGCCTCCCTGAAGATCTCCTCCTTACGCCCTTGATATGTGATCAGTTCGTCGTTATGCCTTTAGTGAGTGATGAAGTTCTTGGACCTCCTACCATTTGCCACCGCTTGAAACAGTTTGGTGTTAGCATCCCCCTCTCGAATCCAGCGCAACTGCAATCGTTGCCTCTCAATCGTGCGCTACAGCGAGGCCAAGGCCAACAACGCTTGTTTCAAGGTTCTCCGCAACCACTTTTCTTCCGGCGATAGATCACGGACCTCCATCGCCCTATCCAATCTATGGATTATGTAATTAGCAATGGCCATTTGGATCTTGATGTTACCGGTCTTCTTCTGGCCCCATGCTTGTAAGGCTGTCGCGGTGTTCCGCATTAACACATCTAACCTTTTGAAAGGGTCCACAATATCCTCCTCGCACACCCATGCATCCTTAACCGCTTGATTAAAGCCCTCCAGTATCGTCCAGTAGAGTTCAAACTGAAATCTTCTCTTTGGGCAGAATGGGGCGAAAGTAGAAAGGTGTAGCGGTGCATGATCAGAAATGTTGGTGGAGAGAGCTAGTAATAGAACGTCTGGGAAGAGCAGATCTGAAAGGTGTCGGGTGGTAGGTGCGACATATGCCAACGGGTGGCTTATCATTGTGGGAGCCAGTAAGACATCGCCGGTGCCTGGAAATGGGATAAGGCGAAGACATGCACGCCGGCGAATCTTACCCAGGTTCGAGGCTCTCCGTGGAGATAACACCCCTAGTCCTGCTCTGCGGGGTCTCCGCATGATCACTAGATCAACACAAGTGGCTACAAGTGGCTCCTTGAGCTGTTTTGCTAGAGGAGGAAGAAGGGCAAGGCTAGCTCTCCTCTTCTCTCTACGTGGTGTCTAAAACTCTCAGAGATCAACCCTTTGCATGGGTGCCCCAGGGGGTTTATATAGGCCTACCCCTAGGGGTACAACGGTAATCCGGCTGGACGTGGGTCCTAACCGTCAGTGTCTGTGTTCGCCGGCTTCTCCGCCGACTGGTGCGTCCCGCCGGCTGCCGGCCTCCTGGCCGACAGGCCGGCCCCACTGCTTGGGGGTCTTGTCGGAGGCTGGTTACTATAGCCTCGCCCCTGATGACGAGGGCTTTGTCGAGGTAAGCATGGCTACAGTGCTGCCGCCTGGCGGGCTTTCACTGTAGCCTTACCTCGTCTTGTCTCCTTAATGATGCACATACTTCAAGGGAGGGAGGTGGCTGGCTATTGGGAGCCGGCTACACCCCAGGCCGACTGGGGGAGGCTTGACCGCCTTCGAGCATCTCTCTGACTGAAGGGGCCCGCCGCCCGCGGGCCGTACTGGCGCCTGTCGTGGGTGGCGTCATGGTCAGCATGGCAACAGTGCCACGCCGGACGGGGGATGGCCGACCCGTACGGCGCACTGTGGCCACGCGTGCTCCGGGATTCGGGGGTGGCAGGCTATACTGTAGCCACGCCCCGTCTCATCACCGTTATGTGGGCGCGGCCCTTGAGGGTGCAGTCTCGGCCGGCTCCTAGGAGTCGATCTTCTTGTGGCCGGCTTCTGGGAGTCGGTCCCCTTGGGGCCGGCTTCCTGGAGTCGGCCATCTTGTGGTTATCTTTAGGAAGGTTTTTGAGGCCGGGTCGCCTTCCAGTAGTCGGCCTGCGAGATAGCCGACCAGGGGAATGCGGCCCTGTGCTTTGGATGCTTGAAGGCTCGATCGGCTTGATAATTTCTTGAAGTGCCAGGGGGAGTCGGTTAGGCTACCCGTGGCCATTTACTCCGACAGTAGTCCCTGAAACTGGTTGGGCTTCGAGGCTGGAAGGAGGACGAGAAGCTCAATCAGCTTCCTATCTTGAAGAGCTAGCAGCTAGGAGCCGGCTTTGGTCAGGTGTGCCATCTTGGGTTTTGAAGTCTGAAGGCGGGAGCCAGCTGGTGCGCACGCCGGGTCGCGGGCCGGCCGCTTGCTGCCCGCGCGCCACGTGGCACCCTCCGGCCGGAAAGGCCTGCCAGCCCACGCGCGTGACGGGACGCCGCTGCAGGCCGGGGCCCACCACTTCCACGCCTAGGCCTAGGTATGGATCTTCTGTGGCCCAAAACGGGCCGCTCGCCTTCCAACGGCAGTTTCCGCACGCCGTTAGGGCGCAATGATCACGAGACGTGGGGGAGTCGGCGCAGTTAATCCCATGTTCCCCCCACGCCTCGCGTCCTCGGCTCCGCCGCAGGAGGCTATAAATAGGGGGAGGAGGGGGAGCGGCAGACGCTCGCACGCTCACCCTCGCTCCGCCATCTTCTTCTTCTTTCTCTTCGTCGCTGCAGCCCCTCGCCGTCGCGCCGTCCCTCTAGTCTTCACACTACCCCGCAACTTCGCCGCCGCGGGGCCGTTGTTTCGTCGTCGCAGCGCCCTCTTTCATCAGCTTCTTGCCGTCATGCAGCACGGCAGGGACTGGGACGGCTCCAACGTCCACGTGGACCACATCGACTTCCTTCGCAAGACGCGGCGGTTGCCCGGCGAGGACCAGGTGCGGGTCCATCTTGCGCCGAAGAAGGAGATCTCGCCGGCGTCGGAGGAAGGCGAGCGGGTAATCTTCCGCTCGCACTTCCTGCGCGGCCTCGGCCTGCATGCGAGTGTCTTCTTCCCCTCCTTCCTCGAATTCTACCAGCTCCAGCCGCACCACCTCACTCCAAACACGGTGGTGCTGCTGTCTGCCTTCGTCAGTCTGTGCGAGGGCTTCCTTGGCGTCCTTCGCACCCTCGAGCTCTGGGGGGAATTCTTCCAATCCAAGCGCGGCACCCGCATGCAGGGCGTGCCGGCTCAGAGCGGCGCCTTCATCGCGGTGCGGAGGCCGGTAGCCGACAACCCCTTCCCTGCCATCACGCTGATCCAGTCGGTGAAGCTCTGGCAGAAATCCTACTTCTACGTGAAGAACGTCGCCCCGCAAGGCGACTTCGTCAACTTGTCGGCTTATATAGCCGGCTCGCCGGCTGGGAGGCGGCCCCAGTGGTCCTATCGGGCCAGAACGCCGTCGCCGGCTGGAGCCGCCGCCGTCGCCCGACTCCGGGTAATGATCCAGTCGAAGGGCCTGACCGGGTCCGACCTGCTGGCCGCCTTCGTGGTGCGCCGGGTGCTCCCGCTCCAAGGCCGCCCTCATTTGATCTGTCAAATGAGCGGCCAACTCGATCCGAGTCGGATGTGCACCAAGAGGATGCCTCACTCCAAGGTAGCTCTCATGGTGAACTACCTCGCGAACTACAAGCTCACCGACGACTGGCAGTTTGGCAAGGAGCCATACTCCCGTGCCCATCCCCCGCCTATGGTAAGTTTTCTTTATCTTCTCTTCTTTACTTTTGTCACCAAGTTTCTCTTGGCCGACTCTGACCAGTCGGTTTGTCTTGGCAGAGCCCTCTCCTTCGGCCAGTGGCCGAGGCAGCGGGGGCGGAGTGCTAATTTCTCCCCGACCGGGTGGCGCATGACTAGGACGACCCCGACTTGGGGGCGGCCGCTATGGACGACAACACCGAGGGGGGAGGCGGCGAAGCAGGCGGCGAAGCGGGCGGCTCCGGGCTTGGAGCCAGCTTCGACGACTGGCCGGATGATGATGAGGCGGAAATCGTCCCACGCCGCCAGCCGGCGTCCGACCATGGCGCGGGCTTGTCTACCACGCTGGCTGCTCGAGGCGGCGCGCAGAAGCGCCGGGCCGCGCCGAGCCTATTCGGCAGTCGGCCGAAGAGGCCCAAGAGCACGGCGGCGGCGACCAAACAGGACGAGGCAGCCGCGAAGGCGGCCCGCTTCCGCAAGGTGGTGAAGCAGCCACAAAAGGTTTCGACGTAAGTGTCAATTCTCTCGCATATTCCTTCTTTTTCGTCGATACTCTTCTTCTAAGTCTTTCTCTTGATTCATCAAATAGGGCTTCGCTCTCTCTTGAGCGAACCGCTGCTGCCTCCGTGGTTGGATCGGCGGGAGGATCCGCAAGCACCCGCCGCGTGGACCCCCGTGCCGAGCTTCAAGCGGCGACGCAGCGGAATGCGCAGGAGGAGCGGGAGGCGGAGGAGCTGAGGGCGGCCGCTGCCAAGGCGGCGCAGGAGATGGCGGAGGAGTCGGCGAAGGCTCAAGCCGACATGGCGGCCATGGTTCAGGCGGAGGCTGCAGCCGCAGAGACAGCGGCCGGGGCCTTGTTTGTCGTCCCCCTGCGCGCCGTGGCGCCCGAGAGCCCGGAGCCCCCGCCGGAGGAAGCCGGTGGCGACCTGCCGGGGATGGAGAGGGAGGAGGACGACGTCGTCGTTCAGGAGAGGGAGGCGGCACCGCCATCGCCGATTGGGGCGGACCGAGGCAGCCGGCCTAACGCGCCGCCCGTGCAGCCGGCTGGAGGCGAGCCGGCTACGAGGACGGACTTGGTGGTCCGGTCGCCATCGCGCCAGCGCGTGGGGAAGGCGACTTCGGCGCCGGACCCACAGAAGGCTGCGGGCTCTAGCTCGTCGGCCCAGGATCTGGAGACGGCCAGCGCTAGCTCGGGGTGGACGCCGGGTGGTGGGACGGCCGTGGTGAACGTGGTGGCGCAAGAAGTCCGGAACCGGCTTCAGTCCCAGGCCACCGTGCTGAGGCAGTACAATCAAGAGTTCCTCGCGACACGGACGGCCATTCGGGTGAGTCTTCCCGCTTTTCTGTTTCTTGATCTTGATTTCTTCCGTGGAGGCGTGTCAGCGCACCCACTGGGTGTAGTCCCCGAGTTCCGAGTCAGCTGCTGAGCAGGCGGCTTGGAACTTCTTAGTAGACTTTGATTGCTTATCTTGTTCTTATTCGCTTCTCTATCCGACTTGCAGGACTACCATAACCTCCGCGCGGCTGCCTTCAACTCCCAGGCTCGGGAGCTGACCCAGAAGACCGCTGATCTAACTGAGAGCCGGAGTGAGTGCTTCATCTTTTATCTCACATGGGGGCGCGTCAGCGCACCCACTGGGTGTAGTCCCCGAGATTCGGGCCGACTGCAGAGCTGTCGGGCCGGATCTTTCCTGGCGACTTCTCTCTTATTGCTTTTTTTTCTTCTTTGCCATATCTGGAGAGGCCAATGCCGACCTGAGGGAGCAGTTGGGTGGGGTCCAGACCGCCCTTCGCGCCAAGGAAGCCGAGTGCAACACCTTGGCCCAGGAGCGTGACCGCTTGGCCAAGAGGCTGGCCGACCAGGAGGAGAGCCATAAGGCGGCTCTGAAGGCGGCGCAGGACAGCGAGGCCGCCCTCCAAGCCGAATATGAGACCGAGGCGGTGGGCTGGGCTGAGGCAAGGCAATCGCTGATCAACGGCTACGGCCAGATCGAAGATTTGGTTGACGGTAGGCTGCCTTCTTTTTCGTTCCTTCGCTTGCCGCCTGCCATTTGGTCCATTTTCTGACTGTGTTTTTTCTCTTCCTTTCTTACTTGTGCAGAGTACTTCCCTGGTTACTCCACTTCCGCCAACCAAATCGTCGAGGCTCACCGCGAGGCGCAAAAGCAGGCTGGTGCTGAGGTCGCGTCGGACGCTCGCCGGTCGCTTGACGAGCAGCTTCTGGCGATCCAAGCCTGCCTCCAGCCGGCTCACCGCATGCTACGCCATCTTCAGTGTGTTGGGGTGCAAGTGCTGGCCGCCCTCTAGCCCGGCGAGGTGGTTCCCCGTACCCCTAGTCGGACTGCCGACTGGCTGGAGGTGGCGGTTGGCCGCTTCGAGGCCTGGAAGGCTTCTGCAGCTCAGTCAGGCGCCAGGCGGGCGCTGGAGTTCGTCAAAGCTTGGTATCCCAAGCTGAGCTTGGACCAGCTGGCCACCTGGCGGCAGGAGGCCGACGAGGAGCTGGAGGCGGTGCGGCCGGATATCATCCAGCGTGCCTCGGCAATCGCCGACTACACCGACACCAGCGCCTTTGCTCCTGAGGTGGATGATGACGGCATTGCTCAGCCGGAGGAATGGTTTGGGCTGAACCAAGCAGATGATGAGGACTCGGCGGAGGAGATCGACTCCAGCGACGAGGGTGAAGAGGAGGAGGGAGAGGATGGTGAAGACACCGTGCCAGACGGTGGAGCGACTGGCCAACCTAAACTTGATCGTGCCTCCAGCAACGAGGCGCGTGCGAGCGCACCGCCTGCAGCCGGCGATGATCAAGCCGAGACTCGCCAGCCGGCCACTCCTCCAGCCGGCACTGCCGCCTCCACTGACCTGCCCGGCATGCCTGTTGCACCTTTAGCCTGATCTGCGGCCTTTACTTTCCTGTTTTGTTACTCTTTGAACAATATTCTGTTAAATTTGCGCAGTTCCATCCACTGGGGGTGTGTTCAAACTATGTTGAATGCCGGCCTTTCGAAGGCCTTTCGCGTAAATATAATCATGCATGTGCTTGGCTTCTGATTGTATTTGCTTTTCATCTTTTTGGCTGTTTCCTTTGTCGCCCTCCCTTGGTCGTCGCCCTCCCAGCCGGACAGCTGCTCTGCAGTCTGTGGCTGGAGAAGTGCTTGGCCGTTTGGGAGGCCAAGTACTCTAGCTTTCTTAGATTGTAGCAAGGTGAATGGGAAGCCGGCCAGCCGGCTGTTCTGACAGCCGGTAGGCGGGGTCGGAGGCCAGCTTGTGTTATATAAGTTCGTTAGTCATTAGCCGTTTTTCGTGTGGGCATCCTTTCCTGCCTTTGACTCTTGCCAGTCGGACAGTCGGCTCTTCGAGCTGCGACTTTCAACAAGAGAGGGCTTGGGTGCCGGCACACTACTTGTCTGACAGCAGGTAGAACTTTAATATAGCTCAAGGTGGCAAGTCCCCGGGCCGACTGGTCGAACCCGGTGCCAGACAGACAATCAAATGTAATAATACATTCATAGGTATGACACTCGTCATACATAGATAAAAGAGGGTAGTCCCCGAGTGCACCTCGGGGGGCCCGTTGTCTTGTACTTAATACAAAAGGTAGTGTCGTACATACTACTTTTAACTGTAAAATCTTCGAAGGAGATTGGCGTTCCATGGTCGTTCCGACTCCTTGCCGGAATCATCTCTCTTGCGTGCCTTCGGCTTCTGTGCATCGATCAGGTAGTAGGAGTCGTTGCCTAGGGCCTTGCTGATGACGAAGGGGCCTTCCCAAGGGGCCGAGAGCTTGTGCTGGCCGGCTGTTCGCTGGATCAGCCGGAGCACAAGATCGCCTTCTTGGAAGGATCTTGGCTTGACCTTCCGGTTGTGGTAACGGCGCAAACCCTGCTGGTACATGGCGGACCGGCTCAGTGCTAACAGCCGGCCCTCTTCCAGCAAGTCAACGCCGTCTTCTCGCGCTTCCTTGGCCTCCGCCTCCGTGTACATGGTGACCCGAGGCGAGTCGAACTCGATGTCAGTTGGAATGATAGCCTCAGCACCATATACAAGGAAGAAAGGGGTGAAGCCGGTTGACTTGTTCGGGGTAGTACGCAGACTCCAGACGATAGCCGGCAGCTCATCGAGCCAGCAGCCGGCCGAACGCTCCAGTGGTACGACCAGTCGGGGCTTGATGCTGGAGAGGATGAGGCCGTTTGCTCGCTCGACTTGGCCATTTGACTTCGGGTGGGCAACGGACGCTAAGTCCAGTCGAATGCCCTGTGTCACGCAGAAACGTGCAAGTGCTCCTTTGGCAAAATTTGCGCCATTGTCGGTGATGATGCTGTGTGGTATGCCATACCGGGTGGTGATATCTGCGATGAATGTCACAGTAGTCGGCCCGTTCAGCTTCTTGATTGGCTTCGCTTCAATCCACTTGGTGAATTTGTCCACGGCGACAAGCAGATGAGTCATGCCGCCGCGCGCCATCTTGAATGGGCCCACCATATCCAACCCCCAGACGGCAAAGGGCCAGGTGAGGGGGATGGTCTTGAGTGCAGAAGCCGGCAGGTGTTGCTTGGAGCTGAAGACTTGGCACCCTTTGCAGCATTTGACTAATTCCTTGGCGTCTTCCAAAGCAGTCGGCCAGAAGAAACCATGGCGGAAAGCTTTGGCGACAAGTGATCTTCAGGCCGCGTGGTGGCCGCACTCGCCTTGGTGGATGTCTTTGAGGATTTCTATGCCCTTCTCTGGCTCGACGCAGCGCTGGAAGACTCCAGTGACGCTGCGCTTAACGAGTACTCTGTTTATTATTGTGTATGCTCCGGCTCAGCGTTTAACTTGTCTTGCCGAGATCTCGTCAGTCGGCAGCTCCCTGTTTACCAGGAAGTTGAGGATGGGTTGGGCCCATGATGGAGTTGTGACTTCTTCTATCGCCAATACGGCTACTGCGACCCGGGTGGGTGGGTTCGGTGGTGAAGAATTGGACTCGGCCACCGCCTGTTGTGTCGTTGCAGTCCTCGAGCCGACTGCTGCAGTCCCAGGGCCGGGTTCTGGAGTCCCCGAGCCGGGTGCGACTACGGCAGTCCCCGGGCCGCCTGCTGGGTTCCCCAAGTCGGATCCGACTGCATCAGGCGCAGGCGGTACGAAGATGGAGTCTGATTCTGGAGATGGCTTGACAGATGGTTTGAGGAGTCATTGGAGGGAGACGCCGGTTGGTATAGCTTGTCGGGTGGAGCCGATCCGTGCTAGGGCATCTGCTTGCTCGTTGTCGGCCCGTGGTACGTGGAGTTGAACTCTAGCTTCGCGGGCTGCTAGTTGGATGGCTTGTGGCTCAAAGGAAGTTGTCCTCCCAGTGAACCTGTAGGGGCGCTCTGGCGACAGACCCCTACCGTAGATGTGCACAGTGGCCCAGTACTGACGGCTTTCACCGTACATGGGTCCTTGGTACACAACATACTCAGGGGGCTCTTCTAACGCGTAGGCACGGCGGGTGAGGTTTGCGAGCACGGTCACAAAACCTCCTAGGTTGGTCGCTGTGGTCTCATTGTGAACAATGGGACCAGGCATCGTGGCTGGGTTTGCGGAAAGAGGCCGTGCGGTGCTGTGGCTAGCGTGCCCTATTTATAGGAAAAGGGGACGGAGTCTTCCTCCACACGCTTGCGATAGAGACGGGTTGGATGTCGGTCACTGGCGCGTGAGCGACGGGCTAGGCTGATAGGTTGGGCACCGTCCGCCGAAAAGGCGTCGGGTCACTGTGGAGCTACCTTACGCGGGAAGCTTGACCGGGGTCAGGCTAAGGTCTGATGGTTTGGGTTAACCTAAGTTTATCGACCTGGCTAAGATAGGATTAGCCAATGGTCAGCCTGGCTCTGATACCAAGTCTGTCACGACCGTTTTTTTGGGATATAAATTCCCAGAAAAACGGCCTGTGTGCTCACCAGCCCCAGGATTACTGTTAGCTGATGAGGTACCAACTTGATACAAGAATTCCAAGCAAGGAACAAAAATATGTAGTACAAGACCATTTAGGCCTGGGAGTACAACACTTGGTTTCTAATGGTTGAGGGCGGAAGCGGTTGGAAACATCTGCGTCTATGGGACTCCATTTCCCACAAGAACAGCTGACCAGGATAACTCCTATCTTCGCGAGGCTGCACACGTCAACAGCGTAGGTTCCGAGGGTGTCACCGCGATACTTACCTCCACGCAAGGCAATCTGGCCAAGACAATAGCCAGGGACAAGCCAGTGAGTACGTTTGAATGTACTCGCAAACATTAAGAACACGGGTATAATATATCCAACATAGTCCAGATTTAATAGACGATCATACATCCGTCACGAAAATATACGAGAAACCATGATGCACACATATGGATAAAAAAATATACCAAAATAAAATACTGGGTGCCAAACGAGTGTCTGAATGACTCCTCGAGCGGAAAATGCAGAAATAATAATACTGGTGCCAAACGAGTGTCTGAATGACTCCTCGAGCAGAAAATGCAGAAATAATAATACTGGTGCCAAACGAGTGTCTGAATGACTCCTCGAGCGGAAAATGCAGAAATAATAATGCCGCAGTCGGGCGTCTGAGCGACACCACATAAAGGGCTTATACAAGGTAAATGAACAACGAGCATGCCGCAGTCGGGCGTCTGAGCGACGCCACAGAAAGGGCTTATAAGAAAATAATCACAGGGAATATCCGGGGGTAGAACCATCCCAGGGATACTCAATAATATGCGAAATATAAATGGTTAGTCCAAAACAATAAAGATCATAATCCAAAGGTGCCATAATCATAAACAAAATTTAATACAGTCGTTTCTCCATCCGAAAAACCGATAACTTAGTCAAGCCGTATCTCCATCCGAATACCGCGACAGAGTTCTAGTGAAATCGTTCTCCATCCGAATAGCGATACAGAGTCCTAGTTAAATCGTTCTCCCTCCGAATACCGATACAGAGTCCTAGTTAAATCGTTCTCCATCTGAATACCGCTACAGATATTCAACTCAGACTGTGGTCTCTACTGAAGAACATGACTATCCGACAGGATATATACTCTGCAGAGGGAGTACCATTTTCCACGAGTAACGGGATTACTCAGTCCCTCGGGACTAATTCCGTCTACGGTCTTTTGATTGAAAACACGCCTGACCTGCACACACCAGCTTAACTCACCAGTGCCTGGAATCACCCACGACACCTGCCAAGCAAAACTCTAAGTGGGGAGGCTACAACCTCGACATAGCATGGGATCACAAAATTTATACCGCGCGCAAACTGGGGAAGCTATCCCCTTCGGCTACAACCGAAAACACCCATGCCCCCGGACCGAATGACAGGCTTTAATCCGTGGCCACGGGACCATCATCACGGCCTCTCTGTACGGTGTGTGCTTTGGAAAGGGGTTGACAACCTACTGAACCATACCCTGTCCCCTGCAGGGACAAGTGGTGGTACCGACAAAAGGAAGCTACTGAACAAGACTCGGTCTACAACCGACTCAGGTGATCCAAGTATCCACCAACAATATTACCACTAGTGAAATAAATCACCACTCCTCGAGCCACACCATGCTATGCCGGGCATACCCGTCTCAACGAGGGATTAGGGACAAGCTCGTGTCTACCCAAGACCACGACTTTCCCGCTTCCTACCGGTGTGCAAGAGAAGCTCACGAGGGCGATCCAAATCCTTAGGGTATCCATTGCTGGCCACAAACAACTCCAAAGTGCACTCATGCACGAGACTACATCGATACATGAACTGTCACATACTCCAAGACAAAAGGTGATGTGATCGTATCCAAACACCACAACAAATATTATGCCAAAGTTCAGAAATGCTTGGCTTCAAGAGTATGCAAAGGATACACTTATTGGAAGCTTTCCTTTTTCCTCCAAAAATCCTATTTTGCAAAATACACAAATACAAATATTTCAAACACAGTACCAAAACCTGTCTCAAATATTTTTGAAATAAATCTTAAAATAAACTAGATGAAATTTGAGAGAGGTAGGAAAAAGAATCAACCCATTTGGAGTTTTATTTTAAAAGTTATAGCCAGTCAAAGTTTGGTCAAATCTGTTTTTAAATAAAACCAGAGAAAGGAAAACGCTTCGAGGGAAATACGCTTACGCAGCAGGGAAAACGCATTCAGGGTTATGCGCCTTCACTTAACCAGAGAGAGGGCGCTGCGCGGGTCACTGACAGTGGGTCCAGAGGGCCCACTGGTCAGGTTTGACCGTTCCTTCCCTCCTTCTCTTCTCTTCTTCCCGACGGGAGCGGGGCTTCGGCGATCGCCGGCGACGAACGGCGGCGCCTCACGGGCATCCAAGGGCGGGGATGGAACGGCTAGACCGAGGCGGTCCTTTAGGTGGTGGTTGGGTCGACGGAGGTGGCAGGAATCGCCGGCGGCGAGCTCCGCGGCGGAGGGAAGCTACGGTGGTGAAGTGACTATTGTGCTCCGGTGGTCTCCGATCGAGTTTGGGCAGCTGGGCAGCTCCGCAAGACTACGGGGAAGCTTCTGGTGGCGCTAGTTGGGCGAAAGGGTGGTCGGCGGCGACGAATCGCGCTGGGGCTTAGCGGCGGCCGAGCTGGCCGGAGTTGAGGGAGACGGCCACTACAGGTCGATCTACTGCTAGGGGAGCTCTACGGGGGAAGTCTGAAGTCGCGTGAGTGCTCGGAGGGGCTCGGGGACCCTTTATATAGCGCTCGAGGCAGGTTCCCGCGGTAGCAGAGGATAGGATCGCCGGCGACAGCCGTTGCTGTAGTTGCAGGGCATCTTGGCGGCGACGAACGCGTTCCGACGAGTGGGAGGATAAGCACGGCCTGTGCTCCGGGGCAGCTGTCGTGCGCTGGTGGCTTGGGCGGCGCCGAACATGGCAGAGGCCACTGCCGACGCCGGCGTGCCGCCAAGGGCGCGGCCAGCGGCGCAGCCGGGCGCCAGAGGGATCGTGGAGCAGGGGGGCGGCTAGTGCGCGGCTCAGCGATGCAGAGGGAGCCAGGGTCGGGTCGCGTCGAGTGCGGCAGTGCGGCGTGTCGGCGAAGTGCGCGCGTGCAAAACGTGCGCTCTGGGCGCGCCCAGAGCACGCACGGCAGGTGCTCGACGGAATGCCAGCGCGGTCTAGAGCGCGAGGGTGGAGCTGGCAAAGCACAGATCGAGGGTAGGGGTGGCTAGGAGCTCAGTGGACAAGGTTGATGAGGCTAGGGTACAAACCCACAATGCAAACCAGAGAGCTTGCCAAATATGACTGTGCACACTAGGTGTTCGACAGAATGCCAAGTGCACCTAGGCAACTCTTGGAGTGGCCAAAATCTCCAGACCAGTGTCTCTTTAGATGCAGGAGATGATGGTGAGATTAGTTTGGCAAAGACAGGAAGTTGATAGTGCAAGTTTTGCAAAACTCCAGTTTTGGGCAGAAAGAAAAGGGGTTTAGAACATGCACTTCAAAACCTCCAATGAGCCCAATCTCCTGGACTTAAGAGTTTGGTAGGGAGGGCTACAAGTAGGAGAAAGCTCAGGGTCACTAGAGCAAAGAAAATTAAGGTTGCAGTACAAATCATCAAATTGGACCAGAATGCAAAAGAGGTTGATCCACTCAAATTTTCCAAAGAACATCATTGGGTTTTTGCTTGAAGATGAATTGTATGCATCCACTGTCATCTCCAAACACTTGGAAGAATTTTTGAAGAAATATTTAAATGGGTTGCAGTGCAAAAGTGCCTACTGGACCAGATTGGAAAAATTGGTATAGAGCTCAAAATCTCCAATGGCCAGAAGGTATCTTTGCATAAAAGTGATGTGGAAACATCACATGACATCCCCAAATTTTGGTGGAATTTTTAAAAGCATTTGTCAAGTGGTTGTAGTGCAAATAGGCCCCAAATGCAAAAGGAATCATTTTAAAGAAAGAAAGCTTTTTTTTTGAATAAATAAATCTTGCAACATTTGAATCCACTGATAAATAATGGTTTTATTATAGAGAGAAATCAAGTCCAACAATACCTTTGAGGGTTTCTCCCACTAGAGGCAAAAATCCAAAATCACAAAAGGTAAAACTTGACAATTGGAAAAGTTTTATTTCCTGGCAATATTTTAATAAACAAAACAAGGCCAAAAAATTTGGGGTGTCACAACACTACCCCCCTTAAGAAAAAAAATCTCGTCCTCGAGATTTGTTAAAAGCTGTAACGATGATGTGCGAATAAAAGGTCTATGCCGGGAAAATGCATATACACGCAGCAATAACTCGGGGAAAAGAAATATCCTTGAAAATATGATGCGAGAGGACAAGTAATTAAAACAAAATTAACAGCAGTAATACTGCTCACACAACATGAACTAAAGAAAGTTGGATCCGTTGCACAAAGATTTTACGAACATGCTGCAACACATAAATACAAGTACTGGGACAATAAATACATCGGAGGCGTTTACAAAGAAAAGGGTAAAGCGACAGGGTCCTGAGAAAACGCTTCTGGCACCGGGGCACACTCCTCTCCTATCGGGGGAAGCGGGTTAACCAGTCGATGAATGCGCCCTTCTTGGTCAGGCCTCAGTGGTCTGCCAATGGCGATCCAAGGATTTAAATCAGCGAGGCTCTCGAGATAACCCATTACTCGCTGAGTTAAACGCTCCTGGGAAATGACGTACTGGGCAAGGTTGGCCAGTACTGGATCTCTCTCAATGCACCCACCGGGGAAAGATGCAACTTCCCCTGGTGCTGCACGACCCGGAAAATAATAGTATCCTCGCTCGCTGGCATAGGGTACCGCGAATCGAAGGCGGGTGAGCGCCTTGTACGCGGCAGCTTCTATGGCCATCTGCGGAGTCGG
Source organism: Aegilops tauschii subsp. strangulata (assembly GCF_002575655.3). NCBI lineage: Eukaryota > Viridiplantae > Streptophyta > Magnoliopsida > Poales > Poaceae > Aegilops > Aegilops tauschii. The sequence goes on from NC_053037.3 coordinate 504,202,355, forward strand.
CATGGATTTCCCCACGAAGGAGACTTCCGTGGGATCTTGGTTTGGGTAGGCGGGAGGGATGTGCACCACTGCCCAATATTTCGAGGTGGAAGGAGTGATCCTCGATTTGAGCAACTCGTACTGGGGTGGACGGGTGGCACTCATAGTACTGCAGGTAAAGTCCCACAATAATTTGACAAAGCTGCCGGGGGTTGCGTCTGGGGTTCTCAGATAAATGCTAGGGGTCGACATGGCAAGGAATGGCTGTGAGTGCTGCGCACAAAGGTGAGGGGTGCTCGGCAAGGTCACGGAGTGGCCTTGTATAGCACCCGGGGCTGGGATATCTACCGGGGTGAAGAGTAACTGACTGCCGATCCTGTGCTCGGGTCAAAGCCACAGATATACACGTCACATAAATGGGACGCATTACTGTGGGAGCCGACGGGGTTGGACTTGGTAGCTGCGCCCGAAAAATAAAAAATGCAATTGTACGCCAACGTACACATGCATAGCTACTACTCCAAAAATAAGAGCGCTCAAACAGACAGCATGCAACAAAAGCGATACAAGGCCACACATTACAAAGCGTAGGAAAACTAAGGCTCGATACAACTCTGAGCGACTTAGTCTACTTCGTTAATGTCCAAGTGGGCTGGCCTTGCGGACGCCGATGCCTCTCCACGGTTCTCACCGTCGGGATTTGCTGGTTGAGGCTGAGGTGCTGCAGGGTCGGGGAGATGGTGATGGCCATCCCGGGGGTTGTTGGCCCAAATCCCGTTGGAATGGGTTTCCAAAAGGCGACGAAGCGCTTCTGGGGTCACCAAAGTGCTCTGGTTGGGGGCTGGCGCAGACCTCAAGGGATCGATCGGGTGTCCGAACAGCACGACTGGGTTGTCGGTGTCGGGCTCCGCTTCTCTCCTCGCCGGGGCTCGGCGAACTAGCTCTCCATGAGCTGCGATCAGATCAAGAGTGACCTGGTCGAACAGTTGCTCTAGTGCGCTTACAAAGCGCACCAGATGCAACAGCGCAGGATCCGCCTCGTGGTCTCCGTTGGCAACTTGGGGCGGCCTACCATACCCGTCACGACTGGGGTAGTAGTGAAACGAGCGACAGTTAACTCTGGGCGACAGGTGCCGGAGTTGAACTATAGCTTCGCGGGCTGCTAGTTGGATGGCTTGTGGCTCAAAGGAAGTTGTCCTCCCAGTGAACCTGTAGGGGCGCTCTGGCGACAGACCCCTACCGTAGATGTGCACAGTGGCCCAGTACTGACGGCTTTCACCGTACATGGGTCCTTGGTACACAACATACTCAGGGGGCTCTTCTAACGCGTAGGCACGGCGGGTGAGGTTTGCGAGCACGGTCACAAAACCTCCTAGGTTGGTCGTTGTGGTCTCATTGTGAACAATGGGACCAGGCATCGTGGCTGGGTTTGCGGAAAGAGGCCGTGCGGTGCTGTGGCTAGCGTGCCCTATTTATAGGAAAAGGGGACGGAGTCTTCCTCCACACGCTTGCGATAGAGACGGGTTGGATGTCGGTCACTGGCGCGTGAGCGACGGGCTAGGCTGATAGGTTGGGCACCGTCCGCCGAAAAGGCGTCGGGTCACTGTGGAGCTACCTTACGCGGGAAGCTTGACCGGGGTCAGGCTAAGGTCTGATGGTTTGGGTTAACCTAAGTTTATCGACCTGGCTAAGATAGGATTAGCCAATGGTCAGCCTGGCTCTGATACCAAGTCTGTCACGACCGTTTTTTTGGGATATAAATTCCCAGAAAAACGGCCTGTGTGCTCACCAGCCCAGGATTACTGTTAGCTGATGAGGTACCAACTTGATACAAGAATTCCAAGCAAGGAACAAAAATATGTAGTACAAGACCATTTAGGCCTGGGAGTACAACACTTGGTTTCTAATGGTTGAGGGCGGAAGCGGTTGGAAACACCTGCGTCTATGGGACTCCATTTCCCACAAGAACAGCTGACCAGGATAACTCCTATCTTCGCGAGGCTGCACACGTCAACAGCGTAGGTTCCGAGGGTGTCACCGCGATGCATACCTCCACGCAAGGCAATCTGGCCAAGACAATAGCCAGGGACAAGCCAGTGAGTACGTTTGAATGTACTCGCAAACATTAAGAACACGGGTATAATATATCCAACATAGTCCAGATTTAATAGACGATCATACATCCGTCACGAAAATATACGAGAAACCATGATGCACACATATGGATAAAAAAATATACCAAAATAAAATACTGGGTGCCAAACGAGTGTCTGAATGACTCCTCGAGCGGAAAATGCAGAAATAATAATACTGGTGCCAAACGAGTGTCTGAATGACTCCTCGAGCGGAAAATGCAGAAATAATAATACTGGTGCCAAACGAGTGTCTGAATGACTCCTCGAGCGGAAAATGCAGAAATAATAATGCCGCAGTCGGGCGTCTGAGCGACACCACATAAAGGGCTTATACAAGGTAAATGAACAACGAGCATGCCGCAGTCGGGCGTCTGAGCGACGCCACAGAAAGGGCTTATAAGAAAATAATCACAGGGAATATCCGGGGTAGAACCATCCCAGGGATACTCAATAATATGCGAAATATAAATGGTTAGTCCAAAACAATAAAGATCATAATCCAAAGGTGCCATAATCATAAACAAAATTTAATACAGTCGTTTCTCCATCCGAAAAACCGATAACTTAGTCAAGCCGTATCTCCATCCGAATACTGCGACAGAGTTCTAGTGAAATCGTTCTCCATCCGAATACCGATACAGAGTCCTAGTTAAATCGTTCTCCCTCTGAATACTGATACAGAGTCCTAGTTAAATCGTTCTCCATCCGAATACCGCTACAGATATTCAACTCAAACTGTGGTCTCTACTCAAGAACATGACTATCCGACAGGATATATCCTCTGCAGAGGGAGTACCATTTTCCACGAGTAACGGGATTACTCAGTCCCTCGGGACTAATTCCGTCTACGGTCTTTTGATTGAAAACACGCCTGACCTGCACACACCAGCTTAACTCACCAGTGCCTGGAATCACCCACGACACCTGCCAAGCAAAACTCTAAGTGGGGAGGCTACAACCTCGACGTAGCATGGGATCACAAAATTTATACCGCGCGCAAACTGGGGAAGCTATCCCCTTCGGCTACAACCGAAAACACCCATGCCCCCGGACCGAATGACAGGCTTTAATCCGTGGCCACGGGACCTTCATCACGGCCTCTCTGTACAGTGTGTGCTTTGGAAAGGGGTTGACAACCTACTGAACCATACCCTGTCCCCTGCAGGGACAAGTGGTGGTACCAACAAAAGGAAGCTACTGAACAAGACTCGGTCTACAACCGACTCAGGTGATCCAAGTATCCACCAACAATATTACCACTAGTGAAATAAATCACCACTCCTCGAGCCACACCATGCTATGCCGGGCATACCCGTCTCAACGAGGGATTAGGGACAAGCTCGTGTCTACCCAAGACCACGACTTTCCCGCTTCCTACCGGTGTGCAAGAGAAGCTCACGAGGGCGATCCAAATCCTTAGGGTATCCATTGCTGGCCACAAACAACTCCAAAGTGCACTCATGCACGAGACTACATCGATACATGAACTGTCACATACTCCAAGACAAAAGGTACTGTGATCGTATCCAAACACCACAACAAATATTATGCCAGAGTTCAGAAATGCTTGCCTTCAAGAGTATGCAAAGGATGCACTTATTGGAAGCTTTCCTTTTTCCTCCAAAAATCCTATTTTGCAAAATACACAAATACAAATATTTCAAACACAGTACCAAAACCTGTCTGAAATATTTTTGAAATAAATCTTAAAATAAACTAGATGAAATTTGAGAGAGGTAGGAAAAAGAATCAACCCATTTGGAGTTTTATTTTAAAAGTTATAGCTAGTCAAACTTTGGTCAAATCTGTTTTTAAATAAAACCAGAGAAAGGAAAACGCTTCGAGGGAAATACGCTTACGCAGCAGGGAAAACGCATTCGGGGTTTTGCGCCTTCACTTAACCAGAGAGAGGGCGCTGCGCGGGTCACTGACAGTGGGTCCAGAGGGCCCACTGGTCAGGTTTGACCGTTCCTTCCCTCCTTCTCTTCTCTTCTTCCCAACGGGAGCGGGGCTCCGGCGATCGCCGGCGACGAACGGCGGCGCCTCACGGGCATCCAAGGGCGGGGATGGAACGGCTAGACCGAGGCGGTCCTTTAGGTGGTGGTTGGGTCGACGGAGGTGGCAGGAATCGCCGGCGGCGAGCTCCGCGGCGGAGGGAAGCTACGGTGGTGAAGTGACTATTGTGCTCCGGTGGTCTCCGATCGAGTTTGGGCAGCTCCGCAAGACTACGGGGAAGCTTCTGGTGGCGCTAGTTGGGCGAAAGGGTGGTCGGCGGCGACGAATCGCGCTGGGGCTTAGCGGCGGCCGAGCTGGCCGGAGTTGAGGGAGACGGCCACTACAGGTCGATCTACTGCTAGGGGAGCTCTACGGGGGAAGTCTGAAGTCGCGTGAGTGCTTGGAGGGGCTCGGGGACCCTTTATATAGCGCTCGAGGCAGGTTCCCGCGGTAGCAGAGGATAGGATCGCCGGCGACAGCCGTTGCTGTAGTTGCAGGGCATCTTGGCGGCGACGAACGCGTTCCGACGAGTGGGAGGATAAGCACGGCCTGTGCTCCGGGGCAGCTGTCGTGCGCTGGTGGCTTGGGCGGCGCCGAACATGGCAGAGGCCACTGCCGACGCCGGCGTGCCGCCAAGGGCGCGGCCAGCGGCGCAGCCAAGCGCCAGAGGGATCGTGGAGCAGGGGGCGGCTAGTGCGCGGCTCAGCGATAAAGAGGGAGCCAGGGTCGGGTCGCGTCGAGTGCGGCAGTGCGGCGTGTCGGCGAAGTGCGCGCGCGTGCAAAACGTGCGCTCTGGGCGCGCCCAGAGCACGCACGGCAGATGCTCGACGGAATGCCAGCGCGGTCTAGAGCGCGAGGGTGGAGCTGGCAAAGCACAGATCGAGGGTAGGGGTGGCTAGGAGCTCAGTGGACAAGGTTGATGAGGCTAGGGTACAAGCCCACAATGCAAACCAGAGAGCTTGCCAAATATGACTGTGCACACTAGGTGTTCGACAGAATGCCAAGTGCACCTAGGCAACTCTTGGAGTGGCCAAAATCTCCAGACCAGTGTCTCTTTAGCTGCAGGAGATGATGGTGAGATTAGTTTGGCAAAGACAGGAAGTTGATAGTGCAAGTTTTGCAAAACTCCAGTTTTGGGCAGAAAGAAAAGGGGTTTAGAACATGCACTTCAAAACCTCCAATGAGCCCAATCTCCTGGACTTAAGAGTTTGGTAGGGAGGGCTACAAGTAGGAGAAAGCTCAGGGTCACTAGAGGAAAGAAAATTAAGGTTGCAGTACAAATCATCAAATTGGACCAGAATGCAAAAGAGGTTGATCCACTCAAATTTTCCAAAGAACATCATTGGGTTTTTGCTTGAAGATGAATTGTATGCATCCACTGTCATCTCCAAACACTTGGAAGAATTTTTGAAGAAATATTTAAATGGGTTGCAGTGCAAAAGTGCCTACTGGACCAGATTGGAAAAATTGGTGTAGAGCTCAAAATCTCCAATGGCCAGAAGGTATCTTTGCATAAAAGTGATGTGGAAACATCACATGACATCCCCAAATTTTGGTGGAATTTTTAAAAGCATTTGTCAAGTGGTTGTAGTGCAAATAGGCCCCAAATGCAAAAGGAATCATTTTAAAGAAAGAAAGCTTTTTTTTGAATAAATAAATCTTGCAACATTTGAATCCACTGATAAATAATGGTTTTATTATAGAGAGAAATCAAGTCCAACAATACCTTTGAGGGTTTCTCCCACTAGAGGCAAAAATCCAAAATCACAAAAGGTAAAACTTGACAATTGGAAAAGTTTTATTTCCTGGCAATATTTTAATAAACAAAACAAGGCCAAAAATTTTGGGGTGTCACAGGAGCCGGCGGTAGGTACTGGGTCTCGGCCCAGTCGACAAGGAAGTCGGCTAATGCTTGGGACTTGATGGCGGTGCGGGGCTGGTAGAAGATCGTGTAAGGAGCCAGCGCAATGGCCCACTTGGCCACCGGATGCATCCCGGCTGCCTATGATCTCGGCGAGCGGGGCAGTACATACGACCGTGATGGGATGCTCTTAAAAGTAGGGCTTCAGCTTCTGGGCAGCAAAGTATACTCCATAGCACATCTTCTGGTAGTGCGGGTAGTTTTGCTTCGAGGTGGACAGTACTTCGCTCAAATAATACACCGGCCTCTGGACTAACTGCGCCCGGCCTTCTTCTGGGCGTTGGACCACAATCACTGTGCTAACCACTCGGCTAGTCGCGACAATGTAAAGGAGCACGGGCTCTTTCTCAGTCGGCGCCGCCAAGATAAGTGGCGTGGTCAGCATCTTATTCAACTCGTGGAAAGCTTGGTCTGCTTGGTCGTTCCACTTGAAGTGGGTGGACTTCTTCATGAGTCGGTACAGGGGGAGAGCCGTCTCTCCTAGCCGGCTGATGAAGCGGTTTAGGGAGGCCAAGCACCCGGTAAACTTCTGGACGTCTCGCAGCTTGGTAGGAATCTCCATTCTCTCTACGTCCTTGATCTTCACTGGGTTGCACTCGATGCCGCGTTCGGAGACCAAAAAGCCTAGAAGCTGGCCGGCTGGTACTCCGAACACGCATTTCTCGGGGTTGAGCTTGATCTGAAACCGGCGCAAGTTGGCAAATGTTTCTCTGAGGTCTTCCAGCAGGGTGCCGCGCTTCTCCGTCTTCACCACAATATCGTCTACATAGATGTGGGCATTTCTGCCGAGTTGCTTGAGGAGGCATTTCTGCATGCAACGCTGAAAAGTGGCACCGGCATTTCTCAAGCCGAATGTCATAGTCAGGTAGCAGAAAGCTCCGAATGGTGTGATGAAGGCGGTCTTCAGGCGGTCGGCTGGATCCAACTTGATCTGATGGTAGCCTGAGTAAGCATCCAAGAAACTCAACAACTCGCATCCGGCTGTGGAGTCTATCACTTGATCGATTCGAGGTAAGGCAAACGGATCTTTGGGGTAGGCTTTGTTGAGCCTGGTGTAATCTATACACATGCGCCATTTATTGTTTTTCTTCAACACCAGGACCGGGTTGGCAAGCCATTCTGGAAAAAACACCTCCATAATGAAGCCGGCTGCCAGAAGCCGGGCTATCTCTTCTCCTACAATCCTTCTCTTTTCCTCCGACAGTCGGCGGAGGGGTTGCTTGACTGGTTTTGCATCTGCTCGGACGTGTAACTTGTGCGCGGCGAAATCCTTCGGAACACCCGGCATGTCCTTTGGGGACCATGCAAAGATGTCTCGATTCTCACGGAGGAAATCGACGAGCTCGCCTTCCTATTTGTTGTCCAGGTTTGCACCAATGACAGCAAACCTCTCCGGGTTCTCCGGATCCAGAGGTATCTTCTTTGTTTCCTTGGCCGGCTGGAAGGAGCCTTGAGCATCATATTCCTTGGGGTAAGGGGACAGGGCCGGCTGCTTGCCGGCCATGGCCATGACTTGGTCCAGCATCTTCTTTTCTTCGGCAATCACGAGGGACTCGGCCAGCCGGCTGCTGGCTATAGCACACTCGGAGGATTTCTTGTAGTCTCCGGCTATGGTGATGATCCCCTTTGAACTCGGCATCTTCATCTTGAGGTAGGCGTAGTGGGGCACAGCCGTGAACTTGGCCAGGGCAGGTCGGCCAAGCAACGCGTGGTAAGGGCTCTCTAGATCCACCACTTCAAACCAGACTGCTTCTTGGCGGAAGTGATCCTTGTCTCTGAAGAGAACATCTATCTTGATCTTGCCGATTGGTGAGCAGGACAGGCCGGGTACAATGCCATGGAACACAGTCCGGCTTGGCATGAGTTGCTTCGTCTTGATGTTCAGCTTCTCCATGGTGTCACGGTACAGTATGTTGATGTTGCTCCCTCCGTCAATCAGAACTCGGGAGAAACGGGCAGCTCGCCTTTCTGTCGCGAGGGTGGCGTCCAATACCAATGCATAAGAGCCGGGAGACGGCATCACCTCTGGGTGATCGGCCCGGCTCCAGCTGATAGGCTTCTCAGACCAATGCATAAACTCTGGGTTGTTGGAGGCGGCCGCGTTGACTTCCTGCTGTTGTCGGCGCCGACTGCATCTGTCTTCAGCTTGGCTTGTGAACACGATGTAGGCGGCATGCTCGTTCGGGAACTCGTCTCGAATGGCTCCGACTGCTGGTCGAGCAGCCGACTGCTGAAGGGCTGGAGGCGGCTGGCCAGCAGGTGGAGGCGGCACCAGTCCCTCGCCTTTGGAGATTCGCGTGAGCCAATGAGACTTCCGAGTCGTATGGTTGGACGGCTTCGCGCCGCTGTGGAACTTGCAGGGGGCATCAAGGGTTTGCTCGTAGGAGAAAGTCGGCTGCCAAGCCGGCCTACCGCCCTTCTACTTCTTGGGCACGGGCCGCTCTTCGGGTTGTTCATCTTCGACTGTGGCTACTTGCCGACTGCTGGAAGGCGGCATAGGGGCCTTGCGCTTGTGGTCGTTCGGGTGCGGGCGTCGGTTGGAATCACCGGCCGGCGTCTTGGGAGCTGAAACGAGCACCTTTCCAGAGGCATCCACTCGAAGCTCAGTCTTCATTGAAGAGTCGGTCGTGGCGTACTTGTCTGTTATGATCAGCAGCTCGTCGAGGGTAGTCGGCTCGTCGTAGAGGAGTCGGTGCTTGAGGAGGGTGCCCTCTCAGCACTCGGCGGTGAAGTACTCTATGGCCTAAACCTCGTGCACCCCTTCGCAGGAGTTGCGGAGCTCGGCCCAACGCGTGAGGTAGTCGCGAGTTGATTCGCTAGGCCCTTGGACGCACAAGGAAAGCTGGCGGGGCTTGGGAGGCCGCTTGTATGTGCTGGTGAAGTTGCGGATGAAGACTTCCGTGAAGTCTAGCCAGCTGTTGACGTTGTAGGGCTTGAGGCTGTTCAACCAGGTGCGTGTCGTGCCTTGAAACATGAGCGGGATGTACTTCACGGCAACGCGCCTCTTGCCGTTTACTATGCTGACTGCGCTGGAGTAGTCGATCAACCAGTCTTCCGGCTTCACGGAGCCGTTGTACTTTGGCATGTCTCTTGGGAGTGAGAACCCTTTGGGGAAGGGCTCGTCGCCGATGCGGGGGCCAAAGCAAGGTGGGCCGACATCATCTTCTTCTTCTAGCGCCAGGGATCGCGCTAGGCGGTCGATCCGATGGCGGGCGTCATTCTCGCCGACTCCTTCGTGGTGGCCTAGTCGGTCGCCGAGAGTCGGATGCGTGACAGGCGGCGGGTGGAATATCTCTCCCCACGAGGCGGGGGAGGAGGCGGATTGCCTTGTCGTTCCACAGCTCGGGGGCGGCCTTCTACGTCGCACTCAATGGTGAGCCGAGTCCGAGTACGGCTAGCAGCCGGCTCCTTGTCTTTTCTTGCGCGGGCGCCGCTTGCAGTCGGCGTCCGGGATGTCGCGCCATGCTCTCGGCGTGGGGGAGGACTTTCAGCGCGGGCGCCGGCTTCATGCCACTCTGCGGCCGCATCGATCAGCTGCTGGATGCGTCTAGTCATGTAGGGGAGCTCGTCGGCACCCAGCCCGTTCAGCTCGTCTACGGCCGCCTGAGCGGCACGTAGGTTCTCGAGTGGCGTGGCGTAGACTGGGCGGTCTGCTCCCAGCATGCTGGCGATGGCCGCGCCGCGCTTATTGACGATGCTGGCTCGGCTCGGACCGCCAGGAGGCGGCGTACCAAAGGCGGCGCGGTCGACTTCGCGCTGGTGAGCCTCAGTGAGGCTTCTCATGGATGCTATCTTCTGGCCCTCCGCAATGAGGGCGAGGCGGCGTGCCTCCAGTGTCTCGGCGTTGGCGTCGGCCGGGATGGGGGCGGACAGGTCGTGTAGCACTGCTAGTAGGGCGTCGTGGGCGTTCTCGCCTGATGCGGCACCATGGCTGATGACCAGCACCTCAGTGACAGTGCTGCCGCCACTATCGGCTCGAGGAAGAGGGTCGTCGATGATCACCACGTTTGTGGGGAAGGCGTCAAGCGATGCCGTGTCGGAGTCGACAAGCATCGGGTCGGTGGAGCCGACCGACTCCAAAACCACAGCAGGCTCGCTGGAGACGTGAAGCTGGTCGAGGAGGCGGACGAGGCGGCTCTCGGGGCAGTCTGTGCCCGCGTCGGACGCAGGCTCGTCGGAGATGCAAGCCTCGCCAAGAAGATTGGCGAGACAGCTCCCCGCGCAGGCATCGTCGGTGCCTTGCACCGCGTCGGGGCAAGTGCCATCGGGCGTCCTGGGCTGGCTACGCTCGCTGGGAAGGAAATGGGTTCCCGTCCAGAACAGGTCTCCGGACGACGATGCACCTGGCCCCACGGTGGGCACCAAATGTCGGGTGGTAGGTGCGACATATGCCAACGGGTGGCTTATCATTGTGGGAGCCAGTAAGACATCGCCGGTGCCTGGAAATGGGATAAGGCGAAGACATGCACGGCGGCGAATCTTACCCAGGTTCGGGGCTCTCCGTGGAGATAACACCCCTAGTCCTGCTCTGCGGGGTCTCCGCATGATCACTAGATAAAGACAAGTGGCTACAAGTGGCTCCTTGAGCTGTTTTGCTAGAGGAGGAAGAAGGGCAAGGCTAGCTCTCCTCTTCTCTCTACGTGGTGTCTAAAACTCTCAGAGATCAACCCTTTGCATGGGAGCCCCGGGAGGTTTATATAGGCCTACCCCCCAGGGGTACAATGGTAATCCGGCTGGACGCGGGTCCTAACCGTCAGTGTATGTGTTCGCCGGCTTCTCCGCCGACCGCTGGGGCCCGCCGACTGGTGGGTCCCGCCGGCTGCCGGCCTCCTGGCCGACAGGCCGGCCCCACCGCCTGGGGGTCTTGTTGGAGGCTGGTTACTGTAGCCTCGCCCCTGATGACGAGGGCTTCGTTGAGGTAAGCATGGCTACAGTGTCGCCGCCTGGCGGGCTTTTACTGTAGCCTTACCTCGTCTTGTCTCCTTAATGATGCACATACTTCGAGGGAGGGAGGTGGCCGGCTATTGGGAGCCGGCTACGCCCCAGGCCGACTGGGGGAGGCTTGACTGCCTTCGAGCATCTCTCTGACTGAAGGGGCCCGCCGCCCGTGGGCCGTACTGGCGCCTATCGTGGGTGGCGTCATGGTCAACATGGCAATAGTGCCACGCCGAGCGGGGGATGGCCGACCCGTACGGCGCACTGTGGCCACGCGTGCTCCGGGATTCGGGGGTGGCAGGCTGTACTGTAGCCACACCCCGTCTCATCACCGTTATGTGGGCGCGGCCCTTGAGGGTGCAGTCTCGGTCGGCTCCTGGGAGTCGATCTTCTTGTGGCCGGCTTCTGGGAGTCGGTCCCCTTGGGGCCGGCTTCCTGGAGTCGGCCATCTTGTGGTTATCTTCGGGGAGGTTTTTGAGGCTGGGTCGCCTTCCGGTAGTCGGCCTGCGAGATAGGCGACCAGGGGAAGGCGGCCCTGTGCTTTGGATGCTTGAAGGCTCGATTGGCTTGATAATTTCTTGAAGTGCCAGGGGGAGTCGGTTAGGCTACCCGTGGCCATTTACTCCGACAAAAGGATCGAGAAGAGCTGTCTAGAGGGGGCTGATTAGACCCTCAACAAAGAAAAGTAGCAGTTTTTAAGTTACTCAAGTTCAGGTGGAGTTTTAGCACATGTTTAAACATTCACAATACATTTCAAGCAAGCATGGCAAGAGTATATGAGCAGCGGATTGTAAAGCATGCAAGTTGCAAGAAAGTAAAGGGATGGGATTGGAGTGTGCAAACGCAATTGGACACACTGAGATTTTTGGCGTGGTTCCGATAGGTGGTGCTATCTTACATCCACGTTGGTGGAGACTTCAACCCACGAAGGGTAATGGTTGCACGAGTCCACGAAGGGTAACGGTTGCACGAGTCCACGGAGGGCTCCACCCACGAAGGGTCCACGAAGAAGCAACCTTGTCTATCCCACCAAGGCCATCGCCCACGTAGGACTTGCCTCACTTGGGTAGATCTTCACGAAGTAGGCGATCTCCTTGCCCTTACAAACTCGTTGGTTCAACTCCACAATCTTGACGGAGGCTCCCAAGTGACACCTAACCAATCTAGGAGACACCACTCTCCAAAAGGTAATATATGGTGTGTTGATGATGAACTCCTTGCTCTTGTGCTTCAAATGATAGTCTCCCCAACACTCAACTCTCTCTCACAGATTTGGATATGGTGGAAAGATGATTTCAATGGAAAGCAACTTGGGGAAGGCTAGAGATCAAGATTCTTGTGGTTGGATTGGAATGTCTTGGTCTCAACACATGAGTAGGTGGTTCTTTCTCAGAAAATGAATGCTGGAAGTGTAGGCACGTTCTGATGGCTCTCTCCCCGAATGGAGAATGGGTGGAGGGGTATATATAGCCTCCACACAAAATCTAGTCGTTACACACAATTTACCAAACTCGGTGGGACTGAATAGTGAAACTCGGTCAGACCGGTATGGTTCAAAATGTGAACGTTAGAGTTTTCGGTGGGACCTATGTGCTAGGGTTAGGGTAAAAGCTCAACTCGGTTTGACCGATTACACAAACTCGGTGGGACCGATTTTGGTAATGAGCAAAGAGAGAGTTGGTCAGGCAAACTCAGTGGGACTGAGTGCATATCTCGGTGGGACCGACATAATTGCAATAGGCAACAGAGAGTTTGCAAGCCCATCTCGGTGAGACCGAGATCCCATCGGTGAGACCGAATGGATTAGGGTTTCTAGCAATGGCTATGTCAAGTGAACTCGGTGGCGCCGGATAGATCAAATCGGTCGGGCCGAGTTTGACTTTAGGTTTAGGACATATGTGGAAATGAGAAAGTGGTTGAGGGCTTTGGAGCATATCACTAAGCACTTTGAGCAAGCAAGCCATTAAGCAACACCTCATCCCCTTTTAATAGTATTGGCTTTCCTATGGACTCAATGTGATCTTGGATCACTAAAATAGAAATGTAGAGTCTTGAGATTTTGCCAATATTTGTCCTTAGCTTCTTGAAGGGGTTCCACATCCTCTTGTCCATGCCACGCCTTTTTTGAACTTTCTGAAATATACTAGATGAAAATATTAGTCCAACAAGATATATGTTGACATTAATTACTAAAATCACCCAGGGAGCACTTGTGCTTTCAATCTCCCCCTTTTTGGTAATTGATGACAACATACATCAAATCTTCAGAGAAAGATATGAAGAATAACAAGTACAGGTTTGGAAAGACATGTAACATGCATATGCTCCCCCTACATGTATGCAATCATGTAAATATGGAATGTAAGATCATCTGAATGCATAAGCATGATAGAGCAGGAAATGAGTTACATGTATCTTGCCTATATGCATAAGAGTAAATGATGTAGATATAGGAAATGTACCTTCATGTTCATGAGTCCTTCTTGCAAACAATATGTACAGTAGCAAGAAATCATCATGCACATGAATGTGATGCATATACTTACCTTGTGGTCTTGAGCTGGCTTTGGAAGAGATGAACCGGAGTAAACAAGGTTAGATAACACATGAACACCTACTAAACAAATCAAGTTGAGAAAACCACAAGAGTACCAAGATTGGGATGACATGTAGTGAGTGAGTACTTGGTACTCTATCGGATATAGACATGTCCCCAAAGAGTAAAGATATGCAATGAATTCCAAAGATTTTCTTCCCTTGGAACTGAGCTCTCTCCCCCTGAATCTGATATTGGATAATGGGAGTAGATAGGGAAAAGAAAATCAGAGCAAAACAATCATAACACATACTAACATGTCTTTCCCCTCTTGAAGACATGTGACTTCTCTCCTCTATGGATAATAAGCATCTGGAGAAGCTTAAGGTGTGCATTCCCTCTTATGTGATAAGCTTTGATGTGTTCTCTCTCCCCCTTTGACATCAATTTCCAAGAAGGGATCTTCTGGAGCATGAGTCAATTAGGTTTGGTCCTTGAGTCACATTATAAAGCCACATGTAATATAAGATGCTGGTAGAGGACAAGTATCATTGAGTGGAGCTGGAACAGATATGCAGGATGCAAATGGCAAAATGTTCTCAGTATTGAAATCGGTAAGGCCGATTTGTTTTCATTGGTGACACCGAGTTGGCAGTGTCAGAGATGGTGCATATTGGTCAGACCAGGTTTGTCCTTATAGGTTGAACCGATGAACAATCTATAATGTAGCATTCCAGTTCGGTCTAGCCGAGAGGCAGAAATCGGTGTGACCGAGTTAAATACAGAGCGAGAGAGAGAGAGAGAGATAATTGTCATCTTAGCTCACTAGGAAAATAAGATCTCACAAAGATTTGCAAGGAATTAACTGAAGGATTTGCAATGAATTGGATGCAGGGAATGCAGAACATAAAAAAAGAAAAAAAAAGAAATCTAGATGAAGTGAAAGGGAAACATGCTAGGCACAAATGCAAGAACACAAAGAAACACTAGAGAACTTCATCTAGAGAGGGTCGGTGACAAAGTCACCAATGTTAGAGTATATTGACTGAGGAGTCAAGTGAGAACACTTGATCGTAGGTCATACTCATCGTTTAAGCTCAAAATGGGGTGACCATTTTTTGTTTAAGCACTTTGATGTATTCACATCTTGTTGAGCTGCTTTGACCCATGTATTGGGGTAAAGCTTCTCTAAGATGGAATGACATACCTTGGGTGGTGGTGTTGATCTTGGTCCTGTAGTTGAACTTGTGTAGGATGCTCAAGGTTGATCTAGCTCATCAATGGTTGGGAGCACCACATGTAGTTTGAGTTCATCTACCTACATGGGTTAGTCTTGCAAGGAAGAGCACTTGTGTATCCAAAGTGACAATCATAAAATTTGATACCAAATGAAATTTGATATATAGGAATTGCCAAAGGATATGTTTAAAGGATTCATGCTTCCTTGTCTTCAACCACCATATTGTAGAGACTTGGTGATGTAGAGATTGCTCAAGATGTGAGTGAGTATTTGAGCTCATCCAAGTACCTACAAGGATTAGATAGCATGCAAGGGTGCAAGTATAGATCCAAGACATATGATCATCATCATAAGAGAAATATTAAGGATTAGTCAAGGGCTCATGCCTTGCATGCATCCAAATGGAGTGTCTACTCCAAGTTTGAGGCATCAATGATGTTCAATTCACCTCTCAAACGGCAAAATACTTTCTCATCAAGCGGTTTGCGAATATATCCGCCAATTGCTTATCGGTACAAACATGCTTAAGATCAATGTCTCCTTTAGCAACATGATCTCGAATGAAATGATGACGAACTTCAATATGCTTAGTTCGAGAGTGTTGCACGGGATTGTGAGCAATCTTAATAGCACTTTCAACATCACAAAGCAATGGAACATGTTTCACATATATCCCATGATCTTTAAGAGTTTGGGTCATCCAAAGTAATTGAGCACAACATGAACTGGCGGCAATGTATTCCGCTTTGGCGGTAGATAAGGATACCAAGTTTTGTTTCTTGGAGGACCAAGACACAAGAGATCTACCAAGAAATTGATAAGTACCCGAAGTGGACTTTCTATCAACCTTGTCACCGGCATAGTCCGAGTCAGAGTAGCCAACAAGATCAAAAGAAGACCTCTTAGGATACCAAATGCCAAAATTAGGTGTATGAATTAAGTATCTCACTATCCTTTTTACAGCCTTAAGATGACATTCTTTTGGGGATGCTTGATATCGTGCACACATGCACACACTTAGCATAATATCGGGACGGGAGGCACATAGATATAACAATGAACCAATCATAGAGCGATAGACCTTTTGGTCAACCGGTTTGCCATCCTTAGTCAAGTCAAGATGTCCACTAGTAGGCATGGGTGTTTTCATACCTTTGATTTCTTGTATGTTGAACTTCTTGAATAAGTCCTTGGTATACTTTGTTTGAGAAACAAAGGTACCTTCCTTAGTTTGCTTGATTTGCAAACCAAGAAAGAACTTGAGTTCACACATCATAGACATCTCAAACTTCTTGGACATTAGCCTTCCAAACTTTTCACTAAAATGAGGGTTAGTCAAACCAAATATGATATCATCAACATAAATTTGGTATACAAATAATTCTCCATTAACGCTTTTAGTAAAAAGAGTGGAATCAATTTTTCCAATCTCAAAGCCTTTTTCAATAAGGAACTTGGTCAAGCATTTATACCACGCTCTAGGAGCTTGTTTAAGACCATAAAGAGCTTTGTGAAGTTTGTAAACATAGTCGGGTTTCTTAGGATTAACGAAGCCGGGGGGTCATTTAACATAAACTTCCTCATCAATTTCACCATTTATAAAAGCACTTTTAATGTCCATTTGATATAATGTGATATCATGATGATTGGCATAAGCAAGTAAGATGCGTATAGACTCAAGTCTAGCAATGGGGGCATATGTCTCACCATAGTCCATACCTTCGACTTGAGTGTATCCTTGGGCGACGAGACGGGCCTTGTTGCGTACAACTTGTCCATCTTCATCTTGCTTATTCTGAAACACCCATTTGGTATCAATGACATTTTGGTTGTTGTCCAGCTTTTCTATCAATCTCCATACTTGGTTCCTCTTAAAGTTGTGTAGCTCTTCATGCACAGCGTTCACTGTGTCTGGATCATCAAGCGCTTCTTCAACCTTCATAGGTTCAATGCTAGAGATGAACGAATAATGTTCACGGAAATTAGCCAAACGAGTTTTAGAGCGAGTGATTCTCCCGGTTTGAATATCGTCAAAGATTTGTTCGATGGGATGGTCTCTTGAGACTCTTGCTCTAACTTGAGAGAGCTTTTGTTTGGGTCGGGGTGGAACATCTTCTTCATCATCTTGGTCTTCCTCTTGGCCTTCTTCATTGTTGGTTTGTTGTTCTCTGGTGAAGGTGGAGAAGGAGGTTGATGAGGTTCATCTTGGTGTACTTCCTCATTTTCTTCATCTTGGAGTGTCCCACTTGTGGATGCCTCCGAGTCAACTCTTGGTTCACCTTGTAGTGAGGTAGAAGCTTCCACTTGGATGGACGAGGTACTCTCCTTCACTTCCGTTGGGCGTATCTTGCCAATAGACAAGTCTTGGATTGCTTCCGAAGGGTCTTTGTCTCCTACATCAATTGGCAATTGCTCTACTTGCGAGCCGTTAGATTCATCAAACTTCACATCTACCATCTCTTCAACCTTTCGGGTGAAATTGTTGTAGACACGGTAAGTGTGAGAGTTTGAGCCATAACCAAGTAGGAAACCCTCATGAGATTTAGGAGCAAATTTAGAACGACGATGCTTATCAAGAATGTAGCACTTTGAGCCGAATAATCGAAAGTATCCAACTTCGGGTTTGTTACTGGTGATAAGCTCGTATGCCATCTTGCCGAGTAGCTTGTGAAGATATAGATGATTTGTTGCATGACAAGCTGTCTCAACTACTTCCGCCCAAAAGTGTTTTGGCATCTTGTACTCATCAAGCATCATTCTCGCCATCTCAATAAGAGTCTAGTTCTTCCTCTCAACAACTCCATTTTGTTGAGGTGTGTACGTAGTCGAGAACTCATGTGAAATCCCTTCTTCATCAAGAAAGGTGTCCACATTTGCGTTCTTGAACTCCATTCTGTTGTCGCTGCGAACCTTCTTGATCTTCACTTCAAATTGAGTTTGGGACTTCCTAGCAAAGTTTTTGAAGATCTTTTGGACCTACGATTTATCATCAAGAAATACTAAACCAAACGAGTTTCCACCGAGACTTTTATAGGCGTTTGGACCAAATAGATCCATATGAAGTAGCTCGAGCGGTCTTCTCGTGGTTATGATGTTCTTCACGGGGTGGCTTCCTCCAACCTGTTTTCCTGCTTGACAAGTACTGCACAATCTATCCTTGTCGAATATAACATCTTTCACTCCAAGAATATGATCACCTTTAATAAGCTTATCAAGATTTTGCATGCCCACATGACCTAACCTTCTATGCCACAACCAACCTTCAAAAGATTTAGCAATTAAGCAAGTTCTAGGTTGAGCCTTTTTAGTGAAATCAACAATGTATAGATCACCTCTACGTATACCGGTAAAGACCATTTTATGATTATCTCTTCGAAACACTTGGCAATCTACTTCAGTAAATAGGACATTGAATCCAAAGTCAGCTAGTCTAGATACGGAAAGTAAATTATAGCCAAGAGATTCAACAAGCATAACATTTTGGATGGAGCTGTCATGTGAGATGGCCACCTTACCAAGGCCAACCACCTTACCCTTTGAGTTATCACCAAAAGTGACATACTTTCGAGGGCCGTCATTTTCAGCAAGCTCACGAAACATATCCTTGTCTTCGGTCATGTGATTGGTACATCCACTATCAAGAACCCATTCCTTTCCTCCAGCCATGTAAAGCGAAGGTTAGCCATAAGACCAAAGTGTCTCATAGACTCATCGAGATCAAAGTCACTATCATCATCCTCATCATAGTATCCATGTTCAACATCGTCTAGTGATTGATCATCACCTAGAGAGAGTGATTCATTAGCTTTATGATCATGACAATGTTCATCCTTATGAATTCTAATGACTTCCGAGATGATATTACTAATGATTCCAACATCTCCTTTGGCACGCATAAGGTCACGAAGCTCAAATAAACAATCACCAAACTTAGGATCTTTAGGATTCATCTTATTAAAGCAATGGACTTTTGAAGTATCATATCTAGATTTTGCAAGCAATAGTTTGGAAATCGTTCCTCAAGAAATCTCCATATGGTGTAAGCACAATCAAGAGTAGGCAAGCAAACAATCAAATTTCTAGGCAAACCTCTAGTAATAAGGTTGACAGTTCTAAGATTGCGGATCATGTCAAGAGACTCATCAGGGGCAGGATGCAAAGGGTCAACAAGGGGTGCACACGGGCTAGTAATGTACTTGTTCAAATGATATTCATTGAAAATATCAAGCATCTCATTTTTCCAAGCATGAAAGAACTCCCCATCAAGCATAGGCACTCTACGTCTAAAACTCCCCATCGTAGACTCATCCATCTTCCTCCAATGGCGATTAAACCAAAGCAATGGAGACCAAAGCTCTGATACCAATTGAAAGGATCGAGAAGAGGTGTCTACAGGGGGGTGATTAGACCCTCAATAAAGAAAAGTAGTAATTTTTAAGTTCTTCAAGTTAAGGTGGAGTTTTAGCACAAGTTTAAATATTCACAATACATTTCAAGCAAACATGGCAAGAGTTATGAGCACCAGATAGTAATGCATGCAAGTTGCAAGAAAGTAATAGGATGGGAATGGAGTGTGAAAACGCAATTGGAGACACTGAGATTTTTGGCGTGGTTCCGATAGGTGGTGCTATCGTACATCCACGTTGTGGAGACTTGAACCGATGAAGGGTAACGGTTGCGTGAGTCCATGGAGGGATCCACCCACGAAGGGTACACGAAGAAGCAACCTTGTCTATCCCACCATGGCCATCGCCCACGAAGGACATGCCTCACTTGGGTAGATCTTCATGAAGTAGGCAATCTCCTTGCCCTTACAAACTCCTTGGTTCAACTCCACAATCTTGACGGAGGCTCCCAAGTGACACCTAACCAATCTAGGAGACACCACTCTCCAAAAGGTAATAGATGGTGTGTTGATGATGAACTCCTTGCTCTTGTGCTTCAAATGATAGTCTCCCCAACACTCAACTCTCTCTCACACAGATTTGGATATGGTGGAAAGATGATTCAGTGGAAAGCAACTTGGGGAAGGCTAGAGATCAAGATTCTTGTGGTTGGATTGGAATGTCTTGGTCTCAACACATGAGTAGGTGGTTCTCTCTCAGAAAATGAATGCTACAAGTGTAGGCACATTCTGATGGCTCTCTCCCCGAATGGAGAATGGGTGGAGGGGTATATATAGCCTCCACACAAAATCTAGCCGTTACACACAATTTACCAAACTCGGTGGGACCGAATAGTGAAACTCGGTCAGACCAATATGGTTCAAAATGTGAACGTTAGATTTTTTGGTGGGACCGATATGATCAACTCGGTGGGACCGATGTGCTAGGGTTAGGGTAAAATCTCAACTCGATTTGACCGATTACACAAACTCGGTGGGACCGATTTTGGTAATAAGCAAACAAAGAGTTGGTCACGCGAACTCGGTGGGACCTACTGCATATCTCGGTGGGACCGAAATAATTGCAACAGTCAAGAGAGAGTTTGCAAGCCCATCTCGGTGAGACCGACATCCCATCGGTGAGACAAAATTGATTAGGGTTTCTGGTGTGGCTATGTCAAGTGAACTCGGTGGCGCCGGATAGATCAAATTGGTGGGGCCGAGTTTGACTTTAGGTTTAGGACATATGTGGAAATGATAAAGTGGTTGAGGGCTTTGGAGCATATCACTAAGCACTTCGAGCAAGCAAGCCATTAAGCAACACATCATCCCCTTTTAATAGTATTGGCTTTCCTATGGACTCAATGTGATCTTGGATCACTAAAATAGAAATGTAGAGTCTTGAGCTTTTGCCAATCTTTGTCCTTAGCTTATTGAAGGGGTTCCACATCCTCTTGTCCATCCATGCCTTTGTTGAACTTTCTGAAATATACTAGATGAAAAATATTAGTCCAACAAGAGATATGTTGACATTAATTAACAAAATCACCCAGGAAGCACTTGTGCTTTCAAGCTCCCAGTCAATGGACACCAACACCTGATCGATCTTGGTCATCACCAAATGTTCCCTCTCTTTTGTCCACGTGAAGCGCCTACCCTGCATATAGAGCTCTTTAAGCTCATTATTGTCCACGAACTCCTTGAACCTCTGCATCATGCGCCTATTGAGATTAGAGTTGCTTTTCTCGTCCACTCTCAAAATCATGTTAAAGTCTCCAATGACCATCCATTCACCTGGACATAGAGCCCTTCTATTGTGCAGGTCCACCAAGAATTGCGTCTTCTGCTCATCCCCTTGGGGTCCATAGACCGCCGACAGCCACCATTTCAAGCCATCTTTGTTGCACACAAGCCCCGTAAGGAAGTAGGTGTCGCATGCAATGTTGCTAATCTCCATGTAGGAGTTGTCCCACCCAAAAAGAATACTACCCCTCGTGTTCGAAGCCAGAAAATAAGCATACCCATCAAAGGATGGTCCGATGCATTGCATTACAGTGAACACATCAATTACATCAAGTTTCGTCTCTTGAAGACACAGAAGGTTAACTTTGGCTGCCATGACAAACTCTCTCACCGCATTTTTCTTGGCTGGGCTGTTGAGCCCCCTCACATTCTAGCAAAGCACTTGCGGGTTCCAATCCATGGAAACCTAGGGCTCGACCACCACCCGATGATGCCGATCAAGCCGTGCCGACCACCACCGTGTTGACTGGGTTCAGCTCCCCAGCCGGAGGCACCTCCTTGCCAAAGAGCGCTGCAATCACACAGATGTGCTGCTCTCACAACGGGGAGTTGAACAACTCAGCCAGCTCCGCAACATTATCATCGTTTCCCTCCAGGTCCTCTGCGACGATCCTAAGAGCTCTCATGAGAACATTCTTCGCTTGTGTGGTCTTGGACTTGCTAGTTGAGGCCCTCTTGGAACCTCTAGTCATGCAACGCAGCGTGAATGGCTCAGCCTCCGGGCGCAAGCTAGATTGAACCTCCATAAGCAAAGGCGGCGCCAACTTCTTTACCGATGCGTTGCAGAACCACTTTAGTTTGCCAAAGGCAATCGCCTCCTGCGGAGTCATACCCCCATTAGTAGTCGGGGTCGCCTGTTGCATGGCCAAATCCACGTCCGGAATAGCCAAAAACTAGTTCTGTCCTTGACGGCACGCCACTTGTCCCTGCACGTCCTCACATGCGGGAGCAACCTCCCCAATCATTGGTGGGCCCTCCTCTAGTCTCGGGACAACCTGGCCGGGAGCGCTTACCATAGCACGCACCACGAGATCCCCAGCCAACTCCAGATTCGCTCCCACCGAAGATGCTTCCACCTGCCCTGGATCCATTGTGCCGAAACCCACCGTGCCTTCGAAGAGAACCTGGGCTCCATCCAGGCCGCAGGGAGCCCCCTCTCCGCACGCCGGCACAAACTGATCCGCCACATGGGCGGCACCCGCGCACGAACCGACAGCCTTGGAGATAAGGACAGTATGAACCTCCACCTGCCCCGTAACCACGCTCACCACCTCTGGGTTGCCGCCACTATGAAACTTGGCGGGCCTGCCACTACTGTCTCCCACGATGGAACTGCCACGGGGTCCACCTTCGACAACTGACCGTTAGTCCCATCCATCCCCAGCTCTATAGGAAGACTGGCTGGCTCCTGGGCAATAATTGGCCCGGTCCTGGTCTGCTCCAGCGACGAAGCTGGCCGCGCCAACTGGTTGCCCGCTGGCCTCGGGTCCCGCCTCAGCGGCTCCCTAGATCTGGCGCTCGCCGGATTTGAAATTCGAGCTACAACCGACCCGGTCTCATCCACCATCCCAACAGAACCACCTAACCGGTCAAAAGCCGATCTCCTACGCGTCAGCCTCTCCTGAACTGTGGCCGTGGGCCCGCGACCCCACCCCACTTGCAGCGGGGCCATGGGGGGAATCTTCCATGCCTCCGAATCCCGGCCATCAGCCACCACGCCGGCGTAGGTCCGGCCGCCCCCAACATCACCGTGTTCGCCCGTGTTATCACTACGAGAGTCACGCACCCCGAACTGCCAACCGAGGCGACGAGTGCTGGCACCACCGCCCATGTCCAGCTGCCAATCTAGCAAGCCGCTCTGACCGCTGTCCGACGACGCGCCACCGAGGAACCATCGCTCTTCGGCCTCAGGGAAGGAAGTGACCGAGTCCAGATGGATAAGCACCTTGTGCTGGAGGGTCTTGGGCTGGAAAACGCCATGCTGCTCCTCAGGCTCCGGCACCGCCAGCCACCGGCGAGTGGGGATAAACTCCGGGTCCGCCGTCCACGCAAGCAGCTTGAAAGACGCCACGTCCGCCCGCGAAGAGGTCTCCGGCGCCACGGACTCGATGAAAAATGAGCCGCCTAGCAACTTCTCGACCACCTCGAGCTCCCATGCATGCGGAGGAATCCCTTCCAGCTCCAAGGAAACCTTGGTCCTCAGCGCCGCAAACACCGCCTGATTCTGATGGATCCATTGCCTAAATGAGAGACGCTGAGCTTGGAACTCTAACACTGGCCTCAGCCCCATGCGAATGCGGTCCTCCTTCCTTGCAAACACCACTAGGAAGTCCTCCGGCATGAAACGATGAACCGACACTCTGTCCGCAGTGATCCCCATCCTGACTTGCAGCGCCTGCATCACCAACTCTGGCAAAAGCTCCGATCCGTCGCCGCCCACATACACCACCATGGCATGCTGCAGCCTGCCCTCCAGCTCCGCCATCGCCCTAGTCCTTCTGACGACACACAGATCCGCATGCGCCATCTCCCGGTCCTCCTCCACCACCAGACGGGGGAACGCCAGCAGGGGCCAGACCGGCGGGGCCGCGGTGCACGCCAGAGGCGGAGGGGGAGGGGGAGGAGACCGCCACGCCGACACACCTTGCCAGGACGAACCCGGCCCCTCCGCCCCACCGGGCACCGCCGACCGACAAGCCACCTTTGGCCGCAGCCTCCTGCCGGAGCTCCTCGACTGGCGACGGGCTGCGAGGATGCTTGCACTGGTTAGCTAGCTACATGACCGGCCGCCCCACAGCGAAAGCACACCACCTCGTTCGTGCAGTCCTTCAAGAAGTGGCCTTTGGCAAAGCACCTAAAGCACTTGTCCCGCATCTCCGGGGAGACCTCCTTGCGAGCCGGTGAGGGGCGACGCGGCGCGAGCTCCGGCTGATCGAGACTGCGGCGGCGCTTCCAGAGAGACCGCTTCAAGGCAGGGGCCTCCTGCCAGGGCACGATCCGCCGGGTCGAGACCACCTCGGCCCCCACCGCCGACGGCCCAAACAGTACCTCGGCCGCAGCCGAGCCCTCCAACGCCGACGAGAGACCGAGACCCGCCACCAGCCGCTCCCCATGGAACGACGAGGTGACGGAGCGAGGACTGACGGCCATGGAGCAACCTGCGGGAGGGCAGGCGGCCAGGAGAGACACACCGCATGCGAGAGGAGAAGGGAGGGTGGCCGCCGTAGCTGGAGCAGCTAGCGGCGGGAGGGTGGACGCCGACGTCGAAGTAACGCACGGCGGGGAGGCAGAGGGAGCGCTAGGCAGATGGGATGTTTTATTAAGACTTACTCCCTCCGTCCGCGAATAAGTGTACATCTAGCTTTTGTCCTAAGTCAAAGTTTTGAAACTTTGACCAACTTTATAGGAAAAAGTAGCAGCATTTATGTCACTAATTTAGTATCACCAGATTCGTTTTGAAATGTATTTTCATAATATATCAATTTGATGTTATATATACCACTACTCTTTTCTAAAAAGTTGATCAAAATTATAAAATTTTGACTTAGGGCAAATGGTAGAAGTGCACTTATTCGCGGACGGAGGGAGTAATAACACCAAATAATCTTTGGTTTGCTATGCCTGTCATCATCGAGTACTTTCTTCGACTCTTTCCACATTTTTGCATGCACCACGTACCTCATTTCTGCTTAGCGCTTAGGATTTGGAAGATAGATCAAGTTGATTTCTATTGTTATTACTGAAGTCTGGTGTGAGAAGTTTCCGGTGTGTGGCACCTGAGGCAGCACCTGAGGCAGCGATGGTTGGCACAACGCGGGACGACGAGACGGATGTTGTTGTTGCTGGTTGGTAGGGGGACGACATCACCTACGACCGCGCCACCCCGCTATTCGGACGCGACGCCGCTGGGACGGTATATTTCCTCCTCCCTTTTGGCCGAGCCCTTTTGGTTCGGCTCCCCGTCCGGCCGGCCGGGATTTCCGGGTCGTGCTTCCCCTCCCGGATTCCTTCTCCCCGTCACCGACGCTGCAGCGCTGCAACCGAATAAAAGCAAGTATAATAAGATACAGTCAGCAAGCTGTAAGGATTAAAATATTGTATGTTTGCTGTGTTGGATAAGAGAGAAGAGAAAAGAGAAGAGAAGCGGGCTTCAGATTAAGAACCGGTTGCAGCACGTGCTTCAAGAAATAATGTGAGATTGTAAGATGGGCCATCTATTAATGAAGTAGTAATAGTTTGTAAATTGCTACTATACATGTTGGCTATTACGTTGGCTATAAATAATGTAACAACTTCATATAGCCGATTGTTGGCTATACTATTAACCAGGCTCTAAACCAACAACCAAATGGCATCGACAGGACAAATTGCTACGTAGTTTTCAACGGGAAATTTATGTGTCTCGGAGTTTGAGCTCGACTCGAGGCTTCACCGTGCCACTAGATAGATGCTTGACGCAGAGCCGCATTCTCATTTACCCATAACGCATCCGATTATTACTGGCGAGACATGCATCATGGACTGGCAAGCAACACAAAGCATCCACAAAGCTTTCACACACTGAGTGACATATATACTACTAGTAAATTCAGTTTGTGCACGTAAGATCGTACTGCTTCCGGATTAAGCATAGTCTGTGTCTTCCTGACCAATCATTGAAAGAAAATGAAGGGAAGTGTTAAAATAAGCTTCAAGTTGATGTGAGAACGTAACAGAAAAACTATAGCAGGGAGATTCCTCTTCCAGTATAGAAGTAGTAGGTTGGTTGGCATGGCCGGAAGCCCTCATACGGTACCACTCGTACCTACCTGCCGTTTTGTCCAGCAGCGTGAGCTGTGGCGGGACACGAATACTGTATTGCAGCAGCCTGTCCTGTTCCTCTGCGTGTTCCAGTGCATGTGACCCTGATGCCCCTTGCAGCCTTGTTTAACGGCAACCACCAGTGAGTTAATGGCACATAGGAGCAAACAGAATTTGGCCTAACTGCATGATCTTGGTGCAACTAGAGTATTATCGTTTGGGAGCAGTGGTTGCTGGTTAGGCCAGAGGCTTCATTAGGCCCTCCACTATGTAGGCCAAAAGGGGTGCCAAATCGGCTTCTGGCTTATTTGGCGCCCTTCATTGCCCAGCCGGTGCCATAAAATTTTTTCAGGAAACCGGAGTAAGTAGTTGCTCCGATGCCCAGCCGGTGTCAAATGTAGAAAACAATAAACAATCAGCTCATGGCCCACTGCAAAGAGCTAACCAGGCTGAGGAAACTCACGTGAATAGAGCATCTGGGTCCCATTTTCTGTCAAGCTACGAATGCAACATTGTGAGACCGGTGCCAAATAAAATCTTCAGGGCATCGCTGCCCAGCCGGTAGTATTTTAATGCATTGGGCATCCACTACATAGTGGAAGGCCTTAGCGGCCAAACACGTCGTACGGGAGCCAAGTTAGGTCTGCCATCTGGAAGAAGTATATTTGACCTTCACAAACAAGTCCTATAATATATACGTACTATTTTTTGCAAAAAAGTAAACGATGGATTGTGCATTTGGTCATTGTGAAACATAAAGAACATTCGGAAGGTGGAGGGCATAATTGCGATGGGTGCAGCTGTTGACACCTCCAAAATGCTGTTCTTGTGTTAGTACTATCTTCTTCTTATTCGTTGTACGTACAGCTGTACTTGCCGTATTGCACTGCTGAAAGATTGGGAGAAGTATACTCGCATAGTAGCACGACAGTTTTGGCATTGCCATACAGTGAAGTCGATGCAACACTTTGAAATACATGCAGTGCAGTATTGGTACAAGTTGCTGCATGCATTTGACCGTAGCCGCAGCTGTCCCGAAACGACGCCGGGCAGGATACAGCCTGGGCAGTGCATTGGTGCGGCGTTGCCAGTAGGCATGGCGACGATGTTATTTGCAATTGCAGTACCGAAACTGTTGAAGGCATCACAAGCGAAAGCATGGCGCAGCAGCCAGGGGCCATTTAAAGGTGAAGACTGTGGCTGCGAGAGGTCGGGCGCCTGGAAAGCTGGGACGCCGGAGGTAGACTGTCAGACGGAATGGGTCTGGTCAACTTGTGAAAACAGTCCGGTCGTTCGGAACAGTTCAAATTAATATCATCATGGGCCGCGGCAGCAGGAGTCAATACTTTTTTCAGGAAATAGGCGCCAACAATAAATGTTGTAGTTTCTCAGAAGAAAATGTAGGAGCCAACTTTCTGTTGTTGGATCGCTACCGTTGTGCCTCCTCCATTAAAACCTGATGTTAGAGGGCATGTAGAAAATGGCAGTGGCATTTGAGACGAACGGTGGATTCATTTCACGACACTGAAGAGAGAAACAGCGAGTCTGGCATGCTTCTGAAGACGGACGGTGGATTCATTTCATGCATGGGCGAATCTATTGCCGGGTCAGGGCTGATACTGCACTGTTTTCTTGCGTTGAATTTTGGCACGAGCGATGGCTCTGCCGCCATCACATCACATCACACATCACTCTCCGGTGCTTGCTGGAGAAAATTAACCCGGAACTGGAGGGTACCACCACTTCTACTTGCTCATCATTAACCCGTGCGTCCACCACCGACCGTAGATCGAAGAAAGAATTCAAGCCGGGGGCCGTCCGGAAGTCCGGCCTGCCCCCGCGGATTCACGGCACAGCGATGCGTCTCGCTTTCTTTCCGTCGACATCGCCGTCGCCGTCGTTTGTGTGTGCAGCCGCGGAGAGGAAGTCTGAGACCGCCTGCAGAATTGATTCGGTACGGTCAGTTTCAACCCCGTAAACCGCGTCGCTGCCTCGGACTGATTGGTTGCTTTTGCTTCTTTGCTGCCATGAAAGGCCTGCGGGGTGGTGGGTAGGTTCGGGCCGGGACGCGGCCCTCCTTTGACTTCTTTCACTCTGCTGCCGGTTTAACTCAGGCGTCATGTCATGTGTGCTCGTAGTACTGTCCTATGTGTTGGTACTGGCTGCTGCTCGGCTTGCCTTGACTTGTGGTGCGCTCTGTCCCCTGGCTGAGAGACCCGGTGAAAAGCTGCTCCGGGTTTTGACACGAGACTTGATTGGAGGAGCCTTGCGTTGCCTGGTTTACTTTTTCAGTACGTACGTGATGCTGCGCCTGCGGGCATGAGGCAACCGGTGCCGGTGCGCCGTTCGTCAACTCTTATGGAGCCGACGGCCAGCCGAGGGCATTTGCCTCGCCTCCAGTGAAGGTGCAGGTCCCCCTGGTTGACAGATTCAGCTGCGTGAACAAAATTTTGCGTCAGCTTGCATTCGCGGAAGAACGTGGCCAGCGTACCGTGTACAAAGTGCGACTGGAAGGTACACTGACGAAAATGGTACCCCGATGAAGCGGGAGGTAAAGGGCGAGGGAACTCCTATGTGCCGCTCCTTGCGGCGAATTGCCGAGCGGGCGCACAGGCGACTCCAACTGGGAGGCTCACTAGCGTAAAGTGAAAAAATCCTAAAAAAATGAGTGCTCGAGGGAGGGATCTAACAAGCGACCTCCTGTTGCATACGTGCGCGCCTACCTAACGGGATTAATGAGCCTTGTTGGTTTAATATGTGGTGCGAAGCTGAAGGTAATGTCATATCCGAACATTTTGTAAAATTCCAAACGCGAACATTATTTTTGGAAAAAGTAATTTTAAAAAAGTGAACGCTTTTCAAATTCGAGAAGAAAAACAAAAACTCGAACATTTTTTGAATATGTGAACAATTTTTGGATAAAATAACCTTTTTTGAAAATCACGAACATTCTTTGAATATGTGAACAATTTTTTGATAAAGGGACATTTTATTAAACCCCAAACAAACATTTGGAAATGTCAATATTTTTTGAATCCGTGAACATTGTTTCAAATGAGAACATTTTTCGAACTTAGAACAAAATTTGAAAATGAGATTTTTTTTTAAATTTCGATCATTTTTGGGAAAACATGAGCAGTTTTTATGAAATCACGAACATTTTTAAAACTGTGAAATATTCTTAAAAAGGAAAAAGGAACATGAGAAAATTAGCATTAAACGGAAAAAGGAAATGAAAAAATTTGAAAAACAAACCCAGTAAGAAAACCGGAACAAGCAGTAAAGAAACACAACAGGAAAAACTCAGTTAAAAATCTTCCAGCTAAGATTTACCCCTAAACAGGAAGCCTGTGCTAGCGTTCAGTGGGCCGGCCCACTTTGCTCGCGCCTGCGTGATTCGCTAGCAATTTGAGGCAGCGTGCGTCATATAGAGAATTCCAAAGGGCGAGGTTCTTTCCAGACAGGCTGGAAATGAGCAAGAAGATGGGCTAGCAGAGTGTGCACAAGAGGAACATGTCACGAACCCGGAAAGGCCGACGGTTGCGGAGAGGTCCTAATCAGCGCCCATGCACATGCTTCAATTGGGCCGGCCCAATAAGCACCCGTGGAGCGACCACTCACTCCCTCAATCGCTTCATTACTGCTATCTGCAAAGACAGTGGCGGAAATTACCTTAGGGCCTCGGCCCTGGTTTTCATCGGCGTAACTGATCCGGCCAGCCTCGTGGCTCTCGCCTGTTGCGAGGCCATGTCTTTGGTGACCGATCTATTGCAAACGAGCATAGTCAATGGATGGGACTATAAGGAAGTTGTATCTGGTATCAAGAAAGGCAGCGGCGCTAAGCACGGTCATATCATTCACGAGATCAGGATCACATCATCGGAGTTCCCCGATTCTTTCGACTTCGAAGAAGGGCCTCGAATACGGAGGCACATAGCCTCGCTAACATGCGCTTAGTTTATCTGCAGGGCATCATATTTGGCCTTTGCAATATCCTATCAAATGTATTCCCCTAAACATTATTGAGTAATAAAGCTTGTGTTAGTTTAAAAAAAAATTGCTCACTCATTTCTTATGACTGTTAACTCTTTGACAATTTGATTCCAAACTGTCGTGGAATTGTCACGGCAGATGTCCTAGTGTGAGGACTTAGTCGTGAGGCCAACGCATCTATGTGGTAGCTTGAGAGGGGTTGGTCGGGACGAGAGACGCGGGATGGATCAACACACAAGACAAGGATTTAGACAGATTCGGGCCCCGGGAAACATCGTCCGGTAATAGCCCTACATGCTGTTTGTGGCTAGATCTCATTATGCTCATCAGGGAGACGCCGCATACGCCGGCTCCCTTTTAGTTGTGTCTAGCCCTTGAGATTGTTTCTTGTCTCCCCCTCTTGGGGTGCCCTGCCCCTCCTTATATAAATTATAGGGGCGGGTTACATGTGGAGTCCAAATAGGATTAGAATTACTCTATTACAAGTGGAGTCCTAGTCTTGCTTCCTTTGTAAGGGAATATTTCTTATGCTTTCCTCTTAAGCCGGTCCATCATAACGTGAGCCGGTCTCCTGGGCCTTGGGTCTTGTTGTCCATCTGACCCGCCGTCAGGGCCATTAGTGAGTCGCCAAGATCTTGAGTCGTCAGACCAGTGAGCCGCCAGACTCGTAAATCGCCAATCTTCCGGCGGGTTACCGATGAAACGCCAAGTCCTAGTCGGGTCATAACTCCGGCCGGGTCATACCGCGGGGTATATACCCGACATTAGCCCCCAGTTTAATTTGGATTTATCCATGTTAAACTGATCTGCAACATAAACACAAGAACAAATTTGACAGGTTGTGCTACGGGTTAAAAGTTCTTGTAAGCCGGCACCTGATCATCCTTAAGTCCTTGTCATTTCCTTCTTCTGGGATGTCCGGGTCAATAGATCAGCTTGTGAATAAAGAATCCATTTGAGTCGGCCTTCAATGCTCTGACTTGACAAAAATATTGGTCTTGAAATACTAATCTGATTTTTAGCCGGCTTGAAGATGTAGAAACTTGCCAATTTATGGTTACCAAAATTTCTGGGTTATAAATAGATGATGCCAAGTCATAATTGTTGCCGACGCCGGGTCATAATTATTGGTGACACCGGGTCATGATTGTTGCAGACACCGGGTCAATCTGGTCTGCTCAAAACTGAGAATTTGAAGATTTTTCTCCCTTATATGTATATCACCTGTAGCCCCCAAGTGCCGGGTTGTCATGCTTGCAGCAACATGGGACTTGTAATTGACTTATGCTCATAAAAACTTCAACCAGTGTAGCCCCCAAGGGCCGGGTTATTATGCAATAATGAGCACGGACTTTTTGTATA
This sequence comes from Aegilops tauschii subsp. strangulata, assembly GCF_002575655.3. Lineage (NCBI taxonomy): Eukaryota > Viridiplantae > Streptophyta > Magnoliopsida > Poales > Poaceae > Aegilops > Aegilops tauschii. Next base: position 504,233,438 of record NC_053037.3, read on the forward strand.
TAATTCATTGATAATAACATCATATGATGTAATCTCCACCATGGGGCTTGAACCCACGTCCACAAGGTTAAGAGCTTTGTACTCTACCAACTGAGTAGTAGACCTTTTCAATATAATGGATTTAAATCGTGTACCTTGAATTTTTAACAGGAGCAATTGGTAGCCCCAAGGGCCGGCTCATTACAATGTGATGAGTCGGATCTTCAATAAAGTGAGCCAAAAAATGACTTTGCATTAGCCCCCAAGTGCCATCGTGCATGCTGGCAGTGACATGGGACTTGCATATTTGATATAATCTCAATCTGAATAATGTAGCCCCCAAGTGCCGGGTCGTAAGCCTCCAGCGACTCGGGACTATTCCTTCCATTGTAGAATAAATCATATTAATTGATAAAATAATAGCCATTGCGCCAAAGCGATTTTGAATACTTTATCATTGACAAGTAAATCCGGAGTTTAAATACCCGGCGGCTCTTGGCCGATGGCGATTTAATACGCCTCCATTGTAAGCCGAAATTTTTATAACCCGGCGGCTTATAGGCTTTGAGAAAATCCAGAACGGATAATCATTTTGAAGCATCAATTTTGATAATGAGCTTGAACTTAATCATTTATATAAGTCATATTTCTGCAAATCCTGCACAGAGTTTAAACAACATATGCCCTGGCAACTTAACGTCAAAGCCAGGGCGGGTAACAACCCAAACATAATATAGTCTTTATGCAATTATGGAAAAGACTAGGATTAAGGCCATTCAAGCCTAAACATACTGGCGACTTAACGTCAAAAGCCATGGCGGGTTATCCAACCTCGCATTTTTATATAATCAGGAAAACATACATGTAGAAATTGGCTCATACTACCAGCTTACATCGCCGTATCCAATAAAGGCAATAATCCAATGATTGATAAGCGCATGATTCGAATGGCGCAATCCAAAATAGACCGGCGACTTAAAGTCCATAGCCAGGGCCGGTTTAAACATAATCATGTATAAACAATATCCTACCTGTGATATTTAATTGTACCTGTGCAGTATGCACTAGTAGGAAAAGGGTTAAATGTCAAGCACATTAGTGCCGGTTTGCTTTTGAGCCGGCACTAATGTGTGCATTAGTGCCGGTTCCAACAGCTAGCCAACCGCTTTCATTAGTACCGGTTCGTGGCCGACCTTTAGCACCGGTTCGTGGCCGACCTTTAGCACCGGTTCGTGCCACGGACCGGTACTAAAGTGAGTGGTGGCAGGATGTTGTCAGTCCGGGGCCCCTCCAGCACCTTTAGTACCGGTTCATGGCACGAACCGGTGCTAAAGGTCATCCTACATAAACCCTTCGTCCACCCGAGCTCGCTCTGTTCTTCCCCTTTCCCCTCTCCTCTCTGTTCTTCCCCTCTTCCTCTCGAGCTCATCACACATTTTGCCCAAAATTTGTCAAGATTTGTAGGCCCCCATCCATTCAAATGATCACAAAGGTTAGCAACTTTGTCCTTTCATCTCTCATTGCTAGATTAGCTCTTGCAATGCTTTGTATAGTGCTTAATTTATGAGTTTAGTAATTTGGTAAAAAAATATATGTGCTAGTATTTGATTTATATGCAATTTGTGGTCAAAACTAACACTTAGTTTGCATATGTAGGTGTGGTTTACTTAGTGCCTTCTAAATCTCCGTCGTAACCACAGTCGATCGCCGGCACCACCTTGTGGTGAGCCTCTTGTTCATGAATGTTTTACATTACCAAATTGATGTTTGTGTGATTTGGATATATAGTTACTCGTATAATTATCTTACCCGTACGTTGTTTGTTATACATAGTGCCATGGTTTTGATATCCGTCCCCGTCGGCCCTCGTCCTTTTTATGATTCGGATATGGTATATTCTCTTTTAAAACTAGTTGTTGCATTTCGTGTTTATGACAAATAATGCCCATCAAGTTGACATAGATATTTTTGTCTAGGTGGTTTGTGAACCGGAAATTCCAACTGACCCTATTGTCGAGAGGTTAAATTTAGTTGAAAGAGAAAACGAGTATTTGAAAGAAAAATTGAAAAGAATTGAGGGGGAGAAGATGGAATTGGAGTTGCATGTTGCCGATGTCGTCAATGATCACAAGATCAAGATGGAGAAAATGCGCTTGAAGATTAGAAAGATTAGAAAATATGCCATTGATAGTGAGGCTTGGTATCATTATGCTGTTGGATCAATTGTTACCTTAATTGTGATCTTGACCGCATTTGTTGTTGCATTTAAATTCTTTAGTTAGCGAGTTATTTGTCTGTTGCATTTAGGTCTTGTATGAACTTTATGTATGAACTTGTATTAATTTGGTCTATTCGGTGTTGTGTCATGAAGATGAGCCGACAATGGATGTACGATGACCGATGCTCTCCCGAGTTCATTAATGGCGTGCAAACTTTTCTGCTTGCGGCTGAGGCAAACAAGCGGGCGGATGGTTTTATGCCTTGTCCATGTTTAGTCTGTAAGAATGATCACAATTACTCTACGTCAAGAACCATTCACGTCCACCTGTTTAAGTCCGGTTTCATGCCCCACTATAATTTTTGGACCAAGCACGGAGAAAGAGGGGTTATGATGGAAGACAATGAAGAAGAAGAGGACGATGACAGCTATCCTGGCCATGGGTTCCCTGAATACGATGATACAACAATGGGGGAAGAAGCTGAGCTGGCAATGCGGGAAGAAGCTGAAGAAGAGGCATCAGATGAGCCCGCTGATGATCTAGGTCGGGCCATTGCCGATGCAAAGAGAAACTGCGCAAGTGATTTGGAGAAGAAGAATTTGCAGCGCATGTTAGATGATCACAAGAAATTGTTGTACCCGAATTGCGAAGCTGACAAGAAAAAGTTGGGCACCACACTTGAATTGCTGCAATGGAAGGCAGAGAATGGTGTATCTGACAAGGGATTTGTAAAGTTGCTGGTAATGATAAAGAATATGCTTCCAAAGGACAACAATTGCCCGAGAGTACGTACGAAGCAAAGAAGGTTGTCTGCCCTCTAGGGTTAGAGGTGCAGAAGATACATGCATGCCCTAATGACTGCATCCTCTACCGCGGTGAGTACGAGGATTTGAACGCTTGCCCGGTATGCGGTGCATTGCGCTATAAGATCAGGCGCGATGACCCTGGTGATGTCGAGGGCGAGCGCCCCAGGAAGAAGATTCCTGCCAAGGTGATGTGGTATGCTCCTATAATACCACGGTTGAAACGTTTGTTCCAAAACAAAGAGCATGCCAAGGTGATGCAATGGCACAGAGAAGACCGTAAGAAAGACGGAAAGTTGAGAGTACCTGCTGACGGGTCGCAGTGGAGAAAAATTGAGAGAAAGTACGGGAAGGAGTTTGCAGATGACGCAAGGAACGTATGGTTTGGTCTAAGCGCAGATGGCATTAATCCTTTTGGGGAGCAGAGCAACAACCATAGCACCTGGCCTGTGACTCTATGTTTATATAACCTTCCTCCTTGGTTGTGCATGAAGTGGAAGTTCATTATGATGCCAGTGCTCATCCAAGGCCCTTAGCAACCCGGCAACGACATTGATGTGTACCTAAGGCCATTAGTTGAAGAACTCTTATAGTTGTGGAATGGAACAGGTGTACGTGCGTGGGATGAGCACATGGGGGAAGAATTTGACCTAAAGGCCTTGCTGTTCATGACCATCAATGATTGGCCTGCTCTCAGTAACCTTTCAGGACAGACAAACAAGGGATACCGCGCATGCACGCACTATTTGGATGATACCGACAGTATATATTTGGACAATTGTAGGAAGAATGTGTACCTGGGACATCGTCGATTTCTTCCGAGCAGGCATCCCGTAAGAAAGAAAGGCAAGCATTTCAAAGGTGAGGCGGATCACCGGACGAAGCCTCGCCACTGTACTGGTGCTGATGTACATGATATGGTCAAGGATTTGAAGGTAGTCTTTGGAAAGGGTCCTGGCGGACAACCTGTTCCGAATGACGCTGACGGACGCGCACCCATGTGGAAGAAGAAACCAATATTTTGGGACCTGCCCTATTGGAAAGATCTAGAGGTCCGCTCTGCAATCGATGTGATGCATGTGACGAAGAATTTTTTGCGTGACCCTTCTTGGCTTCTTGGGCGTGTATGGGAAGACAAAAGATACACCTGAGGCACGGGAGGACCAGCAACGTATGCATGGAAAAGACGGCATACATCAGGGTCATGCCAGCTACGCTCTTACCAAAGAAGAGAAGGAAATCTTCTTTGAATGCCTGCTCAATATTAAGGTACCGTCTGGCTTCTCGTCGAATATAAAGGGAATAATAAACATGGCAGAGAAAAAGTTCCAGAACCTAAAGTCTCATGACTGCCACGTGATTATGACGCAACTGCTTCCGGTTGCATTGAGGGGGCTTCTACTGGATAACGTTCGATTAGCCATTGTGAAGCTATGTGCATTCCTCAATGCAATCTCTCAGAAGGTAATCGATCCAGAAATCATACCAAGGTTAGAGAATGATTTGGTGCAATGTCTTGTCATTTTCGATTTGGTGTTCCCACCATCCTTCTTCAACATCATGACGCACGTCCTAGTTCACCTATGCGAAGAGATTAACGTTTGGGTTCCTGTATTTCTACACAATATGTTCCCCTTTGAGAGGTTCATGGGAGTCTTAAAGAAATATGTTCATAACCGTGCTAGGCCAGAAGGAAGCATCTCCAAGGGCCATGAAAATGAGGAGGTCATTGAGTTTTGTATTGACTTTATTCCTGACCTTAAGCCGATTGGTGTTCCTGAATCGCGGCATAAGGGCAGACTAGATGGAAAAGGCACGCTAGGAGGGAATCAAAAAATATGTATGGACGGACATTCTCTCACTGAAGCACACTACACAGTTATACAGAATTCCGCCTTGGTGGCTCCGTATATGGTCGAACACAAGAATTTTCTACGCTCCAAACACCCGGAGCGGTCTGATGACTGGATTACACGTGAACAAACCAGGAGTTTCGCCAGCTGGTTGCAGACACGTACCATGCATGACGCCTCTATTGAAGATGACCTGTACTCGCTGTCCCAATTACCATCTTCGAATATAATGACTTTCAAAGGGTACGAGATAAATGGTAATACATTTTACACGATCGCCCAAGATAAGAAGAGCACCAACCAAAACAGTGGTGTCCGCTTTGATGCAACAACCAAGACGGGAAAGGAAACATATTATGGTTACATAGAGGAGATATGGGAACTTGACTATGGACGTGGTTTGAAGGTCCTTTGTTTCGGTGCAAATGGGTCAATATGACACGATATGGGGTAACGGAAGACCCGCAGTATGGAATGACAACAGTGGATCTCAACAATCTCGCGTATGCAGACGAACCATTCGTCCTAGCTAATGATGTGGCACAGGTTTTTTATGTGAAGGATATGTCTACCAAGCCGAGAAAAAGAAAAGATAAGGAAGCGAATGCAGCATACGATGAGCCAAAGCGCCACATAGTTCTTTCTGGGAAGAGAAACATCGTGGGAGTGGATGACAAGACTGACATGTTAGAAGATTATGAAAAGTTTGATGAAATTGCTCCATTCACAGTGAATATTGACCCGAGCATCCAGTTAAATGATGAAGATTTTCCATGGCTACGGCGCAAAGGGACACACGCGAAGAAAAAGTTTCACACCCAAAGATCTGGGAAGTGATCGGCTTCACTATCATCACTTTCTTCTATGTTTCACACCCAGGAGGGAATCTCTATAATAGTTAGGGTAGTTATGTGTTTTGGCATTTGAAACGCGAAGAAATTTTATGTGCAAACAAATTCTTTCATGCATTTACTGATTTTTTCAGCTAAATGACCCTGAAATTGAAAAGCATTTCAAATGAACTCAGAAAAGGTTGAAAGTTGGCATGGTATCATAATTTCACCCACATAGCATGTGCAAAAAAGTAGAGAGGGTTACCGCAAAAACTGGATGCACTTCGTGTACAAAATAGACAATCTCTTTCGAAGTATCAGGGTTTCGGACGAAAACTCATCCGTTACAAAGGCATTTCATTTTTTAAATAACCTAAGCATTACCAAATTGAATATAATGATAAAACACACTAATATTAAACATAATAAAAAAGAATCACTGAAAAATCTATTTTCAAAGTTAAGTTATTCACAAACTAGTGATTCACACAAATTTCAAATAATTCAAAATGTAAACTATTCAAATTTGTAAACTACCGACACTAATAGAAAGTTTGTAATTTTTTGTACCTAAAGCAAAAATATTCACAAAGAAACTCTAAATACAGCAAAAAACAACTCAAAAATAAATAAAACAAAAATAAAGAAAGGAAAAAAATAAGAAAATAAAAAAGCCCGCCTACTGGGCCAAAGCGGCCTGCATACGACTAGAAACCCAACCTGTTGTTGGGCCAGGATGCAGGCCCGCAAAGGCCCAATAGGCCCACAGGGCAGCACAAAACAGGTAGGCCCAGAAGGCCTGCAATAGAGAGGAGCTCGAGACAGCTGCCACGACGGGGCTTATAAGCTGGTGCGGGCGCCCTTCGGCTAGCAAGGTGGGACTAAACCTGCCCGCACCGCACCTGCGCCGCCGCACCCCTTTAGTACCGGGTCGTGGCTCCAACCGGTACTAAAGGGGGGTCTTTAGTACCGGTTGGTGCCACCACCCGGTACTAAAGGTCTGCGCTTCCCGCCGCTTGGGCTGGCCAAATGTGACCTTTAGTACCGGTTGGTGGCTCCAACAGCGGTTCTAAAGGCCCATCCTATATAAGCAGGACTTACCAATTTCGTGAGTTTTCATCTGCTTCTTCTCCTCTGCCCCGTCGCCCGCCGCCCCCCGTCGCCGCCCCCGTCGCCGCCCCCGTCGCTGCCCCCGTCGACGCCCCCGTCGCCGCCCCTCGTCGACGCCCCCGTCGCCGCCCCGTCCCCGTCGTCGCTGCCCCGGCCGTCCCCGTCCCCGTCGTCGCCGCCCCATCCCCGTCCCCATCGTCGCCATCTGCGTCATCGCCGCCCGTCGCCGTCCCCGTCGCCGCCCCCCGTCGCCTCGCCTCGCCGGTGAGCGCCTGCCCCGGCCGCCATGTCCACACACAAATTAGTTATAGAAATATTTATAGAAATGTTAGAAATTTTTCTGGTTTTTAGTTATAGAAATATTATAGAAATGTTAGAATTTTTTTTGTTTTTTAGTTATAGAAATATTTATAGAAATGTTAGAAATTTTTCTTTTTTTAGTTATAGAAATATTAGAAATGTTATAAATTTTTCTGTTTTTAAGTTATAGAAATATTTATAGAAATGTTAGCAATTTTTTCTGTTTTTTAGTTATAGAAATATTAGATATGTTATAGAAATGTTAGTTATATATATAGAAATGTTAGAAATTTTAGAATTAGTTTTAGTTAGATGAATTAGAGTAATGTCAAATTGTTAGAATTTGCATATAGAATTTTAGTTATCACAATCCAATCATTTAAAAAATGTTACTTTTTGCGGGCATATAGTATTTGTTCTCGACGATGCCCGACCCGCATCCTCGCCGTCGACCCATTCGCGACGACGTCCGGCTGACCCATGTCCGGGATTGGGCTCCGCCGGGCTGGCACTGGGAGGTGCTACCTGGAGGGGCACGCCGCTTGGTGAGGAACCCGGCCTCGGGTCCCATCGTCGACCCTAATCTCCTTTGGTGGCGTTCGCGTGGGCCACATTCGGTGCAGAGGGAGCCGGCCCCGCCGGAGGTGGTGCGTCGTCGTGTCAGGGAGGAGGACGAGCATGTCCATCGCTACATGGCTGCTATGGACGTCAGGTTCTCCAATACCTGGCAGGTTCTTTGGGCAGATGACCGGAGATATGATCCTGTGATGGTTCCTTGTCTTTGGGTGTCCACCGCCCACGCCCCAGGAACAGCGAGTGGCCTAGATTCTTCTATAGTATTCGATCTTTATTAGCTACCTAGCCAGTGATGTATTCGAGATTATATATTATTCGAGACGATGTATTCGAGATTATATATTATTCGAGACGATGCATATTATGTACTATATGATTCAGTTTTTCCTTATTGATTGCATCCATGCATTGTAATTTGAATACTAAATTGTTTTATATTTCTTCTGTATTAGTTAAATAAAAGCTATGGCGGAAAATACCGGCAGAGAGGGAGAAGAGGCCCTGTTCGAGATCATACGCAGCCCTAGCAGGCCAGATGATCTGAATGAAGCAAATGACGGCTCCCAATATCTGAACAATACTGGGGAGGGTGATGATAAGATATTCGATCTCGACGACCGAGCTGATGAAGTCCTGAACTATGATTATGATTATGATGACGCAGACAATGATCATGATGACGAATACAATGTTGATCTTGAAATAACAAAGACTACCGGTGAGGTATATTTATATAAGCAGGCATCTAGTGATCATCACATGTTTTTTTATTTGAAGATATATTAACGAATCGATCTTTCTTCTTTTAGCCCTCCAGATCGAGCAAATCTGCTTCTACAGACAGCAGGACAAAGCGCGGCCCAGGCAAAAAGTTGAAGGAGGGTGTAAAGTACAACATCGATTCCATCAAAGCTAGTGGCGAACCCCTCACGCCTAAGAACATTGCGAACAAGTTCGTTCGTCAGTGCGGAGTTCTTGTGAAGGACCAACTCCCGATCTCCATTCAAGAATGGAAAGAGCCAAAAACTAAACGCCCAGATGTTACTTGGGTCGACAACAGAGCAAAACAAAAGCTTTGGGAATCTCTGATGGAACATTTCACCCTACCAGATTATTTCACTGATGCGGATGTGCAGAAAGTCAAGGACGCTGCTCTTAAGAAGATGGCAATTGCATTCAACACCCAAAAGAAAACTGTATGGGCCAACTACCTCGCTGCAGAAAGGAAGACTCCAGAATTCAAGGGAACACTGGAGAAGCAAAGAGAACACTGGCCCGCTTTCGTGAAATTCAAGGAATCAGAATTATCTAAGGAATGGTCAAGAAAAAACAAGGCCAATTCCGCAAAAAAGACGCAGTTCCATAGGCTGGGTCCAGGTGGCTACGCGGTGGCAATGCCTAAGTGGGATAAGTCTGAGCAAGAGATGGAGGATGCAGGGGTCACTCCGGTTACTAGGAGCTGGCCCCCCAGGTGCAGAACTTGGTTCTATGCGCATGGAGGGCGTTGGACCCGAAGACAGGCCTGGTTTCGAAGAAGGCAAGTCTAAAAGGAGCAGAACAAAAGTTACTTGATGCAATAGAAGATGCTCGAAAGGGGGTGTTCACGCCCAACAGAGAGAACGATGAGCTTACGCGCGCCCTGGGAAATCCTGAACACCCGGGAAGAACATGAGGCAAGGGCGTTATTCCCTGGTGTGAGGGCTTTTCGGAATGGAACGACGACTACAGGACCCGTGCAAGAAAGAAGATGGAGGAGGAGAAGAAGAGGAAGCTGGAGGAGGAGCAGAGGAAGCAGGACGCGGAACGCCTTCAAGGCCTAGAAGCAAGGCACGCGGACTTGGCACTCAAATTCCAGCAGCAGCAGCAGCAGATCGACTCACTTAGCCAGGAAAGGGGGTCTCAGCAGCGGCAGCAGCAAGCGGATGATCATCCAGCATTGGATAGCACCGTCCCATCCATGCCGAGAAGCAGCGTTGGTTCCGCCCTGGGCGACGCACTGCTGGATACATACCCTGTGGATGACATCATAGAGAACACTAACTGTGAGCTACACTTCAAAATGAAGAACATATCCATGAAGGTGGCGGACGCCGTTGCTTTTACAATTACCCCCGAAGCAACCTTCCATTACGCCCTGATTCCAGAGGGCTATGCTCGTGTCTTGGTTGATGAGGTGGTGGACCCATATTCGGGGCTAGATCTTGACATTCCTGGAGGTGACGACGAGCACACACTGGGAGAGGCCATACATCGTATCATCCTATGGAGAAAGGATTGCATCATCTTTCGAAGTCCACCGACACCGCGTCTGCCGACTCCTCCTCGAAGTCCGCCACCGTGTCAGCAGACTCCCGCTCCTCCAAGTCCACAAACGCATGAGCAGACTCCTGCTTCAAGTCCGGCACAGCGTCAGGCCACACCTCCTGCTTCATGTACGGCACAGCGTCAGGCCACACCTCCTGCTTCAAGTCGGACACCGTGTCAGGCCACACCTCCTGCTTCAAGTCCGACACAGCATCAGGCCACTCCTCCTGCTCCAACTAAGCCACGTCAGCCGTCTCCGCTGCCTAAGAAATCGCAGAAGAGACACGCCGCAGCTATGGTGCGTAGCGGTACAAGTCGAGGTAGTACAAAAAGTACAGGCGGAGACAAGCGATATAAATATGGTCCAAGAAGCCTCGCTCCTCTTCCTCAGAGGCCTTACGACATGACTGAGGAGCAAAACGATGCAATAGTGCGGGCCAAAGTGGACGCTCATTTTCGACCGAAACCGGCAACGCCGCCGAGGGAGAAAGTGCCTGAGGAAAAGATTGACCACTTCATTCGTATGGCTAGACCACCAGCTCCCAAGCCTGTTGACTCAGACTATGAGCGCCAAATCAGGAAGGCACATCAAGCACGACTACAGAAAGAAGCGAGCTCGAGCTCGAGCCAACAAGCAGCTGTCAAAAAAGCGGGAAAACCGTTCCCCAGCTAGGAGAACAGGCGGCGCAATCCCCCCCCCCCGCTTGTTGTGCCAACAAAACATGAGAGTACGCGCGCCCAATATTATTGTGGGCAAACCATTTACGTTCCCGAGCTGGGTGATGTGGTAATAACCGAGGCGCATATAATGCAGGCTGAAATGCTCAACATCACTGTTAGACAACTCCTCGATATCGAGCCCATGTCTCCGCTTAGAGAGGAGGAAATAAAACGGAAATATGTCCAGGGCCAACATTTGGTCGAGCCCGAGGAGGTCAAGAACCTCCCAATGAGAATGTATGAATTGCATGATTGGTACATGAAAATTACCAAGATTTCCAATCGAGAGTCCCTCATGGTGCAAGTCGAGGAAGATCATTACTTCAATAAGAAAGCTCTGTCCGTTGAGTATTCAGAACTATTTCAGTTATTCAATGAAGATGCACTCGACAAATCTATCGTCAGTTGCTATTGTCTGTAAGTGATTTCTTTCTGTAATTTAAGTCTCAAGCTAGCTTTAGTGCTCATTGATTGATCATTAATTACCTGTAATTATATATCCTCACTATATATTCTTTTCTGTGGTATTATGCAGGATGAAGATGTATGAAATGAAAAAAGCTGGACGCTATGGCATTGGGTTCATTGACCCAAATACCGTTAATGAATACACATTGAAATTGGAATGGTGTAGACAAGATGTAGAGAAAAACATGGTAGAGTTCTTGAAGCGCCTCAATAGCAATGAAGATATACTACTTCCTTACAACTTCGAGTGAGTCACACTGTCTTGTACTACAAATTCTGTTTTTGCTTACTAGCTAGATGTTAATAAGTGTATAGGGTTTAGGGTTATAGTTGATTAGTGTTATGCACATGCCCGCTTAATTTATACATGCAAACGTATGCGCATGCAGCTTCCACTTGATCTTGTTAGACATTAAAGTTGACGAAGGAAAAGTTGAAGTACTGGACTCACTACTTAAAAAAGATAGTGACTACAGCATCGTGAAGGGGATAGTCGACAGGTTATTTCAATCATTATTAACTATATCTCAGCCTATTTAGTTCTTCATTTCCTGATATGAACTATTTTTAATAACCCCTTTATTAATTTTCTTTGCCGGCGGGCAGGGCTTGGGCAAAGTACATCAAGGTGACTCCAGGAAAATGGCGACAAAAGCTATGTTGGCATCGACCCAAGGTAAGTAATTAAGTAGTACTAGCTAGCTAGCTACCATCTCTTTAATTCTTGTTTCAATACCATTAATTAATTAACATGCTTGATTAATAATTATCTGATTAAATTCTATTCTCGTAAAGGCCCTGAAGCAGGCGCCGGGGATTGAAGTGTGTGCATACTACGTTTGCGAGAACATTCGCATGATGGTGTCCGAAAGGAGCAGATCTGATAAACAGGACTGGGTACGTTTGCCAGAACACTATTCACAAATCTTACATGATTGTCGATATCTAGTCACACAACTAATACACATGCATATTGATCTCCTTCTTAACAGCTCAAAGAGGTGCGGGACCAGCTCCTACCAACAGAGCGCATACGAGCACTTCAAGAGGTAATAGCGGGATTTTTGCTCGACCAGGTCATAGATCCCAAAGGAGAATACTATTACCCGCTACCGCCCCCATGAACCACTTGGCATCGTGCTCCGAAGGCACCAAGGCAACATGTAGGAGAAATTGTATATATATACATGTGTATGTGTGAATAATTAATGATGGTTGTGAGACATTCGATTATATATATATGATCGGTTCTACGAGAAAATCTATTTATATATATGCATAACGTGTACAATATGTAGTATCGTAAAATACCAGCAAAAAAAGAATTAAATGGAAAACACAAAATTAATGGAAAAATAAAAATTAAAACCAAAACCCACCCAAACATTTAGTACCGGTTGGTGCTACCAACCGGTACTAATGGTCTACCAGCACCAGGCCTGGCTCGTGCCACGTGGTGGCACTTTAGCGCCGGTTCGTGCCGAACCGGTAGTAAAGGGGGGGCCTTTAGTCTCCACTCTTTAGTGCCGGTTGCAGAACCGGCACTAAAGGCCCTTACGAACCGGCGCTAAAGCCCGGTTCTGCACTAGTGATGGGTGATAACCCAATCTTTAAAAGCCAAAACGTCCAAATGTTTGATGATTGTCATATGCTGGCGACTTATCGTCCAAAGCCAAGCCGGGTTAAATAGAAACCACATATATATGCCTCAGATATGAACAAAAAAGTCTCAAGACAAACCCAAAGATTGTTTTTTCAAAAACTTAAGTAAAACAGAGAGAAAAAAGCGAGTCTTCTGATTCGAATACGATCAGTAAACCGTTCCAAAGGGGTTAAGTTAGGATTCGAATACGATCATGTAGCCCCAGTGGCTTTGGCGTTGCGCCGATCAAGAGGGTACCGACAACTATGTTCTCTTTGGTTCGAATACGACCTATGTTTGAACAGGAAGCCCCCAAATGACCTTGAGAGTTTTTTAACGACTCTGATTCGAATACGATAAAAGTCGGACCCAAAAGGTGTTAAGCTATGATTCGAATACGATCAAGAAGCCCACTAGTGAGTTTGGCATTGATGCCGATCCAGAGGGTACCGACAGCTATGTTCTCTTTGGTTCGAATACGACCTATGTTTGAACAGGAAGCCCCCAAATGACCATAATAAGATAAGCCCATAAGGTAGGATACCCATGTTTGAACCGTGCATCATGGCAGCAAGTTCTCTTTGGCAACCTTTAATTTTTCTTAGAACTCGAGCTTGCGAGAGATTGATTCTTTTAAACCGGGACTTTAAACCGGACATTGAAAACTTCAAAGCTTTGTAGGAGAGAAATGTCTCTTGAGCCGGATTTTAAACCGGATATTCTTTTAATAACCCGGAACTCTTCCATTGAGCCGGAAATTTTGGTTTGCCAGGCACCTTTTTAAGCCGGAAAGTTTCTGACGGCCTTTAAATCAATGCATCAGTGGCCGCCGGGACCGGGTTATTTTCCCTCCAATGACCCGTGGTTCTTGATTTTTGCTGAAACTGGCAATATTTGCTGAGTCATGTCATCATAGCCCCCGAGTCTTAAGACGACTCAAAGAGTTGGCTCGAGATTCTTCATATTCTGACCATAGCATGAAGGGTATATCATTGGTGTTGATAGCGCGATGCGAATCTAGAGAAGGTTGAGGTGACTGCGGCGGGTTATAAATGAACCCGTATGAGCCGTGTCAGCAACTCGGCCAATGGTTCCTTCCAACTGGTTGTTTGAAGTTAACTAAACTGTAGTGGCGGCGACTTGTGCGCCTGCCCATTGAGCCATCCAGTGCAGATGGCGGCTGATAAATATAATAATGTGCCTCCAATTTGCTAGAAGAAAACCGGGCTACCCAAGCAGTGACTTGCTCATACTCAATAAATAGCTCATGCGGACAGAAGCGGTCTGGTGTATTGATGTAGACCGGGCCGCGAGACGGACGGTAAAGACGACCGTAGCATCAGAGGCGTTACAGACAGATGAATCGGTCGCGGGGTTGTAAGCCGGCGCGGACGGGCGAGTCAATCGCAGGCGCGGTAAGCCGCGCAAACGGGCGAGTCAACCACGTCGTGTTGATGTAGTGAACAATTGTCCTGCCTCAACAACATCGCAAACCAGAGTAATTTCTCTTTTAAAGAAAACGATATATAATATATAAAAATATACTGGATGGATTTCACCTGATATGTTAGGCCAGAAATTATCCACCGTGGAGTTGATGATCACCATGGTGAAGCTGAAATCAATCACGGCCGTGTCGGCTGCGGGAACAGACAGATGAGCCAGGCGCGGCGTTGTAAGCCTGCAGCGGATGGGCGAGTCAATCACAGGCGCGGTCCCGGCGAGTTGATGTAAACCGAGCTGCGACACGCGTGTCCGTGAAGCCGTGCGGCACAGCCAAACATGCATCCGCGGTATAACACCACCCCTTTTTCTTTTAATAGTCGTCCTGCATAAAAAATATTACAGGCCATAGTAATTGTTGTTGGATGAATTAACATGTACTTAGAAAATAGATAGGAAAGATAACACCTGGTATCTTTTGCCGGATGAACACGGATGCTGGCGTTGGATAATGCATAGTGTTGCTTTCGTTTGTGACAGAAGAATTGATTGGTTCTCTTGTCTTCAAGTGCCTGAGGTCTCCACGTGACCTTCTCCTCTCTTTTTTTAAAATCCGGTTTTTTCTTTATTGCAAGTAGAACAAAACACCGGGGCAGCATCTTGTGTGCGCATCGAGCAATGTGGTGTAGATGGATGCCAGCACGACCTCAGGTATGCTATTGCAAATCAGGCCGTTCGACGGCCAGCCGTGCGCGCATCCGCTGTTTGAATCGCGCGTCGTGGCGGCTCGAAAGATTGTTGGAAGCGACACAATAAAAAATGCCAGCAAAAACTCTTGAGCTAAATAGATATGCGAGCATAAAATAGTACGAGCAGACAACATATGTTTTGTATAATACTAATTTTAATACGCAAAGCAATTTAACGGAGACGAGTGCACCTGGTTACATCCGTAGGCAGCAACTTTGAATACTCTGATTGCTTCTTCACGGTTATTTCTTTTTTTTCCTCGGGAGATCAGATGTGTGCCTTGGTTGAGGTAGGTAGTAGTAGCGACAGACACACACACGCGATCCTGGTGCTACTAGCTTCTGGCTGATTCGCCGATGACTGTTGACCTCGTGCACCAAGGGTACATGTACTGACGTGGGCCGCCTCTAGCTCTTGAAGCCCGGGTCAATAGTGGTGGATGCGAGCTGGGCCTCGGGACTGGGCGAGGGCGAGGCCAGCCACGGAGGCGGGTGACACAAGACCGCGGCACGCGCGACAGAGGTGGAGGCGAGGCCGGTCCGGGGGCTAG
The DNA here is from genome assembly GCF_002575655.3 of Aegilops tauschii subsp. strangulata. Classification (NCBI taxonomy): domain Eukaryota; kingdom Viridiplantae; phylum Streptophyta; class Magnoliopsida; order Poales; family Poaceae; genus Aegilops; species Aegilops tauschii. The sequence goes on from NC_053037.3 coordinate 504,248,988, forward strand.
CAAGGCGAAACCGATTTCGTGTCCCACGTCAAGCTAGCGAGGCAAAACCGAGTCCGTGTCTCACGTCCCCCTCTGGGTCGTGGATTTCCTTCCCTCAATTCTCTTTCACGAGCCAGACTGTACTTTTGTGAAAAATTAGTACTACTAGATCAATCTTGACTTGACGCCGGCTGATACACTTTTTGCTATAGTGTGTCAGATTAGTCTTCGGAGTCGCTTGCAACAAGTAAAATATCAATCCAGTACTTGCTTTATCAAAGGATGCCTTGACGTATTTGCTGCTTCACATTGACGTGACTTGCTGACTAATTCTTCCGTGGACTAGTACTCCCTCTGGTCTGATTAAAAAATTTCTGCCTTCTCATGAAAAACATCAACGACAAAACATCCTTTCGTTCTGCCTGCTGCCGCCGCTATGAATCTTCTCGGGACTCGCGTCTATACACAGTTGAACGAGTACAATTGGGCCCAATTGAGGATTATGCATGCGCTTTTTTACGATCGGTGACCCAGCGATTCGATAAACAACACACGCCCTTGTAAGATAACGCAACCGTGAAGATTGACTTTCTTTTGGTCTTGGCAGATGACGTCCGTAGAGAAAACAACTCTTATACGCCGGATCACGAGATTGTGGCGGTGGACAGATTGCATCCTTTCACCCATCCTTCTTTCTTTTTCTGATCTTGATTGATGAACTTGAAGATGATGCAAACCTTTTTGCGCCAGCTCTTCTTTATCCGGTCAAAACTGCGAGCTTCTTGATCCCTGGTTGAGATCCCTCCAAGGACTCAACACCACCGTGCGCGGTCCCCACGGTGGGTGCCAACTGTCGTGGAATTGTCACGGCAGATGTCCTAGTGTGAGGACTTAGTCGTGAGGCCAACGCATCTATGTGGTAGCTTGAGCGGGGTTGGTCGGGATGAGAGATGCGGGACGGATCAACACACAAGACAAGGATTTAGATAGCTTCGGGCCCCGGGAAACATCGTCCGGTAATAGCCCTACATGCTGTTTGTGGCTAGATCTCATTATGCTCATCAGGGAGAGGCCGCATATGCCGGCTCCCTTTTAGTTGTGTCTAGCCCTCGAGATTGTTTCTTGTCTCTCCCTCTTGGGGTGCCCTGCCCCTCCTTATATAAATTAGAGGGGTGGGTTACATGTGGAGTCTAAATAGGATTAGAATTACTCTATTACAAGTGGAGTCCTAGTCTTGCTTCCTTTGTAAGGGAATATTCCTTATGCTTTCCTCTTAAGCCGGTCCATCATAATGTGAGCCGGTCTTCTGGGCCTTGGGTCTTGTTGTCCATCTGACCCGCCGTCGGGGCCATTAGTGAGTCGCCAAGATCGTGAGTCGTCAGACTAGTGAGCCGCCAGACTCGTAAATCGCCAATCTTCCGGCGGGTTACCTATGAAACGCCAAGTCCTAGACGGGCCATAACTCCGGCCGGGTCATACCGCGGGGTATATCCCCGACATTAGCCCCCAGTTTAATTTGGATTTATCCATGTTAAACCGATCTGCAACATAAACACAAGAACAAATTTGACAGGTTGTGCTCCAGGTTAAAAATTCTTGTAAGCCGGCACCTGGTCATCCTTAAGTCCTTGTCATTTCCTTCTTCTGGGAAGTCCGGGTCAATAGACCAGCTTTATAATAAATTTGCTTGTAAAAGAAATATTGTGAATAAAGAATCCATTTGAGTCGGCCTACAATGCTCTGACTTGACAAAAATATTGGTCTTGAAATACTCATCTGATTTTTAGCCGGCTTGAAGATATAGAAACTTGCCAATTTATGATTACCAAAATTGCCGGGTTATAAATAGATGATGCCAAGTCATAATTGTTGTCGACGTCGGGTCATAATTATTGGTGACACCGGGTCATGATTGTTGCAGACACCGGGTCAATCTGGTTTGCTCAAAACTGAGAATTTGAAGATTTTTCTCCCTTATATGTATATCACTTGTAGCCCCCAAGTGCCGGGTTGTCATGCTTGCCGCAACCTGGGACTTGTAATTGACTTATGCTCATAAAAACTTCAACCAGTGTAGCCCCCAAGGGCCGGGTAATTATGCAATAATGAGCAGGGACTTTTGTATATAATTCATTGATAATAACATCATATGATGTAATCTCCACCATGGGGCTTGAACCCACGTCCACAAGGTTAAGAGCTTTGTACTCTACCAACTGAGTAGTAGACCTTTTCAATATAATGGATTTAAATCGTGTACCTTGAATTTTTAACAGGAGCAATTGGTAGCTCCCAAGGGCCGGCTCATTACAATGTGATGAGTCGGATCTTCAATAAAGTGAGCCAAAAAATTACTTTGCATTAGCCCCCAAGTGCCTGTTGGGGATCGTAGCATAATTTTAAAATTTTCCTACGCTCACCAAGATCCATCTATGGAGTATACTAGCAACAAGGGGAAAGGAGTGCATCTACATACCCTTGTAGATCGCGAGCGGAAGCGTTCCAATGAACGTGGTTGATGGAGTCATACTCGCCGTGATCCAAATCACCGATGACCGAGTGCCGAACGGACGGCACCTCCGCGTTCAACACACGTATGGTGCAGCGACGTCTCCTCCTTCTTGATCCAGCAAGGGGGAAGGAGAGGTTGATGGAGATCCAGCAGCACGACGGCGTGGTGGTGGATGTAGCGGGATCTCGGCAGGGCTTCGCCAAGCGTCTGCGAGAGGGAGAGGTGTAGCAGGGGAGGAGGGAGGCGCTCAAGGTTGTAATGTTGCTGCCCTCCCTCCCCCCTTTATATAGGCCCCCTGGGAGGCAGGGGGGCGCCGGCCTGGAACCCATCTAGAGGGGGGGGCGGCGGCCAGGGGGGTAACTTACCCCCCAAGTCAAGTGGGGCGCCCCCCACCCTAGGGTTTCCAACCCTAGGCGCAGGGGGGAGGCCCATGGGGGGCGCCCCAGCCCACTAAGGGCTGGTTCCCTTCCCACTTCAGCCCATGGGGCCCTCCAGGATAGGTGGCCCCACCCGGTGGACCCCCGGGACCCTTCCGGTGGTCCCGGTACAATACCGATAACCCCCGAAACTTTCCCGGTGGCCGAAACTGGACTTCCTATATATAATTCTTTACCTCCGGACCATTCCGGAACTCCTCGTGACGTCCGGGATCTCATCCGGGACTCCGAACAACTTTCGGGTTTCCGCATACTCATATCTCTACAACCCTAGCGTCACCGAACCTTAAGTGTGTAGACCCTACGGGTTCGGGAGACATGCAGACATGACCGAGACGCCTCTCCGGTCAATAACCAACAGCGGGATCTGGATACCCATGTTGGCTCCCACATGTTCCACGATGATCTCATCAGATGAACCACGATGTAGGGGATTCAATCAATCCCGTATACAATTCCCTTTGTCAATCGGTATGTTACTTGCCCGAGATTCGATCGTCGGTATCCCAATACCTTGTTCAATCTCGTTACCGGCAAGTCTCTTTACTCGTACCGCAATGCATGATCCCGTGACTAACGCCTTAGTCACATTGAGCTCATTATGATGATGCATTACCGAGTGGGCCCAGAGATACCTCTCCGTCATACGGAGTGACAAATCCCAGTCTCGATCCGTGCCAACCCAACAGACACTTTCGGAGATACCCGCAGTGTACCTTTATAGTCACCCAGTTACGTTGTGACGTTTGGCACACCCAAAGTACTCCTACGGTATCCGGGAGTTGCACGATCTCATGGTCTAAGGAGAAGATACTTGACATTGGAAAAGCTCTAGCAAACGAACTACACGATCTTTGATCTATGCTTAGGATTGGGTCTTGTCCATCACATCATTCTCCTAATGATGTGATCCCGTTATCAATGACATCCAATGTCCATAGTCAGGAAACCATGACTATATGTTGATCAACGAGCTAGTCAAGTAGAGGCTTACTAGGGACACGTTGTGGTCTATGTATTCACACATGTATTACGATTTCCGGATAATACAATTATAGCATGAATAATAGACAATTACCATGAACAGAGAAATATAATAATAACCATTTATTATTGCCTCTAGGGCATATTTCCAACAGTCTCCCACTTGCACTAGAGTCAATAATCTAGTTACATAGTGATGAATCAAACACCCATTGCGTCCTGGTGTTGATCATGTTTTGCCCTAGGGAGAGGTTTAGTCAACGGATCTGCTACATTCAGGTCCGTATGTACTTTACAAATATCTATGTCTCCATTTTGAACACTTTCACGAATGGAGTTGAAGCGACGCTTGATATGCCTGGTCTTCCTGTGAAACCTGGGCTCCTTTGCAAGGGCAATAGCTCCAGTGTTGTCACAGAAGAGAGTCATCGGGCCTGACGCATTGGGAATCACCCCTAGGTCGGTAATGAACTCCTTCATCCAGACTGCTTCCTGTGTTGCCTCCGAGGCTGCCATGTACTCCGCTTCACATGTAGATCCCGCCACGACGCTTTGCTTGCAACTGCACCAGCTTACTGCTCCTCCATTCAAAATATACACGTATCCGGTTTGTGACTTCGAGTCATCCAGATCTGTGTCGAAGCTTGCGTCGACGTAACCCTTTACGACGAGCTCTTCGTCACCTCCATAAACGAGAAACATATCCTTAGTCCTTTTCAGGTACTTCAGGATATTCTTGACCGCTGTCCAGTGTTCCATGCTGGGATTACTTTGGTACCTTCCTACCAAACTTACGGCAAGGTTTACATCAGGTCTGGTACACAGCATGGCATACATAATAGACCCTATGGACGAGGCATAGGGGATGACACTCACCTTTTCTATATCTTCTGCCATGGTCGGGCATTGAGCCGTGCTCAATTGCACACCTTGCAATACAGGCAAGAACCCCTTCTTGGACTGATCCATATTGAACTTCTTCAATATCTTGTCAAGGTATGTACTCTGTGAAAGACCAATGAGGCGTCTTGATCTATCTCTATAGATCTTGATGCCTAATATATAAGCAGCTTCTCCAAGGTCCTTCATTGAAAAACACTTATTCAAATAGGCCTTTATACTTTCCAAGAATTCTATATCATTTCCCATCAATAGTATGTCATCCACATATAATAAGAGAAATGCTACAGAGCTCCCACTCACTTTCTTGTAAACACAGGCTTCTCCATAAGTCTGTGTAAACCCAAACGCTTTGATCATCTCATCAAAGCGAATGTTCCAACTCCGAGATGCTTGCACTAGCCCATAGATTGAGCGCTGGAGCTTGCATACTTTGTCAGCATTCTTAGGATCGACAAAACCTTCCGGCTGCATCATATACAACTCTTCCTTAAGGAAGCCGTTAAGGAATGCCGTTTTGACGTCCATCTGCCATATCTCATAATCGTAGTATGCGGCATTTGCTAACATGATTCGGACGGACTTCAGCTTCGCTACAGGTGAGAAAGTCTCATCGTAGTCAACCCCTTGAACTTGTCGATAACCCTTAGCGACGAGTCGAGCCTTATAGATGGTCACATTACCATCCGCGTCCGTCTTCTTCTTAAAGATCCATTTATTTTCCATGGCTCGCCGATCATCGGGCAAGTCAGTCAAAGTCCATACTTCGTTTTCATACATGGATCCTATCTCGGATTTCATGGCTTCTAGCCATTTGTCGGAATCCGGGCCCGCCATCGCTTCTTCATAGTTCGAAGGTTCACCGTTGTCTAACAACATGATTTCCAGGACAGGGTTGCCGTACCACTCTGGTGCGGAACGTGTCCTTGTGGACCTACGAAGTTCAGTGGCAACTTGATCCGAAGCTTCATGATCATCATCATTAACTTCCTCCCCAGTCGGTGTAGGCACCATAGGAACATCTTCCCGCGCTGCGCTACTATCCGGCACGGAAGGGGTGACTATCACCTCATCAAGTTCCACTTTCCTCCCACTCAATTCTTTCGAGAGAAACTCCTTCTCCAGAAAGGACCCGTTCTTGGCAACGAAGATCTTGCCTTCGGATCTGAGGTAGAAGGTATACCCAATAGTTTCCTTAGGGTATCCTATGAAGACGCATTTCTCCGACTTGGGTTCGAGCTTTTTCTGGTTGAAGTTTCTTGACATAAGCATCGCATCCCCAAACTTTTAGAAACGACAGCTTAGGTTTCTTCCCAAACCATAATTCATACGGTGTTGTCTCAACGGATTTTGACGGAGCCCTATTTAAAGTGAATGCGGCAGTCTCTAAAGCATAGCCCCAAAATGAGAGCGGTAAATCGGTAAGAGACATCATAGATCGCACCATATCCAATAGAGTGCGATTACGACGTTCGGACACACCATTTCTCTGAGGTGTTCCAGGCGGCGTGAGTTGTGAAACTATTCCACATTTCCTTAAGTGCGTACCAAATTCGTGACATAAATATTCTCCACCACGATTTGATCATAAGAATTTTATTTTTCTGTCACGTTGATTCTCAACCTCACTCTGAAATTCCTTGAACTTTTCAAAGGTTTAAGACTTGATATCTACTTAAGTCATCAGTGAGAGTGAGAACATAACGATATCCTCCGCGAGCCTCAACACTCATTGGACCGCACACATCGGTATGTATGATTTCCAATAAGTTGGTTGCTCGCTCCATTGTTCCGGAGAACGGAGTCTTGGTCATCTTACCCATGAGGCATGGTTCGCACGTGTCAAATGATTCGTAATCAAGAGACTCCAAAAGTCCATCTGCATGGAGCTTCTTCATGCGCTTGACACCAATGTGACCAAGGCGGCAGTGCCACAAGTATGTGGGATTATCGTTATCAACTTTACATCTTTTGGTATTCACACTATGAATATGTGTAACATCACGTTCGAGATTCATCAAGAATAAACCATTCACCAGCGGGGCATGACCATACAACATATCTCTCAAATAAATAGAACAACCATTATTCTCGGATTTAAATGAGTAGCCATCTCGAATTAAACGAGATCCAGATACAATGTTCATGCTCAAAGCTGGCACTAAATAACAATTATTGAGGTTTAAAACTAATCCCGTAGGTAGATGCAGAGGTAGCGTGCCGATGGCGATCACATCGACCTTGGAACCATTCCCGACGCGCATCGTCACCTCGTCCTTTGCAAGTCTCCGTTTATTTCGCAGCTCCTGTTTTGAGTTACAAATATGAGCAACCGCACCGGTATCAAATACCCAGGAGCTACTACGAGTACTGGTAAGGTACACATCAATTACATGTATATCACATATACCTTTGGTGTTGCCGGCCTTCTTGTCCGCTAAGTATTTGGGGCAGTTCCGCTTCCAGTGACCACTTCCCTTGCAATAAAAGCAGTCAGTCTCAGGCTTGGGTCCATTCCTTGACTTCTTCCCGGCAACTGGCTTACCGGGCGCGGCAACTCCCTTGCCGTCCTTCTTAAAGTTCTTCTTACCCTTGCCCTTCTTGAACTTAGTGGTTTTATTCACCATCAACACATGATGTTCTTTTCTGATCTCCACCTCCGCTGATTTCAGCATCGAATATACCTCAGGAATGGTCTTTTCCATCCCTTGGATATTGAAGTTCATCACAAAGCTCTTGTAGCTTGGTGGAAGCGACTGAAGGATTCTGTCAATGACCGCGTCATCCGGGAGATCAACTCCCAGCTGAGACAAGCGGTTCTGCAACCTAGACATTCTGAGTATGTGCTCACTAACAGAACTATTCTCCTCCATTTTACAGCTGAAGAACTTGTCGGAGACTTCATATCTCTCGACCCGGGCATGAGCTTGGAAAACCATTTTCAGCTCCTCGAACATCTCATATGCTCCATGTTTCTCAAAACGCTTTTGGAGACCCGGTTCTAAGCTGTAAAGCATGCCGTACTGAACGAGGGAGTAATCATCAGCACGTGATTGCCAAGCGTTCATAACGTCTTGGTTCTGAGGGATTGGTGCTTCACCTAGCGGTGCTTCTAGGACATAATCTTTCTTGGCAGCCATGAGGATGATCCTCAGGTTCCGGACCCAATCCGTATAGTTACTGCCATCATCTTTCAGCTTGGTTTTCTCTAGGAACGCGTTGATGTTGAGGACAACGTGGGCCATTTGATCTACAAGACATAGTGTAAAGATTTTAGACTAAGTTCATGATAATTAAGTTCATATAATCAAATTATTCAATGAACTCCCACTCAGATAGACATCCCTCTAGTCATCTAAGTGAAACATGATCCGAGTTAACTAGGTCGTGTCCGATCATCACGTGAGACGGACTAGTCAAGATCGGTGAACATCTCCATGTTGATCGTATCTTCTATACGACTCATGCTCGACCTTTCGGTCCTCCGTGTTCCGAGGCCATGTCTGTACATGCTAGGCTCGTCAAGTTAACCTAAGTGTATTGCGTGTGTTCCGAGGCCATGTCTGTACATGCTAGGCTCGTCAACACCCGTTGTATGCGAATGTTAGAATCTATCACACCCGATCATCACGTGGTGCTTCGAAACAACAAACCTTCGCAACGGTGCACAGTTAGGGGGAACACTTTCTTGAAATTATCATAAGGGATCATCTTACTTACTACCGTCGTTCTAAGCAAATAAGATGCAAAAACATGATAAACATCACATGCAATCAAATAGTGACATGATATGGCCAATATCATTTTGCTCCTTTGATCTCCATCTTCGGGGCACCATGATCATCTTCGTCACCGGCATGACACCATGATCTCCATCATCATGATCTCCATCATTGTGTCTTCATGAAGTTGTCACGCCAACGGTTACTTCTACTTCTATGGCTAACGCGTTTAGCAATAAAGTAAAGTAATTTACATGGCGTTATTCAATGACACGCAGGTCATACAAAATAATAAAGACAACTCCTATGGCTCCTGCCGGTTGTCATACTCATCGACATGCAAGTCGTGATTCCTATTACAAGAATATGATCAATCTCATACATCACATATATCATTCATCACATCTTCTGGCCATATCACATCACATAGCACATGCTGCAAAAACAAGTTAGACGTCCTCTAATTGTTGTTGCAAGTTTTTACGTGGTTTGTAGGTTTCTAGCAAGAACGTTTCTTACCTACATATGACCACAACGTGATTTGCCAATTTCTATTTACCCTTCATAAGGACCCTTTTCATCGAATCCGTTCCGACTAAAGTAGGAGAGACAGACACCCGCTAGCCACCTTATGCAACTAGTGCATGTCAGTCGGTGGAACCTGTCTCACGTAAGCGTACGTGTAAGGTCGGTCCGGGCCGCTTCATCCCACAATGCCGCCGAAACAAGATAAGACTAGTAGCGGAACATCAACGCCCACAACGCCCACAACATCAACCGCTTCGTGCATAGTAACTACGCATAGGCCTGGCTCATGATGCCACTGTTGGGGATCGTAGCATAATTTTAAAATTTTCCTACGCTCACCAAGAACCATCTATGGAGTATACTAGCAACGAGGGGAAAGGAGTGCTTCTACATACCCTTGTAGATCACGAGCGGAAGCGTTCCAATGAACGTGGTTGATGGAGTCGTACTCGCCGTGATCCAAATCACCGATGACCGACTGCCGAACGGACGGCACCTCCGCGTTCAACACACGTACGGTGCAGCGACGTCTCCGCCTTCTTGATCCAGCAAGGGGGAAGGAGAGGTTGATGGAGATCCAGCAGCACGACGGCGTGGTGGTGGATGTAGCGGGATCTCGGCAGGGCTTCGCCGAGCGTCTGCGAGAGGGAGAGGTGTAGCAGGGGAGGAGGGAGGCGCTCAAGGCTGTAATGTTGCTGCCCTCCCTCCCCCCTTTATATAGGCCCCCAGGGAGGGGGGGCGCCGGCCTGGAACACATCTGGAGGGGGGGGGGCAGCGGCCAGGGGGGTAACTTACCCCCAAGTCAAGTGGGGCGCCCCCCCACCCTAGGGTTTCCAACCCTAGGCGCAGGGGGGAGGCCCATGGGGGGCGCCCCAGCCCACTAAGGGCTGGTTCCCTTCCCACTTCAGCCCATGGGGCCCTCCGGGATAGGTGGCCCCACCCGGTGGGCCCCCGGGACCCTTCCGGTGGTCCCGGTACAATACCGATAACCCCCGAAACTTTCCCGGTGGCCGAAACTGGACTTCCTATATATAATTCTTTACCTCCGGACCATTTCGGAACTCCTCGTGACGTCCGGGATCTCATCCGGGACTCCGAACAACTTTCGGGTTTCCGCATACTCATATCTCTACAACCCTAGCGTCACCGAACCTTAAGTTTGTAGACCCTACGGGTTCGGGAGACATGCAGACATGACCGAGACGCCTCTCCGGTCAATAACCAACAGCGGGATCTGGATACCCATGTTGGCTCCCACATGTTCCACGATGATCTCATCAGATGAACCACGATGTCGGGGATTCAATCAATCCCGTATACAATTCCCTTTGTCAATCGGTATGTTACTTGCCCGAGATTCGATCGTCGGTATCCCAATACCTTGTTCAATCTCGTTACCGGCAAGTCTCTTTACTCGTACCGCAATGCATGATATCGTGACTAACGCCTTAGTCACATTTCATTATGATGATGCATTACCGAGTGGGCCCAGAGATACCTCTCCGTCATACGGAGTGACAAATCCCAGTCTCGATCCGTGCCAACCCAACAGACACTTTCGGAGATACCCGCAGTGTACCTTTATAGTCACCCAGTTACGTTGTGACGTTTGGCACACCCAAAGTACTCCTACGGTATCCGGGAGTTGCACGATCTCATGGTCTAAGGAGAAGATACTTGACATTGGAAAAGCTCTAGCAAACGAACTACACGATCTTTGATCTATGCTTAGGATTGGGTCTTGTCCATCACATCATTCTCCTAATGATGTGATCCCGTTATCAATGACATCCAATGTCCATAGTTAGGAAACCATGACTATCTGTTTATCAACGAGCTAGTCAACTAGAGGCTTACTAGGGACACGTTGTGGTCTATGTATTCACACATGTATTACGATTTCCGGATAATACAATTATAGCATGAATAATAGACAATTACCATGAACAAAGAAATATAATAATAACCATTTATTATTGCCTCTAGGGCATATTTCCAACAGTGCCATGGTGCATGCTGGCAGTGACATGGGACTTGCATATTTGATATAATCTCAATCTGAATAATGTAGCCCCCAAGTGCCGGGTCGTAAGCCTCCAGCGATTCGGGACTATTCCTTCCATTGTAGAATAAATCATATCCGTTGATAAAATAATAGCCATTGCGCCAAAGTGACTTTGAATGCCTTATCGTTGACAAGTAAATCCGAAGTTTAAATACCCGGCGGCTCTTGGCCGATGGCGATTTAATACGCCTCCATTGTAAGAGGGGTTTTTTATAACCCGGCGGCTTATAGCCTTTGAGAAAATCCAGAACGGATAATCATTTTGAAGCATCAATTTTGATAATGAGCTTGAACTTAATCATTTATATAAGTCATATTTCTGCAAATCATGCACAGAGTTTAAACAACATATGCCCTGGCAACTTAACGTCAAAGCCAGGGCGGGTAACAACCCAAACATAATATAGTCTTTATGCAATTATGGAAAAGACTAGGATTAAGGCCATTCAAGCCTAAACATACTGGCGACTTAACGTCAAAAGCCAGGGCGGGTTATCCAACCTCGCATTTTTATATAATCAGGAAAACATACCTGTAGAAATTGGCTCATACTGCTAGCTTACATCGCCGTATCCAATAAAGGCAATAATCCAATGATTGATAAGCGCATGATTCGAATGGCGCAATCCAAAATAGACCGGCGACTTAAAGTCCATAGCCAGGGCCACTTTAAACATAATCATGTATAAACAATATCATACCTGTGATATTGAATTGTACTGTCGGTTTATGATACCTGTGCAGTAAGGGTGATAATCCAATCTTTAGAAGCCAAAAGTTCCAAATGTTTGATGATTGTCATATGCTGGCGACTTATCATCCAAAGCCAAGCCAGGTTAAATAGAAACCACATATATATGCCTCAGATATGAACAAAAAAGTCTCAAGACAAACCCAAAGATTGTTTTTTCAAAAACTTAAGTAAAACAGAGAGAAAAAAGCGAGGCTTCTGATTCGAATACGATCAGTAAACCGTTCCAAAGGGGTTAATCTAGGATTCGAATACGATCATGTAGCCCCCAGTGGCTTTGGCGTTGCGCCGATCAAGAGGGTACCGACAGCTATTTTCTCTTTGGTTCAAATACGACCTATGTCTGAACAGGAAGCCCCCAAATGACCTTGAGAGTTTTTTAACGACTCTGATTCGAATACGATCAAATTCGAACCCAAAAGGGGTTAAGCTATGATTTGAATACGATCAAGAAGCCCCCTAGTGAGTTTGGCATTGTGCGGATCAAGAGGGTACCGACAGCAATGTTCTCTTTGGTTCGAATACAACCTATGTTTGAACAGGAAGCCCCCAAATGACCATAATAAGATAAGCCCATAAGGCAGGATACCCATGTTTGAACCGTGCATCATGGCAGCAAGTTCTCTTTGGCAACCTTTAATTTTTCTTAGAACTCGAGCTTGTGTGAGATTGATTCTTTTAAACCGGGACTTTAAACCGGATATTGAAAACTTCAAAGCTTTGTAGGAGAAAGATGTCTCTTGAGCCGGATTTTAAACCGGATATTCTTTTGATAACCTGGAACTCTTCCATTGAGCACAAAATTTTGGTTTGCCAGGCACCTTTTTAAGCCGGAAAGTTTCTGACGGCCTTTAAATCAATGCAACAGTGGCCTCTGGGACCGGGTTATTTTCCCTCCAATGACCCGTGGTTCTTGATTTTTGCTGAAACTGGCAATATTCGTTGAGTCATGTCATCATAGCCCCCGAGTCTTAAGACGACTCAAAGAGTTGGCTCGAGATTCTTCATATTCTGACCATAGCATGAAGTGTATATCATTGGTGTTGAAAGCGCGATGCGAATCCAGAGAAGGTTGAGGTGACTGCGGCGGGTTATAAATGAACCCGTATGAGTCGTGTCAGCAACTCGGCCAATGGTTCCTTCCAACTGGTTGTTTGAAGTTAACTAAACTGTAGTGGCGGCGACTTGTGCGCCTATCCATTGAGCCATCCAGTGCAGATGGCGGCTGATAATATATAATAATTTGCCTCCAATTTGCTAGAAGAAAACCGGGCTACCCAAGCAGTGACTTGCTCATACTCAATAAATAGCTCATGCGGACAGGCGCGGCCTGGTGTATTGATGTAGACCGGGCCGCGGGAGACGGACGGTAAAGACGACCGTAGCATCAGAGGTAGTACAGACAGATGAATCTGTCGCGGCGTTGTAAACCGACGCGGACGGGCGAGTCAATCGCAGGCGCGATAAGCCGCGCAGACGGGCGAGTCAACCACGTCGTGTTGATGTAGTAAACAATTGTCCTGTCTCAACAACATCGCAAACCAGAGTAATTGCTCTTTTAAAGAAAACAATATATAATATATAAAAATATACTGGATTGATTTCACCTGATATGTTAGGCCAGAAATTATCCACTGTGGAGTTGATGATCACCATGGTGAAGCTGAAATCAATCACGGCCGAGTCGGCCGCGGGAACAGACAGATGAGCCAGCCGCGGCGTTGTAGGCTTGCAGAGGATGGGCGAGTCAATCATAGGCGCGGTCCCGGCGAGTTGATGTAAACCGAGCTGCGACACGCGTGTCCGTGAAGCCGTGCGGCACAGCCGAACATGCATCCGCGGTATAACACCACCCCTTTTTCTTTTAATAGTCGTCCTGCATAAAAAATATTACAGGCCATAGTAATTGTTGTTGGATGAATTAACATGTACTTAGAAAATACATAGGAAAGATAACACCTGGTATCTTTTGCCGGATGAACACGGATGCTGGCACTGGATAATGCATAGTGTTGCTTTCGTTTGTGACAGAAGAATTGATTAGTTCTCTTGTCTTCAAGTGCCTGAGGTCTCCACGTGACCTTCTCCTCTTTTTTTAAAAACCCGGTTTTTTCTTTATTGCAAGTAGAACAAAACACCGGGGCGGCATCTTGTGTGTGCATCGAGCAACGTGGTGCAGATGGATGCCGGCACGACCTCAGGTATGCTATTGCAATCAGACCGTTTGACGGCCAGCCGTGCGCGCATCCGTTGTTTGAATCGCGCGTTGTGGCGGCTCGAAAGATTGTTGGAAGCGACGCAATAAAAAACGCCAGCAAAAACTCTTGAGCTGAATACATCTGCGAGCATAAAATAGTACGAGCAGACAACATATGTTTTGTATAATACTAATTTTAATACGCAGAGCAATTTAACGGAGACGAGTGCACCTGGTTACATCCGTAGGCAGCGACTTTGAATACTCTGATTGCTTCTTCACGGTTATTTCTTTTCTTTTTCCTCGGGAGATCAGATGTGTGCCTTGGTTGAGGTAGGTAGTAGTAGCGACAGACACGCACACGCAATCGTGGTGCTACTAGCTTCTGGCTGATTCGCCGGTGACTGCTGACCTCTTGCACCAACGGTACATGTACTGACGCGGGCCGCCTCTAGCTCTTGAAGCCCGGGTCAACAGTGGTGAATGCGAGCTGGGCCTCGGGACTGGGCGAGGGTGAGGCCAGCCACGGAGGCGGGTGACACAAGACTGCGGCACGCGCGACAGAGGTGGAGGCGAGACCGGTCCAGGGGCTAGCAAGGCAAAACCGATTGCGTGTCCCACGTCAAGCTAGCGAGGCGAAACCGAGTCCGTGTCTCACGTCCCCCTCCGGGTCGTGGATTTCCTTCCCTCAATTTTCTTTCACGAGCCATACTGTACTTTTGTGAAAAATTAGTACTACTAGATCAATCTTGACTTAGACGCCGGCTGATACACTTTTTGTCATAGTGTGTCAGATTAGTCTTCGGAGTCGCTTGCAACAAGTAAAATATCGATCCAGTACTTGCTTTATCAAAGGATGCCTTGACGTATTTGCTGCTTCACATTGACGTGACTTGCTGACTAATTCTTCCGTGGACTAGTACTCCCTCTGGTCTGATTAAACAATTTCTGCATTCTCATGAAAAACATCAACGACAAAACATCTTTTGGTTCTGCCTGCTGCCGCCTATGAATCTTCTCGGGACTCGCGTCTATACACAGTTGAACGAGTCCAATTGGGCCCAATTGAGGATTATGCATGCGCTTTTTTACGATCGGTGACCCAGCGATTCGATAAACAACACACGCCCTTGTAAGATAACGCAACCATGAAGATTGGCTTTCTTTTGGTCTTGGCAGATGACGTCCGTAGAGAAAACAACTCTTATACGCCGGATCACGAGATTGTAGCGGTGGACAGATTGCATCCTTTCGCCCATCCTTCTTTCTTTTTCTGATCTTGATTGATGAACTCGAAGATGATGCTAACCTTTTTGCGCCGGCTCTTCTTTATCCGGTCCAAACTGCGAGCTTCTTGATCCCTGGTTGAGATCCCTCCAAGAACTCAACACCACCGTGCGCGGTCCCCACGGTGGGCGCCAACTGTCGTGGAATTGTCACGGCAGATGTCTTAGTGTGAGGACTTAGTCGTGAGGCCAACGCATCTATGTGGTAGCTTGAGCGGGGTTGGTCGGGATGAGAGATGCGGGACGGATCAACACACAAGACAAAGATTTAGACAGCTTCGGGCCCCGGGAAACATCGTCCGGTAATAGCCCTACATGCTGTTTGTGGCTAGATCTCATTATGCTCATCAGGGAGACGCCGCATACGCTAGCTCCCTTTTAGTTGTGTCTAGCCCTCGAGATTGTTTCTTGTCTCTCCCTCTTGGGGTGCCCTGCCCCTCCTTATATAAGTTAGAGGGGCGTGATACATGTGGAGTCCAAATAGGATTAGAATTACTCTATTACAAGTGGAGTCCTAGTCTTGCTTCCTTTGTAAGGGAATATTCCTTATGCTTTCCTCTTAAGCCGGTCCATCATAACGTGAGCCAGTCTTCTGGGCTTGGGTCTTGTTGTCCATCTGACCCGCCGCCGGGGCCATTAGTGAGTCGCCAAGATCGTGAGTCGTCAGACCAGTGAGCCGCCAGACTCGTAAATCGCCAATCTTCCGGCGGGTTACCGATGAAACGCCAAGTCCTACCCGGGTCATAACTCCGGCCGGGTCATACAGCGGGTATATCCCCGACACAAACCATTTGACTTGTTAATCATTGATTTTTCAAGAACTCCAGAAAAATTTCTAGATTTTCAAAAAAAAGCACAACTATTGAAAAAGGTTGCAATATTAAAAAAAGCTTCATAAATTTGAAAAAAATGAAAAAGTTTCAAAATTTGGGAAACAGTTCATGAATTAGAAAAATGCTCACGAAATTTTAATTTTTTTACGAATTTGCAAAATTCTGTGAATTTGAAAAATTTCACGAACTAGAAAGGGCTCATGCATTTCCAAAACAAATTGTGGATTTGAATAAATGTTCGCAGATTTAGAAAATGTTTGCAAATTCGAAAAAAAAGTATCACGAACTTAAAAAAACTCATGAATTTGAAAAAAGTTCATGGATTTGGAAAGTGTTCATGATTTTTAAAATCCTAGACTTAAAAAAGTTCATGAGTTTTTATAAATGTTCAAAGATTTGAAAAAGGTTCATGAATTTCAAAAAATTGCAATATTTAAAAAAGTTTATCAATTTGAAAAGAGTTTGTAAAGTTGAAAACGTTCTTGAATTTGAAAACTAAAAAAGATAAAAGGGAAAAGAAAAAAGAAAAAGAAGAGGAAAAAAGAAAAAGGAAATAAAAAGGAAAAACAAAAAGATGGAATAGAAAACCCGCCTAAAAAAGAAGTAAAAAAGTAAAAGAAACTGACCAAGAAAGCCGAGGGGACATTTCGAAGGTTTCCAAAACCATAACCTAAGAAGAAGAAAACGAGTATGCACTGCAAAGAAGAACAAGAAATACGAGCGTAAAGTGTGAAGAAGTAAATGGGCCAAGGCCCAAGGTCGAATGGGGTGTACGCTTTCTACCACAACAGTAGAAAATGGTGCTTAAAGCGCTGAATAGGGTTTGAACTATTGGACGACATTCTTTCTTTGCGAAGGACAGATAGCCGCACACACAGGCACGACACAGGTGCCCAAACCATTTGACTTGTTAATCATTGATTTTTCAAGAACTCCAAAAAAGTTCATGATTTTTGAAAAAAGTGCACAACTATTGAAAAAGTTTGCAATATTAAAAAAAGGTTCATAAATTTGAAACAAAATGAAAAAGTTTATAAACTTGGGAAACAGTTCATGAATTAGAAAAATGCTCAAGAAATTCAGTAAGTTGTTTATGAATTTGGAAAATTTCGTGAATTTGAAAAAAATGCACGAACTAGAAAAGGGCTCATGCATTTCCAAAAAAAATCATGGATTTGAATAAAAGTTTGCGGATTTAAAAAAGTTCATAAATTTGAAAAAAGTTCACGGATCTGGAAAGTGTTCGTGATTTGTTTTTTTTAAATCCCAGACTTAAAAATGATCATGAATTTAAAAAATGTTCACAGATTTGAAAAAGGTTAATGAATTTCAAAAAATTGCAAACTTTTAGGAAGTTCATTAATTTGAAAAGATTTTGTAAAGGTGGAAACGTTCCTGAATTTGAAAAATGAAAAAAGGTAAAAGGGAAAAGAAAAAGATGAGGAAAAAATAAAAAGGAAAAACAAAAAGACGGAATGGAAAACCAGCCTAAAACAGAAGTAAAAAAGTATAGGAAACCGGCCGAGAAAACCGAGGGAACATTCTAGAAGGTTTCCAAAACCATAACCCAAGAAGAAGAAGAAAACGGTCATGCACTCCAAAGAAGAAAAAAATACGAGCATAAAGTGTGAAGAAGTAAATGGGCCAAGGCCCAAGGTCAAATGGGGTGCGTGCTTTCTACCAAAGCAGTAGAAAATGGCGCTTAAAGCGTTGAATAGGGTTTGAACTATGGACGACATTCTTGCTTTGCGAAGGATAGATGGCCGCGCACGACCCGGTACCTCATTACTTTTCGTTTTCATTTAGATATTTTTGTAAAATACATTTTATATATCTAATAAAAGCCAATAAATAAAGGCTATAAGAGACATAGCAACCCCCCCCCAGCATGGTCACCAAATCATCCAAATCTATGACCTCGACCACCGTGTTGAACCGTAGGCCGGCGTACCAAGTGGACACCATCATTGGCGAGCTCCCCAACATGCCATGAAGTGCAACCGCCCCGTTCGAAACCATGTCGCCCATCGAGTTCCCCTATGCCATCACCATCACCCCTAGTACGCTTACCATGTAGTTGAGCGCCACGATGAGAGCCACCATGTTAAATGCGAAGATGAAGTCTAAGAACATGCTCATCATGAGCCCAATGGCTAGCAAAAACGAGTGGTGTCGGTGCCCCATGGGAAGCGAAGGTGGAGTTAGTGGCGCTGATACGCCCATTTTGCATCATACTTTTATGTTGATATTTATTACATTATGGGCTGTTATTACACATTATGGCACAACACTTATGCCTTTTCTCTCTCTTATTTCACAAGGTTTACATGAAGAGGGAGAATGCCGGCAGCTGGAATTCTGGACTGGAAAAGGAGCAAATCCGAGAGACCTATTCTGCACAACTCCAAAAGTCCAGAAAATTTAGGGAGAATTATTTTAGAATATATAAAAAATATTGGGGGAAGAAAGTACCAGAGGGGCCCCAGCAGGAAGCCACAAGGGTGGGGGCGTGCCCTACCCCCTGGGTGCACCCCCTGCCTTGTGGGGCCCCTAGTAGGCCTCCGGTGCCCATCTTCTGCTATATGATGTGTTTTGACCTGGAAAAAAAATCAAGAGGAAGCTTCCGGGATGAAGCGCGGCGTCTCGAGGCGGAATTTGGGCAGAACTAATCTAGGGCTCCGGCGGAGCTAATCTACCGGGGAAACTTCCCTCCCGGAGGGGAAAATCAAAGCCATCGTCATCACCAACGATCCTCTCATCTAGAGGGGGTCAATCTCCATCAACATCTTTACGAGCACCATCTCCTCTCAAACCCTAGTTCATCTCTTGTATCCGATCTTTGTCTCAAAACCTCAGATTGGTACCTGTGGGTTGCTAGTAGTGTTAATATTACTCCTTGTAGTTGATGTTAGTTGGTTTATTCGGTGGAAGTCAGATCCTTAATGATAATTATTACTCCTCTAATTATGAAAATGAATATGCTTTGTAGTCGTTACGTTTGTTCCTGAGGACATGGGAGAAGTCTTGTTATAAGTAATCATGTAATTGGGTATTCGTTCGATATTTTGATGAGATGTATGTTGTCTCTCCTCTAGTGGTGTTATGTGAACGTCGACTACATGACACTTCACCATTGTTTGGGCCTAGGGGAAGGCATTGGGAAGTAATAAGTAGATGATGGGTTGCTAGAGTGACAGAAGCTTAAACCCTAGTTTATGCGTTGCTTCGTAAGGGGCTGATTTGGATCCACATGTTTCATGCTATGGTTAGATTTATCTTAATTCTTCTTTCGTAGTTGCGGATGTTTGCGAGAGGGGTTAATCATAAATGGGAGGCTTGTCCAAGTAAGGACAGTACCCAAGCACCGGTTCACCCACATATCAAATTATCAAAGTAACGAGCGCGAATTATATGAGCATGAGGAAAACTAGCTTGACAGTAATTCCCATGTGTCCCCGGGAGCGCTTTGCTTTATATAAGAGTTCGTACAGGCTTGTCCTTTGCTACAAAAAGGATTGGTCCACCTTGCCGCACCTTAGTTACTTTTGTTACTTGTTACCAGTTACGAATTATCTTATCACACAACTATCTGTTAAATGGGTTAGACGATCGGGCAACGAGGCATCGCGCAGTCTAGCTAAAGAAGGCTGTCGACATGAACTTGTCAAAAACTTAGTTTAATTTACCTATGGTTTGTATTTATGATGTACTAAACTCGGATATTACTAAGATTACTGAATAAAGAGGCAATGATTCCAACTAAAAAAGGTGGTGTTGGTTCGTGTGGGAAGGGGAGTAGAGTTAGTGGTGCGCAAGCAAGGTAGACCAGGAGGACGATGGTACCATTCCCGTGATGGGCGAGGAGGTTGTGGGGATGTGTGAGATCAATGGCAGGACGAGGAACATGTGCACCAATGTGGCAAAGGTTAGCAGCAGGTCACAGTGGAGGGCTGGTACCGGCGCACGGGGATGTTCGGGGTGGTAAGCTAGCAAAAGAGGCAAAGCGACGTGTGCAATACGTACATGAGGCAATGCATGATGGTCTTTGCTAGGGAACTTGGCGTCATCTTGGAGTTGGACAATAGTGGTCGGAACTTTGTCGTTAGGAGAGATGTTGTTAGGTCAGCAGATGCCAGTCATAAGAATGATGACGAGTTAGCAAAGCATGAAGAAGAGGAAGGAAAGGTTGATCACGAACTCCACCACAACCATGTCATAGGCTTACAACTGCCACCACAGGCCTCAACGGCCAGAGTGATCACATCAACCACCACTAGTGTTTTATGATTTGGGAAATTTTCGCATAAAGAGTTGCTATGCGTTGACCATGTGTGCGTTCAACAATTGACACCCTCATGTGTGTCTCATGTACGCACTAGATGATCAGTTTATTTCACCATTTGGCCAACACCTTTGCCTGCCATGGAAAAATGGTCGGACACATCGACGTGGCCACTCGAGAGGACCTTAAGTGCATTAACACAACTATTTTTGGACCTCGAATTCACATTTTATGAGTTTATCTACAATAGCGGGAACATGTAATCATTATTTTTACCGCCAATTTCCTCGGTGTTCATCCATGACATCCCGAGCTCGCTATTGCACAGAAGTACTAATTTAATGCTACATAGAAACTCTCCCATTGCTAAAAAGATAAAAATAAAGCTCTCCATTGATAAAAAATAAAACAATAATCACTTTTAAGGATTCAAATAAAATAGATATGGTTTGGAGTCACTATTAAAAAAAGTTGCAAGCAGTGTGTTACGAATATGCTAAGGAAATAAAATACACACTTGGAAAAAGAGAAAATATATAATAAATCACAATAATTACCTGATCCTTTAAAAAAATAACAATAATTAGCTGATGAAAAATCTATTTTAAAACCTTTATTGTATGATGAGTTGGACTTAGCCGTTAGTACTATCTGTTACATCACACATAATTAAGAGAACATAATTTTTTGACATAAAACCGTAGGATTACTCCTACCAGGCTGCCACATATCTAGAACTGTACAAGAAAGGCTAACAAAAAACTAAACTAGATATAGCCAAGAGTAAATAAAGAAGATAAGAAAAACTAAGCAGCAGCCCATTGAGCTAGTGGATTGCTGAAACCCAAGATAGGAGCTGCGCACAAAATTCCTCATACAAACTACTGCAACTGATCGCTCTCTAAGATCAAATAGGACTACTTTTCAACTACATTTTGTATATCTGCTAAATGAAAATCAATACAGACCATTGCTAATCAACCTTGAGTGTATCTTGAGAACAGAAGGGCATGATGTGTAGACTGCTAGACTTTCAAAGCTACCATCTCCATTATCTTTTTGTTGCCTGAGCTTTCGCCTGAAAGATGGAAAAAGATGAAGATTCAAGAAGCAATTCAACACATGCCAGTGGTCGCTTCTCCAAACAGGGAAACATAAATCTAAAAAAAAGCTTGGCACATTAAATGATGGCAAGATATTGCAACCATAGGAAATGTTTAGAGTAGTATCTTTAAGAAATAATAACAATGTTTTTTTGGCGAGGGAAATAATAACAATGTTACTTACCATTTTTCTTATGGACGAGTCTTGGCAATGATTTTCTTTAAGGCACATTAAAGGCCCACAAGCTTGGCAATGAGCTTTTTTAAGAGAGAGGGGCATGTTCTTGTTATGTCCTCCAAGCCGTCAACCGCAACTATCTTCTTCAAATTAGCAGGAGTCTTGACAAACTCAAAGCATACCTCCTTCAATCCAGAACAGTTATGTTGCTCGGCTAGAGTAAGAATAGTAGTCACCGAGCCCACATCTATGTGTTGGCACAACTTCTCTTCACAAAGTACTTTCAGCCTCGGAAGATCATATCTATCCGCCGCTTCAAGCATGTGTTGTAGCCACAACACTTCTTGGTCTTCCCTTTCATCCTCCAATGTGTCTATCGCCATCTTAGGCAGTGAATCGGTGTAAATAAAGCTAAGCAATGCCTTAAACACGTTTGCTTCCATGTCTTCTATATGGATGACACCTCCTATTGTGCCCTCTTTCATGGGGCCAAATAGCTCTGCTCTGAAGACCGCAGACGGAGCTGCAAGCACGCACCGGTGAGCAACAAATGTGTCATCTCCAACCTTGAATGTCACGTCAGCTCCCTCCTCATACTGCAAGAGGTCGCTTATATGGTGTTGTATACAAGATGCCGGTACCTTAATGAAGAGATCGATGGTGGAGGCAATGGCAAGGTCTCATCGGATGGTGAAACAATCATCGTTTAGATGGTTTGACTTCTCAATATCCTCTCTTTTCATGAAATTAGGGTAACCCCAAGATGGATGACAGTTGGAGAAGTTTGTTGGCTGGGCTCGACGAATATAGGCCGAATCTTGCTTCTCAAGCTCGTCGACGAAACTAAATTCGTACAACACCTTCGTTTCTGCAACATCTTTATCGAGAAGACGAAGATAAACGGATACATAGTCGGCATCCTCTAAGGTTTGGCCGTTAGGATAGTACCTGATGTCCCAACGACGGCCTCCTACCATGAAAGGGAGAGAGACGATCACCGTGCCAGTAGGTGTAGTGGCCTCGGTACGTGAGTAGGCGTTATCCACAAGCAGGTGGTACCCGCTGGCTGCGACGACGTTGATGGCGTGGCCGATGGCCTTGCCGCCGCCGACGAGAGACACGCCGGCAAATGACATGGCAGATTGGAGTTCTAGTGCGTTGCGTACACAGTGTGTATACGCAAGTACGAGCTGCGGGAAGCTCGATCCACGCTCCTGTACGAGCCACCGGAGAAGAGAACACGACGCACGCCGTAGGACAAAATTTGGTACGCTGTTCCCTCGATGGTACGTATATGTATATATACACGCGAACATGCAACACCAGAACACACCCGGACTCTAACCTGAAGCGGAGACGGACAAGGAACCGCGGGCAGTATCAGGCGTATACAACACGACAAGGGAAAAGCTTACCTTCTGTCGGCCGATCGCGCGCTGGTCCGCTGGCTCTGTGGCCGTTCGATCTATGTTTTATCAGATGATCGAGAGCACTCCCGCGCCCGCTAGAGGCGTGTACGTTTCCTGCAACTCATCTTTTGTTTCAGAACATCCATTCCTACAACTGGATAACAGAAGGGGGGTTTCATCCCGCAGTATCGTGGGCTTGTGTGGCTAGGAGTGTGAGCAGCTGGATTTTGGAGGGCGGTGAACGTGGCGGGGCGTTGGGTGTCCGGGGATTATCCTACGCGGTTGCGTCGACGATTGGCTCAGGGTCGGCGGTGGTCGGCGGTGGTCGGCGACGACTCAAGCAGGTATGGATCAGAGATCCCTTCCCCCATTTTCTGGACGATGTGGTGATGGTGGTGCTCCCTGCTATTTCTCTTGTTTCTGCAATAGAGCGTTTGTTGCGGGAAGTAACGAGTGAGCATGCAGTCTTGTTTCTGCAATAGAGCGTTTGTTGCGGGAAGTAACGAGTGGGCATATGCGGTCTGCAACAGAGTATTTGTCGCGGGAAGTAACGAGTGGACATGCGGTCTTGTTTCTGCAACAGAGTGTTTGTTGCCGGAAGTAATGAGTGGACATGCGGCCTTATTTCTGCAACAACGCGTTTGTTGCGGGAAGTAACGAGTGGGCATGCGATCTTGTTTCTGCAACAGAGCGTTTGTTGCGGTAAGTAATGAGTGGGCATGAGGGGCGCGGACACTTTCTGCAACAGAGCGTTTGTTGCAGAAAGTAACGAGTGGGCATACGGGGCGTGGACAGTGTTAGAGATATATTTGGGTTCCATATGTTTTGGTAGTCTAGGATTTGTAATTCATCTCCTACCTTATCTCTAGGAGAGGCGTCTTGCCCTCCAAGCCTTGTACTCAATATATACTCTCCCTCGAGGCTCAATAATATATCCATCATATTCCGCACCAAATCCTTCTCTCCCTTCTAACATGGTATCGGCCTAACCGATCCAAACCCTAGCCGCCGCCGTCGCTTCCGCTCCGCGCCGCCCCCGGGGCGGTCGGTCTCCATGATCGTCACCGGGGGCCGCGCTGCCCGTATCTAGGGTTCGTCCGCCGGTCGTGTTGACCGGCTGCCCTAGAGAGTCTTTTTCCCGAGCTCTTGCTCCGGGTTTTTCTCTCTCGCCGGTCGTTTTGATCGACGTTTCTTTTTGGTTTTCCGATCTACGATCGGTTTGCGTCGCCTGCCGCCATCGACCCCTACACCTCTACTTCGACTTTGGCATCGACTCCACCGGCGTCTTCTTCGACTCGGCATCCTCACGCGGCACACGGCGGCTTGAACGGCCGGCGTTTGTGCCTCCGTTCGCAAGTCACTGCGCCAACCGTCGTCACCTCAATCGGATCGGGACTTCTTCATCAACCCCATGTCACTAGTACAAAACAGGGCTTTCGTCACAGGGCAATATTCACATTAGTCCCGGTTCAGTCACGAACCGGGACTAATGTGAGCATTGGTCCCGGTTCGTGCGGCTAAGGCATTAGTCCCGGTTCACCTGGGCACTTTAGTCCCGGTTGGTGCCACGAACCGGGACTAAAGGGTGCGATGCTCATTAGTACCGGTTGGTGGCACGAACCGGTACTAATGGGCTTTGAGGCATTAGTACCGGTTCATGGCACGAACCGGTACTAAAGGCCCCATCAAACTCTACACCCCTGTGGACCGCCTTTTCAGTTTTAGAAAAAACAAAAGAAAATGATGGAAATGTCAATAAAATAAAATAAGTTTCCCATGTGATATGTGGTCTAGTTGCTGGAAAAATTAACAAATATGAATTTCGACTTTATTTGCAAAATCTCTCTGGAATTTCTTAAAATGGGCATAACTTTTGCATACGAACTCGGATGAAAAAGTTTTTTATATAAAAAATCATCTACTTGAAAAGTTACATCCGAATTTAACTGGGGGAACCCCGTTAAACATTTTCAAAATCCTTAAAAACCTAACAGAAAAAAAGATACGGGGCTTTTAAGATCTGGAGAGGCAAAAAAATTCAAAATTTCAAATTTTTGTCAAACAATGGTCAAACTAATTATTCTAGAATATTAGTGTTACTAAATAATTATTTCAGTTTTTTTGAATTTTTGTCAAATCTGGTCAAACTGTGGTCAAACAATGGTCAAACTAATTATTCCAGAAATAATAGTGTTACTAAATAATATTGTTTTTTAAAACAATAGTTTCAAACTCAAACAGTGAAATGTGTCACTTCATGCTCAAGCTAAATTTCTGAGGGTTAATAGAATTGACATCTTACTATTGTCAGGAAAACAACAAGTGCAGACTTGGAAACGAGGGAGAATAGAACCCGAAAGTTAAGCGTGCTCAGGCTGGAGTAGTGAGAGGATGGGTGACCGTCCGGAAAGTTAGATGATTTGGAATGATGAGGGGTGATTAGAGATTAGAGGATAAATTGAGCAGTGACGAGGGGTGGTGATTAGAGATTAGAGGTTAAAATAATTCAGAAATTTGAAAATAAAAAAAATAAAAAAAATTCGCAAAAAAAAGTTAAAAAAAAATATCATAAAATTTCCTTTAGTCCCGGTTGGTAACACTAACCGGGACTAAATGTGGAGCTTCAGGCTGCGTCCACATGGACAGCCTTTAGTCCCGGGTTCGTGTGAGAAACGGGACTAAAGAGGGAGGTACTAGTAACGACCCTTTAGTCCCGGTTCAAAAACCGGGACTAAAGGCCCTTACCAACCGGGACAAAAGCTTGCATCATGCTTCTTCCTACAAGATGGCGCGTCTTGGTGCAACTCGTGGCCGCCATGCCGTGTAACCGTAGGTCACCGCGCGTCCAACGCAGGCGTTGGATGCAACGACCACGGTCGCCTGCGTGCGTGCGTGCTACGCTGGCCCAGCACGCGTTTTTTCACTTGGACGTCAAGGCATACAGGCGTCTAGTTGGCCTGGTCAAACGTGATGCTTGGACTTGTGGCTTGGCACAACGTGTGATCCCTGGCCGGCCGTCGTGTGCTACTAAGTCCGACAATGCAAGACGCTTCGACTTGCATTGATCACCTGAGCGCATGCAATCCGTTTCATCTACGCCTTGCGACCAATCTGGCTCGTCGGTTGCGCGCGCCTCCGCAGGTTCCGTGAAGATCAACTCCGAGTACGGTGCACCTCTTCACCGGTTGAGCAATGGGCTGCCGCTGCGTCGCCCCGTCGGGCCGCAGCACCGCCGCCCCGTGGTTCTTTTCCCGGCTGCACCGACCCGCGTCACCGCTGCGTCGCCCCTTCGAGCCGTAGTGTCGCGGCCAGTGGTCCCCGGCCGCTCCGAGGTCGTCCACTCCATGGGGTCCCGTGGCTGCACCGACCCTCGCGCCGCCACTGTGTCGCCCCATCCAGCCGTAGCGAGCGTGGCACGCGGTCCACGCCGTCGTCCTAAGGCTGTCCCCGCGGTTGCACCGACTCGCGAACCGCTGTTGCGTCGCCCCTTCGGGCCGCAGCGTCGCGGCCCGCGGTCCCTGCCGCCGCCCAGAGGTCTTCCCGCCATCGCCCCGACCCGCTAGCCGCCGCTGTGTCGCCCCTTCGGGTCGTAGCGCCGCATCCCGCGGTCCGCTCCGCCGTCATCGCGCGTCGACCTCCCGTGGTATGCGCCGCGCCGTCTTCCTTGGCGCGGGGACGCAACCGTCCGCGCCGGTCTTCGTCACGCTGTCAGGGTTCTTCGCCTACTTCGAGCAGCGCCGCTGCACTCCTAACCTAGCCGCCGCCGCCGTCAGGCCGCCGCCGCCGCTACCTTCGTAGCTGCCGCCGCCCGTCCACCCCTTCGTCTTCGTCCAGCACCAGCTCGTCGCCAGCGTCGCCGTCATCTACCCCGACCGCTTCATCTACTCCCACAACCGCGGGCGACATTTGACCCGCGCCGATTGGTGCCGCAACCATTATCGAGTCCTTCTCTGCTGGCCTCTCAACGCGTCCGCGATGCGACACCGTCCACGACGCTCCCGCTAGGACTGCGGGGGGATGTCAGTCCGTCGGCTACTATTCTCTTCAGTCTGACCGTCCGCGTCGCTCCTGTTGTTCGCAACGCTACCGCTACGACTGTGGGGGGGGGGGGATGTTAGAGATATATTTGGGTGACATATGTTTTGATAGTCTAGGATTTGTAATCCATCTCCTATCTTATCTCTAGGAGAGGCGTCTTGCCCTCCAAACCTTGTACTCAATATATACTCTCCCTCAAGGCTCAATAATACATCCATCATATTGCGCACCTAATCCTTCTCTCCCTTCTAACAGACACTACATCAAACGGCTGTCAGCTCGGGCATTCCAACGACAATTAAGACGGTGGATAATATGCAAACATCGCCGACACACGCATAGCAGCGCCCACACAACAAACTACTTTAACATGGAAACTAACCAGCCGTCTTTCGATGAAGACACGGACATGTTTGGTTATTTGGAACAACGTTGGTTTCGGAGTACGTTTAAGCGGCTGCATGCGTTTGGGAAACAAAAGCTGTGGCAATTATGGTCTCTCGGTCTCTCCAGGACTGGAACATAGATGACCAGTGGCATGAACATACTTCGATCCATCACGCGCCTGGTGCAACATTCGGGCTATTTTTTAAAAAATAAGGCGGATAATCTAAAAATATCCACCGCACCAACAACCGTTAGATTTGATGTCATCCAATGGCCAACCCAGTCCCATCATTGCAACAGAGCACATGTTGCATAAACCCTTTTAAACCATAGGTGTTGTTGCAGAAATGTTTATCGTCTTCACTTTTCTGCAACATGTGTGTTGTTGCGGAAGGAACTTTTACAACATAGATGATGTCGCAGATTTTTTTCGTCTTCACTTTTTGCAACATGGGTATTGTTGCGGAAGGAACTTTTGCAACATAAATGATGTTGCAGAATAAAAATCGCCTTCACTTTTCTGCAGCATGGGCGTTGTTGCCGAAAAACAATTGCAACATTGATGATGTTGCGGAAAAACTTTTGCAACATAGAGGATGTTGCGAAAAAAATCAATGAAAATGAAGTTACAGAAACACTGACATCTTTGCCATCAACACCACCGTCATTCACATCGT
The DNA here is from genome assembly GCF_002575655.3 of Aegilops tauschii subsp. strangulata. Taxonomy (NCBI): domain Eukaryota; kingdom Viridiplantae; phylum Streptophyta; class Magnoliopsida; order Poales; family Poaceae; genus Aegilops; species Aegilops tauschii. The sequence goes on from NC_053037.3 coordinate 504,277,256, forward strand.
CGCCGCCAACCACAAGGCCATCCATCCTCCGAACTCCCGGCTCGAGCGCCGCCAATCCCCGTCATCGGTCGCGTCATCCGACGAGCTCGCATGCTACCTCCATGGCGCTTGTTGTTGTAGCCACTAGCTGCTACTTGCATCTACCTCCATGGCTGCCCATGGTCGGGTTGTGATGTCCAACGAGGCTTGCATGGCCATGTATGCTCGCATGCTACCTCCATGGCCGTGGGAAAGAGCTGTTCGTGGGTGTCTCCAACATCTCCGAGCAGGTCCCTGATTGTGTGCGTAATGGAGAAGGATGTATGGCTGGGGAAGGAAGAAAGAAGGCATAAGAAAACAAAAGATGTGGGTGGGAGCAATCGGACGAGAAGATAAGGCAGGATGCAAAGCGGTGCAGGCCCACAGGGACACGCGTCGCCCGTGGGAGACGGCGGACGAGCGAGAGAAAATCCGCCGGTTGACACCAAGCGTTTTCCATTTCAGAAATATTACGTCGTAATTATAATTTTTTAAAATAGGGTTTTTACCATTTATGTCACTACTTGTGTCTCACTACTCAGTTTTGCCATTAGAATTTACAACTACTCAAAAATGACATCGATCCTGAGATGCTTGCTCAAAAATTCCGTTAGATATCTCAAAAATGTCATCGTTCTGTTAGATGTTTGCTCAAAAATGCCATTAGACATTGTTATTTTCACGTCAAACCCGTGGACCATATGTTATATGAGAAAAATAAGCCTAGACCCACATGTCATTTCTCTCTATCTCACAATGATAAGTGAGGCCCCACTTGTCAGGACTAACCAAGCGACTAGTTTTACAGGAAAATAAGAACGTTGTTGGAATCAAGTAGGCCCCACATTTTATTGTGGCGAGATAGAGGGAGAGCTGGAATATTGGTCCATAGGTATTTATGTCATTATAACATGGCAAAAGAGATTTGAGATCACAATAATGGTGTCTAGTGGCATTTTTGAGCATGTGTTTAACGAAGCGATTGCATTTTAGAGCGGTTGAAATTCCCAGTGGCAAAACTGAGTAGTGGGACACAACCCGTGGCATAAATGATAAAACCCAAAAATAGAAATAATACTCAGTCGGCCTACTGCTGGCCGATTGGATCCAGTCATTCTACTAGTGGCCAATTGGGGCCGATTGGATCCAGTCGGCCCACTGCTGGCCGATTGGCGCCCTGTCTGCTTCCTCTAGGCCGACAGGTGCATTCACTCACTTATCTGTTGAATAGGTATTTGAAAAATGTTGAAGAAGTATTTTTTAAAAATGTTGACCATGCACATAAAAATGTTAATCAAGCATTTGAAAAATATATATTAAACAAGTATTTGAAAAATGTTAAACAAATATTTGAAACTGTTGAATAGGTATTTGAAAATGTTGAAGAAGTATTTAAAAAAATGTTGATCATGTATATAAAAAAATAATTCAAGCATTTGCAAAAAATGTTGAACAAGTATTTGAAAAAATATTGAACAAGTATTTGAAAAAATATTGATCATGTATATAAAAATGTTGAACAAGTATTTATAAAAATGTTGATCATGTATATAAAAATGTTGAACAACTATTTGAAAATATGTTGAACAAGTATTTGCAAAAAAAATTCAAATACTTGTTCAACATTTTTTCAAATACTTGTTCAACATTTTTTGCAAATGCTTGATTAACATTTTTATATACACGATCAACATTTTTTTAAATACTTCTTCAACATTTTTCAAATACCTATTCAACAGTTTTCAAATATTTGTTCAACATTTTTCAAATACTTGTTCAACATCTTTTTTTAAATGCTTGATTAACATTTTTATATGCATGATCAACATTTTTTCAAATAGTTCTTCAATATTTTTCAAATACCTATTCAACAGATAAATGGGTGCATGCACCTGTTGTGCTAGAGGAAGCAGACTGGGCGCCAATAGGCCAGAAATGGCTAACTAAGGCCAATCGGCCAGCAGTGGGCCGACTGGATCCAATCGGCCGGCAGTCGGCCTGCTGGGGGCCAATCGGCCACCAGTAGGACGGCTGGATCCAATCGGCCAGCTGTAGGCCACCCGTAGGATGACTGAATTCAATCGACTGGGTATTATTAAAAAAAATTACGGCGTAATATTTCTAAAATTTAATAATATAATTGTATTATTTAAAAAAATTAGCCAACATTCGGTAGGACATTCTAAAATACTAATCTGATTTCGTTCTTGCGTGAATAACCAAATATCATAAACTTGTCAAGTCAGTGGAACATGAAAGTCCATCCGATTGGCAAGCTGATATAACCATAATAAAATGGATCTATCTAGGGCACATCTAGATGTGCTCTAATTTGTGCAATAACTAGAGCACATCTAGATGTGCTTTAGCAAAACCGTGATAAAATTACACAAAATTGACTACATGCTCTGAATAGGGACAAACACTAGTTTGAACCATCACTAATAATCTTTAAGCTAGCCTCCAGTCCAACAACCTCCAGCGCCACAGACTTTTTTCTACTGGAGCTGCCGCCTAAAGGAAAGAAAAGAAAGATGGTTCATGTCGTAACTTACTGAGAAAAGACAGTGTAAAAGATGATATCTCTAAATAGAGAAACGGGAATCAAGGAAAGATGCACACGACACATCCAACTAAAATGTCTCTATAGCACATCATGAAGCACATCAAATGCTGGCAACAAAGCCAGACTGCAACCTATAAACATAGACTTTAGAATCAGTTTGTCTAATTCATATCTAGATGTTTTTTAAGGATGTCACATTTAAACTCTCACAAATATATAATGCAGCAACAAGAAATAAAAAAAAACTAAGACAAAAAAAATTAAACCACAAACAAAGTGGACATCAGTTTAGATGTGTCCTAGACAGGCCCCTTTAGAATACTATCTTTGAAAAATATACATGATCAACAACTAACCGTGTGTGTCTGATGATATTAGGAAACAAGCTTGGCAATGAGCTCTTTTAGAAGAGAGGGGCATGTTATAGTTATGTCGTCCAATCCGTCTGCGGCTGTTATCTCTTTCAAATTAGTGGTAGTTTTGAGAAACTCAAAGCATACCCCTTTCAATCCACAACAGTTGAGCTGCTCGGCTTGAATAAGAATAGTTGTCAAAGAGCTCACGTTTATATGTTCACACAACCTCTCTTCACATACCTCCCCATCTGACCTCTCCCCTCCCCTGGGTCGCCCCCGCGCGGCGACCAAGGGGGAACCCTAGCGCCGTCAAACCCTCGGCTCCCTTTCCCGGCCGCCGCCGCCGGGGCGCGCCGTCGGGCGAAGCCCGGTTGGCGTCGGTGGCGGCGGGATCTCTCCTCCCCGCAGCGGCCGGACCTGGCGCGGGTGGCGTTCGGCGGCGGTTGGCGACGGGGCGCGCCGGCGAGGGCTCAGGGGGTGACGGCCCCCGGTGGTCGCTTGGCGGGCCGTTCGGGGCGCGCCTATGGTGGCCGTGGTCGATCTGTTTCAGATCTGACCACCGGTGCCTCGGGCGGCGCGGGGATCTCGGGGCGGCGGCCTTGATCAGTGGCGCGCGGTGCGGCCTGCCTGGAGGCGGCACCCGTGGGTGCAGATGGGGGGCCTTCCACGGCTGCGAGGGCGGCGTGGAGGCGGCGGCGCTACGGCGGCTCCTCGATGGCCGCCCGGAGTTACCATGGGAGGCGTCGTCTCTGACTCGATCTACCCCGGTTCGTGCTGGCTACGGTAGCGACTACGGTCGACGCCAATACTGCCTGGACGGATCTGGCGGGTGGGCATGGATCCGGGGGAAACTCCAGGCCGGCGTGGCGGCCGCACCAAAGTCGACGCCCTTGGCGTCGATTACCTTCCTGGAGGCTTCGGTGTGTATCATACGCCCCCCACCTCTGCCATGAGCGCAGGCGAAAGCCTCTCTTCCTCTGTTTGGGCGACGATGGCACTTTGGTGTCGTGTTCCTTCCTGAAGGCGTCGGCTGAGGACTGCTCAGGGTGGTGGAGTTGCTGGTAGTTCGGAGTCGACGCGAGATGGCATGTAGGTGGAGCGGTGTGGCATCAATAGTATCATCGACGATGGGTCTCGGCGGCATGGCGCAGTGGAGTCTCAGCGTCCGATGCGCGGAGATGGACTCGCGCTGGAGGAGGAAGCTGTCTGGCGTCATGGTGGCGTCGACGGTAGCTAGACCGTGCAAGGGAGATGCAACAGTACAGCTCTGAAGATGGATTGGTGGCAGGTGGCTGCGGCGGCCTCATACCCGGCAGACGTCCTGGTTGAGGAGTGCGCCGGACTGGTAGGTGCCCATACCCGGCAGGCGTCCTGGTTGGGACCTCAGGTCTTAGATGTTTAGGTTTGGCTGCGATGTCTGTTTGGTATTAGGCCAAGACTATCAGCGCCCCTTCATCAATTGGATAGGTGTAGCGACAGTTGTTGCTTAGACGGTAGCTTTAGTCTTGCTGTTGTATGACTTTGTAAGATCTTATGAAAGTAATTAATAAAGTGGCCGTATGCATCGCCCAGATGCAGAGGCCGGGGATCATCCTCCTTTTCTAAAAAAAAACATAGTGCTTTCAGCCTTTGGAGATCATATCTATCCGCCGCTGCAAGCAAATGTTGCAGCCACAATGTTTCTTGGGCTTTTCCTTCTTGCATTGTGTTCATCTCCATTTCGGGCAGTAAGTCGGTGTAAATAAAGCTAGGCAAGGCCCGGAAAACTTTTGATTCCATATCTTTGATCTGTATGACACTTTCCATTTTGCCGTCCTTCGTAGGGCCAAAGAGCTCTGCCTTGAACACTGCAGACCGAGCTGCGAGCACGCACCGGTGGGCAGCAAACTCTTCCCCGCCAACCTTGAATGTCACATCGGTGCCCTCCTTGGACAGTAGGAGGTCACTGATATGCTCATGTATTCCTGAAGGTGGTACCATAATAAAGAGATCAACGGTGGTGGCAATCGCAATATCACATCAGATGGTGAAACAATCGTCCTTAAGATTATTTGATTTCTCAAGATCTTCTCTTTTTATGAAATTGTTGTAACCCCAAGATGTGCTTGGGCTGGAGAAGACGTTTGGCTTCACTGCAAGAATATATGATGAATCTTGCTTCTCATGCTGGTTGTCAAAACTAAAATCGAACTTCACCTTCAAAGTCCCTGTTACACTTCTGTCAACTAGGCGTAAAAAGAGAGATATGGGAGTCGGTGCACTCTGAGCGGTCGCCATTAGGATAGTACTCGATGCGCCAACGATGGCCTCCTACCATGAAATCGAGTGAGACGATCCCCGTGCCAGTAGGTGTGGTGGCTTTTGTACGCGAGTAGTTGTTGACCACAAGCAGGTGGTAGCCACTGGCCGTGGGTACGTTGATGGCGTGGCCAACGGCCTTGCCGTCGCCGATGATAGACACACCGGCAAATGACATGGCTGTTGGGGGAAATTTAACCGGATCTGAATCTGATATGGGCTATGTGCCGAAGTGCCGGGTACTGTATAGCAGATTAGCACTCACACTCGAGAGATTGAATTCGTAAGGGCTATGATACGGCCGCCTGATTTTCACGATACCGGTAGGAACAGATGCAATTTCCAAAGCAATTGATTCAAACTGCCGCTTTGTAACCTCCAGTAACAAATCCTTCTCACGATCCAAGTAGTAGTAATCTCAACAGAGTTCTTCTCACGTAGCTCAAACAGAAACCGCGATCATCAAACCAACTAGTCCTTCGTGAGCAGCAAGAGTAACTCACCACTAAATCCGGTGCTTGGTTTGCCGGATGCATGCAGCTGCAGGCTCGACGCAACAGCCTGCTGGTCACGCGGCAGCTAGGAATCGATCAACGAGTTTTCAACTGACGGCATGCATACTTGGCCGCCGCAACATCTTGGAGATTTTCTGGTTATATCAATCTCCAAATAAACCGGTTGCCCTAATTCATGGTTGGCGGCAGCCCTGCAGAGAGGTCCTCTTTTCCGACCTATGCGCCGAATAGCATTTTTTCTTTTCTTGAGGGAACGCGCAGAATAGCTACGAAACGCGCAACCCCATGTCCCTTCCACGCACGATTTGGGCCAGCCCAAGTGCGAAGAGGGGCGCCCCTGGTTTTTTTCGTTTCTTTTTTGCTTGGGGTTTTTAAAAAATCCCAGTTTTTTTAAAAACATATGGGGTTTAAAAAAGTTCTAAAATTAGAAAATATTCAGGAATTTGAAAATAAAATCTTTGAGAAGTAAATACAAATGTCCATGAATTAAAACAATGTTTGTGATTTTGATGAAAATGTGTGCAAAATCATAAATTGGTCGCTGATTCAAAAACTGTTCATGATTTGAAAGAGTATTCAGAAAATCATAAAATGTTCGTGATTTAGGAAAAATAGTGTATTCAGAAAATGTTGGAAATATGAAAATGTTTGGCAAAATTAAAAAAACGAAGGAAAATGAAATAATGATGAAAGAAAAAACAAAAAAATCCGGCTCAAGGAAGGTTCTGAAACCTTCCCAAAATAGATAAAAAATAGAAGTGTGCAAGCCCATACAACATCGGTAGTGACCTGGGGGTACACGTTTGATCGCTATCACCCGTGGTATGCGGGGAATAGGATCCGGGAGCCTGTATAGTACAATAGTAGTAGCACACATAGCACATGATGGACACAAACGACTAGGACTAATATTACCGGCCCAATAAAAATGTAGCAAAAAAATCCAGGTCCAGCCCTTTACACATGGCCTTGGATTTGTTCTAAAAAACCATATGGCTTTGGGTCACTCAACTACCAATAGGGTGCTCTAAAAAATACCAAATATTTTTGCAATTAGTTTGGTGGACCCATATTGGACCACAAGCTATAAATCTTCATAATTGTACTTTGTACATGGAATGGTGGTTCGAAAGCAAATTGAGGAGATGTTCTAAAACTATGGATAGAAACTAACAAAAGCACATACCATTACTAGTAATCCGTAATGGAAGCAATTTTGGCACTGGTATCTTGGAGAACGGAGGGGCATTATGTAGCTATATTGTCCAAGCCATCGCCTTCATCTGATTTGTCGTCTGAAAGAAAGAAAGAAAGTGAACAAGATAGTTCAAGTCCCAAATCTAGAAAGTATACATACATGCATGCAAGTAAAATGTCTTGGTCACACAACATACATATAATACATCGAATGGTGGCAAGAGAGTAAGGGTTCGAACTAGAAACATAGATCTCAAGGAACTAACCATTTTTGTCGATTCTAGGAAGAAAACTTGCCGATTAGCTCTTTTAAAAGAAAGGGGCATTGTCATAATTATATCGTCAAAGACGCCAGCTGCTGTTATTTCTTTCAAATTAGCAGGAGCCTTGAGGAATTCAAGGCACACCTCCTTCAATCCACAACAGTTGTGCCTCTTAGCTAGAATAAAAATAGTTTTCACCGACTTCACGTCTATGTGCTTACATAACTTTTCTTCACATAGTACCTTCAACCTTTGGAGATCATATCTATCCGTAGCCACAAGCAAGTGTTGCAACCATAATGCTTCTTCGCCACCCTTTTTCTCCTCCCCCGTGTCTATCTCCATATCGGGAAGCGAGTCGGTGTAAACAAAGCTAAGCCGCCAACATTGAATGACACGTCGGTGCCTTCCTTGGACAGGAGGAGGTCGTTGATATGCTGATGTATGGTAAAAGGTGGCACCTTGATGGAGAGATTAACCGAAGAGGTCGCAGCGGATGGTGAAACTATCCTTGTTTAGATGCTTTGATTTCTCAAGCGCGTCTCTTTTGATGAAACCATCGTAACCCCAACATGGTGTGAGCTAGAGAAACCATGTGGCTCATTTGCACGGATATATCCTGGATCCTGCTTCTCAAGCTCGTCGACGAAGCTGAAATCGTACTGCACCTTGAGAGGCTCGGTGACATTATCATCGAGAAGGGCGAGGAAGAAGGAGACCGAGCCGACGCACTCGGCCGCATTGCCTTCAGGGAAGTACTGGATGCACCAGCGACGCCCCCTACCTTGAAAGGGAGAGACTCAATCACCTTGAAAGGAAAATTGAGTGCTAGCCTGGCCTGTTGATGGGACAACTTGATTAGCCTGGAGTATAAACTAGGCATCCTACTTAGCCTGGACCAGGCGCTAGAAGAGGGACGCCTGGGTGCGCCTGCTAATGTGCCTGGCAATATTATACTATTTCTTTTGCATACAATATTATACTATCTCTACTCCTAATGTCTTAGTTGGTAGTCCTGCCTCACATCCCACCATATCCCACCACTTCTATCTTTCGCCTACCTTCACATCACATCACAACAACATACTTGGGCCGGCTCATTAGCGCCTACGTCCATGCAAGCTATGCTATGCCTTGTCCGCCTGCCCTCATCTCGTCCTCGCGCCGCCGTCCTCTCCTCGTATTCCTAGGGTTTCTCCTCCGATGTCGTCTCTCCTCGGCCATGGCGATGCATATGGCGGCCGGGACGCTGCTCCACCACTCCATGGTCGCTGCCCCGTCCTCCTCCACCTCCTCCGAGCCCCACCCCCACCACCCTCCGCCCATGGAGGCGCGTGCTCTAGAGATGCGGGCCGACATGGTTCTCCTTCCGTCGACCACGCCTTGGACACGGGTCACACGACGATGCCAACAGCGGCCGCGGCGCTGCTCCAACCCTCCACGGTCGTCGCGCCGTTCTCCTCCACCTCCTCGGCGCGCCACACTGTCTCCACCGGAGACACCCCTTCCTCCTCCTCAGCGCTTGATACGTCTCCAACGTATCTATAATTTTTGATTGTTCCATGCTATTATATTATCTGTTTTGGATGTTTTACATGCATAATATGCTATTTTATATGATTTTTGGGACTAACCTATTAACCTAGAGCCCAGTGCCAGTTCCTGTTTTTTCCTTGTTTTATAGTTTCGCAGAAAAGGAATACCAAACAGAGTCCAAACGGAATGAAACTTTCGCGATGATTTTTCTTGGACCAGAAGACATCCACAGGGCTTGGAGTGCACGTCAGGAAAGCCATGAGGCGGCCACAAGGTCGGAGGGCGCGCCCAGAGGGGTAGGGCGCGCCCCCACCATTGTGGGCCCCTCGTGACTCCACCAACCTATTTCTTCCGCCTATATATTCTCAACTACCCCAAAACCTTCCAGGGGAGCCACGAAACCACTTTTTCACCGCCGCAACCTTCTGTACCTGTGAGATCCCATCTAGGGGCCTTTTCCGGCATCCCGTCGGAGGGGGATTCGATCACGGAGGGCTTCTACATCAACACCATTGCCTCTTCGATGAACGTGAGTAGTTTACCACAGACCTACGGGTCCATAGCTAGTAGCTAGATGGCTTCTTCTCTCTCTCTGATTCTCAATACCATGTTCTCCTCGATGTTCTTGGAGATCTATTCGATGTAATATTTTTTGCGGTGTGTTTGCCGAGATCCGATGAATTGTGGATTTATGATCAGCTTATCTATGGATATTATTTGAATCTCCTATGAATTCTTATATGCATGATTTGATATCTTTGCAAGTCTCTTCGAACTATCGATTTGGTTTGGCCAACTAGATTGGTTTTTCTTGCAATGGGAGAAGTGCTTAGCTTTGGGTTCAATCTTGCGGTGCTCGATTCTAGTGACAGAAGGGGAACCGACATGTATTGTATTGTTGCCATCGAGGATAACAAGATGGGGTTTTCATCATATTGCTTGAGTTAATTCCGCTACATCATGTCATCTTACTTAATGCGTTACTCTTTTCTTATGAACTTAATACTCTAGATGCAGGCAGGAGTCGGTCAATGTGTGAAGCAATAGTAGTAGATGCAGAATCGTCTCGGTATACTTGACACGGACGTGACGCCTATATTCATGATCATTGCTTTAGATATCGTCATAACTTTGCGCTTTTCTATCAATTGCTTGGAAGTAATTTGTTCACCCACCGTAATATTTTCTATCTTGAGAGAAGCCTCTAGTGAAACCTATGGCCCCCGGGTCTATTTTCCATCATATAAGTTTCCGATCTACAATTTTAGTTTCCTATTTACTTTCTTTGCAATCTTTTACTTTCCGATCTATAAACCAAAAATACCAAAAAAATTACTTTGTCGTTTATCCATCTATATCAGATCTCACTTTGCAAATAACCGTGAAGGGATTGACAACCCCTATGTCGCGTTGGGTGCAAGTTGGTGTTTGTTTGTGCTGGTATTCGGTGGCTTGTTGCGTTTTCTCCAACTGGATTGATACCTTGGTTCTCAAAGCTGAGGGAAATACTTACTCTACTTTGCTGCATCACCCTTTCCTCTTTAAGGGAAAAACCAACGCAGGCTCAAGAGGTAGCAGGAAGAATTTCTAGCGCCATTGCCGGGGAGATCTACGCCAAGCCGAGACATACCAAGTACCCATCATAAACTCTCATCCCTCACATTACATTATTTGCTATTCACCTCTCATTTTCCTCTCCCCCACTTCTAAAACGATTTTTGAAAAGATGTTCCTTTTCTTCGTTCGTCTTCTTGGTTTGCTTTTTGAGTGCTCGTGTGTTGGATTGCTTGCTTGGTCACGCTGGCTTAAGATAATACCAAATTGTGTGACTTTTCCAATACCAATAACAATGATTTTATTAGTACTCCAATTGCTCCCGCTGCTAATGCGGAATCTTGTGAAATTAATGCGGCTTTGCCGAATCTTGTTATGAAAGATCAATTTTCCGGCCTTCCAAGCGAAGATGCCGCATCCCATCTAAACAATTTCGTTGATTTGTGTCATATGCAAAAGAAAAAAGATGTGGATAATGATATTGTTAAATTGAAGCTATTTCCGTTTTCACTTCGAGATCGTGCTAAAACTTGGTTTTCATCTCTGCCTAAAAATCGTATTGATTCATGGAATAAGTGTAAAGATGCTTTTATTTCCAAGTATTTTCCTCCCGCTAAGATTATGTGACGCCCCCGATTTGACCGTACACTAATCATGCACGCAAATGTGTACGATCAAGATCAGGGCCTCACGGGAAGATATCACAACACAACTCTAAAACATAAATAAGTCATACAAGCATCATAATACAAGCCAGGGGCCTCGAGGGCTCGAATACAAGTGCTCGATCACAGACGAGTCAGCGGAAGCAACAATATCTGAGTACAGACACAAGTTAAACAAGTTCGCCTTAAGAAGGCTAGCACAAACTGGGATACAGATCGAACGAGGCGCAGGCCTCCTGTCTGGGATCCTCCTAACTACTCCTGGTCGTCGTCAGCGGGCTGCACGTAGTAGTAGGCACCTCCAGTGTCGTAGGAGTCGTCGTCGACGGTGGCGTCTGGCTCCTGGACTCCAGCATCTGGTTGCGACAACCAGGTAGAAAGGAAAGGGGGAAAAGAGGGAGAGAAGCAACCGTGAGTACTCATCCAAAGTACTCGCAAGCAAGGAGCTACACTACATATGCATGGGTATATGTGTAAAGGGGCATATCAGTGGGTTGAACTGCAGAATGCCAGAATAAGAGGGGGATAGCTAATCCTGTCGAAGACTACGCTGCTGGCCATCTCCATCTTGTAGCATGTAGAAGAGAGTAGATTGAAGTCCTCCAAGTAACATCGCATAGCATAATCCTACCCGACGATCCCCTCCTCGTCACCCTGTTAGAGAGCGATCACCGGGTTGTATCTGGCACTTGTAAGGGTGTATTTTATTAAGTATCCGGTTATAGTTGTGATAAGGTCAAGGTACAACTCTGGGTCGTCCTTTTACCGAGGGACACGGCTATTCGAATAGATAAACTTCCCTGCAGGGGTGCACCACATAACCCAACACGCTCGATCCCATTTGGCCGGACACACTTTTCTAAGTAAATGGTTGTTATCAATGGTGAGCTGCATCACCGCAGTGTTACGGGAGCGTTCCAGTGTTGTGTCTCCCCTGAGGAAGGTCAAGAGATCTTGCGTGAGATTCATGAAGGGGATTGTGCCCATCATGCTGGCTCAAAGTCCCTTGTGGCCAAGGCTTTTCATCATGGTTTTTATTGGCTGACGGCTCATGCTGATGCGGAGGACTTGGTTAGTAAATGTGATGGTTGCCAAAGGTTCTCGCGACGTGCTCATGTGCCGGCTCAGGAGCTGAGGATGATCCCAATTACTTGGCCCTTTGCGGTCTGGGGGCTTGATATGGTTGGGCCTTTCAAAAGGTCCAAGGATAAGAAGACCCACCTCTTGGTGGCAGTTGACAAATTTACAAAGTGGGTTGAAGCGGAGCCAGTTAGCAAGTGTGACGCAGCCACGACGGTTCAGTTTATGAAAAAGGTGATCTTTCGCTTTGGCTTTCCGCACAACATTATAACTGACAATGGTACCAATCTATCCAAAGGCGCCATGGAGGAGTTTTGTCAACGAGAGCATATTCGGCTTGATGTTTCATCAGTGGCTCATCCTCAATCCAATGGTCAAGCTGAGAGAGCTAATCAGGAGATTCTGAAGGGCATCAAGCCCCGGCTTTTGGTCCCTTTGCAACGGACGCCGGGTTGTTGGGTGGAGGAGTTGCCCTCCGTGTTATGGAGCATCAATACTACACCTAACAAGTCTACGGGTTACACGCCTTTCTTCATGGTCTATGGAGCGGAAGCAGTCCTCCCCAGTGAAATCTGTCATGACTCGCCTCGAGTGGCGGCTTATGTTCAGGCGGATAATGAAGAGGCGCGCCAAGATGCTCTTGACTTGTTGGACGAGCAGCGTGATGTGGCAGCGGCTCGGTCCGCGATTTACCAACAAGACCTGCGCCGTTATCACAGTCGCCGGGTTAAGTCCCGGGTCTTCCAGGAAGGTGATCTGGTGCTCCGGCTCATCCAAGATCAAACAGATGCGCACAAGTTATCCCCGCCTTGGGAAGGGCCCTTTGTGGTCAGCAAGAACTTGCATAATGGGTCATATTACCTCATTGACATTCGGGAGCACAAATATTCACGCAAGTCGGAGGAGGAGACCCGTCGGCCATGGAACATAGCTCAGCTTCGACCCTACTACACTTGAGCCACCGGCTCTCATAATGTATATATTTCTATAACCATGTATATATTATGATAAGCAATAAAGCAGGACCTCTGTCCTTTTTTCTCCTCCAATGGTGGATGTATTGTTTCCATTGCAAGATCACATGATAACTTGAAGGAGGATCTGGCTTATGATCATATTCAAATCTAGCCGTACGCGATAAGGTCACTTGGGGGCTTCCTGTTCAAACATAGGTCGTATTCGAACCAAAGAGAACATAGCTGTCGATACCCATTTGATTGGCAAAATGCCGAGCTCATTGGGGAGTTTTCTTTGATCATATTTGAATCATAGTTCAACCCCTTCGGGAACCGACGTGGATCGTATTCGAATCAGCGTCGTTAAACAACTCTCAAGGTCATTTGGGGGCTTCCTGTTCAAACATGGGTCGTATTCGAACCAAAGAGAACATAGCTGTCGGTACCCTCTTGATTGGCATCGCCACACCCACTTGGGGCTATATGATCATATTCGGATCTTAGCATAACCCCTTTGGGACGGGTCTCTGGTCGTATTCGAACCGGAAGCCCTTAAGTTTTTTCTGATTTATAACGAGTTCTTCTGATTGTTTCAATAGTGTGCACGGCGGGTCTCACTTTGCCGGCTTAACTTTGATTCACAGTACTAGTTGAACAGAATCGGCGTTGTTAAGACTGGTAAACCGGGATTGAGGTACCAGCCTTATTACCCGGGTTATATAAACCGGAAGTGAGCTTGAAAGGCCGGTAAGTGTGTTGTTACGGTTATATCAAGGACATAATTGAGAACCAGTCTTTTGTGATTCATATTCCGGGTTATATGTATAAGACTATGATTCTCCGTGCGGTAAGCCGCCTAGAGACTTGTGATTTGTCTTTCTATGCAGGATAGTTAAAGACAACTATTTGAGCTTAAGGAACATGAATGATCATTTATGACCCGGAGGAATATAAGGAAACAACTTCCATGGAATTAAGTATTCAGCACGTGCACGATGGCACGACAAAGTTAAAATGGGCATATTCTATTACAAGATTCATTGAGTTCAAAAGGGTGAAGCATTGTTTGAATACGTCGCCTACAGAGTTAAGATGCTTGCTGGGTTGAAGCTTCCGGCTCATCCCTCTCCGCTCCTCCGGCTGTTCCCAAGACCTGGAAAGTTGATGATTTCCAGTCAATGCCGCTCAGAGCTTCAAATTGAGCTTCCTCGTCAATTAACCCAGCCGGGTCAATTTCTGGGGCAAAGGTGTGCTTACGAGTCGGCGGGACTAACCTGATGGCTTCATAACGCGGAGTGGGGATCCTCTGATTCTCGGCATCGTAACCCGGCTGGTACTTGGTTAGATCCGTGTCATTTCCGATCAGGATGGCCACCGGGCGCACGATCTTCACGCAGGCTGCAAAGTCCCTTTGGTCGAAGGGGGTGCTGTCTTCCTTCAAGCTAGGATAGCCAAGGGCAATGTCTGCCGGGTCTAATTCTGGAAGGAACGCCTTGGCCCGGCTCAGAGCAGCTATGGCTCCGGCTCTTGCAGAGGCCCGTCACAGCTCTTGGACACACTGAGGAAGAACGGCAAGCCGGCGAAGAACTTCCGCCAGGTGAGTCGGCACCTCATTGGATAAAGCCACCACGGACAAGGCGCGCTGTGACCCGGTGTAGAGTTGCTCCACCAGGGTGTACACGGCCTTCAAATTGGTCAGCACACTTTGGTTGAGGTTGGCGCTTCTGGGACCTATTTAACAGAGTAAGATAAGCTGCTGGCAATGATGGGTTATGAGATATAAAGATTATAAACTGGACGAGAGCCGGTGGAATGACTTACCGAAGATTGCGGCAACCATCTGTGACACGTGGCGCTTTAAGCCGGAGAGTTCGGCGGTTTTCTCCGTCAGAGCCTTCTCCGCCTGTTCGGCCGGCTCACCAGGACAGCCTTCTCTTCGGCCCAAGTTTTCCTTTCAGCTTCAAAGTTCTTCTTCAGCTTCTCTTGAGCGGCAATACTGGACACAAATTTGGCGTTGGCCTTCTGGGTCTCGGTTTCCTGCGTCTTCAGGCGGGTCTTCAGATCGGAGATGTCAGCCTCAAGCTTCTTGCAAGCAGCCTGCACAATTTCCGGGTTATAATATGAATAGTTAATATGCGAATTTAAAGTCCCAAGCGCTTTCCAAGCAAAGACACTTGGCACTTGGGGGCTAATGCATGTCGAACGTTTCTATCTACAAATTACCGGTTCATGGAAGTAAGCCGGAACTTAAGTCTACAACATATTCAATCATAAGTCGTCGACTTGGGGGCTAGTATGGTAAAGATAACTATGCAGTAAGAATTAGAGTGGTACCCAAGACTTCTGCTGTATCTGATTCACCATGTTGATCTCCAAATCCCGGCTCTTGTGCACCTGACTCACATAGCCGGAGACGATCTCTCCGACGCTCAAGTTTGTGTAATTGGTGAGGTCCAGATTGGCCCGGCTGCGCTCTAGAAACTCTTCCTTGGCGGAGTGCTTGGCCAGCACAGTGGGTCTCCCCGGCTCAACAAACTCTGTCCGGGTGATTACCACGTCCGGGTCATCGGCCGGCTGAGCCGGGCTGGAGATATCTGGGTTGGTGGAAGTCTCCATGGCTGGCTCGTCGGTGGGAGCGGTGGCTTCAGGAGCAGAGGCGGCTGACGGCTCTTGAGCGGAAATTTCCGGTTCCGTCACGACCGATTCCTCCGCCGGCTTATTCTTCTTTGCTCTTTTACTGAGCTTTACTTGAGCACTGAAAGGACAAGAGGTTAGTACAAAAGTATGAGTAAAGATAAAGCACAGCAAGAGATGATCATCATTACCCGGGTACGGTCTTGAAAGCCGGCAGATTTGACTGCATCGAGTCACCAGAGGAAGGAGATGTTTCCTGATAATTTGAATCGGAAGAATTGAGAGGTTGACGTATGACACCCGCCAGAGGAGATAACCTCGGTCCGGCGCTTCCTTGATGCCTCAGGTAAGCCGGAGGAGAGGTCAGCATCCTTGTTGGTCCGGGTGTGCCGCCGGCTCTCGTGAATCTGTTGCTTCAAAAGAAATTGAGGATCTTGATAAGCTAAAGGATGTGAAAATCTTACTTTCCGGGTTACCCTTCGGACTTTCAGCCTTGGCAAGGGCTCCGAGTCGGAGGAAAGTGTCATTACCTCTTCAACCACCGGGTTACTTGCTCCGGTGTCATCCTGTTGATGAACAGTATTGATAAAGGTGGACAGAAATAAACAAGAAATGCAACAAGAGCTCACAGGTTCAGGGGTTACCTCTGACTCGGAGCTGTCACTCAGTTGAAGCAGCTCTGAGGCAGTGGGCCTGCTTCCCTTCTTGCGGGGAGCGGCTCTCTTGGCGGCTTTCTTAGCCTTCCTGGCCTTCTTGGCCGCCTCATGGTCATATTTGACCTTCCAGAATTTGTCATCAGCATGAAAAAATACAATGACGATTTCTTAAGGTTCAGATGAAAGCTATCTACAGAAGAAAATAAGATGTTCAGATCAGCGGCTTACCGCTGGGGCCGGGTTGGTCTTGTAGAAGGGGCTTAAGCCGGTCCTCCCGCAGTCTGCCAAGCTCTCATTCAAGAGAGCCTTGGTCATGTCCTCAGCAACGTCTTCAGGAAGATCGTTGCGGCTGTGTCTAAGGGGGTCATCTTTCCGGCCTGTGTACTCACACATTAAGCCGGGGAGGCGGCTTAAGGGGATCACCCGCCAGGAGATCGAGACTCGGACCAGATCAATGCCGTTAAGGACATTTCCCAGGAGAGCCTTGATCTTGTTAATGGTAGGGATCAGAGCTTGGCGCTCCGCCTGAGTTATTTTGTCTGACAGAGGGTGAGTTGGTTCCAGACGCGAAGGACGAAAGCCGGGCAGCGAGCTCTTGTCAGCTGGCGACGTGTCTTGGCAGTAGAACCAACGTCTGGTTCCAGTCCTTTGGGTGGCTTGGTGGCTCGGCGTAAGGAAAAAGGCAGTCTCTCCGTCGCTGAATGGAGATTCCACCAAGTTCTAAGCTCGGCCCGTTGGCGCACTCGTTCTGGCGGTTCAGATAAAAGAGTTCTCTGAAGAGCAGCAGGCTGGGCTCTTCTCCAAGGTAGACCTCGCAGAATACTTGGAAATTGCATATATTCGACACCGAGTTGGGTCCTATGTCTTGTGGCCGCAGATCAAAGAAATTCAGCACATCTCTAAAGAACTTTGAGCCGGGTGGTGCGAAGCCCCGGCTCATGTGATCAGCAAAAATTACCACCTCCCCGTCCTTTGGCTGTGGTCTCTCCTCTGATGGGTCGGGGGCATGGTAGGACATGACGTCCTTCTTGGGCAGGTGACCCGACTTCACGAAATCTGCTAAGGTCTCGTCGGTGACGTTGGACCTCATCCAATTGCATGTGATGGGTGCTTTGGGAGCTTTGGGAGGCATGGTGAAAGTCAGAAGCCTATGATAAAAGGAAATGTCCGGTTTAATTATAAGCCGGAAGAAATTTACAGTTCAATGTTTAAAGTGGCGGCTTATGGAGGGGCCTAATGACATATATGTAAGTGCATCGGGTTATCTAAGCCGCTGGAGGAATTGAGAGTAATTCAATCGTCTACAGCCTTGTTGTAAATGAGCCGAAATTTTTTATGGCGCGTGGCTTCTTTTGAGCCGGAAGGTTTTACAGTGCGTGGCTTCTTTAGGCCGGAAATGTAAACCGCCATGATTCAGCAGGTGCAGTTTTTTACTAAGTGTGGTGAAAACAGGTTTCACACATCGCAGTAATTAATTTGGATCAAAACGGTCGGCTAAAAAGGAAAGTTTCTAGACCTAAAACAGACGCAAAAGAAGTTCTTGGGTTCGAACGGAGCTTTTAGGTAGTGAAAAGAGATCAATTTGCATTTGAAATGGGTGCCAAACAGCTACCGCGTTGGTTTTATACTATCTTAAAGATCAAGAAAGGGCGGTGGTGGTGAAATCTATGAAGAGTTCATGACGAACGGCGAAGAACAACGGGAAGAACAGAAGGAGCTTAATGCAGATCTATTCTACGAAGAGGAAGGAACTTACAGATGCAGGTGTACTGCGAGGGCTCGCCGCGGTTTTCTGGACGGTTCAGGGTGATGTAGCGGCCAAGGTCGACGAAGACACGGGGCTCTGCTGCGGCGGCGGAGCTCGAGCAGTACAAGAGTAGCGAGAGGAAGAGGACGACAGAAGGGGGAGAATGGAAAGGACCCGAGGGTCGGGCTATTTATAAGGCCAGACTCATAAGTGGGCGCGAGAAACGAGGAGGCCACGGCGCGATTATCTCACCATAAAATGCCTCGATTTTCGGGATGGCAGTAAAGATAAGATCCGTTGCGGATATGGTGGAGTAAAAAATGGACTTAATGGAAGATGACGTCACGACGAATTACCCGGAATCCAGAGGATGACGTCACGCCGGGTTATGGCCTTCACACAATTGTAAGCCGGAGTTTTTCTGTCGAAAGAGTTGAAGATTGACATGAGCCGGCTCAAATCAATCTGGGGCCTAATGTTGAGGATATAACCCTTAGAGTCACCCGCCCGGCGGGGCCGGGTTACACATAAGGATCATCACCTGAAGCCCGGCGCCAAGCTTGAAGACGGTGGGCCAAAGATGGGCTTAAGACCCGGCGATGGCTTAAGGCCCGTAGTTACAACCGTCATTAAGGTAGAACTTGTAGTATAAGGCAAGAATAGTTGAGAGTCCGAGCCGGACACTCTTATGAGCCGGCCGGGACTCTCAGAAGCTGCTGGGCGTCAACCTCTCTATATAAAGGGACGACCCGGCAGCAGTTTAGGGGTAAGAAAGATCTCGTCGAGAGCCAGGCATAGCAGTTAAGCTCCCTGGTCATCGAAACCTAATCAATACCACCTCAACTGGACGTAGGCTTTTACCTTCACCGTAAGGGGCCGAACCAGTATAAACCTTCGTGTTCCTTGTTCCGTTAACCCCTTCAAGCTTCCTGGCGGCGATGGCTCCACGACTAAGTCCTAGCTTGAGGACATCTGCCGTGTCAATTCCACGACACTACCCTCAACCAGTTTCTCGCAAATCAGCCCAAGTCTTTCAGCTACTGTGCCGAGGCCACAGACGCCGATGATTGGCTCGTGGACATCAACAAGCATTTTGAATGTAGCAATGTCAGGCCTGAGTACTTTGTCAAGTTCGCTTCTTTTCAACTCAAGGATCAAGCTACCAAGTGGTATCAACAATACAAAGATTCCAGAGGAGGTCGTGTGATTACCTGGGATGATTTCCGTCGAGACTTCAAAGCTCACCACATTCCACAAAGTGTTGTTGAGAGCAAGCGTGAGGAGTTACGCAATCTCAAGCAAGGCAGCATGTCTGTGTATCAATACAATACTCAGTTTCAGAAACTCACTCGCTTCGCTAAGCAAGACGTTCCTGATGAAAAGAGCATGATCTATCAATTCAGAGGTGGCCTCAGAGAAGATCTGCAATTACCTCTCATGCTTTTTGAGCCGACCAAGTATGATGATTTCTACAATATGGCACTGAAACAAGAGGCTGCTCAGCTAAAGTGTGAGGCTTCTAAGAAGAGAGTCAGGGACGCAGTTCAGTCTTCTTCTTCCTCACTAGTGGCTGCTAAGCGACAGAAGTTCTGGTTGCCTCCTCCTCCTCCGTTTCGCCAGCCTTACCAGCAGAAGAACAAAGGTGGCCATGGATGTTCCCACTCATCCAACCCTGGCTATCAGAACAAGTCTCAGAATCAAGCTCCAAAGTCGAATGCTCCTTATCATCGTGCACTCTCAGAGGTGACTTGCAACAAGTGTCAGCAGAAAGGTCACTATGCTAACAAGTGCTTCAACCAAAGGCGCCTTCCGCCTCCTCCTCCTATGAGATCTTCTAGCAATGCAGTGGTCAAGCATAATCCCAAGTCTGCAAAGGTGAACATGATGAATGCAGCTCAAGTAGAGGAATCTACTCATGTGATAATGGGTAATCTCTCAGTTAATGATATTCCTGCAAAAGTCTTATTTGATACTGGTGCATCGCATTCTTTCATGTCATACCCATTTGCATCGAAGCACAATTTTGACACAGAGGAATTATCTAGAGCAATGCAAGTTATTTCTCCGGCTAAGCGTTTGAGCTCTAGCATGATGGTTCCGAATGTCGGTATCAAGATGGGCGACTATAAATTTCTGGCCAAACCAATTGTTCTTGGTGACTCGGATATTAATCTAATTCTCGGGATGGACTGGCTTTCTAAGCACAAGGCTCAACTTGATTGTGCTGCCAGGGAAATTCAATTGACACACTCTTCTGAGGATGTTATCATCTATGCCGCTTGTGATGAAACCATTCGGTTGTTTTCTCTCAATGAGAAGGGCGAATTGGTTGCTATTTCTCAGATTCCAGTCGTTTGTGAGTACCAAGATGTCTTTCCAGAAGAGCTTCCGGGTATGCCTCCTCACCGGCCAGTTGAGTTCGTTATCGATCTTGAGCCCGGCACTGAACCGGTTTGCAAGCGTCCATACAAGCTTGGACCCAAGGAGCCGAAGGAATTGAAGAAACAGCTCGATGAACAAGAGCGTCTGGGTTTGATCAGACCGAGTTCATCTCCGTGGGGTTGTGGTGTTCTTTTCGTCCAGAAGAAGGATGACACGGACCGACTTTGTGT
Source organism: Aegilops tauschii subsp. strangulata (assembly GCF_002575655.3). Classification (NCBI taxonomy): domain Eukaryota; kingdom Viridiplantae; phylum Streptophyta; class Magnoliopsida; order Poales; family Poaceae; genus Aegilops; species Aegilops tauschii. The sequence goes on from NC_053037.3 coordinate 504,297,909, forward strand.
CGACTACCGTCCATTGAACAAGAAGACAAGCAAGAACAAGTATCCACTTCCCAACATCAATGAGTTATTCGAGCAACTTAAAGGTGCTAAAGTTTTCTCCAAGCTTGACCTTCGTATGGGTTATCATCACATTCGCATTCATGAAGAAGATATTCCCAAGACAGCATTCAGAACAAGCTTTGGTTCTTATGAATATACTGCCATGTCTTTCGGCCTTGTCAATGCTCCTCCAACATTCTCTCGGATGATGAATTTCATCTTCAACCCCTATACCAATGAATTCGTCCTGGTGTATCTCGATGATATCTTGGTCTTCTCCAAGAATAAGAAGGATCATGACAAACATTTGTGATTGGTGCTCGACAAGCTCAGAGAGTATCAATTCTATGCGAAGTTTTCCAAATGTGAGTTTTGGCTCGATGAAGTTCTTTACCTTGGTCATATCATCTCTGCCAAGGGCATCGCTGTTAATCCTGAGAAGGTGTCTGCAATTGTGAATTGGGAACCTCCTCAGAATGTCAAGCAGCTTCGCAGTTTTCTTGGTCTTGCAGGCTATTACCGAAGATTCGTTGAGAATTTCTCTAAGATTGCAAAGCCTCTCTCCAACCTCCTCCAGAAGCATGTGAAGTATGTCTGGTCTCCTGAGTGTGACGCTGCTTTCAACACTCTCAAAGAGAAACTCGTCACAGCTCCTGTCTTGACTCTTCCTGACGAATCCAAGCCATTCGAAGTTTTCTGTGATGCTTCTCTTCAAGGTCTCGGTGCTGTGTTAATGCAAGAGAAGAAAGTTGTGGCCTATACCTCTCGTCAGTTGAAGCCCAACGAAAAGAACTACCCCACTCACGATCTTGAGTTGGCGGCAGTTGTCCATGCATTAATAACATGGAGACATCTCTTGTTGGGAAGAAAAGTGGACATATTCACCGATCACAAGAGTCTCAAGTACATCTTCACTCAGCCAAACCTCAACCTCAGGCAAACTCGATGGGTCGAAATGATTCAAGAGTACAATCCGAGTATTGAATATACTCCAGGCAAAGCCAATATCATTGCAGATGCTTTGAGCAGGAAGGTGACCCGACTTCACGAAATCTGCTAAGGTCTCGTCGGTGACGTTGGACCTCATCCAATTGCATGTGATGGGTGCTTTGGGAGCTTTGGGAGGCATGGTGAAAGTCAGAAGCCTATGATAAAAGGAAATGTCCGGTTTAATTATAAGCCGGAAGAAATTTACAGTTCAATGTTTAAAGTGGCGGCTTATGGAGGGGCCTAATGACATATATGTAAGTGCATCGGGTTATCTAAGCCGCTGGAGGAATTGAGAGTAATTCAATCGTCTACAGCCTTGTTGTAAATGAGCCGAATTTTTTTATGGCGCGTGGCTTCTTTTGAGCCGGAAGGTTTTACAGTGCGTGGCTTCTTTAGGCCGGAAATGTAAACCGCCATGATTCAGCAGGTGCAGTTTTTTACTAAGTGTGGTGAAAACAGGTTTCACACATCGCAGTAATTAATTTGGATCAAAACGGTCGGCTAAAAAGGAAAGTTTCTAGACCTAAAACAGACGCAAAAGAAGTTCTTGGGTTCGAACGGAGCTTTTAGGCAGTGAAAAGAGATCAATTTGCATTTGAAATGGGTGCCAAACAGCTACCGCGTTGGTTTTATACTATCTTAAAGATCAAGAAAGGGCGGTGGTGGTGAAATCTATGAAGAGTTCATGACGAACGGCGAAGAACAACGGGAAGAACAGAAGGAGCTTAATGCAGATCTATTCTACGAAGAGGAAGGAACTTACAGATGCAGGTGTACTACGAGGGCTCGCCGCGGTTTTCTGGACGGTTCAGGGTGATGTAGCGGCCAAGGTCGACGAAGACACGGGGCTCTGCTGCGGCGGCGGAGCTCGAGCAGTACAAGAGTAGCGAGAGGAAGAGGACGACAGAAGGGGGAGAATGGAAAGGACCCGAGGGTCGGGCTATTTATAAGGCCAGACTCATAAGTGGGCGCGAGAAACGAGGAGGCCACGGCGCGATTATCTCACCATAAAATGCCTCGATTTTCGGGATGGCAGTAAAGATAAGATCCGTTGCGGATATGGTGGAGTAAAAAATGGACTTAATGGAAGATGACGTCACGACGAATTACCCGGAATCCAGAGGATGACGTCACGCCGGGTTATGGCCTTCACACAATTGTAAGCCGGAGTTTTTCTGTCGAAAGAGTTGAAGATTGACATGAGCCGGCTCAAATCAATCTGGGGCCTAATGTTGAGGATATAACCCTTAGAGTCACCCGCCCGGCGGGGCCGGGTTACACATAAGGATCATCACCTGAAGCCCGGCGCCAAGCTTGAAGACGGTGGGCCAAAGATGGGCTTAAGACCCGGCGATGGCTTAAGGCCCGTAGTTACAACCGTCATTAAGGTAGAACTTGTAGTATAAGGCAAGAATAGTTGAGAGTCCGAGCCGGACACTCTTATGAGCCGGCCGGGACTCTCAGAAGCTGCTGGGCGTCAACCTCTCTATATAAAGGGACGACCCGGCAGCAGTTTAGGGGTAAGAAAGATCTCGTCGAGAGCCAGGCATAGCAGTTAAGCTCCCTGGTCATCGAAACCTAATCAATACCACCTCAACTGGACGTAGGCTTTTACCTTCACCGTAAGGGGCCGAACCAGTATAAACCTTCGTGTTCCTTGTCCCGTTAACCCCTTCAAGCTTCCTGGCGGCGATGGCTCCACGACTAAGTCCTAGCTTGAGGACATCTGCCGTGTCAATTCCACGACACTACCCTCAACCAGTTTCTCGCAAATCAGCCCAAGTCTTTCAGCTACTGTGCCGAGGCCACAGACGCCGATGATTGGCTCGTGGACATCAACAAGCATTTTGAATGTAGCAATGTCAGGCCTGAGGACTTTGTCAAGTTCGCTTCTTTTCAACTCAAGGATCAAGCTACCAAGTGGTATCAACAATACAAAGATTCCAGAGGAGGTCGTGTGATTACCTGGGATGATTTCCGTCGAGACTTCAAAGCTCACCACATTCCACAAAGTGTTGTTGAGAGCAAGCGTGAGGAGTTACGCAATCTCAAGCAAGGCAGCATGTCTGTGTATCAATACAATACTCAGTTTCAGAAACTCACTCGCTTCGCTAAGCAAGACGTTCCTGATGAAAAGAGCATGATCTATCAATTCAGAGGTGGCCTCAGAGAAGATCTGCAATTACCTCTCATGCTTTTTGAGCCGACCAAGTATGATGATTTCTACAATATGGCACTGAAACAAGAGGCTGCTCAGCTAAAGTGTGAGGCTTCTAAGAAGAGAGTCAGGGACGCAGTTCAGTCTTCTTCTTCCTCACTAGTGGCTGCTAAGCGACAGAAGTTCTGGTTGCCTCCTCCTCCTCCGTTTCGCCAGCCTTACCAGCAGAAGAACAAAGGTGGCCATGGATGTTCCCACTCATCCAACCCTGGCTATCAGAACAAGTCTCAGAATCAAGCTCCAAAGTCGAATGCTCCTTATCATCGTGCACTCTCAGAGGTGACTTGCAACAAGTGTCAGCAGAAAGGTCACTATGCTAACAAGTGCTTCAACCAAAGGCGCCTTCCGCCTCCTCCTCCTATGAGATCTTCTAGCAATGCAGTGGTCAAGCATAATCCCAAGTCTGCAAAGGTGAACATGATGAATGCAGCTCAAGTAGAGGAATCTACTCATGTGATAATGGGTAATCTCTCAGTTAATGATATTCCTGCAAAAGTCTTATTTGATACTGGTGCATCGCATTCTTTCATGTCATACCCATTTGCATCGAAGCACAATTTTGACACAGAGGAATTATCTAGAGCAATGCAAGTTATTTCTCCGGCTAAGCGTTTGAGCTCTAGCATGATGGTTCCGAATGTCGGTATCAAGATGGGCGACTATAAATTTCTGGCCAAACCAATTGTTCTTGGTGACTCGGATATTAATCTAATTCTCGGGATGGACTGGCTTTCTAAGCACAAGGCTCAACTTGATTGTGCTGCCAGGGAAATTCAATTGACACACTCTTCTGAGGATGTTATCATCTATGCCGCTTGTGATGAAACCATTCGGTTGTTTTCTCTCAATGAGAAGGGCGAATTGGTTGCTATTTCTCAGATTCCAGTCGTTTGTGAGTACCAAGATGTCTTTCCAGAAGAGCTTCCGGGTATGCCTCCTCACCGGCCAGTTGAGTTCGTTATCGATCTTGAGCCCGGCACTGAACCGGTTTGCAAGCGTCCATACAAGCTTGGACCCAAGGAGCCGAAGGAATTGAAGAAACAGCTCGATGAACAAGAGCGTCTGGGTTTGATCAGACCGAGTTCATCTCCGTGGGGTTGTGGTGTTCTTTTTGTCCAGAAGAAGGATGACACGGACCGACTTTGTGTCGACTACCGTCCATTGAACAAGAAGACAAGCAAGAACAAGTATCCACTTCCCAACATCAATGAGTTATTCGAGCAACTTAAAGGTGCTAAAGTTTTCTCCAAGCTTGACCTTCGTATGGGTTATCATCAGATTCGCATTCGTGAAGAAGATATTCCCAAGACAGCATTCAGAACAAGCTTTGGTTCTTATGAATATACTGCCATGTCTTTCGGCCTTGTCAATGCTCCTCCAACATTCTCTCGGATGATGAATTTCATCTTCAACCCCTATACCAATGAATTCGTCCTGGTGTATCTCGATGATATCTTGGTCTTCTCCAAGAATAAGAAGGATCATGCCAAACATTTGTGATTGGTGCTCGACAAGCTCAGAGAGTATCAATTCTATGCGAAGTTTTCCAAATGTGAGTTTTGGCTCGATGAAGTTCTTTACCTTGGTCATATCATCTCTGCCAAGGGCATCGCTGTTAATCCTGAGAAGGTGTCTGCAATTGTGAATTGGGAACCTCCTCAGAATGTCAAGCAGCTTCGCAGTTTTCTTGGTCTTGCAGGCTATTGCCGAAGATTCATTGAGAATTTCTCTAAGATTGCAAAGCCTCTCTCCAACCTCCTCCAGAAGCATGTGAAGTATGTCTGGTCTCCTGAGTGTGACGCTGCTTTCAACACTCTCAAAGAGAAACTCGTCACAGCTCCTGTCTTGACTCCTCCTGACGAATCCAAGCCATTCGAAGTTTTCTGTGATGCTTCTCTTCAAGGTCTCGGTGCTGTGTTAATGCAAGAGAAGAAAGTTGTGGCCTATACCTCTCGTCAGTTGAAGCCCAACGAAAAGAACTACCCCACTCACGATCTTGAGTTGGCGGCAGTTGTCCATGCATTAATAACATGGAGACATCTCTTGTTGGGAAGAAAAGTGGACATATTCACCGATCACAAGAGTCTCAAGTACATCTTCACTCAGCCAAACCTCAACCTCAGGCAAACTCGATGGGTCGAAATGATTCAAGAGTACAATCCGAGTATTGAATATACTCCAGGCAAAGCCAATATCATTGCAGATGCTTTGAGCAGGAAGGCTTATTGCAACAGCTTAATTCTCAAGCCATTCCAACCGGATCTTTGTGAAGCTTTCCGCAAGCTGAATCTCCAAGTTGTTCCTCAAGGCTTTCTTGCCAACCTCATAGTCTCTCCTACTTTGGAAGATCAAATTCGTGAGGCACAACTCCTGGATACCATGGTGAAGAAGGTGAAACGTGGTATTGAGAAGGGTCTTTCCAAATACAAATGCTATCGCATTGATGACAGAGACACTTTGTTCTTTGAGGACCGGATTGTGGTTCCTAAAGGTGATCTAAGGAAGGTCATAATGAACGAGGCGCACAATTCTCTTCTTTCCATTCATCCTGAAAGTACGAAGATGTACCATGACCTCAAGCAGTCGTATTGGTGGACTCGAATGAAGCGAGAAATCGCTCAGTTCGTGAATGAATGTGATGTCTGTCGAAGGGTGAAAGCAGAACACCAATGACCAGCTGGTCTCCTCCAACCTCTTGCTATCCTAGAATGGAAGTTTGATCATATCGAAATGGACTTCGTGACTAGATTTCCAAAGTCCAAGCGCGGAAATGATGCTATCTTCGTTGTCAACGACAAGCTTACTAAAGTGGCTCATTTCCTTCCAATCAAAGAATCAATCACAGCAGCTCAGTTGGCAGAGCTATACACCTCCAGGATTGTCTCTTTGCACGGTATTCCACAATTGATTTCTTCAGATCGTGGAAGCATCTTCACTTCTAAGTTCTGGGACTCCTTCCAGAAGGCTATGGGCACCAACATTCGCTTCAGCACAGCTTTCCGTCCTCAAACTAGTGGCCAAGTCGAGCGAGTCAATCAAATTCTTGAAGATATGCTCAGGGCTTGTGTCATTTCCTTTGGTATGAAGTGGGAAGATTGTCTTCCATATGCCGAGTTCTCCTAGAACAACAGCTTCCAAGCGAGTTCGGGCAAGGCCCCATTCGAAATTCTATATGGCAGAAAGTGTCGTACTCCTCTAAATTGGTCAGAGACTAGTGAATGCCAACTTCTTGGCAATGAATTAATCACAGAGGCTGAAGAAATGTGTAAGGTCATCCGTGAGAATCTCAAAGCCGCGCAATCGCGCCAGAAGAGTTACTATGTAAGCAAGCACCGTGATGTGGCTTTCGAGATCGGAGACCATGTCTACCTCCGCGTCTCTCCAATGAAATGCACTCGTCTTTTCGGTATCAAAGGGAAGCATTCTCCTAGATACGTGGGTCCTTCCAAGATCATTGGCAAAAGAGGCGACCTCGCCTATCAACTTGAGCTTCCTTCCAACTTCGCGAACGTGCACGATGTGTTCCACGTGTCACAGCTCCGCAAGTGCTTCAAGGCGCCTGAGCGCACTATCAACTTCGAAGAGATTGACCTCCAAGAAGATTTGTCTTATCATGAGCACCCCGTTGCTATTCTTGAAGAAACTGAGCGCAAGACTCGCAACAAGTCAATCAAATTCCTGAAAGTGAAGTGGTCGCACCATTCCGACCGGGAAGCCACCTGGGAACGCGAGGACCATCTCCGTTCCGAATATCCGGAGTTCTTTCTCTCGTAGTGGTGGAGTGTTGTAACACCCCGGATGTAACTTACCATATTTGTAACTCCAACTCTTGCCATTTTCGGCTATGTGTTATGATATTCCCTCCGTGGTCGGGTTTTGTTTTTCGTTTTGCATTTTGTTCATGTCATGCATCTCATATCATGTCATCATGTGCATCTCGTTTGCACACGTGTTTGTCTCATGCATCCGAGCATTTTCCCCGTTGTCCGTTTTGCAATCCGGCACTCCCACGTGCACCGGCGCGTCCCTCTTGTTTCTTTTCGTGAGCGGGTGTTAAACGTTCTCGGAATGGACCGAGGTTTGCCAAGTGGCCTTGATATACCACCGGTAGACCACCTGTCAAGTTTCGTTGCATTTGGAGGTCGTTTGATGCTCCAACGGTTAACCGGGTAACCGCAAAAGCCTTTTGTGTGTTGCAGCAAAAGCCCCCTCCAAACAGCCCAAAACCCCTCTAAGTCACCTCCATACTCTCGGTCATTCGATCACGATCGTGTGGGCGAAAACCGCACTCCATTTGGAGTCTCCTAGCTCCCTCTACCTATAAAAACACCTCCTCTCCGAAATTCGGGCGAAACCCTATTCTTCTTCCACCCCGCGCCGCCGGATACGTCCGGTCTGGACGGACGCATCGCCGCCGCCGCCCCGGGCCAATCGGGAGCCGCCATGTGGCCCCCGCGCCACCGCGCCGTTGCCGGCCCGCGCGGAGTTCCCGCGAGCCCGTCTCCTCCGCCCCGCGCCCGACCGCTCCCGCGCCCGCGTCCCCGAGCCCCGCGCCGCCGCCGTTCCCGCCTCGCCGTCCGGCCGCCCGCCTCCGCCGGCCACCGCGAGGTCCGGCGACCTCGCCCGGCGCGCCCCGCCGCCCTCCGCCGCCGCCGCACGTCCCGCGCCCCGGCGAGCTCCGCCGCCCGTGCCCCGACGCGGCCCTGACTCCGGCCGCCGACGAGCCCTCCGCCCTCCTCCTTGCCCATCTCCGGCGACGAACCCCGGCGTCCTCGAGCCCGATCCAGATCCGCGGTTGACTTCTTCTCCCCCTCTGATTTCTCTAAGTCCCGAAGATTTTACATTATATGCTCCTGTTCATCGCATCATAACTCCGTGCATACTGCTCCGTTTTGCGTGGATGGTATATCGAAATGTTCGTCTCGAGATGCTCTTCATTTTGTTCCATTGTGCCATGCTCGTTTGAGTCCATATTATTGCCCAAATCTTTGGTGCAAGAGTGCTATATGCTGTTACCTGCTGCTACTTATCAGAACTTGGTGATTTGTTATTTTTGTTGCTATTGATGTGTGCATCTTATGAGCAGGAGCTCTAGATGTGTTTTGATCTATGCCATGCCATCTTTACAGTGGTGTATGCCATGTATTTTTTTTGATCTATGTGGTGACTAGCACAAGCATGCAAACTAGGCTTCGTGATGTTTCTGTTTTCAGGGACTTGGAATTTTGCCGAGTCTGTGACTGCTGTTATTTTGTTGCCATGTATCCATGTGGCTACAGTAAGATCCATGCTTCTTTTGGGAATGTTCATTAAGTATGTTTTGTATATATGGTTATGATCTATCCATCCATGCCCCTGTTTGCAATTACGGAGTGCCAAAGCATGTCTTAATCTTGCTCTACTTTGGCTATAAAATGTTCCTGGCAGATTGGTTACATGATATTCAATTTTGCCATGGTTAGCTTCATAAACATGCCATCTTGCTGTAGGTATGCTTGTTTTGTCATGCATTGCTTTGTGGTGAGTGCATCAAGCTCACAAAGATGCCTTCATAATGCTGTTTCTGCCATGCTTTGTTTTCTGCCAAGTCTGAAACCTGTTAACGAAACTTGCTATGTTTACATGGGTGCCATCATATTTTATGATCCTTTTTGGCTCATGGTCAGTAAGGGACTTTTGTTCTATGCACTAGTAGATTTATGCCATGCCTTGTTTTGCTATGTTAAGTTCCTGTAGCATGTGTTTTTCTTGCTCTGAACATTGCTACCTGATGCTGTTTCAGCCATGTCCAGTAATTTCACCAAGTCTGTGAACCTGATATCTTTTGCACTTTTGCCATGCTTGTTTGAGCCTATTGTGGTGTGATCTAGCCATAGCTCAGTGTTCATCTTTTTTCAAGCATCTCCTGTAGATTACTGCCATATGCTTTGTTGCTATGTTGGAGTGCTGTAGCATAGTTACTTGATGCATTCTAAGTGCTATCATGCTGTTAATCGCAGATTCGTGTCATTCTTGTTTTGCTTGCCATTTGCAAACCGTGCATCCGTTTCCGGTGATCTTTATATCAATTTTGACCAAAATCATCTCATCTTTCCAATGGCATACTTGGTTTGCCAAGTTACTGCCTTGTTCATCCTTTTTCTTCCGGAGCACGCATATGCATCGCATATCATATCCCGCATCTCATACATGTTTTGCATCAGGTTGCTTGTGCATTTCCCGTGATTGATTGTGGTTCCTTTGCTTGTGTTCTTGCTGTGGGTAGAGCCGGGAGACGATTTCGTGAACGAGGAACCTGTTGAGTACGCTTACGAGGATCAAGCTTTCGACAACTCTGAGATCCTTGCAGGCAAGTTGACCATACCCTCGAAATCACTTCTATCTTTGCTTTGCTAGTGTTTCGTTCTATTGCCATGCTGCGCTGCCTACAACTTGCTATATCATGCCTCCCATATTGCCATGTCAAGCCTCTAACCATCCTTTCCTAGCAAACCTTTGTTTGGCTAAGTTACCGCTTTTGCTCAGCCCTTCTTATAGCGTTGCTAGTTGCAGGTGAAGTTGAAGCTGGTTCCATGTTCGAACATGGATATTTTTGGAATATCAAAATATCTCTTATTTATTTAAGGAATCTATATATTTGGTAAAGGGTGGAAGGCTCGGCCTTATGCCTGGTGTTTTGTTCCACTCTTGCCGCCCTAGTTTCCGTCATACCGGTATTATGTTCCTTGAGTTTGCGTTCCTTACGCGGTTGGGTGATTTATGGGACCCCCTTGACAGTTCACCTTGAATAAAACTCCTCCAGCAAGGCCCAACCTTGGTTTTACCATTTGCCACCTAAGCCTTCTTCCCTCGGGTTTTCGCGAGCCCGAGGGTCATCTTTATTTTAATGCCCGGGCCAGTGTTCCTCTGAGTGCTGGTCCAAACTAGAGCACCGTGCGGGACCGTCCCTTGGCAACTTGGGTTACGTTGGTACCTGTATGCTTCGCTTATCCGGTGTGCCCTGAGAACGAGATATGTGCAGCTCCTATCGGGATTTGTCGGCACATTCGGGTGGTTTTGCTGGTCTTTTTTTACCATTGTCGAAATGTCTTGTATACCGGGATTCCGAGACTGATCGGGTCTTCCTGGGAGAAGGTTTATCCTTCGTTGACCGTGAGAGCTTATAATGGGCTAAGTTGGGACACCCCTGCAGGGTATTATCTTTCGAAAGCCGTGCCCGTGGTTATGAGGCAGATGGGAATTTGTTAATGTCCGGTTGTAGAGAACTTGTCACTTGACTTAATTAAAATACATCAACCGTGTGTGTAGCCGCGATGGTCTCTTCTCGGAGGAGTCCTGGAAGTGAACACGGTTTGAGTTATGCATGAACGTAAGTAGTTTCAGGATCACTTCTTGATCATTTCTAGCTTCGCGACCGTTGCGTTGCTTCTCTTCTCGCTCTCATTTGCGTATGTTAGCCACCATATATGCTTAGTACCTGCTCCAGCTCCACCTCATTACACCATCCTTTCCTATAAGCTTAAATAGTCTTGATCTCGCAGGTGCGAGATTGCTGAGTCCTCGTGACTCACAGATTCTACCAAAACAGTTGCAGGTGCCGACGATGCCAATGCAGGTGACGCAACCGAGCTCAAGTGGGAGTTCGATGAGGAATGTGGTTGTTACTATGTTTCTTTTCCTGATGATCAGTAGTGGAGCCTAGTTGGGACGATCGGGGATCTAGCATTTCGGTTTATCTTATTTTCATTTGGATTTGATCGTAGTTGGTCTATGTGTGGATTTTGGATGATGTATGAATTATATTTATGTATTGTGTGAAGTGGCGATTGTAAGCCAAGTCTCGTTATCCCATTCTTGTTCATTACATGGGATTGTGTGAAGATGACCCTTCTTGCGACAAAACCACAATGCGGTTATGCCTCTAAGTCGTGCCTCGACACGTGGGAGTTATAGCCGCATCGTGGGCGTTACATCTGTCCATCTGTCTGCGAATGAAAGGCTGTACTAAACTCTAGCCTCGTACCCAAAGTCTGATGCAGCTGATTCCAAAACTTTGAAGTAAACTGTGTCCCTCTATCTGATACGATGGTCCTCGGAACTCCATGCAGACATACGATCCTGGTCATATATATCTTGGCCAACTTTGCACTTGTATAGGTGGTTTTCACTGGGATAAAGTGAGCCACTTTGGTCAAACGATCCACTACTACCCACATAGAATCATATCCCGTTCAGGTTCTGGGTAATCCGGTGATGAAATCCATGCCAAGCTTATCCCACTTCCACTCGGGTATCGGCATAGGCTGCAGTAATCCTGCTGGCTTCTGATGTTCTGCCTTCACTCTCTGACATACATCACATACGGCTACATACTCAGCAATATCCTTCTTCATTCCTGTCCACCAGAAATGCTCCTTTAAATACAAATACATCTTGGTGTTTCCGGGGTGTATCGAGTATGGTGAGTCATGAGCTTCCTAAAGTATTAACTTCCTGATCTCTGCATTATTGGGTACATAAACACGGTCCTCAAACCATAAGGTGTCGTGCTCATCCTCCCAAAAACCCTTGGCTTTTCCTTTGCTCATCTTCTCCTTTATCTTAGAAATTTCCTTATCATCCTTTTGAGCTTCTTGAATCTTTCCCAATAATGTTGACTGAACCTCCATTGCTGCAACAAAACCTCTAGGGACTATCTCCAAACGAAGCTCCCTGAGATCTTCGACTAACTCCTTGGGTAATCCTCCGCTCACGAGGGTGTTGGCATAACTCTTCCGGCTCAAAGCATCTGCTACGACATTGGCCTTTCCTGGGTGATAATGCAACTTCATATCATAATCCTTTATAAGCTCCAACCATCTCCTTTGCCTGAGATTCAGCTCCTTCTGTGTGAAAATGTACTTCAAACTCTTGTGATTCGTGTACACATCACAACAGTTTCCAATAAGAAAATGTCTCCAGGTCTTGAGTGCATGAACTACAGCTGCTAACTCCAAATCATGCGTGGCATAATTCAACTCATGCGGTCGAAGCTGACGTGAGGCGTATGAAACAACTCTTCCGTCCTGCATAAGTACACGTCCAAGTCCTAAGCGAGAAACGTCGCAATACACTTGGAAATCCTTGCGTATATCCGGCAGAATCAGCACTGGGGCTGTAACCAGACGTTTCTTCAGCTCCTGGAAACTTGCCTCACATTCATCTGTCCACTTAAACTTAGTGTCTTTCTTCAACAACTCCGTCATAGGCTTCGCAATCTTGGAAAAATTCTCAATGAATCTCCGATAATATCCCGCGAGTCCAAGAAAACTGCGGATCTCTCAAACTGAGGTGGGTGCTAGCCAATCGGTGACTGACTTAACCTTGGTAGGATCCATTGCTATACCTTCTCCTGATATAACATGTCCAAGAAATCCCACTTCCTTCAACCAAACCTCACATTTGCTGAACTTGGCATACAACTGATGTTCCCTGAGCTTCTCGAGAACTAAACGCAAATGCTCCTTGTGTTCCTCTTCATTCTTCGAGTATACCAAGATATCATCAATGAACACCACAACAAACTTATCCAAGAACTCCATGAACACCTTATTCATCATACTCATGAAATAGGCAGGGGCGTTAGTCAATCCAAATGACATAACCGTGTACTCATATAGCCCGTACCATGTGGTGAAGGTTGTCTTGGGTATATCCTGTTCTCGGATCTTCAACTGGTGGTATCCTGATCGTAGATCGATATTGGAGAATACTTTAGCTCCTTGCAGCTAGTCAAACAAATCATTGATCATCGACAGTGGATACTTGTTCTTGATCGTCACTTCATTCAATGCACGATAATCAACAACCATTCTCAAAGATCCATCCTTCTTCTCAACCAAAAGCACTGGTGCTCCCCACGGTGACGAACTTCGTCGAGTGTAACCTTTCTCCAATAACTCCTTAATCTACTTCTTAATCTCCTCCAAATCATTTGCAGGCATCCGGTATGGTCTCTTCGATATCGGTCCGGTGCCTGGCAACAGCTCTATCAAAAACTCAATGTCTCGATCCGGCGGCATGCTTGGTAGCTCCTCTGGAAATACATCCGGATAATCCTTCACTACAGGCACTTCCTCCTGAAAAACTCCTGAGAGGTAATTTACTTGGGTTCTCCTTGGCTCATCCCTGGATACATACTTAAACCTTTTTCCCTCCGGGGTGGTGAGCAGAATTGACCTACTAGCACAGTCAATGTTTCCTCCGTACTTCGATAGCCAATCTATGCCTAGTATCACATCGAATCCTTGAGACTCCAGAATTATTAGGTATGAGGGGAAAACATGGCTACCAATGGTTAAGGCTAACCGATCACACCATCGGCTGGCCATATACTCCGCCCCTCGTGAGCTTACTAGCATGGGTGACCTAAGGGCTAAGGTGGGTAACTTAAACTTGTCCACAAATCCCCTTGATATGTATGAATGCGATGCACCAGTATCAAAAAGAACGAGAGCGGTAAATGACTTAACCAAAAACTTACTGATAACTGCGTCAGGCTGCTCTTCAACCTCCTCCACGTTGATGTGGTTCACCTGACCTCTGGTGAAGGGATTGGGCTTCTTCCCAGAGCTTCCATTGCCATTACCATTCTTTGCATCAGGGCACTCATTGGCATAGTGTCCAGTCTTCCCGCACTTGAAACAAGTAATGTGACTTTGGTCCTTCTTGGCGGGTGTGGCTGGGTTAGAGCGGTTCTGATTGCTACCTGCTCCATTCCCATTTCCATTCTTGGGGCCACTGTGGTTATGCGAACTTCCTCCATTGTGGGTATGGCCTCCATGGTTATGGGTATATCCCCCCGAGTTCAGGGTAAAACGAGGCTTCTGCTGAGCTCCTGAAATGTACTTCCCTTGTCCATACTTCCTTTTGCGGCTCTCAATCTGCTGCTGCTTTCCTTCAATCATAAGAGCCTTGTCTACCAACTCCTGGCAGTTGTTAGATGTTGCCACCATTAACTGCATACTCATCTCATCATTCAGCCCTTCCATAAACTTCTCCTGCTTTGCGGCGGCTATGGCCACATCATCTGGGGCGTAGCGAGCTAACTTACTGAACTCATCCATGTACTGCCCCACAGTACGGTTTCCCTGGCGTAAGTTGCGGAACTCACGCTTCTTCATGCTCATAGCTCCAGTTGAGACATGTGCTGTGTGGAATGCTTGCTGAAACTGCTCCCAAGTGACATTGGCTATAGGGGAAGTGGCTGTGTAATTCTCCCACCATGAGGTTGCGGGTCCATCCAATTGATGTGCGGCAAAACGCACCTTCTCAGCATCTGTGCAACCTACGGTGGTCAACTCCCTTCCAATCCTGCGTAGCCAGTCATCAGCAACTATTGGCTCGGTGCTACAGGAAAACACCGGCGGCTGCAACCTCAGAAAACGGGCTAAGTTGTCAACTGGAGGTGGTGGCGGTGGGTTGTTGTTGTTGTTGTTGTTGTTGCCTGGGTTCTGGACTAGTAACTGCATCAAGGCATTCTGCTGTTGGATCAACTGAGTGAGCTTCGGTGGGAAGACAAATCCGGGGTCACGTCTCGGAGGCATCTGATGGGTTTAGAGGGGAGAGATTAGAATAGAATGAGGTCTAGTGAGAAAGCACTACCCATATGCACATGAGACAAACACATTCATAATACACGAATCAATTCAAACAAGGGCATACAATCGATCTAACTATCGTTACAGTGCTCGGACTACTACTATATAGATGGGGGAATACTACTGATAATGTGGTGGTCGACTAAAAATTTTGATCGGTGGAAGACTCCATGATATCCGCTCCAGCTTCATCTTCATAATCATCATCACTACTGTCGGGGTCGGAGTCGGTGTCGTCAATGATGATGTAGTCTTCAGAACGAATGTCCTCGGGATGGTCGTCATCTCCTCCTGGCGCGGGGTCTCCCATGAATACTCCTAGCTTCCTTGTTAGGTCGTCATTCTTCTCCACTAGTATTGCGATTTCCTCCTCATATCCATCGCGTGTAGACTTGAGTTCCTCTTCAAGCTCCATGTTCCTAGTCATCACCTTCTTCAGATCTAGCATGCTTGCGCACATTTGTTTCTCTTGGCGACGAATGTGCTGGTTTAACTCCTGGATGAAGGCTGCAATGGACCTGTCCCTCCTGGTGCTGATCATCTCCCATTGCTCATCTCGGCACCCACATATATGGTAGATTGTGTCCTTAAGATCCTTGTGATAAACTTCGCCAATGCGTCCCATGGCGATGTGGGCTACCATGCTCTTACCTAAACTCCAGGTTGGTGCATCAAAGGAAAACTCTATGGGTTCAGTAATTGGCGTGAATGTCCTTCCCGGAACTTGAACTCGAATCATCCAATGCTCCTCTTCTAGTAAAGTGGCGGTGTAGGTCCCGGTGAAGCTTGGTATTCCGATATTCAGGTACCTAGTGACTTCCTTCAAGTGTCTCCTAAAAAGGGGTGTCTTCATCCGGTTGTGCAAACTTGTTCCTTGAGTCCGCCATCCTATAGAGTGGAAAATGGAGAGGAGTCAGAAATGAGTAGAGAAGAGTGACCTATGGCTTATCTTAGTGGCCGTGTCCTACAATCAGCGTGTGCTCTGATACAATCTTGGAGCGATCCGACCTCAGGGGGTCAAATCTCTGTGCGGAAGTGTCATCCCTGGATCGGTAATGCTGACACACAGAGTACTTGAAGGATTTATAACAGAGTGCAATCACACACTTATTACATCGAATGTCTCGAAAGAGAACTTATTACAATAATATGGCTTAAGGCCATCTAAATAAGACAACAGCAGAAGACTTGGAAGATAAAGATAGTCCATCAACTCCAACGGCATAGCTGAGTGCACGACAACGACCTAGCGCACCTTACTCTTCGTCTGAAAAGTCTGCAACATGATATGTTGCAGCCCGAAACGGGTCAGCACATGGAATATGCTGGCAACATAACACAGTAGAGCAATGAACAGGTAAATGCTATCACTACATCCATATATGGCTAGTGGAGGCTCTATGGTTATAATGTTTTGCGAAAAGCCAAATTTTCCCTACATCAAAGGAATATATTTTGTTTAACTATCATGGTAGTCGATAAACATTGAGAATGGAAACCCCATCTCAATCCCAATTAAATAGCAATTAACAACCCAACAAATTAATTTAGAGTGATGAGATCAACATGATAATCCAAGAACCAGATACTCAAGATGTCCATAACCGGGGACACGGCTAACCATGATTAGTTTGTACGCTCTGCAGAGGTTTGCGCACTTTTCCCCACAAGACTCGATCTCCTCCGTTGGATTTCTCGCACTACATGGTGTTTGAGAAACGGATGACCGAGACACAGTCTTTCAGAAACATTAACTCTTTACTCTGGGTAGACAGTACCAACCTACATCCCCTACATCTGCTAGTCTACCACTGAAAGAGGTCATGCAACATACTCAACTATGCTAGAGCCCATAATATCTTGTGGCTGCACATGGAAGTTTCTAGCATGAATAATCTTATGATCCCTTTGAGCCTGGGTGGCGAACCAAAGGACAACACTGGTATATCCCCAGGTGCCCGCAATCAATCCACCCAGATGTGTACTTAAGTAGCCACCTTAAGTTAACCATTAATTAACAATCTCACATCTGTCATGGATCACTCAAACCAAACCACGTCTACGAGCATAGCAACCTAAGCATAACGTAGAAGTAACTCCCAAGGGTTTGATAATAAAAGGGCAATCTGTTCTACCTCATCATCTACTTCCCAATACCCACATGTTAATCACATCCTAATAAGGCAGTGTTTGAGGATTGTAACTAATGCATAAAAACTGGGTAATAAAGGGGTATGATCAAAGTGTTGCTTGCCTTGCTGACGATCTGCAAAACCTAGAGACTCATAGTAGCACGCTTCGCACTCCGGGAATTCTATCGCAAACAAACAATATCATACATGAGCACTCAAGCATAGATGCAAGGGTAAAACTCAAATAAAAAGATCCAATCTGAAAGTTCAACTGAAGAACTACAATTTGCAAAAAGAAACAATCGAATCGGAGCAACGGACCTGAAACTACGATCAGAAGAACTTTGAATACAAATCTGCTTGAAACCAAATTTTAAATTTTCAAAACCATGTTCAAGTTGATTAACCAGAAAGAGGGGTTCAAGACGAAGATTTTGGCGTTGGTTTCACTGGATTTGGACGAACGATTGAAAAGTTGCGAGGGTTTGAAGATCAGGGGCTAATCTGCGATAAAAATAATCGCGGATAGGTCCCTGGTCGAAAATAAAATAAAAAGAAAAAAATACGGCGCGAACGTCCGCTAACAGAGGCAAACGAACGAATTCGTTCATTAAAACAAACTAACGTTCGCAAAATAAACTAAACAGAGAAAACCGATCTAATAAAAAAAACCAAACTAGGATTTATAAAAAACCGAACGGTTTTATACCTAAAACAGAAAAAGACCGGCGGCGACGAGGTCAACAGCGGCGACGGCGGGCGGGGCGGCGGCCCCGGCGGGCTGCGAGGCGGCGCGTGGTGGTGCGGGCGGCGACGGCGCAGCGGGGCTGCGGCTCGGGTGGGACGAGGAGAGGCGACAGGGGCGGGGCGACTGATAAGGAGAGGGCGGCGGCGGCTGCTTGGAGGAGGGGGCAAGGCCTCGGGAGGCGTGTCCCTCGCGGACTCGGCGGCGGCGGCGCTCGGGACTCCGGTCCCGAGCCGGAGCGGGAGGCGTCGGCGCGCTGGGCTTTGGCCCGCTCGGCTGGGCCATTGGCCCAGTCGGGCGACGTGTTTTTTTAATAAATAAATTCCGCCAAAAAGGAAAAAAAATTCCTAAATAAATATAAAAAATTCTAAAAATGCCAAAACCAATTTTCACCGTCTAAATAAAATATTTAGAACAAAGTGAACATTTTCTTGGCCTAAAAATGCAATTTTGAAAAATGCATATTTTTCTAATTCAAATAAAATAACTAATAAAATCCAAATAAATTATTTATTTGATTTTTAACATTTTTCCTCCAATATTTCTTTTATTTTGGAGAAGTCATTTTATCTCCTCTCTTTTATTTTTTTATATTGGAAATATTTTGGAGAGAAAAATAATTAAAAACCAAAATGATCCTCTTTTCAATATTTGAGAAAAATTTGAATATGAAAATAAATGAAATCCCCAACTCTCTCCGTGGGTCCTTGAGTTTCTTAGAATTTCTAGGACCAAAACCAAAATGCAAATAAAATATGATATGCATATGATGACCTATGTAGAACATTCCAAATTGAAAATTTGGGATGTTACAACAACCTTGGGAGAGGATGAAATTAATGATTAGAAATTGCCCTACTCATGGTTTGAATTTGTGGATGATTATTCAAAACTTTTATGCCGGATTGAATTTTTCTTCTAGAAATCTTTTAGATTCGGACGCGGGAGGTACTTTTATGGAAATTACTTTAGGAGAAGCTACTAAACTCCTAGATAATATTATGGTTAATTATTCTCAATGGCATACCGAAAGATCTTCCACTAGTAAAAAAGTGCATGCGATTGAAGAGATTAATGTTTTGAGTGCAAAGATGGATGAGCTTATGAAATTATTTGCTAGCAAGAGTGCTGCTACTGATCCTAATGATATGCCTTTGTCTACTTTGATTGAGAATAATAATGAATCTATGGATGTGAATTTTGCTGGTAGGAACAATTTTGGTAATAACGTGTATAGAGGTAATTCTTATGGAAATTATAATAAGATGCCCTCTGATTTTGAGAATAGTGTTAAAGAATTTATAAGTTTGCAAAAGAATTCCAATGCTTTGATTGAAGAAAAATTGCTTAAGATTGATGATTTGGCTAGGAACATGGATAGAATTTCTCTTGATGTTGATTCTTTGAAACATAGATCTATTCCACCTAAGCATGATATCAATGAGTCTCTCAAAGCTGTGAGAATTTCCATTGATGAGTGCATAGAAAGAACCGCTAAGATGCGTGCTAAAAAATATTGGTTTATAAAAGCGTGTTCTTCTAGTTTCCGTGAAAATAATTATGAAGATCTTAAAGTGATTGATGTGTCTCCTATTGAATCTTTGTTTTCCAATGTAAATCTTGATAAAGATTGGACTGGAGATGAGTCAACTTTAGTTAAAAGGTGTCGCAATGATTCGGAGTTTATAGATCTTGATGCAAAAATTGATAAAAGTGGGATTGGAGAGGTCAAAACTTTAGGTAGCAATGAATCCACTCTTTTGGATTTCAAGGAATTTAATTATGATAATTGTTCTTTAATAGATTGTATTTCCTTGGTGCAATCCTTTTTGAATTCTCCTCATGCTTATAATCAAAATAAAGCTTTTACCAAACATATCGTTGATGCTATGATGCAATCTTTTGAAGAAAAGCTTGAATTGGAAGTTTCTATCCCTAGAAAACTTTATGATGAGTGGGAACCTACTATTAAGATTAAAGATTATGAATGCCATGCTTTGTTTGATTTGGGTGTTAGTGTTTCCATGATTCCAAAAACTTTATGTGATGTGTTAGGTTTCCATGAATTTGATGATTGTTCCTTAAATTTGCATCTTGCGGATTATTAAGAAACCTAAGTGAAGGATTAATGATGTTCTTATTGTTGCAAATAGGAATTATGTGCCCATAGATTTCATTGTTCTGGATATAGATTGCAATCCTACATGTCCTATTATTCTTGGTAGACCTTTCCTTAGAACGATTGGTGCAATTATTGATACGAAAGAAGGAAACATTAGATTTCAATTTCTGTTAAGGAAAGGCATGGAACACTTCCCTAGAATGAAAATTAAATTGCCTTATGAATCTATCATGAGAGCCACTTATGGATTGCATGCCAAAGATGAAAACACTTCGATCTATTCATGTTTTATGCCTAGTTAAGGGCGTTAAACAATAACGCTTGTTGGGAGGCAACCCAACTTTATTTTTGTTTTTACTTTTTAGGTTCTGTTTTGCATTAAATAATTCATCTAGCCTCTGTTTAGATGTGTTTTTTATGTTTTAATTAGTGTTTGTGCCATGTAAGACCTTTGGGATAACTTATGGTGATAGTTGATTTGATCTTTCTGAAAAACAGAAACTTTGGCACCGAGTGGTAGAATTGATCTGAGCTGCTGGAACGCGATAAATTCTTTAATTGTTTACACAGGATTAATAAAGAAATTGGTTAGGTCTTCCTAATTTTTCAGGATTTCTGGAGTTACCGAAGTATGGGGGGATTACAGATTACATACAGATTGTTCTGTTTTTGACA
Source organism: Aegilops tauschii subsp. strangulata (assembly GCF_002575655.3). Lineage (NCBI taxonomy): Eukaryota > Viridiplantae > Streptophyta > Magnoliopsida > Poales > Poaceae > Aegilops > Aegilops tauschii. The sequence goes on from NC_053037.3 coordinate 504,318,469, forward strand.
GATTCTGTTTTCGCGTGTTGTTTGCTTCTTTTGATGCATCTATGGCTAGTATCGGGGGGTATGAACCATGGAAAAGTTGGAATACAGTAGATATTACACCAATATAAATAAAGAATGAGTTCACAACAGTACCAAAAGTGGTGATTTATTTTCTTATACCAATGAAGCTTATGAGATTTTCTGTTGAGTTTTGTGTTGTGAAGTTTTCAAGTTTTGGGTAAGGATTTGATAGACTATGGAATAAGGAGTGGCAAGAGCCTAAGCTTGGGGATGCCCAAGGCACCCCAAGGTAATATTCAAGGATGCCAAGAGCCTAAGCTTGGGGATACCCCGGGAAGGCATCCCCTCTTTCGTCTTCGTTTATCGGTAACTTTACTTGAGGCTATATTTTTATTCACCACATGATATGTGTTTTGCTTGGAGCGTCTTGTATGATTTGAGTCTTTGCTTTTTAGTTTGCCACAATCATCCTTTCTGTACACACCTTTTGGGAGAGAGACGCATGGATCGTGATTTATTAGAATACTCTATGTGCTTCACTTATATTATTTGAGCTAGGCAAATTTGCTCTAGTGCTTCACTTATATCTTTTTAGAGCACAATGGTAGTTTTATTTTATAGAAATTGTTGAACTCTCGTACTTAACTTATATTATTTTGAGAGTCTTTATTATAGGCATCCAAGAGGGATATAATAAAAACTTTCATATAAAGTGCATTGAATACTATGAGAAGTTTGATTCCTTATGATTGTTTTGAGATATGAAGATGGTGATATTAGAGTCATGCTAGTAAGTAGTTGTGAATTTGAGAAATAGTTGTGTTAAGGTTTGTGAGTCCCGTAGCATGCACGTATGGTGAACCGTTATGTAACGAAGTTGGAGCATGAGACATTTTTTGATTGTCTTCCTTATGAGTGGAGGTCGGGGACGAGCGATGGTCTTTTCCTACCAATCTATCCCCCTAGGAGCATGCACGTAGTACTTTGTTTTGATGACTAATAGATTTTTGCAATAAGTATGTGAGTTATTTATGACTAATGCTGAGTCCATGGATTATACGCACTCTCACCTTTCCGCCATTGCTAGCCTCTCTAGTACCGCGCAACTTTCGCCGGTACCATAAAACCGCCACATACCTTCCTCAAAACAGCCACCATACCTACCTATCATGGCATTTCCATAGCCATTCCGAGATATATTGCCATGCAACCTTCCACCGTTCCGTTTATTATGACACGCTTCATCATTGTCATATTGCTATGCATGATCATGTAGTTGACATCGTATTTGTGGCAAAGCCACCGTTCACCATTTTCTTATACATGTCGCTCTTGATTCATTGCACATCCCGGTACACCGCCGGAGGCATTGACATAGAGTCATATTTTGTTCTAGTATCAAGTTGTAATTTTTGAGTTGTAAGTAAATAAAAGTGTGATGACCTTCATTATTAGAGCATTGTCCCATGTGAGGAAATAAAAAAAGGGAGAAAGGCCAACTAAAAAAAGAAGGCCCAAAAAAGTGAGAGAAAAAGAGAGAAGGGACAATGTTACAATCCTTTTGCCACTCTTGTGCTTCAAAGTAGCACCATGATATTCATGATAGAGAGTCTCCTATATTGTCACTTTCATATACTAGTGGGAATTTTTCATTATAGAACTTCGCTTGTATATTCCAACGATGGGCTTCCTCAACATGCCCTAGGTATTCTTGAGCAAGCAAGTTGGATGCACACCCACTTAGTTTTCATTTTGAGCTTTCATAAAATTATAGCTCTAGTGCATCCGTTGCATGGCAATCCCTACTCACTCACATTGATATCTATTGATGGGCATCTCCATAACCCGTTGATACGCCTAGTTGATGTGAGACTATCTCCTTCTTTTTGTCTTCTCCACAACCACCGTCTATTCCACCTATAGTGTTATGTCCATGGCTCACATTCATGTAGCGTGAAAGCTGAAAAGGTTTGAGAACGTCAAAAGTATGAAAAAAATTGCTTGGCTTGTCATCGGGGTTGAGCATGACTTGAATATTTTGTGTGATGAAGATGGAGCATAGCCAGACTATATGATTTTGTAGGGATAAGCTTTCTTTGACCATGTTATTTTGAGAAGACATAATTATTTTGTTAGTATGCTTGAAGTATTATTGTTTTTATGTCAATATTAAACTTTTGTTTTGAATCATATGGGTCTGAACATTCACACCACAATAAAGGGAATTACATGGATGAATATGTTAGCTAGCATTCCACATCAAAAGTTCTATTTTTATCATTTACCTACTCAAGGACGAGCGGGAATTAAGCTTGGGGATGCCTGATACATCTCCAACGTATCTATAATTTTTTTATTGTTCCATGCTATTATATTATCTGTTTTGGATGTTTTATATGCATTAATATGCTATTTTATATGATTTTAGGGACTGACCTACTAACCTAGAACTCAGTGCCAGTTCCTGTTTTTTTCCTTGTTTTATAGTTTCGCACAAAAGGAATACCAAACGGAGTCCAAACGGAATGAAACTTTCGCGATGATTTTCTTGGACCAGATGACATCCAGAGGGCTTAGAGTGCACGTCTGGAAAGCCACGAGGCACCCACAAGGTCGGAGGGCGCGCCCTGATACGTCTCCAATGTATCTATAATTTTTAATTGTTCCATGCTGTTATATTATCAATCTTGGATGTTTTATAATCATTTGTTAGTCATTTTATATCATTTTTTGGTACTAACCTATTGACATTGTGCCAAGTGCCAGTTTCAATTTTTTCGTGTTTTTTACATCGCAGAAAATCAATATCAGACGGAGTCCAAATGCCATGAAACTTTACGGAGAATTTTTATGGGCCAGAAGGAACACAACGGGCCCTGGCTCTGCCTGGGGGGTGCCCTGAGGAGGGCAGAACCCACCAGGGCGCGCCAGGAGGCCCAGGCACGCCCTGGTGGGTTGTGCCCACCTCGGGTGCCCCCCGAACCGCCTCTTTGCTCTATAAATACCCCAAAAATCCCAGAACCCTAGAAGCGTCAATGAAATATTCATCCAGCCGCCGCAGAGTCCAGAACCACCAGATCCAATCTAGACACCATCTCGGATGGGGTTCACCACCTCCATTGGTGCCTCTCCGATGATGCGTGAGTAGTTCTTTGTAGACCTTCGAGTCCGTAGTTAGTAGCTCGATGGCTTCCTCTCTCTCTCTTTTGATTCTCAATACAATTGTCTCTTGGAGATCCAAATGATGTAACTCTTTTGCGGTGTGTTTGTTGGGATCGAGGAACTTTGAGTTTATGATCAGATCTATCTTTTTATATCCATGAAAGTTATTTGAGTTTCTTTGATCTCTTATATGCATGATTGCTTGTAGCCTTGTATTTCTTCTGCGATATTTGGGTTTTGTTTGGCCAACTTGATCTATTTATCTTGCAATGGGAAGAGGTGCTTTGTAGTGGGTTCGATCTTACGGTGCTTGATCCCAGTGACAGAAGGGGAACCGACACGTATGTATCGTTGCTACTAAGGATAAAACGATGGGGTCTATCTCTACAAAGATAGATCTTGTCTACATCATGTCATCGTTCTTATTGCATTACTCCGTTTCTCCATGAACTTAGTACACTAGATGCATGATGGATAGCGGTCGATGTGTGGAGTAGTAGTAGTAGATGCAGGCAGGAGTCGGTCTACTAATCTTGGGCGTGATGCCTATGTAATGATCATTGCCTGGATATCGTCATAATTATTTGAAGTTCTGTCAATTGCCCAATCGTTATTTGTTCACCCACCGTTTGCTATTTCTCTCGAGAGAAGCCACTAGTGAAACCTACGGGCCCCCGGTCTTTCTTCTCATATATTTGCGTTTGCGATCTACTTTTCTCTTGCATTTATTTTCAGATCTATTAAGCCAAAAATACAAAATACCTTACTGCATTTTATTTATATTTATTTTATTTGTGATCTATCTATCATATTACTACAAAATTATCTCACGTGTGTTTGCCTATCTTGAGGTGCCGTACCCCGGAAGGGATTGACAACCCCTTTAACACGCCGGGTTGCGAGGATTTATTATCTGTGTGCAGGGGCTGTTTACGTTGTGTTGCTTGGTTCTCCTACTGGTTCGATAATCTTGGTTTTATATCTGAGGGAAATACCTACTGCCGCTGTGTTGCGTCATCCCTTCCTCTTTGGGGAAATAGCGACGTAGCTTCAAGCGACATCAAAAGGAATTTCTGGCGCCGTTGCCGGGGAGGATCTTCAACATATACCAGATTCCTAATCACAAATCTCATCTCCTTGCAATTTACATTATTTGCCATTTGCCTCTTGTTTTCCTCTCCCCCACTTCACAATTTTTTTTGTTTTATTCGCCTCTCTTTTTCGTTTGCCGTTTTCTCGTCAGATCTATCCTTTGTTTGCAATCATGAGAGATTTTGGTATGGCACTAACAGATGATGGCCTAACTCCTAAAATTGGAAGTATGGGCAATCTGGATACTAAAACTTTTATCTTGGGGCAAGGGAACGTTATGGGAAAAGAACGTATCCAAGAATTTTTCAATTGTGTTGGGAATCTAAGTCTTGATGATGCTCCTATACTTAAAACTACTAGATCTTATGCGGATGCTATTTCAGCACTAGTTCTGAAACTTGAAAGTAAATTTATTTGTACCCATCCTACTTTGCAAAGATTGTTTTTTGAGCTTCCAAACATAAAGAATCCTAGGGCCAAAAAGTTGGCCACTCTCGTTCTTATGAATGAGTATAACTACATAATACGGGAAGCTAGAGAAATCTTTGATTTTTATGGTATGAATCGAGAAAAACCTGTGATAGATGAAATTCTTTACAATAGTTACTATGATTTAAGACATTTGCTCGGGACAATAAAATCTTTCATGAGAATCTTAAGAAAGAAATCCCAGTTCAAGATATAATCCAACAAGTCTTCGACAATGTTAATCAACATTACTCTTGGAATGTTGCGGGAAATCAAAGGGGTTATGATGAAAACCAACTAAGGATTGCTAAAGTTTCCATGGATAATATGTTTTATGTTGTGTTTACAAAACCCCATGATGAAAACACCTCTAAGAAAATTATGAAGAAGAAGGATGACAAAACTTAGATCCTTGCTTTATGCCTAGCTAAGGGCGTAAAACTATAGCGCTTGTTGGGAGGCAACCCAATGAATAAAAATTATTTTTGCTTTTCTGCTTTCTATTCTTGAGTGTTAGCACAATTATGATACTGTTATGATTGTGTTTTTTATGTTTAATTAGTTTTTGTGCCAAGTAAAGCCTTTAGGATCTTCTTGGGTGATAGCTGTTTGATCTTGCTGAAAAAACAGAAACTTTTGCGCTCAGGAAAATAATTTTGATCTTTTACCAGAGAGCGATAAAATACCCATTCCAATTGCAGTAGATCAATATACAAATTATTCAGGTTGTCCTAATTTTTCATAATCTTTGGAGTTACAGAAGTATTCGAAAAAGTCAGATTGCTACAGACTGTTCTGTTTTGACAGATTCTGTTTTCTTTGTGTTGTGTGCTTATTTTGATGGCTCTATGGTTTTCTTTGATGAGTTTTTGCCATAGAAAAGTTTGAATATAGTAGAAATAATACAAAAATAGAATATGAATTGGTTTGATACAGTACTTATAGTAGTGGTTTGCTTTCTTATACTAATGGATCTCACGAAGGTTTTGTTGAGTTTTGTGTGATTGAAGTTTTCAAGTTTTGGGTTATCTTACGATGGATGAAGGAAGGATGGAAGAGCCTAAGCTTGGGGATGCCCCGACATCCCAAGCTATTATCCAAAAATGAGCAACCAACTAAGCTTGGGAATGCCCCCGAGTGGCATCCCTGCTTTCTTCCAACGATTATCGGTATTTTACTCGAAACTATATTTTTATTCGTCACATGATATGTGTTTTGCTTGGAGCGTCTTGTGTGATATGTGAGTTATGTTGATGAGTAATTATGCTTTAGTAAGAATATCGGTGTTAAGGTTTGTGATTCCCTATGCAAGTACTAAAGTCAATAGTCATGCAATGAAATTATATCCTACTTGTGGTGCATTATTCGGGGTTAGTTATGCTTAATGCTTGCTTATGAGATTATCCGTTTCTTGGTTGGTCGCTTCTCAATCTTTTGCTAGCCTTCATTTTGCACCAAGTATGATCTCTACTTGTGCATCCAAAATCCTTTAAACCAGTTTTGCCACATGAGTGCACTATATCTACCTATATGAGGTATTCTTTTGCCGTTCTAAGAAAATTTGCATGTGCCATCTCTAATTTTCAAAATAAACTTCTCTTTTGTGTGTTTGTTTCGCTCGTGGAGCGGTGAGGGGTGGCTAATATTTTCCATGCTGGATGTCTTATTCTCACCATGAGTGATTATTCACTTGTCATTGCACGAGAGTAAGGCAAAGGTTTTAGGGATGCCAGTCCCAAAATGCAAAAATGAATTTACTTTATGTTGTCAAATAATAAATTCCTTGGAAAGTGTTGGTATGGAGGGCACCCGTGGATACTGTTAGCCATGGAAAGTGAAAGTACGGTGGAAAAAGGAATAAACTTTATTTTCTGTTTGGGAACCGCCTATGGCATATCTAGCATGGAAAGTGTTCAAAACTCTAAGTCGTTTTCGTTGGTGGGATGCATACACCTCTCAAAATGTTTTTATCTCTAAGTTTTTCGCTTTGAGCTCTGGCACCTCTACAAATCCCTACTTCCCTCTGCGAAGGGCCTTTCTTTTACTTTATGCAATTTTTATTTTGAGTCTACATCTTCTCTTATAAAAGCACCAACTAGGACGCAATATGATCATACCTAAGTATTGGGTGTAGCTAATATTCGAGTGTGTTTCATGAATGGATCAATGTTTGAGCATGATGGGCTAGGGATAACTTATTTTGGTGTTGATATTTTGAAAGACATGGTTGCTTGTTGATATGCTTGAGCATCTAAATCATTATGTCAAAACTAGACTATTGCTTTGAACAATATAAAAGTCCAAATGTCCATGCTAAAAAGAAAAGAATATGATACGACATGATAGGCAGCATTCCACATCAAAAATTCTGTTTTTATCACTTACCTACTCGAGGATGAGTAGGAGTTAAGCTTGGGGATGCTGATACGTCTCCAACGTATCTATAATTTTTGATTGTTCCATGCTGTTATATTATCAATATTGGATGTTTTATAATCATTTTATATCATTTTTTGGCACTAACCTATTGACATAGTGCCAAGTGCCAGTTTCTGGTTTTTCCGTGTTTTTTACATCGCAGAAAATCAATATCAGAGAGAGTCCAAGAGGCAACAAAACTTTACGGAAAATTTTTATGGCCCAGAAGGAACACAACGGGCCCTGGCTACGCCTTGGGGGTGCCCCGAGGGGGGCACAACCCACCAGGGCGCGCCAGGAGGCCCAGGCGCGCCCTGATGGGTTGTGCCCACCTCGGGTGCCCTCTAGACCACCTCTTTGCTCTATAAATACCCCAAAAATCCTAGAACCCTAGAAGTGTCCACGAAATATTCATCTAGCCGCCGCCGAGTCTAGAACCACCAGATCCAATCTAGACACCATCTCTGATGGGGTTCACCACCTCCATTGGTGCCTCTCCGATGATGCGTGAGTAGTTCTTTGTAGACCTTCGGGTCCGTAGTTAGTAGCTAGATGGCTTCCTCTCTCTCTTTTGACTCTCAATGCAATGGTCTCTTGGAGATCCATATGATGTAACTCTTTTGCGGTGTCTTTGTTGGGATCGATGAACATTGAGTTTATGATCAGATCTATCTTTTTATATCCATGAAAGTTATTTGTGTTTCTTTGATCTCTTATATGCATGATTGCTTATAGCCTCGTATTTCTTTTCCGATATTTGGGTTTTGTTTGCCAACTTGATCTATTTATCTTGCAATGGGAAGAGGTGCTTTGTAGTGGGTTCGATCTTACAGTGCTTGATCCCAGTGACAGAAGGGGAACCGACACGTATGTATCGTTGCTACTAAGGATAAAATGATGGGGTCTATCTCTACATAGATAGATCTTGTCTACATAATGTCATCGTTCTTATTGCATTACTCTATTTCTCCATGAACTTAATACACTAGATGCATGCTGGATAGCGGTCGATGTGTGGAGTAATAGTAGTAGATGCAGGCACGAGTTGTCTACTAATCTTGGACGTGATGCCTATGTAATGATCATTGCCTGGATATCTTCATAATTATTTGAAGTTCTGTCAATTGCCCAACAGTAATTTGTTCACCCACCGTTTGCTATTTTTCTCGAGAGAAGCCACTAGTGAAACCTACGGCCCTCGGGTCTTTCTTCTCATATATTTGCCTTTGCGATCTACTTTTCTCTTGCATTTATTTCCAGATCTATTAAACCAAAATACAAAATACCTTGCTGCATTTTATTTCTATTTATTTTATTTGCGATTTATCTACCAAATTACTACAAAATTATCTCACATTCGTTTGCCTATCTTGAGGCGCCGTACCCCGGAAGGGATTGACAACCCCTTCAACACGCCGGGTTGCGAGGATTTGTTATCTGTGTGCAGGGGCTGTTTACATTGTGTTGCTTGGTTCTCCTATTGGGTCGATAAGCTTGGTTTCGTATCTGAGGGAAATACCTACCGCCGCTGTGCTGCATCATCCCTTCCTCTTTGGGGAAATACCGACGTAGCTTCAAGCGACATCACGCCCAGGGGGTAGGGCGCGCCCCCCAGCCTTGTGGCCCCCTCGTGACTCCACCGACCTATTTCTTCCACCTATATAATCTCAACTACCCCAAAACCTTCCACGGGAGCCACGAAACTACTTTTCCTCTGCCGCAACCTTCTGTACCCCTGAATTCCCTTCTAGGGGCCTTTTCCAGCATCCCGCCGGAGGGGGATTCGACCACAGAGGGCTTCTACATCAACACCATTGCCTCTCCGATGAAGCATGAGTAGTTTACCACAGACCTACGGGTCCATAGCTATAGTAGCTAGATGGCTTCTTCTCTATTTTTGATCCCCAATACCATGTTCTCCTCGATGTTCTTGGAGATCTATTCGATGTAATACTTTTTTGCGGTGTGTTTGCGATATCTGATGAATTGTGGATTTATGATCAGCTTATCTATGAATATTATTTGAATCTCCTCTGAATTCTTATATGCATGATTTGATATCTTTGCAAGTCTCTTCGAACTATCGATTTGGTTTGGCCAACTAGATTGGTTTTTCTAGCAATGGGAGAAGTGCTTAGCTTTGGGTTCAATCTTGCGGTGCTCGATCCTAGTGACAGAAGGGGAACCGACACGTATTGTATTGTTGCCACCGAGGATAACAAGATGGGGTTTTCATCATATTGCTTGAGTTAATTCTGCCACATCATGTCATCTTACTTAATGCGTTACTCTGTTCTTATGAACTTAATACTCTAGATGCAGGCAAGAGTCGGTCGATGTGTGGAGTAATAGTAGTAGATGCAGAATCGCTTCGGTCTACTTGACACGGACGTGATGCCTATATTCATGATCATTGCCTTAGAAATCGTCAATACTTTGCGCTTTTCTATAAATTGCTCGGCAGTAATTTGTTCACCCACCGTAATATTTTCTATCTTGAGAGAAGCCTCTAGTGAAACCTATGCCCCCCGGGTCTATTTTCCATCATATAAGTTTCCGATCTATTATTTTAGTTTCCTATTTACTTTCTTTGCAATCTTTTACTTTCTGATCTATAAACCAAAAATACCAAAAATGTTACTTTACCGTTTATCCATCTATATCAGATCTCACTTTGCAAATAACCGTGAAGGGATTGACAACCCCTTTGTCGCGTTGGGTGCAAGTTGGTGTTTGTTTGTGCAGGTATTTGGTGGCTTGTTGTGTTGTATCCTATTGGATTGATACCTTGGTTCTCAAAAGCTGAGGAAAATAATTACTCTACTTTGCTGCATCACCCTTTCCTCTTCAATGGAAAAATCAACGCAAGCTGAAGAGGTAGCAGAGCTGCGAGGGGTAATACCTCCACCAGGAACGGGGCGGGTGCGTGGCAAGGGGCCGAGGTCCGTGGTAGGCAGGAGCCCCGTGCCGCGCCCGCCATGAAGATCCCCGTCACGTGCTACCAGGTGAGCACGTCTGGCCCGGCTGTTTTCTGCTCCGATAATAGTTCATCAATGGATTACAAATATATGGTCATTGTTCTCCAAGTACGTTACATGAGGCAGTGAAGAAATTTATTTACAGATAGAATCTTATAAGCGAGTTGCACACGTGAATTTGGATACTAAATTTCTAATAACAGATACGCGTATGTATACATGGTTTGTCGTAGCAGTTCAACTTGGAGCAGCAGCCGCAGTGGCATTTGTACATGACCGATTGAGACAACCCTTTGATACTATATTGTGATGGGGCCTGGAAAAAATAGCCAAGTTCCCATCCCCGTGGGCTCAAGAAGTGTTGACGTAGATGCAATGGATACAACAGCCAGATTCAATTGCAAGGTAAACTCTAAAATAATTAATGGTGACATACAAAAACAAGCATCCTATTGTATATGTTGACATATGCTAATGTATATGTTCATAAATGTTGTTCTATATGTTGCAATCTGACTCAAAGAGTTTACAAAAACTTGAAAAGTGGAAAGAAAACAAAATATGCACTCCAGAGGAAGCAATAGACTCCAAGTCACAGTCATGGTTCTCCAACATATTCGAGTCGAGAAGGGCTGGAAGGCCATCAAGCACCTCTTCGATGAGATGACTGTGTAATCTTGTATGATGTAATTTTGTGCTATCATTTTTTTTCAGGAAGTAATTTTGTGCTACCTATATGAAGATTACAGGAACTTCCGATGCGGTCATCCACCAGTAACAGGTTCGTACTTCATACCAGCATGATGGTGTGTGATGTTTCTTCACTTACTACTTGTTCGATTATAATCCTATTAGTGCCGTTGTGTTTGGGATATGAGTGTTTTTTGTGCATTTGGGCTGTCAGGCAAGAAATACGGGCAGTTTAGGCACTACGACCTGAAGATTCCTTGATGTTCACCGGAAATGACTACCAACTTGTTTAATTCTGCAGGTGCATGTGGTGTTGGTTGATGGTGGCCTAAGCATGAGTATAACTGAAAATGAACCAGACCAGTGTGCGGAAAAAATCTTAGCACAGAGGCTGAATTTGTATACTACTTCGAATTTATTAGGTAGTACTCCCTCCATATGTATATCACTTCTGAATAAAAGTTCATGTTATTAGGTATACTATTGAATTTCAGGATTGATACTTGAAGATTTTGAAAGGTTACTAAATATTTTACCAAGTCTACTATTATGTATAGGAAGAACATACTCTAAAATATTTATAATTAATGCATATGAAAGTGATCGTTTGATTATTAAATCATGCCACTAATAAGATAAGTTCTTCTCACTTATTTCTTAACAAATTTCCATTGTTCAGGTTTTGACTTCATTTGTTGAGCTATTTTAATTTTTGTATGAGAGAGAAATGAAACACTTTATGATTGGTATGTCGAAACTTTGATCGGTTCATTGTGAAATAATGGCGGTGATTTGGAGTCTTAACTAATTTATGATAGGCTTCCATTTTGGGGGCTCTGATTTGGTTTTATGTGCTCTTTCCTTGTTGCCGGATAGAAAATACTTAATGCCGGTATCACAGAGTTTTACTTGTTGGATATAAATAGAAACATGACTTATTTATTGAGAATTTCTCTACTCCTAACGTCTGAGTTGGTAGTCTTGCCTCACATCCCACCATATCCCACCACTTCTATCTTTCGCCCACCTTCACATCACACCACAGCAGCATACTTGGGCCGGCCCATTAGCGCCTTCGTCCACGCAAGCGACGCTATGCCTTGTACGCCTGCCCTCATCTCGTCCTCGCACCACCGTCCTCTCCTCGTATTCCTAGGGTTTCTCCTCCGATGTCGTCTCTCCTCATCCATGGCGATGCATATGGCGGCCGCGACACTGCTCCACCACTCCACAGTCGCTGCCCCATCCTCCTCCACCTCCTCGGGGCCCCACCCACACCACCACACCCTCCGCCCATGGAGGCGCACGCTCCAGAGATGCGGGCCGACATGTTTCTCCTTCTTTCGACTCCGCCTCGGACACGGGTCACACGATGACGCCAACAGCGACCGCGGAGCTGCTCCAACCCTCCACGATCGTCGCGCCGTCCTCCTCCACCTCCTCGGCGCGCAGAACTGTCTCCACCGGAGACACCCCTTCCTCCTCCTCAGCGCTACGCTGAGAAATACCTCCACCAGGAATGGGGCGGGTGCGTGGCAAGGGGCCGAGGTCCGTGCAAGGAACTCAAAGGCCTCCGCCGCTTCGGTGACCGTGGCCGAGGGCTGTGGTAGGTAGGAGCCTCGTCCCACGCCCGCCATGAAGATCCCCGTCACGTGCTACTAGGTGAGCACGTCTGGCCCGGCTGTTTTCTGCTCCAAAAATAGTTCATCAATGGATTACAGATGTATGGTGATAACCCACAAGTATAGGGGATCGCAACGGTTTTCGAGGGTAGAGTATTCAACCCAAATTTATTGATTCGACACAAGGGGAGCGAAAGAATATTCTTGAGTATTAGCAGCCGAGTTGTCAATTCAACCACACCTGAAAGACTTAATATCTGTAGCAAAGTATTTAGTAGCATAGTAGTATGGAAGTAGCGGTAACGGTGGCAAAAGTAGCAGTAACAGTTTTGTAGCAATCGTAACAGTGGCAATGGAAAAGTAACGGTGCAAAGATCAATATGAAACAAACTCATAGGCAATGGATCAATGCTGGATAATTATGTCGGATGGCATTCATCATGCAATAGTTATAACATAGGGTGACACAAAACTAAGTCCAATTCATCAATATAATGTGGGCATGTATTCCGAATATAGTCATACGTGCTTATGGAAAAGAACTTGCATGACATCTTTTGTCCTACCCTCCCGTGGTAGAGTGGTCCTATTGGAAACTAAGGGATACTAAGGCCTCCTTTTAATAGAGAACCGGACCAAACCATTAGCACTTAGTGAATACATGAACTCCTCAAACTACGGTCATCATCGGGAGTGGTCCCGACTATTGTCACTTCGGGGTTGCCAGATCATAACACATAGTAGGTGACTATAACTTGCAAGATATGATCAAGAACACAAATATATTCATGAAAACATAATAGGTTCAGATCTGAAATCATGGCACTCGGGCCCTAGTGACAAGCATTAAGCATAGCAAAGTCATAGCAACATCAATCTTAGAACATAGTGGATACTAGGGATCAAACCCTAACAAAACTAACTCGATTACATGGTAAATCTCATCCAACCCATCACGGTCCCGCAAGCCAACGATGGGATTACTCACGCATGACGGTCAACATCATGAAATTGGTGATGGAGGATGGTTGATGATGACGATGGTGACGGATTCCCCTCTCTGGAGCCCCGAACGGACTCCAGATCTGCCCTCCCAAGGAAGAACAGGGCTTGGCGGCAGCTCCATATCGTAAAACGCGATGAATCCTTCTCTCTGTTTTTTTCTCCCTGAAAGAGAATATATAGAGTTGGGTTGAGGTCGGTGGAGGTCCAGGGGCCCACAAGGTCGGGTGGCGCGCCCCCACCCTTGTGGCCAGGGTGTGGGCCCCTTTGGTTGATTCTTTTGCCAATATTTTTATTAATTCCAAAACTTATCTCCGTGAAGTTTCAGGTCATTCCGAGAACTTTTTATTCTGCACAAAAATAACACCATGGCAATTCTGCTGAAAACAGCGCCAGTCCGGGTTAGTTCCATTCAAATCATGCAAGTCAGAGTCCAAAACAAGGGCAAAAGATTTCGGAAAAGTAGATACGAGAGAGATGTATGAACTCCCCCAAGCTTAACCCATTGCTTGTTCTCAAGCAATTCAGTTGACAAACTGAAAGTGATAAAGAAAAACTTTTACAAACTCTGTTTGATCTTGTTGTTGCAAATACGTAAAGCTAGCATTCAAGTTTCCAACAAAGATTATGGACTAACCATATTCGAAATAACTTTTAGGTCTCACATTTACTTATATCAATGGCAAAATTAACTAGCCAAAAATAATAATAAATCTCGGATGACAACACTTTCTCAAAACAATCATGATATGGTATAACATGGTATCTCTCTAGCCCTTTCGGAGACCGCAAAACATAAATGCAGAGCACCCCCGAAGAACAAGGACTGGCTAGACATTGTAAATCATGGTAAAAGAGATCCAGTCACGGTCATACTCAATATAAATTAATAACAATGCATACAAATGACAGTGATGCTCTCTAACTGGTGCTTTTTATAAGAGGATAATGACTCAGGAATAAAAGTAAATAGATAGACCCTTCGCAAAGGGAAGCAGGGGTTTGCAGAGGTGCCAGAGCTTGATTTCTGACATAGAGAGGAATAATATTTTGAGTGGTATGCTTTCATTGTCAACATAACAACTAAGAGATCTCGGTATCTTCCATGCTACATACATTATAGGCGGTTCCCAAACAGAATGGTAAAGTTTATACTCCCCACCACCAACAAGCACACTCCACGGCTGGACCGTACAGTCCAACTAACAACAATCCTGGGGGAGTTTTGTTTGAAATTATTTTGATTTGATTTGCTTTGAGCAAGGGACTGGGCATCCCGGTTACTAGCCATTTTCTCGTGAATGATGAGCGGAGTCCACTCATCGTGAGAATAACCCACCTAGCATGGAAGATATTGACAACCCTAGTTGGTATATGAGCGATTCGAGCATACAAAACAGATTATTATTTGAAGGTTTGGAGTTTGGCACATGCAAATTTACTTGGAACGGCAGGTAAATACCGCATATAGGAAGGTATCGTGGACTCATATGGAATAACTTTGGGGTTTATGGAAGTGGATGCACAAGCAGTATTCCCGCTTAGTACAAGTGAAGGCTAGAAAAAGACTGGGAAGCGAACAACTAGAGAGCGACAACAGTCATAAACATGCATTGAGATTAACCAACATTGAATGCAAGCATGAGTAGGATATAAATCACCATGAACATAAATATCATGGAGGCTATGTTGATTTTGTTTCAACTACATGCGTGAACATGTGCCAAGTCAAGCCACTCGAATCATTCAAAGGAGGATACCATCCTATCATACTACATCACAACCATTTTAATAGCATGTTGGCACACAAGATAAACCATTATAAACTCCTAGCTAACTAAGCATGGAATGAGTAACTACAATCTCTAATTGTCATTGCAAACATGTTTCATTCATAATAGGCTAAATGAGGAACGATGAAATAATCATATTTACAAAAACAAGATAGGTCGAGTTCATACGAGATTTTCCTCATCTCAATCATTTCATCATATATCGTCATTATTGCATTTCACTTGCATGACCGAACGGTGTGGATAATAATAATAGTGCATGTGCATCGGACTAAGCTGGAATCTGCAACATTTATTCAAAGGAGAAGACAAGGTAATATGGGCTCTTTGTTAGATCAACAATAGTGCAAATGAGAGCCATTCAAAATTTTCATCGTGGTCTTCTCCTCTCCACCCCCAAAGAAAAGAAAAGAATTTCAAAGAAACACACTAAAATATTTTTGGAGTTTTAGTTTTCTAATGAAAGAAAAACAAGAACGAGAAAAACTATTTACATGGGAAAGCTCCCAACAAGCAAAAGAAGAACGAGAAATCTTTTTAGGTTTTCTATTAATACTACTACTAAGCATGCATAGAAAGTAAATAAAGTACAACTATTTTTTTTGTTTTTCTGAAGGTTTATCAAACACACAAGAAGAAAGCAAGAAAAAGAAATAAACTAACATGGATAATACAATGAAAAAGTATGAGCACCGACAACTGAAATGAGTGTGTGAACATGAATATAATGTCGGTGAGAAATACGTACTCCCCCAAGCTTAAGCTTTTGGCCTAAGTTGGTCTACGCCCATGGGTAAAAGTAGCCCTCTCCGGTGTACTAAGGAGGGTTCCACTGGTTAGCGAGCTCCTGTGGATCCCACTGATAAATAGACTCCTGGTATGGATCAGGTGATGGCTCTGGCTCAGGAGGTGGGGATCGTGTCCCCTCCCAGTATGCATGAATGTCCACGGGCAAAACGAAGTACCTGCCTGAATGAATATCGAACGAAATAGGTGCAGGAAAGGTAATAATCTGAAAGGTGACCTCATACGTCTCCAAGGTATCTATAATTTATGAAGTATTCATGCTGTTATTTTATCATTCTTGGATGTTTTACAATCATTTTATAGCAACTTTATATCATTTTTTGGGACTAACCTATTGACCCAGTGCCAGTTGTTGTTTTTTCCTTGTTTTTTACATCGCAGGAAATCAATATCAAACGGAGTCCAAACACCGTGGAACTTTTTGTGGATTTTTTATGGACCAGAAGACCACCAATGGGCCAGAGCAGCACCTAGGGGGTGCCCCGAGGGGGGCACAACCCACCAGGGCACGCCTGGAGGCCCAGGCATGCCCAGGTGGGTTGTGCCCACCTCGGTGGCCTCCCGCACCCCCTCTTTACCCTATAAACTCCCAAATATTCCAAAAACCCTCGGGGTTAACCTAGATCAGAAGTTCCACCGCCGCAGGCCTCTATAGCCACCGAAAACCAATCTAGACCCTTTCCGGCACCCTGTCGGAGGGGGAATCATCTCCGATGGCCATCTTCATCATCCCGGCGGCCACCACGATGAGGAGGGAGTAGTCCACCCTGGGGGCTGAGAGTTTGTACCAGTAGCTATGTGTTTAATCTCTCTCTCTCTCTCTCGTGTTCTTGAGATGTCACGATCTTGATGTATCGCGGGCTTTGTTAATATAGTCGGATCATATGGTGTTTTCCCCTCTCTATCTTGTGATGAATTGAGTTTTCCCTTTGAGATTTCGTTTTATCGGATTGAGTACTTTTATGGATTTGAGAGCACTTGATATATGTCTTACAGTTGAATAGTCATGGTGACAATGGGGTATCGTATTGATTCACTTGATATATGTTTTGGCACTCAACTCATGGATTTCCGAGGTGACATTGGGGTAATCTATGCATAGGGGTTGATGCGCGTTCTTGTCTTTGTTTCTCCGGTAGAAATCTTGGGGCACTCTTTGAAGTTCTTTGTGTTGGATTGAATATTATGAATCTGAATTTGCTTTGGTGTTATTTTAGTACGAACTCTTGGTTAGATCGATCGGAAAGAATAGCTTCGTGTTATTTTAGTACGAACTCTAGGATAGATTGAATGGAAAGAATAGCTTTGAGGTGGTTTCATACCCTACAAACAATTTATTCTTATGTTCTCCGCTAGATAGGAACTTTGGAGCGATTCTTCATCGCACTTTAAGGGGTGGTTATATGATCCAATTATATTAGCATTGTTGAGAGGTTGCACTAGTGAAAGTACGGACCCTAGGCCTCATTTTCAAGCATTGCAATACCGTTTTTGTGCCCGTTTACTATTGGCTACCTTGCTGTTTTTATTTATTCAGATTATAAAAATATATTTCTACCATCAATACTACACTTTTAACACCATCTCTTCGCCGAACTAGTGCACCTATAAAATTTTCCATTGTATTGGGTGTGTTGGGGACACAAGAGATTTCTTGTATTTGGTTGCAGGGTCGTCTGAGAGAGACCATCTTCATCCTACACCTCTCACGGATTGATAAACCTTAGGTCATCCACTTGAGGGAAAATTGCTACTGTCCTACAAAACTCTGCGCTTGGAGGCCCAACACGTGTCTACAAGAATAAAGTTGCCTAGTAGACATCAAGCTCTTTTCTGGCGCCGTTGCCGGGGAGGAGAGTGCATGAAGGTATATCTTTAGATCTTGCAATTGAATATGTTAGTTTCTTGTTTTATCACTAGTTTGGCTTATAAAAGAAAACTACATAAAAATGGAATTGAGGTTGCATCATATTATTGATTTTCTTTATAATATCTTTCTTGAAAATGATGGTTCGGAAAATTGTGCTCAATTGTTAGAAGAAGAAGTCAATAAAATGTTTGGCACAAAATATTTGAATGATGAGCATGATTGCAATGTTGTTAGTATGAATTCTTTGAATATCCATGATGCTAATGATATGCAAAGCTACAAGCTTGGGGATGCTATATTTGATGAGGATGATATTTTTAGTCCCCCATGTTTTGATGAGAATTTTTATTCTGATGATTGCATGCCTCCTAATTATGATGATTACAATGATGAAAGTGGGTTTGGAAGAGTGTCAACTCTAGGTACTAATGATCCCACTATTTTGGAGGGTGTTGAATCTTATTGTGATAATTATGAAAGTGGATTTGGATAGGCCATGACTTTATTTAGTGATGAATCCACTATTTTGGAAGAGGTTTCAATTGACCATGAAAACAATATTTGTCGGCGTTCCGGGAACGGGGGTCCCTAGACTTGCCTGCCTGCGGCCCACGGCGTGGCTCCACTCGCGGCCCAGTATGGCCCGTCTTCACCAACAAACATTCAAGACCCTCGCGAGGGGCCAAGCCTCGCGAGGCGGACAACACAAGACCTCCTCGGGAGTGGCGTCACCAAGCTGGCTCGCGAGGGGCGGAGAGATCAAGGCAAGGCGAACCTCGCGAGGTTCCTACGACGTCAGCCATGACGACTGAGACCAGGCGTGCGCCAGCGCGCGAAGCGTCCTCGTTTCCTCTTTGGTGCTAAGGAGGCAAGCGCGGGCGAGGAGTACTGAGGCATCAGGCAAAGGTTTCCATATCGGTGCAACGAGACATGGCCAGCAGGACGGCAGGACGGAGGTCACCATGGAGCCCAAGATGGCGTCACCAACAGAGCCTTTGGCAGGCGAAGACCACCTTTAGTCAGGATAGCTTGTACTAGCTCCCCCCCTTCAAATTGGCCGTTGTTGGCTCCCTTCCCGCTCAATATTTGGGGAGAGGACTAGGGCCTCTATAAATAGGACTAGCCACCACAGTAGGAAGGGAACTGAGCCTGAACTGATTCAGATCATCCTCACACTCACCAAGCACAAGAACACCTCACCTCAGGAGGCTGTTCTTCCCCTTGTACTGTTCATCCCCGGCCCGAGAGGCAATCCACCACACCACACTGGAGTAGGTTATTACACCACAATGGTGGCCCGAACCAGTATAAATCTCATGTCTCTTGTGTTGTGAGTTCGTCGAGCTAGGCTTTGAGATCGCGGCGAGGCTGAGGGCGTGATTAGGTAGAGGGAAATCTTCATGCGCACCCCAGTGTTCGAACCTCAAGGGTTTTGCCGGAACCCGGAATCCGACATTTGGCATGCCAGGTAGGGGTGCGCCGAAGCTTTTCGTCCGTTGATCCGCGTCCTGTCGCTTCGTGGCATCCATGGCAGACGCTCGCCGAGCTCGCGCTGAGCGCCGGGCCACCCTCGCCGCCCGCGTCGTTCAGACGGCTCCCGTCGGCGGGCCTCCACGTCGTTCTCCGTCGCCTGCCGCCAACGCTGTCACCGGCCCGACGGGGAACGAGCAGCAAGCGTCCTCGTGGCACCCCTCGATGCGGCGGGACGGCCGCACCGCCACTCCGTCATAGTCCCCGGCCGGCTCGTTGTCTCACACTCGTCGCGCTCTCACGGACGCGCAGGCCGTGTTGCTCATGGCACACGAACTCCTGCGCTACCGCCCCGTCGACGACCTCTACGAGGACTAGCTGGACCGCATCGCCGAGCTCGTCAGCGCCGCAGGGGGCTCCCCTGTGCCATCCCTCTCGCTGCCTCGCCCTCCGCCAGCTGCGGGCGACGTGGCTCATGGAGCGCCACTACCACCACCTCCGCACCAAGACTGCATCCTGGCGCCAAGGCGTGCGCCCCCCCCCCCGGTGCGACGCACTGCGTCAGGCGCCCGCGCACGAAGAAGGAAGCTGCCAAGAAGTTCCTCGTCCGCAAGAAAACGCTCCCGCGCTGCCAACACCACTATGACAAGGCCGTGCGCCGCCTGCGTTGGCGGTGCGCGGACATCAAGGGCAGGCTTCGCATCAGCAAAGGGTCCCGGTGGCCACCGCGGGCTGCCACTCCTTCACTCCTGAGCTGCGTAGCGTTGCATGGCCGGGGAAGTTCAAGCCATACCTGCCTCCATGCTACGACAGCACCCCCGACTCTGCGGAGTTCCTGCAGCTCTACGAATGAGCATCGAGGCGGCCAACGGTGATGAGAAAGTCATGGCGAACTGGTTCCCCATGGCTCTCAAGGATGGTGCCCTCTCATGGCTCTTGAACCTGCCCACAGGCTCCATCTCCTCCTGGAACGAGATGCGCGACCGCTTCGTCGCCAACTTCCAGGGCACTCGCGACTGCCCTTCGGCCGCAGGTGACCTGCGCCGTGTCAAGCAGCAGCCAGGGGAGACCCTCCAGAAGTACATACAGCGCTTCAACAACGTTCGCCTCAAGATTCCCAAGGTGATGGACGAGGCCATCATCTCCATGTTTTCTGATGGCGTCCGCGACGTTAATATGAAGGAGGAGCTCGCCATCCATGAGGAGCTGTGCACGTCCTTGGAGTTGTTCAACCTGGTGACCAAGTGTGCAAGGGCTGAGGAAGGGCGCCTTTCCCTTCTCGAGCTCCCAGCTGCCGACCTGGAGGAGAAGAAAGCCAAGGCCAAGGACGTGAAGTTCAAGGGAGTGGCTGTACTCTCAGCGGAGCCGGACACGATGCGCGGCCGGGACCAGCCCGAGTCATCCAAGAGCAGTCGGCCGTTCTGCGCCTTCCACAATGTTCACAGCCACAACACCAATGACTGTCAAGAGCTCTGGGCCATTCGAGATGGACGCCTCGGTCGACGCCCCAAGCGAAATGACCGGGGCTACGACCGAGGAGGAGGACGTGGCGGAGGACACTGGGACGACCGTGGCCCTCGCCAGGAGTGGCGTGACCGGCCTCGTGAGGACCGCTGGCAAGATCAGCCTCGCGAGGGCGCCTGGAGGGATCAGCCTCGCGAGGACCGCCCCCAGGGCAACGCTGGTCTTCCTCCGCTGCCGCCACCACCGAGAAGGAATGACGACCACCATCAGGAAGAGGGGGATGGGGGCTTTCAGGAGCCGCGGGCTATCGCCTGCATCTTGGACGGAGCTTAAGCCCCAGCCTCTCAGCGAATCTTCAAGCAGTTTGCTCGCGAGCTCAAGTGCGCGGCCACCGCTGGTGCTCTCCCGATGCTTTGCTCACCCGTCATCAGCAACGTACAAGTCACCAAGACCCTAATCGATGGCAGCGTAGGGCTTAACGTCCTGCCCGTCGAGACGTTCGACAGCCTTCAAGTGCCCTACGATCAGCTTCAGCCTACCAAGTCCTTCTGAGGAGTGACCGACGGTTCCACCACGCCGATAGGGCAGGTCTGCCTCCCTGTCACCTTCGGACAGCGTGACAACTACCACACCGAGCTCATCGACTTCGACGTTGCCCACATCCGTCTGCCATACAACGCGATCCTCGGGTACCCGGCCCTGGCCAAGTTCCTGGCAGTGACACACCACGGCTACAACGTCCTCAAGATGCCAGGAAGTGGTGGGATCATCACAGTCCCCTGCGAAGAAAGGGATGTGGTGTGCTCCCTCGAGCGCGCCTTCCAAGCAACGTCAATCGAAGACCCCGACAACAATGTAGCACAGTACCCTCCTGAGGTCGTCCCCAAGAAGAAGAAGCAGCTACTCCGCACAGGGCCTCAGGAGAGCGGCGCCGCAGGTGGAGCCACGTCAGGATCAGCGCCCGTGCCTGGGCGCCTCCCTCCCTCGCATAGGAAGGCGCGCCTGGTGCCCTCCTCGGGCAAGGCCCGGGGGCTCTCTTCTGGAGGGCCTACGACATTGCCAACGTCACGAGGGAGGCGCTCGGGCACCACGTGGAGGCGTGCTTCACAGCGTGTTTCCCTCAGGAGGATACCGAGAGAGGAGCGCCCGGCTCTCAGGAGCTCATTGCCAAGACCACTCAGGAACTGCAGAATGCAAGAGCCATGCGCGGCGACCGCCGCTCACCTGGCGCGGCCCGCCATCCAGGCAAGGATGGCGGGTTGCGGGTCTGCATCGACATCCCAGGGCTCAACAGGGCCGCATCTCAGGAGCTTTTCTGGCCTTCGCGTGTGGGCCGCTGTGAGGGTCCGCCTCACAGCTATGTTCGCATGCCTTTTGGCCTGCCGAGCGTGGCGTCCGCCTTCCAGTGCAACCTGCGGAGCATCCTGGCGGCTCAAGAGGCCAGGCACCACACCGTCCTGGCGGAGATGGAGACGGTCCTCAAGGAACCGCCTGGACCCCCAGAGCCTCCCGAGGCTCAAGGTCCCGGTGGCTCGTGAGGAGCAACCCCTTCATCACGCGTCTTCAGCTGCCCCGACATTCCTTTAACAACAGAACCAGGTGACATTTTCCAAGTTTATTCAGCTGGGAGCGCCCCTCGGGCTGCATCATTCCCAGGCCGCGTGGGTCCGTCCCTGTGGCATGTATCCCTTTACATCTTTAGCTTACTCTGTTGGGGGCGCCCCTCGGGCTGTATCATCCCCAGGCCGCTCGGGTCCAGCCCAGTGGCGTATATCGTTCTTGCATTTACCTAAGCTAGTTCTCTTCTCATGCATAATCTATCCATGGTTATGACCTGCTTGGTTGTCACCTGCAACGGGAGCTGTTCACGCTGGCACGGCGCTTGTGCTTGGGTCCATCCCTGCAACGTTGATAAATCTGAGCGGTCAAGCTTTGGCCCACGGCACGCCCCGCGCACGTCACCTCACCAGGCCCTCAGTGCCTTCATTCTCTTACGAAGCGACCAGTGGCCGGCCGACAATCATAATGGCAATCTGTGCCCCTCCTCGCGCTGACTTGCAGGAACCTCCCGAGGACAACAGCGGGCGGTGCCACGTGCTCCTTCTTCTCCCATGTGATTCGCTTGCGCGTTAAAAGGGGGGCTCCTGAGCATCATGACTCAGGAGCTCCTACTGGCTCTCCAGCCCTCACCCCCTGGCCTTGACCACGGCATCGCGACTTGGCATACCGGCGGCGGCTGAGCTTGCTCGAGGGCCGGGACCTGAGGACGTAGAGCACGAAGGAGAGCGTGGGGAGGAAGGGGAAGCACGCACGGGCCTAACCTAGCTGCGCCACGACCGACGACGCACAAGTCTGGTGCAAAGCAAGGAAACGACTCCGGACTGCCAAGATAAGTTTCGTGCTCGGACCAACTAATCGCTGCGACACGGGATTCTCACTTGCTGCAGCCCTGCCACGGTGACGTCGCATCCCTTTCTTACCCCCCGGTGGCCGCTTGCGCACTAAAGGGGACCTCCTGAGTAACGCGTCTCAGGAGCTCTTACTGGACCCCGGGCCGCTCACCTCCTGGCCTTGACCACGGCATCGCGACCTAGCATACCAGCGACCGCTGCAGCCTGCCTGGGGACCAGGACCTGTCAGTGTAGAGCACCAAGCCGTCGTGGGGATAGAAAGGGGAGACTGAGCCATAGCAGGATACGCGCTCGCACAATTTCATAATAAGGATAATGCCAACAAAAGACATTACATGTTCTTTACACTCCCCCACGGGGTTCGTTCTGATTTCTCGCAGGGAACAAAAGAAAGGAAATTCAAGGAGCCTTATCTACACACGCCAGCGTAGCCGACGCCATCATCAACAGTGGGCCATGGGTGGCTGGCGCCAACCCCATCTAGATCAGCGACGGTGGTGGCCGGACGCTGCGGCCTTGCTCCAAGCCCGGCGGGAGCTCGGGGGCATGTAGCTGTCGTAGCTCGTCTCCGGAGTCTCGTAGGGCTCGGGAGAATCGCTGGACTCCCAAGAGGCGCCACTGCTGCTGGATGAGTCGCTGGCAAGGTGGGCGGCAGGCCTAGCTCCTGCCGCGACACCGTACAGGCGGCCCTCCCTGGGGCAGCACTCCAAGTGACGGCCTTCCGCGTCGAAGACCTTGAAGAACATGGTGGAGGCGCCGTCGTACCAGAAGTGGATCACAAGGGCACCTTCTGCGCGGCAAACCCGGGCGACCTCGCCCCAGCCGCGGGTCATGAAGATCTTGCCCGGGGAGGCGGCTTCCACTTCCGCTCTGATCGCCTGGGTGTCGCAGTCGCCGTGCTGCAGCCATACCTCGAGGGGCCCCCTCGGCGGCATCTCAGCGGAGAAGAACTGAGGGAAGCGGATCCAGTAGCGCGGAGGCATCGCCGCCCACAACACGAGTTCGCGTGAGGAGTCCACGATGTGGGCCCCTGGGGCGACGGCGTGCGCCACCATTGTGCGGCGACCACGGCTGCGGTGTGAGCGACGCCGCTCGCCGCCTCTTCCTCCTGAGCCCTCGGCTTGGGCATATAAGGGCAGCGGATACCCAGGAGGTGGCTTCTCGTACCAAGGCCTTGTCACCTCCTGCCTCACGACTACCACTACAAAAAAAAGACACATCCGTGACATTTTGGGCCGAACGAAATTTTTTTCTGTCATACATATGACACTTCTATGACGATAATTGTGACAAAACCCGGTATCATCATAGATGTGGTGGGCTCCTACTTCTATGACAAAAAATCATGACAGAAAATGGGCTTTTCGTCCTGGGCGGGCCGGAGACGCATCTGCATGACATTCTTTGGGCCGTCCATGACGAAAAAAACCGTGGTAGAAGCGAGGGCGAGGAAAATTTCGAGGAGTTCCCGGTTACGGTGGGAGGTCGGTGACGAGCGATGCGCGTTTCTCTCATACACGTACGCGCGTGTGTGTGAGGCGTTGGCTCTAACTGTACCCGAGCGATGTTGGGGAACATAGTAATTTCAACAAATTTCCTACGCACACGCAAGATCATGGTGATGCATAGCAACGAGAGGGGAGAGTGTTGTCCACGTACCCTCGTAGACCGAAAGCGGAAGCGTTAACACAATGCGGTTGATGTAGTCGTACGTCTTCACGATCCGACCGATCAAGTACCGAACGCATGGCACCTCTGAGTTCAGCACACGTTGTGGCACCCAAGTTTTTATTTGGATTTTTTTGAAAAGATTTTATTTGACTTGAGGGGAGTGATTTAAAAATTTTCTTCAAGAGAACTCTCCCTCTCATATATTTTCTTTATGGCAAAAATTTTATTTGGATTCACCCAAGATCTGCCTTTGACCTTGGGAGTTCTTGCTCTTCATTTGGACTCAAGACAAAATGTTTTTTTCATTTGGGAAAAGAACTTTTGAAAACCTTTTTCTGAATTTGCACTATGGCTTTTGGAAGGTACTTTGCCACTTTCAACTATTCCTTCTTGCCATGGCATAAGTGCAAATCCTCTCTCCTAAACACTCCCTCACCTCTGGATCATGATTTACATCAAATCCAGCAAGTTGAACCTCCCCATGTATTTATTTTCCATTCAAATTCTATTCAAATATTTTCTGCCTTCTATTCTACCTCTTGGAGATTTACAAAGGAACTCCATTTTCTGTTAGGACTTTTACCACCAAACTTCTTTCCCCTCCTAGTCCTTTGAACCCTCAACCTAGAACCATGAAGATCCACTGGTCTCCAGTTCAAAATTTTCAAACTACATCAGCTGCAAGTTTGGACCAGATTTGGCAAATTTGGTGAAATTCATTCAAAACCTTCTCCAAAAATTCCAAATAAATTCATGCAGCCCCTGGGTGCTTTGAGTGGTCATCTCACCAAGTTACAGCTCCAGCAAAATTTATCTCTTTACCAAAACCTACTGTCGAACACCTGCAATGCATGGTCACTGTCAAGTTTCAGTAACTTCAGAGTTTCAGTTCAGTGCTTGCTGTCGTTTTCTTCAGAAACGGGCATCGATCTCGCCAGTACCGCCGCGTCGCCTTGCTCCTCGTCCTCGCCCACTTGTTCCTGCACCGCACGAGCGCCTGGCACCTTGCGGGCATCGGCGACGAGCAGCAGGAGGTGCGCCGCCCCGTGACCGACGCCGGCGGCAGCTTTGCGGACGCCAGCGGGAGACACGGCGCCGACGACTCCACCCAGCGCCGCCCAAACCACCGGAGCGCGCCGCGTGGCCGTCCACTCCCCCGAATGCGCTGCCGCTCTCGTCGTGAACCGCAGGGCGCGGAGCGCGCTCTCTGCCGCCGTTGAGCCCGTGCGGTCACCTCACCATGGGCAGACGCCATTACACCAGGGCCAGCTCCGTTTAGCTGCAAAACGAGTCCCGTAACATCCACCGATGCTGCCCGACCGCTCAAACCCTCTGCCAACCCACTGCTCCGCCGTAATCGCTCGCCGGAGATTCTCCGTTCACGGCCACCCCGTCGATCTGCCTATAAATAGAGGTCCCGAGCTTCAACTCGAGCACCCACCAGCCCTGCACTTCCTCTAGAGCACGCCTAGCCACTGGAAGAGCCCCGAGGAGGTCTCCTTCCTCGACTCCGGCCGCCGCGACCCGCCACGGGATCCAGCCCGATTCGCCCCCGTGTGTGCTCCGCAGCCTCCATTCTCTTGCCAGTAACTTCACCATGCATCTCTCGTTCTGACCCGCACTTCAATTTGAAGCTTGCAGCCCTCCACCGGAGTTCCCCATCCTCACCCGAGCTGCCGTCCGCCGGAGATAGTGTCGCCGTCGACGTGGTGCTCCCCGTTGGACGAGTCCACCACCCACCGACGCAGAAGAAGACACTGAAGCTCTTGGTACCCTCCGTTTCTCCTAACTCGCCGTGGTTCGACGCCGGTGTCCACCGCCGTCTTCGGGCGCCGGCGAGCCTTTTCCAACCTGACATGCGGGCCCCGCGTGTCAGCCTCTGTTCTATTTCCCCGAACCGTTTTCTGTTGACGCCTTCGGGCAAAATACGTCTTCTCTCTTGCGCTTGCGCATTTCCAAACGAACCGTTTTCTGTTTTCTTAGTTAAAACCCTGGAACTTTTCTGTTTCATTACAGAAAGGTCCCTGGACAGAAACCTTTATAACTTTTTAATAAAAAGGTATTTTTGAGTGATTCTTTTTCTGACATTCTTAAAATTTTGTCTAGTTTTTTATGGGATTTATTTGGGAAATATTTGGCAAAGTTTCTGTGCATGTGTTGGTTTTCACGTTAGTACCCGTTTCGTGATTGCCGTAGGTTCCGGGAGAGGTGACGGAGCCGCGAACTTCGCCGAGCTAGATTCCGACTTCTCCGAACCAGGCAAGCATGTTTGGACATTTGATATGGCAGAAGTTTTGCATGTTCATGTGAAAGTTTGTGTGTGGCATATGAGTGTCGGTAAATATCTCGTTGCTCGTAAGGCAACGACCCGGTTGTTCCGAAGTTGCGATGACCTCTGATGAGAGGTGGCCTAATCATGTAGTGACATGAAGGGCAGCAAGGTGGTACTGTTGTAGCATGGCAGCCTTGCGTCATCCGACTTTCTTCGACGTTAACGTGGTTGGAGCCACGTTATCGATCTTTTCCCGCATGTTCCAAAGTTGCGATGACCTCTGATGAGAGGTGGCCTAATCATGTGGTGACATGAAGGGCAGCAAGGTGGTACTGTTGTAGCATGCCAGCCTTGTGTCATCCGACTTTTCCGACGTTAACATGGTTGGAGCCGTGTTATCGTCCCTTCCCCTTTCCGTGCTACCACATGTCTCATTGCCAGGATACGGTTTAGTAAGTTGGTAACCTCTTTACGTGTACACACCAAACAGAGAGGCCGGGAT
The DNA here is from genome assembly GCF_002575655.3 of Aegilops tauschii subsp. strangulata. NCBI lineage: Eukaryota > Viridiplantae > Streptophyta > Magnoliopsida > Poales > Poaceae > Aegilops > Aegilops tauschii. Next base: position 504,346,161 of record NC_053037.3, read on the forward strand.
GATGGTACCTTGGCCCAGGATTAAAGCCAGTCATTCGGTCAGGGGGCATGGGTGTTTCCGGTTGGGACCGAGAGGGGGGGCACCCCCTTATAGCGCGCGTATAGAAATTTGATCCCATGCTACGCGAGGTTGTAGCCTCCCCGACTCAAGGTTTTTCTTGAATGTTGCCGAGGGTGATCCCTGGCTTCGGATGGTTGAATTGGGTGTGTACTGGTTAGACGTGTTCCTTCCAGAACACCGTAGACGGAACTAGTCCCCGTGACTACTGAAATCCGTTGGCTGTGGTTAAGTACAAACTCTGCAGAGTCAATTCTTTCCAAATCATCGCGTCCATTATTAGTAGTGTAAACATTATATCCATATCTATCCATGTGAAAACCTTGTCCCCGGTGAACAAGCTCAAGTGGTAAAATGTCAGGTTTTATTGTTATTCCAGTGGATGGACAAGCTTTATTTTGTGTCTCATGCTTGTGATAATTTATGTCTCCGAACTGTTGTAATAATGAAATGTGATATAAGCCATTTAGGTGACGTCGCGCAGACGTCCGACTGTGGCGTGTACTCGTTTCTCACTTTCGATATAAGCCCTTTATGTGATGTCGCTCAGACGTCCGACTGCGGCATTCACTGTCTTTACTTTCTGTTATAAGCCCTTTATGTGGTGTCGCCCCGACGCCCGACTGTGGCATTATTATTCCGCATTTTTCGCTCGAGGAGTCTTTCAGACACTCGTTTGGCACCTGTATTATTATTCCGCATTTTCCGCTCGAGGAGTCTTTCAGACACTCGTTTCGCACCTGTATTATTATTCCGCATTTTCCTCTCGAGGAGTCTTTCAGACACTCGTTTGGCACCAGTATTACTATTCGGCAGTTTCCGCTCGAGGCGTCATTCAGACCCTCGCTTGGCACCCAGTATTTAATATCTCTATGTCTGATCGCACTGGTTAACTTATTCATGTGTTTCATGTTTGCATTTGTTATACCTTATGTCCGAACTGTCTTGCGAGTACTTTCATAGTACTCACCTGGCTTGTTGATTTGGCCAGATGTTGACGAAGGCGATCTCTTGGATGAAGAGTTTGATAGCGCGTCCGATGCCTAGAGGAGTCCCAGTCAGTCCTTCGCGATCCCGGATTTTGGTCACTTGTATTGTATACGCTTCCGCCACCCGCAATAAGTCTTCTCGAGGCTCACTCCGACGCTCGAAGAGCTGTAGTCTTCTGGAGACATATCACTCGCCTCGCGGTGATATCTCCACCATCGTCATTATCGTGAGTTAGTAGTTTGCCACCCTATCCGCCGTATTGTTTTATCGGCGTGCATGTAATAAATTGTTGGGTAGTCTCTGCTCAACTTTGTATTATATTTAGTACTCCTGGTATTTTTTTCTTCTGTGACCAATGTATTGTCTATCAGTGAGAAGGAATTCTTCCTCGCTGGTCCGTAACAGGGATTGGTTTGTCAATAATTATTTTATTGAAAAACCGGTCGTGACAAGCTTGGTATCAGAGCCAGGATGACTGTAGTAAGCCACTAGGTGCGACCGCTAATCAGTGATTAGCGTCTTTTTTGCTTCTTCAGCATTTTGCAATTGTAGCTATTTTCTGTTGGTCATCATAAAATTTATGACATGACTACTCAGAATTTTTGCCTACTTTTGTAGATGGCTGGCAACAGCTGTGAGAATCGAGTGTTCACCAACGTGCCCGACGGGTTTGTCAAGCTCCTCGTCTCCATCACCAAGCTCGCGATCGGGCCAGCAGCTCGCCCGGAGTTCACCCTCTATCAGCACAAGCTCAGTGACGACGTGTCTATGCACCAGGCTATGGTGCAGTTCAAGGGAGGACGTTCAGCCGCATGCCACTTCCATTTTGTGGGAAGGGCCATGCCTACGGAGAGGCATGCCATGCAGATGGCTGCCCGGGAGGCGATAGCTCGCCTTCGGGACATCCTTCCTACGATGAAGACTCGTCGCTACCGCTACCTCCCATGCCATGTGCCTTACACCAGCCACTATGCGTCCGCCTGCCATCGGGGAGAGCGAGATGAAGCCATCGAGATGGTTGTGGAGTATCTCAAGGCTCTGGAGGAGTCTTTCGACAACCTCGTAGATGATCTTGTGGCTGCCCCTATGGACTTAGTCCGGGGCGGTCCTGCCAGCAGGAAGGAGCTTCTCCACACGGCGCCGCCTCTGACATTCGTCTCGTCTTCAGCCTCGTATGCACCGGCCGTTTTGGCCACTGCTCGTCGTCTGCCTACCACTGAGGAGTTCGACCGAGTCATCGCTCCTACTCCAGTCAGAGCCGCACCGCTTGCCGCACGCGCTCTACCGCCAGTCGCCCCCGCACCATCACCGCAGCGCAGCGTCGCACGCCAGGAGCCAGCTAGAGAGGAGGAGGTTGATTCTCCTGGACCGCTGAGCCTTGCCCTCGGCAAGGGGAAGGAGATCTTCACCATCTCCGACTGAGAGCACCGAGTAGCCGCGTGTTATGCCTGCTTGTTTGATGTGTTGTTTTTATCTGTACGCTAGTTTGTGTTGGTGTGTTTGCTGCCTTCCGGAGTAGTACGCTAGTTTTTAATAACATGTCAGGATTGTGTACGCACAACCTGAGTGCTGTATATTGTGTTTGCTTTCGCATGTAAGATTTGTGTTAAGCACTTCTTCTCCGTGAAAATCATTTGTGTTTCTTGAAAACCTTGAAGCCTTTTTGATTATTGCCTTTGCAAGGGTTTTCCTGCGCTACACGGTTTTTCTCATGGGTTTTGCAAATGATACCCCAGACTGGAAAAATGTCTCGCCCTTGGACTCGCTCTATGCCCAATCAGCCAGAAGAGGTTTACGGAACACAGACCAGCAACAATTTCACTCAGGGTCAGTCCAGCCAACAGGACAGCGAAGCGGCACTATCTCAAGTATGCCGTCTCTTCGAGCAAAGCCAGCAACAGCACCAGGAGATGATGAACCATGTCATCAATATGGGAAACCACCGTGAACCCTATCAACCACATTCCAAGTTATCTGAGTTACAGAAGACTCGCCCCTCAACTTTTGCTCACACCGACAGGCCACTGGAAGCCGATGATTGGCTTCGCGAGATTGAAAGGAAACTGATTATCGCTCAATGCTCAGATCATGAGAAGGTTCTTTATGCACCACACTACCTTACTGGAGCAGCCGCAGCATGGTGGGAAAACTTCCTACGCATGCACCCCAGGGAACACAACATCACCTGGGAAGAATTCAAGGAAGGCTTCCGTGGGGCACACATTCCCAGGAGCATCCTAAAGATCAAGAAGAGAGAGTTTGATGACCTGAAGCAAAGAGGCATGACCGTCACAGAATACAACGGCCAGTTTACCCAACTGTCTCGTTATGCCTACGACGAGCACATGACAGAAAACAAGAAGATGGAAAAATTCCTGGACGGCCTGGCACCAGCATTAAGATGCCAACTGATTGTACACACCTTTCCGGATTTTAAGACGCTGGTGGACAAGGCCATCACCCTGGAGAATGAGCGCCGTAGTCTGGAAGATATCCGCAAGCGGAAGAGGGACAAGACGACTCTTGCCCGCAGCAACCGAGGCAAGACTGAGGTCCCAAGGACAGACACGAGGAGATCCACGACTACTGATCCAAGACCCGTCGGACAATTTCATGCCAGAGACAAGGAGTTCACATACCGTCCAGGGGTCACCTGCTATGCTTGTGGTCAACAAGGGCATTATGCTAAACAGTGCCCGAAGCCAAGAGACTCGGCACCCAATCCGAACAATGGTGGAAACAATCCAGCCCCCAAGCGCAACAACTTCAATCCCAGCAACAACCACAGGAAGGGTCACTTGAACCATGTGACCAGGGAAGAAGCGCAGAATGCCCCAGACATCGTGCTCGGTACGTTCCCTGTCAACACAGTACCTGCCACGGTTTTGTTTGATTCTGGAGCTTCCCATTCGTTCGTTTCGAAGAGTTTTGTTTCGCAACATGGTTTTCCGACACTCCCCTTGGAAAAATCTATGATCATCAAGTCCCCCGGAAATAAGCAAATTGCTTAGGGTTACTGCCAAGGAGTGGTCATTGAGTTCGAAGGACTACCATTCCACGCGAATCTCATCGTGTTGGAAAGTAAAGGACTGGATGTCATTTTAGGAATGGACTGGTTGACCACCAACAAAGGATTCATCGACTGCTTCAATCGGACAGTGATTCTCACTCACCATCACGGCAAGACTATAAGAGTTTCCGCTCAAGAAAGGCCACGATCACAGAAACCAAAACTGAACAAGATGGACATCGCAGAATTAAGAAAAGTGCCAGTGGTATGCGAGTTCCCTGATGTGTTCCCGGAAGAACTACAAGGCATACCACCAGACCGAGAGATCAAATTCAGCATCGAACTAGCACCTGGCACCGCTCCCATTTATAAGAAGCCATATAGAATGGCACCCTCAGAATTGGTGGAGTTAAAGAAGCAGATAAAAGAATTATTGGACAAAGGATTTATTCGAGCCAGCTCCTCACCTTGGGGTTCGCCTGTGTTGTTCGCCAAAAAAAAGGATGGGACTTTAAGGCTGTGCATAGACTATCGAGCCCTCAATATGGTCACCATCAAAAACAAATATCCGATGCCACGAATAAATGATTTGTTTGACCAGCTCGCACAGGCCAAGGTATTCTCGAAAATTGATTTGCGATCGGGATATCACCAATTGAAGGTACGGACGGAAGATATTCCCAAGACAGCTTTCACTTCCAGATATGGGTTATACGAGTTTACGGTGATGCCGTTTGGACTAACAAACGCCCCCGCATATTTCGTCCACCTCATGAACAAAGTATTCATGAAATTCATGGACAAATTTGTGGTGGTATTCAATGACGACATTCTGGTTTACTCAAGGACACCAGAAGAACATGCTGAGCACCTCAGAATTGTTTTGGGAGAATTGAGGAAACATCAGTTGTACGCCAAATTTAGCAAATGCGAATTTTGGCTAAGAAAAGTTGGTTTCTTGGGCCATATATTGAACCAAGAAGGCGTGGCCGTAGACCCAGAAAAGGTCAAGGCCATACTGGACTGGAAGCCACCCGCGAATGTTACAGATGTGCGGAGTTTCCTAGGAATGGCCGGATATTACAGGAGATTTATTGAAGGATTCTCCACTGTGGCAAAACCTATAACACAGTTACTCAAGAAGGACAAGAAATTCGTATGGACAGAAGCATGTGAGCAGAGCTTCCAAGAACTCAAGAAGAAGCTAACAACCGCACCAGTCTTAACCGTACCAGACATACACAAGAGCTTTGAGGTGTATTGTGACGCGTCCCGAAAAGGTCTCGGATGTGTGCTAATGCAGGATGGCAAAGTTGTCGCATATGCCTCCAGACAGCTGCGAAAACATGAGGAAAATTACCCAACACATGACCTGGAACTAGCAGCAATTATAAATGCACTCAAGGAGTGGAGGCACTTTCTGTTGGGAAATCGCTGTGAAATATATACAGACCATAAGAGCCTCAAATATATTTTCACACAGCCAGAGCTGAATTTATGCCAACGACGCTGGTTGGAACTGGTCAAGGACTATGACGTCGGTATTCACTACCACCCAGGGAAGGAAAATGTAGTGGCCGATGCCCTTAGTCGAAACCCCAGCCCGGAAACTGACGGTCAGCAAAGTTTGAGGCCTGAGTTTCAGCGAGAGTTCACTCGGCTCAACATGATGTTAGTCTCTGAGGGCACCATATCGAACCTGGAGATACAACCCACCCTAGTGGAACAAATCAAGAAGGCCCAACAGGGACACCCCAGTATCGAAGGCATAAAGAAGAAAATGAACCGCAGGAAGACTTCAGAATTCGTCACGGACAGTGAAGGAACATTATGGTACCGGGACAGGCTTTGCGTACCTAACATTGAGGAACTCAAGCAACAGATCTTGACGGAAAGCCACACCGCCCCATACTCGATCCATCATGGAGGAACCAAAATGTACAAGGACATCCAGGAAAGATTTTGGTGGCACGGTATGAAAAGAGATATAGCCACATTCATTGCTTGTTGCGATTCATGTCAGCGCATCAAGGCCGAGCACCAAAAGCCAGCAGGGCTACTCCAGCCTAACAGGATACCGGAGTGGAAATGGGATGAAATCGGAATGGACTTCATTGTCGGATTACCCCGATCGCAACGCGGAAATGACGCCATATGGGTCATCACAGACCGACTAACCAAGGTTGCACACTTCATTCCCGTAAAGACTACCTACTCCACACAAAGACTGGCAAAACTCTATCTCTCCCGTATAGTTTGCTTGCACGGAGTCCCAAAGACTATAATATCTGACCGAGGCACCCAATTCGTCTCCAAATTTTGGGAACACCTACAACAAGCTCTGGGCACACAACTGGCTTTCAGTACAGCATACCACCCTCAGACAGATGGACAAACAGAGCGTGTAAACCAAATCCTAGAGGATATGCTAAGAGCCTGTGTACTCACCTATGGATCCAGTTGGGAAGAGAGTTTGCCCTATGCCGAATTTGCGTACAACAACAGTTACCAAGCCAGCTTGCAAATGGCACCCTTTGAAGCATTGTACGGACGGAGGTGTCGTACCCCATTGAATTGGTCAGAAACAGGTGACAGTCGTATCTTCGGCCCAGATATGCTTAAGGAGGCCGAGGAAAAAGTTAAACAAATTAGGGACAGACTCAAGACAGCACAGAGCCGACAAAAGAGCTACTATGATCAGAAGCATCGTGAGGTCAGCTTTGAACCTGGTGATTCCGTATACCTCCGAGTATCTCCTATGAGGGGTCTGCAACGGTTCAAAATAAAGGGGAAACTAGCCCCAAGATTTATTGGACCATTTTGTGCGAAGGCACGAAGAGGCACGGTAGCCTACCACCTAGACCTACCCAAGGAGCTGTCAGACGTCCATGACGTATTCCACGTCTCGCAGTTCAGGAAATGTGTGAGCAACCCAGAAAAACATGTACCTCATGAGGACACTGATATACAACCAGATCTCACCTACAGAGAAAGGCCAGTAAAGATTTTAGAAGAGTCTGAACGGAGGACCCGTCAGAAAACGACAAAGTTTTTCAGGGTTCAGTGGAGCAACCACACTGAGGATGAAGCTACATGGGAAAGGGAGGATTTCCTTCGAGTAGAGTATCCATATCTATTTGAGGATCAGCAGAAATCTCGAGGACGAGATTTTTCCTAAGGGGGTAGGTGTTGTGGCACCCAAGTTTTTATTTGGATTTTTTTGAAAAGATTTTATTTGACTTGAGGGGAGTGATTTAAAATTTTTCTTCAAGAGAACTCTCCCTCTCATATATTTTCTTTATGGCAAAAATTTTATTTGGATTCACCCAAGATCTGCCTTTGACCTTGGGAGTTCTTGCTCTTCATTTGGACTCAAGACAAAATGTTTTTTTCATTTGGGAAAAGAACTTTTGAAAACCTTTTTCTGAATTTGCACTATGGCTTTTGGAAGGTACTTTGCCACTTTCAACTATTCCTTCTTGCCATGGCATAAGTGCAAATCCTCTCTCCTAAACACTCCCTCACCTCTGGATCATGATTTACATCAAATCCAGCAAGTTGAACCTCCCCATGTATTTATTTTCCATTCAAATTCTATTCAAATATTTTCTACCTTCTATTCTACCTCTTGGAGATTTACAAAGGAACTCCATTTTCTGTTTGGACTTTTACCACCAAACTTCTTTCCCCTCCTAGTCCTTTGAACCCTCAACCTAGAACCATGAAGATCCACTGGTCTCCAGTTCAAAATTTTCAAACTACATCAGCTGCAAGTTTGGACCAGATTTGGCAAATTTGGTGAAATTCATTCAAAACCTTCTCCAAAAATTCCAAATAAATTCATGCAGCCCCTGGGTGCTTTGAGTGGTCATCTCACCAAGTTACAGCTCCAGCAAAATTTATCTCTTTACCAAAACCTACTGTCGAACACCTGCAATGCATGGTCACTGTCAAGTTTCAGTAACTTCAGAGTTTCAGTTCAGTGCTTGCTGTCGTTTTCTTCAGAAACGGGCATCGATCTCGGCAGTACCGCCGCGTCGCCTTGCTCCTCGTCCTCGCCCACTTGTTCCTGCACCGCACGAGCGCCTGGCACCTTGCGGGCGTCGGCGACGAGCAGCAGGAGGTGCGCCGCCCCGTGACCGACGCCGGCGACGGCTTTGCGGACGCCAGCGGGAGACACGGCGCCGACGACTCCACCCAGCGCCGCCCAAACCACCGGAGCCCGCCGCGTGGCCGTCCACTCCCCCGAATGCGCTGCCGCTCTCGTCATGAACCGCAGGGCGCGGAGCGCGCTCTCTGCCGCCGTTGAGCCCGTGCGGTCACCTCACCGTGGGCAGACGCCATTACACCAGGGCCAGCTCCGTTTAGCTGCAAAACGAGTCCCGTAACATCCACCGATGCTGCCCGACCGCTCAAACCCTCTGCCAACCCACTGCTCCGCAGTAATCGCTCGCCGGAGATTCTCCGTTCACGGCCACCCCGTCGATCTGCCTATAAATAGAGGTCCCGAGCTTCAACTCGAGCACCCACCAGCCCTGCACTTCCTCTAGAGCACGCCTAGCCACTGGAAGAGCCCCGAGGAGGTCTCCTTCCTCGACTCCGGCCGCCGCGACCCGCCACAGGATCCAGCCCGAGTCGCCCCCGTGTGTGCTCCGCAGCCTCCATTCTCTTGCCAGTAACTTCACCATGCATCTCTCGTTTGGACCCGCACTTCAATTTGAAGCTTGCAGCCCTCCACCGGAGTTCCCCATCCTCACCCGAGCCGCCGTCCGCCGGAGATAGTGTCGCCGTCGACGTGATGCTCCCCGTTGGACGAGTCCACCACCCACCGACACGGAAGAAGACACTGAAGCTCTTGGTACCCTCCGTTTCTCCTAACTCGCCGTGGTTCGACACCGACGTCCACCGCCGTCTTCGGGCGCCGGCGAGCCTTTTCAAACCTGACATGCGGGCCCCGCGTGTCAACCTCTGTTCTATTTCCCCGAACCGTTTTCTGTTGACGCCTTCGGGCAAAATACGTCTTCTCTCTTGCGCTTGCGCATTTCCAAACGAATCGTTTTCTGTTTTCTCAGTTAAAACCCTGGAACTTTTCTGTTTCCTTACAGAAAGGTCCCTGGACAGAAACCTTTATAACTTTTTAATAAAAAGGTATTTTTGAGTGATTCTTTTTCTGACATTCTTAAAATTTTGTCTAGTTTTTTATGGGATTTATTTGGGAAATATTTGGCAAAGTTTCTGTGCATTTGTTGGTTTTCACGTTAGTACCCGTTTCGTGATTGCCGTAGGTTCCGGGAGAGGTGACGGAGCCGCGAACTTCGCCGAGCTAGATTCCGACTTCTCCGAACCAGGCAAGCATGTTTGGACATTTGATATGGCAGAAGTTTTGCATGTTCATGTGAAAGTTTGTGTGTGGCATATGAGTGTCGGTAAATATCTCGTTGCTCGTAAGGCAATGACCCGGTTGTTCCGAAGTTGCGATGACCTCTGATGAGAGGTGGCCTAATCATGTAGTGACATGAAGGGCAGCAAGGTGGTACTGTTGTAGCATGCCAGCCTTGCATCATCCAACTTTCTTCGACGTTAATGTGGTTGGAGCCAGGTTATCGATCTTTTCCCGCATGTTCCAAAGTTGCAATGACCTCTGATGAGAGGTGGCCTAATCATGTGGTGACATGAAGGGCAGCAAGGTGGTACTGTTGTAGCATGCCAGCCTTGTGTCATCCGACTTTTCCGACGTTAACATGGTTGGAGCCGTGTTATCGTCCCTTCCCCTTTCTGTGCTACCACATGTCTCATTGCCAGGATACGGTTTAGTAAGTTGGTAACCTCTTTCCGTGTACACACCAAACAGAGAGGCCGGGATGATGGTACCTTGGCCCAGGATTAAAGCCAGTCATTCGGTCAGGGGGCATGGGTGTTTCCGGTTGGGACCGAGAGGGGGGGCACCCCCTTATAGCGCGCGTATAGAAATTTGATCCCATGCTACGCGAGGTTGTAGCCTCCCCGACTCAAGGTTTTTCTTGAATGTTGCCGAGGGTGATCCCTGGCTTCGGATGGTTGAATTGGGTGTGTACTGGTTAGACGTGTTCCTTCCAGAACACCGTAGACGGAACTAGTCCCCGTGACTACTGAAATCCGTTGGCTGTGGTTAAGTACAAACTCTGCAGAGTCAATTCTTTCCAAATCAACGTATCCATGATCAGTAGTGTAAACATTATATCCATATCTATCCATGTGAAAAACTTGTCCCCGGTGAACAAGCTCAAGTGGTAAAATCTCAGGTTTTATTGTTATTCCAGTGGATGGACAAGCTTTATTTTGTGTCTCATGCTTGTGATAATTTATGTCTCCGAGCTGTTGTAATAATGAAATGTGATATAAGCCCTTTAGGTGATGTCGCGCAGACGTCCGACTGTGGCGTGTACTCGTTTCTCACTTTCGATATAAGCCCTTTATGTGATGTCACTCAGACGTCCGACTGCGGCATGCACTGTCTTTACTTTCTGTTATAAGCCCTTTATGTGGTGTCGCCCCGACGCCCGACTGTGGCATTATTATTCCGCATTTTCCGCTCGAGGAGTCTTTCAGACACTCGTTTGGCACCTGTATTATTATTCCGCATTTTCCGCTCGAGGAGTCTTTCAGACACTCGTTTCGCACCTGTATTATTATTCCGCATTTTCCTCTCGAGGAGTCTTTCAGACACTCGTTTGGCACCAGTATTACTATTCGGCAGTTTCCGCTCGAGGCGTCATTCAGACCCTCGCTTGGCACCCAGTATTTATTATCTCTATGTCTGATCGCACTGGTTAACTTATTCATGTGTTTCATGTTTGCATTTGTTATACCTTATGTCCGAACTGTCTTGCGAGTACTTTCATAGTACTCACCTGGCTTGTTGATTTGGCCAGATGTTGACGAAGGCGATCTCTTGGATGAAGAGTTTGATAGCGCGTCCGATGCCTAGAGGAGTCCAAGTCAGTCCTTCGCGATCCCGGATTTTGGTCACTTGTATTGTATACGCTTCCGCCACCCGCAATAAGTCTTCTCGAGCCTCACTCCGACGCTCGAAGAGCTGTAGTCTTCTGGAGTCATATCACTCGCCTCGCGGTGATATCTCCACCATCGTCATTATCGTGAGTTAGTAGTTTGCCACCCTATCCGCCGTATTGTTTTATCGGCGTGCATGTAATAAATTGTTGGGCAGTCTCTGCTCAACTTTGTATTATATTTAGTACTCCTGGTATTTTTTTCTTCTGTGACCAATGTATTGTCTATCAGTGAGAAGGAATTCTTCCTCGCTGGTCCGTAACAGGGATTGGTTTCTCAATAATTATTTTATTGAAAAACCGGTCGTGACACACGTTCAGCTGGATGACGTCCCTCGAACTCCGATCCAGCCGAGTGTTGAGGGAGAGTTTCGTCAGCACGACGGCGTGGTGACAATGATGATGTTCTACCGACGCAGGGCTTCGCAATGATATTATCGAGGTGTAATATGGTGGAGGGGGCACCGCACACGGCTAAGAGATCAATTATCAATTGTGTGTATAGAGGTGCCCCCCTGCCCCCGTATATAAAGGAGCAAGGGGGGTTCGGCCGGCCAAGGGGAGAGGCGTGCCAGGAGGAGTCCTACTCCTACCAGGAGTAGGAGTCCCCCTTTTTCCATGTTGGACTAGGAGAGAGAGGGGGAAGAGGTGGAGGGGAGGAAGGAAAGGGGGGCGTCGCCCCCCTCTCCTTGTCCTATTCGGACTGGGGGGAGGGGCGTGCGGCCCTGCCCTGGCCTCCTCTCCTCTCTTCCACCTAGGCCCACTAAGGCCCATTAAGTTACCGGGGGGTTCCGGTAACCTCCTCGTACTCCGAAAAAATCCCGATTTCACCCGGAACACTTCCGATATCCAAACATAGGCTTCCAATATATCAATCTTTATGTCTCGACCATTTCGAGACTCCTCGTTATGTCCGTGATCACATCCGGGAGTCCGACCAACCTTCGGTACATCTAAACATATAAACTCATAATATAACTGTCATCGTAACGTTAAGCGTGCGGACCCTACGGGTTCGAGAACTATGTAGACATGACCGAGACACCTCTCCGGTCAATAACCAATAGCGGAACCTGGATGCTCATATTGGCTCCCACATATTCTACGAAGATCTTTATCGGTCAGACTGCATAACAACATACATTGTTCCCTTTGTCATCGGTATGTTACTTGCCCGAGATTCGATCGTCGGTATCTCGATACCTAGTTCAACCTCGTTACCAGCAAGTCTCTTTACTCGTTCCGTAATACATCATCCCACAACTAACTCATTAGTTACAATGCTTGCAAGGCTTATAGTGATGTGTATTACTGAGTGGGCCCAGAGATACCTCTCCGACAATCGGAATGACAAATCCTAATCTTGAAATACGCCAACTCAACAAGTACCTTTGGAGACACCTGTAGAGCACCTTTATAATCACCTAGTTACGTTGTGACGTTTGGTAGCACACAAAGTGTTCCTCCGGTAAACGGGAGTTGCATAATCTCATAGTCATAGGAACATGTATAAGTCATGAAGAAAGCAATAGCAACATACTAAACGATCGAGTGCTAAGCTAACGGAATGGGTCTAGTCAATCACATCATTCTCCTAATGATGTGATCCCGTTAATCAAATGACAACTCATGTCTATGGCTAGGAAACATAACCATCTTTGATCAATGAGCTAGTCAAGTAGAGGCATACTAGTGACACTCTGTTTGTCTATGTATTCACACAAGTATTATGTTTCCGGTTAATACAATTCTAGCATGAATAATAAACATTTATCATGATATAAGGAAATAAATAATAACTTTATTATTGCCTCTAGGGCATATTTCCTTCAGTCTCCCACTTGCACTAGACTCAATAATCTAGATTACAAGTAATGATTCTTACACCCATGGAGTCTTGGTGCTGATCATGTTTTGCTCGTGGAAGAGGCTTAGTCAACGGGTCTGCAACATTCAGATCCGTATGTATCTTGCAAATTTCTATGTCTCCCACCTGGACTAAATCCCGGATGGAATTGAAGCGTCTTTTGATGTGCTTGGTTCTGTTGTGAAATCTGGATTCCTTTGCTAAGGCAATTGCACCAGTATTGTTGGACCTGATGCACTAGGTATGACACCTAGATCGGATATGAACTCCTTCATCCAGACTCCTTCATTTGCTGCTTCCGAAGCAGCTATGTACTCCGCTTCACACGTAGATCCCGCCACGACACTTTGCTTAGAACTGCACCAAGTGACAGCTCCACCGTTCAATGTAAACACGTATCCGGTTTGCGATTTAGAATCGTCCGGATCAGTGTCAAAGCTTGCATCAACGTAACCATTTACGATGAGCTCTTTGTCACCTCCATAAACGAGAAACATATCCTTAGTCCTTTTCAGGTATTTCAGGATGTTCCTGACCGCTGTCCAGTGATCCACTCCTGGATTACTTTGGTACCTCCCTGCTAAACTTATAGCAAGGCACACATCAGGTCTGGTACACAACATTGCATACATGATAGAGCCTATGGCTGAAGCATAGGGAACATCTTTCATCTTCTCTCTATCTTCTACAGTGGTCGGGCATTGAGTCTTACTCAATCTCACACCTTGTAATACAGGCAAGAACCCTTTCTTTGCTTGATCCATTTTGAACTTCTTCAAAACTTTGTCAAGGTATGTGCTTTGTGAAAGTCCAATTAAGCGTCTTGATCTATCTCTATAGATCTTGATGCCCAGTATATATGCAGCTTCACCGAGGTCTTTCATTGAAAAACTCTTATTCAAGTATCCCTTTATGCTATCCAGAAATTCTATATCATTTCCAATTAGCAATATTCATCCACATATAATATTAGAAATGCTACTGAGCTCCCACTCACTTTCTTGTAAATACAGGCTTCTCCAAAAGTCTGTATAAAACCAAATTCTTTGATCACACTATCAAAGCGTTTATTCCAACTCCGAGAGGCTTGCACCAGTCCATAAATGAATCGCTAGAGCTTGCACACTTTGTTAGCTCCCTTTGGATCGACAAAACCTTCCGGTTGCATCATATACAACTCTTCTTCCAGGAATGCAGTTTTGACATCCATTTGCCAAATTTCATAATCATAAAATGCGGCAATTGCTAACATGATTCGGACAGATTTAAGCATCGCTACGGGTGAGAAGGTCTCATCGTAGTCAATCCCTTGAACTTGTCGAAAACCATTCGCAACAAGTCGAGCTTTATAGACAGTAACATTACCGTCAGCGTCAGTCTTCTTCTTGAAGATCCATTTATTTTCAATTGCTTGCCGATCATCGGGCAAGTCAACCAAAGTCCATACTTTGTTCTCATACATGGATCCCATCTCGGATTTCATGGCCTCAAGACATTTTGCGGAATCTGGGCTCACCATCGCTTCTTCATAGTTCGTAGGTTCGTCATGGTCTAGTAACATAACCTCCAGAACAGGATTACCGTACCACTCTGGTGCGGATCTTAATCTGGTTGACCTACGAGGTTCAGTAATAACTTGATCTGAAGTTTCATGATCATTATCATTAACTTCCTCACTAATTGGTGTAGGTGTCGCAAAAACTGGTTTCTGTGATGATCTACTTTCCAATAAGGGAGCAGGTACAGTTACCTCATCAAGTTCTACTTTCCTCCCACTCACTTCTTTCGAGAGAAACTCCTTCTCTAGAAAGGATCCATTCTTAGCAACGAATGTCTTGCCTTCAGATCTGTGATAGAAGGTGTACCCAACAGTTTCCTTTGGGTATCCTATGAAGACACATTTCTCCGATTTAGGTTCGAGCTTATCAGGTTGAAGCTTCTTCACAAAAGCATCGCAACCCCAAACTTTAAGAAACGTCAACTTTGGTTTCTTGCCAAACCATAGTTCATAAGGCGTCGTCTCAACGGATTTCGATGGTGCCCTATTTAGAGTGAATGCAGCCGTCTCTAAAGCATAACCCCAAAACGATAGAGGTAAATCAGTAAGAGACATCATAGATCGCACCATATCTAGTGAAGTACGATTACAACGTTCGGACACACCATTACGTTGTGGTGTTCCGGGTGGCGTGAGTTGCGAAACTATTCCGCATTGTTTCAAATGTAGGCCAAACTCGTAACTCAAATATTCTCCTCCACGATCTGATCGTAGAAACTTCATTTTCTTGTTACGATGATTTTCAACTTCGCTCTGAAATTCTTTTAACTTTTCAAATGTTTCAGACTTATGTTTCATTAAGTAGATATACCCATATCTGCTCAAATCATCTGTGAAGGTGAGAAAATAACGATATCCGCCACGAGCCTCAATATTCATATGACCACATACATCTGTATGTATGATTTCCAACAAATTAGTTGCTCTCTCCATAGTTCCGGACAACGGTGTTTTAGTCATCTTGCCCATGAGACACGGTTCGCAAGTACCAAGTGATTCCAAAAGTCCATCATTATGGAGTTTCTTCATGCGCTTTACACCGATATGACCTAAACGGCAGTACCACAAATAAGTTGCATTGTCATTATCAACTCTGCATCTTTTGGCTTCGACATTATGAATATGTGTGTCACTACTACCGAGATTCATTAAAAATAGACCACTCTTCAAGGGTGCATGACCATAAAAGATATTACTCATATAAATAGAACAACCATTATTCTCTGATTTAAATGAATAACCGTCTTGCATTAAACAAGATCCAGATATAATGTTCATGCTCAACGCTGGCACCAAATAACAATTATTTAGGTCTAATACTAATCCCGAAGGTAGATGTAGAGGTAGCGTGCCGACGACGATCACATCGACTTTGGAACCGTTTCCCACGCGCATCATCACGTCGTCCTTGGCCAGTGTTCGCTTAATCCGTATCCCTGTTTCGAGTTGCAAATATTAGCAACAGAACCAGTATCAAATACCCAGGTGCTACTGCGAGCTCTGGTAAGGTACACATCAATAAGATGTATATCACATATACCTTTGTTCACCTTGCCATCCTTCTTATCCGCCAAATACTTGGGGCAGTTCCGCTTCCAGTGACCAGTCTGCTTGCAGTAGAAGCACTCAGTCTGAGGCTTAGGTCCAGATTTGGGTTTCTTCTCCTGAACAGCAACTTGCTTGCTGTTCTTCTTGAAGTTCCCCTTCTTCTTCCCTTTGCCCTTTTTCTTGAAACTAGTGGTCTTATTGACCATCAACACTTGATGCTCCTTTTTGATTTCTACCTCCGCTGCCTTTAGCATTGCGAAGAGCTCGGGAATTGTCTTATTCATCCCTTGCATGTTATAGTTCATCACGAAGCTCTTGTAGCTTGGTGGCAGTGATTGAAGAATTCTGTCAATGACGCTATCATCCGGAAGATTAACTCCCAGTTGAATCAAGTGATTGTTATACCAAGACATTCTGAGTATATGCTCACTGACAGAACTATTCTCTTCCATGTTGCAGCTGTAGAACTTATTGGAGACTTCATATCTCTCAATCCGGGCATTTGCTTGAAATATTATCTTCAACTCCTAGAACATCTCATATGCTCCATGACGTTCAAAACGTCGTTGAAGACCCGGTTCTAAGCCGTAAAGCATGGCACACTGAACTATCGAGTAGTCATCAGCTTTGCTCTGCCAGACGTTCATAACTTCTGGTGTTGCTCTTGCAGCAGGCCTGGCACCCAGCGGTGCTTCCATGACGTAATTCTTCTGTGCAGCAATGAGGATAATCCTCAAGTTACGGACCCAGTCCGTGTAATTGCTACCATCATCTTTCAACTTTGCTTTCTCAAGGAACGCATTAAAATTCAACGGAACAACAGCACGGGCCATCTATCTACAATTAACATAGACAAGCAAGATACGATCAGGTACTAAGTTCATGATAAATTTAAGTTCTATTAATCATATTACTTAAGAACTCCCACTTAGATAGACATCCCTCTAATCATCTATGTGATTACGTGATCCAAATCAACTAAACCATAACCGATCATCACGTGAAATGGAGTAGTTTTCAATGGTGAACATCACTATGTTGATCATATCTACTATATGATTCACGCTCGACCTTTCAGTCTCAGTGTTCCGAGGCCATATCTGCATATGCTAGGCTCGTCAAGTTTAACCTGAGTATTCTGCGTGTGCAAAACTGGCTTGCACCCGTTGTAGATGGACGTAGAGCTTATCACACCCGATCATCACGTGGTGTTTGGGCACGACAAACTTTGGCAACGGTGCATACTCAGGGAGAACACTTTTATCTTAAAATTTTAGTGAGAGATCATCTTATAATGCTACCGTCAATCAAAGCAAGATAAGATGCATAAAAGATAAACATCACATGCAATCAATGTAAGTGATATGATATGACCATCATCATCTTGTGCTTGTGATCTCCATCTCCGAAGCACCATCATGATCACCATCGTCACCGGCGCGACACCTTGATCTCCATCGTAGCATCGTTGTCGTCTCGCCAACTATTGCTTTTACGACTATCTCTACCGCTTAGTGATAAAGTAAAACAATTACATGGCGATTGCATTGCATACAATAAAGCGACAACCATATGGCTCCTGCCAGTTGCCGATAACTCGGTTACAAAACATGATCATCTCATACAATAAAATTTAGCATCATGTCTTGACCATATCACATCACAACATGCCTTGCAAAAACAAGTTAGACGTCCTCTACTTTGTTGTCGCATGTTTTACGTGGCTGCTACGGGCTTAGCAAGAACCGTTCTTACCTACGCATCAAAATCACAACGATAGTTTGTCAAGTTAGTGCTGTTTTAACCTTCGCAAGGACCGGGCGTAGCCACACTCGGTTCAACTAAAGTGAGAGAGACAGACACCCACCAATCCCCTTTAAGCAACGAGTGCTCGCAACGGTGAAACCAGCCTCGCGTAAGCGTACGCGTAATGTCGGTCTGGGCCGCTTCATCTCACAATACCGCTGAACCAAAATATGACATGCTGGTAAGCAGTATAACTTATATCACCCACAACTCACTTGTGTTCTACTCGTGCATATAACATCAACGCATAAAACCAGGCTCGGATGCCACTGTTGGGGAACGTAGTAATTTCAAAAAAATTCCTACGCACACGCAAGATCATGGTGATGCATAGCAACGAGAGGGGAGAGTGTTGTCCACGTACCCTCGTAGACCGAAAGCAGAAGCGTTAACACAACGCGGTTGATGTAGTCGTACGTCTTCACGATCCAACCGATCAAGTACCGAACGCACGACACCTCCGAGTTCAGCACACGTTCAGCTCGATGATGTCCCTCGAACTCCGGTCCCGCCGAGTGTTGAGGGAGAGTTTCATCAGCACGACGGCGTGGTGACAATGATGATGTTCTACCGACGCAGGGCTCCGCCTAAGCACCACTATGATATTATCGAGGTGTAATATGGTGGAGGGGGCACCGCACACGGCTAAGAGATCAATTATCAATTGTGTGTATAGAGGTGCCCCCTGCCCCCGTATATAAAGGAGCAAGGGGGGTTCGGCCGGCCAAGGGGAGAGGCGCGCCCGGAGGAGTCCTACTCCTACCGGGAGTAGGACTCCCCCCTTTTTCCATGTTGGACTAGGAGACAAGGGGGGAAGAGGTGGAGGGGAGGAAGGAAAGGGGGGCGCCGCCCCCCTCTCCTTGTCCTATTCGGACTGGGGGGGAGGGGCATGCGGCCCTGCCCTGGCCTCCTCTCCTGTCTTCCACCTAGGCCCACTAAGGCCCATTAAGTTACTGGGGGGTTCCGGTAACCTCCCGGTACTCCGGAAAAATCCCGATTTCACCCGGAACACTTCCGATATCCAAATATAGGCTTCCAATATATCAATCTTTATGTCTCGACCATTTCGAGACTCCTCGTTATGTCCGTGATCACATCCGGGACTCCGAACAACCTTCGGTACATCAAAACATATAAACTCATAATATAACTGTCATCGTAACGTTAAGCATGCGGACCCTACGGGTTCGAGAACTGTGTAGACATGACCGAGACACCTCTCCTGTCAATAACCAATAGCGGAACCTGGATGCTCATATTGGCTCCCACATATTCTACGAAAATCTTTATCGGTCAGACCGCATAACAACATACGTTGTTCCCTTTGTCATCGGTATGTTACTTGCCTGAGATTCGATCGTCGGTATCTCGATACCTAGTTCAATCTCGTTACCGGCAAGTCTCTTTACTCGTTCTGTAATACATCATCCCGCAACTAACTCATTAGTTACAATGCTTGCAAGGCTTATAGTGATGTGTATTATTGAGTGGGCCCAGAGATACCTCTCCGACAATCGGAGTGACAAATCCTAATCTTGAAATATGCCAACTCAACAAGTACCTTTGGAGACACCTGTAGAGCACCTTTATAATCACCCAGTTATGTTGTGATGTTTGGTAGCACACAAAGTGTTCCTCCGGTAAACGGGAGATGCATAATCTCATAGTCATAGGAACATGTATAAGTCATGAAGAAAGCTATAGCAACATACTAAACGATCGAGTGCTAAGCTAACGGAATGGGTCTAGTCAATCACATCATTCTCCTAATGATGTGATCCCGTTAATCAAATGACAACTCATGTCTATGGCTAGGAAACATAACCATCTTTGATCAACGAGCTAGTCAAGTAGAGGCATACTAGTGACACTCTGTTTGTCTATGTATTCACACAAGTATTATGTTTCCGGTTAATACAATTCTAGCATGAATAATAAACATGTATCATGATATAAGGAAATAAATAATAACTTTATTATTGCCTCTAGGGCATATTTCCTTCAAGCGAGGCGTTAGGCTCTAACTGAACCCGAGTGATTGCACGACAGGCTACGCGTTACTGAACCCGAGCGATCGATCGATGGCTGTTAACTGAACCCGATCGAGCGATTCATTCGCTACTGCTGCTAACTGAAGCCGATCGATGCTGCCTCTGGATGAGCAGTGAGCGTTGCTGGGGGGTTTTGGATGAACAGCTCCCGGTGGGGGTGGATGAACAGGACCCCGTGGTGTTGCCTCTGGATGAACAGGACCCCGATCGATCGAGCCGATTGGGGCTGGATGAACCGGACCCCGTGGAGGGCTGGATGAACAGGACCACCCCGTGGAGGGCAGAATGAACAGTAGGCGGTGAAGGGCTGGATGAACAGTAGCCCGTGGAGGGGTGGTTGAACAGGAGCCCGTGGAGAGGGCTGGTTAAACAGTAGCCCGTGGAGTAGCGCGTGGTGGAGGCTGGCTGAACAGGAGCTCGTCGATGAACAGTCGCAGGTGGAGGCTGGAGGAGGTCGACGGTGGATGAACAGTAGCCCGTGGAGGCGGGAGGGGGTCGACGGTGGAGATGAACAGTGTCCCATGGAGTCCCGTTTTGCGGTACGCCACACCCCTCCCGATGAACGGGACCCCCGTTTCGACCGTAGCGCTCCAACACAAGTCCGTTTCCTCCGTTTTATGGTACGCCACACCCCTCCCGATCAACAGGACCCCCGTTTCGACCGTAGGAGATCCGTTTCCTCCGTTTTGCGGTACGCTAGACCCCTCCCGATGAACAGGATCCCGTTTCAAACGTGGCCGGTCGTACACAAGGCCGTTTCCTCCGTTCTGCGGTACGCCAGGCCTCGTTTCCATCGGCTGTTCCGTCCAAGCCCTCCCGATGAACACGACGACGCATTCCGTTCCGACCCAGCCGGTTGGCTCCCCATGAACACGACGACGACGCTGTTTCTCCGTTCTGACCCAGCCATGTACACGAGCCCTGGCCGTACGTATGCACGAGTAGGTGTTCGAGACCCTGCCCGTATGTACGTACGTGGCCGTATTTTCTTTCTTGCACACTGGCCGCTGTACGTACGTGTACATGCTACGTGCGCGCCTCTACTACGACACGTGCGCGCCTCTACATCGACCAGTATGTACGTACACGTTCGCAACCAGAATGACAATGTTAAGTACGCTTCGACCAGGTGGGTCCCGACTGTCAGGCACTTCCTTGCCTGCGAAGATGTAGCTGGTGGGTCCCAGCAGTCAGGGGGAAACGTTTTTTTCACGAAATACAGTGACCCGTCCAGTGGGTCCCAGCTGTCAGGTGGAGGAACCATTATTTTCCGCGTAATAAGGAGGCACTTCCTTGCTGCGGCCGTGGACCCAGCTGTCAGCCTCTCCACGTACAGTCCACGTCCGATGGAAGTCGTTCCTTGACCACGTTGACCACGCCGCGTCGAGAGCACCAGGGTGGTGGATGATGGCGTGGCCTAGGAAGGGGACGACGGGGAGCCGGGGAAGATGTGGCAGTGGAAGCCCGCGCGGAGAGGAGTACGAGGGTTCACTGGTTCGGCTGCGGTGTGAGGCCGCCGTCGCCGCAGGGCCTGGCCAGCGGTGGGAATAGTAGGGGGCGGTGAGGCCTCCGCGGTAGCACAGCCGGCCACGGGAGGCAGGAGCATGCGGCATTTTTGTGCGTAATAAGGAGGCACTTCCTTGCGTGCGAAGATATAGCTAGTGGGTCCGAGCTGTCAGCGGCGGTAACGTTTTTTTCGTGAAATACAGAGGCCCTTTCGGTGGGTCCCTGATGTTAGGTGGAGGAATCATTATTTTGCGCGTAATAAGGAGGCATTTCCTTGCGTGCGGCCGTGGACCCAGCTGTCGGCCTCTCCACGTACAGTCCACTTCAGATGCATGTCGGTCGTTGACCACGTTGACCAGGCCATGCCGAGAGCACCAGGGCGGTGGACGACGCCGAGGCCTAGGAAGGGAACGACACAGAGGCAGGTAAGACTCGGCAGTTGTTCCCCACGCAGAGGGGAGTACGACCGTACGAGGGTTTACTGGTTCATCTGCCGTCGCCGGAAAAATAACAGCAGGTGTGGGTGAGCAGAGGGATGGCTAGGCCAGCGATGGGAGTACGATGGGGCGGTGAGGCCTGCGCGGCAGCAGAGCCGGCCGTGGGGAGGAGGGAGCAGGCAGTCCAGTTGGCGCTTGTTTGAGCGGCTGGAGCAAGAAGAGCAGAGATTGAAGAAGGACGATGGCCGTTGGATGGCCATCCAACAGTCACTGCTTGTGCGTCAACCTTTTTTTTAGGAAAGCCTCAAATCTATGGAAAACAGCATACAACCCATCTACCATTATTTCTAATAATTTACAACCCATTTGCTAATTATTAAGGTTTTTTTTGGAGCCCATATTCTTTTTGTTAGCATTACAGCCCATATTGTGGCCACAGTTTAAAAATTATACGAAATTTTGCATATTTCGGTGCGGTCCGAACTGCTTTTAATCCCGAAATTTTGACTCACATTCAAACTAATTTTAAAAATAAGTGTATATCAATATAAAATCCAACAAATTCTCCACGCATAAAAATTAATGTAATTTAAAATCTCGAAATGAAAAAAATATATTTGAAACTAATTGCCGGTTTGATGTGTTTTAAAAATGTACAGCCCATTTCTCATTACTGATGGGCCATTTTCTCAGCCAGCCGAATGAAAGCTCTCCTCGTCTTGAAATATTTGCAGCCCAACAGGCCTGACAAAGCGACTTACTTGGCAAATCACAAAAAAACTGGGCTGTGGCCGTGGACCTAGCTGTCAGCCTCTCCACGTACAGTACTCTTCCGATGGAAGTCGTTCCTTGACCATGTTGACCACGCCAGGCGGAGAGCACCACGGCGGTGGACGACGGCGAGGCCTAGGAAGGGGACGACGCAGAGCCGGGGAAGACGCGGCAGTGGAAGCCCGCGCGGAGAGGAGTACGAGGGTTCACTGGTTCAGCTGCGGTGTGAGGTTGCCGTCGCCCCAGGGCCTAGCTAGCGGTGGGAATAGTAGGGGGCCGTGAGGCCTCCGCGGCAGCACAGCCGGCCATGGGAGGCAGGAGCATGCGGCACGACCGGCGCTGCTTTGGGCGGCTGGAGCAAGAAGACCAGAGGTTGAAGAAGCACTACGGCCGTTGGATGGACATCGTACGGTCAATGGAGTTAGAATTGTTCATATTGACTAAAGTTGACAAAGGACCCTGTCCCAGTCAACTTAGTAGGCCAACAAGTCAGCCTCCCACCATGGTGGGTCCCAGCTAGAAGGGGGAGTATTCATTTTTTTGTGCGTAATAAGGAGGCACTTCCTTGCGTCCTAAGATATAGCTGGTGGGTCCGAGCTGTTAGCGGCGGTAACGTTTTTTTCACAAAATACAGAGGCCCTTTCAGTGGTCCCTGATGTCAGGTGGAGGAATCATTATTTTGCGCGTAATAAGGAGGCATTTCCTTGCGTGCGGCCGTGGACCCAGTTGTCGGCCTCTCCACGTACAGTCCACTTTAGATGCATGTCCGTCGTTGACCACGTTAACCAGGCCGCGCCGAGAGCACCAGGGCGGTGGACGATGGCGAGGCCTAGGAAGGGAACGACACGAAGGCAGGGAAGACTCGGCAGTTGTTTCCCACGCGGAGGGGAGTACGACTGTACGAGGGTTTACTAGTTCGTCTGCCGTCGCCGGAGAATAACAGCATGCGTGGGTGAGTAGAGGGATGGCTAGGCCAGCGATGGGAGTACGGTGGGGCGGTGAGGCCTGCGCGGCAGCAGAGCCGGCCGTGGGGAGGAGGGAGCAGGCAGTCCCGCCGGCGCTTGTTTGAGCGGCTGCAGCAGGAAGAGCAGAGATTGAAGAAGCACGACGGCCTTTGGATGGCCATCCAACAGTCACTGCTTCTGCATCAACCTTTTTTTAGGAAAGCCTCAAATATGTGGAAAACAGCATACAGCCCATCTGCCATTATTTCGAATAATTTACAGCCCATTGCTAATTATTAAGGTTTTTTTGGAGCCCATATTCTTTTGTTAGCATTACAGCCCATATTGTGGCCACGATTAAAAAATTATATGAAATTTTGCATATTTCGGTGCGGTCCGAACTGTTTTTAAGCCCGAAATTTCGACTCACATTCAAACTGATTTTAAAAATAAATGTATATCAATATAAAATCCAACAAATTCTCCTCGCATAAAAATTAATGTAATTTAAAATCTCGAAATGAAAAAAAAGATATTTGAAACTAATTGCCGGTTTGATGTGTTTTAAAAATGTACAGCCCATTTCTCATTACTGATGGACCATTTTCTCGGCCAGCCGAATGAAAGCTCTCCTCGTCTTGAAAGATTTGCAGCCCAACAAGCCTGACAAAGCGACTTACTTGGCAAATCACAAAAAACTGGGCTGTGGCCGTGGACCTAGCTGTCAGCCTCTCCACGTACAGTACTCTTCCGATGGAAGTCGTTCCTTGACCACGTTGACCGCGCCGCGCGGAGCGCACCACGGCGGTGGATGACGGCGAGGCCTAGGAAGGGAACGACACGGAGCCGGGGAAGACGCGGCGGTGGAAGCCCGCGCGGAGAGGAGTACGAGGGTTCACTGGTTCGGCTGCGGTGTGAGGCTGCCATCGCCTCAGGGCTTGGCCAACGGTGGGAATAGTAGGGGGCGGTGAGGCCTCAGCGGCAGCATAGCCGGCCATGGGAGGCAGGAGCATGTGGCACGACCGGGCTGCTTTGGGCGGCTGGAGCAAGAAGACCAGAGGTTGAAGAAGCACTACGACCGTTGGATGGACATCGTACGATCATTGGAGCTAGAATCGTTCATATTGACTAAAGTTGACAAAGGCCCCCGTCCCAGTCAACTTAGTAGGCCCACAAGTCAGCCTCCCACCATGGTGGGTCCCAACTAGCAGGGGGAGTATTCATTTTTTTTGTGCGTAATAAGGAGGCATTTCCTTGCGTGCGAAGATATAACTGGTGGGTCCGAGCTGTCAGCGGCGTTAACGTTTTTTTTCACGAAGTACAGAGGCCCTTTCGGTGGGTCTCTGATGTCAGGTGGAGGAATCATTACTTTGCGCGTAATAAGGAGGCATTTCCTTGTGTGCAGCCGTGGACCCAGCTGTCGGCCTCTCCACGTAGAGTCCACTTCAGATGCATGTCGGTCGTTGACCACGTTGACCAGGCCGCGCCGAGAGCACTAGGGTGGTGGACGACGGCGAGGCCTAGGAAGGGAACGACACGGAGGCAGGGAAGACTCGGCAGTTGTTTCCCACGCGGAGGGGAGTACGACTGTACGAGGGTTTACTGGTTCGTCTGCCGTCGCCGGAGAATAACAGCAGGTGTGGGTGAGTAGAGGGATGGCTAGGCCAGCGATGGGAGTACGGTGGGGCGGTGATGCCTACGCGGCAGTAGAGCCGGCCGCGGGGAGGAGGGAGCAGGCCTAGACGGGGCAGCCCAAAACCACGTCCAACACTTGCCAAAACTTCTTCCCTCGTTTTCTCTGTGTTTCGCACACTCGACATTGTGTGGGCATTTTGACAGTGCATCATATGAAGATGTGCTATGCATGCATGTTGATCAGCATGATGTTAACTGGCTGGTAGTTCCATTTTCGACCACTTCCAACATGATGTTAACCCTGTTTGAAAAGGCCGTGTTAATATAAATGCTCTGCCTCTGAAAGTTGCAGTTTCTTATCTGAAACTGAACTTGCAGTTTCTTATCTGAAACTGAAACTTGCAGTTTCTTCTCTGAGAATCACATTCTCTGCACTTTTATACTCCTATGAAACTACATTTTTTTAAGTGCTAAAGATAGATCTCTAGAATTCCTAAAATACTTCATATGCTCAATACTGCAAATCTGAAAGTACTCTCAAAATACACAACACAAAACACAATTCACAACCTGCAAATATTGACAACCCTAAGCTCATCCTGACAATTCACAATCTGCCCGACTATTGGGCTGGGGGGGGGGGGGGCAGCCCCCTCCTATTCCTCGGCGGCACACAGTCGCCCCGTGAGATGATGTGAACGGCGAGGGAGACGATGGCGGGGAAGCATCGTCGGGCGAACTGCTTTTCTCCTCTTGCAGTTGGGTTCAGTCGACGAAGACTCCACTGGCTCGCTCTGGGAGGACACCCTCACAAACGGCACCCTGTAGATGCTCGATCCTTCAATCTGTGGTGGATGCTCCATCTGGGATCGATACACCCACCACCGCTCCCTCACGATCGGATTCAGTGAATCTGTTTGCTCCATGGCCCAGAGGAGCAGCTCTATGTACTCCAGCGCGACTCCCTCTGGGAGTATCGCCGCCTTTTCACTCTATTGCAGATATTTAGCCATGGATGTCGCCGTCGCCGCTAGTTGGTCCTTGTTGTCAAACCAAGACTGTATCTCCAACATCCTAGCTAGCTTCACAGGGTCGCCGTCTGCGATCCTCACGTATCAGTTGTACTCCTCCATCGATCTACTTCTCCACAGCACCTTCACTCGCCGGCGGTGGTTTTTAAATGGAAGAGGAGAGGAGAAACGCTGGTTTTGGATTAGAACGGGAGAGGAGCGACGCTGGTTTTGGACTGGAATAGGAGAGGAGGGGCGGTGGTTTTGAAATGGAAGAGGAGAGGAGCGGTGCTGCATTTAGATTGGAGCAGGAGAGGAGCGGCGGTGGTTTAAGAGGAGAAGAGCGGAACTGGTCTTGGAAGTATTTTTTTGTTGTTTTGCGTATTTTGGGTCAAAGTTTGACCACGTACTGTATTTGACAAGCAAAATGTGAATGCATGTCACAAAAAATTGTATCATTTGGTTCGTACCTGAATGTACTTTCAAATTATATTATTTTTGCAACGTATAACATATATTTTATGTGCGAAAATCATGGTCAATTATGACCCAGAATAAAAGGGAGACTAGTTAATGTGGGGTCGCTTTCTTAATTGAAGGGTAAATTGATTTTGATTTTGATCCAGTCATAGCGCGTCGGCCCTCTCGTCCAATCCTAAATCGCTGCCGCACGCTCGTCTCCCTCTTCTCCATTGCAAAACCACCTCCTCTCCTCTCCATCATCTCCATTCCAAAACCACCGTCTCGCCTCTCCCTCTTCTGATCTTCTCCATTGCAAAACCACCTCCTCTCCTCTCCATCATCTCCATTCCAAAACCACCGTCTCGCCTCTCCCTCTTCTGATCTTCTCCATTGCAAAACTACCTCCTCTCCTCTCCATCATCTCCATTCCAAAACCACCGTCTTGCCTCTCCCTCTTCTCTATTGCAAGACCACCTTCTCTCCTCCCATCTTCCAAAGCTAGCACCGGTCCACTCAGAAGGACATCTATGGAGAGGATGCAGCAGCGAATCAGGCAGATCGCCGGCGGCGACCAGGCAAAGTTAGCCAGGTTGAAGGAGATCCTTAGTTGGTTTGACAATGAGTGGGAGATTTCGAGGATGGTGCGGGCCATGTGGCAATGTATGCGAAAGAGCGAGACGGCGGCGATGAGGGCGGCCATGTACATGTACTCCTCGGCGGCAGTCACGCCGCAGTCCTCCGAGTTCATTGAGTATCTCCTCTACGCGATGGAGCAGATAGATTCGCCCGAGGTGACAGTCAGGCGGAGGAGGTGGGCGTACAGGTCGAAGGTCGAGCACCCAGAGGATAACGAATCGATCGAGTATGGTGTGTCGTTCCTGAGGGTGCAGAGCCAGCCGGAGCCACAGGAGTATTCATTCTCCCACCGCAAGAGGAGGCCGGATGGCACGACGTCGCTTCCCCGCCGTTCTCCACGGTTCCCTCGACGCTCGCCTCGTTTCAACGGCGGCAGTAGGGTTTAAGGTAAGCTTCGCACTAACCTAATCTTCCACCCGCTCATGCTTATAATCAGTGTGGCAGCTAATGAAAATCATGCTTACAATCAGTCTCCGAGTACTACGCCAATCACCCTAAAATAGCTCTGGACCTTTCGGTCAAAGTTGTGACACATTGTACAAATAAAGAAAAATAGATTGGTGCTCCTTTCAAAAAAGAGTACTCCCTAGAAAACTGCCAATATAAGCTACTAGTATTTGGTTAGATGATTTGCTGCCGAGAAAGATCCATCCACAGAGAGAGCCATAAATCCCACTAGTGGTGGTGGATGCCAATGCGTGCATGCAGCATGGTTGGTGTCGGTAATTTTTACTTGGCACACCTCGCACTCTGCATATATGCCCGTTCCATACGTACATATGTGCAGTTCCACCAAAAT
This sequence comes from Aegilops tauschii subsp. strangulata, assembly GCF_002575655.3. Taxonomy (NCBI): domain Eukaryota; kingdom Viridiplantae; phylum Streptophyta; class Magnoliopsida; order Poales; family Poaceae; genus Aegilops; species Aegilops tauschii. Next base: position 504,374,297 of record NC_053037.3, read on the forward strand.
GCAGCTGAATAACCCTGTTTGCATAGATAATGAAAAAGCGTGATTACATTATAGTGGCACTAGTTGATGAAACACACAAAATAAATAGAAGAAAATATTGCGATAGTATCATAGTATGCCATGCTGCGAGGGCGAGATGGGCCCTGCGACGCCTCATACGGTACGCCTCATACTGGACATCGTCCCAAGTCTCCCAGATATACCTTCTGCCAGTGATGAACATCAGTGTACAGCGGTAGTACAAGGAGTCGCCTTGAGACATTCAAATCTCTATTTTTGTACATATCAACTAAAATTAAGCACCCCAGTTTGTAGAAACGCTTAAACATGAACAATGGGACTAGTTGATGAAACATACATTAACGAAGAGAAGCACTTTCTTTACCTACATTGGAAATGAAATGATAGAGATGACACTCGCTCTATTTTAACTATATTATTACTTCATTTTATCAGTGACACTAGGGTCGAGCAGGTAGCAAACGTGTTGTACCGTGCGTCGCAAGGATGGAGGCCGGGGGTGCTTAGACTGGGATGCTGAAGCTGGCTCTTTCAGTCACCAACATGGATGATTCAATTCATGGGACCTTTTGGTGCAGTTCACCTAAAATGAAGCAATGTCCCATGAGCTAGCAGCTTCTTCTTCATATTTTTTTAAGAAAAGGGCTCCAGCCCCGGTTCCATTTCCATCAGAAAACGAAACCCGCAGAGCTTCTTCTTCATTAGTTGCAATAAAATTGAGCAACATCAAGGTTGGTTGTGAAGCTCCTGGAATGCTCAACTATAATTTGGATATCATTTGTGTAGTTCAACTAAGATCGAGCGTGAAATGTATATCTCTGTTTGCACAAAAAAGGTGGAAAGGAGGGTGACTAACAAGTGATGAAACATCCATCAAATGAAAAGAAGCATGTTCCTTATCTGAATGGCAATCCTACAAGGACAGTAGCAATTTCTAAAGCACTGGCATTGCTAGATATTAGTGTGGGCATTAGTATTAACTAGGACAACCGTTAAATACGACATTACTTTGGGCACGGGAGAGTAGGCGAACCAGGACAGTTGCATTTCTAACGAAAAGAACCAACTTATCTTAATGGGAAATTTTAGCAGGACATGTAAAGAAGTGCCATTGATTCATATTACTAGAGGCATTACATTGAAAACAACATTGGTTTAACGTGTCCTTACTTTTAACAGTGCGACTGCTACATTTTACCAGTGGCATTACATAACAGTGGCTCAGGGCAACAAACATCAGAACAGGATATCTGGGTTGGTCCCATTTTTGTTCAGTATAGCCACCTTATACTGTGTGAGGCTAGCAAATGTAGGGCTGGACTTACTCTGTTGACTTGTCCCTCAGTCCTCACTTTCTTTCCTTTTTCAACCAATAGATCGGGTTTATATTGAGTTTGTATTGCGTTTCCCTTTATTTCCATGTTAGACCTAGAGACCAGTTGGATAGCCAGTCTCTGCTACTTTTCGCCCCCATTATTTCCTCTTTCGACCAAGTCCAAGATTCAGGTAACAAATCCTCCCCCACCCCCACCCCCTTTCTTCCTTGTTTGAACCAAGTAGTACTAGATTCGAGTGCATGAACTAGTTTTACCTCTTAAACGTAAAAAAATTAGGTGGTTTTCGAACAGCCGATTGATCCTATCTACGAGGGGGCCTGAGAAATAGTAAAAGATACAAATGCAGCGACGTCAGGAGCTCGGGAAGTAGAGCAAGGCCGGTTTCGAAGGAAGTTATACCTGATGGTCGCCGGGATGTTGCTAGGTGGGCGACGGGAGGCCGGATCTGCCCACACTACGGCAGCGAGGAAGAAGGGGTCGGAGGCCCTCCCTCGCCAGCGGTGCTTGGGAGAGAACGGCAAGGCAGGCTGATCGGGACGCGCCCAGCAGTGGGTAAGAGCCGTCGCTGAGGACGACCGCGTGAACGTTGCACCTTCTCACCTTCCCCGGCGGAGAGGATCCGGCTGGATCTGTGACCAGCAGTGAGCAGAGAGAGAGAGAGAGTGGCCACCGCTGTCATGTTTAGATCTGGAGAGGCCGAGACAGTGTGAAGAGAGCAACACTAGCAAGCAAGCGCGGAGGCTCCTGCCTATATAGTGGAGTAGTACTAGTTTTCTTTTGTCTACCAGAGCCGGCTTGACCTCGTCAATGACTGTCGAGAAGTCTTCATGCACGTTGCCCGGAGGCGCAGTTGTCGTCATTTTGATCTGAAGCGCCGGATTATAACATATCACACAAAAAAATGCCACATGACAAGAAATCATAACCTCACTGCCCAAAGGAGACAACATGAATCCCGATGGACAAACTAGACGAGGAACAAAGCTCAAATTAAAGATTAACTCGTAGAAAAGGGGTCCGTCGATAGATGTCCTAATTAACATAGCCGACTTGACCTAGATGGCAGCCGAGTAGTCACTGTTCGTGCCTGTGCCCCCAATGACTAGCCCAACTCAGTTGTCGCTGTTTAACCCTGGCGGTGATCCAAAGCACATGACACCTAATTTTGTGAGATGACAAGAAACCTTTTTTTAGATTTCTCACCACAACTACAACCATGTACAACACAGCCTGCAAGATATATAGACGCTAGCCAATCCAGGCGTGTCTGCTGGAGTCTGGTCACATGCATGGACGAACTGATCTTCGTGTCTTGCAGGGATCGTCCAGGCACCAACGTAGTACAACACTTCTCTAGTACTATCGCTCGTATCCCACTTCTATTAAGTCACCCGACTTGCGGGGCCGGGGAGTGTGCCTATGGTCGGTTCTCTATTGTCGTCCCACATGTGTGTGCAAACACAATATGATGCGTGTTCCATTTGGAGAGCAGCGTGCCAGACCGACCGACCGTCTGGGGCGCGACGCGAACGCGACGGGCATGCTGTATACTCCGTACATGTGTACCGGCGGTTTTTAGACGCCTTGCTCCATGGCGCAGGCGCAATCCATGGATACAAAATTAGTATACTGTATACTATTTAAAAATCGAGGGCGGGGCAGTTCCGCCTAGTCGGTTCGACAGAGATGCGAGAAGACGAGGGAGTAGGCTGCTGCAAACGGAGGGCTGTGTGATTTGACAGCGAGTTACTACTGGACAGGTGGGGCCTCCTGATTTGACTTGCCATTATCATCTTAACTGCGGCGCTACGACCGGTGTGAGTCTCCCGATTCCTGACCACCTCCATACAGGTGCCTCTCCCAATGCTCCACCATGTAGTAGAGGCTGGCTCTCGCATGAGGGCCCACTTCTCCACTTTTTCCTTGCCTCTCTTTCCTCCACATATGCAAAAATGCCATGTAGGAATAAAGTCTGATGTGGCAAGTTAATCAAGAACAGAGAGACTAGTTTGGTGACCCAAGGAAGAAATGGTGCTAAGCGCGTGTACCTAGGTGAAAAGACAATTTTGAGTCTATAGCTAATTAAATGAAGCAAACTTAGCAACACCATTTGATTGGAAGAGGTCACTCCTTGGCAAATGCAATAAATACTAGTACTCCCTGTGTCCCATAATCTAAGAACGTTTTTGGCACTACACTAGTGTCAAAAATGTTCTTATATTATGGGACGGAGGGAGTACGAAGAAAGAGATAGAGAGGAGTAAAAAAAATTACACTTATAGCCAACCTTGTTGTAGTATGAGTGACTAAGTGATGACTATGTATGACATGCCAAGATCAGATAGCCTAACGCACCGTGTTAAATCTCCAAGGGCGCGACCGCGCGAGCGACGCGACGGTCGTGGGAGGCGCGACAATGATACGGGTTGCTGGCAGCCCTTGGATCTGAGATCAAACGGTGGCATGCTAAGTTGCTGAAAATTTGCAGAATAACCCTCCAGGATAGGATATTCACCCATAGGTCTAAAATCACGCCATGCAACCGTTCGATCTCAGATCCAAGGGCTCTCGGAAGCCTGTATCATGGGAGAATGGAAAGCCACTACCCTGCCATTCGCACGCTGGCAGTTTGCTCCTACTCAACCCCGCACGTCCGTCAATACTATGGCGGTTCGCTCCTAGTCGTCCCGTCCATTCACATTACGGCAGTTCCACTAATCCTAACCCTCCTCCCAAATCCATGGCATCCCAAATCTCCCCGATCGGCGGTGAGTACAAGGTTAGAACCATCACCGCGATGAGTTCGACGTCATCTACACCCGTTCTTCCGCGACGGTGAAAGGATGCCTTTCTCGCTTCAGACGCATGTTAGAAGACTCAGATGATGAGTGGGTCGCTGGGCTAGATGTTGAGTACACCACATTCCTGGGACGAGAGAAGGATCTAAAGGACGAAGAGAGGAAGAAGCCCGCCGTGATCCAGGTTTGCGTGCATGACTTATGCTTGGTCTACCACATATGCCATGCCGACGTTGAGTGCCAGGATTTTAAGGACTTCCTCGAGATCAACCTAGGCAAATTCGTTATTGTAGACTTTGGTAACGACAAACAAGTCCTACGTCAGATAGTCCTCATTGTAGGCAACACCTTCGACCTCCAGAAGAATCGGCTAGTGTCCTCTCGTCAGCCTTCAATGCAGAACCTGGCGGTTCATCCTTCGTACGGTAAACTGAAGAAACCTCCATACACGTTTCATCGTCATGCATGGCAGCGGAATGTACTAGATATAGACCACATCCACTACGCTGCAATGGATGGCTACCTTTGCTTCAATATCTACAAGGGTTGGATGAAGAGAAACAACCAAGTGTGCGGTTCAAGCAAAGAAGTATCGGCCAAGAGGAAGAGGGACAAGGACGAAGTCGAGGACGTGGACGAGGACTCCGAATAAGGTGGCAGTGTCGTTGCTCATGGTGGTTCTAATGCAGTGTCTACCGGAATAGTTGCAAAGTTTAATTTCAGGTGTGCTTAATTTAATTTGAGGGGTGTGTTGTGCTGAGCCCCCAGGAGAACTATGTTATGTTTCTTCTCGTTACTTTAACTCTTCAGTACGTACATACTAGTATTTCTTACATTTTATCTTTTAGTTGATATAGTACTACCACTCGTTTCTTCACATTATACACGTACAATATATATGGCCAACATCATATAGCCAGCATTTTAGTTGTCAAAGAATTTCAGGGTGCTTAGTTTTGTCAAAGAATTCCAGGATGCTTAGAGGGTGCTTGGATCCAAGGGACTTATTTTAGTCTGACTAAAAATAGTCTCTTTAAGAGGCTAAAGTTCCAAGCACCCCTGACTAAAGAGGGGCTAAAACTAGTCTTGAGACTAAAAATTTTCAGTCAGGTGTACCCCTACTAAAATGTGGATTAGTCCTTTCTCTACTCATTTAACTCCTCTCCTTTAACACAGGCGAGTTCTGGATTGGAGGGCTTGGAGGATAATAAATGCTCATTAACTTGATTTTAGCATTTTTAGTATTTGGATCCAAGCATGGGTGAGGCTAGCATGTTTTAGTCCCACTAATTTTAGTCATGGGACTAAAACGTATCCAAGCACCCTCTTAGTTTTATTTGAGGGGTGGGTTGTGCTGGACACCATTATTGTGACTAGCCTTTTTAATAGTACTATATGCATAATTTGGCGACGAGCGCTCTCTATATGTACCACCTTTTTTTTAATTTCAAGTTTTGCTCCATGGCGCAATCCATCGATACTACTGCTGTACAAAAGTATACATTTCTTAAAAGGCTAGAGGGCGGGGTAGTCTAGCTTGGTCGGTTTCACGAGAGGCGAGGGCCTTTGTGATTTGATGGCTCATTACTGCTGGAAGGCGGGGCCTTGTGATTTGACTGCTCGTATAAATGCGCCGACGACCTGATCGAGGAGCAAAGAACCGTGCGGTATACTCAAGTTTTCCACTGGAGTAGTACTGCAACGTAGGAGCACGAAACACGGTAGCCCAGTGCCATATGGCGATAAAAAATGATCTAATTTGCTAGTCATCTCATTGTTAGCATTGTTCTATTCATTCCCTAAAAAAACATTGTTCTATTCATGCCTCGCAGAGAACGTGACACGTGCGGCGAAACACCCGAAGCAAAAGATGAAACACAGGAGCAAAAGAAGAAGGAAGATTATCACCCCAAATGATCTAATTCGCCGCGGAGTCGTAACTGCTTCTTCATCGCCTCCACGACCTCCATCTCCTTGCGCGTCTCCTCCGCCATCTTCTTCATTCTGTCCATGACGCAGGATTTCTCGACGTGAGCCTTCATCATCTGTTCCACGGCCGCATTACGTACCTTGACAGCAGCCGGGTGCTCGATGGGGAGCTTCGCCAACTCCTCCTTCGGTTCCATGACGAGGGCCTACAGCATCTTCATCGAGGAACTACTATTCTCATGCAGCTTCTTCCAGCCGGCGTTCTTCTCCTTCAACAGGTCGATCTCGTGGCAGAGCTTACCCTTGTCCTCCTGAAGTCGCAGGATTTCGCCGGTCGCCTTCTTGTCCGAGGCAATGCTGTTCTTCAGCAGCATCACCAAGCCGGCTGTCAACTCCCCCTGCTTATTGGGCCCAGCGGGCATGTCGTCGAGGCTCTCCTTCAGCAACTCCATCAAGCCTTGGATGAACTCCTTCTACTTATTGAGCTGATCGGGCACGCCGTCGAGGGATAACGACTCCAGCTCCGCCGGCTCGGCATGTTCGCCTCGGAGGCTAGGGCGCTCCTGGGAGCCATCGCCTGCCCGTGAGAGATCTTTCGAGGTCTCTGCGTGGCAGCGAGCCCTCTCTTTTTTTTCCGCAGCCTTGGTTGCGGCTCCCTTGTTACGAGTAGTTCTCGACCTAGAGCTCTGCTCACCGGCCATGGCAACGACGGACGAAGAAGAAGCACTTATGAGGAGGAAAGGTAGAGTAATTTTCGGTTAGGTAGTTCCCCTTTTTATAACCTAAGTACTAGCACTAGTACTAATACCTGCATAGTGGGAACACGTTCAGGTTTGGTACGTACTAGTAGGTGTGAGCAGGCTTTCGAATGTGATGGGAACAAGGTAAAGATTAATTGATGGTTTTGGTTTCGAGGACCGAAACGGCTCCCGATGAGTTTAGCGGAACATAAATTTCAAGTACTACATTGCTCAAATGCGTAAATATTATGTTATTGTCAAAAATTGGCACAAAATACGAAGGAGACCAATGGAAGTACTACTAGCAACCCACGATTTAACTACTCGCATGCGCGCAGTGGAGTAATAATGTCTTTCTTCCGCCCTCACGTCGACTCAATTTGCATGCTCTGTATTAATTGACCATCAATGAAGTGAACGACTTTACACGCGTCAAATTATCACATGGGGTGGGTCTTGGTACAAAATTGCGTCTGCCTGTGTACCCGCTTGTGCATGCGAGGGAATGAGTGCGTGCGTGGCGTGCGTGCACATCTTCGCTTCGTGCATGTACCGCCAGTATGGCTCAGGGAGGACGAGTACATTCTTCTGGAACCAGCAGCACATCACTGTGATCAATCCACGCAAGGAGGTCACGACAACGCCTCCACATGTGCCATGTGGCTTCATGAACTGTAAGAGAGACACTGTGTAGCGTGCCATTGGTATTCTAATTTACGTGTTTTGCACATACTCAAAGTACTAGTAAGGTACACGTGCATTGCACGCATCAGATTTTGCAACCAAATTATGAATAAATACCACACTATAGCATGTAAGCTCCGAGTCATATATGCCTGATGTAGCCCTTCGTTTAATTCTTATAGTTCATCTCATTCAAAATCAATTAGTTTTTATAAAAAAGCTAAGAACGCGGGAATAGGAAAAACATGGGATTATAGTGGAATGTCGTCTTGAATCCTACAGGATTGTTCGAGTGTTTGATTGTGCATAGAAAAACGCAGAATTCTTTCAAAGAGGTTTGAGTGGATGGGATGTTTCATATGAAATTTAGTGCAATTGAATCATATGGAAAAATTCCTATGGTTAACAATCCTACGAATCAAACAACCAAGATAGGAAAAATTTCTAATGATTAGAATCCTCCAAAATTCCTTTGAGAATCCTTTGAATCAAAGAAGCCCTTAATCTATTTTATGATTCATGGAATTGTGCGTTGTAAAGCATAAAGTAAAAACAAATAATGGCAATTCAACTAGAAAAAAAGTTTGGGCAGTTATGATTCAGAAGATTCTAGAACAAAAGAGAACCACTGTTGTTTTGAGGTTTATGCATTATGCTTAAGTTCAACCATGGAGTCTGCTAGATTGTACATGTGGCAAAATCCGGTGGGGGGCTAGAAGATGGTGCGAGGGGCCGAGTGGAGGGAGACTATGAAGGAATGCACAAGTGCGAGATCGATATTTAGGGAAAGGGGGCGAACACGTGCGCTGTTGCGCGCAGTGGCGGAGCCATGAAAAATAAATGAGCTAGGGGACCAAGCATTGCTAATCCTTTACGAGGAGGGTCAATTCATGAACTTAAACCATTTTTAGCAGCAATTGTCTAATGATCACATTCATATTAGCCTTGATATATAGTGATGTTAGGGGGGAGGGGGCAGGGCCCTTACTGCCCCCTGTCTTCGCCATTGTGCACGCGTCTGAGAGATGAAGCGGAAGGCATGGATGATGAGAGGGGGACGTTGGATATATAATTAATGTGGGTGTATTAGCTATATATGTTAATCCTATATAGAGAGGTATAGATTGATTGATGTGGACGTGGGAAAGAGGGTGTGACCTCACTGGATATATCGATTGATCGGTTTGAGTGGAAAACTATGAAAGACCTAGCTATATACACACATACATAGAGGAACATCGATCGTTGCGCATGCACGCGTGCGAGATAAAGAATGCCCGATATGATGGAGAGGGGGATGTGTGTGGGTGTGTGCCTTCATGGGAGACCGACCTGAAGAAAAAGATTGTATGCGTGCGATGGATAATGCCGACTGGTAGTGTGTGCGCATGCATGCACGAGAGAAAGTTAGTGGTACAATTATAAAGAGAAGACTACTGTGTGGGTGTAAAAGAATAGGTGAGGTCATAATCAATGTAAAGTTGAATTCAAATATTTGAATAAGAGATCCTGATGTTTGAAACCCATGCATGCATGCATGAATATAACGGAGATCTGCGCGGTGTGGTTTGGAAACGATTTAATTTTAATGTATACACATTGAACAAGGTCAGACTGATTTGAATTTGAGATACTGATGGCAGACATCATTTGGCCACGTCGCATCCGTGCGTGGACACACTATTCTAATTGGAGATGATGGGCGGCTTTCGCATCACATATCTATATCTATACCCCTATATATATATTATATTTTATATTTTTTTATATTGTGTGCGGGTAACTTTAACTTTGAAAGATGGTCGTTGGATGAGGCGAATCCGATGGTCCAAAGATGGCAAATTTGAGCACTACTGGCCGTTGGATATCATCTAGATTCCACCAGATTTTGCCACATGTATAATCTAGAAGACTCCATGGTTGAACTTAAGCATAATGCACAAACATCAAAACACAAGCACTTCTTATTTGTTCTAGAATCTTCTGTATCAGAATTACCCAAATCTTTTTCTACATGATTTGCCATTATTTGTTTTTACTTTATGTCTTACGACGCACAATTCCATGAATCTTAAAATAGATTAGCTTTCTTATAAAAACTAGATGATTTTGAATGAAATGAACTATAAGAATTAAACGAACATCTACATCATGCATATATGACTCAAAGCTTGCATGCTATAATGTGGTATTTATTCATAATTTGGTTGCCAAATCTCATGCGTGCAATGCATGTGTACCTTACTCCAGTCTAAATGGTGTTTGTGTGTGTGTTGTGCGTGTTGAGGTGCAAATTGTCTTTTTTTTGGGTACACGTTAAGCTTGTTCTTCCGAAATTTCAAGCCGCGCTTGTTATGCCGAAAATTCAAGCTAGCGTCTCTGTCTACCGTGCTGCAAAACTCCCGCCTCTTCAACCCGCGCCTTGTTAGCCCGAAATATTTAAGATATATCTTTCTCTCGTTGTGCTCCGACAACTCCCTCCAGCTCAACCCGTGCCTTGCTATCACTACTGGAATGAGCTAATTTGCCATCTGCCAGCTCTTTGCCGTCTGCTAGCTGACGGCAAAGAAGCTCTTTGCCATCAGCTACCCAAAAGCAGACGGCAAAGAAAGGGCAGACGGCAAAGAAGCTCTTTGCCATCTGCCAGCTCTTTGCCGTCCACTGGCGGACGGCAAAGAGTGAGGTGGCCCCCACCCCCCGCCCGTTTGGGAAAAACTTAACGGGCCACCTCTTTGCCGTCCGCTAGCAGACGACAAAGAGGCAAAAAAGCGGACGGCAAACAGGGGCGGACGGCAAAGAGCTCACTACCTAACGGCCCGTACCCCCCGCCCGTTACTCACTTCGTCTCTCCCTCGCCGTTTCTCTCCTCCCACCCCGCCGCCGCCGCCGCCCCCCGCCGCCCCGGGGCCCCGTCGCCCCCACCGCCCCGTCGCCCCCCCCCCGCCCCGGCCCCCCGCCGCCCCGCGCCCCATCGCCCGGGCCCAGCCCCCCGCCGCCCCGTAGCCCCCGCCGCCCCGGCTCGCCGCCGCCCCGGGGCCCCGTCGCCCCCACCGCCCCGTCGCCCCCCCCGCCCCGGCCCCCCGCCGCCCCGGCCCCCCGCCGCCCCGCGCCCCACCCCCAGGGCCTGGCCCCCCGCCGCCCCAGGCCGCCTCCTCCACCGCCCCGCCCCCCTCCTTCACCGGCCTCCTCCACCCCCCAGGTGAGCCCCCCTTTTATCTGTTTTTTTTCTATTTTTTCCTTTTTAGTTTTAGTTTTTGTTTAGACTTAGTTTTAGTTGTAGTTTTAGGTTTAGTTTTAGTTTTAGGTTTAGTTTTAGGTTTAGTTTAGTTTGAGGAAAGAAGAAGAAGAAAAAAAAAGAGGAGAGGAGGAGAAGAAGAAGAGGAAAAAGGAAAGGAAGAAGAAGAAGAGGAGGAGGAGAAGAAAAAAGAAGAAGAGGAAGAAGAAGAAAAAAGAGGAGAGGAGGAGAAGAAGAAGAGGAAAAAGGAAAGGAAGAAGAAGAAGAGGAGGAGGAGGAGAAAAAAGAAGAGGAAGAAGAAGAATAAAAAAGAGGAGAGGAGGAGAAGAAGAAGAGGAAAAAGGAAAGGAAGAAGAAGAAGAGGAGGAGGAGAAGAAAAAAGAAGAAGAGGAAGAAGAAGAAGAAGAAGAAAAAAGAGGAAAGGAGGAGAAGAAGAAAAGGAAAAAGGAAAGGAAGAAGAAGAAGAGGAGGAGGAGAAGAAAAAAGAAGAAGAGGAAGAATAGGAAGAAGAAGAAAAAGAAAAAAGAGGAAAAAACCCCGACCCGACACGGCACCCCGACTCCGACCCGGCACCCCGACACGACACCCCGACCCCTAGACCCTGACCCCGACACCCCGACCTCGACACCCCGACCCCCACCCCGACCCCGACACCCCGACCCCGACCCGGCACCCCGACCCGACACCCCGACCCCGAGACGGCACCCCGACCCGACACCCCGACCCGACACCCCGACCCGGCACCCCGACCCGACACCCCGACCCGACACCCCGACCAGGCACCCCGACCCGACACCCCGACCCCGAGACCCCGACCCCGAGCCTGACCCGACACCCCGACCCCGACACCGACACGGCACCCCGACCCCGACCCGGCACCCCGACTAGACACCCCGACCCCGAGACGGCACCCCAACCTGAAACCTCGACCCGGCACCCCGACCCGACACCCCGACCCCAAGACCCCGACCCCGAGCCTGACCCGACACCCCGACCCCGACACCGACACGGCACCCCGACCCCGACCCGGCACCCCGACCCGACATCCCGACCCCAAGACCCCGACCCCGAGCCTGACCCGACACCCCGACCCCGAGACCGACACGGCACCCCGACCCCGACCCGGCACCCCGACCCCGAGACCCCGACCCCGACCCCGACCCGACCCCGACACCCCGACCCCGAGCCTGACCCGACACCCCGACCCCGACACCGACACGGCACCCCGACCCCGACCCGGCACCCCGACCCGACACCCCGACCCCGAGACCCCGACCCCGACCCCGACACGGCACCTCGAGATCGACACGACACCCCGACCCCCGACACCTCCCGAAAAGGTGTTCGTTGGCCTTCCAGAAGCCGACGGGGTCATATATTTGTGAATTATTAGTTAGGTCATATATCTTTCGATTTTGTTATGAAAAACATCATATATAATTGTGTTGATCAGGTAGTTTTAAATGTGCAGTTGTTTCATCGCTGCGAGGTTTGGTGTTCGACGACCTCGCCGTGCGTTTGACGAGCTCTGCCCCTTCGTTCGTGGCTGAGCACAAATGACATGTCCTCCTCCCCCATTAATTATTTGATCTATTCCGATGAAACTTGATAGCTAGCTACATACATGTCTTGAATCATCAGTATGCGTAACCAATATGTGTCTCCCATTCGAAAGCGTCATAGTTATAAATATGCATGCATTTGCATATTTATAACCTTTATACTTTCGAATTGTCCAACGCTATCCATGGACAGCCCGATTATGTTTAGGTTGGGTTCGTTTTCCCATATGCCTTGCTCCGGATCCGACGCATAAATTTCGTCAGTGCCTCCCCTGTTGTTCTCCGGGTACACATCCTCTCTGTTTATTGCAGAGACGTGTATCAGGAGAACAGCGGGGAGGTGCTGCCGAAATTTTGCGTAGGATCCGGAGCATAGCATGGGAAAATGAACCCAATCTAAACATACTCGGGTGGGATTAGGACCTATCATTACCTATTAGAGTGTAGGTTGCATGGATGTAATAAAATTGACAAAGTAGATCAACTGATGAATATATACATGGTGAATTATATATATATATATTTGCTGTGTGTCTAGTAGCTCTGAAAGTCAAGATGAGTGATCGTGCGTGGATGTACACCGGTCACACTGGTCAGAACAAATGGAGCACTGAATGGTTCACAAAAACCAAGGGGTTTGTGCGAGCCGCATTTGCAAATGGCCAGAGGAAAACCTGGTGCCCCTGTTTACGGTGCGGCAATTGGGAAAAGAGGACAGAGGCTGAAATGGGCAAACACCTGCAGAAGAGTGGTTTTACGCCCGATTATACGGTGTGGACATTTCATGGTGAGTCTGTCCAACGTGACCGAGCTGAGGTGGATCGTCGTCGCACCGACGAGCATGGTACCGGGATGGAAAACATGGTGCAAGACTTTGATGATGCTCGGGATTCGGACGAGGAGATGGAGGAATCTGCAAAGGCCTTCAATGAAATGTTGGAGTCTTCAAAACGTCCGCTCCATGAGCACACTGAGCTTTGTCAGTTGGATGCCATCTCACAAGTAATGGCTCTGAAGGCTTAGTTCAACTTGGGCAGAGAATGCTATGATGCAATGATGACAGTATTTGGACGCTTTCTACCCAAAGGCCATGTAATGCCTGCAAACCTGTACCACTCGGACAAAATCCTCCGTGCACTGAAGATGCCCTATGATAAGATACATGCCTGTGAGAAAGGATGTGTCTTGTTTAGGCTTGACTATGCGGACTTGAACTATTGTCCCATTTGCAAGTCTTCCAGGTATGTTGTGGTAGACAATGGTATGGGTGAGAAGACACAGACCAAAATCCCCGTTAGTGTTCTTCGGTATATGCCAATCGTACAAAGACTTCAACGTCTTTTCATGGTCGAAGAGACGGCCAGACAGATGACATGGCACAAAACGGGCAAAAGAACCGAACAAGATGCAGATGGGAATCTGATGATTGTACACACATCAGATGGTGTTGCGTGGAAAAAGTTTGATGAATTACATGGTGACAAAGTGGTAGATCCGAGGAATCCTCGAGTCGGCATCAGCACGGATGGGTTCAGTGTGTTTGGTATGACGGCAGCCCAATACAGTTGTTGGCCCGTATTTGTCTTTCCACTCAATCTCCCCCCCGGACAGATTATGCAAAGAAAGAACATTTTCCTGACGTTGATAATTCCAGGGCCCAACTATCCGGGGACGAATGTGTACATGCAACCGCTTAAGGACGAATTGCAAGAAGCCTGGGATAATGGGTTCAAGACATACGATGCCTATAGCAAACGGAACTTCATAATGCGTGTCTGGTACATGTACTCGACGCATGACTTGCCGGCGTATGCGCTATTCGTTGGCTGGTGTGTGCATGGAAGGTTCCCGTGCCCCACATGCAAGGGAGCTCTTGAGTTTCGTTGGCTTCAGGCCGGTCGCAAGTTTTCTTGCTTCGACATGCATAGACAGTTCCTGAATCCTCGCCATAAGTTCAGGAAAGACAAGAAGAACTTCATCAGAGGTAGAGTTGTCAAAAACTCTGCACCACCTGCATTGACAGGCCAACAGACCCTGGATCAGTTAAACGCTCTTGAGCCAGATCCAGAGCGTCCAGGGTACTTCAAGGGGTATAATTCTAAGCACGCCTGGACTCACAAAACATGCTTATGGGATCTGCCTTACTTCAAAGACCTCCTTTGCCCACACAACATCGACGTGATGCACACTGAGAAGAATATCGCCGAGGCACTTTTTGGTACATTGTTCGGCATAGATGGGAAGTCAAAGGATAATACTAAGGCTAGAGTCGATCTGGAGGCGCTATGTGATAGGCCGTTACAAAACATGAAAGAACCGAAAGGAAAGCAGAACTGGACGAAGCCAAAGGCATGGTTCAATCTTGGAAGGCCAGCTATCAGGGAAATTATCTTGTGGGTGAAAATGCAGTTGATGTTCCCCGATGGGTATGCAGCGAATCTACAGAGGGGAGCCAGTCTTGATAAATTGAAGATATTTGGTCTCAAGAGTCATGATTGGCACATATGGATTGAGCGGGTAATGCCGGTGATGTTGCATGGCTTCATCCCTGAGGATGAATGGCCTGGCGTGCTAGAAGAAAAGGAAGAGTTGGCGCCGGAGTTGATCTGCAAGTTAGAGAAGATCTTTCCACCGGGCTTCTTTAATCCAATGCAACATTTGATTTTGCATCTCCCGACCGAGGCAAGATTGGGGGGCCCGTGCAAAATCGTTGGTGCTACCCAACTGAGAGGATGCAGAAGACGCTTCGAAAAATATGTAAAAATAAACGTAGAATTGAAGCATCGATGGCTGAGGCATTCATCACTGAGGAGGCGGCAAACTTCGTGACAGCACACTACGAAGCCAAAAATCGTCATTTGCATAATCCGAAGCCTCGGTACAATGCTGACGACCCTAAAAAGGGTATATCCAACCTCAGCCTATTCAAAGGGAATCTCGCACCAGCCAGTGTTTCAAATCCAGTATCTTTGGATAACGAACAATGGCGGACCATTTCATTGTATATCTTCAACAACCTGATAGAAGTGCGGCCGTACATCGAGTAAGTTCTAGGTACATAGTTTCGCAACTTCTATTTCCTTTGAACTGCTCTTATTCCTGGATATTTCATACAGTCGATACGTCGCCTTATTCTCGTATGGAGCGGTGATCCAAAAGGATTATGTCGAAGAGTATGAGCTTCTCGCAAAGCAAGGAGGCGGCTATCCCGGTTTCAGCTATGGGAGAGTTGAAGCAATTTATGAACTTCTATTCTATGGTGAAAACCCACCGAATGTCATAGTCTTCAAATGTTATTGGTTTCAGCCGAAGGAGACTAGAAGGACTCATGAACATATAGGGCTAGTTGAAATCAACCAAAGCACCCATTTAGATGTTCCTGATGTCTATATTACGGCTCAACAGGCGACCCAAGTATTCTATCTACCGTGGGCCTGCCAAACTAATCCAAATCTGAAAGGTTGGGATGTCGTTTATGAAGTGCCGCCACGTGCTAGACTATCTCCCCCAAAGGAAGAGGATTATGAACCTCACATTAACCCAGACACATATGAAGGAGAATTCTTCCAAGAGACACGTCTTTCCAAAAAGCGTTTCAAGAACCGCTATACTTCACCCCAAAACATTGAAGTAGACAGCGACAGTGAATCCGACATCACCCCAGAGGAGGAACAAGAAGAGCCGGAACAAGAAGAGGTTACTGCTGCGGATGACCTGTCATTGCTTGGCCGATTACGTCAAGGTGGCCTTGCACATGTTGATGCCACTGAACCCTATGAGCCCGTCATTGATTATAGTGATGATGATGATTATGCATTTATTGATGATACTGATCGAGATTATTAATAGTGTCAGGTATTAAATTTTGTAATGTTGTACTTGATGATGATACACTTAAGTGATACACATATTATTATTCATGTCGGTCTTTTTTTTATGTTGTACTAATTTCGTTTACTGTTTGTCATGGCAGGTGTTGGAAGATGGTGGGCGCTGGTCGGGAGCGCGCCAAGGCCCCTTCTTCGTCGGCGCATGGTCTGAGGTCTTCGATTCCAGACGCACCTCTCCGCCGAGCATTGCTGGACAGTATGTCCACACCGCCGGGCCCTTCTTCGTTGACCGCGGTGCCCAGCAGGGGACGAGGTAGGAACAGAGGAGGTGGGGCACGTGGTCGCGGGAGAGGAGGTAGGGTGACTGCTACGGCACCTTCCTCGCCGCCACCCCCAGCTGTTTCACCCGAGCACGTGACTGCTAGGGTGGACTCGTCCGAGGAGGAGGCTACACAGACTCCGGTCCACGAGCCTCCGGTCCACGGGTCTTGGGGCCACGAGCCTCGGGTCGACTGGCCTTCGGCCCACGAGAGTTCGCCCCACGAGACCCCGGAGGAGCACACGTCCGGATGGGGTACCTGGCCGGATCAGCCCGAGGAGCCGAGTGGCCATGCTGATGATGGCGGGGAGCCGAGTGATCTTGAGGAGGAGGGTGGCACCGTCTACCAGCGTGGTGCTACACGGCTCCCGTCCGTGCCGGCGACCCGCGAGCAGAGGTGGTTGATCTTCCCTGATGGGGAGAGGTACGTAAGTGCATTTAATATTTTTGTACCTTCTGCATTCACGTTTCTTCAAATAACTAATGCGTTGGCCTTGTCATGCTGCAGGGGTTGGGACCACCATCATAGTGTCCGCCGGCCCAACTCCGTCCTTGGAGTTCTTTGCCGGCAAAACTTCCCGGGGTTTGTCACGTTGCCTGGTGAGGGTCGGTTTCCAGAGCTTGGGTTGAGCTGGGAGCACTACGTGGCTGCCCCGGCCCCGCCGGATGTCATTATCGACGGTGTCGTGTGCGACACGAGGGCAGACATAGTGATCAGGACGTTCTGGGTAATTTCTCCTTTACACATTTCAAAATCTTCAACTAGCTAGTTATTAATTGTACTAATAAATATTGTCTCATTTGATTGCAGACATTCTGCAGGTGTGAGGAGGGATACGAGGAGGACGCAGCAAATGTTATCCAGAACGTCTGCAAGCGCCTACTCCAGAACTTGCGGCACGAGGCTCGGGTGCAGGCTGTTCGAGACTACTATGCCTTGCGTGGTATCAAGAAGACCAAGCCGGCGTGCCGCGATAAGTTCCTGAGTAAGGAGCAGTACATGAAGGTAATTCTTAAGGCCTTCTACTTAAGTTCCTTCATTTAGTAATTCTTAGCCGTAGCGCTCAAGTTTCTATTTGCTAACTTAGGCGCCTCCGAGATGGTGTGCGGATCGGATGGATTGTTGGGAGGTGTTGGTCGATGAGTGGTGCTCAAAAGAATGGCTAGCCCTCCACAACGAGGCCAAGGACAAACGTGCCCAAATGGAAGGTGTGCCACACCATCAAGGCAGCTCCAACTTATATCAGTTCGGGCGCAACTGGGTATGTGGTTTGCTTCATGATTCATGCAATTCATTCATCATGCTAGCTTGAGCCCTTTAATTTCTAATTTTCATTGTTTCTCTCTTTCAGGCACGCTACAATAAGGCGGATAAGGTGCCAGAGGTGTACGACCTGTATGCCATGGCCCACACTGGCTCTTTCAAGAAAGTCAAGGCTTTCTCTCAGTCTGACCTCGATGATGCAAACAACTTCACCAACATCTCCTCCCACAACAAGCTCGTGAGATATAGAGATGAGGGGAAGGCGCGGAAAGGGGAGGACTTTAACCCGAGCCAGGGTCCCATTGATCCAGAGCTGGTGATGATATCTAGTGGCGGGAGGTCCCATGGCTCCATAGCCATTGGAGATGGACTTATCCGTTGTCCTAGCACTCTCCCGGAGATCAAGGCGCGCTAGTCGAGCTCCGCTCCTGAGATAAGGCCTCGTGAACGGCCAATGCAACTCGCCATCAAGGTTAGTGATACGTACTCAGTTATCTTTCTCCATTACATTGTGTGCGCTTCCATCAATGATTACAAATGGTCATGTGAGTGGTGTTGCAGGCTGCTATACAGACTGAGAGAGATAGAATGGAGAAACTTCTGGCGGAGGCGGCGGAGAGGCAGCGGGACATGGAGGAGAGGACGAGAAAGATGATGGAGGAGGAGAGGGCACAGAATGACATGCAGGCAAGGGCCATGTACGAGCTCCTTGTGGTAAGTTTCTTCTGCAGATTACTTGCTACTCTTAACATTTGAGTCTCATTACTAACTAGTATGACTCTGTTCTAAAATCCAAATGTGCAGTCTGTGTGCGAGAAGTCCGGTCAGCCCACTCCGCCGATGCCAGTGATTGCTCCTGGGAGCACGGTGAGTTTAATTTGAATGGACATTACTTGCTAGTCTTAACATTTGAGTGTCGTAATGCTAACGAGACATTGGAAATGATCTTTGGTGCAGCTTAACTCCAGAAACGCATCGCACGATCCTTCTCCAGGTAGCGGCACTAGCCACCCCGCTCCTACACCTCCCTGATCACGGTAAGTTTCTCTAGTGTTTTGCTTAACAAATGCATAAAGACCTAGACTTAGCTTTATTTCCTCCAATATGCTTACCATAATGACCTAGAGTTAGCTTCTTTTCCTCCAAAATGACTTAATAAGCTTACTGACGTCATAAACCATCCATTTTACCTAAGTTAGCTCTAAAACGATATGTACTTAGCTAACTTATGTCAAAAATTGCATAATTAGCTCATAAACGACCCATTTCACCTAGGTTAACTCATAAACGACCCATTTCGCCTAGGTTAGCTCATAAACGACCCATTTCACCTAGGTTAGCTCATAAACGATCCATTTCACCTAGGTTAGCTCATAAACGATCCATTTCACCTAACTTAGCTCATAAACGACCCATTTCACCTAGGTTAACTCATAAACGACCCATTTCACCGAGGTTAGCTCATAAACGACCCATTTCACCTAGGTTAGCTCATAAACGACCCATTTCACCTAGGTTGGCTCATAAACGATCCATTTCACCTAATTTGGCTCATAAACGATCCATTTCACCTAAGATAGCTCATAAACGATCCATTTCACCTAGGTTAGATAATAAACGATCCATTTCACCTAAGTTAGCTCATAAACGATCCATTTCAACTAATTTAGCTCATAAATGATCCAGTTCACCTAAGTTAGCTAATAAATGGCATATACTTCTTCTTCTAGTCTTCTTCTTCTTCTTCTATTCTTTTTCTTCTAGTCTAATTCTTCTTCTAGTCTTCTTTTTCTAACTTTCTTATTTGTCATTTTGCAGGTTTCGTTCACTTCACGGAAGCCAGCTTTCTATGATGGATTGCTTGTTTTTTCCTTTGATGCACTTCTTGTATTCTGCTCGCTTGCTATGATGAAACTAGATTGCTATGATGAAACTTTGCATATTGTAATATGTATGGATCGATGGAACTATGTGCAACCTACTATGTATGTATGGATATATATGTGCTGGATATTTATTATGTTGGATATATATGTGCTGGCTCCTGTGATATATTTGCTGTGATATATTTCCTTTGATAATTGTTGGATATAAGAAAAACAGAATAAAAAGAGGCAGTGCAGGCTCTTTGCCGTCCGCCGCGGACGGCAAAGACACCTTTGCCATCGGTGGCAGACGAGACAGGGGGCACGTGGCGCCCACCTGTGCTTCCTGAGGGATGGACCATTTGGCAACTTTGCCTACCGTGGCGGACGGCAAAGCTAAGCTGACGGCAAAGACTTTGCCTTTGCCGTCCGCCGTGGCAGACGGCAAAAAACAGCGGGCGCTGACGCATTGTTGACGTCAACTGGCGGACGGGAAAGAGGCGCTCAAATTTGCCGTCCGCTGGCAGACGGCAAAGGCCGCCGTTAGCCACCTAACGGACTAACGCTGGCGAACGTCCAGTATTTTTGCCGTCCTTCCTCTTTGCCGTCCGCCGCTGTAGGCAAAGGATTCTTTGCCGTCCGCCATAAAAAGCAGACGGCAAAGGACCTGTTTACCGTAGCCTACTTTGCCGGAGCCTTTTGCCGTCCGCGGCTGACGGCAAAGGCCTTTGCCGTCCGCCGTTCGAGCCTTTGCCGTCCGCCGTGGCAGACGGCAAAATAGCTGTTTCCTGTAGTGTATTCCGAAATTACAACGCGCGCGAAAACTCCCACCTCCTGTGAAATCCCGACACGCGAAATGCCCGTGGTACCCCTGAACCGAAAGAACTGCCTCAAATCGGTGGGGGTACTTTCGTAACTTACCCCACATTTCGGACAAGCGCGTCTCTAAGCCATGGTTCCCCACTGCCATCCCATCCGCCCACCCATTCGTACACCGAGGCCGCGAAAACCCGCGACGAAACCCCACACCCTGCTCCATCCGCCACCCAGCCGGAGCCTCTTCCCCGACGACGTCGTCCACAACAACACCTCGACATCCCTCATCCACCGTACCGGATGAGGATGCGTCGTCGATCTCATCGTCCCGCCGGTTCAGCCACCCTGTCCTCCACCTCCAAGGAGCTGCCCCGACGTTCCCCTCGACTTTCGCACCACCTCCATTCCCACACCGCCGTCTTCACCTGCACAACCGGAAGAGCATCATCATCACCGTTTCCTCGGATGAAGCTGCGGCCTAATCGGCGCCACCAAAGAGGTTGTACACTAATCGCTGCATTTTCTTCTTGATTCGATCTCACGGTGCTGCCGGCGCTCGGTCCCGAGCCGACACGGCGCGGCTCCATCCACGGCGTCGTCGCCGGCCACTTCCTCCACGGCGTCGCTCCCTCGGCGGGGACATCCACATCAATAGGAGCTGCTGCTGCTTTAGCTCTCGCTCGCGCTGCTGCTCTGCTCTTGCTCTCAGTCCCCTGCCTGGTCTGCTCTTGCTATTGCTCTTGCTCGCGCTGCTGCTCTCGCTCATGCTCTTGCTTGCGATGCTGCTCCGATTTAGCTATACTTCAGTCGACTGAGTCGACTTTTGGGTCAGTCGATTTTCAGGGGGTGGGGGGGCTCGCCGGGGTGAAGGAAGAACCAGCCGCAGCGGGGAGGGGGCTCGCCGGAGAGGTACCCCACTATCTATCTTAGGGTTCAGGATGGGGGCAGTGGTCGCCGGCGGTGGCGGGGCGGTGGCGTGGGGATCGCCGGAGAAAAAGCTCGGCACGGGGGGGCCTAGAGGGATGGCCGGGGCGGCAGACTGGCGGTGGGGAGTGTTTTCGGGGCGGGCGGGGCGGCGGGGGGCTGCTGTTTGGCCGGTGGTGGCTGGCGGCACAGGGGGGTGGAGGTTGAAGATGAACCGCAGGCCCTTGATTTCGTATCCAACGGCTACAAAATCGACTGACCAGAGATGAAAAAGTCAGTCGACTGACGTCTAGCCTCACCTTGCTAGTGCGTTCAGTTTCGACAGCAAAATTCAGTTTCGACAGCAAAATTCAGTTTCGACAGTTAAGTTCAGTTTCGACAGCTAAGTTCAGTTTTGACAGTTAAATTCAGTTTTGACAGTTAAGTTTAGAGATGAGCGGCTGATGTATTTTACATCTAGCACTTTGTGGTTATGTATTTTACGTCATGTATTGGAGATGCTATTAGAATTCCACTCAGGTTAACGTTGTTCGTTGTCTCTCTTGTCCTGCTTCAGCCTCGACATCATACAACTCACCGGAGCTGCTCCAACGACGAAACCCTCCATCACAGCGGAGCAGTACCTCGGGCTCCATCTCCAGACGCCTAAGATCTTCTTCCCCTCCTCCGACAGCCAAGTCAGCCGGAGCATCCTCACCGGCCAACCCAATCACGCTGAGATCGACATGGCTTCGCCCAAGAGGTTGTACTCTTGTTGCATCTCTTTTTTACTCTACATGTTATATATATTGTCCACTGAGCACTCGTAGTAACGGGAAATACGATTATTTTATCCTACTATATGACAAGCAGTGAGGTACCAGGCAACTTAGCTATCCGTGATGGACTCTCTTGAACGCCATCATTATTTATCTCTGCGCGTTTGAGCTATGCATTTGTCGATGGGCCTGGGAGTTGAGCTAGTATGGCAGTGGCCTGGGTCCAAAGTAATAGAAGTAGCACAAAAACATTTTTTTAGTGTAGGATCTTCCTTGCTCAAGCCTGCCTACTAGAATCGCCAGTGCTTGAAAGGAAAAGTGAATGAAAAACATCGGAATTGGAAAGTTTCCTATGGTACTACTTTCCATGAATTTGGTGCAAAGGAATGGAGCAAAGGAAAACTGTAGGATTTGTTCCTTTAGTGTCTCCTTGAAAGAAAAACTGTAGGAATTCTAATTTCCACTTCTCCTCCTTTTCATATTCCTGTTCATCAAGCACAAGACTAAGTGATAGTAGCATAATAGCATTATAACCGTACATTTTCTTGTGGTTTGACTTAATCTCACCTTGCTTTTTTGCATCATGTGATCTTCCAATTGTTGTGAATCAAACACCCAGATTGGCAGAAATCCTGTGTTTTTAAATTCTCTGTTTTGCACGTGCATTCCTATCCTATTCCTGTCTATTTCCTATCCCTGCATTGTTAGAATCCTCAAATTCAAACAAGCCCTTACTCAATTACTTATGTTACAGATATGTGTCAAAGAAAACCTTGTGTGGTTTGTCCTGCTCCTGCGGCACTGTGTTCCACCCCATCTCAGCTACTCCAACGACGGAAGGGTTCACCACAGCAGGGATCCGCTCTCCAGACTGTCTTTCGCCGCCTAAGATCTTCTTCCCCGCCGCCGGTAGGCACGGCAACTGCATTACCATCATCAACTGAGCAGATGACCTTGAGGACTACACGGGTCCGTAAGAGAGGTCGCACTCTTCCGTGTCTGCTTACGTTATGCGTCGCTTAATATGATGACATGCTACATTATCGTCGTGTTCACCTATTAGACTCCGAGTCAGGTCCAAACTAATGCTGAAACTTGAGTTTTTAAATAGTTGTGGGGTACATTGGGGCAGCAATCAGTACCATCTGTCTAGTATCTGGTTAATCTCCGGTGTCTACTATGAGTTTCATGTTGGGTGCAAACAAACATTAAAGGAGCCATTATCTGTATTTTTTAACTAAAGCTAGTATCTGCCTGCTATCATTGGTTTTGGTTGTATCCACAGTTTGCTACCATCACTCTGGATTTGTGCATGCACTCCTTACATAATCTCACTATGTTTTATTCATATGCATGCCAGTTATTGTACACAATGGAACTGATCATGTAGAGCAAAAGAGACGAGCCTTGCGTGGCAATAAAATTTCATGCAGACGTCGTTCCATGGTGGGCGCAAAGGCAGCCCCCCCTCCACCCATTTCGGATCGTAATCAAGAGGAAGATAACTGTTCTGAGGGGGATTTAGAAGGAGAAGACCACTCCTATTTACCCCATGAGGTCTTCGCTCTAACTTGGCATGCTGATGTTGGTAATATCATGCATATGGTGCCTTGCATTGCTTACTATATACATTAAAGATGTCATCTGCTTAGTTTAGACATGCTTTGTGTCAATGCCATCTGTTTAGTTACTTTATCGTATATGTGAATCATGCAGTGCCATCTTGTCTAGCCAGGCATCATATATGTGAATTTTGCAATTCCACCCTGGTTAGCCAGTCATCTTATATGTGAATTATATCATGCCATCATTTTTTTATTACATGTTAAATTTGTCAACAATTTTAGTACATTCAATTACTCTTCCTGTGCATCAGCCATTCGGCACGGTCATGGAAAAATCTGGAGTGGAAACAAGGTCTTCAGAGCAGATAATGCTATCTGACGAAGCGCATGTCTTGCTGGTTACCGATAGCTCCTCAGAGGAGGATTCAGAGACAGATGACCAGTCATATTCCCCCCCGAGGTGCATGCCCTAACTTGGCAGGGTTATGTTGCTCATATCGTGCATATGGTATCTTGCATTGCTATGTCATTTGCTTAGTTTAGACATGCTTTGTGTGAATGCCACCTGTTTAGTGTCTAATTACCATATATGTGAATTATGCAATGCCATCTTGTTGCAAGACATTATATATGTGAATTATGCAATGTTATCTTGTTGCAAGGCATTATGTATGTGAATTATGCAATGCCATGCTGTTTAGGCAAGCGTCATATATGTGAATTATATCATGCTGTCCTTTTTTTTGTATTTCTCATTGCTTTTGTCGACAATGTTTGTATATTCAACTGCTCTTCCTGTGCATCAACCATTTGAATTGGTGACGGAGAAATCTAGAGTGAAAACAAGGTCTTCAGAGCAGACAATGCTACCTGCTGAAGCAGATATCTTGCTGGTTACAGATAGCTCTTCAGAGGAGGATTCAGAGGCAGATGACCAGTCCTATTATCCCCCTGAGGTGTATGCTCAAACTTGGCAGTGTTATATTAATCATATAATGCATATGTTGTATTGCAATCCTTAGTTTTTACATCATATACACAATATTGAATGTCATCTCCTTAGTTGACACATCATATATGCGATTGCACTCTGCTCACTTCCTTAGTATATAAATCATATATTTGAATTATGTCATGCCATGATGTTTATATAGACAAGATGTATCTGAATTATGGCATGCCAACCCATTTTCTAAAGACATAATATAGTTATATCATCTCATCCTGTTTACATAGTCATCATATTTTAAATTATGTCATTCTATCCGTGAATTATATCATGCCATCATGTTTCCATCGACGGCATGTTTGTGATTTATGGCATGCCAACCACTTTAATAGACACATCGTATAGTTATATCATGTCATCCTATTTACATAGTCATCATATTTTGAAGTATGTCATTCTATCCTGTTTAGTTAGCCATCATACATGTGAAATTGTGTCATGCTATCCTGTTTAATTAGCCATCATATATGTGAAATTATGTCC
This sequence comes from Aegilops tauschii subsp. strangulata, assembly GCF_002575655.3. Taxonomy (NCBI): domain Eukaryota; kingdom Viridiplantae; phylum Streptophyta; class Magnoliopsida; order Poales; family Poaceae; genus Aegilops; species Aegilops tauschii. The sequence continues at coordinate 504,399,436 of NC_053037.3, forward strand.
TGCTATTCTGTTTGCTTAGACAACATAAATGTGAATTATTTCATGCCATGTTTTCTTCCCTACTATCCATTGCACCTGTCTATCTTACAATGTCTGTACATTCAATTACTTTTCTTGTTTATCAGCCATTTCAATTGGAGGGAGTGATGGCCGTATCTGTGGGAGTAAAAACACGGTCTTCAGAAAAGATCGTGCTACCTGTCAATGCAGATAGAACCACGGTTGTACTTGCCCAAGAACCAGCCCCACCACACATAACCCACACTCATGCAGATTGTACCCCTACCCAGTTGGACAGAGAACCAGCTACACCCCTTCTAACCGCAACCCCATCAGATAGACACCCAGTTCCCATTGACACAACACCGTCTCCACCACAGAGCACCCAAACACGAGCAGTTAGTAAGGCAACTACAGTGCCCAAATCACGAGGACCACCACTCCGAACCCAAAGTCAACGCTTAAAGCAGAAGAAGAATTGTTCTCAGGTCAGGTTCCGTAGCTATGGTTCATACTACTTTGCTCTTGCATCACTGTATTTACTGATACCAACTAATTTCAAATTTGAAGGATGCAATTGAAACACCAATGGCGCAACAGGTATGTTTTAAACCTGTTTCTTCAACGTCTTTGGTTGTTTGTTGTTGTAACTTTCTCTATGTTGATTTCAGTTTCAATTGAATAAACAGTTATGTTCTCATGCCATGCACATTACAAGTGTTGTTATTGTTGTGTAGTTTCCCACACTTATATTCTGTCTATGCTGCTTTGTCTTAAATAGATATGATTCGAACTGTATCTATCTTGATTTGGCAACATAAACTAGAATGGTATAGACCATACAGTGACCATACTACATAGATATATGTTTGTTTCATGTTGTTATCCTGTCCACCTTACTACTGAACTGGTTCACCAAAATGAGTTTCATATACTACATTGTAAACCTGAGATGTGTTTGTTTGTTTCTCTTTTAGAACGCAGATAAAATATTGGAGAAGAGTACCCTGTTATCCAATGGTAAAGGAAGTAATGTAGATAAGGTTCACGATAGTGAGACATCCCTGTTGGTCTCCAAGAAAGCTGATAAAAACTATATTCAAGACACTGAGACAACCCCAAAGTCCTGTCTTGATGTAGTGTTCGAGTTACTGGCTACCACTGCTGGCACCAGCTCTTCGAACTCGTTGCCTGAATCAGTTCGGCTTCTTGAGTCTCAACTTCAAGTTGAAAGACATCGATCAGATGTTATGCAACAGGAAGCCGAAGGACTGAGGAAGTCCCTGCAGAATTCAGATGCATACTTTCTGGTGCATTAGCTAGCGCTCGAGGACTTAAGCGCCAAACAAGAGAAAGTTAATAAGGTTGGTAAGCATCTTGCCAGCATTATGGGTACCCAGGATATTGTTTCTTGAGTTCTTCTGAAGTGGTTTCAGTTCTGGACTTATTTTGCTGCGGCGTTCATATGCTGCTGTGTTCCCTATATTTGCACTGGTGGCGACCTTTGATGCCCAGTGGATGTAATATGTGTAATAGCCGTGATAGCGTCATGTAAGTTGCTTGCCTATTTATTTCCTTGTTGTCTTGTTTATTTGTTTGCTTGTAGTCAGTGCAGTTCTTTTTCCGCGGTTTGCTAGTGGCTGTAATAACCTATTTTTTAAAACTAGGCCACAATAACCATGGGCTAATATTTACTGTAGTGAGACTGGGCCTCCTACGGGCCGTAGAAATAGTGGGCCTTCTACGGGCCATAGAAACAGTGGGCCTTCTACGGGCCGTAGAAACAATGGGCCTTCTACGGGCCGTATCATCAATGGGCCTTATACGGGCCATATGATCGATTGGCCAAACATGGGCCAAACCGACCGCATTCTGGCCGTAAACGGGCTAGAGTTGGAATCATCCGTTCATGGGCCGACCATAACGGGCCATCGTTAATACGTCGTATTTGATGACGCTATGAAAATGGCCCAACGTATTAACGGACCACAAACAGGCCGACTGTAACCACGGGCTGAATTTGGCCCACAAGCAGAAAATGACAGTAACAGGCCGTAAGTAAACGAATGCTGGAAAATAGCCCAAGAATAAATGGGCTCTGAAAAGGCTGAAAGATAACATGGGCTGGAAATGGCCCAACGGAATAACGGGCCGTTAATGGGTATAAAGTGATACACTGTTCTTTACGGGCCAGTTTCACCACGGGCCGTTAATAGGTGTAAAGTGATACACTGTTCATTACGGGCTAATTTCACCACGGGCCATTAATAGGCCAAGGGTTACATAGGGCCTCATATGGGCCGAAAGACGTCATGGGCCATACATGGGCCAGAAGTGAAAACTGGCTGGAATCATATTGGATGGCCCAGATGACGCTACTGGGCCTAATTCGAATAGGGCGTAACGGGCCTTGGGTTAGCGGGCTGTAAATGGGCTATATGCGAACATGCCGTTAACAGGCTTTCCATGGGCCGGCCCGCCACCTTTTGACCAAGTCAAACGGGCCGGCCTTTTCACAGGAATGGGCCTCTGTTGGGCCGTGCCATGTGTCGACGTATCATAGGCGCCTTCTGTCCAATGAGTGGATGACATCTGTCCCAGCGATGAGCCGACACGTGTTTCCTCCAGCCAATGATGATTTTACACGTGGAAAATCCCCATTGGTCGGGGCTGTTAACGGGTTATCGGATCCAAAACCCAACCCGATAGCTTAACGGCGTTCCATTACGGTGGATGCCACGTGTCGGTCACCCTTGACGAAAGCACTTCTGTGACACGCGATTTATCGTCATGGAAGTGGACACTTCCGTGATGATAATTTTGGTAATGTCATGGAACACTTCTACGACAGCACAGGTATGACTATCTTGATTCTGTCATAAATTTGTCATGGATGTACATGCATGACAAAAAACGCGACCTACTGTGACAAACACGTATCATCACGGAAGTGTATTTTTTTGTAGTGTACATCACGACGGTGGACCGGCCTCTTCTTTGGCGGAAGAGGCCCAGGCTCATTGCGGGGAGTTTTTCCCTTCTCCGCGGCCGAGAATCTTCGGATCGGCGCCATGGAGTCGCTACTAGCAATGGAGCAAGGGAGGAGAAGCGAGCGGAATGGGAAGAGATGGGCGACGGGGGCTCTGCCCCCTCCTCATTTATAGCAGAAGAAGGCCAACCGGCGGTCCCCACAATCATAGGTAATGATGATATTTCTCTGCATGCAGCAGGGACCCGTCAAGTCAGGCAGTTGCCGAGGCAGCGTGGGGAAGCGGAGACGCCCACGTCCAATCAATCGCCACACGTCGACCAAGGCCGCAGGCTGTTGGGGCCCGCGGCGCTCCGCACTTGCCCTTTGGCTTAGCTCGAAGCCAAGCCCAAGCGCACCTTGGGACCGGGGCTAGTGTCGGCGTTCTGGGAATGGGGGTCCCCAGACTTGCCTGCCTGCGGCCCACGGCGCGGCTCCACTCGCGGCCCAGTACGGCCCGTCTTCACCAACAAACATTCAAGACCCTCGCGAGGGGCCAAGCCTCGCGAGGCAGACGACACAAGACCTCCTCGGGAGTGGCCTCACCAGGCTGGCTCGCGAGGGGCAGAGAGATCAAGGCAAGGTGAACCTCGCGAGGTTCCTATGACGTCATCCATGACGACCGAGACCAGGTGGGCACCAGCGCGCACAGCGTCCTCGTTTCCTCTTTGGTGCTAAGGAGGCAAGCGTAGGCGAGGAGTACCGAGGCATCAGGCAATGGTTTCCATATCGGTGCAACGAGACATGGACTAGTAGGACGGCAGGACGGAGGTCACCATGGAGCCCAAGACAGCGTCACCAACAGAGCCTTTGGCAGGCAAAGACCACCTTTAGTCAGGATAGCTTGTACTAGCTGCCCCCTTCATATTGGCCATTGTTGTCTCCCTTCCCTCTCAATATTTGGGGAGAGGACCAGGGCCTCTATAAATAGGACTAGCCACCACAGTAGGAAGGGAACTGAGCCTGAACTAATTCAGATCATCCTCACACTCACCACGCACAAGAACACCTCACCTCAGGAGGCTGTTCTTCCCCTTGTACTGTTCATCCCCGGCCCGAGAGGCAATCCTGTTGGGGAACGTAGTAATTTCCAAAAAATTCTACGCACACGCAAGATCATGGTGATGCATAGCAACGAGAAGGGAGAGTGTTGTCCACGTACCCTCGTAGACCGAAAGCGGAAGCGTTAGCACAACGCGGTTGATGTAGTCGTACGTCTTCACGATCCGACCGATCAAGTACCGAACGCAAGGCACCTCCGAGTTTGGCACACGTTCAGCCCGATGACATCCCTCGAACTCTGGATCCGAGTGTTGAGGGAGTTTTCTGTCAGCACGACGGTGTGGTGACGATGATGATGTTCAACCGATGCAGGGCTTCGCCTAAGCACCACTACAGTATTATCGAGGTGGACTATGGTGGAGGGGGGCACCGCACACGGCTAAAAGATCAAACGATCAATTGTTGTGTCTATGGGGTGCCCCCTGCCCCCGTATATAAAGGAGCAAGGGGGGAGGCGGCCGGCCAAGGAGGAGGGCGCGCCAAGGGGGGAGTCCTACTCGCACCAGGAGTAGGACTCCTCCTTTCCTTGTTGGAGTAGGAGAGAAGGAAAGAGGGGGAGAGGGAGAAGGAAAAGGGGGCTGCACCCCTTGTCCAATTCGGACCAGAGGGGTGGTGCGTGCCTCCTTTCTTTTAGCCTCTCTCCTCTATTCCCGTATGGCCCAATAAGGCCCAATACTTCTCCCTGCGAATTCCAGTAACTCTCCGATACTCCGATAAATACCCGAATCACTCGGAACCTTTTCGAAGTCCGAATATAGTCATCCAATATATCAATCTTTACATCTCGACCATTTCGAGACTCCTCGTCATGTCCCTGATCTCATCCGGGACTCCGAACTCCTTCGGTACATCAAAACACATAAACTCATAATATAACCGTCATCTAACTTTAAGCGTGCGGACCCTACGGGATTGAGAACTATGTCATCGGTATGTTACTTGCCCGAGATTCGATCGTCGGTATCTCAATACCTAGTTTAATCTCGTTACCGGCAAGTCTCTTTACTCGTTCCGTAATACATCATCCCGCAACTAACTCATTAGTTGCTATGCTTGCAAGGCTTTAAGTGATGTGCATTACCAAGTGGGCCCAGAGATACCTCTCCGACAATCGGAGTGACAAATCCTAATCTCGAAATACGCCAACCCAACAAGTACCTTCGGAGACACCTGTAGAGCACCTTTATAATCACCCAGTTACATTGTGATGTTTGGTAGCACACAAAGTGTTCCTCCGGTAAACGGGAGTTGCATAATCTCATAGTCATAGGAACATGTATAAGTCATGAAGAAAGCAATAGCAACATACTAAACGATCGTGTGCTAAGCTAACGGAATGGGTCAAGTCAATCACATCATTCTCCTAATGATGTGATCCCGTTAATCAAATGACAACTCATGTTAATGGCTAGGAAACATAACCATCTTTGATCAACGAGCTAGTCAAGTAGAGGCATACTAGTGACACTCTGTTTGTCTATGTATTCACACAAAGTTATCATGTTTTCGGTTAATACAATTCTAGCATGAATAATAAACATTTATCATGATATAAGGAAATATATAATAACTTTATTATTGCCTCTAGGGCATATTTCCTTGTACTAGAGTCAATAATCTAGTTCACATCGCCATGTGATTTAACATCAATAGTTCACATCTTTATGTGGTTAACACCCATAGTTCACATCGACATGTGACCAACACCCAAAGGGTTTACTAGATTCAGTAATCTAGTTCACATCTCTATGTGATTAACACCCAAAGAGTAGTAAGGTGTGATCATGTTTTGCTTGTGAGATAATTTTAGTCAACGGGTCTGTCACATTCAGATCCGTAAGTATTTTGCAAATTTCTATGTCTACAATGCTCTGTACGGAGCTACTCTAGCTAATAGCTCCCACTTTCAATATGTATCTAGATTTACACTTAGAGTCATCTAGATTAGTGTCAAAACTTGCATCGACGTAACCCTTTACGATGAACCTTTTGTCACTTCCATAATCGAGAAACATATCCTTATTCCACTAAGGATAATTTTGACCGCTGTCCAGTGAACTACTCCTAGATCACTATTGTACTCCCTTGCCAAAATCAGTGTAGGGCATACAATAGATCTGGTACACAGCATGGCATACTTTGTAGAACCTATGGCCAAGGCATAGGGAATGACTTTCATTCTCTTTCTATCTTCTGCCGTGGTCGGGCTTTGAGTCTTACTCAATTTCACACCTTGTAACACAGGCAAGAACTCTTTCTTTGACTGTTCCATTTTGAACTACTTCAAAATCTTGTCAAGGTATGTACTCATTGAAAAAAGTTATCAAGCATCTTGATCTATCTCTATAGATCTTGATGCTCAATATGTAAGCAGCTTCACCAAGGTATTTCTTTGAAAAACTCCTTTCAAACACTCCTTTATGCTTTGCAGAATAATTCTACATTATTTCCGATCAACAATATGTAATTCACATATACTTATTAGAAATGTTGTAGTGCTCCCACTCACCTTCTTGTAACTACAGGCTTCACCGCAAGTCTGTATAAAACTATATGCTTCGATCAACTTATCAAAGCGTATATTCCAACTCCGAGATGCTTGCACCAGTCCATAGATGGATCGCTGGAGCTTGCATATTTTGTTAGCACCTTTAGGATTGACAAAACCTTTTGGTTGCATCATATACAACTCTTCTTTAAGAAATCCATTAAGGAATGTAGTTTCGACATCCATTTGCCAGATTTCATAAAATGTGGCAATTTTCTAACATGATTCGGACAGACTTAAGCATCGCTACGAGTGAGAAACTTTCATCGTGGTCAACACCTTGAACTTGTCGAAAACCTTTTTGCGACAATTCTAGCTTTGTAGATAGTAACACTACTATCAGCGTCCGTCTTCCTCTTGAAGATCCATTTATTTTCTATGGCTTGCCGATCACCGGGCAAGTCAACCAAAGTCCACACTTTGTTCTCATACATGGATCCCATCTCAGATTTCATGGCCTCAAGCCTTTTCGCGGAATCTGGGCTCATCATCGCTTCCTCATAGTTCGTAGGTTCGTCATGGTCAAGTAACATGACCTCCAGAACAGGATTACCGTACCACTCTGGTGTTGATCTCACTCTGGTTTACCTACGAGGTTCGGTAGTAACTTGATCTGAAGTTCCATGATCATCATCATTAACTTCCTCACTAATTGGTATAGGCGTCGCAGAAACTGGTTTCTGCGATGAACTACTTTCCAATAAGGGAGCAGGTACAATTACCTCATCAAGTTCTACTTTCCTCCCACTCACTTCTTTTGAGAGAAACTCCTTCTCCAGAAAAATTCCGAATTTAGCAACAAAAGTCTTGCCTTCGGATCTGTGATAGAAGGTGTACCCAACAGTCTCCTTTGGGTATCCTATGAAGACACATTTCTCCGATTTGGGTTCGAGCTTATCAGGATGAAACTTTTTCACATAAGCATCGCAACCCCAAACTTTAAGAAACGACAACTTTGGTTTCTTGCCAAACCACAGTTCATATTGTGTCATCTCAACGGACATAGACGGTGCCCTTTTTAACGTGGATGCAGCTGTCTTTAATGCATAACCCCAAAACGATAGTGGTAAATCGGTAAGAGACATCATAGATTGCACCACATCTAATAAAGTACGGTTATGACGCTCGGACACACCATTATGCTGTGGTGTTCCAGGTGGCGTGAGCAGTGAAACTATTTCATATTGTTTTAACTGAAGACCAAACTCGTAACTCAAATATTCTTCTCCACGATCAGATCGTAGAAACTTTATTTTCTTGTTACGATGATTTTCCACTCCACTCTGATATTATATGAACTTTTCAAATGTTTCAGACTTCTGTTTCATTAAGTAGATATACCCATATCTGCTCAAATCATCTGTGAACGTCAGAAAATAATGATACCCGCTACGAGCCTCAATATTCATCGGACCACATACATTAGTATGTATGATTTCCAATAAGTCAGTTGCTTGCTCCATTGTTCCGGAGAACGGAGTCTTAGTCATCTTGCCCATAAGGCATGGTTCGCAAGCATGAAGTGATTCATAATCAAGTGATTCCAAAAGCCCATCAGCATGGAGTTTCTTCATGCGCTTTACACCAATATGACCTAAACGGCAGTGCCAGAAATAAGTTGCACTATCATTATTAACTTTGCATATTTTGGCTTCAATATTATGAATATGTGTATCACTACGATCGAGATCCAACAAACCATTTTCATTGGGTCTATGACCATTGAAGGTTCTATTCATGTAAACAGAACAACAATTATTCTCTGACTTTAAATGAATAAACGTATTGCAATAAACATGATCAAAGCATATTCATGCTCAACGCAAACACCAAATAACACTTATTTAGGTTCAACACTAATCCCGAAAGTATAGGGAGTGTGCAATGATGATCATATCAATCTTGGAACCACTTCCAATACACATCATCACTTCATCCTTAACTAGTTTCTATTCATTATGCAACTCCCGTTTCGAGTTACTACTCTTTAGCAACTGAACCAGTATCAAATACCGAGGGGTTGCTATAAAATACATATCAATAATCTGTATATCAAATATACCTTTGTTCACTTTGCCATCCTTCTTATCCACCAAATACTTGGGGCAGTTCCGCTTCGAGTGACCAGTCCCTTTGCAGTAGAAGCACTTAGTCTCAGGCTTAGGTCTAGACTTGGGCTTCTTCACTTGAGCAGCAACTTTCTTGCCGTTCTTCTTGAAGTTCCCCTTCTACCCCTTTGCCCTTTTCTTGAAACTAGTGGTCTTGTTAACCATCAACACTTGATGCTCTTTCTTGATTTCTACCTTCGTCAATTTCAGCATCGCGAAGAGCTCGGGAATTACTTTCGTCATCCCTTGCATACTATAGTTCATCACGAAGTTCTACAAACTTGGTGATGGTGACTAGAGAATTCTGTCAATCACTATTTTATCTGGAAGATTAACTCCCACTTGATTCAAGCGATTGTAGTACCCAGACAATCTGAGCACATGCTCACTGCTTGAGCTATTCTCCTCCATCTTTTATCTATAGAACTTGTTGGAGACTTCATATCTCTCAACTCGGGTATTTGCTTAAAATATTAACTTCAACTCCTGGAACATCTCATATGGTCCATGACGTTCAAAACGTCTTTGAAGTCCCGATTCTAAGGCGTTAAGCATGGTGCACTAAACTATCAAGTAGTCATCATATTGAGCTAGCCAAACGTTCATAACGTCTGCATCTGCTCCTGCAATAGTTCTGTCACCTAGCGGTGCATCAAGGACATAATTCTTCTGTGCAGCAATGAGGATAATCCTCAGATGACGGATCCAATCCGCATCATTGCTACTAACATCTTTCAACATAATTTTTCTCTAGGAACATATCAAAATAAACATAGGGAAGCAACAACGCGAGCTATTGATCTACAACATAATTCACAAAATACTATCAGGACTAAGTTCATGATAAATTTAAGTTCAATTAATCATATTACTTAAGAACTCCCACTTAGATAGACATCCCTCTAATCCTCTAAGTGAACACGTGATCCATATCAACTAAACCATGTCCGATCATCACGTGAGATGGAGTAGTTTCAACGGTGAACATCACTATGTTGATCATATCTACTATATGATTCACGCTCGACCTTTCGGTCTCCGTATTCCGAGGCCATATCTGTTATATGCTAGGCTCGTCAAGCTTAACCTGAGTATTCCGCGTGTGCAACTGTTTTGCACCCGTTGTATTTGAACGTAGAGCCTATCACACCCGATCATCACGTGGTGTCTCAGCACGAAGAACTTTCGCAATGGTGCATACTCAGGGAGAACACTTATACTTTGATAATTTAGTGAGGGATCATCTTATAATGCTACCGTCAACCAAAGCAAGATAAGATGCATAAAAGATAAACATCACATGCAATCAATATAAGTGATATGACATGGTGATCATTATCTTGTGCTTGTGATCTCCATCTCCGAAGCACCATCATGATCACCATCGTCACCGGCGCGACACCTTGATCTCCATCGTAGGATCGTTGTCGTCTCACCAATCTTATGCTTCTACGACTACCGCTACCGCTTAGTGATAAAGTAAAGCATTACAGGCGATTGCATTGCATACAATAAAGTGACAACCATATGGCTCCTACCAGTTGCCGATAACTCGGTTACAAAACATGATCATCTCATACAATAAAATTTAGCATCATGTCTTGAACATATCACATCACAACATGCCCTGCAAAAACAAGTTAGACGTCCTCTACTTTGTTGTTGCAAGTTTTACGTGGCTGCTACTGGGCTTAGCAAGAACCGTTCTTACCTACGCATCAAAACCACAATGATAGTTTGTCAAGTTGGTGCTGTTTTAACCTTCGCAAGGACCGGGCGTAGCCACACTCGGTTCAACTAAAGTTGGAGAAATTGACACCCGCCAGCACCCTGTTTGCAAAGCACGTCGGTAGAACCAGTCTCGCGTAAGCGTACGCGTAATGTCGGTCCGGGCCGCTTCATCCAACAATACCGCCGAACCAAAGTATGACATGCTGGTAAGCAGTATGACTTGTATCGCCCACAACTCACTTGTGTTCTACTCGTGCATATAACAGCAACGCATAAAACCAGGCTCGGATGCCACTATTGGGGAACGTAGTAATTTCAAAAAAATTCTACGCACACGCAAGATCATGGTGATGCATAGCAACGAGAAGGGAGAGTGTTGTCCACGTACCCTCGTACACCGAAAGCGGAAGCGTTAGCACAACGTGGTTGATGTAGTCGTACGTCTTCACGATCCGACCGATCAAGTACCGAACGCAAGGCACCTCCGAGTTCGGCACACGTTCAGCCCGATGACGTCCCTCGAACTCCGATCCAGCCGAGTGTTGAGGGAGAGTTTTGTCAGCACGACCGCGTGGTGACGATGATGATGTTCTACCGATGCAGGGCTTCGCCTAAGCATCGCTACAGTATTATCGAGGTGGACTATGGTGGAGGGGGGCACCGCACACGGCTAAAAGATCAAACGATCAATTGTTGTGTCTATGGGGTGCCCCCCTGCCCCCGTATATAAACGAGCAAGGGGGGAGGCGGCCGGCCAAGGAGGAGGGCGCGCCAAGGGGGGAGTCCTACTCCCACCGGGAGTAGGACTCCTCCTTTCCTTGTTGGAGTAGGATAGAAGGAAAGAGGGGGAGAGGGAGAAGGAAAAGGGGGCTGCACCCCTTGTCCAACTCGGGGGTGCGTGCCTCCTTCCTTTTGGCCTCTCTCCTCTATTCCCGTATGGCCCAATAAGGCCCAATACTTCTCCCCGGCGAATTCCCGTAACTCTCCGGTACTCCGATAAATACCCGAATCACTCGGAACCTTTCCAAAGTCCGAATATAGTTGTCCAATATATCGATCTTTACGTCTCGACCATTTCGAGACTCCTTATCATGTCCCTGATCTCATCCGGGACTCCGAACTCCTTCGGTACATCAAAACACCTAAACTCATAATATAACCGTCATCTAACTTTAAGCGTGCGGACCCTACGGGTTCGAGAACTATGTAGACATGACCGAGACACGTCTCCGGTCAATAACCAATAGCGGAACCTGGATGCTCATATTTGCTCCCACATATTCTACGAAGATCTTTATCGGTCAAACCGCATAACAACATACATTGTTCCCTTTGTCATCGGTATGTTACTTGCCCGAGATTCGATCGTCGGTATCTCAATACCTATTTTAATCTCATTACCGGCAAGTCTCTTTACTCATTTCGTAATACATCATCCCGCAAATAACTCATTAGTTGCTACGCTTGCAAGGCTTTAAGTGATGTGCATTACCAAGTGGGCCCAGAGATACCTCTCCGACAATCTGAGTGACAAATCCTAATCTCGAAATACGCCAACCCAACAAGTACCTTCGGAGACACCTGTAGAGCACCTTTATAATCACGCAGTTACGTTGTGACGTTTGGTAGCACACAAAGTGTTCCTCCGGTAAACGGGAGTTGCATAATCTCATAGTCATAGGAACATGTATAAGTCATGAAGAAAGCAATAGCAACATACTAAACGATCGTGTGCTAAGCTAACGGAATGGGTCAAGTCAATTACATCATTCTCCTAATGATGTGATCCCGTTAATCAAATGACAACTCATGTCAATGGCTAGGAAACATAACCATCTTTGATCAACGAGCTAGTCAAGTAGAGGCATACTAGTGACACTCTGTTTGTCTATGTATTCACCCATGTATCATGTTTCTGGTTAATACAATTCTAGCATGAATAATAAACATTTATCATGATATAAGGAAATAAATAATAACTTTATTATTGCATCTAGGGCATATTTCCTACAAATCCACCACACCACACTGGAGTAGGGTATTACACCACAACGGTGGCCTGAACCAGTATAAATCTCGTGTCTCTTGTGTTGCGAGTTCGTCGAGCTAGGCTTTGAGATCGCGGCGAGGCTGAGGGCGTGATTAGGTAGAGGGAAATCTTCATGCGCACCCTAGTGTTCGAACCTTAAGGGTTTTGGCGGAATCCGACAAAGTTGCTATCTATGATAATTATGGTGATGACATGAATGCTATAAAGAATAGTGATAACCATGAAACTTGTCATCATGATTTTAATTTTCACTCTCATGATAGTTATTTTTTGAGTTTACTCCCACTACTATTGATGAGAAGAAATTTGCATATGTGGGGAGTAATAAAATTTCTATGCTATTGGATCATGAAAAGAGTACTTTATGTGATAGCTATTTTGTTGAATTCATTCATAATGCCACTTAAAATTATTATGAGGGAGGAACATATGCTTGTAGGAGTTGCAATAATATCAAGTTTCCCCTTGATGTCTACTACGCAACATTATTTTGTAGACTCGTGTTGGGCCTCCAAACGTAGAGTTTTGTAGGACAGTAGCAATTTTCCCTCAAGTGGATGACCTAAGGTTTATCAATCCATGGGAGGTGTAGGATGAAGATGGTCTCTCTCAAACAACCCTGCAACCAAATACAAGAAATCTCTTGTGTCCCCAACACACCCAATACAATGGCAAATTGTATTGGTGCACTAGTTCGGCGAAGAGATGGTGATAAATGTGTAATATGGATGGTAGAAATATATTTTTATAATCTGAATAAATAAAAACAGCAAGGTAGAAAAAAGTAAACGGGCACAAATATGGTATTGCAATGCTTGAAAATGAGGCCTAGGGTCCGTACTTTCGATAGTGCAACCTCTCAACAGTGCTAACATAATTGGATCATACAACCGTCCCTCAACGTGCAACAAAGAATCACTCCAAAGTTCATATCTAGCAGAGAACATAAGAATAAATTGTTTGTAGGGTACGAAACCACCTCAAAGCTATTCTTTCCGTTCGATCTATTCAAGAGTCGATACTAAAATAACACAAAGCTATTCTTTTCGTTCGCTCTATCCTAGAGTTCGTACTAAAATAACACCGAAGCAAATTCATATTCATAATATTCAATCCAACACAAAGAACTTCAAAGAGTGCCCCAAGATTTCTACCGGAGAAACAAAGACAAGAACATGCATCAACCCCTATGCATAGATTACCCCAATGTCACCTCGGGAATCCGCGAGTTGAGTGCCAAAACATATATCAAGTGAATCAATACGATACCCCATTGTCACCACGAGTATTCAATTGCAAGACATATATCAAGTGTTCTCAAATCCATAAAAGTATTCAATCCGATAACAACGAAATCTCAAAGGAAAAAACTCAATTCATCACAACAAGATAGAGAGTGGAAAACACCATATGATCCCACTATATTAACAAAGCCCGCGATACATCAAGATCGTGGTATCTCAAGAACACGAGAGAGAGAGAGAGAGATTAAACACATAGCTACTGGTACAAACCCTCAGCCCCGAGGGTGGACTACTCCCTCCTCATCGTGGTGGCCGCCGGGATGATGAAGATGGCTACCGGAGATGATTCCCCCTCCGGCAAAGTGCCAGAACAGGGTCTAGATAGGTTTTCGGTGGATACAAAGCCTTGCGATGGCGGAACTTCTGATCTAGGTTAACCCTTGATGGTTTCTCTATTTATAAGATTTTTGGCGTTGATTTCACGCTAAGATGGGCCTCGACGTGAGCACCACCCACCGGGGCAAGCCAGGCCCACCAGGTGCACCCTGGTGGGTTGTGCCCTCCTGGTGGATCTTCTGGCCCTCCCACAAAGCTTCGGGTGTCTCTTTTGTTCCAAAAAAAATCATCAAAAAGTTTCAGCTCATTTGAAGAACTTTCATTTCAGCACAAAAAACAACACCAAAATAGTTCTGCTGAAAACAACGTCAGTCCGGGTTAGTTCCATGCAAATCATACCAAAACCATATAAAATTGTTGTAAACATGGCATGAATACTTCATAAATTATAGATACGTTGGAGACGTATCAGCATCCCCAAGCTTAATTCCTACTCGTCCTCGAGTAGGTAAATGATAAAAGAAATAATTTATGAAGTGTGAATGCTAGCAAAGTGCATAAGTATGATCAAGGATAATTTCAATCACTTTTCCTAGCATCATAATAGCAAATCTTTCTCATAAAACTTATCATGATAAAGTAGCAATTGAAAATGGAATATTTGTTGTGGAAAGCTACCTATCATATTCAGCACATATTCTTTTCTTTTGAGCATGGTCATTTGGACTTTTATATGGTTCAGAGCAATATTCTAGTTTTGACATGAGGACTTTAATACTCAAGCATACCAATAAGCAACCATGTCTTTCAAAATATCAACGCTAAAATAAGTTATCCCTAGCCCATCATGCTCAATCATTGATCCACTCATGAAACACACTTGCATATTAACTACACCCAATGCTCAAGTACAATCATAGTGCCCCCTAGTTGGTGCTTTATAAGAGAAGATGGAGACTCAAATTAAAAATAAAAAGTGCATAAAGTAAAAGAAAGGCCCTTCGTGGAGGGAAGTAGGGATTTGTAGAGGTGCCAGAGCTCAAAGCAAAAATTGAGAGATAAAAACATTTTAAGAGGCATACTTTTCCCACCAACGAAAACGACTTAGACCTCCCAACACTTTCCATGCAAAATATATCATAGGCGGTTCCCAAACATAAAATAAAGTTTATTCCTTTTTCTACCATACTTTCACTTTCCATGGCTATCCGTATCCATGGGTGCCCTCCATACCAACACTTTCGAAGGAATTTATGATTTGACAAAATAAAGTAAATTCATTTTTCATTTTGGGATTGGGCATCCCTAATACCTTTGCCTTACTCTCGTGCAAGGACAAGTGAATAAACACGCAACATGAGAATAACACATCTAGCATGGAAAATATTGGTTATCCCACACCGCCTCACGAGCGGTACGAGCACACAAAAGAGAAATTTATTATGAAAATTAGAGATGGCACATACAAATTTCCTTAGAACGGCAAAAGTGATAGAGGAAAAGGTGTCCCGTCTTTCGATGAGATGGCGGCTATCGTTTTGGAGGAAGTCGACTTTGACGATCTCACTATGAACGTGCGAGGACGTTGCGCCTTAGCAATCGCTAAACCAACTCCGAGAGGTTATTGACCACGCCGGAGCACGATCAACCTGACCACGAAGGTCTGTTTCCTGCAGGCAAACGAAGAACAAGCAAGAAACTAAGATTGCAATCTGGATATTGCGAATACAAGAGGAAAGCTTTATTGATCAAGGTGGGGTTCTGTGATGCCTTTGTCTCGTCGTTGAACATAAACGAAGTACGCGAAGTTGCAGCTATGGCGAACTTTAATCTAAACAAAACACAAAGTATAAACGGTGCCCTAAGGGCTGTATATATGGAGGAAGAGGGGGGGAATTTCGTGGCCCTTTGGGAAGGGGTCCGAAACCAACCCTATCTCTTGTTTCCCCACACATACGGACTCTAAAAACAGCCTATACTTATGTATTTCGAAATTACATGGGCCTGGCCCAATAATAAGGTGACGTAGCACCTAGAATAGCCTCCGGACGAAATTTATGAAGTGGCATCTTGTATATTACGTCCAAGGCTTCATGCACTCATTATGGTGGCTTCAAAGTCCTGAAATCATCACTTGTAACTCCGTTCTTGTTCCCCTTGCGCAATCCATCCTCTCCATGCTTGGTCTTGCTCCAGTGTTCATCCCTCTTATCCATGACAGGCCCTTCATTTGTAAGCAAAACAAATGTATCCAATTTAGGCAGCATCATATTCTCATGAACATTAGAATCATTAACAAGAAATGAAAGTACTTGAAAATTTAATTGGCGTGCGCGACCTCTAGTAATTGGTCTAGTATATGTAGCAGTAGGGGTTGTGGGTGTAACAATGGTATTGATGTCCTCATAAAAAAGAATACCGCATATAGGTAGGTATAGTGGACTCATGTGGCAAAATTGGTTTAAAGGATTTTGGATGCACAAGTAGTGATCATACCTGGTGCAAAATGAAGGCTAGCAAAAGATTGAGAAGCGACCAACCAAGAAACCAATAATCTCATAAGCGAGCATTGAGCATACACTGGTGCGCGTCGGTGCTATACAAACGGTTTTTAACCCCTTTCCACGACGACATTTGGAACTGTCGCTAAGTGAGTGTGGGCGATAGGGGGGTCCTTCCCACACGACCCAGAAATCGTCGGGGATAGGCCCTCCTGGGACACAGGCTGGGGCCGTGTGCGATTAGGCGAGGCATCAAAACCCAATCATTTCCGCAGGTATGTACATCCCACACGGTAATCCGAGAAAAACATTTTCGAAGGTATGTACATCCCACATGGTGAATCCCAGAAAATCATTTCCGTAGGTATGTACATCCCACACGGTCAATCCAAGGAATACGTTTCTGTTATTATGTCACTACTAGGAAAAGGGCTATAAATGGAATGGCCACTAATGGCGCACCAGACATGTGGTGCGCCATTGCTATGTAGCAGTGGCGCACCATGTGCTGGTGCGCCATTAGTGTGAAATACACTAATGGCGCACCAGACACACGGTGCGCCATTAGTAACAATTTTTTTTATTTTGCCAGACATACTAATGGCGCACCAGGACATAGTATTTTTTTTATTTTTTACTTTTTTGCAAAACTACTAATGGCGCACCTGGGGCAGTTGGTTGATACGTGGGACGCCGCAGAGAAAGAATATTTCCCTATGAGAGCCGCACTGCTCACGACGGTGCACGACTATCTCGGTTTCGGATATCTCGCGGGGCAGGTGGTTTCGGAGAGAAAGAATATTTCCCTCCCCCGCTCGACCGGCCGCCGCCGCCGACCCCCGGCCCGCACCCTCCCCCACTCCACCGTCGCCGACGAACCACCGCACCCTCCCCCGCTCCACCGGCCGTCGCCGACGACCCCCCGCACCCTCTCCCCCGCACCCTCCCCGGCCCGCTCCACCGTCACAAATGAATGCAACTAAATTTACAAAAAAAATCAAATTTGATTATATTTTCAAATAACAAATTTGATGATATTTTTTAAAAAATCATTACTGTTTTTATAAAAAATATTACTGTTATGATTTAAACAACTTTGAACATATTTAAACACAAATAAATATCAAACAACATTTTAAATGCATAAAAAGAAAAATTGGGGAGCCTGGGAATCGAACCCAGGACCTCCTAGTGTATGTGCTGCGTGCTGACCAGTCGGGCTAGTGGGCGTGTTCTGATGGAGATAGGGTTAGGTGGAATATAACCTGACCAGTCGGGCTAGTAAGTAAAACAAAATTCTAATGGCGCACCAGGGGGAGGTGCGCCATTAGAATCGACGTACTTATGGCGCACCAGGGGGAGGTGCGCCATTAGAATCGACGTACTTGTTCCCCTCGCACTGTGGCCTCCCTCCCTCGCCAGATCCCCCACTCGACCCCAACCGTACGCCGCCACCCCCTTCCTCCGCCCCCTCCGTCCGCCGCGCCTGCACGTCGTCCGCCGCTGTGGTCTTGCGCAGCATCGACGCCGCCGCCCCGACCCCCGCCGGACTCCACCCCCGCCGCCCCCACCACTGCAGCTCCCTTGCGCCGCCGCCCCCGCGCCCGCCGCTCCTTCGCCGCCCCGCCCCAGCACGTACGTCCCCTCCCTCCCTTCCCCCATCCCCCTAGCTTCTCCTCCTCCTCCTCTCACCACTCGTGCCTTCTTCTGCTCGGAAGGTCAAGAAGGCGGCCAAGGACGCTGACGACATCACGGGCCCCTTCCTCCGGATCGCCGCCCGCAGCCTCCTCGACGCCGGCGTCCTCTAGGTGAGTCCTCCTCTCTCCTACCCTCCTTCCCCCTAGGTTTCTCTCCCCGCCGACGTCCTCTAGGTGATTCGAGGTGATGCCCCTCACCCCCAACATGCTGTACTGAATTTCTAGGAAAATATGTGATGATGCAGTGTGTGTCAGGTTCAAAACGGAAAGAGAAAAGAACAGGGTTTTTTCAAGTACATGATAGTATTAGTTTTTATCTCAGTCCTTGTGGTGATGTTTTTGTGTTTGGGGTTAAACATATGGGGTACAAGTACAATGTGGCATCAACAATTTGCAAGGGGCACCAGAGACTCATCATTTGCCAAGAACAAATGTCAGTCATTTGCTTGGCATCATGTAAGAAAATGGCCATAATGTGCCCTGATAATGATGTATTTTGTCATAAAAATATATAGTGGGCTGCCATGATAATGACATGGTCCTCGTTAGTTACATGTATAGGCTTAATTGAGCTGTGGAGTTCTTGTTACCTTGTCTGTCTGTCCTCGTTAGTTACATGTATCTCTCTGTTTGTGTTTCTGCGTAATATGTTCGATCGCGGTTGGAGAAAAATTGAGGCGTTTGTTGGCTCCAAGACAGTGATACAGGTATATACATGTGCTCTGCTTACTTGTTTGGTTTGCAATAGTTATCATCTGACAAAGTATGCTTAGTTGTTTGGTTTGCAACCCATATGTTGTAGTTGATAATACATTTTCCAGATTTGCTTGGTTGCAATCTTTTATCTGAACGTGGTCATTATAAGTTTATAGCTTTCCCACTGTCAGGCTTGTTCCAATAAGTAGATGCACTTGCTCCTTTATTACATATTTGTGAAATAGTTATCATCAAGTCTACTTCCATGTTGCTGCTAGTAGTAACCTGACAGCACAGCCATACTTAGACCTTCAGAAGGTCAATCTTCAGTTTACTTGACTTTTGAGCCTGCTAGTAGTAACTTGGCAGCCATTCAAGGATGTCTTGGTTGTTCATGAGGCCATCCAATTGTTGTTATGTGATGACCTGATTTCTTGTCTTCCAATGGCATTTGACATTGTGATGACCAACTCATTGATTTGTCATACCCATACTAAACAAAGGTTAGGTTTAGAGATAGTGCTGCATTGTTGAGTTTTACTCCTTTTGATGTAGTAAATTTATTGATTGGTGTTTATCTTACCCTGTTCCATTGAGTAGTAAATCATTATTGGCTTGTATAGATGTCAGCATGCTCCCTTTCTACTCATTTTGGAGAACCTGTTCTTCACGTCTAAGAGTTGTTGTATTGACATGGCACATTTGCAATGGAGTTTTATATATCTTTAGCCACTGTTCATTAACAGCAAGTCAACAACAACATCAGTAAAATTCAGTTAACAACAACATCAGTAAAATTCATTTAATTAACTGAAGAAGAGAAGAGAGAAAGTAGCCAGGGGTAGATGAAGAGAGAATATCATGAAGGAACAGTTTAGTTTTAATTAATGGAAAAGTTGCATTTACTTGTAATTAAAGGAACAATTTCAGTTAATTATAAATATTCAATAGCAGTAGTAGTAGCAGTAGATGCCAACTCTTGATATGCATGCATGCATTCTTTGCTTGTTTATATTCATTCTTGTAAACTGAACATGCTCATCTATCTATATATGCATTGTATTTTTTTTCCTTTGGAAAGTAAAGTTTATTTCCTGGCTGGCTGGCATGATGGCTCATGACTTGTGACAATCTAAGGAAAAGGGGGATGGCAAAACCCCTGATGTGTGTTCATTGCAAAGAGATACAAACTGTATATCATTTATTTTTTGAATGTATTGTAGCTAGTAAAATCTGTGAAGATGTTGAAATGCTTTTCTAGGTGCCAATCGTTAACTTTGAATCTATTGCTAAGTTGTGGCTTTGCAATAAAAGATACATTCACTTGAATGCAGTGTGCTTTTTTCTTTTCCAAAGGAAAAGAAAATGTGGTGTATAACAAATGTATTATTTGGTGGAAATTGAGATATCATATTAATCATTGACAAATTGGCTTTGAACAAATAATCTTAAATCCATGCATACCTACACAATTCATCTATTTGCAATGTGATGTTGTAAGGGTACTAATTGGTCTCTTCTGCTGCTTATCAGAGATGGGGGGAAGCAGCCACCGCCGCTCTGCCTCACCGGAGTACGAGTTGGATGCTTTCGAGTTCTTCAGTGTCATACTTGGGACTTCAGTATCAGCCACGAGGCAGGTATATAAAACGAGAAATCTCTTCTTCACCCATCTCATTATGATAACTCTGTTGTTTGCTACATCACTCCTTGTCCCAAATTGCAGAGGCTGCCTGACACTTTTATGAACATGCTGGGTGAAGATCCGCCACATAATGTGAAGCTCCGACAGGCCGGCGGCGGGGTTCGCAGGCTGTGGGACGTGGAGTTGGTGATCGAGGAGGGCCACATGTACCTGTGCCGTGGCTGGGAGAAGTTCTACAGTGCCTACGACCTGCGGACCGGGTACTTTCTTCTCTTCAGGTACGACGATGACGCCACAATGCTCATCGTGAACGTTTTCAACACGACTATGTGTCGCATGCGCTACGCTGACGACGAAGATGCTAGTGCGTTCTGCCTCTTCTTATTCCTCTACATTTGGCTTTGTCTCACATCGATTGTTAACGGCCATTGTTGCATTTGGACAGGCAATGGGAGCAGCAGCAGCGACACTGGCTACAGCCAAAGCAGCAGCGATTCTGGCTTTAGCGAAAGCAGCAGCGATTCTAGCAGCAGCAAAGACAGCAAGAAGGATGATCCGGACTGGAGTGGGGGAGAAGAGGAGCAGAGTGGGCATGAGGAGCTGCAGGATGACGATGGGCATCAGGCTGAGGATGACCTAGCGCTGGTGGTGGCTGACCAAGGGCAAGAGATGGTGGTGGCTGACCATGGGCAAGAGATGGTGGTGGCTGACCATGGGCAAGAGATGGTGGTGGCTGAGGATGACCTAGCGATGGTCGTGCCCGTCCTGCCTGAAGGTGGCCTCGCGATGGTGGTGGTGCCTGACAATGACCACGCACCGGTGGTGGCGCCGGCGATCCCACAACTGGGCGATATGACCACGCCAATTGTGGTAGAAGACTACATCCCACAGCTACCTCCACCGCCTCGCCGCTCTTGGCGCATCAGGCTGAGGAAGGAGAAGGAGAAGAACAATGAGAACTGAACTATGTGAAACTTTTGTAATATGGTGTTGGATGGATAATGGTGTTGGATGAACAATGTGAAACTTTTGTAATATGTAACGATGGAACTATGTGTTGGCTATGTATGTATATATGATGAAACTTGTGTGTTGGATATGATTGTTATATGGATGCTTGTTGTATATATATGTGTTGGATATCTCATATGTGAAATAGTGACCTGAGATTAAGAAAGAACGATTTTTTTTAAAATGTTACTAATGGCGCACTTCCATCTGGTGCGCCATTAGTATACCAGTTACTAATGGCGCACCTTTGGGATACTAATGGCGCACCCCTGGTGCGCCATTAGTATACCAGATACGAATGGCGCACCTGTGGTGCGCCATTACTAAAATATTCTAGTGGCATGGTGCTAGTGGCGCACCAGTAGTGCGCCATTAGTAGGCAAAACTGGTGCGCCACTAGTAAGCCTTTTTCTAGTAGTGTGTACATCTCACACAGTCAATCTAGGGAAAACATTTCCGTTCGTACGTACATCCCACACTGTTTTATGTGTAGGCTCGTGTGTGAAAGGTGTAACTGTCACACATGATCTGCCTTGGTTAACTATTTGCTTTTATCAACTATATCACGCATGATTTGATGACGAAAACTGTGTGGCATTGGGCTATCCATCGCAAGCGCTTTTACTGCTAGAACCGTTTACAAAGGTCCATGACACATTTAGCAGGTTTATTAGTTTACAATTAATAATTCCAGTATTACACAAATTCACATTTCATATGGAACAACTGTTTCCCAATTTCATATCAGGCACATAAATATATTATAACATCACAGTACGGTAGCTACATGAAAACAACATAGTACAACATATAGCTAGTTCAACTTCATAAGAACAATATATTCATTTCACTTAATGAAGATCATCCAGGCTCGTCTTATCCACCTCAGCTTTCAGTTTAGTAAGAACCTGTTTGCACGGGCCAACTGGGAAAGTGCCTCCTCCTTCGCCAACACCATCTTAGCAAAGTCTGATTTAAAATATCTGAGCTCATTTTCCACCTTCAACTTTTTATCCCGCATCATCGAATATGCTTCAGCGTTGACAACAGTTTGTCTAAGCCTACGTCTGTTCTCTTCCTCATACATGCTCCAGAGCTTCGCTAGGCATATCTTCAAACACTGTGGCCACTCTTGATCAACCCACTCCAAGTAAGAACACTTCCGTTCATCCTATAATATTTAAAACTAGATCAGTAACAATTGTAGGGGAAATGGGTTTATAGAAACATAGAAAATCACCAATGCTTATTTTGAAAAACTGAAGAAACATGTTAATTATGATATATCTTCTCAAAAAGATCAATGTCCAAATGAATTAATTGCTACTGAGACAACAACCAAATTCTGGAACATCAGAAGCTATAATTAACTACAACGACGCTACAAGTTCTTACTCATGTACAATAAATAACAAATTGAACATTTTATGAGGAATGTAAATATAACTGCGACAGTGTTTTGATGACAACAAACTAATACTAACAGGTGTGTACATGCACAAATTTAGTAAAATAGAACTAATAGCTCTAAGGCCGTCCACTATGTATGCCAAAACTGGGGTAAAGAAAACTGTTGCTACATCTCACACCGGTGCCCTACACTGGCGAGCCGATGCAGCAGAAAAAAATCAGGGACCCGGACTCCGGAGCACGTAGTTGCTCTGATGCCCAGTTCCTTCATGCCATAAAGATTTAGTATTTTACTGCTTGGCTGCTCGGATGTGTGGACCAAAGTTGGCTGCACAAACTGCTGAAGCGGTGCCAAATAATTTTCTAATGGCACCGCTGATGAGATGGCAACAATTTAAGATACTAGGTACAAACTGTGACACTGTCTTAGGATGCGTTTGGTTGAAGGTGTGGTATGAATGGGTTGGGACCGTGACAGTGTCTGAATCACATCTAACAAATGATTTGTAACAACGAAAGAGGGTCTAACCTTCTCTCCACATGGCAGAAACTTCCTCCCAATGTCCACAGATTCAAACACAACTAGCTTCATGTATGGAGATTGATGGTGACAACGAGCAGATAGATCTTCAGCCACCCCGCTCCATTCGTTGCCACTGATGGTCCTAGGGAGCTATAAGAGGAAGAAATGACTCAAATCGACCGCCGGGTAAAAATCCTTCATTCCAAGTCATAGCCCGAGAGAGAGAAGAGAGGCATACTCGGGTGGTGAAGGAGTCGTCGCCGGAGGAGGAACCGCTGGAGAGGTGTTTGAAGAAGACCATGGCGACCCCGGCGGTAGGATGCGAGATGGCGAAAGTGAGGAAGCGGTTATAGCTTAGGAAGGAAGGAAGGAGGAAACATGGGAAATGTGACTTGTGGTCGGGGAGAAAAGGGGGCGGGGAAGGGGGGAAGGGGGGCGGGGGTAGATATTTTGGCGGTAGGCCAAAATTTTGGAAATGTGGAGGGAAACTTTGCGTGCGGTGCGGCCGGACCATTCACTTTGAACGATTGTATGCATCGCAAATGATACTTCTGCTTTACGTGCATGGGATGAGTTTGATAATTCAAATTTTGGTGGAAATTTCCCCGGGTACGTCATTGCATAATTTAACATCGCTTGCTAATTTGGGCACACAAAAGAGCATACAGCAGACATACCACACTTACTGAAATGAGAAATTTTAGTAATTAAACAGAGCCAGTTGACCTAAATATTGCTCTAATGAAAGACTAGCATTAAAAACAAAGCCTAAGTATGCATAATTTTAACAAATCCGCCACTGCTCCGGCCTATGCATCGCCGGTGTGAGATGAGATGTCGATGACTTGTCCTGTCGACATGCCGCCGTTGGTGGACTCCGCGTCCCCCCTGCTGAAGTCGACCGCATCCGCGTCCTCATCCCCGTCCTCGTCCTCGGTGCCGCCCTCAAGGTTGTAGTACTCGTAGTAGTGGCTGCGCCAGAGCTCGCGTTGGTACTCCATCGCCGATTCCTCGATGGACAGACTCTTCTATACCTCGACCTCGGCCACGCGCAACTCCTCCTCCCGGCGCTCCTCGATCTCCGCCTCTCCTGCATCTCTAGCTCCCGCTCGACGACCTCATGAGGAAGCAGGTGCTGCATGGCCACCGCCGCCTTTTCCGACGTGGGTTGAATGCTGAAGTCCGAGGTGGCCTGGAATATCTTGGCGTATGCATCCTCGATCTTGGCGTGGATGGCCTCGACCCGGGTCAGGGCGACATCGGCGGCACGGACGGTAGCTCGAGCGCTCTCAGCGTTAGCAGCCGCCATCGCAGCAGCAGCTGCAGTCATTTCGGCTGCTGCAGCTGCCCTGTCGGCTTTCGCAGACGCCCTCTCGGTGGAAGCGGCCATGCTCAATGCGGATGCGGCGGCACTCTCGGTGTAGGCGGCCACGCTCTCGGCGCAGGCGGCGGCGCTCGGGGGGGGACGCGGCCATTGTACGGGCCTTCACGAAGCGTTTCCATGGCGTCATCTTTGCAAGAAGGGGGTGCGGGAATGGGGATCGGGATTTGTTGATTCGGGGGTTGCCGGCACTAGAGCAGACGAGCCGGCGAAGCCTAAGGAGGGAGACTTAAATAGACCCAGATATTTACATCGCAAACGGTTCCTAGAAAACAACTGTGTGTGATGTTGTAGATATTTTTTATTAGCTGTGAAAGACGAATTTGGAGTAAAGTGGCAACGGATGGTGTTTTAAAGGAACGAGAAATTTTGTAGTACTAATACAACTATCATGTCAAATTTTGGAAAAATTCAGGGGTCATTTGACCTTTTAAGACATTTAAGTGACTTTCTATCCATTTAATGACCGTAATTGAAATTTGAACTACATGTACCTGCAATAGTAACCATAACGGTTTGAAAACTCATATTTTGTGTACTTGTGTGCGATTTAATTCCATGTGCAGTAAATTGGAAGGAATTTTCAAACATATTGGTCTAACGGCCATGACACAATTAAGCATGGAGTGACATGGCATTTTAATTCCAAAAAGTTAAAAAATCAGAAACACATGAAACCTTGGTTGATGTAATGTCATCCCACCAAGATGATGTGGTAAAAAAATTGGCATGTTTGACGAAAGTTTGGACACACACCCCTCACAAACCAGAGCAACTCACTAGAATGCTCGTGGTTCCGAGAGGGAACAACGCATGTTAGATGACGAACGGGAGATAGCTTCCTCTTACAGCCTTCAATTTTTTTTCTACGTCTAACATGCACTACTACAACTGTAATGTGAAATTTTGGAAAATTCTGGGGGTCATTTGACCTTTTAAAGACATTTAAGTGATTTTCTAGCCATTTAATGACCGTAATTCAAATTTGAACTACATCTACCAACGCCTAACCAAAATGGTTTGAAAATCATATTTGTTTACTTGTGTGCGAGTTAATTCCATGTGCAGTAAATTAGAAGGAATTTTCAAACATATTTGTCTCACGACATGGACACATGCATACGTATGCATGGAGTGACATGGCATTTTAATTCCAAAAAATAAAAAAAAATCAGAAACACATGAAACCTTGGTTGATGTAATGTCATGCGACCAAGATGATGTGGTAAAGAAATTGGCATGTTTGACGAAAGTTTGGACACACACCCTCACAAACTGGAGCAACTCACTAGAAGGCTCGTGGTTCCGAGACGGAATAATGCATGTTTGATGACGAACGTGAGATAGCTTCCTCTTACGGCATTCAATTTTTTTCTACGTCTAACATGCACTACTACAACTGTAATGTGAAATTTAGCAAAATTCTAGGGGTCATTTGACCTTTTAAAGACATTGAAGTTATTTTCTAGCCATTTAATGACAGTAATTCAAATTTGAACTGCATCTACATGCAAGGTCTAACCAAAACGGTTTGAAAAATCATATTTGTGTACTTCTGTGGGAGTTAATTCCATGTGCAGTAAATTAGAAAGAATTTTCAAACATATTTGTCTCACGACATGGACACATGCATACGTATGCATGGAGTGACATGGCATTTTAATTCCAAAAAATAAAAATATCAGAAACACATGAAACCTTGGTTGATGTAATGTCATGCCACCAAGATGATGTGGTAAAGAGACTGGCATGTTTGACGAAAGTTTGGACACACACCCCTCACAAACCGGAGCAACCCACTAGAAGCCTCGTGGTTCCGAGAGGGAACAATGCATGTTTGATAACGAACGGGAGATAGCTTCCACTTACGACCTTCAATTTTTTTCTACGTCTAACGTGCACTACTACAACTGTAATGTGAAATTTTGGAAAATTCTAGGGGTTATTTGACCTTTTAAATACATTTAAGTGATTTTCTAGTCATTTAATGACTGTAATTCAAATTTGAACTACATCTACATGCAACGCCTAACCAAAATGGTTTGAAAAATCATATTTGTGTAGTTCTGTGGGAGTTAATTCCATGTGCTGTAAATTAGAAGGAATTTTCAAACATATTTGTCTCATGACATGGACACATGCATACGTATGCATGGAGTGACATGGCATTTTAATTCCAAAAAAATCAGAAAGACAAGAAACCTTGGTTGATGTAATGTCATGCCACCAAGATGATGCGGTAAAGAAATTGGCATGTTTGACGATAGTTTGAACACACACCCCTCACAAACCGGAGCAACTCACTAGATGGCTCGTGGTTCCGAGAGGGAACAATGTATGTTTGATGACAAACGGGAGATAGCTTCCTCTTACGGCCTTCAATTTTTTTCTACGTCTAACGTGCACTACTGCAACTGTAATGTGAAATTTTGGAAAATTCTAGGTGCTATTTGACCTTTTAAAGACATTTAAGTGATTTTCTAGCCATTTAATGACCGTAATTCAAATTTGAACTACATCTACATGCAACACTTAACCAAAACGGTTTGGAAAAATCATATATGTGTACTTGTGTGCGAGTTAATTCCATGTGCAGTAAATTAGAAGGAATTTTCAAACATATTGGTCTCAAGGCATGGGCACATGCATACGTATGCATGGAGTGCCATGGCATTTTAATTCCAAAAAGTAAAAAAATGATCAGAAAAACATGAAACCTTGGTTGATGTAATGTCATGCCAGCAAGATGATGTGGTAAAGAAATTGGCATGTTTGAGGAAAGTTTTGACACACACCCCTCACAAACCGGAGCAACTCACTAGAAGGTTCGTGGTTCCGAGAGGGAACAATGCATGTTTGATGACGAACGGGAGATAGCTTCCTCTTACGGCCTTCAATTTTTTTTTCTATGTTTAACGTGCACTAATACAACTGTCATGTGAAAACTTGGAAAATTTCAGGGGTCATTTGACCTTTTAAAGACATTTAAGTGATTTTGTAACCATTTAATGTCTGTAATTCAAATTTGAACTACATCTACAAGCAACGCCTAACCAAAACGGTTTGAAAAATCATATTTTTGTGTACTTGTGTGCGAGTTAATTCCATGTGCAGTAAATAAGAAGGAATTTTCAAACATATTGGTTTCAAGGCATGGGCGCATGCATGGAGTGCCATGGCATTTTAATTCCAAAAAATTAAAAAATGGTCAGAAAAACATGAAACCTTGCTTGATTTAATGTCATGCCACCAAGATGATGTGGTAAAAAAATTGGCCTGTTTGACGAAAGTTTGGACACACACCCCTCAAAAACCGGAGCAACTCAATAGAAGGTTCATGGTTCTGAGAGGGAACAATGCATGTTTGATGACGAACGGGAGATAGCTTCCTCTTACGGCCTTCAATTTTTTTTCTATGTTTAACGTGCACTAATACAACTATCATGTGAAAACTTGGAAAATTTCAGGGGTCATTTGACCTTTTAAAGACAGTTAAGTGATTTTGTAACCATTTAATGTCTGTAATTCAAATTTGAACTACATCTACAAGCACGCCTAACCAAAACGGTTTGAAAAATCATATTTTTGTGTACTTGTGTGCGAGTTAATTCCATGTGCAGTAAATAAGAAGGAATTTTCAAACATATTGGTTTCAAGGCATGGGCGCATGCATGGAGTGCCATGGCATTTTAATTCCAAAAAATTAAAAAATGATCAGAAAAACATGAAACCTTGCTTGATTTAATGTCATGCCACCAAGATGATGTGGTAACAAAATTGGCCTGTTTGACGAAAGTTTGGACACACACCCCTCAAAAACCGGAGCAACTCAATAGAAGGTTCATGGTTCCGAGAGGGAACAATGCATGTTTGATGACGAACGGGAGATAGCTTCCTCTTACGGCCTTCAAATTTTTTTCTATGTTTAACGTGCACTAATACAACTGTCATGTGAAAACTTGGAAAATTTCAGGGGTCATTTGACCTTTTAAAGACAGTTAAGTGATTTTGTAACCGTTTAATGTCTGTAATTCAAATTTGAACTACATCTACAAGCAACGCCTAACCAAAACGGTTTGAAAAATCATATTTTTGTGTACTTGTGTGCGAGTTAATTCCATGTGCAGTAAATAAGAAGGAATTTTCAAACATATTGGTTTCAAGGCATGGGCGCATGCATGGAGTGCCATGGCATTTTAATTCCGAAAAATTAAAAAATGATTAGAAAAACATGAAACCTTGCTTGATTTAATGTCATGCCACCAAGATGATGTGGTAAAAAAATTGGCCTGTTTGACGAAAGTTTGGACACACACCCCTGAAAAACCGGAGCAACTCAATAGAAGGTTCATGGTTTCGAGATGGAACAATGCATGTTTGATGACGAACGGGAGATAGCTTCCTCTTACGGCCTTCAAAAATTTTTCTATGTTTAACGTGCACTAATACAACTGTCATGTGAAAACTTGGAAAATTTCAGGGGTCATTTGACCTTTTAAGGACAGTTAAGTGATTTTGTAACCATTTAATGTCTGTAATTCAAATTTGAACTACATCTACAAGCAACGCCTAACCAAAACGGTTTGAAAAATCATATTTTTGTGTACTTGTGTGCGAGTTAATTCCATGTGCAGTAAATAAGAAGGAATTTTCAAACATATTGGTTTCAAGGCATGGGCGCATGCATGGAGTGCCATGGCATTTTAATTCCAAAAAATTAAAAAATGATCAGAAAAACATGAAACCTTGCTTGATTTAATGTCATGCAACCAAGATGATGTGGTAAAAAAATTGGCCTGTTTGACGAAAGTTTGGACACACACCCCTCAAAAACCGGAGCAACTCAATAGAAGGTTCATGGTTCCGAGAGGGAACAATGCATGTTTGATGATGAACGGGATAGCTTCCTCTTACGGCCTTCAAATTTTTTTTCTACGTTTAACGTGTACTAATACAACTGTCATGTGAAAATTTGGAAAATTTCAGGGGTCATTTGACCTTTTAAAGACATTTAAGTGATTTTGTAACCATTTAATGACCGTAATTCAAATTTGACCATAATGGTTTGAAAAATCATATTTTTGTGTACTTGTGTGCGAGTTAAAAAATCATCAGACAATGTAAATATCTGGTGTTCAAAAAAGTAAATGTAAAGATTTGGCAAGACAACCGGCCCCCACACGATTGGCACTCTATCTCGCGGCTCGAGGTTTGGTAGGTGAATGGCGGGGATCACCAACCAGACATGGTTCTATATTGGAAACCGTCAGCTATTATCTTCACACACGGATTCTGCTGCGGGAATCGTGTGTAATTCAAACAACAGTACTCGTAAATTCCGGCGACCGGCATGTGTACTATCCCTGTCGATCTAGATTCCGGCTGCCAATAAATACTCCCTTGGTCACGTCGTCCCGCCTGCATTCTCATCTGCATCCTCCCCTCGCTCGCCCTCTCTCTCACACACAAATCTCTGCCATGGCGCCGCCGGTCTGCCCACGCGCCGACGTGGAGTCGCCGACCCCGAGGACGCTAACTCGAATAGCAGCGACGAGGACCCCTACACGCCGCCTGACGAGGTTACACCGGACCCCCCAACTTTGGATTGGTTTTGAGGCCAGTACAATATTTGTCTGTGGAAGTCGCTGCCGCTGGCTGAGAAAGCCAGGCAAGTGGCATTCAAGAAGGAGATGGCGGAGGAGGAAACCAGGTACGAGGCAGCTTGTGAAGCCCGTGATGCCACCAGGAAAAAGGAGGCGGCGGAGCTTTGGGGGCGGGCGCCTCGTCGTGCCGAGGAGGTGTACGAAGACGGGTACTTCACGAGGAAGGTGTAGCGACTCGACCCGAATGGATCAAGTCTCTGTGCTTAAGTGTCATCCCTGGAACGGTATGCTGACACACACAGTACTCGAAGATTTATAACAGAGGTAAATCACATGCATAAAGTAATGTAAATACTATGACCTCAATCCAAATAGCGGAAGTAACAACAAGGTTGTGGATTCGCATCAACACCAACGACAAAGTTGAGTGTAGAAATCGTAACCCTAACGTATCACTTACTCGTCATAAGATTCCAGCAACATGAGACGTTGCAGCCACAAAGGGTCAGTACATTGAATGTACTGGCAATTTCACACTGTACATCAATGCTGAATAATGGCTATCACTACATGCATATTTGGCTGGTGGAAAAGCTCTATGGTTATGATGTTTTTGCAAAAGGCCAATTTTTCCCTACTGCAAAGGAATATAATTTATTTAACTACAAAGTTGGTTGTAAAATATTGAGAAGGTTCCTCCAACTCAATCCCAAATTAACATCAATAACCCAACAAATTATTTAAGTAACATGATGAGATCAATATGATAATCCAAGTACCAGAGACTCAAGAATGTCCATAACCGGGGACACGGCTAACCCTGATTAGTTTGTACACTCTGCAGAGGTTTGCGCACTTTTCCCCACAAGACTCGATCTCCTACATTGAATTTCTCGCACTACATGGTGTTTGAGAAACGGATGATCGAGACACAATCTTTCAAAAGCATTTACTCTCTACTCTGGGCAGACCGGTACACCTACAATCCCCCTACATCTGCTAGTCCACCTCTTCAAGAGCTCACGCAACTTACTCAACTATGCCAGAGCCCATAATGGCTTGCGGCTGCACACGGAAGTTTCTAGCATGAATAATCTTATGACCCCTTTGAGCCTGGGTGGCCTTCCATAGGGTGATCACACGGGTCCACCGGGATCCCCTTGGACAACACTGGATTCTCCAGGTGCTCGCAACCAATCCACCCAGATGTGTATTAAAGTAGCCACCTTAAGTGGAACCATTAAGTAAACAATCTCACATTCGTCATGGAATACACTCAAACCCAATCCACGTCTACGAGCATAGCATGGCAATATAGGCATAACGTAATAACTCCCTGGGTTTGAAAATAAAGGACAATAGGTTCTACCTCATCAACTACTTCCCAATACCCACATGTTATCAAGTCCTAACCATGGAATGTTTGAGGGTGAAACTAATGCATAAAAATTGGGTATGAAAGGGATATGATCAAAGTGTGAATTTGCCTGTACTGTTGATGAAGACGACTCGCACTCATAACTCCTGATTGTTCTACTCGTCACACTCCGGTCAATCTATCGTAAGCAAGCAATAGTAACAACACATAAGCAATCACTCAAAAGATCGGAAAGAACGAAGAAGACAATTCGGAAAACATCAAAACCCAGCAAATAACTCTTGCAACATAAAACAATTCCTAACGGTACCAAAATTAGGTGAATTTTGTCTTATCAGAAAGTTTAGGTCAAGAGCTTTAATTTGCAAAAAGAATCAACTAAATCGGAGGTATAAAACTCAAGTTATGAACAAAAGAAGTTCGAATTCAAATATGTTCTAATTCAAATTTTAAAACTTTCAAAAACATTTTTAAGTTGCTTTACTGGATAGAGGGGATCATAACGAAGAAGTGGGCGTTGGTTTCGTTGGATTTGGATAAACGAGTAAAAAGTAATGATCGTTTGAAAATCAGGGGCTAATTGGTAAATAAAATATTTACGGATACGTCCCTGCCCGAAATTAAAAAGAAAAAGGAAAATTCTATCGAACGAATGTTCGCTTACAGAAGCATAAGCGACGAATTCGTCCACTACAGAGGCCTAACCAGTGAACGTTCGCTATTTAGATCTAACTAAAAAACTGATCTAAAAGAAAATAAACCGAACTAATTAATAAACCGGGTGGGTTATTACCGGTCGGCGGTTCGGCGGTTTTGGCGAGAAAACCGTCGGCGGAGACAGCGAGGGTGGCGGATCCGGCGAGTCCGGCGGGCGGCGGCGGCTCCGGCGGCGTCGGGCGAGGCGACGCGCGGGCGGCGGTGCGGGAAAGGAGGGCTCGGCGGCGCGGGAGGGCAGCGGCGGTTGGCAACAGCGGCAAGTGCGGAAGGGGCTGGAGGAGGCACGGAGGCCGAGGCGGTCACGGCGCGGTGGCGGAGTCGTGCGGCGGCGGGTCTCCCGCTCGGGAGCTCGGGGACGGCGGCGACGTGCGCTTAGCCATGGCCTGGCCTGGGAGCTGGGCCGGCCCAGTTCGGCGGAAAGGAGTTTTTCTTTTTCTTTTATTTTTTTTAAATATTTTTCCAGACAAACAAAATTAGTTAAAACAAAATAAATGAAAATATTTTATAGGAATATACAATATCAAAATTTTCAGAAAAAGATTTTCTACAAGATGAACATTTTTCTAACGTCAAATAAAATCCACACAAATTTAGATAAAGCAAAGAGTGCTACTATTGCAATAAAACCCAATAAAAATCATTTTAAAAATACCAAAATTAATTCAGATTTATTTCTCTCCAATTTTCTGATGTAGGGAATCATTTTACCCTAATTTCCATGTATTTTATTTTTGGAGAGAAATAATTTGAATAAAACTCAAATAACTCAAAATTGAAAATAATTTCAAAAGGACTTTGAATTTGATTCTTTGAAACTTCCAACTCATATTTCATATAATTTGAAGAAGTCATTTTATCTCCTCTCATGAAAATCATTGAGTTGCTTCAAGTTTTTAAATTTGAAATATTTTCAAATGAAATTCAAATATTTTCAACAACCCTTTTCATTTAAATAAATGGAAGAAGTCATGTCATCTTCTCTCCAGGGTTTTGTGATGAAAATAATTTGAATTCATGGAGATCATAAAAGCAAAACGAATGTTTGGGAAAGTCCTTTTATTCCCTCTCATTTAACTTTCAAAAGTTTTTAATTTCACTCAATTCCACTCAAGCACTCAAACAATCAATCAAAGCTATCTATTTAATATAACATTCCAAAAATTTAGAATTTTGGGATGTTACAGAAGGTCATAGGCGTTGGGTGCCTCTTCGCTGCGTGGAGGTGGGCCGATAAGCTCCGGCGTGCCACCGACGAGGAGCTCCGGTGGGCGGCCAACGAAATGGCAAGATCGTTCACGCGCGTCTGCCAGCAAGAGGCGGATGGGTTCATCAAGCGCTGCGAGGAGGAGGAGGCGGAGTACTGCCTCCGCACTGGGAAGACACCACGCACCAGTGAGCTACTGGCGAGGGGCTGCCGGAATACTGGCCCCAGGAGGGTGTATTGTTCGTTTTCAATTTATGCATTCTACCTAGTAGTTAAGTATCATCACGTATATGTGATGATATTATATATATATATATATATATATATATATATATTCTGTGATAAACTATTGAACAATTAATATATATATATATATTATGAATTCCATTTTCTATCCATTTTTGTATACTAATTTGAATCTAGCAGTTATCATCCACATATACAGAATGGAAAGCGTATATACACACATTGAGACAGAACATATAAGAACGGAAAATAGAGTACACACATTGAAATAGAGGAATAAATAGAGCAATAGTATGATGGTTGTGAATACATAGCTATCCATGTCGAAAGGACTCAACAAAATAAAATGCGTCCATGAGACCATGACCAGCAGCCCTTGCCTAGGGTAGCTCTTGGCTCTGCCTGAACTCGTGCAGGCGTTCGTCCAAGCGGTCGACACACTCACAGTACATCTGGAGCATGATCTCGAGCTCCAAGTTGGCTATTTCATCGGAGATCACCAGCTCGAGGATGCGACGACCATGTTCCTCAACTACGCCCAGGCAGACACCTGGGCCAAGGAGACAGTCGAGCCTACGGACCAGCGCGTTGGCATCCAGTGGGCCGCAAACAAGGTGAACGGCGGCACCCAAGCGAACGGCGCGGCGGGCCTCTGGTGCAAGTACGACACTGAGGACCTCTGCCCACTCCTGGCGAGGAATGAGGGTACTGAGGGGATGCGTACCCAGCTGCGATGCCTTGTCGACAACAGGCAAGCGCCGATGGATCCGCTCTTGCTGTGCGGCACGCCGCGCCTCTCGCTCTGCGGCGCTCCAACGGTCTCGCCGTGCGGCGAGCTACAACTTATCGGCGTGGACGCGCCTAGCTTGCTCTGCGGCGCGCCATCGATCATGTTGTGTGGCGAGCTGCAGCCTTTCGGCGCTGACATGCCTATCTTGATCCGTGGCACTCAAGCGCCATGCACCAAAGGTCTGCTTAACCCTGGCGATGACGCGCATCACGGCATCATTATTGCGTTGCCGGGGAGCGCCTCGGCCTCAACGGGCTGTGGCGCCTGCTTGTTTTCCTCGTCGACGAGGTTGATGGCAGAGGCTGCGCTTTGGTGGGTTGGCATGCTTGGAAAAGGTGGATATGCTACAGGCTGTGCTTGTCGCCTCCGTGCGTCGCGCGCCGCGTAGTTTTTTGCGCAATATCGCTGGGTGGCGGGAAACAGGTGAGGAAATGGCGGGAAATGGTGGCGTGTTCATAAAACGCCATCAATTAATGGAAACTTAGCATAGAAGGAACATCGAGCTAGCACAAGAAGTAGATGATGATCACATGAACACGGACCACACTAGGGAACCCGTCGGTGATGAATTCATGAATCGCAAATGGTTGAATACTAGCAAGCTTTTGCCCACAACACACATGACTTATTCCATCACAAACAGGTCGGATGGATCAACTGTTGTCACGACCGGATTTTCGGGATATCAATTCCCAGAAAAACGGCCTGTGTGCTCACCAGCCCCAGTATTACTGGTAGCTGATGAGGTACCAACTTGATACAAGAAAATCCAAGCAAGTACAAAAAATATGTAGTACAAGACCATTGAGGCCTAGGAGTACAACACTTGGTTTCTAATGGTAGAGGGCGGAAGCGGTTGGATACATCTGCGTCTATGGGACTCCATTTCCCACAAGAACAGCTGACCAGGATAACTCCTATCTTCGCGAGGCTGCACATGTCAACACGTAGGTTCCGAGGTTGTCACCGCGATGCTTATCTCCAAGCAAGGAATCTGGCCAAGACAATAGCCAGGGACAAGCCAGTGAGTACGTTTGAATGTACTCGCAAACATTAAGAACACGGGTACAATATATCAAACATGCTCCGGGTTAATAAGATGATCACACATCTGTCACGAAATATGCGAAAGACCATGATGCACACATATGGTTAAAAATATTCCAAAATAAAATACTGGGTGCCAAACGAGGGTCTGAATGACTCCTCGAGAGGAAACTGCAACAATAGTAATACTGGTGCCAAACGAGGGTCCGAATGACTCCTCGAGAGGAAACTGCAGGAATAGTAATACTGGTGCCAAATGAGGGTCTGAATGACTCCTCGAGAGGAAACTGCAAGAATAATAATGCCGCAGTCGGGCGTCGGGGCGACACCACATAAAGGGCTTATAAGAGTTAAATGAACAACAAGCATGCCGCAGTCGCGCGTCTGAGCGACACCACAGAAAGGGCTTATAAGAGAATAATCACAGTGAGTATCCAGGAGGTGGAACCATCCCAGGGATACTCAAAAAGAATACATAATATAAATGGTTAGTCCATAAATAATTCATATGTGCCATACTCATAAACAATATTTAGTTCAGTCGTTTCTCCATCCGAAAACCGATAATTTGGTCTAGTCAAGCCGTATCTCCATCCGAAAAATCGTCAGTGAGATCTAGCTAAATCGTCCTCCATCCGAATACCGTTACTGAGCTCTAGCTAATTCGTTCTCCATCCGAATACCGTTACTAGGTTTAACTCAGACTGTGGTCTTTACTCAAGAACATGACTATCCAACAGGATATATCCTCTGCAGAGGGAGTACCACTTTCCCACGAGTAACGGGTTTACTTAGTCCATCGGGACTAATTCCGTCTACGGTCTTTTAGTTGAAAACACGCCTGACCTGCACACACCAGCTTAACTAACCGGTGTCTGGAATCACCCACGACACCTGCCAAGCAAAACTCTAAGTGGGGAGGCTACAACCTCGACGTAGCATGGAATCAAATTTCTATTCGCGCGCTCTAAGGGGGTGCCCCCCCTCTCGGTCCCAACCGGAAACACCCATGCCCCCGGACCAGGTGGCCTGCCTACCGGATGCACCCGATATCTTCCACCATGGCCTCTCTGTACGGTGTGTGCTTTGGAAAGGGGTTGACAACCTACTGAACCATACCCTGTCCACTGCAGGGACAAGTGGTGGTACCAACAAATAAGGGAGCTATTGATCAAGACTCGGTCTACAACCGACTCAGGTGGTCCAAGTATCCTCCAACAATATTACCATTTATGAAATAAATCACCACTCCTCAAGCCTCACCACGCCATGCCGGACATACTCGTCTCGACGAGGGACTAGGGACAAGCTCGTGTCTACCCAAGACCACGACTTTCCCGGCTTCCTACCGGTATGCATGAGGAGCTCACGAGGATGATCCAAATCACTAATGTATCCATTGCTGACCACAACACAACTCCAAAGTGCACTCATGCACGAGACTATATCGATACATAAAGCCAACGCATATACCAAGTCAAAAGGTGTTGTGATCGCACCAGAACACCACAAAAAAATATTATGCCAGAGTTCAGAAATGCTTGCCTTCAAGAGTATGCAAGGGATGCACTTTTTGAAAGCTTTCCCTTGCCTCCAAAAATCCTATTTTGCAAAATAACCAAATAACAAATATTTCAAACACAGTACAAAAAGTTGTCTCAAATATTTTTGAAATAAATCTTGAAATAAACTAGATGAAATTTGAGAGAGGTAGGAAAAAGAATCAACTCATTTGGAGTTCTATTTTAAAAGTTATAGCCAGTCAAAGATTAGTCAAACTTCTATTTTAATAAAATCAGAAAAAGGAAAACGTTGCGTGGAATAATACGTTTTCAAAGCAGAGGTGACGTACTCCGGAGCTTTGCGCTTTCACTTAAACAGAGAGAGCGGCCGCGCGGGTCACTGACAGTGAGTCCAAGGGGCCCACTGGTCACGTTTGACCGTTTTCCCTCGCCCTCCCTTCTCTCTGCCCGAACGGCGCGGGGCTCCGGCGATCGCCAG
The DNA here is from genome assembly GCF_002575655.3 of Aegilops tauschii subsp. strangulata. NCBI lineage: Eukaryota > Viridiplantae > Streptophyta > Magnoliopsida > Poales > Poaceae > Aegilops > Aegilops tauschii. Next base: position 504,437,393 of record NC_053037.3, read on the forward strand.
CGACGAACGGCGGCTCCTCGAGTTCATCTGAGGCCAGGGATGGGTTGGCCAGACCGAGGCGATCCTCTCGGTGGGCGTTAGGCAGGTGGGGACGGAGGAGGCCACCGGCGGCGAGCTCCGCGGCGGAGGGGGCTACGGTGGTGAAGTGGTATCTGGGCTCCGGTGATCCTTGGCCGAAGCGGAGGCGCTAGGAAGCTCCGCACGACTACGGGGGAGTTCTTGGTGGCGTTGGATTGGCGGGGGAAGCTCCGGTTGCAACGAACAACACTGGATTGCGGCGGCGACCGAACTTGCCGGAGGCGGGGAAGAAAGAGCTTTCCCGTCGATTGCTGGCTGTGGGAGGGCTATGGGGGTGGTCTAGGGTTGCTTGAGTGTTCGGTTGAGCTCGGGGTCCCTTTAAATAGGCGCTCGAGGCTGGCTCCTGTGGTGGCCGAGGATAAGATCGCCGGCGACCACTTTTCTGTAGTTGCAGGGCATCGTGGCGGCGACGAAAGCGTGCCGACGAGCGGGAGGATAAGCACGGCCTGTGCTCTGGGGCAGCTGGCGTGCGCTGGCAGTTTGGGCGGCGCCGTCCGCGGCAGAATCCGCTGCCGACGCCGGCGTGCTGCCAAGGCGGCGCTGCAGGGTGCCAGGGAGAGCTTGGAGGGTACTGGAGAGAGGGCGAGTGCCTGGCGTGGTTCGGCAGGCGAGCAGGGGCCAGAGATGGGACGTGAAGACGGCGGCAGAGCGGCGTGTCGGCTCAGTGCGCGCGCGTGCAAAACGTGCGCTCTGGGCGCGCCCAGAGCACGCACGGCAGGTGTTCGACGCAATGTCAGTGTGCTCTAGAGAGCTTGGGCGAGGCTGGCAAAGAACAGAACAAGGGTAGGGGTGGCTAGGAGCTCAGTGGACAAGGTTGTTGGGTCAGTGGAACAAAATCACAGTGCAAACAAAGAACTCATGCCAAAACAGACTGTGCACACCAGGTGTTCGACAGAATGCCAGATGCACTTAGGCAACTCTTGGAGTGGCCAAAATCTCCAGATCAGTGTCTCTTTAGATGCAGGAGATGGTGGTAAGATTAGTTTGGCAAAAACAGATAGTTGATAGTGCAAGAATTTGAGAAAACCAGTTTTGGGCAGAAACTAAAGGCTGACATTGCATGCACCTAAAATATGCCAATGGGTCCAATATCCTGGACTTAAGAGTTTTGAAGGGAGGGCTACAAGTAGGAAAAAGCTCAGGGTTACTGGAGCAAAGAAAAATAAGGTTGCAGTACAAATCACCAATTTGGACCAGAATGCAAAAGAGGTTGATCCACTCAAATTTTTCAAAGAACATCACTGGGTTTTGCTTGAAGATGAATTGTATGCATCCACTGACATCTCCAGACACTTGGAAGAATTTTTAAAGAAATATTTAAATGGGTTGTAGTGCAAAAGTGCCCACTGGACCAGATTGGAAAAGTTGGTGTAGAGCTCAAAATCTCCAATGGCCAAGAGGTTTTTTTGCATGAAAGTGCTGTGGAAACATCACATGACATCCCCAAATTTTGGTGAAATTTTTAAAAGCATTTATCAAATGGTTGCAGTGCAAAAAGGGGCTCCAAATTTATGAAAGATCATTTTAAAAGAATAAAGCTCATGAAAAATAATTATGCAAATAAATCCACTGATAACGGATTGATCTTATAAAGAGGGCACACAAGTCCAATACTACTCTTTGAAGGCTTTTCCACTTGAAGTAAAAATTCACCATAACAAAAGGGTAAATCTTGACAAATGGAAAAGTTTTATTTCCTGGCAACATTTTAATAAATAAAACAAGGCCAAAATTTTGGGTGTCACAACACTACCCCCCTTAAGAAAAATCTCGTCCTCGAGATTTGTTAAAAGCCGTTTTGAACAAGAACTGTTTTGAAATAAATTTGTTTTATCAAAGAAATCCTTCAATTGCACAAAAACAAAACGGCTACAGTGAGAGGGCAATAAGTGGTGTAAAACCACAGTGTGGTACACTGGCGTAGTGTGGAAAAGATCCACGGTTAGGGAAAACGAGATATTTCTACACGGATACAGTAATTTAGAATGAATTCTAAATTACTAAAATACGCTGGTCGCACCCGAGAGCACAGTGCTCTCTCTGGCTGACAGGTGTGCCCAGGGCCCACTGTCGGCCTCTTCTCCTACCTCGTGCTCCCGCGCTTCCTCCACCGGCGATGCCTAGCTCGTAGGGCATCGAGGCCGTACCGTGGTAGTGCGCGGCGTGCTAGCTGCCGGTGCAGCGTGCACTCACCTCGCGGGCCAGTGCGTTGTCGGCACTGCTCGCGGACTCGCCTCCGAACACCAGCGGTCGAGCGACGAGTGGCGCTGGTGGACCTCGCCCACCGTACACCGATCTCGGGCTATAAAACGATCGCGGTGCTCCTCCCTTATTCCTCACACCTGGCCTCGCTTCTACTCCTCCTTCCTTCTCCTCCATTGCGGCTAGCAGGAGCTCGAGCCTAGGCTCTAATGGCGGAGGCAATGCCGGACTGGTATGTGGTCTTGGTGTGTGGAGGCTTGGCGGTGCTGCTGGGGTTCTCCGTGCTCCTGTGGGCGATGATCCTGGATGATCGTCGTGATGCTGCCGCTCGAGTGTTGGCTCTTCGCGGTGGCGGCGATCACGTGGATTAGGCGCGGCATCGGGGCTGACCGGTGTCGGTGTGCTGGGGCAGCTCGCGCTCGAATGAATACTCACAAATCTCTCTTACTGAGACTGTGGTGTCCTCGAGTGTGGTTAGTTAGGTGCAAAAATGTGCTCAAGGATTTGTAATAGTGCTCGAGGTCAAGTGGTGGCTGCTGAGAGTTTGCTGTTACGAGGATGCGCGAATAAAAATCTATGTCGTCAAAATATATACGCGGCAGTATCTCGGGGAAAGAAATCTCCTCAAAAACACGTTGCGAGAGAAAGAAAAATAATAATTAAAACAAAACTAACAGCAGTAACACTGCTCACAAAACAGGAACTAAAGAAAATCGGATCCGTCGCACAAAATTTTTACGAATATGCTGCAACACATAAATACAAGTACTGGGACAATAAATACATCGGAGGCGTTTACAAGGAAAACGGCAAAAAGACAGGGTCCTGAGAAAACACCTCTGGCACTGGGGCACACTCCTCTTCTATCGGGGGAAGTGGGTTGACCAGTCGATGGATGCGCCCTTCTTGGTCAGGCCTCAGAGGTCTGCCAATAGCGATCCGAGGATTTAAATCAGCGAGGCTCTGGAGGTAGCCCATTACTCGCTGAGTTAAACGCTCCTGGGCAATAACGTACTGGCCAAGGTTGGCCAGTATTGGATCTCCCTCAATACGTCCTCCGGGAAAAGATGCAACTTCTCCGGGTGCTGCACGACTCGGAAAATAGTAGTATCCTCGCTCGCTGGCATAGGGTACTGCGAATCGAAGACGAGTGAGTGCCTCGTACGCAGCAGCTTCTATAGCCATATGCGGAGTCGGCATGGATTTCCCCACGAAGGAGACTTCCGTTGGGTCTTGGTTTGGGTAGGCGGGAGGGATGTGCACCACTGCGCAATATTTCGAGGTGGAAGGGGTGATCCTTGACTTGAGCAACTCGTACTGGGGTGGTCGGGTGGCACTCATAGTACTGCAGGTAAAGTCCCACAATAATTTGACAAAACTGCCCGGGGTTGCGTCTGGGGTTCTCAGATAAATACTGGTGGTCGACATGGCAAGGAATGGCTGTGAGTGCTGCGCACAAAGGTGAGGGGTGCTTGGCAAGGTCACGAAGTGGCCTTTATATAGCACCGGGGCTGGGATTAATCACTGGAGAAAAGGTGGCTGGATGCCGATCCTATTCTCGGGTCAACGCCACAGATATACCTATCACATAAAAGTGACGCATTCCTGTGGTTGCCGACGGGGTTGGTCTTGGCAGCTGTGCCCGAATTTAAAAAAAAACAACTGTACGCCAACGTACACAGGCACAGCTACTACTCCAACACTAAGGGTGCTCAAGCAGACAGCATGCAATAAAAGCGATACAAGACCACATCATTACAAAGCGTAGGAAAACTAAGGCTCGATACAACTCGAGCGACTTAGTCTACTACGTTAATGTCTAAGTGGGCTGGCCTTGCGGACGCCGATGCTTCTCCACGGTTCTCACCGTCGGAAATTGCTGGTTGAGGTTGAGGGGCTGCCGGGTCGGGGAAATGGTGATGACCATCGCGGGGGTTGTTGGCCACAATCCCGTTGCAATGGGTTCCCAAAAGGCGACAGAGCGCTTCGGGGGTCACCAAAGCACTCTGGCTGATGGCTGGGGCAGACCTCAAGGGGTCGATCGGGTGTCCGAACAGCACGACTGGGTTGTCGGCGTCGGGCTCCGCTTCTCTTCTCGCCGGGGCTCGGCGAACCAGCTCTCCACGAGCTGCGATCAGATCGAGAGTGACCTGATCGAACAGTTGCTCTAGTGCGCTTACATAGCGCACCAGATGCAATAGTGCTGGATCCGTCTCGTGGTCTCCATTGGCAACCTGGGGCGGCCTACCATACCCGTCACGACTGGGGTAGTAGTAGAACGAGCGACAGTTAACTCTGGGCGACAAGTGCCGGAGTTGAACTATAGCTTCGCGGGCTGCCAGTTGGATGGCCTATGGCTCAAAGGAAGTTGTCCTCCCAGTGAACCTATAGGGGCGTTCTGGCGATAGACCCCTACCGTAGATGTGCACAGTGGCCCAGTACTGACGGCTCTCACCGTACATGGGTCCCTGGTACACAACATACTCAGGAGGCTCTTCTAACGCATAGGCACGGCGGGTGAGGTCTGCGAGCACGGTCACGAAACCTCCAAGGTTGGTCGCTGTGGTCTCATTGTGAACGATGGGGCCAGGCATCGTGGCTTGGTTTGGGGAAAAGGGTTGTGCGGTGCGGTGTTTGAGGCTAGCGTGCCCTTTTTATAGGGAAAGGGGACGGAGTCTTCCTCCTCACGCTTGCGATAGAGACTGGTTGGGTGTCGGTCACTGGCGCGTGATCGATGGGCTAGGTTGATAGGTTGGGCACCGTCCGCCGAAAAGGGCGGCGGGTCACTGTGGGGCTATCTTACGCGAGAAGCTTGGCCGGGACTAGGTTAAGATCTGATGGTTTGGTTAACCTAGGTTTATTGACCTGGCTAAGATAGGATTAGCCAATGGTCAGCCTGGCTCTGATACCAAGTCTGTCACGACCGGATTTTCGGGATATAAATTCCCAGAAAAACGGCCTGTGTGCTCAACAGCCCCAGGATTACTGTTAGCTGATGAGGTACCAACTTGATACAAGAAAATCCAAGCAAGTACAAAAAATATGTAGTACAAGACCATTGAGGCCTAGGAGTACAACACTTGGTTTCTAATGGTAGACGGCGGAAGCGGTTGGATACATCTGCATCTATGGGACTCCATTTCCCACAAGAACAGCTGACCAGGATAACTCCTATCTTCGCGAAGCTGCACATGTCAACACGTAGGTTCCGAGGTTGTCACCGCGATGCTTATCTCCAAGCAAGGAATCTGGCCAAGACAATAGCCAGGGACAAGCCAGTGAGTACGTTTGAATGTACTTGCAAACATTAAGAACACGGGTACAATATATCAAACATGCTCCGGGTTAATAAGATGATCACACATCTGTCACGAAATATGCGAAAGACCATGATGCACACATATGGTTAAAAATATTCCAAAATAAAATACTGGGTGCCAAACGAGGGTCTAAATGACTCCTCGAGGGGAAACTGCAAGAATAGTAATACTGGTGCCAAACGAGGGTCTGAATGACTCCTCGAGAGGAAACTGCAGGAATAGTAATACTGGTGCCAAACGAGGGTCTGAATGACTCCTCGAGAGGAAACTGCAAGAATAATAATGCCGTAGTCGGGCGTCGGGGCGACACCACATAAAGGGCTTATAAGAGTTAAATGAACAACAAGCATGCCGCAGTCGGGCGTCTGAGCGACACCACAGAAAGGGCTTATAAGATAATAATCACAGTGAGTATCCAGGAGGTAGAACCATCCCAGGGATACTCAAAAAGAATACATAATATAAATGGTTAGTCCAGAAATAATTCATATGTGCCATAATCATAAACAATATTTAGTTCAGTCGTTTCTCCATCCGAAAACCGATAATTTGGTCTTGTCAAGCCGTATCTCCATCCGAAAAACCGTCAGTGAGATCTAGCTAAATCGTCCTCCATCCGAATACCGTTACTGAGCTCTAGCTAATTCGTTCTCCATCCGAATACCGTTACTAGGTTCAACTCAGACTGTGGTCTTTACTTAAGAACATGACTATCCAACAGGATATATCCTCTGCAGAGGGAGTATCATTTTCCCACGAGTAACGGGTTTACTTAGTCCATCGGGACTAATTCCGTCTACGGTCTTTTAATTGAAAACACGCCTGACCTGCACACACCAGCTTATCTCACCGGTGTCTGGAATCACCCACGACACCTGCCAAGCAAAACTCTAAGTGGGGAGGCTACAACCTCGACGTAGCATGGGATCAAATTTCTATTCGCACGCACTAAGGGGGTGCCCCCCTCTCGGTCCCAACCGGAAACACCCATGCCCCCGGACTAGGTGGCCTGCCTACCGGATGCACCCAGTATCTTCCACCATGGCCTCTCTGTACGGTGTGTGCTCTGGAAAGGGGTTGACAACCTACTGAACCATACCCTGTCCACTGCAGGGACAAGTGGTGGTACCAACAAATAAGGGAGCTATTGATCAAGACTCGGTCTACAACCGACTCAGGTGGTCCAAGTATCCTCCAACAATATTACCATTTATGAAATAAATCACCACTCCTCAAGCCTCACCACGCCATGCCGGACATACTCGTCTCGACGAGGGACTAGGGACAAGCTCGTGTCTACCCAAGACCACGACTTTCCCGGCTTCCTACCGGTATGCATGAGGAGCTCACAAGGATGATCCGAATCACTAATGTATCCATTGCTGACCACAACACAACTCCAAAGTGCACTCATGCACGAGACTATATCGATACATAAAGCCAACGCATATACCAAGTCAAAAGGTGTTGTGATCGCACCAGAACACCACAACAAAATATTATGCCAGAGTTCAGAAATGCTTGCCTTCAAGAGTATGCAAGGGATGCACTTTTTGAAAGCTTTCCCTTTCCTCCAAAAATCCTATTTTGCAAAATAACCAAATAACAAATATTTCAAACACAGTACAAAAAGTTGTCTCAAATATTTTTGAAATAAATCTTAAAATAAACTAGATGAAATTTGAGAGAGGTAGGAAAAATAATCAACTCATTTGGAGTTCTATTTTAAAAGTTATAGCCAGTCAAAGATTAGTCAAACTACTGTTTTAATAAAATCAGAAAAAGGAAAACGCTGCGGGGAAGAATACGTTTTCAAAGCAGAGGTGACGTACTCCGGAGCTTTGCGCTTTCACTTAAACAGAGAGAGCGGCCGCGCGGGTCACTGACAGTGGGTCCAAGGGGCCCACTGGTCAGGTTTGACCGTTTTCCCTCGCCTTCCCTTCTCTCTGCCTGAACGGCGCGGGGCTCCGGCGGTCGCCGGCGACGAACGGCGGCTCCTCGAGGGCATTTGAGGGCAGGGATGGGTTGGCCAGACCGAGGCGATCCTCTCGGTGGGCGTTAGGCAGGTGGGGACGGAGGAGGCCACAGGCGGCGAGCTCCGCGGCGGAGGGGGCTACGGTGGTGAAGTGATATCTGGGCTCCGGTGATCCTTGGCCGAAGCGGAGGCGCTAGGAAGCTCCGCACGACTACAAGGGAGTTCTTGGTGGCGTTGGATTGGCGGGGGAAGCTCCGGTTGCGACGAACGGCACTGGATTGCGGCGGCGACCCAACTTGCCGGAGGCGGGGAAGAAAGAGCTTTCCCGTCGATTGCTGGCTGTGGGAGGGCTATGGGGGTGGTCTGGGGTTGCTTGAGTGGTCGGTTGAGCTCGGGGTCCCTTTAAATAGGTGCTCGAGGCTGGCTCCCGCGGTGGCCGAGGATAAGATCGCCGGCGACCACTTTTCTGTAGTTGCAGGGCATCGTGGCGGCGACGAAAGCGTGCCGACGAGCGGGAGGATAAGCACGGCCTGTGCTCTGGGGCAGCTGGCGTGCGTTGGCGGTTTGGGCGGCGCCATCCGTGGCGGAATCCGCTACCGACGCCGGCGTGCTGCCAAGGCGGCGCTGCAGGGTGCCAGGGAGAGCTTGGAGGGTACTGGAGAGAGGGCGAGTGCCTGGCGTGGTTCGGCAGGCGAGCAGGGGCCAGAGATGGGACGCGACGAGGGCGGCAGAGCGGCGTGTCGGCTCAGTGCGCGCGCGTGCAAAACGTGCGCTCTGGGCGCGCCCAGAGCACGCACGGCAGGTGTTCGACGCAATGCCAGTGTGCTCTAGAGTGCTTGGGCGAGGCTGGCAAAGAACAGAACAAGGGTAGGGTGGCTAGGAGCTCAGTGGACAAGGTTGTTGGGTCAGTGGAACAAAATCACAGTGCAAACAAAGAACTCATGCCAAAACAGACTGTGCACACCAGGTGTTCGACAGAATGCCAGATGCACTTAGGCAACTCTTGGAGTGGCCAAAATCTCCAGATCAGTGTCTCTTTAGATGCAGGAGATGGTGGTAGGATTAGTTTGGCAAAAACAGATAGTTGATAGTGCAAGAATTTGAGAAAACCAGTTTTGGGCAGAAACTAAAGGCTGACATTGCATGCACCAAAAATATGCCAATGGGTCCAATATCCTGGACTTAAGAGTTTTGAAGGGAGGGCTACAAGTAGGAAAAAGCTCAGGGTTACTAGAGCAAAGAAAAATAAGGTTGCAGTACAAATCACCAATTTGGACCAGAATGAAAAAGAGGTTGATCCACTCAAATTTTTCAAAGAACATCACTAGGTTTTTGCTTGAAGATGAATTGTATGCATCCACTGACATCTCCAAACACTTGGAAGAATTTTTAAAGAAATATTTAAATGGGTTGTAGTGCAAAAGTGCCCACTGGACCAGATTGGAGAAGTTGGTGTAGAGCTTAAAATCTCCAATGGCCAAGAGGTATTTTTGCATGAAAGTGATGTGGAAACATCACATGACATCCCCAAATTTTGGTGAAATTTTTAAAAGCATTTATCAAATGGTTGCAGTGCAAAAAGGGGTTCCATATTTATGAAAGATCATTTTAAAAGAATAAAGCTCATGAAAAATAATTATGCAAATAAATCCACTGATAACGGATTGATCTTATAAAGAGGGCACACAAGTCCAATACTACTCTTTGAAGGCTTTTCCACTTGAAGTAAAAATTCACCATAACAAAAGGGTAAATCTTGACAAATGGAAAAGTTTTATTTCCTGGCAACATTTTAATAAATAAAACAAGGCCAAAATTTTGGGGTGTCACAACTGTATGCCACGTATCGTACATTGTCAAAAAGTAATGCGGTAGACCTTCTTTAACATGTGTTCAAAAATAAAAAAATAAAAAACAAGGACCTCCAGGTTAAATTAACTCATGGGATGGGTCGTATCAGTCATTTAATTTGACAAATACGCCCCATCCTATCAGTTAATTTAACATCAACAGAACTTCCCATCCAGTCACCCATCTGATGGCTGCTCCAGCCTGAGCACACTTAACTTGAGAGTTCTCTTACATGAGCTATTGGTGGATCAGCTAGTCCTTGCTGATATGGGATGCCTGTTCGCATCCTTATGGCGTATCCTGATGACCGCCCGTCCCCTAATGGGCAATAGATGTTGTGCAGACAGAGCATATCACATACGTCTTATTAGTAGCAATCGTATGTGTTATTATCGGTCTTCGCACACATTTCTGATTACATACCTGTTTGCCGCGTGTCACACACATCTTGTTAAGTTGAACCGTTTCTGTTCCCATGTATCAATGCAAACAGTTCATCCGAGTGAACCGTATGATGTACATTGCACACACCTTGATCTGGCTGACCGTTCTTTTGTGTTGCCATATCACAAACAGTTCATCCGAGTGAACCGTATGTTGTACATCGCACACACCTTCATCTGTCTGCCCGTTTCTTTTGTTCCTCCTCATCGCAAATGGTTGAATGAATTGAACCATATGCTCTGCATCGCACACGCAACTAAAATCTGAACCGTGTTTGATGCATCCTCCATCACAAACATTTTGCACCTTTTTTGACGGTTTTTCTACACCACCATTTGCGATTATGACATCGCACACAGTTTTGTCGAAGGGTCTCTGATCGTAGTGTCGCGTTAGCAGCATCCTGCGGTAGTGATAATTAACACCGAATAATGCACCACAAGTAGGATGTAATTTCATTGCACAACTATTGACTTTCGTGCTTGCATAGGGAATCACTAACCTTAACACCAATATTCTTACTAAAGCATAATTACTCATTAACATGACTCGCATATCACATCATCATAACTCAAAATTATTACAAGGAATCAAGTTTATTTTGTCCAATGATCTTCATGAAAGTTTTTATTATATCCTTCTTGGATATCTATCACTTTGGGACTAATTTTCATGTGTTGCTTTTGATAGGCTCAAACAAATATAAGTGAAGATCATGAGCATAATATTTCCTTCTCTCAAATTAATTTAAGTGAAGCAAGAGAGAATTTCTTCAAAAATACTAAAGCACACCATGCTCAAAAAGATATAAGTGAAGAACTAGAGCAATTCCATAGAAAAGAGCTTCGTTGACGGGATGTGAATGCCACTTACCTAGCCTCCCTGGCAACTATTTGAGGACTCTATTTTATTTAAAAACTTTCAGATCTAAGTATTTCATTAAAACACCAAGAAAAAACAAAATAAAATGACATTCCAAGAATAGCACACATCATGTGAAGAAGCAAAAACTTAGGCTCAACCGATACTAACCGATAATTGTTGAAGAAGAAAGGTGGGATGCCTACCGGGGCATCCCCAAGCTTAGATGCTTGAGACTTCTTGAAATATTCCCTTCGGATGCCTTGGGCATCCCCAAGCTTGAGATTTTGTGTCTCCTTAATTCTTCTCATATCACGGTTTTCCTAAATCTCAAAAGCTTCATCCACATAAAACTCAACAAGAACTCGTTAGAGAAGTTAGTATAAACCAATGCAAAAACCTTATCATTCTCTACTGTAGAAAATAACTAAAATTATTATTCAACATTGCATACTAAATTCCTATGCATATTTAATACTCCTATCCTCTAATAGAATCATTAAACAAGCACACATATGCAAACAATGCAAACATAACAGCAATCTGCCAAACCATTACAGTCTGTAAAGAATGCAAGAGTATCAATACTTATTTAACTCAAACAATTATGAAAAAAATACCACACTGTAGAAAATTTATCATACCTTATTTTGCAAAAAGCTTCAGCATTTTATCACATTCTGACTTTTCTAGGGAATTTGTGCAACAGCGGTAAACTTTCTGTTTTGAAACAGCAACATATGGACTTGCAAAATAAGCCTGGTAAAGGCTATCCTTGACATTTTTATTGAAAATAAAGATGCAAAACATTATTCTAAATAACAGCAAGCAAATCCTAACAAAAGAAAATGACGCTCCAAGTAAAACTCATATCATGTGACGAATGAAAGCATAGCTCCAAGTGACGTTACCGATAATGTTGAAGACGAAAGAGGGGATGCCTTCCGGGGCATCCCCAAGCTTAGTTGCTTGGATGTTCCTTGAATATTATCTTGGGGTGCCTTGGGCATCCCCAATATTAGGGTCTTGTCACTCCTTATTCGCCTCATATCGACATCTCACCCAAAACTTGAAAACTTCAATCATACTTAACGGAACTTCGTGAGATAGGTTAGTATGACAAAGAGCAAACCATTTCACTTGGGTACTATCAAATAAAAGATTCATAATTGTTCTCACACAATGCCTATTGTAGCATATCATTTCCAAAATTTATATTGAGCAATATAAGCCTTGGAAACTAGAAAACAAGCAAACTATGCATTGAAAACAGAATCTGTCAAAAACAGAACAGTCTGTAGTAATCTGTACTCCAACCATACTTCTGCTACTCCAAAAATTCCGAAAAATATGAAAACTTGGGAAATTTGTGTATTAACCTTCTGCAAAAATAATAAGGATTTTATCACTCTTCTGTTAGAAATGAAAATTGTTTTCCTGAGCACAAAAGTTTCTGTTTTTCTGCAAGATCAAATCAACTATCACCGTAAGCCATCACAAAGGTCCCACTTGGCACATTACTCAAACGAAAGAACTAAAACATGATTACTGCAGTAGCCTAATCATGTGAACACACAAAAACAGTAGGTAAAAGTGTTGGGTTGTCTCCCAATTATATTAGCACTGTTGAGAGATTGCACTAGTGAAAGTACGGACCCTAGGCCTCATTTTCAAGCATTGCAATACCGTTTTTGTACCCGTTTACTATTTTCTACCTTGCTGTTTTTATTTATTCAGATTATAAAAATATATTTCTACCATCCATATTACACTTGTATCATCATCTCTTCGCCGAACTAGTGCACCTATACAATTTGCCATTGTATTGGGTGTGTTGGGGACACAAGAGATTTCTTGTATTTGGTTGCAGGTTTGTTTGAGAGAGACCGTCTTCATCCTACACCTCCCACAGATTGATAAACCTTTGGTCATCCACTTGAGGGAAAATTTCTACTGTCCTACAAAACTATGCGCTTGGAGGCCCAACACGAGTCTACAAGAATAAAGTTGTGTAGTAGACATCAAGCTCTTTTCTGGTGCCGTTCCGGGGAGGTGAGTGCTTGAAGGTATATCTTTATATCTTGCAATCGAATATTTTAGTTTCTTGTTTTATCACTAGTTTGGTTTACAAAAAGAAAACTACAAAAAAATGGAATTGAGGTTGTCTCATATTATTCATCTCTATAATATCTTTCGTGAAAATGATGGAAAGGAAAATTGTACTCAATTGATTGAAGAAGAATTCAATAGAGTGTTTGGTATAAATGTTGAGCATGATTGCAATGTTGTTAGTATGAATTCTTTTGAATATCCATGATGCTAACGATGTGCAAAGCCATAAGCTTGGGGATGCTATGTTTGATGAAGATGATATTTTTAGTCCCCCAAGATTTGATGTGCAAATTTGTTATAATGATTGCATGCCTCCTATTTATGATGATTATAATGATGAAAGTGGATTTGGAGAGGTCATGACTTTATTTAGTGATGATCCACCATTTTGGACAAGGCTTCAATTGACTATGATAACAAACTTGCTATCTCTGATGATTATGGTGATGACATGTATGCTATAAAGAATAATGATAACCATGAAACTTGTCATCATGATTTTAATTTTCAATCCCATGATAGTTATTTTGTTGAGTTCTCCCACTACTATTGATGAGAATAAATTTGCTTATGTGGAGAGTAACAAAATTTCTATGCTTGTGGATCATGAAAAGAATGCTTTATGTGATAGATATATTGTTGAATTCATACATGATGCTACTGAAAATTATTATGAGAGAGGAACATATGCTTCTACATGTCTCAATAATATCAAGTTTCCTCTCTATGTGTTGAAAATCTTGAAGTTATGCTTGCTTTGCCTCCCTATGCTAGTTGATTCTTGTTCCCATAAATATTTTGCTCACAAAATCCCTATGCATAGGAAGTGGGTTAGGCTTAAATGTGCTTTCCATGTGTTTCATGATGCTCTTGTTATGTTTCTAATCTTATCTTTTATGCAACCATCATTGAAATCATCATGCCTAGCTAAAAGGCATTAAAGAAAAGTGTTTGTTGGGAGACAACCCAACACTTTTACCTAATGTTTTTGTGTGCTCGCATGATTAAGCTACTGTAGTAATCATGTTTTATAGCTTTCGTTTCAATAAAGTGCCAAGTAAGACATTTGGGATGGCTTACGGTGATAGTTGATTTGATCTTGCTGAAAAATAGAAACTTTTGCACTCATGAAAACAGTTCTCATTTTTAACAGAAGCGTGATAAAATGCTGATTGTTTTTGCATAACATTAATAGACAAATTTCCCAGGTTTTCTAATCTTTCTGAATTTTTGGAGTAGCAGAAGTATGGTTGGAGTACAAATTACTACAGACTGTTCTGTTTTGTTCAGATTCTGTTTTCTATGCATAGTTTGCTTGTTCTCTAGTTTCCATGGCTTATATTTCTCAAAATAAATTGTGGAAATGATATGATACAGCGGGCATTGTGTGGAAACAATTATGAATCTTGTCTTTGACAGTACCAAAGTGAAATGGTTTGCTCTTTATCATACTAACCTATCTCACAAAGTTCCGTTAAGTTTTGTGTGATTGAAGTTTTCAAGTTTTTGGTGAGATGTCGATATGAGGAGAATAAGGAGTGACAAGACCCTAAGCTTGGGGATGCCCAAGGCACCCCAAGGTAATATTCAAGAAATATCAAAGCAACTAAGCTTGGGGATGCCCGGAAGGCATCCCCTCCTTCGTCTCCAACACTATCAGTAACCTCACTTAGAGCTATGTTTTCATTCGTCACATGGTATGTGTTTTTCTTGGAGCATCATTTTATTTTGTTAGGATTTGCTTCCTGTTATTTATAATAATGGTTTGAATCCTTTATTTCAATAAAAGTGGCATTTATTTACTATGCTTATTTTACAAGTCTACATGTTGTTGTCCGATAAACAGAAAGTTTATTGGTGTTGCAAAAATTCCCTAGAAAAGTCAGAATGTGATAAAGTGTTGAAACTTTTTGCAAAATAATCTCTGATAAACTTTCTATAGTGTGGTAGAATTTCATAATGTTTGGAGTTGAATAAGTATTGATATTCTTGCATTCTTTACAGACTGTACTGTTTTTGCGGATTGCTGTTATGCTTGTATTGTTTGATATGTTTGCTTGTTTAATGATTCTATTTGAGGATAGGAGTATTAAATATGCAGAGGCATTTAGTATGCAATTTTTAATAATAATTTTAGTGATTTGCCACAGTAGACAATGATAAGCTTTTTGCATTCGTTTATACTAACTTATCTCCCGAGTTCTTGTTGAGTTTTGTGTGGATGAAGCTTTTGAGATTTAGGAAAACCGTGAAATAAAAGGAATTAAGGAGACACAAAAGATCAAGCTTGGGGATGCCTAGATAATATTTCAAGAAGTGTCAAGCATCTCAGCTTGGGGATGCCCCGGTAGGCATCCCACCTTTCTTCACCAACAATTATCGGTTAGTATCAGTTGATCCTAAGTTTTTACTTCGTCACATGATGTGTGCTATCCTTGGAATGTCATTTTTTTGCTTGATATTTTAATAAAGTACATAGATCTGAAAGTTTTAAATAAAATAGAGTCCTCAAATAGTTGCTCGGGAGGCTAGGTAAACGGCATTCACATCCCGTCAACGAAGCTCTTTTCTATGGAATTGCTCTAGTGCTTCACTTATATCTTTTTGAGCATGGTGTGCTTTTGTATTTTTGAAGAAATTCTCTTTTGCTTCACTTAAATTAACTTGAGAGAAAGAAATATTATGCTCATGATCTTCACTTATATCTTTTTGGAGTAGCTTGTCATTTACTCTTGTGCTTCACTTATATCCTATGAGTAAATTGTTGAATAAGTTGAATGTCATGAAGTTGAAATCATATCATGCCTAGTGGTAGCCTCACATTGGGTCTAGATAGTGAAATCTTTTGAAGCTTGAAAATCACATATTGGTCATACAAGCAATTCATGAATGATTAGTAGAAGGAAGAGAACTTTCACATGCAAATACACCATCTTGGAAATCTTCTGTGATTGTGAGCCCCCATCAAAATATTATATGCCAAAATTGTTGATGTTGGAAAAGGAAGACAACGTAATGGTTTATGTTTGTTCATGTTCACATAGAACTTATATTGTCATAGATCCTTCAACATGTGGTGCTTGCCCCCCATCTTTGCTAGCCAAAAATTCTGCTCCAAGTAGAGATACTACTGGTGCATCCAAAAACCCTTAAACCCAAATCTTATCTTCAAGAGTCCACCATACCTACCTAAGGATTGAATAAGATCCTTCAAGTAAGTTGTCATCGGTGCAATAAGGCAATAAAAATTGCTTCTAAAAGTGTTAGATCATTTAGTGTAAGAGAAAATTGAGCGTTGTACGAACTTGTGATGGCAAAGAATAAAAGCGACAAACTGGATAATAAAGTTTGCTATCACAAGGGGCAATATAACATGACGTTCTTTTGCACTAAGGGGTTGAGCATACAAACAAATAAGCCCATGGCAACCTCTGCTTCCCTCTGCGAAGGGCCTATCTTTTACTTTTATGTATTTACTTTTATGCAAAGAGTCAAAGTTTTTCTCTCTATTATATTCCTTTTTATTTTTCTCTTTTTGGCAAGCATCATGTGGTGAGGAAAGATCTAGGAACATATGTCCAGTTGAATATGGGTAGCATGAGTTATTATTGTTGACATCACCCTTGAGGTGAATACGTTGGGAGGCAAAACAATAAGCCCCTATCTTTCTATGTGTCCGGTTGAAACGTTTTGTTCATGTGTATGCGGTGAGTGTTAGCAATCATAGAAGACTATATGATGGTTGTGTATGTGGAGCTCTTACTTAAAATCCATTGAATAAGTTGAATTGCAATTGCTTGGTGACTAAACATAGGTTGTTGAGTTTCAAGAGAGTTCATTGTTTGAAACTTAACATGTGAGTTGGTTGCTACTTTAACATGAGAAGTTTTATAAGAAAGACTTGCTGTTATGATGCTAGGAAAAGTGATTAAAATTATCATTGATCAAACTTATGCACTTTGCTAGCATTCACACTTCATACATTATTTCTTTTATCATTTACCTACTCGAGGACGAGTAGGAATTAAGCTTGGGGATGCTGATACGTCTCCAACGTATCTATACTTTATGAAGTATTCATGTTGTTATTTTATCATTCTTGGATGTTTTACAATCATTTTATAGCAACTTTATATCATTTTTTGGGACTAACCTATTGACCCAGTGCCTAGTGCCAGTTGCTATTTTTGCTTGTTTTTTACATCGCAGGAAATCAATATCAAACGGAGTCCAAACACCGCGAAACTTTTTGTGGATTTTTTATGGACCAGAAGACCACCAATGGGCCAGAGCAACACCTGGGGGGTGCCCTGACGGGGGCAGAACCCACCAGGGCGTGCCTGGGGTCCCAGGCGTGCCCAGGTGGGTTGTGCCCACCTCGGTGGCCTCCCGCACCCCCTCTTTACCTATAAATTCCTAAATATTCCAAAAACCCTCGGGGTTAACCTAGATCAGAAGTTCCACCGCGGCAGGTCTCTGTAGCCACCGAAAACCAATCTAGACCCTTTCCGGCACCCTGCCGGAGGGGGGAATCATCTCCGGTGGCCATCTTCATCATCCCGGCGGCCACCATGATGAGGAGGGAGTATTCCACCCTCGGGGCTGATGGTTTGTACCAGTAGGTATGTGTTTAATCTCTCTCTCTCGTGTTCCTGAGATGTCACGATCTTGATGTATCGCGGGCTTTGTTAATATAGTCGGATCATATGGTGTTTTCCCCTCTCTATCTTGTGATGAATTGAGTTTTCCCTTTGAGATTTCGTTTTATCGGATTGAATACTTTTATGGATTTGAGAGCACTTGATATATGTCTTGCAATTGAATACTCGTGGTGACAATGGGGTATCGTATTGATTCACTTGATATATGT
Source organism: Aegilops tauschii subsp. strangulata (assembly GCF_002575655.3). Taxonomy (NCBI): domain Eukaryota; kingdom Viridiplantae; phylum Streptophyta; class Magnoliopsida; order Poales; family Poaceae; genus Aegilops; species Aegilops tauschii. The sequence continues at coordinate 504,455,106 of NC_053037.3, forward strand.
TTGGCACTCTACTCGCGGATTACCCGAGGTGACATTGGGGTAATCTATGCATAGGGGTTTATGCATGTTCTTGTCTTTGTTTCTCCGGTAGAAATCTTGGGGCACTCTTTGAAGTTCTTTGTGTTGGATTGAATATTATGAATCTGAATTTGCTTTGGTGTTATTTTAGTATGAACTCTTGGTTAGATCAATCAAAAAGAATAGCTTCGTGTTATTTTAATACGAGCTCTAGGATTGATTGAACGGAAAGAATAGCTTTGAGGTGGTTTCGTACCCTACAAAAATTTATTCTTATGTTCTCCGCTAGATAGGAACATTGGAGTGATTCTTCATCGCACCTTGAGGGGTGGTTATATGATCCAATTATATTAGCATTGTTGAGAGGTTGCACTAGTGAAAGTACTAACCCTAGGCCTCATTTTCAAGCATTGCAATACCGTTTTTGTGCCCGTTTACTATTTTCTACCTTGCTCTTTTTATTTATTCACATTTTAAAAATATATTTATACCATCAATATTACACTTTTATCACCATCTCTTCACCGAGCTAGTGCACCTATACAATTTTCCATTGTATTGGGTGTGTTGGTGACACAAGAGATTTCTTGTATTTGGTTGCAGGGTCGTTTGACAGAGACCATCTTCATCCTACACCTCTCACGGATTGATAAACCTTAGGTCATCCACTTGTGGGAAAATTGCTACAGTCCTACAAAACTCTGCGCTTGGAGGCCCAACACGTGTCTACAAGAATAAAGTTGCGTAGTAGACATCATGACCTCGCTCCTCATTATGGCGAATAAACTTATGTGCTATCATGCTGTCATAATCTAAATGTATATTGGGTAGCAATTTCTCCTCTTTTTCATAGTGCCTAATGGGTATCTTAAAGTTTTTAGCAAGGCGCGAGGCAAAGATGCCTCCGAAAATAGGACCCTTCGTATGGTTTAAACTCAACCATTTAGCGCCCATAGCGCCCAAGCTGTAAATTTTATCTCTATGTAAAGTGTGGCGCAAAATGGCAAGGTCAGGGGCACTAAGGCCTCCACTCTCTCCACGACCAATTAAACATCTCCCAGCGAATAATGAGTAATGGCGTAAAATAGGGAAATGTATACTAGCCACTCTTGCTCCCGTCACTCCTCTGTTTTCCCCTACAGTCATTTCGTGAATAAAACTTTCCACATCACTAGGACGTGGTTCCTCGACGCTACCTTCATAAGGTAATTTACAAACCTCACAAAAGTCATAAAGCGTCATTTCTTTGTACTCATCATATAAGTGAAAATCTACCATGGGTGGTGATCTCCTAGCATGAAAATGAACTTTTTGCACGAAAGTATTAGTGAGTAGGAGATACTGATCACACTGGTCGAGGAGGAAGTCGGTGATGCCTGCATTCCCAACCAAATAATAGAAATCATCGTAAATTCCAACTGCTTGTAAGAATGCATCACATGGCCATTCACACGGCCAAATCTCCGCAGCTCGAGAAAGATTATACTTGGGCTTTTCCTTCTCCTCATTTTCTTTTTCCTTCGAACCCCGGCTTGAGGAGCCTCTCAACAATCTCCTCATCATTTTCTTCCTCTAAAAATTTCTGAAATTTTTAGTGACTCAAAATAGAAGTGAACCGCACTCAACAAGATTGATAGCAACTACTCCTACAAGTGCCTAGAGGATATATCATGCATCAAAACTACTTTGGACCATATAAATTTGACATGCAAGCTCAAGAACAAGGTCACCACAGCAGCAAAAATTTGCAATAAATAAAGCACTAGAACAAAAACTAATTGGACGATTGGAGGAGTCACATACCGCGGAACAATCCCCCAAAGCAATTTTGTGAATGGAGCTTTGAGCAAGGAGATCGAAAATGGTAGCAAGATGATCAAGAACACGAGTTTGAGCTATGGAGTGACTTTCTGGAGGAAGAGGAAGATGATGGATGCTGGAATAAGTGGAGGGGGGCCACGTGGGGCCCACGAGGACAGGGGGTGCGCCCCAGGGGGGTGGGCGCGCCCTCCACCCTTGTGGCCAGCTGGTTAGGCCCCCTAATGTGTTCTTTGCACCAATTCTAAAATATTCTAAAAATATCATACTAAATTTTCGGGGCATTTGGAGAACTTTTATTTTCGGGACATTTTATATTGCATGGATAATTCAGAAAATAGACAGAAAATACTATTTTTACTTCATTGAACCTAAATAACATAAAGTAAAAGATGGGTACAGAGAGTTGTGCCTTCTAAATTCATCCATATCATGCTCATCAAAAGGAATCCATTAACAAGGTTGATCAAGTCTTATTAACAAACCTCTTTCGAATGACATGAAACCGGAGAATTTTCGAATAACACTAGGTTACCTCAATGGGGATATGCATTTCCCCAAAAATAAGAATATAATATTTCTTTTTGGCAGTAGGAAGAGGGAATTCAAAACCTCCAATAGTAATAGTTGAAATTTTTCCAATAGAGTTGATACTATGAACTCAAGGTTGTTTCTTCGGAAAGTGCACCGTATGCTCATTACCATTAACATGAAAATTGACATTGCCTTTGTTGCAATCAATAACAGCCCCTGCAGTATTGAAAAAAGGTCTACCAAGGATGATCGACATATTGTCATCCTCGGGAATATAAAGAATAACAAAGTCCGTTAAGATAGTAACGTTTGCAACCACAACAGGCACATCCTCACAAATACCGATGGGTATAGCGGTTGATTCATCAGCCATTTGTGAAGAAATTTTAGTAGGTGTCAACTTATTCAAATCAAGTCTACGATACAAAGAGAAAGGCATAACACTAACACTAGCTTCAAGATCACATAAAGCAGTTTTAACATAGTTTTTTTAATGGAGCATGGTATAGTTGGTACTCCGGGATCTCCAAGTTTCATTGGTATTCCACCCTTAAAAGTATAATTAGCAAGCATGGTGGAAATTTCAGCTTCAGGTATTTTTCTTTTATTAGTAACAATCTCTTTCATATAGTTAGCATAAGGAGGCATTTAAGCATATCAGTCAAACGCATACGCAAAAAGATGGGTCTAATCATTTCAGCAAAGCGCTCAAAATCCTCATCATCTTTTTTCTTGGATGGCTTAGGAGGAAAGGGCATAGGTTTCTGAACCCATGGTTCTCTTTCTTTACCATGTTTTCTAGCAACAAAGTCTCTCTTATCATAACGTTGATTCTTTGATTGTGGGTTATCAAGATCAACAGCAGGTTCAATCTCTACATCATTATCATTACTAGGTTGAGCATCAACATGAACACCATTATTAACATTAGCACTAGGTTCATGTTCATTACCAGACTGTGTCTCAATATCAGAAATAGAAATATCATTTGGATTCTCAGGTGTGTCTATAGCAGGTTCACTAGCATGCAAAGTCCTATCAGTTTTCTTTTTCTTTTTAGTACGAGGACTAGGTGCATCAGTATTAGTTCTCTGAGAATCTTGATCTGTTCTCTTAGGATGACCCTCAGGATACAAGGGTTCCTGGGTCATTTTACCACCTCTAGTCATAACCCTAACAACATTATCATTATTCTTACTATTCAACTCATTAAGCAAATCATCCTGAGCTTTAAGTACTTGTTCTAATTGAGTTGTAACCATGGAAGCATGTTTACTAATAAGCTTAAGATCATTAACAGTTCTACTCATATAATCACCCAAGTGATCAAGCAGGTAAGCATTACATTTCAATTCTCTACTAACATAAGCTTTGAAATTTTCTTGTTTAATAATAAAATTATCACCTTCATCAAATCTACGGAGAGAGTTTACCTCTACTACCTGTGCCGGGTTATCAAGACCATGTATTTCTTCAATAGGCGATAAATTTTTAACATCTTCAGCTTTAATACCTTTTTCTTTCATAGATTTCTTTGCCTCTTGCATATCTTCAGGACTGAGAAATAAAATACCCCTCTTCTTCGGAGTTGGCTTTGGAGTTGGTTCAGGAAGTGTCCAATCATTATCATTACTCAATATATTCTTCAATAGCAATTCAGCTTGCTCAACAGTTCTTTCCCTGAAAACACAACCAGCACAACTGTCCAGGTGGTCTCTGGAAGCATCGGTTAGTCCATTATAAAAGATATCAAGTATTTCATTTTTCTTGAGAGGATGATCAGGCAAAGAATTAAGTAATCGGAGAAGCCTCCCCAAGCTTGTGGGAGACTCTCTTCTTCAATTTGCACAAAATTAAATATTTCCTTTAAAGCAACTTGTTTCTTATGAGCAGGGAAATATTTTGAGAGAAGTAGTAAATCATATCCTTGGGACTACGCACACAACCAGGAGCAAGAGAATTAAACCATAACTTAGCATCACCCTTTAGTGAGAAAGGAAACAATTTGAGAATATAGTAATAGCGAATTTTTTCCTCATGAGCAAATAGGGTGGCTATATCATTCAATTTAGTAAGACGTGCCTCAACAGTTTCAGATTCATAACCATGAAAAGGATTAGATTCAACAAAAGTAATTAACTCAGAATCGACAGAGAATTCATAATGCTTATCAGTAACAAAGATAGGTGAAGTAGGAAAAGCGGGATCATGTTTCATTCTAGCATTCAAGGATTTTTCTTTCAGCTTAGCTAATAATTTCTTGAGATCCTCTCTATCATTGCAAGCAAAGAAGTCTCTAGCAGTATCTTCATCCATAACATAACTCTCAGGTACAACAGGAAATTCATATCTAGGGGGAGAATCAAAATCATCATTTTCAATAATATCATCAGTTTCAGTAATTTCATTCTCTCTAACCCTAGCAAGCTGTTCATCAAGAAATTCACCTAGTGGCACAGTATCATCAAGCACATAAGTAGTATCATCATAAGCATCATGCATAGCAGAAGTGGCATCATCAATAACATGCGACATATTAGAATCAATAGCAGGTGTAGGTGTCGCAAGTTTACTTAAAACAAAAGGAGAATCAAGTGCAGAGCTAGATGGCAGTTCCTTACCTCCCCTCGTAGTTGAGGGATAGATCTTGGTTTTGTTGTCTTTCAGATTCCTCATAGTGATCAACAGATATAAATCCCATGTGACTCAGAGAATAGAGCTATGCTCCCCGGCAACGGCGCCAGAAAAAGGTCTTGATAACCCACTAGTATAGGGGATCGCACCAGTTTTTGAGGGTAGAGTATTCAACCCGAATTTATTGATTTGACACAAGGGGAACCAAAGAATATTCTCGAGTATTAGCAGCTGAGTTGTCAATTCAACCACACTTGAAAGACTTAATATCTGCAGCAAAGTAGTATGGAAGTAGCAATAACGGTGCCAAAAGTAGCAGTAAAAGTTTTGTAGCAATCGTAACAGTGGCAACGGAAAAGTAACGATGAAAAGATCAATATGAAACAAACTCGTAGGCAATGGATCAATGATGGATAATTATGTCGGATGGCATTCATCATGCAACATTTATAACATAGGGTGACACAGAACTAGCTCCAATTCATCAATATAATGTAGGCATGTATTCCGAATATAGTCATACGTGCTTATGGAAAAGAACTTGCATGCCATCTTTTGTCCTACCCTCCCGTGGCAGAGTGGTCCTATTGGAAACTAAGTGATATTCAGGCCTCCTTTTAATAGAGAACCGGACCAAAGCATCAGTGATAATCCCCAAGTGCAGGGAATCATCATAGCAATTTCCAATGGTGGAAGTGATAAGTATGGAGTGTCGAACCCACAAGGAGCTAAAGGTAAGATCAATATTCGCTCAAGTCCTATCTGCCACTGATACGACTCTATGTACACCGAACGTTTGCTTCCAACTAGAAACGAGAAATAAAACTACGTTGTGGGTATGAAGAGGATAACTTTGCATGATATCGGAGAGTTAAAAAATATAAAAGTAGGTGTTGTTATCATAAACTTAGAATATATTACTAAATATTATAAATAGCGAGTGTGGAATAATGATGGGTCGGTGTGCGGAATTATCCTAGGAAATTGTTAACAAGACCGGTAGTTGTCATTGCAATTTCATATGAGGGAGAGGCATAAGCTAAAATACTTTCTCTTCTTGGATCATATGCACTTATGATTGGAACTCTAGCAAGCATCCGCAACTACTAAAGATCATTAAGGTAAAACCCAACCATAGAATTAACATATCAAGTCCCCTTTATCCCATCTGCAACAACCCCCTTACTCGGGTTTATGCTTCTGTCACTCAAGCAATCCACTATAAGCGAATCATGAACGTATTGCAACACCCTACAGAGGGAATCTCTCACGCTTGCACGACACGGAGGGCACAATAGGACAGCACCAAAATAAAACATACAACTCATACCAATCTAGATCATCAATCAACCCAAAGAAAAAGGATATCTACTCAAAACAACATAGGATGGCAACACATCATTGGAGCATAATATGTGGCATAAAGCATCATGTTCAAGTAGGGATAACGGCGGGGTGCGGGAAAGTGGACCGCGTAAAAGAGATGAGGATGGTGATGATGATGGTGATGTTGATGAAGACGATCACCGGGGCGATGATTCCCCTCCCGATGGCACTCCGGCGCCACCGAGAGAGAGGAGGAGAGGTTCTCCCCCTTGTGCTTCCTCCTCCATGGCCTCCCCCCGGAATGGGGAGAGGTTCTCCCTCTAGATCTTGGCCTTCATGGCGATGATGGCCCCTCCGGGATCCTCGTCCATGGCCTCCGGTGATGATTGCCCCCTTCGGCAGCGTGCCAGAGAGGGCCTAGATTGATTTCTCGTGGCTACAGAGGCTTGCGGCGGCGGAACTTCCGATCTAGGTTATTTTCTGGAGGTTTGGGAATTTATAGGAGAGGTTGGCGTCAAGAACAAGTCAGGGGGCCCCACGGGAAGTCCAGGAGGCACAGGGGCGCGCCCTAGGGGGGTGGGCGCGCCTGTCGGTGTCAAAATAGGCGGATCTCGGGTAGGGGGTCCCGAACTGTGCGTCTAAGGTCGATGGTAACAGGAGACGGGGCACACAATCTTTACCCAGGTTCGGGCTCTCTCTATGGAGGTAATACCCTACTTCCTGCTTGATTGATCTTGATGAATATGAGTATTACAAGAGTTGATCTACCATGAGATCATAATTTCTAAAACCCTAGTAGTCTAGCCTGTATGACTACGATTATGATTATTCTCCTCTACAGACCTAGCCCTCCGGTTTATATAGACATTGGAGGGAACTAGGGTTACATAAAGTTGCTTATAGAGAAAGGAATCTTCATATTTGGTCGCCAAGCTTGCCTTCCACGCTAGGGAGAGTCCCATCCGGACACGGGTAGAGCCTTCGGTCTTTGTATCTTCACGGCCCACCAGTCCGGCCCATGGCTAACAGGCCGGACGCTCAAGGACCCCTTAGTCCAGGACTCCCTCATTAGCCCCCGAACCAGCCTTCAATGACGAGGTGTCTGGCGCGCAGATTGTCTTCGGCATTGCAAGGCGGGTTCCTCCTCCGATGACTTCAAGGTGATGTATTCGGTTTTCCATTTAATGTCGTACCCCACGGCTTCTGCGTATCAACAATTTCAGCTTCCACGTGTCGTGCGAATGCGAGAGGTCAGGGTGTTTTTACAAATAACACCCCAGCCTTGTAAGGAGGAGTGTCTATTTAAAGAGATTGGATCTCAGATCGATTAAGCACCACGCGGAAAAATCCTCAGAGCTTGCTAGGAAAGACCACTCTGTCATGGCTAGTGCTCCCAGCTCTTCCTCCCGTTCCTGCGTCCCAGAAAAAAGGCGATTGGGAGAAATGTTCCATATCCCATAGTCAGCTAGTGACGCTGCTAACGCAGGGATTTCTTCCCCCTGCGGATCTAGTCCCTGTTCGGGCTGGATTGACCTCCTTCAATGGCGAGGCCCAGGCGGAGAATGTCCCCAACCCATCGGGGGGGAGCGAGTGTGCTTCATCCCTTATCTGCTAAGAGGCGTCAGATTTCCAATTCATCCATTCCTCCGAGGGCTTCTGGAGTATTATGGCCTTCAACTGCACAACTTCACTCCTGCCTCCATCCTGCACATCGCGGGTTATGTTGCTCTTTGTGAGCTGTTCCTGGGTTGCGAGGCCCATTTTGAATTGTGGAGAAAGTTGTTCTGTCTCGTCTCGCATAACCGCGAAGGATCCATATTGGAAGTGGGCGGAGCTGAGGTATGGCGCATCGCCGAGACCAGATACCTGTCCGGCACACCAAAGAAAGCATCCGAAGAATGGCCTTCCGAATGGTTCTATATCGAGGACGTCGCACTTCCTGACCCAGTTCGAAGGGGTCTTCCCGAGTTCACAAGCGTTCCTTTGAAGAAACGCCATAGCTGGCGCCCTCGAAGCCTCGAGGAGGAAGATAGTGCGTGTCAGGACCCCGATTCCAAGTCACACCGATCTAGCCTGTAACACCTCATATAGCATTGCGGCCTCACGCACGGTACTCCCACGGGTGTCGCCTTACCATGGCTCGGGACCGTTTGCGCCTTTTGGCTCACGTATATGATAATGTCGCTAGCATCCATATGACAGAGAACCCGGGCCGACATGGCTAGTCGTGAACCCAAAGCGGCACTAACGTATGGGGACAGGCATACATGAATCAACATCGAACGTGTCGGTCAGCAGCGTGTGAATCCGGGCTGTAGCACTGGGCTAACAAGACTCCGGGAACCCGGGCTGTAGCAGGCTAGGCAGGACTCCGGATGTCATCGCGTGACATTTCCCCGAAGGGACAGACACAGGAACGATATGAATCACATGCCGGCCAGTTAGGTGTCCAGAGCAGTAGTGCTGGGCTAGCAGGACTCCGGTGAACCGGGCTGAAGCGGACTACTATGGCTCAAGGAGGCACTAGACTACATTTCCCCATAAGAGAGGCTGCCAAGGATAAACAACTAGATTGTCGGATCCCACACATACCAAGCATTTCAAACATACACACAATATGCTCGATATGTGCAAATACAACATGGCATCACAACAAAACTCTACAACTCAAGTACTTTATTTAAAGGGCTCCGGAGAGCCTTACATAACTTGTTCATACAGATAGGGGTCACATGACCCGACACTCAAGTCATACAATCATACAAGCACATGCGGAAGCAAACTGTCTGGGTACAGACACTAGAAAGAAAGAAGGCTTGACGAAGCCTGTCTATCTACATAGGCCCTTCACAAGCCTAGATCACCACCTGGGTGGCGAGTCACTCGTCGTCGTCGAGTTCTACGTAGAACCCATCAGAAGGGGCGGTGTTGTCGTCTGAAAACAGTAATTGAAGCAACATGAGTACAAAGGTACTCAGCAAGTCTTACAACAGATCCTACCATACATGTTCATTCTCAAGAAGGTAGTGGGGTTATTGCAGCAAGCCAGCTTTGACTCTTGGCTACGCTATCCTACGATACACCACTTGTGAAATAGTTTTCGTACACGAGTCCACTAATCACCATCTCAATACCCCACCGTGGATCCTCCCTCGTCATCCCACGAGAGGGCCATCCACGGTACTCACACTTATCTTGAGGCTTTTAGTAGTATCCATTTACTTCTCTATGAACTGCATAAGCGACCAAGTAGTCCTTTACCGCGGACGCGGCTATTCGAATAGTTTTCTACCCTGTAGGGGTGTACTTCGTCACACACGCTCTCACCACTTATCATCTTTACACGACGTGTACTCGGCAACCTTCAAGCGGAAGCCCAACGTGGGTGTCGGCCACAGCCTACCTAAACACTCGAGTCTCTAGTCCAGGTTTATCGCCTATTCAGGTTCCATCCGCAGGGAGTCCGGCCGAGGTTTCCACATACGGCCCCGAACGATGTGTGCAGGGTTCCCGGTCACCAAACGGGTGACTCGGTACACCGGGCCACGAGCCTACCACATCACAGCCCACCCCTTGGTCAGCGCTGTCCACGGCCTCCAGCTTACTACAAACACCAGAAACTACGTGCAACTCCTGGACAGAGGCCAAGGGTGGATAAGAAGCCGAGGGGGTCCATTGGTTTCGGGCCCAATGTGTGGTAGTAGCTGAATCTTAAATCACGCATACAGATCTCAGTTCTTAGGGACGGTCTCAATGAAACAACCCACCATGTACTCCTACATGGCCTCCCATCGATACCTTGACCAACTCGTATTCAACACTTCACTCCCATTACCGACACACGCACTTTCACTCTAGTTCATCACCCTGATGAGCCAGACCTGACACAACTCTAAGCGTAGCAAGCATAGCATTGTAGGAACAGAACATGGCTCAATCAACTCCTACACATGCTAGTGGGTTTCATCTAGTTACTGTGGCAATGACAGGTCATGCAAAGGAAAGTGGGTTCAACTACCGCAACACACAGCAGTTTGAATCGCGTTTTCTTAATGTAGTAAACGAGAGCAGAAGCGAGAAGATGGGTTTGTATCGAAATGATCAATGGGTTGCCTGCCTGACAGAGTGGTGGTGGGATACTGCCCTTCAGTTGGATACTCGTGAATATCCTCGGAGGCAGGACCTACGACAAGGAGCATACCAAAGCACAATCAACACCAAGCAAGTGCAACAATATGATGCATGCATGAGACATGGCAAGATGGATGTATTGGGCTAATGCAACTAAGACCAGAAGGGTTTGGACTATTTTGAATCAAAGATTCAAATTCCAAGTTCATAAATGGCCCATATTAGTGCTTTATCTTGTTCTGTATAAAACAGTAGGTTAACTTGCTTAATCATGCATGAAACCAGTACAGATGGATAGAATTGATTTTTCTGATCATTTTTCATATATAAATCTTTTCATTCTGAGCTATAGATTATTTTCTATGTTTTTTTGAAGTTTGTGATATTTTCTGGAATTTCCAATATAAGAATAATTCCAGTAATGCTTTGCTGCGTCAGCCTGACGTCAGTGTGACGTCAGCAGGTCAACGGGGTTGTCCAGGTCAAACCTGACGTGTGGGTCCCCTGTGTCAGTGTCACTGTTAGGTAATTAGTTAATTAGGATTAGTTTTAACTCTAACCCAGATTTAATTAGCAGGCGGGCCCCACTTGTCAGTGACCCTGGGGGGTCAACCTGTGGTCAAACCACGTTGACTCGCCGGCGTTTAGCCGCCGGCGACATTCAGACGCGGCGGTGGAGTGCAGGATCCCTCCTCCGGCGACCAAAAGGACGGCGGGGAGTACCTACGTGTAGCTAGGGGCGAACCGCGTCGACTGGTGGTGGTAGTGGAGCTCGGGGTCGCCGGAATCGACGCCGGCGACGAGCCGTGCGGCTGCCGGGCTACGGGCGTGGTTGAAACCGTAGCTAGAGAGCACGGCGAGTGACATGCGATGGCGCTATGGGTTCCTGGCGTTGCGGTGGAGCTAATGGCTACGGTGGTGCGGCCGTTGGATGGCCGGAGCCTTGTCGGCGACGAGCTCGTGCGGCGGCGCGTACGGGCGAGCTTCGTGCGGTGGCTACAGAGCTCGAGAAAGAGAGAGGAGAGGATGGGAAGGTGGCCCTGCTCACGGCGGTTGCGACGGAGCGGACGGCGGGGTCGGAGGCAAGCTGTTGCAGTGGCGACGGCGGAGGGGATCTTCGACGGTGAGCGGCGAAGGCGAGGTCGGTGGCGGAGCTTCGGGGCAACCGAGCGCTCAGGGCTCGGCTTGCTCGAAGGAGTAGGCGACGGAGGAGCTGTTGGACACGCTGGAACGGCGCGAGGTCGACGGTGGGCGCGGTTACTCCGGTGAGGTGGCTGCGGCGGCGTCGGCCATGGTGGGGAGAAGGCGAGGGAGAGGCGACGGGGGGGAGAATGGCGGTGTCCAGGGGCTCGGGGCGCGTCGAGGGGTTCGACCAGCGCAACCACGGGCGAGGGCGGCAAGCAGTTGGCGCCGTGGCGAGCTCGCGCTCGCCGGCGCCACCTCTCTGCCTGCTCTGGCGAGAGCAGGCAGCTGACTGGCGCGGGCCAACACAGTGCTGGGCCGCCAGGTGGGCTGCCAGGTGAGTTTCTCTGCTTTCTGTTTTTCTTCTTCTTTTTATTATTTCTGTTCTGTGTTTTGAAATAGTTAAAATACTATTTCATTTGGAAAAATCCTGAAAATATTCTGAGGCACCTTTGACATTATTCTCAACAGCCTAAAAATACTTTCAAAATTATTTGGGCATTTGAAAATATTTATAGCATTTAGAATGCCCAAATGCAAAAACTTATGGCTTGTGCAAAAATCCAAGATGGCCTCAAAAATAGGAAACCATTTTTGGCAGAGGTTTTAGCCACAACCAAAGATGGTGAACATTTATGGAGGGCATTTCAGGTTCATTGAAAAGAACTTTAGTAAACCCTAGTTGTTCCAGGGGGGGTGCTGGGGGTTTCTGGCATCCCCATTTCAGGTTTCTGTGAAATTTAGACATGATGCAATACTCTAATGCATGAACTAGCTAGGATGTGACAACTCACCCCCACTCAAAAGAATCTCGTCCCGAGATTTAGGATCCGTTGGGAAGAGGGTGGGGTACTCAAGTCGAAGACGATCCTCCCTTTCCCAAGTAGCTTCTTTCTCGGAATGGTGTGACCATTGAACCTTGAGAAACTTGATGTTTTAGCGTCGAGTGGAACGCTCGGCTTGATCAAGGATTCGAACGGGATACTCCCGGTATGTGAGATTATCTTGGAGATCAAGCGTTTCGTGGTCCACTCCACGGATAGGATCCGAGAAGCAACGCCTGAGTTGGGATACGTGGAAGACGTCATGAACCTTGGAAAGATGCGGAGGTAGTTCCAATTGGTAGGCAACTTCTCCTCGCTTGGCAAGAATGCGAAAGGGTCCAATGTAGCGAGGAGCCAATTTGCCTTTGATACCGAATCGATGGGTTCCCTTTGAAGGGGTCACCCGAAGGTAAGCCTTCTCGTCAACCTCAAAAGTCATAGCCTTATGTTTGCGATCATAATGGCTCTTTTGACGAGATTGGGCTGTTTTCAATTTCTCACGAATAATGCGAACCTGCTCTTCTGCTTCCTGAATCATATCCGGGCCAAAGAGTTGTCTTTCCCCGGTTTCTGACCAGTTAAGAGGCGTTCGACATTTCCGTCCATAGAGAACCTCGAAAGGGGCTTTGCCCAAGCTAGCTTGGTAACTATTGTTATAAGCAAACTCGGCGAATGGGAGGCATTTCTCCCAATCCATGCCGAAAGAGATGACAAAGGCTCGGAGCATATCCTCCAGAATTTGATTAACTCGTTCTACCTGACCACTTGATTGAGGGTGAAAGGCGGTGCTAAAAGAGAGACGAGTTCCCATAGCATTTTGGAAACTTTCCCAAAATTGAGAGGTGAAGAGACTTCCACGGTCTGAGTTAATTTCCAATGGAACACCATGAAGAGACACTATTCGGGAGATGTACAAGTCTGCTAGCTGGCTAGCGGTTATACTCTCACGAACAGGTAGGAAGTGGGCTACTTTGGAAAGACGATCGACAACAACGAAGATAGCATTATTCCCTCTCTTGGTCCTGGGAAACCCGATAATGAAATCCATACCAATTTTATCCCATTTCCATTCAGGAATAGCCAGAGGCTGAAGGGTGCCAGCAGGCCGTTGATGCTCTGCTTTAACACGACGGCAGACGTCGCAATTAGCAATGTATTGAGCAATTTCTCTCTTCATCCTAGTCCACCAAAAACTCTGGCGTAGGTCTTGATAAATTTTAGTACTACTGGGATGAATGGTGAGAGGAGATTCATGAGCTTCCTTAAGGATCAATCGCCTCAGGTTGCGTACCTTGGGAACCACTAGGCGGTCTCCAAAGAACACAACACCTTGGTCATCAACGGAGAAACAATCCGCAACTCCTTTCTATACGGGAGATTCCCGGATCTACCTTCTGAGCTTTAATGATCTGATCCGTAAGGGTAGGTTTCGCCACCAGGGTGGATAGAAAACCTCGAGGAACAATGTGAAGGTTAAGCTTACAGAATTCCTCGTGGAGGAGTGGTTGACTTTGTTGTAACATCAAGTTGTTACAATCGGATTTACGGCTTAGCGCATCAGCCATGACGTTGGCTTTGCCCGGGGTGTAAGTTATTCCTAAGTCGTAGTCTGAGATCAACTCGACCCAACGTCTTTGCCTGAGATTCAAATCCGGTTGGGTGAAAATGTATTTCAGACTCTGGTGGTCGGTGAAAATCTCGCAACGGTTACCGAGAAGGTAATGTCGCCATGTTTTGAGTGCATGGACTACGGCTGCAAGCTCTAGATCATGTGTGGGATAATTATCCTCATGTGGACGCAACTGTCGAGAGGCGTAAGCAATCACATGACGATCTTGCATGAGTATGCAACCTAGTTCTTGTCGCGAGGCGTCGCAATAGATAACAAAGTCTTTAGAGAAATCGGGTGGTACGAGTACAGGGGCAGATGTCAGGCGTCTTTTCAGTTCCTGAAAGCTGAACTCGCACTGTGGGGTCCACTCGAACTTTTTATCTTTCTTGAGGAGTTCGGTTAGAGGTTTAGCAACCTTGGAGAAATTCTCGACGAAGTGGCGGCAGTAGCTCGCTAAGCCAAGGAAACTCCGAACTTGCTTGACCGATTCAGGTGGAGTCCAGTCAAGGATGGCTTGAACTCGCTCAGGATTGACAGCAATACCTTTACCAGAGATTACATGGCCTAGATAGGTCACTTCTGGCAACCAGAATTCACACTTAGAGAATTTAGCATATAGGCGGTGCTCTTGAAGTTTCGTCAATACTAGCCTTAGATGCTCGGCATGTTCTGCCTCGTTCTTGGAGTAGATGAGTATATCATCGAGGTATACTACGACGAATTTATCCAAATACTCCATGAAGATTGAGTTCATTAACCGAGAGAAGGTGGCTGGAGCGTTGGTTAAACCGAAGGACATGACAGTATACTCGTATTGGCCATAACGAGTAACAAAGGCCGTTTTAGGAATGTCCCCGTTCTTGATTTTGATTTGATGGTAGCCCAACCTCAAATCCATTTTAGAGAAGACTGAGGATCCAGCAAGCTGATCATACAGGTCGTTGATCCTGGGGAGCGGATACTTGTTCTTGATTGTGACTAGGTTGACAGGTCGGTAATCTACAACCATCCGATCCGTACCATCCTTCTTCTTGACGAAGAGGACGGGGCAAGCCCACGGAGAAGAACTAGGACGGATGAAACCCTTTTTCAAGGACTCATCGAGTTGTTTCTTAAGCTCGGCTAGCTCTAGGGGTGCCATCTTATAGGGTCTTGTAGAGATTGGGACGGTTCCTGGAACAAGGTCTATCACGAACTCAACATCCCTGTCAGGTGGAATACCTGGCAGTTCTTCAGGGAAGACATCCGGGAAGTCACGGACTACCGTCACATCTTCGAGGTCTGGAAGAGGGTTGGCATTTAATGAGTAAAGCTGACGCTTAGACACTCGGGTCAAAACATTGACTGTCTTGCCCGACGGATGGGTGAGTTGAACAGTTCTAGTAGAGCAATCAATCTTAGCATAATGGGCTGACATCCAGTCCATACCCAAGATGATATTTATGTCCGAAGACTTGAGAGCTATTAGTGACGCAAGGAAGACCAATCTGTCGACAAGAATTTCATTTCCATGGCTTATCCTAGAGGTTTGCCATCTAGAACCAGGAGTTTGAATGTCCATGGAAGTAGGCATGTCACTAAATGTGGTGTTGTGCAATCGAGCATAGCTCTTAGAGATAAATGAATGAGATGCTCCAGTATCGAAAAGAACAGTTGCCGGATGGCAATTAACAAGGAGCGTACCAAGGACGACGTTGGGATCCTCATGGGTTTCTTCAGCTGAAACCTAGTTGACATGGCCACGTGCAGTGGTGGCTGGCTTGGCGTAGTAAGTCTTTCCTGCTGGCTTACCACGGCCAACGGACTGTCCAGGTTGATTGAGGTTGTTTCGGGGGCACTCGCGCAAATAGTGACCCGTTTCTCCACACTTGAAGCATGTCACAATATTGGGGCGTGGAGCACCATTAGCAGCGGGGCCACCATAGACCTTGGTGCATGCTGCTGGTTGGGGCGAGGCGCCTCGAAGGATGGCCTCGGAGTGAACCTGGGTGGCAGAGCAGTGTTTGGAATCCAGACCCGGCGCTTCTGGGATCCGGAGCCGGATGAGGAACCAAAATCGCGAGAGTGCTTGCGTGTAGCGTCATAATCATTCTGTCCTATCTCGGCACTGATGGCCTTATTGACCAACTTTTGGAAAGAGGTGCACTCATGCAGACGGAGATCACGGCGAAGCTCGGGGCTAAGTCCCTTGCGGAACCTTGCCTGCTTCTTGGCGTCAGTGGATACCTCTTCAGGAGCATAGCGTGCTAGATTTCCAAACTCACGGCTGTATGCATCCACGGTCAGTCTGCCTTGGGTGAAGTTGCAGAATTCTTCCCGCTTACGATCTATGAGACCCTCCGGAATCTGATGCTCACGGAAAGCCTCACTGAACTCAGCCCAAGTAGTGATTTGGCCAGCTGGGCGCATAGCCTCAAAGTTTTCCCACCAAAGGCTAGCAGGGCCTTCAAGGTGATAGGCAGCGTAGGTAACCTTATCAGCTTCGGCTACGTTGGCAGAACGTAGCTTATGGGTGATGCTGCGAAGCCAGTCATCCGCATCAAGGGGCTCGACGGAATGATTGAACTTCGGTGGGTACAACTTGATAAAGTCATTGATGGACACCAGGTCGTTCCTCTGGTGACGTGCAGTATTCTTCTCAATTCGCTCTAGCAAGCGGTTAGTCTCACGCTTGTTTCTTTCTGCCTCCAGCATAACTTCGGCCAGTGAAGGCGGTTGGGGCAGATTCTCCGCCCTGGCTGCATTGGCTTCACCCTGCGCCTGGACGGCAGGGTTGTTGCGGGTGTTAACCATCCTAGGGGAAACAAAGCAACGGTTTAGACGAGGATGGCTAAATCTTGATAGGGAAATGCGGAAGGTAATGGATAACACGGAATGGAGAGATGACCATCAGTATGACATGGTAACATAGCAACATACATATACCAACGGTCATACATGCCATACATAGTTTAGTACAAGCCCAGGCTAAGGTACAACTACGATGAAAGACGATACATCTCATCAGAGGCATTCTACACCTCCGGAACGTGATACACACCAAGTCGTATCCCACAAGACACGCAGGACTGTGGAGATTACAACTGTTACAATACTAGTAGAACTACTACCAACTCAGACGTCTCCGTAGTAATCTTCATAGAAGTCACCACCATGTCCTGGGAGCTGAACATGATCATCTGGAAATAGTCGGTCCTGTGGAGCTTGCGGTCCATAGGGACTCGGGTGTGGCCTTGGTCCAACAAACGGTGGCAGACGGGGTCCACGAGGAGGGGTGATGCCTCCTACATCACACCATTCCATACATTCTGGCAGACCAGATCGCACGGGGTATAAGTCCCTCATGTCCATGAACCCAGCTTGCACGGCAGGTGCAAACCGTGTCAAAGTGGCCCAGTGATCAGCACGAGCATTAAAGAGCTCCATTCGCAAGGCACGATTCTCACGGTCCTTGTCCTCAAGCATCTCGGTGGTGGTGCGGAGTAGTGATTCCACATGGGTAGAATCACAGTAAGTAGCCTGATAGTACCCCTGTGCCCCAGGGAGTGCTGCTGGCATGTAGCGGTAGTCGGTGTTCTGAAGCAAAGCAGTTCTGGCTCGCATGATAGTCATCATTGAGTAAGCTGCGTCCTGCACAGACAGCTCGATAGTAACCCCAAGTCCATAAGAGCAATGGAGGGGTTCAGTGGCTCCAGGATAAGATGGGTAAATCCTGACTGTGCAAAGATACTGACTTTGATTAAAGTCTCGGAACTGCTCCTCGACCGTATACTCGGGATACCAACGATAGCCTGTCTCAACCATCACTCGGACCAACATGGCCGTGTGGCCAGGTACGCCGATGCACCGGGTCAGACGAGCCACTTGGTTCTGGGAACGGGTGGCCATCTGAAAGCACGAAATAATGCAAGGCATTAGTATTTCTAGGAGAATTCGGACAGCATAACTGCTGTAAATGCTCGAAAAAGGATTTGAGACATTCGCAAAAGTTTTGCAATACCACTCAACAACATCATGTCAAGGTTCTGGTTCAACCGACAACATACTAGGATAGCAGAAACTGAACCGAAGCATGGAACCAACAATCCTATAAGTTACTACGGATTAGTAACACGTGAACCTGATAGAGAGGAGAGAGCCTAGTCCTTAACCCGCGTAGAATGAGAAGAGTATGACTCCGATCAGAGGGCATGAGGTAAAGGAGTAAAAGCACCTTACGTTCCCTCCCACAATCAATTCCCCTACATATAACTAAAGCATTTCTAGACTCGACATCGACCAGTTTGGCTTATCGCACCTACAGGCAGTCCGGCTCTGATGCCAACGCTGTCAGGACCCGATTCCAAGTCACACCGATCTAGCCTGTAACACCTCATATAGCATTGCGGCCTCACGCACGGTACTCCCACAGGTGTCGCCTTACCATGGCTCGGGACCGTTTGCGCCTTTTGGCTCACGCATATGATAATGTCGCTAGCATCCATATGACAGAGAACCCGGGCCGACATGGCTAGTCGTGAACCCAAAGCGGCACTAACGTATGGGGACAGGCATACATGAATCAACATCGAACGTGTCGGTCAGCAGCGTGTGAATCCGGGCTGTAGCACTGGGCTAACAGGACTCCGGGAACCCGGGCTGTAGCAGGCTAGGCAGGACTCCGGATGTCATCGCGTGACATTTCCCCGAAGGGACAGACACAGGAACGATATGAATCACATGCCGGCCAGTCAGGTGTCCAGAGCAGTAGTGCTGGGCTAGCAGGACTCCGGTGAACCGGGCTGAAGCGGACTACTATGGCTCAAGGAGGCACTAGACTACATTTCCCCATAAGAGAGGCTGCCAAGGATAAACAACTAGATTGTCGGATCCCACACATACCAAGCATTTCAAACATACACACAATATGCTCGATATGTGCAAATACAACATGGCATCACAACAAAACTCTACAACTCAAGTACTTTATTTAAAGGGCTCCGGAGAGCCTTACATAACTTGTTCATACAGATAGGGGTCACATGACCCGACACTCAAGTCATACAATCATACAGGCACATGCGGAAGCAAACTGTCTGGGTACAGACACTAGAAAGAAAGAAGGCTTGACGAAGCCTGTCTATCTACATAGGCCCTTCACAAGCCTAGATCACCACCTGGGTGGCGAGTCACTCGTCGTCGTCGAGTTCTACGTAGAACCCATCAGAAGGGGCGGTGTTGTCGTCTGAAAACAGTAATTGAAGCAACATGAGTACAAAGGTACTCAGCAAGTCTTACAACAGATCCTACCATACATGTTCATTCTCAAGAAGGTAGTGGGGTTATTGCAGCAAGCCAGCTTTGACTCTTGGCTAAGCTATCCTACGATACACCACTTGTGAAATAGTTTTCGTACACGAGTCCACTAATCACCATCTCAATACCCCACCGTGGATCCTCCCTCGTCATCCCACGAGAGGGCCATCCGCGGTACTCACACTTATCTTGAGGCTTATAGTAGTATCCATTTACTTGTCTATGAACTGCATAAGCGACCAAGTAGTCCTTTACCGTGGACGCGGCTATTCGAATAGTTTTATACCCTGCAGGGGTGTACTTCGTCACACACGCTCTCACCACTTATCGTCGCTACACGACGTGTACTCGGCAACCTTCAAGCGGAAGCCCAACGTGGGTGTCGGCCACAGCCTACCTAAACACTCGAGTCTCTAGTCCACGTTTATCGCCTATTCAGGTTCCATCCGCAGGGAGTCCGGCCGAGGTTTCCACATACGGCCCCGAACGATGTGTACAGGGTTCCCGGTCACCAAACGGGCGACTCGGTACACCGGGCCACGAGCCTACCGCATCACAGCCCACCCCTTGGTCAGCGCTGTCCACGGCCTCCAGCTTACTACAAACACCAGAAACTACGTGCAACTCCTGGATAGAGGACAAGGGTGGATAAGAAGCCGAGGGGGTCCATTGGTTTCGGGCCCAATGTGTGGTAGTATCTGAATCTTAAATCACGCATACAGATCTCAGTTCTTAGGGACGGTCTCAATGAAACAACCCACCATGTAATCCTACATGGCCTCCCATCGATACCTTTACCAACTCGTATTCAACACTTCACTCCCATTACCGACACAGGCACTTTCACTCTAGTTCATCACCCTGATGAGCCAGACCTGACACAACTCTAAGCGTAGCAAGCATAGCATTGTAGGAACACAACATGGCTCAATCAACTCCTACACATGCTAGTGGGTTTCATCTAGTTACTGTGGCAATGACAGGTCATGCAAAGGAAAGTGGGTTCAACTACCGCAACACACAGCAGTTTGAATCGCGTTGTCTTAATGCAGTAAACGAGAGCAGAAGCGAGAAGATGGGTTTGTATCGAAATGATCAATGGGTTGCTTGCCTGACAGAGTGGTGGTGGGATACTGCCCTTCAGTTGGATACTCGTGAATATCCTCGGAGGCAGGACCTACCACAAGGAGCATACCGAAGCACAATCAACACCAAGCAAGTGCAACAATATGATGCATGCATGATACATGGCAAGATGGATGTATTGGGCTAATGCAACTAAGACCAGAAGGGTTTGGACTATTTTGAATCAAAGATTCAAATTCCAAGTTCATAAATGGCCCATATTAGTGCTTTATCTTGTTCTGTATAAAACAGTAGGTTAACTTGCTTAATCATGCATGAAACCAGTACAGATGGATAGAATTGATTTTTCTGATCATTTTTCATATATAAATCTTTTCATTCTGAGCTATAGATTATTTTCTATGTTTTTTTGAAGTTTGTGATAATTTCTGGAATTTCCAATATAAGAATAATTCCAGTAATGCTTTACTGCGTCAGCCTGATGTCAGTGTGACGTCAGCAGGTCAACGGGGTCGTCCAGGTCAAACCTGACGTGTGGGTCCCCTGTGTCAGTGTCACTGTTAGGTAATTAGTTAATTAGGATTAGTTTTAACTCTAACCCAGATTTAATTAGCAGGCGGGCCCCACTTGTCAGTGACCCTGGGGGGTCAACCTGTGGTCAAACCACGTTGACTCGCCGGCGTTTAGCCGCCGGCGACGTCCAGACGCGGCGATGGAGTGCGGGATCCCTCCTCCGGCGAGCAAAAGGACGGCGGGGAGTACCTACGTGTAGCTGGGGGCGAACCGCGTCGACTGGTGGTGGTAGTGGAGCTCGGGGTCGCCGGAATCGACGCCGGCGACGAGCCGTGCGGCTGCCGGGGTACGGGCGTGGTTGAAACCGTAGCTAGAGAGCACGGCGAGTGACATGCGATGGCTCTACGGGTTCCTGGCGTTGCGGTGGAGCTAATGGCTACGGTGGTGCGGCCGTTGGATGGCCGGAGCCTCGTCGGCGACGAGCTCGTGCGGCGGTGCGTACGGGCGAGCTTCGTGCGGTGGCTACAGAGCTCGAGAAAGAGAGAGGTGAGGATGGGAAGGTGGCCCTTCTCACGGCGGTTGCGACCGAGCGGACGGCGGGGTCGGAGGCGAGCTGTTGCAGTGGCGACGGCGGAGGGGATCTCCGACGGTGAGCGGCCAAGGCGAGGTCGGTGGCGGAGCTTCGGGGCAACCGAGCGCTCAGGGCTCGGCTTGCTCGAAGGAGTAGGCGACGGCCGAGCTGTTGGACACGCTGGAACGGCGCGAGGTCGACGGTGGGCGCGGTTACTCCGGTGAGGTGGCTGCGGCGGCGTCGGCCATGGTGGGGAGAAGGCGAGGGAGAGGCGACGGGGGGGAGAATGGCGGTGTCCAGGGGCTCGGGGCGCGTCGAGGGGTTCGACCAGCGCAACCACGGGCGAGGGCGGCAAGCAGCTGGCGCCGTGGCGAGCTCGCGCTCGCCGGCGTCACCTCTCTGCCTGCTCTGGCGAGAGCAGGCAGCTGACTGGCGCGGGCCAGCACAGTGCTGGGCCGCCAGGTGGGCTGCCAGGTGAGTTTTTCTGCTTTCTGTTTTTCTTCTTTTTTTATTATTTCGGTTCTGCGTTTTGAAATAGTAAAAATACTATTTCATTTGGAAAAATCCTGAAAATATTCTGAGGCACCTTTGACATTATTCTCAACAACCTTAAAATACTTTCAAAATTATTTGGGCATTTGAAAATATTTATAGCATTTAAAATGCCCAAATGCAAATACTTATGGCTTGTGCAAAAATCCAAGATGGCCTCCAAAAATATGAAACCATTTTAGGCAGAGGTTTTAGCCACAACCAAAGATGGTGAACATTTATGGAGGGCATTTCAGGTTCATTGAAAAGAATTTTAGTAAACCCTAGTTGTTCCAGGGGGGTGCTGGGGGTTTCTGGCATCCCCATTTCAGGTTTCTGTGAAATGTAGACATGATGCAACACTCTAATGCATGAACTAGCTAGGATGTGACAGTGCGGAAGTTCGTCAACTCATGAGCAAAATAAAGACGCTCGCCCAGTCCGGATTATCAATAGTCGAGGTAATGGCGACTTCCGTAGTACAGGGGGTTCAGCCACTCCAATACAGAGGGCTTCCCATGTGGCACTACAACGGGGAGGATGACGCCTCCCGCTGCGGCCAAAAGGGTCTGGACACCCCCGCCATTCTGGCCAAAATATTGGCCGAACTGTTCAAAGGGGAGGAAGAGGAATTTCTTCGTATCAAGCGCAGAGATGGATTTTCCATGTACAATCCTCCTAGCTGGGTAACGCCCAACCCCTCTGCTCTACTTACTCCACTCCCTGAGCCACTTTCAATGAATA
Source organism: Aegilops tauschii subsp. strangulata (assembly GCF_002575655.3). Lineage (NCBI taxonomy): Eukaryota > Viridiplantae > Streptophyta > Magnoliopsida > Poales > Poaceae > Aegilops > Aegilops tauschii. The sequence goes on from NC_053037.3 coordinate 504,477,925, forward strand.
TTAATCTGTCCATTTATAACAGCAATGGCGAAAGATCTCCGAGGGGCTTCACAGCCCCGCCCTGCAGCCAGAGGGCCACAACCGGGACCTTGACCCCGGATTCGAAGAGGATCCGGATATATTCGTGGTGCTCGAGGATGGGGTGTTTTACTAGGCGAGCTATGACGGCACGAAAGTAGCCATCACCGCCGACTATCCCGGTCTTCTCCCTGCTTCGCACGCAAGTAATCAGGAGTCATTTCCGCCGAAAGAGTTCCCTCGTTCTGCCTCACCCACCACACTGTCTCGTGCTCAAAAGGGGAGGCGTTCGGCGCCCCATGCTACCCCAGAGGCTACTCCAAAGAGAGCGGCCCCCATGCCGGGCAAGCCTTCGAAGAGGAAGGCAAACGAAGGCACGGCCGAGCCTTCATCGAAGAGGTATGGATTTGTAAATGTGCGTCTTGGCAGTCACATCAAACTGTGACTTTTTCGTTTGTCCTGTATCAGGACAAGAGTTTCCCGGACTATGTCCGGGTGTCCGGCCAGTCATACTCCCAACAGCCGGGATCCAGGTCCTGCCGCAAAGACAGGGGCCGATACGGGGACAAGGCCAGATTGTCCTTCGGCAGAGGATCGGATGATGTATCCATCACAAACTCGGAAGTGGAGAGCGCCATGAATCATCGGCGCCGGAGGGCCGTTCTACGCGACCCCCGCTTTACCAAAGAGGCATTCAATGCCTCCAGCTCAGCTGATGCATACATCCGAGCTGCTCGAGACGGGCTTAACAGAGCCACAGACCAGCATTTAAAAGATATGCAGGTAAGTTTACATTGTTAAATATGATAATTATATACCAGTAGCCCCCAAGACTTGAAGAAGTGGATACAACTGATTTAAGGATCGTTGTATAACCAGGTGCTTACAGAGAAGAACAACCTATTGTCTCGAGAGCTAGAAATGTGTCGGACACAACTAACTGTTGTTACCGCTGAACTGGAGAAATCCAAGAAGGCGTTACCTAGAAATATTCCCCTCCCTCAAGAAAACATAATTATGTACCGGCAATGCTAACACTATTGCTCATCTTATGGCAGGATCGTCAGATCAACTGAAGAAGCAACTGAAAGCCGCCAAGCGGAAGAACAAGAAGCCAAAAGACTGCTGGCCGCGGGCGAACGTGTGCTGACACGAGTCAGAGATGAGAAAAACAAGCTGCAGGGTGCCCACACCCGGCTGGGCGAAGAACTGAAAGATGTATGGGCCCAGCTGGCTGATTCCATGAAGGAAAATAAGAGGCTGCGCGGCGGTATATTTGGTATGTGGTCACACTTACCTCCATGTAGTTCGGAGATGAAAGGGACTGACAAAATTATATCTGTAGGTATGCTCACCGGCCGTCCCGAAGAGGAGATGTCCGGAATCTTGGGTGATCTGCTACAAAAGCTGTCGGAAATGCACGAGCATGCTCGGCAGGCGATGCGAAGTGTTGCCAAGGCTTTATGGCCATCCGCCTCCCCTCCAGGAAGGATGGAGGAGCTTATACAACTATTCAAGGGAGCGCGGCAGCGCTTCCGATTATGGAAGATATCAGCCTGCCGGGAAGGTGCACGAGAAGCCTGGGCCATGGTGAAAACACGGTATACCATGCTTGATCCAAATCATATGGTCCGGGTCGGACCTCTAGGGTCAGATGGGAAAGAAATTCCCGTGAATTTGGTATATGACCAGGTAGAAGTAGCCGCCAAATATTCCCAATAGGATTGTAAGTTAGACAGCCTGTTAGATGGTATAGAGGAGGAAATTTATGAGTCCAAGTGACTATGTACTCTCGTTGACGTATTTGTCCCTAGCCAGATTATAAAACGATTGTCACGGCAGACCTTTTCGCTTCGACCTCTGGACCCGAACGTGCAGTGTGTTTCCGAATACCTGAGCGGCAAAATGTACCGGGGTATGCGTGGAAACCAGGCGTAGGGGTCCTAGTTGCTTGAACAGACAAGTTGTATCCGGCTAGCTATGTTATATTACATTGTGATTGTAAGAAACATCTTCCAGAGAGAATAGTTCCGTTAAGGGTTCCTTTCCCTCGGTGTACATGCATTAATGTGCATGTCTGAGCTGTGATTGAAAAAATCGCAGTATATTCAACATCTAGGGGTTCATATTTTAATGACTGTAAAAACATCTTTAGTTCGCCGACCGAATATTCCCTTAAGAACGCTAGCTTTCGGCTTCACCCAGTCTAAGGTACACATCCGGATGACCCGGCAGTAACAATCGCAGAGGTGCTCCCTTTATGCCCTAGCCGAACTAACGGGAATGTAGGGCATAAGCATAGGAGCCAGGCAACCCAGCTTGGCCAAAACATAAGTCATATCGATGCATATAATGGCGAAGAAAAGGTACATATCGGGAAAATGTGCATATGTGATGAGCTTGATGCTCGAAAAATAACAATAATAAGCTTCTATCGAAGAAGCCCCCAGGTATAATTGACGCACATATTTGAGGATTTGTATGTCACAAGCGCACGGTTTAGCCGCACGAAAAGCTTTAAGGCTAAATAGGAAAAAGTGAAAAGAGAGGAAAAAGTAATGGAAACAATAGGGAGAAGGAGACAAACAAAGAGTTCGGCGCTAGGCATAGGATCTTCGGAGTCCGGCCGCATTTCAGGGTTCGGCTCTAGGCGATTGCTGACGCATCATGCTGGCGGTACGCTCCTCCGGTGAGAACTTCGTCAATGATGAAGGGACCCTCCCACTTGGGCTTGAGTTTGTCCTTTTTCTTCTCTGGCAGGCGATTGCCCACTTGGGCTTGAGTCTTGGCCCGGACTTCTCTGCTTTGATACCTGCAAGCCCGCTGTTGATAAAATGCGAAACGGGATTTTGCAACATCGCGCTCCTCCTCCAGGGCATCTAAGCTGTCCTGCCGATCAAGCTCGGCCTCTCTCTCTTCGTACATGCGCACTCGAGGTGAGTCATGAATAATGTCGCAGGGTAACACAGCCTCTGCATCGTACACCATGAAGAAAGGTGTATATCCGGTAGTGCGATTGGGCGTGATCCGCAGCCCTCAGAGTACGGAGTTGAGCTCCTCAACCCAGTGCTTGTCTGATTCTTTCAAAGACCGCACCAGTCTAGGCTTGATGCCGCTCATAATAAGACTATTGGCTCATTCGACTTGACCATTTCTTTGCGGGTGATAAACGGAGGCGTAATCGAGCTTAATGCCCAGATTGGCGCACCAGTTTTTCACCTCATCAGCTCTGAAATTGCAGCCGTTATCGGTGATGATCTATGTGGGACGCCATAACGGTGTACAACGCCGGATATAAAGTCTATCATTGGCCCGGCTTCGGCCGTTTTAACTGGTTTGGCCTCTATCCACTTAGTAAATTTATCCACCATGACCAGCAGATATTTTTTCTTATGGCTTCCTCCTTTAAGGGGTCCAACCATATCAAGCCCCCAGACCGCAAAAGGGTAAGTGATGGGGATTGTTTGCAGAGCGGTGGGTGGCATATGGCTCTAGTTGGCGAAAAGTTGGCATCCGACGCAACGTTGGACAAGGTCCTGTGCGTCTGCTCAGGCCGTCGGCCGGTAGAAACCTGTACTAAAAGCCTTGCTTACAAGGGCCCGAGCCGCGGTGTGGTGACCACCGAGACCGGCATGAATTTCAGCCAAGAGCTATCACTCCTCTTCCTCGGAGATACATCTTTGGAGTACTCCGGTAGCGCTTTTCTTGTAGAGTTCTCCTTCGTGAACCTTGTACGCTTTCGAACGCCGGACAATGCGGCGAGCCTCATTCTGATCCTCAGGGAGTTCTCGCCTATTAAGGTAGGCCAAGATGGGTTCGGCCCATGGGGCAATGACTGCCATGATGAGATGGGACGGGGTCGCGCTGGCGCCGATGCGAGCAAGGACATCCGCCGCTTGATTGCCTTCTCGAGCCACATGATGGAACTCGAGCCCCTCAAATCGAGCTGACATCTTGAGAACAACATTACGGTAAGCTGCCATCTTTGGATCTTTGGCGTCGAAATCTCCATTTATTTGAGATATTGCGAGGGTTGAGTCCCCGCGCACTTCCAGGCGTTGTAGGCACATGGAGACAGCCATCCGAACACCATGCAATAAGGCCTCGTATTCGGCTGCGTTATTGGAGTCTGTGTATAATATTTGGAGTACGTACTGGACTACGTCTCCAGTGGGGGACTTTAAAACGACGCCCGCTCCTAAACCTGCCAGCATTTTGGAACCATCGAAATACATAACCCAGTTGGAATATGTGCCGTACTCTTTAGGGAGCTCGACCTCTGTCCATTTGGCGACGAAGTCTGCCAGTACTTGGGATTTAATGGCTCGACGCGGTTTGTATATTATGTCGAATGGAAGGAGCTCAATTGCCATTTGGCAGTCCGGCCTGTAGTATCGCGGTTATTTATTATGTCATTGAGTGGTACTTCGGAAGCCACCGTGATCGAACACTCCTGGAAGTAGTGTCGTAGCTTCCGGGATGCCATGAAGACCGCGTATGCTATCTGTTGATAATGAGGGTACCGGGATTTGCATGGTGTGAGGACGGTGGATACGTAGTATACCGGCTTCTGAAGCAGGAATTTGTGTCCGTCCTGCTCTCGCTCAACGACGAGCACGGCGCTCACCACCTGGTGTGTTGCCGATATGTATAATAACATGGGTACACCGACGTTCGGCGTGGCCAGGATTGGATTGCTTGCTAGAAGGGCTTTTATTTCTTCTAGTCCGGCCGTTGCCGCATCCGTCCACTCGAAGTGATCGGTGCGCCGAAGAAGGCAATAGAGTGGCAATGCCTTTTCTCCCAGTCTGGAGATAAAGCGGCTTAAAGCTTCCACGCATCCGGCGAATTTTTGGACCTGTTTAAGGTCCGTTGGCATAGCCAATTGGGAGAAAGCTTGGATTTTGGCTGGATTTGCTTCAATACCTCTATAGGAAACAATGAAGCCCAACAGTTTTCCAGCGGGGACGCCGGAAACACACTCTTCTGGATTGAGCTTGATGTCATATGCACGGAGGTTGTCGAATGTGAGACGTAAATTGTCTATTAGTGACTCGACGTGCCTAGTTTTGATGAAGACGTCGTTCACGTATGCTTCAACTATCTTGCCGATCTGTTTCTCCAGGCATGTTTGAATCATGCGCTGGTAGGTGGCCCCGGCATTTTTGAGCCCGAAGGGCATCGTGTTGAAGCAGAATGCCCATATGGGGTAATGAATGCTGTTGCGGCTTGATCGGACTCCTTCATTTTGATTTGATGGTATCTCGAATATGCATCAAGGAAGCACAGTGAGTCGTGTCCTGCGGTAGCATCAATGATCTGGTCGATGCAGGGGAGGGGGAAGGGATCCTTAGGGTAGGCCTTATTGAGGTCTTTGAAATCGACGCACAGGCGCCAGGATTTATCCTTCTTTGGCACCATCACCAAGTTTGCTAGCCAGTCCGGGTGTTCTATTTCTCTAATGAATCTGGCCTTGATTAGCTTGGCTAGCTCCTCCCCCAAAGCTTGATGTTTGGGTTCGGAAAAGCGCCGCAGTGTTTGCTTGACAGGTTTATATCCCTTCAATATATTGAGGCTATGTTCGGCCAATCTGCGTGGGATTCCTGGCATATCAGAAGGGTGCCAGGCGAATATATCCCAGTTCTCGCGTAGGAACTCTCGTAGCGTGGCGTCGACCGTTGGGTCTAGTTGTGCCCCGATAGATGCTGTCTTCTTGGGGTCCGTTGGATGGACTTGGAATTTGACTATTTCTTCTGCTGGTTTGAAGGAGGTGGATTTGGGTCGTTTGTCTAGGATTACATCGTCCCTATCCACCATGGAGCGCAATGCGGTTAATTCTTCGGCCGCGAGGGCTTCAGATAATGCCTCAAGGGCTAGGGATGCGGTTTTATTTTCGGCGCGGAGTGCTATGTCCGGATCACTGGCGAGAGTGATTATGCCGTTGGGCCCGGGCATCTTGAGCTTCATATACCCGTAGTGAGGTATAGCTTGGAAGCGTGTAAATGCATCTCGCCCCCATAGGGCATGATATCCGTTGTTGAAAGGGGCCACTTGGAAGGTTAATTCCTCGGACCGATAGTTCTCCGGTGTGCCGAATACCACGTTGAGCGTGATTTTTCCCACGCATCGCGCCGCCCGACTAGGAATAATTTCTCGGAAGGTCGTGCTACTTTGCTCGATGCGGCTCCTGTCTATTTCCATTTTGCTGAGTGTATCCTCATAAATGAGGTTTACTCCACTGCCGCCGTCCATGAGAACCTTGGTGAGCCGAAAGCCGTCCACGATCGGACTGAGGACCAAGGTGGCTGGTGCCCGGACTGTCCTGAATTTAGGTTCGTCGCCGGCATTAAAAGTTATGGCCGTGTCGTTCCAGGGGTTTATTGCTGCGACTTGGCAGACCTCGGCGAGGTCGCGGAGTACCCTTTTGCGCTGATTTTTTGAAGCGAAGGTCTCGAAGACCGCCAATACTCTGAGGTCATCGTCTTCTGTGGGATGTTGTTCTAGGGTATTTTTGGTGAGGAGATCCTCGCCGCTCTTGGCCACTTGCCGGAGTATCCAACATGCTCTAAGGCTATGGGTTGGTGTGGTATCCGGTGTTGTATGTATTTTGCATGGCTTATCGAGCCATCCCTCCAAAACAGTTCCATGCCCCATAATGGGCTTTGATTTCTTTACTATTGGATCAGGCGCCCCACGAGGGTGCGTCCTTTTTGCCCGGACGAGGGGCTGAGTTGAAACCGGTGGTTCCCAACGACCTGCCTGGGTTTTCCAGGCGCTTTCCGTTGCGCACTACTTCTGTACTATGGCTGACAAGTCAATGAAGTGTAATGCGCGACGGTGGTTGATGGCATTGAGGATTCCTTCGTCCATGCAATTGTTGCAGAATACTGAGACCGCGTCTTCATCGTGGCAATCTTTAATCTTGTCTTTGACAAGGAGGAATCTGGCCCAAAAGAGATGAACCGTTTCCTGAGACTGTTGTCGTATGTGCTTAAGATCGCGTATAGCTGGGTGGGTGGGTGGTTTTAAATCTAAACCCTGACCCAATTTGGGATCCGGAGTTTGTAAATCTTCCGAACTTAATGGTTTGGACACCGGGATACCAACTGATGTTTTAGGCCCGTCGTCCGATTTTAGGTTCGGAGGGCAGGGCACGTCGTTCTGCGGATAGGTATCCGGCTGCTCGAGCTCGCAAATCCGGACATAGTTCATCCTCAACATAGAGGAAGAGTTATTGTCTTGCTCCTCCACTACCGCTATATGATGGGTGATCGGCGGAGATTTGATTTCTCTCTGGTCAGGTTTAAGCCCAATCCGATCGTAGTCTGTTGTGACCGCCAAGGCGGCGATGCGAACTAGGAGTTCATTTAAAGACGACAACTCCGTCGGATCCATCCGTTTGGAGTATTCGGAGTCAATGCGGAGACGATTTTCGATGACTCGAGAGGTCATTGTCGGCTTAACGGCTGAACAGGCGGTCATGGTAAAGCTGCCCAGTCGGAGGGTTTGGCCCCGAGCCAGGGCTCCTCCGGAGGTGATATTATCCTTGACAACAAGGCGTGCCATCAACCCTGTCTTCGACGTCACAGCGGAACTTATGAAAGGCAATACTTTATGAAGTGTGAATGCTAGCAAGTGCATAAGCTTGATCAATGATAGTTCCAATCACTTTTTCTAGCATCATTATATATCATAACAGTAGCTCAACTCATGAAACTTCTCATGATCAAGTAACAAGCTATTCACAGGTTAAAGTATAGATCATAAACTTCCTTCAAAACTAACAAACCGTGCTCTTAATTAGTCATCAAACAACTGCAATTCATCTTATTTTCGGGAAGGGTATATGTAAGAGCTTTGATTCAGCAAACTCCACATACTCAACTATCATTTAATCTTTCACAATTGCTAACACTCATGTGATATTTATGGGTTCAAAGTTTTAATCGGACACAGAGAAAAATAGGGGCCTATAGTTTCGCCTCCCAACCTTTTACCTCAAGGGTAATGTCAAAAATAATAACTTATGAAAACCTACATCCAAGTGGATACTATATCCGGATCGCTCCAACACAAAGTGCTGGCCAAAGGAAAAAGTGTAAAAATGAAAGGTGATGATCACCATGACTCTTGTATAAGGGTAGAAGATAAAAGTAAAAGATAGGCCCTTCGCAGAGGGAAGCAGAGGTTGTCATGCGCTTTTATGGTTGGATGCACAAAATCTTAATGCAAAAGAACGTCACTTTATACTGCCGCTTGTGATAAAGACCTTTACCTATCACAAGTTCGTATAAATATTATTTTCTTCGCACTAATAGATCATACATATTTGAGGAGCATTTTTTATTGCATGCATCGATGACAACTTACTTGAAGGATCTTACTCAATCCATAGGTAGGTATGGTGGACTCTCATGGAAAAACTGCGTTAAGGAATGTTTGGAAGCACAAGTAGTATCTCTACTTGGTGCAAAGAATTTGGCTAGCATGAGAGGGAAAGGCAAGCTCAACATGTTGGATGATCCAAGACAATATAACGTTTTGGATATAGGAAAACATAACCCATTAAGTTCTCTTCCTTGTCCAACACCAACTTTTTAGCATGTCATATTTTAATGAGTGCTCACAATTAGAAAAGATGTCCAAGATAGTATATTTATATGTGAAATCTTTCTTCCTTCAATATTCTTTCATGAATTGTTCAAGTGACCAATTCTGCGTTTGCTAACTTTCAATAAGTTTACTAACTATACTTATTATGTGTGAAGTCATTAGTCCCCATGTTATAAGCATATGAAACTTATATAAATTCAGACTTATGATATTCAATTCATTCAACCATTTACTCATAGGATATACGTGAAGCGCGTGAGCAAATGGCAAACTACTCTAAAAGATATAAGTGAAGAACACTGAGTAGTCAAATAATTAACTAGCCAGGGGAGGATTCTTTTTCATTCAAGATTTCAGATCCAATGATTTTATTCAAACAGAAAGTAAAATTGAAAATACGCTGCAAGCAAAACACATATCATGTGACGAATAAAAATATAGCTCCGAGTAAGATATACCGATAGTTTTGAAGACGAAAGAGAGGATGCCTTCCGGGGCATCCCCAAGCTTAGGCGCTTGAGTCTTCCTTGAATATTACCTTGGGGTGCCTTGGGCATCCCCAAGCTTAGGGTCTTTCCACTCCTTATTCTCCTCATATCGATATCTCACCCAAAGCTTGAAAACTTCAATCACACAAAACTTAACGGAACTTCGTGAGATAGGTTAGTATGATAAAGAGTAAACCATTCACTTTGGTACTGTCAAAGACAAGGTTCATAATTGTTCTCACAGAATTCCTACTGTACCATATCATTTCTACAATTTATATTGAGAAATATAAGCCATAGAAACTAGAAACCAAGCAAACTATGCAATGAAAACAGAATCTGTCAGAAACAGAACAGTCTATAATGATCTGAACAAGAACCATACTTATACTACTCCAAAAATTATGAAATAAATTGGTGAACGTGAGGAATTTCTCTACTAATGTTCTGCAAAAAGAATCAACTCAAAATCTCTCTTCTGTAAAAAATGACAGCTAATCTCGTCAGCGCAAAGTTTCTGTTTTTTACAGCAAGATTACATTAACTTTCACCCAAGTCTTCCCAAAGGTCTTACTTGGCACTTTATTGAAAAAAAAGCTATAAAACATGATTAATACAGTAGCTTAATCATGTAAACACACAAAAACAGTAAGGGTAAATATTGGGTTGTCTCCCAACAAGCGCTTTTCTTTAATGCCTTTTAACTAGGCATGATGATTTCAATGATGCTCACATCAAAGATAAGAATTGAAACATAAAGAGAGCATCATGAAGAATATGAATAGCACATTTAAATGTAACCCAATTCCTATGCCTAGGGATTTTATAAGAACATAATTTATAGGTACAAGAATCAACTAGCATAGGAAGGTAAAAAAAGTATAACTTCAAAACTTTAAGCACATAGAGAGGAAACTTGATATTATTGCAACTCCTACAAGCATGTATTCCTCCCTCATAATAATTTTCAGTAGCATCATGAATGAGTTCAACAATATAACCATCACATAAAGCATTCTTTTCATGATCTACAAGCATAGAACTTTTACTACTCTCCTCATAAGCAAAATTCTTCTCATTCGGAATCGTCGGATCACTAATTCCTAAGGTTGACACTCTTCCAAACCCGCTTTAGATGATAGTATTATTCATACTCCAAAAGATATAAGTGAAGTTCATGGTGCATTCTACAATTAATATATTCTAACCAATATCCACCTCAAAATATATAAGTGAAGCACACGAAGCATTCTATAAAACCATACTCAAAAGATTTAAGTGAAGCACAAAGAGCATTCTATAAGGTCATACTCAAAAGATATAAGTGAAGCACATGAATCATTCTATATATCGATGAAGGGATATCTCATACTAGCATGGTTCTTAAAGAAAAAGAAAAACACAAAGGACACAAATCATGTGAACAAAACAAAAACCGAGGTATACCGACAATTGTTGAAGAAGAAAGATGGGATGCCAACCGGGGCATCCCCATGCTTAGATGCTTGAGTATCCTTGGAATATTTATTTGGGGTGCCTTGGGCATGCCGAAGCTTGAACTCTTGCCTCTCTTTATTCTTCTCAAATCGGTAACTCCTCGTTCTTCGAACACTTCATCCACAAAAACTTTGTGAGATCCGTTAGTATACTAGAGCAAATCACTACCTTTAGGTACTGTTGAAAACTCATTCCAATTTCATATTAGCACTTTATCTACTGTATCCCAACTTCACCATGGTTCATACCCCCCCCCCCAATATATACTACCATAGATTCATCAAGATAAGCGATCAACACATAGAAAACATAATCTGTCAAAAACAGGACAGTCTGTAGTAATCTGGAAGTTTAGTAAACTTCTGTAACTCCAAAAAATTCTAATTTTTTTGAAAATTTAAACAATTTGTACAGAAGTAATGTGCAAAAAAAGTTTCAGTCCCATTTGACTTTCCAGTAAAAAATTTAAATTCACGCACTATAGCCAAAGTTTCTGTTTTTGTACTGCACAAAGTAAACAAGCAATCTAATCATCCTAAAACCGAAGCTTGGCACATTATTTTTATAATACAATGGATATATACAAGGGGATATTTATTTTCAGAGAAGCTTCAATGAATTGTTTTACATTGCTTCCATGAGCATCAACACAAGTGTTCAAGGTCGACCCTCACTTCTCCAATGCATAACCTTCCAATCACTTCTCTTATTGAAAAACTTTTTAGGCATGAGAGGCAAGTAAATTTTATGTATTTTCATTCTTTTGTATTTTTTGTATGTCTCACACACAACTAAATATAAACAAAATGAAAAACAAAATCTACTTAGTGAAGAAAGCAAACAAGCACACACGAGAATATCAACCCCACGCTATTGCTCCCCAGCAACGGCGCCAGAAAAGAGCTTGATAATCCCCAAGTGCAGGGAATCATCGTAGCAATTTCCAATGGTGGAAGTGATAAGTATGGAGTGTCGAACCCACAAGGAGCTAAAGGTAAGATCAATATTCTCTCAAGTCCTATCTGCCCCTGATACGACTCTAGATACACCGAATTGAACTTTTGCTTCCAACTAGAAACAAGAAATAAAACTACGTTGTGGGTATGAAGAGGATAACTTTGCATGATATCGGAGAGTTAAAAAAATATAAAAGTAGGTGCTATTATCATAAAGTTATAATATATTACTAAATATTATAAATAGCGAGTGTGGAATAATGATGGGTCAGTGTGCGGAATTATCCTAGGCAATTGTTAACAAGACCGGTAGTCGTCATTGCAATTTCATATGCGGGAGAGGCATAAGCTAATATACTTTCTCTTCTTGCATCATATGCACTTATGATTGGAAATATAGCAAGCATCCGCAACTACTAAAGATCATTAAGGTAAAACCCAACCATAGCACTAACATATCAAGTCCCCTGTATCCCATACGCAACAACCCCCTTACTCGGGTTTATGCTTCTGTCACTCAAGCAACCCACTATAAGCGAATCATTAACGTATTGCAACACCCTACAGCAGGAATCCCACACGCTTGCGCGACACGGAGGGCACAATAGGACAGCACCAAAATTAAACATACAACTCATACAAATCTAGATCATCAATCAACCCAAAGACAAAGGATATCTACTCAAAACATCATAGGATGGCAACACGTCATTGCATCATAATATGTGGCATAAAGCACCATGTTCAAGTAGGGATTACGCAGGGGTGCGGCAGAGTGGACCGCATAAAAGAGATGAGGATGGTGATGCTGATGAAGACGATCACTGCGGCGATGATTCCCCTCCCGATGGCACTCTGGCGCCACCGAGAGAGAGGAGGAGAGGTTCTCCCCCTTGTGCTTCCTCCATGGCCTCCCCCTGGATGGGGAGAGGTTCTCCCTCTGGATCTTGGCCTTTATGGCGATGATGGCCCCTCCGGGATCCTCCTCCATGGCATCCGGTGATGATGGCCCCCTCTGGCAGGGTGCTAGAGAGGGCCTAGATTGATTTCTCGTGGCTACAGAGGCTTGCGGCAGCGGAACTTCCGGTCTAGGTTATTTTCTGGAGGTTTGGGCATTTATAGGAGAGGTTGGCGTCGAGAACAAGTCAGGGGGCCCCACGGGAAGTCCACGAGGCACAGGGGCGTGCCCCAGGGGGTGGGCGTGCCCACCACCCTCGTGGGGCCCACGGGACTCCCCTCCAGTAACTCTTTGTTCCATTATTTTTTATATTTTCTAGAAAAATTCTCCGTTGATATTCAGCACATTCCGAGAACTTTTATTTCTGCTCAAAAACAACACCACGGTAGTTCTACTGAAAACAGCGTCTGTCCGGGTTAGTTCTAATCAAATCATTCAGAAATCATATAAAACTATTGTAAACATGGCATTAATACTTCATAAATTATAGATACATTGGAGACGTATCAATTAGCACTTAGTGAATACATGGACTCCTCAAACTACGGTCATCACCGGGAGTGGTCCCGACTATTGGCACTCCGGGGTTGCCGGATCATAACACATAGTAGGTGACTATAACTTGCAAAATAGGATCAAGAACACAAATATATTCATGAAAACATAATAGGTTCAGATCTGAAATCATGGCACTCGGGCCCTAGTGACAGGCATTAAGCATAGCAAAGTCATAGCAACATCAATCTTAGAACATAGTGGATAGTAGGGATCAAACCCTAACAAAACTAACTTGATTACATGGTAAATCTCATCCAACCCATCATGGTCCAGCAAGCCTACGATGGTATTACTCACGCACGGCCGTGAGCATCATGAAATTGGTGATGGAGGATGGTTGATGATGATGATGGCGATGGATTCCCTCTCCGGAGCCCCAAACGGACTCCAGATCTGCCCTCCCAAGGAAGAACAGGGCTTGCCGGCGGCTCCGTATCATACACGCGATGAATCCTTCTCTCTGAGTTTTTTCTCCCCGAAAGAGAATATATGGAGTTGGGCTTGAGGTCGGTGGAGGTCCAGGGGGCCCACAAGGTTGGGTGGCGCGCCCCCACCTTTGTGGCCAAGGTGTGGGCCCCCTTTGATTGATTCTTTCGCCAATATTTTTATTAATTCCAAAACTTATCTACATGAAGTTTCAGGTCATTCCGAGAACTTTTTATTCCGCAAAAAAATAACACCATGGCAATTCTGCTGAAAACAGCGTCAGTCCGGGTTAGTTCCATTCAAATCATGCAAGTTAGAGTCCAAAACAAGGGCAAAAAAGTTTGGAAAAGTAGATAGGATGCAGACGTATCATATGGTCATTGTTCTCCAAGTACGTTACATGAGGCAGCGAAGAAATGTATTTACATATAGAATCTTATAAGAGAGTTGCACACGTGAATTTAGGATACTAAATTTCTAATAACAGATACACGTATGCATACGTGGTATGTCGTAGCAGTTCAACTTGGAGCAGCAGCCGCAACGGCATTTGTACATGACCGATCGATACAACCCTTTGATACTATATTGTGATGGGGCTCGGAATAGATAGCCAAGTTCCATCCCCGTGGGCTCAAGAAGTGCTGACGTAGATGCCATGGATACAACAGCCAGATTCAATTGCAAGGTAAACTCTAAAATAATTAATGATGCCATATGAAAACAAGCATCCTACTGTATATGTTGATATATGCTAATGTATATGTTGATAAATGTTGTTGTATATGTTGCAGTCTGACTCAAAGAGTTTACAAAAACTTGAAAAGTGGAAAGAAAACAAAATATGCACTGCAGAGGAAGCAATAGACTCTAAGTTAGTCATGGTTCTCCAACATATTCGAGTCGAGAAGGGATGGAAGGTCATCAAGCACCGCTTCGATGAGATGACCGTGTGAGAGGCTCACTACACGCATGTAATCTTGTACGACGTAATGTTGTTCTATCTTTTTTTCAGGAAGTAATTCTGTGCTACCTGTATGAAGATTGTAGTAACTTCCGATGCGGTCATCCACCAGTAACTGGTTCGTACTTCATACCAGCATGATGGTGTGTGATGTTTGCTTCACTTACTACTTGTTCGATTAGAATCCTATTGGTGCCGTTGTGTCTACGATACGAGTAATTTTTTGTGCATTTGGGCTGTTAGGCAAGAAATACGGGCAGTTTAGGCACTACGACCTGAAGATTCCTTGATGTTCGCCGGAAATGACTACCAACTTGTTTAATTCTGCAGGTGCATGTGGTGTCGGTTGATGGTGGCCTAACCATGAGTGTAACTGAAAATGAACCGGACCGATGTGCAGAAAAAATCTTAGCACAGAGGCTGAATTTGTATACTACTTCGAATTTATTATGTAGTACTCCCTCCAGATGTATATCACTTCCGAATACAAGTTCATGTTATTAGGTATACTATTGAATTTCAGGATTGATACTTGAAGATTTTAAAAGGTCACTAAATATTGTACCAAGTCTACTGTTATGTATAGGATGAACATGCTCTAAAATATTGATAATTAATGCATATGAAAGTGATCGTTTGATTATTAAATCATGCCACTAATAAGCTAAGTTCTTGTCACTTATTTCTTACCAAATTTCCATTGTTCGGGTTTTGACTTCATTTGTTGAGCTATTTTAATTTTTGTATGAGAGAGAAATGAAACACTTTATATGATTGGTATGTCAAAACTTTGATCGGTTCATTGTGGAATAATGGCGGTGATTTGGAGTCTTAACTAATTTATGAGATGCTTCCATTTTGGGGACTCTGATTTGGTTTTATGTGCTTTTTCCTTGTTACCAGGTAGAAAATACTTAATACTAGTATCACAGAGTTTTACTTGTTGGATATAAATAGAGAAAGAGTTATTTATTGAGATGTTTTCAGCAGAACTACCGTGATGTCATTTTTTGTGCAGAAATAAAAGTTCTTGGAATGGGCTGAAAATTTACGGTGATTTTTTATGGACCAAAAGAGAACCCCAAATCACAAGAGTTGGACCAGAAGAGTTCCAAGGCGACGACAAGGTAGGGGCGTGCCTTACCCTCCCGGAGGGTGCTCCTACCTTGTCGCTGCCTCGTGGACCCCCTTGACGTGAGACCGACGCCAAAAATTCCTATAAATACCAAAACCCCCAGAAATAAACCTAGATCAGGAGTTCCGCCTCCACAAGCCTCTGTAGCCTCAAAAAATCAATCTAGGCCCTCTCCGGCACCCTGCCGGAGGGGGCCATCATCACCATGGAGGCCAAGGACTAGAGGGAGAACCTTTCCCCATCTAGGGGGGAGGCCATGGAGGAGGAAGCACAAGGGGGAGACTCTCTCCCTCTCTTTCTCGGTGGCGCTGGAGTGCCGCCGGGGGAACCATCACTGCGATGATCGTCTTCATCAACATCACCATCTTCATCACCATCCTCATCTCTTTTATGCGGTCCACTCTCCCGCACCCTGCTGTAATCCCTTCTTGAACATGGTGCTTTATGCCACATATTATGATCTAATGATGTGTTGCCATCCTATGATGTTTTGAGTAGATTTCTTTTGTCCTTTGGGTTGATTGATGATCTAGATTGGTTTGAGTTGCATGCTGTCCTATGGTGCCTTCCGTGCCGTGCACAAGTGAAGGATTCCCGTTGTAGGGTGTTGCAGTACGTTCATGATTCGCTTACAGTCGGTTACTAGAGTGACAGAAGCTTAACCCCGAGTAAGGGGGTTGTTGCATATGGGATAAAGGGGACTTGATACTTTAATGCTATGGTCAGGTTTTACCTTAATGATCTTTAGTAGTTGCGGATGCTTGCTAGAGTTCCAATCATAAGTGCATATGATCCAAGAAGAGAAAGTATGTTAGCTTATGCCTCTCCCTCATATGAAATTGCAATGACGACTACCGATCTTGTTACAATTGCCTAGGATAATTCCGCACACCAACCCATCATCATTCCACACTTGCTATTTATAATGTATAGTAATACATTCTAACTTTATGATAACAATACCTATTTTTATATTTTAGTTCTCCGATATCATGCAAAGTTATCGTCTTCATACCCACAACATAGTATTATTTCTTGTTTCTAGATGGAAGCAAACGTTCGGTGCACGTAGAGTCGTATCAGTGGCAGATAGGACTTGAGAGAATATTGATTTTACCTTTAGCTCCTTGTGGGTTCGACACTCCATACCTATCATTTCCAGGTTTGGAAATTTCTGTGACGATTCCTTGCACTTAGGGATTATCAAGCTCTTTCCTCGCGCCGTTGCCGGGGAGGTATAGTGTGGGGTTGATATTCTCGTGTGTGCCTGTTTGTTTTCTTCACTAAGTAGATTTTTGTTTTCCCTTTTGTTTTTGTTTTCTTTAGTTGTGGGTGAAACAATTTTTTTTAAAGAATGAAAATACAAAAAGTTACTTGCCTCTTATGCCTAAAAACTTTTTCAAAAAGAGAAGTGATTGGAAGGTTATGCATTGGAGAAGTGAGGGTCGACCTTGAACACTTGTGTTTATGCTCATGGAAACAATGTACAAATTTTCATGGAAGTTTCTCAAAAATAAGTATCCCCTTGTATATATCCATTGTATTATAAAAATAATGTGCCAAGTTTTGGTTTTAGGATGATTAGATTGCTTGTTTGGTGTGTGCAGCAGAAAAAACAGAAACTTTTGCCGTAGTGATTGAGTTTACATTTTTTACTGGAGCATGATAAAATCTTGAAATTTTTACACAGTACTTCTCTGAAAATTGTTTAGGTTTTCATAACTTTTTAGAATTTTTGGAGGTACAGAAGTATACGAAGTTTCTAGATTGCTACAGACTGTCCCGTTTTTGACAGATTCTGTTTTCTATGTGTTGTTCGCTTATTTTGATGAATCTATGGGTTGTATCGGGGGTATGAACCATGGTGAAGTTGAAATACAATAGATATAATGCTAATATGAAATTGGAATGATTTTACAATAGTACCTAAAGGTAGTGATTTGTTTTGTTATACTAACGGATTTCACAAGGTTTTTTTGTTAAGTTTTGTGTGGATGAAGTGTTCGAAGATCAAGGAGTTATCGATATGAGAAGAATAAGGATAGGCAAGAGTTCAATCTTGGGGATGCCCAAGGCACCCAAAGTAAATATTTCAAGGATATACTCAAGCATTTAAGCTTGGGGATGCCTCGGTTGGCATCCCATCTTTATTCCTCAACAGTTATCGGTATACCTCGGTTTTTGTTTTGTTCACATGATATGTGTCTTTTGTGTTTACTTTTCTTTTCTTTTCCTTTATGCACCATGCTATTATGAGATAGTCCTTCATTGATTTATAGAATGCTTCATGTGCTTCACTTAACTCTTTTGAGTATGGCTTTATAGAATGCTCTTTGTGCTTCACTTAAATATTTTCAGTATGGCTTTATAGAATGCTTCGTGTGCTTCACTTATATATTTTGATCTTGGATATTGGTTAATCCATGTTAATTGTGTAATGCTCTATGAACTTCACTTATCTTTTGGAGTATGAATAAAGGTATCATCAAAATTTGGCTTGGAAGAGAATCATTAAAATATCATGCCTAGCTAGAAAGGCATTAAGGAAAAGTGCTTGTTAGGAGACAACCCAATACTTATACCTACTGTTTCTGTGTGTCCACATGATTAAGCTACTATAGTAATCATGTTTTATAGCTTTTGTTTCAATAAAGTGCCAAGTAAAGCCTTTGGGATAGTGTGGATGATAGTTTGACTTGATTCTGTGCAAAAACATAAGTTTTTGCGTCCAGTGCAGAAATTCCTATCTTTTACCGGAACGTGGAAAAATTCTGAAATTTTTCAGTTGCTTGATATACAAATTGTCCGTTGTCCTAATTTTTCAGAATTTTTGGAGTAACAGAAGTATGAGCTTAATTTAGATCTTTGCACACTGTTCTGTTTTTGACATATTCTATTTTCAATGCATAGTTTGCTTGTTCTAGCATTTCCATAGCTTATATTAAGTGATATGAATTCTGGAAATGATTGAGTACAATAGGTATTATGTGGAAACAATTTTGAATCTTGTCTTGACAGTACCCAAGTGAATGATTTGTTTTATTAAACTAACAGAGCTCATGAGTTTTCTGTTGAGTTTTGTGTGATTGCAGTTTTCAAGTTTTGGGTGAGGTGTCGATATGAGGAGAATAAGGAGTGGAAAGACCCTAATCTTGGGGATTCCCATGCCAACCCAAGGTAATATTCAAGGAAGACTCAAGTGCCTAATCTTGGGGATTCCCCGGAAGCCATCCACTCTTTCCTCTTCAACAATATCGGTATACCTTACTTGGAGCTATATTTTTATTCGTCACATGATATGTGTTTTGCTTGGAGCGTATTTTCATATTACTAGATGTTTGAATAATATCATTGGATCTGAAATCTTGAATGAGAGAGACTCCTCCCATGGCTATTTAAATATTTGACTACTCATTGTTCTTGACTTATATCTTTTTGGAGTACTTTGTCATTTGCTCACGTGCTTCACTTATATCCTATGAGTAAATGGTTGAATGAATTGAATATCATAAATCTGAAATTATATATGCTTCATATGCTTATCCCATGGGGAGTAATGACTTCACTTATAATAAGTATAATTGGTAAAATTTATTGAAAGTTAGCAAACTCAATATTGGTCACTTGAACAATTCATGAAAGAATATTGAAGGAAGAGAGATTTCACATATAAAATATACTATCTTGGACCTCTTAAATGATTGTGAGCCCCATTAATTATTTTCAAACTTGAGCAAATTAGTCAAAGTTGGACAAGGGAGACAATGTAATGAGTTATGTTTGGGTATATTTGTATAGAAGTTATATTGTTATGGATCCTCCAACATGTGGTGCTTGCTTAGGATCCTTTTCTAGCCAAAATTTTGTACTAAGTAGAGATACTAATTGTGCATCCAAAACCCTTAAACCCCGTTTCATGCCATGATTGTCCACCATATCTAACTATGTATTGAATAAGATCCTTCAAGTAAGTTCTCATCGGTGCAAAAAGCAATAAAAATTGCTCCTAAATATGTATGATCTTTTATTGTAAGGGAAATAAGAGTTGTACGAACTTGTGATGGTAAAGAAATAAAAGCAACAGATTTCATAATAAAGATTTCTATCACAAAGGGCAATACAACGTGACGTTCCTTTACATTAAGGGTTTGCACATCCAAAAATAAAAAGCGCATGACAACCTCTGCTTCCCTCTCCGAAGGGCCTTGTCTTTTACTTTCATGTATTTACTTTTATGCAAGAGTCAATCGTATTCCTTCTTATTTCAACCTCAATTATTCTTTAGTCGGCAAGCATTACGTGGTGGGGAAAGATCTAAGCATATATGGCCATTCAAATATATTTGATCATGAATTATTATTGTTGAAAATTATCTATATGATAAGTAAGTTGGGTGGCGAAACATTAAGCCCCTATCTTCCTCTGTGTTTGACGGATCCTATTCGTTCTAAAAATATGCTTTGAGTGTTAGCAATCATGGAAGACTATATGATAGTTGAGTATGTAGAATTTGGTAAATCAAAGCTCTTACATAGAACCTTCCTGAAAATAAGATGAATTGCAATTGTTTTGATGACTAAGAACATGGTTTGTTAGTTTTCAAGGAACTTTATGGTGTATGCTTTAACATGTGAATAGCTTGTTACTTGATCATCAGAAGTTTTATGAGATGAGCTACTGTTTATGATGTATAATAATGCTAGAAAAAGTGATTGGAATTATCATTGATCAAACTTGTGCACTTGCTAGCATTCACACTTCATAAATTATTTCTTTTATCATTTACCTACTCGAGGATGAGTAGGAATTAAGCTTGGGGATGCTGATATGTATCAACGTATCTATAATCTATAATACCTATATAGTTGATCCCCACTATTCTAATTCTCTTGACATGCAACCTATCCACCTCATCAACCTTGCCACCTAAGCATTTTTCAACCAATGGTGTGATTCAAATCTGGTAAAAAAAATTGAGATATTAAACTCTGGTGATTAATCGAACTAGGCCTCCTCCGTCTTCCATTACCGATGAGTCCGTGTAAGACCAATTAAAGAGAAGCCCATCAGTCATCTCTCCTCTCCCTCGACCCCCTTTTTCCCGGTGTGGCATCTAGATCCCATCTCACCCCCAGGCGGCAGGACCGCCCGCTCAGCTCCCCTCTGTGTTTCTCCCCAGATCCTCAGGCTATGTTCCCCTTCTCAGTACCAAGCGAGCATCAAGCCAGGCCCCGCCATGCGGGTGCCCGCGTCCGTGGTTTCATGGTCCTGTTCAGCTGTCGGCCCAAATCTGTGGTGCCATGGTCTGGAGTTGTTGGCGATGGTGGCCTCAACCGTGGGCTAGACACGAGTGGTGGATCCAGCTCCTGATCGGTTGACTAGAATCCTCGGCCTTGGAAGCGGCGACGGAGCAGGAGGTGCGGCCTAGTAGGGGCCGGCGCAACGGTGGTGCACGGTGAAGAACATGTGGTCGCTCTCCTTCGAGGATCTGTCACAGACGCTGGTGATGACGAACATGGACTCCTTCACCCTGTACGAGCTCAAGTCCATCACAAATCCACCTCCAAGTTCCTCGATGAGGTCGGCTTCGGCCCCATCTACAAGGACTGCGTTGGCGGCAGCCTCCACCCGGGCCTCGCCCCGCAGCAAGTCATCATCAAGTACCTCGACCTGGAGAACAACGGCATCCAGGTGTACCATGATTTGTTGGTACGTCGCTCTTCTTCGGTGCCACTGAGTCCAGTCATTACTGCAGGATGCTGCTAACGTGACATTAGAATTAGAGACCCTTCTAAGAAACTGTGTGCGATGCAATGATCGCAAACGGTGATGTAAAAACCGTCAAAAAGATTCAAAACGTTTTGTGATGACGGATGCATCAAACATGGTTCAGAATTGAGTTGCGTGTGCGATGAGGGGCATATGGTTCAGTTCAATGAACTATTTGCGATGAGGCAAAAGAACAAAAACGGGCAGCCAGATGAAGGTGTGTTCGATATACAACATACGATTCACTTGGATGAACTATTTGTGATTTGGCAACACAAAATAAACAGTTAGCGAGATCAAGGTGTGTGCGATATACGACATACGGTTCACTTGGATGAACTGTTTGCGTTGAGCCAAGAGAACATAAACAGTTCAATTTAACAAGACGTGTGTGTTGTGCGTTTCAATTGCATATAGAACAACAACATATATATATACACACTTATAAGGACATGGTTGCATAACCAAATAAAATATCCAATTACATATGTGGCTACTACAACCATGGCATTTGCACACACCAAAGTAAACTATTACAATCATAATTACATAGGTGGCTACTACACACATGACATTTCCACACACCAGAGTAAACTATATATTACATGCATGATTAACTAGGATAAACGATCATCTGATCATCATCTACTTCTTGTGACGCTTGCTCTGCTTGTGGCTCAATCCGGCCTTGTTGATTTGGGTAACGAGGCACTTCCTCATGTCAACGATCCACATGTGCATCTCGTAGCATGTGTACACGCTCTTGGCCACAAACATGAGGTGAGGTTCATCCAGTTACCGCATCCAGGCCCCATGCCAGGATACAGGATGTGTTCTGTTGGCATCCTGCTTCATCTTTTCATAGTATGGGTCGATGATGGCCGAGGCGAGTTCAACCAGGGAGTCCTTCTTCGTGCTGCCCCAGACCCTGTAGTGCTCACGGATTTTGACAAGGTTCTCACAAGCCAAGCCTGTAAGCCTAAGCGCTTTTACATCGTCGGTGGTTTCCACCATGGCAAACTTGTAGTCGGTGCTGTTGACAAACTTGGTGAAATGGTCGCAAGGCTCTGTGGCCATGCAGTAGTGGTAGATGAGGACAAGATGGCGCACGCACAACTGGGCGATGGCAACCTTCTGATGTATGTTGGGACGACCAGCGGTGTACTGGAGATCGATGTCGACCACCTTGTACTTGTCTCGAGCAAGCAACTGCTCAACGGTATTGATGTAGTCGTCCACCACGGCAGGTTCGATGGTGTGCACCATCGAGAGATCCGTCTCCCTCGCGTGGGTCTCCACTTTATGCTCACCGAACTCCATTGGAGCGCCGCTAGACATCCCCACTCTATGTGTCGTGATGGGTGTGCTTGTTGTGTTGTGGGGCGTGATCGAAAGGTTGAAGAGACTAAGATTATAATGCCCGCGGGAATTAAAGGGGAAGCCGGACGGCCTGGAATATCGGCACGCCCTGATGGCACTTCTAATTTGCAGCGCGTAACTCCATCATGCCGCACGTAACTGCATCACGTGGCAATGCGCGCGGCGCAACCGCATGCATATGGGGCCCCCGACGTGATCGTGCACAGGCCCAACCATTGGCAGAGTGCTCAGAGGGATGCGAGCAGAGCGCTCCGTGGTCGCCTCAACAGCGAACAACCATATATATGCATATAGCAGTTGAACACGCAAGGAAAACGTGTCCACAAGCCGAGCACGCCGACGGACGCGAGCAGAGCGCGCCGCGGCGCCTAACGGCGAGCAGAGCTTGCCGAGGGACGCGAGCAGAGGCCGACACAGTGATACGTGGCAAATAAGACAAACTATGGGCAAACGCTTGCTGGTATATAACCGTTTGCGATTGACGAATTCATCGCTAATGGGTTACCTAGTGCGGTCCGTGTGTGTTGTGATATGCTCTGTCTACAGAACATCTATGCTCTGTGTACAGAAGAACAACATAAATATACTTGTAACATGACATGATAGTAATACCAAATTAAGGATCCAATTACGTTATATAACAAATACCATAAATATTGCAAGGTTCAAATTCAAAGATTACAATGCCCAAATTCAAACATTGCAAACCTCGTCATTTAATTTCTGCAAAGGGATTAGCCGTTGACAAGTCATGTATAGGTTTGATACAATGACTTCCAATTGCTCTATCATATGCTCTTCCAATACGAAGTTTAGCTTTTTTGGAGCCTCTTCCATTTTGCAGTACCTGCCGGCTCTGATCAACATACCATTCATCTTTCCTAATTAAATGCGTGTTCAACCTCAGCACCCATAGCACCCTTGCTCTAGCAAGAAAGAACCTGGCGAGTGTAATCTCAAGTAAGGTCCCTCAGTAGGAGTTCAAAGTAATATTTGAGAGATGCAGATCCAGGCATTCGATATGATTGTCGTTATAAACATTATCCACCTCCGGGTCTATTATTATCTGCAAAAGAAGAGAACGTGTTAGTGCCTACATGCAGTTTTGAACAATACTACACCTATTTGGTTTGGAGGATTTGTAAAATGCACCAACATGCCATCTTCGATCTTACATGATTAACATGAGCATTTGATTACAATCTAGAAACATGTAGCCTTCTTCACAAGAGGTTGGACTGGATGAAAAATTCCCTAAGAAAACTAGTACAGATGAATCCAAAGGAGAAATGCTTATGGATTGTAACCACATGAATCAAGCAACCAATATGGGGTGGGGGTGTATGTCCTGAAATCCTCCAAAATTCCTTTAGAAATCGTAGTACATTGTCATTGTAAACTTGGTAAAAGGTGCAAAAAATTGAACTCCCTTATGGTTAAGATTTAACAGGAAAGGAACATCACCTCGATATACAACTTCTTCAGGCAACTGACAACTTGGTCCAGGTTGGGGCCAACAGATTCTAGTGCAAAGACCTTCACTGTGCCCAGAATCTGGGTGAAGCTTTGCTCGATGACAGACGAACATACATCTTCAAAACTAGAAATAATGTTGATATCAAGAAGGAGAGGTATAAGGCGACTGTTGTACCTGAAAGTAGTAGTATTTGACAGACGAGTAGCCCACCACTGTCAATTTCAGCGTAGAAATGACATTGATTCTTGTTGGACCTTGTTGATCAACTACAAGTAATCTCTCAAGTGAAGGTGTGTCCTCAATAACCATATTGTGGTCCACCTTTTGTGATCTCTCATTGCAGCATCGGCAACAAACATAAATAGTCCAGAGAGTCCTGGAGGTGATGTGGAAGGTACCAATTCATCGCTTGAAGACGAAGGAACTCGAGTGCAGTACAGCCGCGGAGCAGGCGCTCCATGTCATCCTTTGGGATGCATACGGCAATGAGCTCGAGGTGCTTCAGTCGTGGTAGAAGAAGAGTGGGCACGTCATTAAGGGGATGGTAGTTCATGAAATTGGTGAGGCGCAGCGTGGGCGCGAAGCGGAGCGCGGACGTTGGCAGTGAGCGCATATGCCCATCATTAAAATTGAGCTCCTCGAGCTGATCTACGATGGGGGATCGGAACCACTTGTCAAGCTTGGCTCGATCCTTGCCATTGGAATGGACTTTCCCGTGATAAGGCCTCTGATTGGGTCATGGTGACTGCCGAGGATCTGGGAGTGCATCCAAGCTTTTGCGATAGCCATGGCAGAGCTCGTGGGCGTCAAGGAGGTCGACAGGGGTGAGGAACCATAGGGGCGCCACCGCCAGGAAAGGGCGGTTGTCCTCGCCCCATATTTGATTGGGAGGAGGGATATGATAACTCTCAACATATCATCGGGGAGGTTGCTGATGAAGTCTAGGCATGCTGGAGTTGCTTGCGGTTCTTTCTCGACCCACCTCCGCTTGTTGGCAGCCTCATTCTCCACCTCATCGGCGGCGACGGAATCCTCTGTCTCCATATTCACGCCGTGCTCCGGTGCTTCAGTAGCCCCGGCGTGGCCACTCCCTCCGATGGGGCGCTTCGGCAACATCCTCATACACTGACGACTTTGAGGACTGAGAGGGACGTCGAGGATGCGTGCGGAGAGAGAGGATTGTTTGTGTGGCGAGGATGGGGGGTGCAGACGCTCGGGCGCGCCATTAATATAGACCAGTGCGAGCGAGGCGAGCGGTGGTAAAAGGCTGTCTCGCTTCCTGGTGAGAACGACTGCTTAATCTATGCATGAAATCTATGCTTAATTACCGAATTTTAGTTGCAAAAATTAGATAGTGCTAGTGATTTTTACCTGCATATTTTGACAAATCGCAGTGTATCTTGGCTTAGCGCCGAAGTCTGGCTTTAATTTGCATACTGTATTCAATCTGAACCGTTTGCGTTGAAGAGATGCACAAATCCTGCGTTGAACAGCTCGCACGCTTCCCGGTGAGCCTGCGCATTGGAGGAATGCTTGCACACCTCTCGGTCAGCCTGCGCACCGGACTATGCTCGCACGACTCCCGTTCAGTCAAGCAGATATCTGCACGGCACCTCCTATAGCCATTAAAACCAATATACGTGGCCTCATGTGAATGGTTAACAGAACGCACACGATTTGAATTATAGAAACGTTTGAGATATTAAAGTGGCAGCTATTTTTTCAAAATGCCTTTGTTGGCTGTTATTCGAGTGCGCCTTCTCTCAAAATGGACATGAAAAATACCACAACATGTCGAGTGCCATTCCATGATAGCATGCCAAGTTTCATGAATTTCAGACGAGTTTTGGATTTACTATAATTTAAAAACAAAGTATCTCAACGTTTTGCCAGCAATCAAGTGCTCCCTGGTGTTTGAAATTCTTTCCCATTTCTTGCATGGGACCTAAGCATGCACCCAAGGACACAGATTTGTTTTTTCAACTAATTTATATGCAATGGAGCATGTGCATGTAGTTCAAATTTGAATTATGCAGATAAAATGCCTAGAAAACCCAATTAATGTATAAAAATGTCCAAACGAACCCCGAAAAATTTCAAAATTTAACACAACACTCCTGTTGTTCTATGTTGGCACTAGAAATTTTTTGAAAGCAATAAGAGGCAAATAATATCGGTTCGTCCCCAAAGGTGGCACGTTCCCTGCTGAAACCATCAGGCTTGTTGTGAGAAGCTCTGGTTTGTGAGAAGCTTATACCCAAACCTGCCCCAAATGGGACAAAAAATTTACAACTGCATGTTGATGCTGGTCCATCATAGCATGCCATGTTTCATGAATTTCAGACGAGTTTTGGATTTACTAGTATTTAAAAACCAGGTATCTCAATGTTTTGACCGAGTGACGGTGGCAGGGTGTTTGACATTCATTATCATTTCTTGCATGTGACCTAAGCATGCAACCAAGGACACAAATTTGAGTTTTCAACCAATTTATATGCATTAGAGCATGTGCCTGTAGTTAAAATTTGAATTATGCACATAAAAGCATTGAAAACTCAATTAATGTATAAAAATGCCCAAACGAACCCCAAAAAATTCCAAAATTTAACACAACACTCGTGTTGTTCTATGTTGACACTAGAGAAAAAAATTGAAATCAAGAAGGGGCAACGGATATCGTTTCGTTCCCAAAGGTGAAACGTTCCCTACCGAAACCATCGGGCTTGTTGTGAGAAGCTCTGGTTTGTGAGAAGCTTATACCCAAACCTGCCCAAATGGGACACAAATTTTACCACGGCATGTTGATGCCGCTCCATGATAGCATGCCAAGTTTCATGAATTTCAGATGAGTTTTGGATTTAGTAGAATATAAAAACCAGGTATCTCAATGTTTGTGGCCGAGTGACGGTGGCAGGGTGTTTGACATTCATTCCCATTTCTTGCATGGGACCTAAGCATGCAACCAAGGACACAAATTTGAATTTTCAACCAATTTATATGCATTAGAGAATGTGCCTGTAGTTCAAGTTTGAATTATGCACATAAAATGCCTAGAAAACCCAGTTAATGCATAAAAATGTCCAAACGAACCCCAAAAAATTTCAAAATTTAACACAACACTCTTGTACTTCTGTGTTGGCACTAGAATTTTTTTGAAAGCAATAAGGGGCAACGGATATCGGTTCGTCCCCAAAGGTGGCACGTTCCCTGCTGAAACCATCAGGCTTGTGTCACGACCGGTTTTCCAATAAAAATATTTATTGAGAGACCGATCCCTTTTACGGACTAGTAGAGAAGAATTCCTTCTTACTGGTAGACAAAATCTTGATCACAGAAGAAAATACCAGGAGTACTGAATATAATACAAGGTTGAGCGGAGACTGCCCAACAATTTATTACATGCACACCATTAAAACATAATGGCGGATAGGGTGGCATAACTACTAACTCACGATGGAAGAGGTGGTGGAAATATCACCGCGATGTGGGTGATATGACTCCTGAAAACTAACAACTCTTCGAGCGTCGGAGTGAGGCTCGAGGAGACTTATTGCGGGTGGCGGAAGCATATATAATACAAGTGACCAATATCCAGGATCGCACGGGACTGACTGGGATTCCTCTAGGCGTCGGACTCACTATCAAACTCTTCATCCATGAGATCGCCTTCGTCAACATCTGGCCAAATCAACAAACCAGGTGAGTAATATGAAAGTACTCGCAAGACGGTTCGGACATAAGATATAACAAATGTAAACATGATGCATATGAACAGATTAACAAGTGCACTCAGACATAGAAATAATAATGCATGGGAAGTAAAAGAGAAGTCGGGCGGTAGTCCTCCCGAAATCCCAAAGTAAATACTGAGGGCCAAACGAGTGTCTGAATGACTCCTCGAGAGGAAAATACGAGAATAACAATGCCGCAGTCGGGCGTCAAGGCGACACCACATAAAGGGCTTATAATAGAAAAATAAATGACAGTGCGTGCCACAGTCGGACGTCTGAGCGACATCACATAAAGGGCTTATATTGAAAGTAAAAGGCAAACATGCCACAGTCCGACGTCTGAGCGACATCACATAAAGGGCTTATATTGAAAGTAAATGACAAACGTGCCACAGTCGGACGTCTGAGCGACATCACTTAAAGGTCTTATATTGGAAGTAAAAGACAAACATGCCACAGTCGGACGTCTGGGCGACATCACATAAAGGGCTTATATTTCATAACTTGATATCTCAGCAAGTCAAGAATTTAAAACATTGCAAGGGCATAATCAGGTATGAAATAAACAACAGGATTAGTCCAACCACGGAATAACGTTCAACCAATATACCAATCAAGCTTGTTTTCTGGGGAAAAATGCCACGAGGACTTGACATAGATATAGGTTCACTGATCACGGTCCTTGACCACGGATACGATGACTCGGAAGGATTTGACTCTGCAGAGTTTGTACTTTAACCACAGCCAACGGATTTCAGTAGTCACGGGGACTAGTTCCGTTTACGGTGTTTTGGAAGAAACACATCTAACCAGTACACATCCATTCAACATTCCGAAGCCAGGAATCACCCTCGGCAACGTTCAAGAAAAACCTTGAGACGGGGAGGCTACAACCTCGCGTAGCATGGGATCAAATTTATATACGCGCGCTCTAAGGGGTGCCCCCCTCTCGGTCCCAACCGGAAACACCCATGCCCCCTGACCGGATGACTGGCTTTAATCCAGGGCCATGGAACCCTCATCCCGGCCCCTCTATTTGGTGTGTACACGGAAAGAGGTTACCAACTTACTAAACCGCATTCTGGCAGAAAACATGTGGTAGCACGGAAGGGAGAAGAACGATAACGTGACTCCATCCACGTTAACGTTGGAATTTATCGGATGACGTAAGGCTGGCATGCCACAACAGTACCACCTTACTGCCCTTCATGTCACCACATGACTAGGCCATCTCTCCTCAGAGATCATAGTAACTTCGGAACACACGGGTAGTTGCCTTACATGCAACGAGATACTCAGCGATGCTCATATGTCATGCACAACCATTCAAGCAAACATGCAAAACACCTATCATATCAAAGGTTCAAACATGCTTGACTGGTTCAGAGAAGTCGGAGTCTAGCTCGGCGAAGTTCGCGGCTCCGTCACCTCTTCCGAAACCTACGGTATAGCGAAAATGCATACTAACGTGAAAACCAACGCGTGCATAAAAGTTGTCTCAAATTTTTTTCAAATAAATCCTATAAAAAACTAGACAAAAATATAAGACTGTCAGACAAAGAATCACTCAAATATCACTTTTTATTAAAAAGTTATAAGGGTTTTAGTACAGGGACTAATTTGTGATGAAACAGAAAAGATCCAGGGACTTAACTGAGAAAACAGAAAACGGTTCGAAGAGAAACGCGCCAGCCCAAAGAGAAAGCGTACTTGCCCGAAGGCGCCAATAGAAAAGGCTTCGGGGGAGAGAAAGAAGAGAGGCTGACGTGGGAGTCCCACATGTCAGGTTCAAATCCTCGCCGGCGCCCGAAGGCTGCGGTGGTCGCCGGCGTCGAACCACGGCGAGTCAGGGAGATCGGAGTGTTCCAAGAGGTTCAGTGCGTCCTTCCGTGTCGGTGGGTGGTGGACTTGGTCGTCGGAGAGCACCACGTCGACGGCGACACTTTCTCCGGCGGACGGCGGCTCGGGCGATGGTGGAGAACTCCGGTGGGTGCTGCAAACTCCGAATTGAAGCGCGGGTCAGAAGGATGGATGTACTAGAGAGCTACTGGCAAGAGCTGGGGGTTAGGGATGCACGCACGGGAGCGAATCGAGCTGGGTCCCGTGGCGGGTCGCGGCGGCCGGAGTTGAGGAAGAAGGCTCCCTCGGGGCTCTTCCAGTGGCTAGGTGGGGTGTTGGAGGTGTGCAGAGGTGGTGTGGGTTCGAGGTGGAGCTCGGGGCCTCTATTTATAGGTGATTCGAGGGGGTGGCCGTGAACGGTGTCGCTCCGGCGAGCAATTACGGCGAGGCGATGGCTTGGCAGGGAGCTTAGGTGGCCAGGCAGCATCAGTGAGGTGTACTGGTGCCGTTCCCCCGCTAATCCTTGTCGGGCTTGGCGTAATGGCGCCGGTCCACGGCGGGGTGGCCGTACGGGCACGGCGGTGGCAGAGAGCGCGCTCCGCGCCTAGCGGTTCACGACGAGGGTGGCAGCGCGCATGGGGGAGTGGAAGACCACGCGGCGGCCTCCGGTGGCTTGGGCGGCACTGGACGGCGCCGTCTGCGCTGCGCCTCTCTCTAGCGGCTGCAAAGCCGCCGCTGCCATGGGTCACGGGGCGGCGCACCTCCTCCTGCTCGTCGCCGATGCCCGCAACCTTCCAGGCGCTCGTGCGGTGCAGAGGACAAGGGGGAGGGGCAGGAAGCACGGCGACGTCGGGGCACTGGCGAGATCGACAACGGACACTGAAGAAACGACAGTAGTTTCAGACATTGTTAACTGAACTTGACTGAACATTATAGGAACAGTGTCCAGCATGTGTTCGATGAAATGATTTGGCAAGAAGAAATTTTTTCCTGGAGCTGGGACTTGGTGAGGTGGCCTCTCAATGCACCGAGAGGCTGCCTGATTTTTCTCAGATTTTTAGGAGAAGGATTTGAATGAATTTCATCAAATTTGGCAAATCTGGTCCAAACTTGCAGCAAGTGTAGTTTGAAAAATTTGAACTGAAGACCAGTGGATCTTCATGGATCTTGGTTGAGGGTTCAAAGGACTAGCTAGGGAAATTGGTTTGGGGGCATAAATCAAAACAGAAAGGGTAGCTCCTTTGTAAATCTCCAAGAGCTAGAATAGAAGGCAGAAATTGTTTTTGATAAGAAATAAATGGAAATAATTATATGGAGAGGTTCAACTTGCTGGATTTGAAGTACATCATGATCCAAAGATGAGGAAAGGCTTATGAGAGGGGATTTACACTTAGGTCATGGCAAGAGAGATTTTTGAAAGTGGAAAAGGATCATTCCAAAAGCCATAGGGCATTTTCAAAGGAATTTTCAGAAGACATTTTTCCAAGTGAAAAGCATTTTGGTTTGAGTCCGAATAAAAAGAAAGAACCTCCAAGACCAAAATCAAGTCTTGGGTGAATCCAAAACAAAACACTTGTCATAAAAAAATTTTGAGAGGGAGAGTTCTTTAGAAGGAAAATTTAAATCACCTCCCTCAAATCAAATAAAAGTTTAAAAGAAAACCAAATAAAATTTTGGGTGTCACAGCTTGTTGTGAGAAGCTCTGGTTTCTGAGAAGCTTATATACCCCAACCTGCCCCACATGGGACAATATTTTTACCCCTGCATGTTGATGTCGTTCCATGCTAGCATGTCAAGTTTCATAAAGGTTAGACGCATTTTTGATTTACTAGAATTTAAAAACCATGTATCTCAATGTTAGCGACCGAGCAACGGTGGCAAGGTGTTTGACATTCATTCTCATTTCACCCATGGGACTTAAGCATGTAACCAAGGACACACATTCCAATTTTGAACCAATTTACATGCACTGGAGCATTTGCATGTAGTTCAAATTTGAATTATGCACATGAATGCATAGAAAACTGAGTTAATGTATAAAAATGTCCAAGAGAACCCCAAAAAATCACAAAAATTGACACAACACTCATGTTGTTCTATGTTGACACGAGAAAAAAATTGAAAGTAAGAAGAGGCAATAGATGGCATTTCGTCCCCCAAGGTGACACGTTCCCTACCGAAATCATCAGGCTTGTTGTTAGAGAAGCTCTGGTTTGCGAGAAGCTTATACCCAAACCTACCCCAAATGGGACAATATTTTTACGACGGCATGTCAATGTCAATATTGCTAGCATGTCAAGTTTCATGAATTTCAGACGAGTTTTCGATTTACTAGAATTTTAAAACCATGTATCTCAATGTTAGCGGCCGAGCGACAGTGTCAAGGTGTTTGACATTCATTCTCATTTCTTGCATGTGACCTAAGCTTGCAACCAAGAACAAACATTTGATTTTTCAGCCCGTATTTATGGACTGGAGCATGTGCATGTAGTTCAATTTTGAATTATGCACATAAATGCCTAGAAAACTCAGTTAACGAATAAAAATGTCCAAACGATCCCCGAAAAAATCCAAAATTTAACACGACACTCCTGTTGTTCTATGTTGACATGTGACGCCCCCGATTCAATCGTACACTAATCATACACACAAACGTGTATGATCAAGATCAGGGACTCATGGGAAGATATCACAACACAACTCTAAAAATAAAATAAGTCATACAAGCATCATAATACAAGCCAGGGGCCTCGAGGGCTCGAATACAAGTGCTCGATGATAGACGAGTCAGCAGAAGCAACAATATCTGAGTACAGACATAAGTTAAACAAGTTGTCATAAGATGGCTAGCACAAACTGGGATATAGATCGAAAGAGGCGCAGGCCTCCTGCCTGGGATCCTCCTAAACTACTCCTGGTCGTTGTCAGCGGCCTGACCGTAGTAGTAGGCACCTCCGGTGTAGTAAGAGTCGTCGTCGACTGTGGCGTCTGGCTCCTGGGCTCCAGCATCTGGTTGCGACAACCGAGAAGAATGGAAAGGGGGAAAAGGGGGAGAAAAGCAACCGTGAGTACTCATCCAAAGTACTCGCAAACAAGGATCTACACTACATATGCATGGGTATCTGTGTAAACGGGCAATATGGGTGGACTGAACTGCAGAATGCCAGAACAAAAGGGGGATAGCTAGTCCTGTCGAAGACTACGCTTCTGGCAGCCTCCATCTTGCAGCATGTAGAAGAAAGTAGATGGTAAGTTCACCAACTATCGTCGCATAGCATAATCCTACCCGGTGATCCCCTCCTCGTCGCCCTGTTAGAGAGCGATCACCGGGTTGTATCTGGCACTTGGAAGGGTGTGTTTTATTAAGTATCCGGTTCTAGTTGTCATAAGGTCAAGGTACAACTCCAAGTCGTCCTGTTACCGAAGATCAGGGCTATTTGAATAGATAACTTCCCTTCAGGGGTGCACCACATTACCCGACACGCTCGATCCCTCTGGTCGGGCACACTTTCCTGGGTCATGTCCGGCCTCGGGAGATCAACACGTTGCAGCCCCACCTAGGCTCAACAGAGAGGTCAACACGCCGGTCTATATCCTATGCGCGCAGGGGTCTGGGCCCATCGCCCATTGCACACCTGCACGTTGCGTATGCGGCCGGAAGCAGACCTAGCCTCCCTTATACAAGAGTAGGCGTTCGAGTCCAATCCGGCGCGCGCCGCTCAGTCGCTGACGTCAAAAAGAGCTTCGGCTGATACCACGATGCCGGTTGCCCATATCTTGTCCCACGTGGCGGTTAGTGCGTATAAGGTCAACGACCCAACTCAGATCAAATACCAAGATCTCGTTAAGCGTGTTATTATGAAGTAACCGCGAACGCCGACCAGGGCCAGGCCCACCTCTCTCCTAGGCGGTCTCAACCTGACCTGTAGCTTCGCCACAAAGATCCACACGGAGGGCCGTCGGGAAAGTATGTCCTTTCAGCCCCCAATGCATGAATCAACCGCGGGTACTCAACGAGTCGACCCGACT
This sequence comes from Aegilops tauschii subsp. strangulata, assembly GCF_002575655.3. Taxonomy (NCBI): domain Eukaryota; kingdom Viridiplantae; phylum Streptophyta; class Magnoliopsida; order Poales; family Poaceae; genus Aegilops; species Aegilops tauschii. The sequence continues at coordinate 504,511,763 of NC_053037.3, forward strand.
TTAGTCACCACATGTATCATGTATAAAGTATATAGTATATACTCGTGATCACCTCCCGAGTGATCACGGCCCGATAGTATAGCACAGCAGACGGACAAGAATGTAGGGGCACTGATGGAAAACTAGCATCCTATTCTAAGCATTTAGGATTACAGGTAAAGGTAACAACAATAGTGGCAAAGACAGGCTATGCAGCAGAATAGGATTAACTGAAAGCAGTAACATGCTACACTACTCTAATGCAAGCAGTATAGAGAAGAATAGGCGATATCTGGTGATTAAGGGGGGGGCTTTACTGGTTGCTCTAGCAAGAAGGAGGGGTCGTCAACACCGTAGTCGACCGGGGCAGCAGCGGCGTCGGTCTCCTAGTCTACCGGAGAGAAGAGGGGGAAGAAACAATAAATATAATGCAAACATAAGCATGACGATGCATGCCATGACTACGAGCGGTGCTAGGTGTGCCCTAACGCGGTAGTAGGTGATACCGGCGAAGGGGGGAAACATCAGGGGAAGTATCCCCGGTGTTTCGCGTTTTCGGACAGATGAACTGTAGGGGGAAAGTCGCGTGTTTGCTAGGTTAGGGATGTGTGGCGGACGAACGGGCTGCGTATCCGGATTCGTCTCGTCGTTCTGAGCAACTTTCATGTAAAAAGTATTTCTTCTGAGCTATGGTTTATTTTATATGATTTTCTAAAGTTTTAAATCATTTTTAGAATTTATTTAATTAACTTAATTCAACATTATCCAGAACAGTGCATGCTGATGTCAGCATGACGTCAGCAGTCAACAGGGGTGTTGACTGGTCAAACTGACGTGTGGGTCCCGTTCGTCATTGACTAGACTAACTAATCATGATTAATTAGTTTAATTAGTTGTTTAGTTTAATTAATCAAAATTAATTAATTAATTAACTAATTAAATTATTATTCATTTATTTTATTATTATTAATATTTTTAATTTCCATGTTTTTTAAACGTTCTTGGGCAGGGGCCCACGTGTCATTGGCCCATGGCCTTAGCGGGTGTGGGCGAACGGGCTATGGGTGGTTGCCCGAACGGGCGCGTGCCCGAGGGGCGTTGGCTGCCGCGGGCGCTGGCCGGCAGCAGCGGACGCCGATCGGCGAGCAGAGGCAGGCGGCGGGGGCGAGGCCACGGCAGCTGCAGTAGTAGTAGCAGCTATAGCAGCGGGAGGGCATGGCTGCAGGCGGCGTTGGTGAGCGCGATGGCGTGGCCGGCGGCCAGGTGCGTGGGCGCGGGGGGAGGGTCGTGGTGAGCGCGGAGCGAGGAGGTCGGGGCGAGGCATCCTTGGGCGCAGCCTGTGGTGCGGGTGGCCGCGTCGGGGGCCTGCGCAGGCGAGCGCGTGTGACTCTGGAGGCGGGGGTGAGCAGGGGCGGACGCGGCATGCGGGAGCGCGGCCTGGTCGCAGCGAGCACGAAGGCCAGGCGCGGTGAGCGCGACCGTGGGGCAGTGGGCGTGAGCGAGACCACAGCGGGCGCAGGAGTGGAGGCGGGAGGCGACGGGGTTCTCACCTGTGTTGGTGAGCGGGGGGCAGCGAGGCTCGGTGGAGCCTTTGGGGAGGAGGACGGGGACGCGTCGCCGGCGAGGAGGACGAGGCGACGGGCGGTGGCCGGTGACGGCGTCAGGCGTCGGCGTCCGGGACGTCGAGCGGCGACAAGGTCGCAGCCCCGATCCAGATCGGATCGAGAGGGGGAAGCGAGGCGTGGGGGGGAGTGGGTGGACCGATCTAGGTCACGGGGGAGTGGGTGGTTATGGGCGCACTGGCTGGGCCGGCCTGGCTTGCCGAGTGGCCAGAAGGGCCGAGGCCCAGCGGGGGGGTCTTTCTTTTTATTTTTTGTTTGTTTGTTTTGTTTTGTTTTGTCTTTTCTTTTTTTGTTTTATTTCTAGTTCCTCTTTTATTTTAGTTTTATAGATTATAAAAGTAGTCCCTTTTGTCTAAATAAATATATTACTGCCACATAAGTTTGGGCAACTAAATAAGATAGTTTAATAGGTTTATAAATCTTAAAAGGCATTTCATTATTAATTTTAGCTACTGTTTTAAATACCTTAGTGCATTTAATTATTTTATAAAAATGTGGCCTCTCAACCATAATTACCTATGCATTATTGGTCACAACCCGAACATTTTAGTTTTGATATTTGAAAACTTCTATTATTTGTCAAAAATTCAACTTTGATTTTTAAACGCTTTGATCTAACGCGAGGTTAGCAACAGTAATCGAGGTGACATGGCATCATTAGCAGAGGTTTTCTGTAGCTTGATTATCCGGGCGTCACATGTTCGAGGTGACACGAAGGATGAAGAGGCGACGAAAATCGTTTTGTCCACAATGGTGACCCGTTTCCCTAACGGAACCATGAGGCTTCTTCTAAGAAGCTCTGGTTTGTGAGAAGCTTATACCATAACCTGCCCCAAATTGGACAATATTTTTACCCCAGCATGTTCATGCCATTCCATGATAGCATGCCAAGGTTCATAAATTTCAGACGGTTTTGGATTTACTAGAATTACAAAAGCAAGTACCTCAATGTTTTCCAGAGACCCACAGTGCCGTGGTGTTAGAAATTCATCGCCATTTCTTGCATGGGACATAAGCATAAACCCATGGACACATATAAGATTTTACAACCCATGTTAGTGCACCGGAGCATGTACATGTAGTTTAATTTTGAATTGTGCACCTGAAATGGCTAGAAAACCAATCTAATGTATAAAATGTCCAAACGAACCCTGAATAATTCCAACTCTTTTATGACACACATATAGTTGCATGTTCACTACAGATAAAGTTCTAGCAATTCAAACACCGTCCATTGCCGCTGTGACCCCATTATGTAATTTAAATCAAGATGAAAAATCAAGTAGATCCCACACAATTTATTATCACCAAGCATGTGAGATGCAGTACAAAATATCCTGGAGCACCGTCTGATGACACTTTGCGCGCCAATTTTTTCGCCGAACCGATTCAAAAATTTTGGCTTCCGTGGAAATATCTATCTCCCCGCCCCCTCCCCCTTACCAAAAGCCACATTTCCCCTGTTTCCGCCTTCATTTCCAAGTTGAAACCTTCACTCCTTGCTTGCAGCACCGCCTCCTCGCCGGCGACCCTCCTTCACGCTGCTCAGCCTCGTCTATCCAGGCAGGTAATCCACACCCGACCCCCATCATCCTACTCCTTCCACATCCCACATACCCCGACCACCGGCGCGACACCTTCCACACAAATCACCGACCCCTCAACCAAATAAGCACTGCCCTAAGCCATGGTGCACGCAGTATAGCCAGGATCTCAAGGAGCATTTAGCAATGGAGAAGCAAATCGCGGTTGCACACATGGATGAGGTGGCGATGGCTGCCATTCGTGTCGACCCCCAGATCTTGGAGGAGCACCTCGCCGTCGACGCCTTGCGCGCCGACGCCACGATGCGGTTGGCTGCTTTAAACGATAGTTCGTGGCGTTTTCTTGAGGCCACCCTCGGTGCCTTCGATGAAGACTACGAGGTGTTTTCTTAGCGTGCACGTGCTTACCTCATCTCAAGAGCCAGCAGGTTGGTGCCCGGAGCGGCTCACGCAACTCACCACTACGACGAGGGCACCAACGATGCGGAGGCCTCGCCCTCTTCCATGTCCAAGGAGCCAATCATCATCGATATCTCCTACAATGAGAAGTAGCTTGTCTTATTAGCTCACTATAAGGACCCATGTTCAGTTTGCTATAGCTACTGCCTTTCCTTAACAAATTCTAGTTAATTGTGCTATCTACTTTTACCATGCAATCTGTTGCTCTAGTGTATATGTTCTATATGTCATGCAATGTGGTGCTCACTTATTAACTGTTTGGTTAATTAGTTTTCGTGTTCAGTTAACTGTTTGGTTCAATTCTGCAAATGTGATGTTCAATTCTTCACGGTGCAATTTTGTATTGTCTTCCATGTGAGAAATAAATTGAATTTTTCTTTACAAAATACATGAGAAACAAATACAACTGCTAAATTTCCAAGTTGTTAAGCATGCTTGATTTGGTTAACTGTCTGATCTTCTATTAGGAGTATGTTATATTGTGCAATGTGGTGCTCAGTTAATGTTTGGTTCATTTGTTCTGGTGTTTAGTTAACTGCTTGGTTCAATTCTGCAATGCGATGTCCCATTGTCGTGGGTAGAATTTTGTATTGTTGTGCATGTGAGGAATAAATGGAATTTGACTGCACATAATACATGAGAAACATATACAAGCGCTATATTTCCTAGTTCTTAATCATGCTTGGTTTGGATAAATAGGTTTTCCATGTAGCTTGAATTAATCTGATGAATCTGCAATGTGCTTATTTTTCATCAACATGTTTTACTGATAGCATGCGAACCCTTACTTAACCTAATGACTAACTACCTTATATGTGTTGCAGGGAAACAATGGGAAGCACTGACGTTTACAATCGAGGTTAGCACGTGCAAGGTCTGTTTTCTAATAGCACATTATTGTGCAATTGCAGGAACCATTCTAATATTTAGGTTTTTAACAATTTGGTCTTGCACATGTAGGTCCTGCTGCCAGATGTTTTGACCCACAGTTCGACCCTTTTTGCATATGGGGAAATGAGTTGTCCATGAATATCAATCAAGTCAAGAAACGTAGAAAGATTGTTAGGATAAAGAAATTAGCGACAAAAAACAACAAAATCTATGTCTGCACAATGAAGAAGACATCAATTTACTACAAGATGGTACTCACTATTATACATTGCCTTTTTTTATTTTTTTGTCCCATTTCCAATATAGAGAAGATGTTTATGCACATCCTTGTTTTCAGGCCTTTCCAAAGCAGTTCACCGATGATTGCCTCTCAAACCACCTCTATGGTCAGGAGGCGAGGAAGGTTTTCATACAACACCCACGGTTCAATATTGAAGTGTTCCTAAAGAGAACGAAGGATGGATGGTCTATCATCCACAGGCACTGGCCTAAAGTTGCAAAGACCTTCAACATGAATGAAGGCTCAATATTCGCCTTCCGCTTCAGCAGTTTTCCAATTGAGATGCATCTGTCTATGTACCGTTTATGATGCTAATTTCAAAAGGTTCTAGATGTTGCATGTGAAACTTGGTGCTGGTGCAGTTGTGTAATGGGGTAGCTGAGTGCTGAAGCTATATCATGTTGTACTCTGATGTATTTCAATTATGAAATCATGCTTCCTTAATATGGAAATGTAATATATTATGTGCTTAATATGAATGTCAATTAGATTAATAAATGGATTATTAATAATACGGCAATTAGCCTGCTAATTTGGTTTTTTAATGCAAAAAGGATATTGAGAAAACACCGTGTGCGATGACCTCAGGCAACGCACACAGTTTCTAGGAATAAACCGTGTTGGATCAATGAACAATCACACACAACATTCTCTTGAAAACTGTTTGCGTTGGGCCACCTTGCGCAAACATTTTTCTTGGAGCGACTGTGTGGGATGTATATATGAACAGAAACGTTTAGCGGGGACTGACTGTGTGGGATGTACTTACGACCGGAAACGATTTCGCCTGTATAATTGTATTTTTAAGCACTATTGTACGTATAACCGTATTTGATCGCTCTCCGGTCGCACACAACCTCATTTTGAAGAGAGTGTGTGCCAGGAGGGCATATCCCCGACGGTTTCTGGGTCATGTGCGAAGGACCCACCTATCGCATTCACTCACCAGGTGATGGTTTTGAACGCCATCGCGGAAAGGGGTTAAAACCATTTGTATAGCACCTCGCTGTACCAGTGAGTCACCAACCAGAGATCGTTGGTTGGTTCATTGGTTCCGTGATGACCGAGTTATTTTTTTTGTTTGGTCGAATAGGGAGATGTGATGTATCTGGGGATGATGAGAAACCTGCACGACTGCAGCTCCATATGAGTAAGATGTCATAGGGCCTGGATATAGCTCCAGCAATGGCACCCATAGAGCCGGTGATCCAAAAATCATAGGGCCTGGATGACAACGACTCCAGTCATGGCACCCATAGAGCCGGTGATCCAAAAATCATAGGGCCTGGATATAGCTCCAGCGGACGTATGCGACCTACGCGTCGAGCTTGGTTGTCTCGAGTATGGAGATAGGTGAGTTGTAGTGTGACACCCAAAATTTTGGCCTTGTTTTTTTATTTATTAAAATGTTGCCAGGAAATAAAACTTTTCCATTTGTCCAGTTTTACCTTTTATGATTTTTTGGATTTTTGCTTCAAGTGGGAAAAAACCTTCAAAGAGTATTTTTGGACTTGTGTGCCCTCTTTATAAAATCAATCCTTTATCAGTGGAATTATTTGCATAATTATTTTTCATGAGTTTTAATTCTTTTAAAAAGATCTTTCATAAATTTGGAGCTCCTTTTTGCACTGCAACCATTTGATAAATGCTTCTAAAAATTTCACCAAAATTTGGGGATGTCATGTGAGTTTTCCCCATCACTTTTATGCGAAAACATTTTTTTGGTCATTGGAGATTTTGAGCTCCACATCATTTTTTCAAATCTGGTCCAGTAGGTATTTTACACTACAACCCATTTAAATATTTCTTTAAAATTTCTTCCAAGGGTTTGAAGATGTCAATGGATGCATACAATTCATCTTCAAGCAAAAACCCAGTAATGTTCTTTGAAAAATTTAAGTAAATCATCTTCATTTCCATTCTGGTCCAGTTTGGTGATTTGTACTGCAACCCATTTTTATTTTGCTCTAATACCTTTGAGCTTTTTCCTACCTATAGTCCTCCCTACGAAACTCTTAAGTCCAGGAGATTGGACCCTTTGGCATATTTTTGGTGCATGCAATGTCAGCCTTTAGTTTCTGCCCAAAACTGGTTTTCTAAAATTCTTGCACTATCAACTTTCCGTTTTTGCCAAACTAATCTTACCACCATCTCCTGCATCTAAAGAGACACTGATCTGGAGATTTTGGCCACTCCAAGAGTTGCCGAAGTGCATATGACATTCTGTCGAACACCTGGTGTGCACAGTCATTTTTGGCAAGCTCTCGGGTTTGCATTGTGGACATGAACCCCTGACCTACCCACCTTGTCCACTGAGTGCCTTGTTACCCCTACCTCCATCCTGTGCAGTGCCAGCTCCACCCTCAAGCTCTAGAGCGCGCTGGCATTTCGTCGAGCAGGTGCCGTGCGTGCTCTGGGCGCGCCCAGAGCGCACGTTTTGCACGCGCGCGCACTACGCCGACACGCCGCATTGCCGCCCTCGTCGCGTCCCATCTCTGACCCCTGCTCGCCTGCCGAACCCCGCCAGGCACTCGCCCTCTCTCCAGTACCCTCCAAGCTCCCCCTGGCACTCTGCAGCGCCGCCTTGGCAGCACGCCGGCATCGGCAGCGGATTCCGCCGCGGGCGGTGCCGCCCAAACCACCAGCGCACGCCAGCTGCCCCGGAGCACAGGCCGTGCTTATCCTCCTGCTCGTCGGAACGCGTTCGTCGCCGCCACGATACCCTACAATACAGGAAAGTGGTCGCCAGCGATCTTATCTTCTGCCGCCGCGGAGCCAGCCTCGTCACGTTATAAAAGGGAACCCCGAGCTCGTTCAAGGCTTCAGGCGACATCAGACACTCCCCGTAGAGCTTCCCACGCAGTAGATCGACCCGTAGTGGCCATCTTCCTCAACTCCGACAAGTTCGGTCGCCGCCGCAATCCAGTGCCGTTCGTCGCAGCCAAGCCCTCCCCCACCAATCCAATACCACCAGTCGCTCCCTCTGGTCCTTGTGGAGCTGCCCAGCTACTCAACTTCGATCGGAGACCACCGGAGCACCAAAGTCACTTCACCACCGTAGCTTTTCTCCGCCGCGGAGCTCGCCGCCGGCGATTCCTTCCACCTCCGACGACCCATCAACCACCCAAAGGACCGCCTCGGTCTAGCCGTTCCATCCTCGCCCTTGGATGCCCGTGAGGCGCTGCCGTTCGTCGACGGCGATCGCCGGAGCCCCGCTCCCGTCGGGCAGAAGAGAGGAGAAGGAGGGAAGAAACGGTCAAACCTGACCAGTGGGCCCTCTGGACCCACTGTCAGTGACCCGCGCGACCGCTCCCTCTGTTTAAGTGAAGGCGCAAACTCCAGAGTGCGTCTCCTCTACTGCGAAAGCGTATTTTCTTCTGAATCGTTTTCTTTTCTGGTTTTATTTAAAAACAGAGATTTGACCAAATTTTGACTGGCTATAACTTTTAAAATAAAACTCCAAATGAGTTGATTCTTTTTCCTACCTCTCTCAATTTTCATCTAGTTTATTTTAAGATTTATTTCAAAAATATTTGAGACAAGTTTTGGTACTGTGTTTGAAATATTTGTTATTTGTATATTTGCAAAATAGGATTTTGGAGGAAAAGGGAAGCTTCCAAAAAGTGCATCCTATGCATACTCTTGAAGGCAAGCATTTCTGAACTCTGGCATAATATTTTGTTGTGGTGTTTGGATGCGATCACAACACCTTTTGACTTGGAGTATGTGATAGCTTTATGTATCGATATGGTCTCGTGCAGGAGTGCACTTTGGAGTTGTTTTGTGGTCAGCAATGGATACACTAGTGATTTGGGTCATCCTCGTGAGCTTCTCTTGCACACCGGTAGGAAGCCGGGAAAGTCGTGGTCTTGGGTAGACACGAGCTTGTCCCTAATCCCTCGTCGAGACGAGTATGCCCGGCATAGCAGGGTGAGGCTCGAGGAGTGGTGATTTATTTCACTAGTGGTAATATTGTTGGTGGATACTTGGACCACCTGAGTCGGTTGTAGACCGAGTCTTGATCAATAGCTTCCTTCTTTGTCGGTACCACCACTTGTCCCTGCAGGGGACAGGGTATGGTTCAGTAGGTTGTCAACCCCTTTCCAAAGCACACACCGTACAGAGAGGCCGTGATGAGGGTCCCATGGCCATGGATTAAAGCCAGTCATCCGGTCCGGGGGCATGGGTGTTTCGGTTGTAGCCGAAGGGGTAGCTCCCCAGTTTGCGCGCGGTATAAATTTTGTGATCCCATGCTACGTCGAGGTTGTAGCCTCCCCACTTAGAGTTTTGCTTGCCAGGTGTCGTGGGTGATTCCAAACACTGGTGAGTTAAGCTGGTGTGTGCAGGTCAGGCGTGTTTTCAATCAAAAGACCGTAGACGGAATTAGTCCCAAGGGACTGAGTAATCCCGTTACTCGTGGAAAATGGTACTCCCTCTGCAGAGGATATATCCTGTTGGATAGTCATGTCCTTGAGTAAAAACCACAGTCTGAGTTGAGTCTCAGTAACGGTATTCGGATGGAGAACGATTTAACTAGAACTCAGTAACGGTATTCGGATGGAGAATGATTTAACTGGAACGTAGTAACGGTATTCGGATGGGATACGGCTTGACTAAATTATCGGTTTTTTGGATGGAGAAGCGACTGTACTATATATTGTTTATGATTGTGGCACATGTGGATTTTGATCCTTATTTATTTTTGGACTAACCATTTATATTACGTATATTATTGAGTATCCCTGGGATGGTTCTACCTCCTGGATATTCACTGTGATTATTCTCTTATAAGCCCTTTATGTGGTGTCGCCCCGACGCCCGACTGCGGCATTATTATTTCTGCATTTTCCGCTCAAGGAGTCATTCAGACACTCGTTTGGCACCAGTATTACTATTCTGCATTTTTCGCTCGAGGAGTCATTCAGACACTCGTTTGGCACCCAGTATTTTGTTTTGGTATATTTTTAACCATATGTGTGCATCTTGGTCTTTCGTATATTTCGTGACAGACGTGTGATCATCTAATTAACCCGGAGCATGTTTGATATATTATACCCGTGTTCTTAATGTTTGCGAGTACATTCAAACGTACTCACTGGCTTGTCCCTGGCTATTGTCTTGGCCAGATTCCTTGCTTGGAGATAAGCATCGCGGTGATAACCTCGGAACCTACGCGTTGACGTATGCAGCCTCGCGAAGATAGGAGTTATCCTGGTCAGCTGTTCTTGTGGGAAATGGAGTCCCATAGACGGAGATGTATCCAACCGCTTGCGCCCTCAACCACTAGTAACCAAGTGTTGTACTCCTAAGCCTAAATGGTCTTGTACTACATATTTTTGTACTTGCTTGGAATTCTTGTATCAAGTTGGTACCTCATCAGCTAATAGTAATCCTGGGGCTGATGAGCGCACAGGCCGTTTTTCTGGGAATTTATATCCCAAAAATCCGGTCGTGACATGTAGACAAACGACACATGCACCAAAGAACAAACCTGAGCCACGCCCCTGCTTCTACTGGTCTCTATAGAGAGCGGCTACCTTAGATCTTAGGCCAGTCAGTCGCTGTCGAGGTCGCCGAGGTGATCTTACAGCACTGCCATGGGGTTTTCTCATGATTTTATGTAGGCAAGCCGCAAGCGGTGGTGGTGATTGACTGGGTGGTGTCGCTACCTTAGGGAGAGACGAAGTGATGGTAAAAGCAAGAAGGATCCGATGGCGCTGCTGTGGGGATAGCCAAAGTCAATACATCGACTACAGATTCGTCACACACTCACAGTGAACTTGGATGCAGCGAGCATGATTAGTGGATCGATGGCAGGTCTTGACGTTGTTAGGGATGGGATTGGATGGTTGTGGAGGATGGTGTGCTTGGTTGGGTTCCCATGGAAGAATATGGCCTCCCCATGGATCTAGTCATGGCCATCGTAGAGGACATTGTGGCCCTCCCCGCGGGAGCAAGGACAATGCATGCAGCAGCATGGGGTAGGGATAGATGTGGGGAGGAATGTTGGTGGCTGCTCGAGGTCATCGTGAGGAAAGCCTTAATGACCCATCTTTATCAATCGAAGTGGAAGAGCACGAAATTGAGATTTGATATCACTTTGAGTGTTTGTTCGTCCCGGCTGGTTCCCCATTGTAGAGATGCATTTTCTTTTTGCACGTGTCGGGGAAACGACACCTATGGGATCACAAGAATCCCTACTACGGTTGCCGGGGCGCGGGGTTGCAAGAAGAGTAGGATCAGTAGTCAGCACAAGGATCATTTACCTAGGTTCGGGCTGCGAGGATGCGTAAAACCCTAGTCCTGCTTTGGTGGGTGTATTTCAGAGAGTTCTTGAGCTCTCAAACTAGCTGTGGTGAGTGCGTGGTTCGAAACAGCCGAATCCTCCTCCACTATGTCATGGGCCTCCTTTTATTGTTGAAAGGGGCTGCCGCAGTGGCACACAGGAGGTGGAAAGGCGCACAGTGCTATGAGCTTATCGCTCGTATTACAGGACAAGACGCATTTAATGCGCCGCTGAGGTGTCCCCTAGCTTTATCGGGGACGGGGGCGAGGCCCGTCCCGTCTGTCGCCGCTCCTCCTCGCTTCGACACGCGCCCTGGCCAGCGATGCGTGCGGCGCCATGTAGGCAGGCAGGCAGCTGAGGTGGCGCGGTGGTAGGGTCTTCACGAAGATCTGCATGCCGCCACGCAGGCGCCTGCTGAGTTGGCCTGGAAGCTGCATGTTGCCACGCAGGTGCCTGCCTAGCTGGTTTGGGCTGGCAGCTGCATGTGAACGGCGGTGGATACTTGGTTGGTGCGGGCCTGGCAGTGGCCCCGCTGGCGTCCTCGGTGAGGGCCTTGCCGGGTGGCCCGGCAAGGGTCTTGCCGTGGCGCGCTGTCGTCCCCGGCAAGGATCTTGCCGGGGGTCTTGTGGTTCCCCTCGGCAAGGATCTTGCCGAGGATCGCTGTCTTCTAATCCTCATCTGGTCTTGAGTGTTTCTTGTGTTCACAAAGATCTGCATGCCACCATGGAGGTGCCTCCCAAGCCCTGGCCCCACGTGACTGATGGTGTTGGGGACGTGGGCTCAAGGGTGGCTCGCTCTGTTGGTGTGGGGCGAGCTGCCCCAGCAAGGGTCTTGCCGGGGCTGCTGAGGCAGTTCCTGGCAAGGGTCCTACCAGGGGAAACTGCTCCGCCCCTCTGCCTCTTTGCGTTCTCGGTCTTGGCTTTGCTCTAGCTGTCTTGGGCTTCGGTTTTGCCTTGGTTCACCTCCCCTGATCTGCTTGGTGTGGCCTTGGGCGCGGCTCTGACTGCCCGTGCACAGGTAAAGGGGTACAAAGGCGCGCCCCTTCTTTTGTACACCAACAGGAGCCCCCGGGCCTGGGCCACACATAAGCGCGACACGTTGTTGGGCCAGGCCCAAAACGGTGCGCGGGCTGGCGGGGCGGTTTTTACCGCGGTAAAACTTTTCGCGCGTTGCGCTTCCCACGCCCCGCGCGTGGCGCTGCGTGGCGTGGAGGGGTGCGCGTGACGTGGGCGGCATGCTTGGGGTGGTTCCTGCACACATGCGTCACATCGCAGTAAATGGGCAGCGTGACTCGCGGCTTCCCCACAATGGCGGCGAGCGCACTGTTCCTTTCACCCTTCGCGCAATCCCAATCTCGAAAGCTTCCGCTCCTCGTCTTCTTCTTCTTCTTCAAGCTTTGCCCCTGCTCGCCGCCATTGTGTTTCCGCCGCCCTCTGCCTTGCCCTTCTCCCTCAGCCGCCATGGCGCCGAAATCCGTCACGGGCAAGGGGGTGGCCAAGGATGCCGGAGCGGTGGAGATGCCGGAGAGTGCGCTGGCAGTGCAGCGGACGCAGTCCGCCTTCTTCCCTTCGACAGTTGACGTGTTCAAGCTTCGGGAATCCTTCAGGCCCTTGTGGGGGGTGAAGACGGGGGGAGAGAAGTCGGGGCACCCAGCCACGCGCGTCATCCCCGCCAACTACGCCGAGGCTCCCCCAAATCGGTACCCCTTCTTTGTCGACTATTTTTCTTGCGGGCTTTGTCTTCCCTTCTCCGATTTCTTCAGCGACATCATGCACACTTTTGGCTTCCGCCTCTTGGATTTTACCCCAAATGTTGTGGCGTGCATGGCCCTCTTCGCGCACCTCTGTGAAGGCTTCGCGGGGGGTGCACCCCAACACGGCCCTCTTTCGTCATTACTTCTTCCCTCGGATCCAACCCGGGGGCGCCAACTCCGGTTGCATCGCCTGGATCTCAAGGTCCAAGGGGGCGTATCCGGAGGGCGCCATGAAGGAGAGGTGGGAATAATGGCGGGGACGGTGGTGCTGGATCGAAGAGAAGGACCCGCCGGCGTTCTGCGAAGTTCGCCGGGCGCCGCCGGTCCGCAGAAGCGATTGGAGTGACGTCGACGCTAACGACGAGAATCTCACGGTCGCCACCACCAGGATCCTCCGGCTCACCGAGGCCGGGTTCACCCTTGAGCTGATCGGGGCGGACTTCATCCGCCGCCGGATCGCTCCACTGCACAACAAGGGGAGGCCGGCCTGGCTCTTCACGAACCCCGCCGACATCATGCGGCTTCGCCCTGGCCTCGACCACAACTTCACAGTGATGGGGCATGCACATTTCTGCCAACGGCTCTTCCAGCTCGATGTGGGCCACGACGGCGAGGTCTAGCGGACTAGCAAGGTCGCGAGGGCCGCCGCGAAGGCCCGCAAGGTCTTCAAGGGGCCCTTGTTCAAGCCGCCGGAGGGAGTGGTCCCGCTGTGCAATAACTCACGTCGGACCGAGATCGTCGCCATGATGCCGGACTGCAACGCGCACGGCCCCGACCCGAGCTGGAAAGAGCCACAGGACGTCGAGGTGCAGCAGTTCTTCGACACTCTGCACGAGGGGTACATCAACGCCGACGCCGAGCGGCTGCTCGTCCAGGACACCACCCAGGCGGAACTGGAGTACATCGCCACCAGGGCGAGGGAGGCAAAGCTTGCCGAGGAGGCCGGCAGCACCGGCGGTGTGGAGGACAAGGCCGCGACGGCCGCGGAGGAGGAGGAGCTCGCCCGGCGGGCGGCGGCCACCGGGGAAGCCAGCAGCGCCGGCACCGAGGCTCCTCTGGTTGAGGAAGCGGCCGACGAGTCGTTGGAGGAGGAGGCCGGGGCTCTCGTCCCTCCGGCCACGGGGAGAGGGCGAGTCCTACGGCGAGCCACTTCCAGCGAGCCGGTGCGGTCCGCCAGGGCCACGCGGCGGCCGAAGTCCCCGGAGGAGTCCGCGTGCCAGACGAGGGCCGCGGCAGCGAAGAAGGTGGTGAAGGCTGCGACAGCGAAGAAGAAGGCATATGCTTCTTCTTCGTCCATGCGTCTATAGACTCCACCCTCCTCCCCTACCCCGGCGGATGCCGACACGGGGGTCACTTTTGACTACGGATCCCTCAGCCCGAGGAGGAAGAGGAAAGTAGCAGAGGAGGAGATGGACGACGAGTAAGTATCTGGCTCCTTCCCATCATCTCTGCCTCTTTAATCTGTGTTGCTTGTCTTGACTCGCTTTCATCTTGGCAGGGACGTGGACACGCTGGCCCAGAGGGTGAAGAGGGCCAAACCCTCAGCGGGCGGCTAGCCCCCGGCTGGTCCTTCAAGGGCGCCACTGGTGGTGCTGAGTAGCCCGGACAGCAGCCCCCGGCCCAGCCCCCAGTGTAAGCTCACTACCCTCCCCTCGTCGACATGTGCCAGGGGTACGATACTTTGGTGCTGACCTTACCGGGTATGCAGGAGGAGAGCGGCAGCAGGAGGAGCCGCAGAGGGCTACTCCCAACACGCCGCCCCCATCGACCACACCGCCCCAGGGGGCGTCCCCGGTAAGGGCGCCAAGCACCGAGCCCACGCACATGGAGGAGGAGGAGGAGAACTTGGGTGCTGACGGCTTCGCCTCGACGCCAAATGTTGGCGGGGAGGGGACTTCCGTTTCCTAACCTGGTACTGGCGCTGGTAAGTCGCTCGCCGTTTGTCCCTGTTCCTTTTCTTTCTGGCCCCTGGTCTTGGCCTCGCCTCACTCCCTTCCTTGGTGTCCAGATTCCTCCTCGGTGAACCCAGAGGACGTGGACGCCGTCATCGAGGACGTCGCCAAGGCTGCCGAGGCGGACACCAAGAAGATCGCTGCCGAGGAGGCCACCAAGGGTGCTGCTGAGGACACCGTCGAGGGGCCAGCCGGGGAGGCCGGCAAGGCCTCCGCTGAGGAGACCGGCAAGGGGCCTACTGGGGAGGCCGGTGGGGCCGCTGCCGAGGAGGAGGAGGTGGTGGCTGATGACCAGCCTTGCTCCTCCGCTGCTTCTGGCTCTGGCAAGTACCTGAGGGTGGGTGACGACTTGTTCGTCCACCTTCCAGGTGCGTCGAGCACCAGGACACCCGTCGAGGAGAGGTGTTCGACAACGAAGTGCTTGCTGCCACCAGGCTTGAGGTCGTCGACGAGCCGAGCGTCGATGGCGACAGCTCCCAGGAGGAGCGGCTGCTCCAGGCCATGGGTGCCAACTTCTGGAGGTTCTAGGCGCTCCACCGCGCCCGCCTGGACAAAGTCAGGTCCAGGACGGCGGTGGTGGAGAAAGCGGAGGCGGACCTCTAGAAGCGCGTCGCCGAGACGCAAGACTGGTTCCGCCTGGCTCACAATGAGCTGAAGGCCGCCTAGGGCGAGCTGGCCAAGCGCGACGTGGAGCTCGCCATGAAGCTGGCCGACATCGAGAAGGCCCAGGAGACGGTGGAGGGCTTGGCCGCGGTAGCCGAGGCCGCCCGGACTCAACACCAGGCCGCACTGAACTCCCAGGAGGAGGACCTCGCTGCGCGCGAGGAGAAGCTTGCCGCCATGCTCCGTGGCAAGGATGAAGAGGTGGAGAAGCTTGTCTTGCAGCAGACCAGTGAGCTGGAGCAGAGGCACAAAGAGGCGCTCGATGCCCAGGCACATGTTCATGCCGACAAGGTGAAGGAGCTGGAGGCGGAGGAGGATGGGCTGAAGGAGGAGGCCCTGAAGCTATCCCAGGAGAACGACACGCTCAACAGCGCCCTGACGGAGGCGCAGGGCGCGGTCGTCAGCAGGGCCGGGGAGCTCTCCGAGGCCAACAAGTTCGTCAAGGACCTCACGCTGAAGCTGGAGGGCCTCGAGGGGATGCTCACGGAGGCCAAAACCCGGGAGGGGATCCTGGCCAAGGAGCTGGAGACCGAGAAGCAGTTGCGGAAGAACAAGGCCCTCACCTTCATGGATCACATGGAGGGCGAGAACTGCTGGCTCGATCGCCTCGCCACTGTTGCCAACCAAGCCGCCGCGCAGCTGGCCACCATGGGGATGCCGGACGTGAGGTATGCCCCGGAGCGGAGCGTGAGGGCAACTGCAGCCTGGCCCTGTTCTTTGAGAAGGTCGTCAGCACTTTGGAGCGGCTTCACGCCAACCGGGCGGCCTCGCTGGCCGACGAGGACCGGAGGCTTTGTCAAGGTGCCATGACCCAGGTTCTCACCAAGGTGGCATACTGGTACCCCGACCTCGACTTCGACGCCGCGCTGGAGAGCTTGCCGGAAGGTACCGACCTCGCGCCGCTCAGGGAGCGCATCAAGCCCATCATCAGCCATGTCGGCGGAATTCTGAGGGTGGAGGGCCAACGGACTCGAAACAGAACAAGGGCGTTGCCAATCGCGGGAGGGCCCCTTCGTGTGCAGGTTTTCCATACATAGGCAAGATCTCCGAGGACGATAATCTTATGTATAAAAGGGAGTAACTCAAAGCTCTGAATAACTTAGCTTTTGTGTCACCGCACTGGCGTCCTTCGCATTTACAGGCGGCGCTCTTTTCTTCTGGCCGTCTCTTTCTTGGGAGCCATGGCGACGAAGAACTGCCAAGCTAACTACTAGACCAGATTCTCACAATTGCGCCCCCTACCTGGCGCGCCAAAGATGTCGGGGAAACGACACCTATGGGATCACAAGAATCCCTACTATGGTTGCCGGGGCGCGGGGTTGCAAGAAGAGCATGATCAGTAGTCAGCACAAGGATCATTTACCCAGGTTCGGGCTGCGAGGATGCGTAAAACCCTAGTCCTGCTTTGGTGGGTGTATTTCAGAGAGTTCTTGAGCTCTCGAACTAGCTGTGGTGAGTGCGTGGTTCGAAACAGCCGAATCCTCCTCCACTACGCCATGGGCCTCCTTTTATTGTTGAAAGGGGCTGCCGCAGTGGCACACAGGAGGTGGAAAGGCGCACAGTGCTATGAGCTTATCGCTCGTATTACAGGACAAGACACATTTAATGCGCCGCTGAGGTGTCCCCTAGCTTTATCGGGGACGGGGACGAGGCCCGTCCCGTCCGTCGCCGCTCCTCCTCGCTTCGACACGCGCCCTGGCCAGCGATGCGTGCAGCGCCATGTAGGCAGGCAGGCAGCTGAGGTGGCGCGGTGGTAGGGTCTTCACGAAGATCTGCATGCCGCCACGCAGGCGCCTGCTGAGTTGGCCTGGAAGCTGCATGTTGCCACGCAGGTGCCTGCCTAGCTGGTTTGGGCTGGCAGCTGCATGCGAACGGCCGTGGAGACTTGGTTGGTGCGGGCCTGGCAGTGGCCCCGCTGGCGTCCTCGGTGAGGGCCTTGCCGGGTGGCCCGGCAAGGGTCTTGCCGTGGCGCGATGTCGTCCCCGGCAAGGATCTTGCCGGGGGTCCTGTGATCCTTTCCGAGGATCACTGTCTTCTAATCCTCATCTGGTCTTGAGTGTTCCTTGTCTTCACAAAGATCTGCATGCCACCATGGAGGTGCCTCCCAAGCCCTGGCCCCACGTGACTGATGGTGTTGGGGACATGGGCTCAAGGGTGGCTTGCTCTGGTTGTGTGGGGCGAGCTGCCCCGGCAAGGGTCTTGCCGGGGCTGCTGAGGCAGTCCCCGGCAAGGGTATTGCCGGGGGAAACTGCTCCGCCCCTCTGCCTCTTTGCGTTCTCGGTCTTGGTGTTGCTCTGGCTGTCTTGGGCTTCGGTTTTGCCTTGGTTCACCTCCCCTGCTCTGCTTGGTGTGGCCTTGGGCGCGGCTTTGACTGCCCGTGCACAGGTAAAGGGGTACAAAGGCGCGCCCCTGCTTTTGTACACCGACAGCATGCGAGCGGACAATGTGTTGATTCTAAAAGGGACATGGGCTTTTCTGCAGAAGTGCACGACAGACCAAAATTACGGCCTCCCTTTATTAGTAGGATAGATATCATATTCTTTGTTGTTCTTAGCTCGGTGAAATTTCCTAATACCTGATTGTTGTCTTTCCAATTAGAGCACCATTCACCCAAGACGAGGGAATGATAAATAAAAGATACTGATTATAAAGTTTGAAGATCCCGTGGCAACGCACGGTCGTTCTACTAGTTTCTTTTGCATAGAAATGATGGGGATAGGTTTAAAAAAATCATACTACAAAGTAGCAGCACTGCCAGGATGCAAGCCAAACACATCCGCATGAGGCTAGCCTGGCCAGGAGAATTTTCCCAACAATTCAGGCTGGATTCAAGCAGGAGTCCTCTCCAGGAATAGTGTCCAGGCTTTGAACCAAACTGCTCCTCAGTCCACCCAAATCCTTCGAGCCTGGTCTCCTTGGGCGAAAGCCCAATATCTAGTTTTACTAGATCGGGCAAACATGGCGTTACTACCCGGGAGACATTGTCTTGGAGACCATGACTATTGGTTGTAATCGGCGGCTCGTGACGTTGCTGGTGGTGTGTGGATGATAGCGTAGTGGCGCGACGGCTTGGGTCGACTATGGTTTTGCGCTCTTCTTTGGTGGTCTTCGTGCTCTTTGGTGTGTCTCTGCTGAGCGATGTTGCATCTACGCCGATGGCACACATGTGTCGTGGCATCGTCTCGGCCTCGCATGACCTTTCGAATGTAAACCCGACATAGGTGGTGGTGTGGTGTTGTGTGCAGTTTTAGTTGCGTTGAGTCTTTCGATTGTGTCAACAGTGCAGTGTCGTGGATTGGTCCGCTAGGCGATGGCCTATAAGTAATGCCAATGTGTTAGCATACTTCATATTTCAGAATTTAAACCCAATTTAGCTGAGGTAGTATACCTTAGTGCTCTCACTTAATTCGTCACAGTCATTTATTTACTTATTTCTTTCCTATCCTCTACAAATGGCCAAATGAATCAAGCAGCTTTTCTTGATATTGTCAGATTTCGGGTTCCGGCAAAACCCTTGAGGTTCGAACACTGGGGTGCGCACGAAGATCTCTCCCCACCTAGATCGCTCTCACCAAATCGTAAGGCCTAGCTCGATGAACCCGCAGAAAGAGAGACACTAGAGTTTATACTGGTTCGGGCCACCGTTGTGGTGTAATACCCTACTCCAGTGTGGTGTGGTGGATTGCCTCTTGGGCTGAGGATGAATAGTTACAAGGAAAGAACAACCTCCTGAGGGGAGGTGTTCTTGTGCTTGGTGAACCTGTGTGGTTGAGGGAGTTCTCAATCATTCCTCCCCTCTATGGTGGTGGCTAGTCCTATTTATAGAGGCCCTGGTCCTCTCCCCAAATATTGAGCGGGAAGGGATCCAACAACGGCCAAATTCGAAGGGAGACAACTAGTACAAGTTATCCTGACTAAAGGTGGTCTTCGCCTACCAAAGGCTCTGATGGTGACGCCGTCTTGGGCTCCACTGTGACCTCTGTCCTGTCGTCCTGCTGGTCTTGGTCTCGTTGCACCGATATGGAAACCTTTGCCTGATGCCTCGGGACTCCTCGCCTGCGCTTTCCCCTTTAGCACCAAAGAGGAAACAAGGACATTGCGCGCGCTGGTGCCGGCTGGCGCCCGCCTGGCTCCAGTCGTCATGGGAACGTCGCGAGGTGTTCCTTGCCTTGATCTCTCCGCCCCTCGCGAACCAGCCTGGTGAGGTCGCTCCCGAGGAGGTCTTGTGTCGTCCACCTCGCGAGGGTCTTGAGCGTTTGCTGGTGAAGATGGGCCGTCCAGGTCCGCTGGTGGAGCCACGCCATGGGCCACAGGCAGGCAAGTCTGGGGACCCCCGTTCCTAGGACGCCGATAGTAGCCCCCGTGCCCAAGGCGCACTCGAACTTGGCTTCAAGGCGAAGCCAAAGGGCAAGTGCGGAGCGCCGCAGGCCCCAACAGCATGTGGCCCCGCTCGACGCGTGGCGATTGATTGGACGTGGGTGGCCCCGCTTTCCCATGCAGCCTTGATATCCGCTTGGCTAGGCGGCCACTGCGTTCTACACAGTTATTTCCCCCTTGCTGGCAACGCACTCCCTAACTTCTCCACTTCTTCGAACCCCAGCTTCCTCTTCCAATCCGACCCGAGCTCAATCCTCTCCACCGCCATGGCGCCGAACCGGACGGAGAAAGGGAAGAAGCCCCTGTCCTCAGCCAGCCCGCCTCGAGCCGTCGAGCCCGCCGTTGGCCGATCGCGGGTGCTCAATCAGGACGCCATGGACAAGGTCCGCCCTGCACTCGCTACCAGCTTCAATGAATGGGGAGGGACGATGGCCTAGCCTGCGTCCCGAGCTACTATCGATAGGACAACCACTCATGTCCAGTTCTTCATTGATGCCCTGTGGGTAGGCCTGTTTCCTCCCTTCTCCGCCTTCTTCAATGTCGTGCTTTCCCATTATCAGATCCATATGTTGCACCTTGATCCCCAATCCGTCGCCCTTCTCGCCGTCTTCGCCTTTGTCTATAAGTCCATGGTAGGCATTGCCCCTTCCGTGGCCCTCCTGCGTCATTTCTTCTTGCTGCACCTGATCGACCCCCGACAGTGCTCGGGGTGCCTGAGCTTCCAGGCCGTGGCGGCAACTGCCGGCTCGGGGGTTGACTTTGAACATCCGCCGTCTACGAGCGAGTTCCGGACACGGTGGGTGTATGTTGATGTCGGAGTGCTCAGGCCCCCTGCTCTCGCCTCCGTCATCAGCCGCCGTCCCCAGCTCCGACTGGGGTCACGAGAAGCTCACGGGCTCCCGTCTTGCCTTCGTCTGGCTCCGGTTGAGGAGGCAGAAGGACCTTGGTGTGACCGCACCCAAGGTGACGAAGGAGTTCCTCCATCGTCGCATCGCCCCACTCCAGCGCCATTCCTAGCCGACGTGGGCCCTGACCAGCGACCAGGATCGCATGAGGCTTCAGGAGTCGGAGCCCCCGGCCAAGGCGCAAAGAACGGTGCTTGAAGTCTTGGCAGGTAACCCCTCGCTAGGCGATCTGCCGCAGGAGGGTTGTTTCCTGTACAGCTGCTCGAACAGGGTGGAGTTCGCGGGGCAGATGCCCCCTTTCGATGAATGGGGGTTGCGTCCAGTCGGCCTTGTGGGGCCCCGCGAGAACCCCGTCACCGTGGTTCCTCCCCTCGTCGTCGGCGCCGATCTTGCCCCAAGAGCGGACGCAGGGGGCAAGTACCGCCGGAGGCCGAATGCACGGGCGCCGAGGTGTCGGCGCCGCCCGAGGCTCCCGAGCTGTCATCCTCGGGAACCCGTGACTCTCGCCCTGGGGTGGCGGTTGAGGGGGCGATGCAATCCGTTGCTCCTGAGGCCGAAGCTCCCAAGGCCTCAACGAGCCATCGCGAGGCGGAGCCCGACAGCTCTCCTCAGCCTGGCGCTCCCGAGGTCGCCTCCTCGGGCACTTCACCAGTCGCGCCCCGTGCCGGCTGCCACGTCCAACGCTTCGGCAAGCTCCTAGTGGACTTTGAAGCACTCCACAAGAGGAAGGGGTCCCCAAGCTAAAGCAGTAGCGCCTTCCAGCCGTTGAAACAGAGGAAGTACATCGCCATAGATGAGTTAGTACCTTATCTTTGTAATTTCCTGAGTGCTGCCTCCTTTCCTGACGGTGGCTTTTCAGGATCCATTCTGATAAGGTCGTGAAGCCTCCCAGGAAGTAGCCTCCTCCTGCCTCGAATCTCCCGCTGGCCTTGAGTGTCCCGAGCCAACATGCCGCTCCTGGCGCGAGGTTGGCCGGGGAGACAGACACGCCAGCTTGGCGCCTCGAACCCTCGCTCTTGTCGTCTCTTCTTCGTGGCCTCGCCGGAGGTGCGACGAGCATGCCAAGGGCTCCTCCTCTGGTTGTGGACAGTGCCGGATGGCTTCGGTCTTGGCTTCCTCTTTGAGCGCCGAGCCTCAACTTGACCGGGCTCCCGCCGAAGTCCAGTCCACGACCGGGGCGGTGCCAGCCCCCAGCCCCCTGCCGAAAGGGGGCGAGCCGCGTCGGGTCCCGTCGGCAATCCCCCCCGCGGAGGATGGGATCGGTCGTGCGCTTGAGCTTGCGCACCAACGGAGTGTCGTCCGCCACGAGCTTTTTCAGGAGGCAATGGGCGCGATGAGCCGACTCGGCGAAGAACTCGTGGATGTAGACGTGCGCCTCGAGGCCGAGGGTCTTCGGCTGATGGAGGAGCGGCATAAATTGAAGGTGGCCATCAACCTCGGGCGCCACCAGCGCGAGCATGCTAACGCGAAGGCCGAGGCGTCTCTGGCGACCTCGCGTGAGGCGTGTGCTCGAGCCTTGGAAGAGGCCAGGGAAGTGGATCGCCGCTGCGAGATTACGGAGAAACGCACGTGGGAGCTCCAAGCCTGGAGCACATCATTGGAGCGGCAGGTGGAGGCGCGCGAAGCCTCCCTAGCGTCGATGAAGGGAACGCCTGCCGAGGAGGAAGAGATCCTGAAGCGCGAGGAAGCGCTGGTGCTGGAAGCCACGGAGCGCAGCCCTGAGCTTGAGAGGTTGGAGACGAGGGAGCACCAGGTTGCCCAAGCAGAGGATGCCGCTATTGCGCGCGAGGCGAGGATCCAGAAGGAGGTCGACATCAGGGTGGCCGAGGTGCGCGCAGATCTTGTTGGCAGGTACGACCTGAAGCTGGAGCTTGTGGAAGCTGGAGCCGTGGGACGGACTACTGCCCTGAGGACAGAGTTGGCCGAGGTGGAGCAACGCGAGAAAGCCGCCGCAGCCGCCCTGGTCTCGGTGCAGACTGAGCTGGCCTCCGCCCGGGCCAAGCAGCTTTCTCTTCAGCAGCGAGTCACCAATGTCGAGTCCTTCGCGCAGCAGAGCAGGGAGGAACTGCTTCGGTGGCGGACGCTGGAGCGCGTGCACGCCCCCATGCTTCAAGACCTCAGGAACAGGGCCAACACGGCACTGGGCTATATCTGTGATGAAAATGCTCCTCATCCCCATGCGAACGATTATGCCAGTCACCTTTGCTTCTTCACTGATGTGGTGACGCGTCTGGAGAACCGATCCAAGAGGGCTCGCCAGCTTGTTGAAGAGAGGAGTCGTGGCCTGCTCGGGCGCGCGTTCTCTCGCGTCTTCAGCTACCTCCAGAACACCTACCCCAACTTCGATTTTGACGCCGCCATTGCCCCCGTACCCGAGGCCATCCGGGGCGACTTGGCGTGATGGGTGGAAGACAATGTGGATGCGCTGGTCAGGGCCTTCGCTTCTGATGACGACGCGGTGGTGGTTGCGGCGGATGAAGACGGCACCGGCGATGGTGATGGTGATGCCAGTGATGGCGACAGCGATGCCAGTGATGGCGACAGCGATGCCAGCGACGCGTCTGAAGGGGACCCGGGGGACGCATTGAGCGACCTGTCCGATTGAACCCGTGCTTCCCTGCTATTTTATCCTGCATGCGAAAACTCGGGCGCGGCCCTGGAAGTTGTAAGAGCATTTTGGGAGGGGAAGCCCCTCATGTAAACAGATTACTGCCTCTATTCTTTAGGCTAAGCTGGATATTTGTCTTCATGAGCCCGTGAGCCCTGCTGCGAGTTTGCTGCTGCGGTTTACCTTAGCCAAGACAGGTCCCGAACTGGCTCGTGAGGTTGGGAGTTTCTGAGGAGCCTGCCGATCTGTCCGAGAGGGCCTCACGAGAAGCAAGCGTCGGCCATAGCAGGGCATGTGTGCAGCGTGCGCGCTATGCCCAGCCCCCGCTCGTGAGGGGCTCGTGAGGGGGAGGCAGCGGGTGCAAACTCCAAATCAAGGTAAGGAACCAGATTGCAAGAAATCGCACGAATGAGAAAAGGCACCCCCCGAGCACACCAATAAAAACTCGACTTCAAACTTAAAATCAAAGCCAGAAAGCAGGGCTACAGAAAAGAGGTCAAAATCAAATGGCCGTGTCCGGCGCCTAGTCTAGTCTTCTTGTCTTCTCACCAGCGCAGAGCTAAGTGCTGCCACTAGGACGTTGGAGGGAGTCCCCGAGGCCCGAGGGCGGCACTCCTGAGACTCCGGGGCGTGTACGGCCCCACTCATTATTACGTGAGAGTGTCACGAGCGGAGACATTCACAGGCGCGAGCCTTACTTCATATCACCAAATGAGGGCAACGCCTAGCGCCACCCTCGACCACCATTGGAGGTGTCCGGAAACCGGGACGACGCCAAGGGGCAAAGGGGACGCCAGCGGCGCCCTCGGTGGCCATGGGACCTCTGCCGGGGGAAGGCTCGCCAGCGCCTCCCCGGCAGAGGGCCTACCTCCGGGGGGCGCCCAGCTCCGTGCGGCGTGGAGAGGGGCCTTGCTCCTGACCCCTCCCCTGCAGCCCCCAGTGCACTCCTCCTGGCGGAAGGAAGGTTGCCGAGCTGGGGCCGCCATCCGCCGCTGTGACCTGATCCTCCTGCGACCCATGGTTAGCGTAAGCTTGCTCCTAAGAGATTAGCGGTACCCTGTAGCTGTTGTCGCCGGCACGGTCGGTGAGGCTCCTGGAAGGCCTCAGCTTCTAGGGCCTCCTCCTCCCAGCCTGGCTCGAGGAACGAGCAAGGGTCGTCTTCCAGGGTGTACTCCCGGTCCACCATTGCGGGGCACGTAGGCCTCCGAGGCCGTCGCCTCGAAGACCTCATCGAAGTGCCCCACGCTCCATGTTGCCCGGCCCAGCACACCGCCCTGAGGATGGTAGGGCGGCATCCCGCTGGGGCCGTAGGTGGCAACGCTCGTGCCTGCGCTCATCGGGGGTGGCGCGGGTGCGATTAGGTGTCCGGTGCTGCTGGTCGCGCCTGTGTCGATGAAGCCTCTTGGTGCGCCCGGGGGCAGGCAGGCGCGGTAAGGTCCGCCATGTGATCTGGCCGCAGCCTGAGGCGTAAGCAGGGAGCAGAAGGGCGGTGCTCCAGAGGCCGCGGTGTCCAGGAGCTCGGGGACGCACTCCAACAAAGCATCTCGGCCGCTTTCCATTAACCGGCATCGTAGCAGCTCTCGAGCCACCGTGAGCGGGGCCCTCATGTTTGCTTGTTCCCGTCGGGTGTGCGGCGCGGTGGCCACATCGTGGCTTGAGGCCCTTGCGGTAGACCGCGCTTGTCGTGGAGTAAGGGCGGACGGTGTGTGACCGTGCCGCCCGCACCCCGCAACGTTTGGTGGTGCACGTGCTGCCTGAGGCGCAGAGTCGAGGTCTTCGTGGGCAGACGGCGCTGCTCGGGCTGGCCAAGCTATCCCGGCGGTCGGCGTTGGCCCTCGGGTCGCCGAACATCGGAACCGCGGAGTGTCGGCGGATCAACTGTCGGAAGGAAAGCTCCGGTGCACCCCTACCTAGCGCGCCAAATGTCGGATTTCGTGTTCCGGCAAAACCCTTGAGGTTCGAGCACTCGGGTGCGCATGAAGATCTCTCCCCACCAAGATCGCTCTCACCAAATCGTAAGGCCTAGCTCGACGAACCCGCAGAAAGAGAGACACTAGAGTTTATACTAGTTCGGGCCACCGTTGTGGTGTAATACCCTACTCCAGTGTGGTGTGGTGGATTGCCTCTTGGGCTGAGGATGATCAGTCACAAGGGAAGAACAGCCTCCTGAGGGGAGGTGTTCTTGTGCTTGGTGAACCTATGTGGTTGAGGGAGATCTCAGTCATTCCTCCCCCTCTATGGTGGTGGCTAGGCCTATTTATAGAGACCCTAGTCCTCTCCCAAAATATTGAGCGGGAAGGGATCCAACAACGGCCAAATTCGAAGGGAGACAACTAGTACAAGTTATCCTGACTAAAGGTGGTCTTCGCCTGCCAATGGCTCTGGTGGTGACGCCGTCTTGGGCTCCACTGTGACCTCCGTCCTGTCGTCCTGCTGGTCTTGGTCTCGTTGCACCGATATGGAAACCTTTGCCTGATGCCTCGTGTTGGGGAACGTAGTAATTTCAAAAAAATTCCTACGCACACGCAAGATCATGGTGATGCATAGCAACAAGAGGGGAGAGTGTTGTCCACGTACCCTTGTAGACCGAAAGCGGAAGCGTTAACACAACGCGGTTGATGTAGTCGTACGTCTTCACGATCCGACCGATCAAGTACCGAATGCACGGCACCTCCGAGTACAGCACACGTTCAGCTCGATGACGTCCCTCGAACTCCAATCCAGCCGAGTGTTGATGGAGAGTTTTGTCAGCACGACGGCGTGGTGACGATGATAATGTTCTACCGACGCAGGGCTTCGCCTAAGCACCGCTATGATATTATCGAGGTGTAATATGGTGGAGGGGGGCACCGCACACGGCTAAGATATCAATAGATCAATTGTTGTGTCTATGGGGTGCCCCCCTGTCCCCGTATATAAAGGAGCAAAGGGGGAGAGGTGCGGCCAGCCTTGGGGCCCGGTGGCAGCAGGACTCCCCCTTTTCCTAGTTGGATTAGGACATGGGAGGGGGGAAAGAGAAGAGGGAGAAGAAGGAAGGGGGCGCCGCCCCCTTCTCCTTGTCCTATTCGGACTAGGGGGGAGGGCGCGCGGCCCAGCCCTAGCCGCGTCTCCTCTCCTCCACCTAGGCCCACTAAGGCCCATTATGTTGCCGGGGGGGTTCCGGTAACCTCCCGGTACTCCGGTAAAATCCCGATTTCACCCGGAACACTTCCGATATCCAAACAGAGGCTTCCAATATATCAATCTTTATGTCTCGACCATTTCGAGACTCCTCGTCATTTCTGTGATCACATCCGGGACTCCGAACAACCTTCCGTACATCAAAACATATAAACTCATAATATAACTGTCATCGAAACGTTAAGCGTGCGGACCCTACGGGTTCGAGAACTATGTAGACATGACTGAGACACGTCTCCGGTCAATAACCAATAGCGGAACCTGGATGCTCATATTGGCTCCCACATATTCTACGAAGATCTTTATTGGTCAGACCGCATAACAACATATGTTGTTCCCTTTGTCATCGGTATGTTACTTGCCCGAGATTCGATCGTCGGTATCTTAATACGTAGTTCAATCTCGTTACCGGCAAGTCTCTTTACTCGTTCCATAATACATCATCTCACAACAAACTCATTAGTTGCAATGCTTGCAAGGCTTAAGTGATGTGCATTACCGAGAGGGCCCAGAGATACCTCTCCGACAATCGGAGTGACAAATCCTAAACTCGAAATACGCCAACCCAACATGTACCTTCGGAGACACCTGTAGAGCACCTTTATAATCACCCAGTTACGTTGTGACGTTTGGTAGCACACAAAGTGTTCCTCCGGTAAGCGGGAGTTGCATAATCTCATAGTCATAGGAACATGTATAAGTAATGAAGAAAGCAATAGCAACATACTAAACGATCGAGTGCTAAGCTAACGGAATGGGTCAAGTCAATCACATCATTCTCCTAATGATGTTATACCGTTAATCAAATGACAACTCATGTCAATGGCTAGGAAACATAACCATCTATGATCAACGAGCTAGTCAAGTAGAGGCATACTAGTGACACTTCGTTTGTCTATGTATTCACACAAGTATTATGTTTCCGGTTAATACAATTCTAGCATGAATAATAAACATTTATCATGATATAAGGAAATAAATAATAACTTTATTATTGCCTCTAGGGCATATTTCCTTTAGTCTCCCACTTGCACTAGAGTCAATAATCTAGATTACATAGTAATCATTCTTACACCCACGGAGCCTTGGTGCTAATCATGTTTTGTTTGTGGAAGAGGCTTAGTCAACGGGTCTGCAACATTCAGATACGTATGTATCTTGCAAATTTCTATGTCTCCCACCTGGACTAAATCCCAGATGGAATTGTAGCGTCTTTTGATGTGGTTGGTTCTCTTGTGAAATCTGGATTCCTTTGCTAAGGCAATTGCACCAGTATTGTCACAAAATATTTTCATTGGACCCGATGCACTAGGTATGACACCTAGATCGGATATGAACTCCTTCATCCAGACTCCTTCATTTGCTGCTTCCGAAGCAGCTATGTACTCCGCTTCACATGTAGATCCCGCCAGACGCTTTGTTTAGAACTGTACCAACGGACAGCTCCACCGTTCAATGTAAACACGTATCCGGTTTACGATTTAGAATCGTCCGGATCAGTGTCAAAGCTTGCATCAACGTAACCATTTACGATGAGCTCTTTGTCACCTCCATAAACGAGAAACATATCCTTAGTCCTTTTCAGGTATTTCAGGATGTTCTTAACCGCTGTCCAGTGATCCACTCCGGGATTACTTTGGTACCTTCCTGCTAGACTTATAGCAAGGCATACATCAGGTCTGGTACACAGCATTGCATACATGATAGAGCCTATGGCTGAAGCATAGGGAACATCTTTCATCTTCTCTCTATCTTCTGCAGTGGTCGGGCATTGAGTCTTACTCAACTTCACACCTTGTAACACAGGCAAGAACCCTTTCTTTGCTTGATCCATTTTGAACTTCTTCAAAACTTTGTCAATGTATGTGCTTTGTGAAAGTCCAATTAAGCGTCTTCATCTATCTCTATAGATCTTGATGCCCAATTGTAACATCCCAAATTTTCAATTTGGTATGTTATACATAGATCATCATTGCATATCATATTTTTATTGCATTTTGACAAATCCTCGATAAATCCTAAGCAACTCAAGGACCCTCGGAGAGAGTTGGGGATTTTCTCGAATTTTTCATATTTGATTTTCATCAAATAATAAAACGAAGATTTTTGGTTTTAATTATTTTCTCTCCGGAAAAGTATTTCATTAAAAACTTAATGAGAGGAGAAAATATGACTTCTCCTAAACAATTGAAATATTGGAGGAAAAATGTTAAAATCATTTATTGGATTTTATTCGCAATTTTAAATGCATTAAAAACATTGTCCGTTTTCAAAACTACATTTTTGTGTCAAAAAAATGTTCACCCTGTTCTAAATATTCTAACTAGACGGGGAAATTTTGTTTTATCTTTTTTGGATTTTTATTTATTTTTTCTACAAATTTTTCGGCGGAACATTTAAAAAAAAATATTCGCGCCGCGCCCGACCGGGCCGAGGCCCAGCCGAGCCGCCGGCCCAACCCCGCGCGTCTCCTTCGCGAGCACGCCGGACGCCGCCGCCATGACCGCCTCGGACACCGCCGCCGTGCCTTGCCCCCTCTTCCAAGCACCCCCCCTCTTTATAAACCCCGTCGCCGCCCCCTCCCTCTCACCCCGCCGCCGCCCCGCACCCGACCCGCACCCCGCCGCCATCGCCGGAGCGAGGAGCCGCCGCCCCGCTCGCCGAACCCCGCCGCCGGAGCCGCCCGTCGCCGCCCCGAGCCCCCGAGCCCTGCCGCACCCCGCCGCCCTCGCCGGAGCCAGCCGAGCCCCGCCGGAGCCCTGCCCCGACGCGGTACACCTCGCCGTCATTTGGCGGTTTATTTTAAAAAACCGTTCGTCTTAAAAAAACCCTAGATCGGTTTATTTCTTCGGTTTTGTTTTTCTGTGAACGTTCACCGACCCGTTAGTTTTAAGGAACGCGTTCGTCGGATTTTCTCTGTTAACGAACGTCCATTCTTTAACCGTTCGTCAGTTTTTCTTTTTCGTCGGATTTTTCTGCGATTATCTCAGATCTCGATTTCTGATCGGATCTTCATTTCTGTTTAACTTTTCGCTCGTATCGGAATCAGGCGATTCAAGCGCCTAGAGTTTCGTCTCGAAATTCTCTTTCCGTTTAACCTACTCAAACAAGTTTTTGCTACTGTAAAATTTCACCTAGATCCAGATTAGTAAATGAAGCTTGTTTCTTTCGCCATTTGACTTTCGTTGCATCGTTCGAGTTGATTCTTTTTGCAAACCGGAGTTCTTAAGTTGAACTTTCTAGTTGGATCTTTCATTCTAGTTTTACCTGTGCATTAGATAAGTACTTATTGTTTGCCTGTTTGTTTGCGATAGAGTACCCGGAGTGTGCCGCTTGTTACTTTGAATCGCTAGGTTTCGCGTATCATCAGCAAGGCAAGTAACACTTTGATCATACCTTCCATACCCAGTTTTTATTGCATTAGATCTATTCCTCAAACATTGCATGATTAGGATCTAATTAAATTGTGGGTATTGGGAAGTAGTTGAGGTAGTACCTATTACCTGTTCTTTTATCAAACCCTTGGGAGTTACTTCTACGTTTGCTATTATATTGCCATGCTATGCTCGTAGACGAGGATTGGGTTTGAGTGATATTCATGACAGATGTGAGATTGTTAATAATGGTTTACTTAAGGTGGCAACTAAAACTCACATCTGGGTGGATTGAGGCACCTGGGGAACCCAGTGTTGTCTGTTTGTATAAGGACCGCCACCCAGGCTCAAAGGGATCATAAGATTATTCATGCTAGAAACTTCCGTGTGCAGCCACAAGCTATTATGGGCTCTAGCATAGTTGAGTAGGTTACATGATCTCTTGAAGAGGTGGGCTAGCAGATGTAGGGGAAAGTAGGTGTAACTGTCCATCTGGAGTAAAGAGTGATTGTTTCTGAAAGACTGTGTCTCGGTCATCCGTTTCTCAAACATCATGTAGTGCGAGAATCAAGCGGAGGCGATCGAGTCTTGTGGGGAAAAGTGCACAAACCTCTGCAGAGTGTACAAACTAATCATGGTTAGTCGTGTCCCCGGTTATGGACAATTTGAGTATCTAGTACCTGGATTATCATTTGAATGTCATCACCATGTTACTTTTAATTAATTTTGTTGGGTTAATGATGACTTTTAATTGGGATTGAGATGCTGTCAACCATCTCAATGTTTAACAACCACCATGATAGTTAAATAAAATTTATTCCTTTGCAGTAGGGAAAAATTGGCTTTCCGCAAAAACTTTAACCATAGAGCTTTCCACCAGCCATATATGCATGTAGTATAGCATTATTATGTTCATTATTCTCCATGTGTTATTTTGCCAGCATATTCCATGTGCTGACCCGTTTTCGGGCTGCAACGTTTCATGTTGCAGACTTTTCAGACGACGAGTAAGGTGCCTTAGGTCGTGGTCTTATACTGAGTGATGCCGTTGGAGTTGATGGACTCACTTATCTTCCAAGTCTTCCGCTGTTATCGTTTTTAGATGGCCTTAAGCCATATTTATCATACTTATTCTCTTTGGAGTTATTCGATGTAATAAGTGTGTGATTGCTACTCTGTTATAAATCCTCCATTTGTACTGTGCGTGTCAGCATTACTGATCCAGGGATGACACTGGTGCACAACAGCACAGACCATTTGAGGTCTGGTCGCTACAAAGGTGGTATCAGAGCACACGTTGACTGTAGGACACGACCACTAAGCTTAAGCCCTAGAACACTTCTCTCTTCTCGTTTCTGACCCCTCTCCACTTTCTACTCTTTTAGGAATGGCGGATGCAAGGAGCAAGTTCATGCAACCAGATGAAGACACGCCTTTTGGACGACACTTGAAGGAAGTCACTAAGTACTTGAACATAGGAATACCAAGCATCACCGGAACCTACAACGCCACATTACCCCAAGACGAGAGCTGGAAGATTCAAGCTCACATTCCAGGAAGGACGTTTGTGCCAGTTACTGAACCCATAAGATTAGTTTTCGAAGCATCAACCTGGAGTTTAGGGAAGAGCATGGCAGCCCACATCGCTATGGGACGCATTGGAGAAGTCTACCACCAGGAGCTTAAGGATACAATTTATCAGATTAGTAGACGCCGAGACGCGCAATGGGAGATGATCAAAACCAAGAAGGATGGATCAATTGCAGCTTTCATACAGGAGCAAAACCAACACTTACGCCGCCAGGAGAACCAGATGTGCTCGGACAAGGAAGAACTGAAGAAGGCATTAACCAAGATCAAGGAGCTGGAGGAAGAACTCAAGGCTACACGCGAGGATTATTTGGAGGAAATCATAGCATTAGTAGGGAAGAATGACGACCTGGAGAAGAAGATTGGAGTATTCATGGGAAATCCAGTGCCAAAAGCAAAAGATGACGAATGCACTTGTACGGATAACTACATCATCATCGACGACACCGACTCGGAACCAAGTGAAGATGACTATGTTGATGAAGCTGGAGCAGACATCATGGAGTCTTCAACTGATCAGAATTTCTAAGTAGACCACCATATCAGTAGTAGTTTCCCCCCATTTAATAATATAGTTCAAGCACTTTGTAACGCTAGTTAGATCGATTGTATGCCTTGTTTGAATTGATTGAGTGATATTGATTGTACTTGTCTCATGAGCATATGGGTAGTGTTTTCCCTCTAGACCTCATTCTATTCTTAACTCTCATCTTTTCTAACCTATCAGATGCCTCCGAGACGCGACCCCAGATTTGTTTTCCCACCAGAGATCACCCAGTTGATTCAGCAACAGAATGCCCTGATGCAAGTGTTAGTGCAGAACCAAGGCAACAACAACAACAACAACCCACCACCACCACCACCTGTTGATCACTTAGCCCGTTTCTTAAGGCTAAACCCGCCGGTGTTTTCCAGTAGCACCGAGCCGATTGTTGCAGATGATTGGCTCCGCAAAGTTGGAAGGGAGTTGACCACTGCAGGATGCACAGATGCGGAAAGAGTGTGTTTTGCCGCACATCAGCTTGATGGACCCGCAGCATCATGGTGGGAGAATTATACCGCCACACACCCTATTGACACTGTCACATGGGACCAGTTTCAGCAAGCTTTCCGTACAGCTCATGTTTCAGCAGGAGCTATGGCTATGAAGAAGCGCGAGTTTCGCAACCTACGCCAAGGAGGACGCACCGTAGGCCAGTATGTGGAGGATTTCAGTAAGTTAGCACGTTATGCACCAGATGACGTTGCTACAGATGCAGCCAAGCAGGAGAAATTTTTGGAAGGACTGAATGATGAACTGAGTATGCAGTTGATGGTAGCAACCTTCAACAACTATCAGGAGTTGGTAGATAGAGCTCTCATGATTGAAGGGAAGCAACAGCAGATTGAAAACCGTAGAGGAAGTATGGACAAGGGAAGTATAACTCTGGAGCTCAACAGAAGCCACGTTTTGCCCCGAAGCCGGGAGGACAGTTTCAGCATACCCATGGAGGAGGTAGTTCGCACAATCATAATGGCTCCAAGAATGGTAATGGGAATGGAGGAACCAACGGACAGAAGCGCACCAACCCATCTACCCCAGCCAAGAGGGATCTAAGTCATGTTACCTGTTTCAAGTGCCAGAAGACTAGACATTATGCAACTGATTGTCCTGAAGCCCAGAATGGAAATGGTAATGGAAGCTCTGGGAAGAAGCCGAACCCGTTCAACAATGGACACGTGAACCACGTGAGCGTGGAGGAGGTTGAAGCTCAGCCTGATGCAGTAATAGGTAAGTTTTTGGTTAAGTCATTTACTGCAACCGTTCTTTTTGATACTGGTGCATCGCATTCGTACATATCAAGGGGATTTGTGAATAAGTTTAAGCTGCCCACCAAAGTTCTCAGAACCCCTATGTTAGTAACCTCGCCAGGAGCAGAGTATATGGAAAGCCAAGGATGTTTTCAGATGCCATTGGCCATTGGTAGGCATGTTTTCCCCTCAGACCTAATAGTTTTGGAGTCACAAGGTTTGGATGTGATTTTGGGAATGGATTGGCTATCGTTGTATGGAGGGAACATCGATTGTGCCAGCAAGTCGATTTTGCTTACCACCCCAGAAGGAAAAAGGATTAAGTATGTATCCAGGCATATGCCGAAGAGGACTCAAGTGAATTCCTTATCAGGAGTTGTACAGGAGGAAGTACCAGTGGTGAAGGATTACCCGGATGTATTTCTAGAAGAGTTGCCAGGCATGCCACCAGATAGAGACATTGAGTTCTTGATTGAACTTTTGCCAGGCACAGGGCCAATATCTAAGAGACCGTACAGGATGCCCGCAAAAGATTTGGAGGAAATTAAGAAGCAGATCAAGGAGTTACTGGATAAAGGCTATATTCGCCCAAGTTCGTCACC
The DNA here is from genome assembly GCF_002575655.3 of Aegilops tauschii subsp. strangulata. Taxonomy (NCBI): domain Eukaryota; kingdom Viridiplantae; phylum Streptophyta; class Magnoliopsida; order Poales; family Poaceae; genus Aegilops; species Aegilops tauschii. The sequence continues at coordinate 504,545,619 of NC_053037.3, forward strand.
TTGGGGATCACCAGTACTTCTAGTGGAGAAGAAAGATGGATCATTGAGGATGGTTGTTGATTACAGTGGATTGAATGAAGTGACCATCAAGAACAAGAACCCACTGCCAATGATCAATGATTTGTTTGACCGCCTACAAGGAGCTAAAGTATTTTCCAAGATCGATCTACGATCAGGATATCATCAGTTAAAGATTCGAGAGCAGGATATACCTAAGACGGCTTTTACCACCAGATATGGACTGTATGAGTATACCATTATGTCATTTGGTCTGACTAACGCACCTGCCTATTTTATGAACCTGATGAACAAAGTGTTTATGGAGTTTTTGGATTAGTTTGTCGTGGTGTTCATTGACGATATTTTAGTCTTTTCCAAGAATGAGGAAGAGCATGAGGAGCATTTGCGATTGGTACTTGAGAAGCTCAGAGAACATCAGCTATATGCCAAGTTCAGCAAATGTGAATTTTGGCTGAAGGAAGTTGGATTCCTTGGACACGTTATTTCCGGAGAAGGAATAGCAGTAGACCCTGCCAAAGTTGATACAGTGACAAGTTGGGAATCACCCACGATAGTTGGAGAAATCCGGAGTTTTCTTGGACTTGCAGGATACTACCGGAGGTTCATCGAGAATTTCTCGAAGATTGCTAAGCCCATGACTGAGCTATTGAAGAAGGACACCAAATTCAATTAGACTGAGGATTGTGAAGCTAGTTTCCAAGAGTTGAAGAAACGATTGGTTACATCACCAGTGTTGATTCTACCAGATCAACGCAAGGATTATGAAGTTTATTGTGACGCTTCTCGTCGAGGACTTGGAGCAGTGCTTATGCAGGAAGGAAGAGTTGTGCCATATGCTTCACGACAACTTAAACCCCATGAGAAGAATTATGCTACGCATGATTTGGAGTTAGCAGCCGTGGTGCATGCGTTGAAGACATGGAGACATTTTCTCATCGAAAATCATTGTGAGGTGTACACGGATCACAAGAGTTTGAAGTATATTTTCACGCAGAAGGAGTTAAACCTCAGACGGAGGAGATGGTTGGAGCTCATTAAGGATTATGATATGAGATTGCATTATCACCCAGGAAAGGCCAACGTAGTAGCAGACGCGTTGAGCCGCAAGAGTCATGTCAAGACCCTCATGACAGGAGAGTTACCTCAGGAGTTAGCCGAGGACCTTCGCGAGCTATGTTTGGAGATAGTCCCAAGAGGCTATTTAGCGACACTGGAGATTTAGTCTACCTAGATGGAAAGGATCAGAGAAGCTCAGAAGACAGACAAGGAGGTTGAAGAGATAAAGGAGAATATGAGCAAAGGAAAGGCCAAAGGATTTCGTGAGGACGAGCACGATACCTTATGGTTTGAGGACCGCGTTTATGTGCCAAATGATCCGGAGATCAGGAAGTTGATTTTGCAAGAAGCCCATGATTCACCATACTCGATTCACCCAGGGAATACCAAGATGTATTTGGATCTAAAGAATACTTTCTGGTGGACCGGAATGAAGAAGGATATTGCAGAGCATGTAGCATTTTGTGATGTGTGTCAGAGAGTGAAGGCAGAGCATCAGAAGCCAGCAGGATTTCTACAACCATTGCCAATACCCGAATGGAAGTGGGATAAAATAGGCATGGATTTTATCATAGGATTACCCAGGACTCGTTCAGGCTATGACTCAATATGGGTTGTAGTCGACCGTTTGACGAAAGTGGCTCATTTTATTCCAGTGAAGACCACTTACACCAGTGCTAAGTTGCCAAATATATACATGACCAGGATCGTATGTTTGCATGGAGTTCCGAGGACCATTGTATCAGACAGAGGAACCCAATTTACCTCGAAATTTTGGAAGCTGTTACATGAAACATTGGGAACCAGGCTAGAATTTAGTACAGCCTTTCACCCACAGACAGATGGACAGACTGAGAGAGTCAATCAAATTCTGGAGGACATGTTGAGAGCTTGTGCACTAGATTATGGATCTAGTTGGGATGACAATTTGCCATATGCAGAGTTTTCTTACAACAACAGTTATCAAACAAGTTTGAAGATGGCCCCTTTCGAAGCTTTGTATGGAAGGAGGTGTAGAACACCATTGTTATGGGACGAAGTTGGAGACCGTCAGTTGTTTGGACCAGATTTGATTAAGGAGTCTGAACAGAAAGTGAGGTTGATTCGCGATAGGCTCAAGGTAGCCCAGTCCAGGCAGAAGAGTTACGCTGATTCTAAACGAAAGAAGACAGTTCACGAAGTCGGAGACAGAGTTTATCTTCGAGTATCACCACTTCGAGGAGTGAAGCGCTTTGGAGTTAAGGGAAAGTTAGCGCCCCGTTTTATCGGACCATACAAAGTTTTGGAACGTATGGGAGAGGTTGCCTACAAGCTGGAATTGCCCGAAGGATTGTCTGGAGTTCATGATGTATTTCACGTTTCCCAGTTAAAGAAGTGCCACGCAGAGATGGCTGAGATACCACTGAGAGATAGTGTGCCGCTGGAAGCGATTCAGCTGGAAAGTGATTTGACCTATGAGGAGAAACCAGTTAAGATTCTTGAGTATGCCAGCCGAGTTACCCGCAGCAAGGTTATCAAGTTTTGCAAAGTCCAGTGGAGTCACCATTCGGAAGATGAAGCCACCTGGGAGCGAGAGGAAGACCTACGGAAGGACCACTCCCACCTGTTTTCTAGCCAACCCGAATCTCGAGGGCGAGATTCATCTTAAGAGGGGTAGGTTTGTAACATCCCACATTTTTAATTTGGTATGTTGTACATAGATCATCATTGCATATCATATTTTTATTGCATTTTGACAAATCCTCGATAAATCCTAAGCAACTCAAGGACCCTCGGAGAGAGTTGGGGATTTTCTCGAATTTTTCATATTTGATTTTCATCAAATAATAAAACGAGGATTTTTGGTTTTAATTATTTTCTCTTCGGAAAAGTATTTCATTAAAAACTTAATGAGAGGAGAAAATATGACTTCTCCAAAACAATTGAAATATTGGAGGAAAAATGTTAAAATCATTTATTGGATTTTATTCGGATTTTATTTGCAATTTTAAATGCATTAAAAATATTGTCCGTTTTCAAAACTGCATTTTTGTGTCAAAAAAATGTTCACCCTGTTCTAAATATTCTAACTAGACGGGGAAAATTTGTTTTATCTTTTTTGGATTTTTATTTATTTTTTCTACGAATTTTTCGGCGGAAGATTTAAAAAAAAAAATCGCGCCGCGCCCGACCGGGCCGAGGCCCAGCCGAGCAGCCGGCCCAACCCCGCGCGTCTCCTCTGCGAGCACGCCCGACGCCGCCGCCGTGACCGCCTCGGACACCGCCCCGCGCCTTGCCCCCTCCTCCAACCACCCTCCCCCCTCTTTATAAACCCCGCCGCCGCCCCCTCCCTCTCACCCCGCCGCCGCCCCGCACCCGACCCGCACCCCGCCGCCGTCGCCGGAGCGAGGAGCCGCCGCGCCGCTCGCCGAACCCCGCCGCCGGAGCCGCCCGTCGCCGCCCCCGAGCCCCCCGAGCCCCGCCGCACCCTGCCGCACCCCGCCGCCCTCGCCGGAGCCAGCCGAGCCCCGCCGGAGCCCTGCCCCGACGAGGTACGCCTCGCCCTCGTTTGCCGGTTTATTAAAAAAAACAGTTCGTTTTAAAAAAAAACCCTAGATCAGTTTATTTTTCTGTGAACGTTCACCGACCCGTTCGTATTAACGAACGCGTTCGTCGGATTTTCTTTGTTAACGAACGTCCGTTCTTTAACCGTTCGTCAGTTTTTCTTTTTCGTCGGATTTTTCCGCGATTATCTCAGATCTCGATTTCTGATCGGATCTTCGTTTCTGTTTAACTTTTCGCTCGTTTATCGGAATCGGGCGATTCAAGCGCCTAGAGTTTCATCTCGAAATTCTCTTTCCGTTTAACCTACTCAAACAAGTTTTTGCTACTGTAAAATTTCACCTAGATCCAGATTAGTAAACGAAGCTTGTTTCTTTCGCCGTTTGACTTTCGTTGCTTCGTTCGAGTTGATTCTTTTTGCAAACCGGAGTTCTTAAGTTGAACTTTCTGGTTGGCTCTTTCATTCGAGTTTTACCTGTGCATTAGATAAGTACTTATTGTTTGCCTGTTTGTTTGCGATAGAGTACCCGGAGTGTGCCGCTTGTTACTTCGAATCGCTAGGTTTCGCGGATCATCAGCAAGGCAAGTAACACTTTGATCATACCTTCCATACCCAGTTTTTATTGCATTAGATCTATTCCTCAAACATTGCATGATTAGGATCTAAATAAATTGTGGGTATTGGGAAGTAGTTGAGGTAGTACCTATTACCTGTTCTTTCATCAAACCCTTGGGAGTTACTTCTACGTTTGCTATTATATTGCCATGCTATGCTCGTAGACGAGGATTGGGTTTGAGTGATATTCATGAAAGATGTGAGATTGTTAATAATGGTTTACTTAAGGTGGCAACTAAAACTCACATCTGGGTGGATTGAGGCACCTGGGGAACCCAGTGTTGTCTGTTTGTATAAGGACCGCCACCCAGGCTCAAAGGGATCATAAGATTATTCATGCTAGAAACTCCCGTGTGCAGCCACAAGCTATTATGGGCTCTAGCATAGTTGAGTAGGTTACATGATCTCTTGAAGAGGTGGGCTAGCAGATGTAGGGGAAAGTAGGTGTAACTGTCCATCCGGAGTAAAGAGTGATTGTTTCTGAAAGACCGTGTCTCGGTCATCCATTTCTCAAACATCATGTAGTGCGAGAATCAAGCGGAGGCGATCGAGTCTGGTGGGGAAAAGTGCACAAACCTCTGCATTGTGTACAAACTAATCATGGTTAGCCGTGTCCCCGGTTATGGACAATTTGAGTATCTAGTACCTGGATTATCATTTGAATGTCATCACCATGTTACTTTTAATTAATTTTGTTGGGTTAATGATGACTTTTAATTGGGATTGAGATGCTGTCAACCATCTCAATGTTTAACAACCACCATGATAGTTAAATAAAATTTATTCCTTTGCAGTAGGGAAAAATTGGCTTTCCGCAAAAACTTTAACCATAGAGCTTTCCACCAGCCATAATGCATGTAGTATAGCATTATTATGTTCATTATTCTCCATGTGTTATTTTGCCAGCATATTCCATGTGCTGACCCTTTTCGGGCTGCAACGTTTCATGTTGCAGACTTTTCAGACGACGAGTAAGGTGCCTTAGGTCGTGGTCTTATACTCAGTGATGCCGTTGGAGTTGATGGACTCACTTATCTTCCAAGTCTTCCACTGTTATCGTTTTTAGATGGCCCTAAGCCATATTTATCATACTTATTCTCTTCGGAGTTATTCGATGTAATAAGTGTGTGATTGCTACTCTGTTATAAATCCTCCATTTGTACCGTGCGTGTTAGCATTGCTGATCCAGGGATGACACTGGTGCACAGCAGCACAGACCATTTGAGGTCTGGTCGCTACACCAATATATACGCAGCTTCACCGAGGTCTTTCATGGAAAAACTCTTATTCATGTATCCCTTTATGCTATCCAGAAATTCTATATCATTTCCAATCAGCAATATCTCATCCACATATAATATCAGAAATGCTACAGAGCTCCCACTCACTTTCTTATAAATACAGGCTTCTCCAAAAGTCTGTACAAACCAAATGCTTTGATCACAATATCAAAGCGTTTATTCCAACTCCGAGAAGCTTGCACCAGTCCACAAATGGATCGCTGGAGCTTGCACACTTTGTTAACTCCCTTTGGATCGACAAAACCTTCCCGTTGCATCATATACAATTCTTCTTCCAGAAATCCATTCAGGAATGCAGTTTTGACATCCATTTGCCAAATTTCATAATCATAAAATGCGGCAATTGCTAACATGATTCGGACAGACTTAAGCATCGCTACGGCTGAGAAGGTCTCATCATAGTCAATCCCTTGAACTTGTCGAAAACCTTTCGCAACAAGTCGAGCTTTATAGACAGTAACATTACCGTCAGCGTCAGTCTTCTTCTTGAAGATCCATTTATATTCAATGGCTTGCCGATCATCGGGCAAGTCAACCAAAGTCCATAGTTTGTTCTCATACATGGATCCCATCTCGGATTTCATGGCCTCAAGCCATTTTGCGGAATCTGGGCTCACCATCGCTTCTTCATAGTTCGTAGGTTCGTCATGGTCTAGTAACATAACCTCCAGAACAGGATTACCGTACCACTCTGGTGCAGATCTTACTCTGGTTGACCTACGAGGTTCAGTAATAACTTGATCTGAAGTTTCATGATCATCATCATTAACTTCCTCACTAATTGGTGTAGGTGTCGCAGAAACCGGTTTCTGTGATGAACTACATTCCAATAAGGGAGCAGGTACAGTTACCTCATCAACTTCTACTTTCCTCCCACTCACTTCTTTCGAGAGAAACTCCTTCTCCAGAAAAATTCCGAATTTAGCAACAAAAGTTTTGCCTTCGGATCTGTGATAGAAGGTGTACCCAACAGTCTCCTTTGGGTATCCTATGAAGACACATTTCCCCGATTTGGGTTCGAGCTTATCAGGTTGAAGTTTTTTCACATAAGCATCGCAACCCCAAACTTTAAGAAACGACAGCTTTGGTTTCTTGCCAAACCACAGTTCATAAGGCGTCGTCTCAACGGATTTTGATGGTGCCCTATTTATCATGAATGCAGCCGTCTCTAAAGCATAACCCCAAAACGATAGCGGTAAATCAGTAAGAGACATCATAGATCGCACCATATCTAGTAAAGTACGATTACGACGTTCGGACACACCATTACGCTGTGGTGTTCCGGGTGGCGTGAGTTGCGAAACTATTCCGCATTGTTTCAAATGAAGACCAAACTGATAACTCCAATATTCTCCTCCATGATCAGATCGTAGAAATTTTATTTTCTTGTTACGATGATTTCCAACTTCACTCTGAAATTCTTTGAACTTTTCAAATGTTTCAGACTTATATTTCATTAAGTAGATATACCCATATCTGCTCAAATCATCTGTGAAGGTGAGAAAATAACGATATCTGCCACGAGCCTCAATATTCATCGGACCACATACATCTGTATGTATGATTTCCAACAAATCTGTTGCTCTCCCCATAGTTTCGGAGAACGGTGTTTTAGTCATCTTGCCCATGAGGCACGGTTCGCAAGTACCAAGTGATTCATAATAAAGTGGTTCCAAAAGTCCATCAGTATGGAGTTTCTTCATGCGCTTTACACCGATATGACCTAAACGGCAGTGCCACAAATAAGTTGCACTATCATTATCAACTCTGCATCTTTTGGCTTCAATATTATGAATATGTGTATCACTACTATCGAGATTCAACAAAAATAGACCACTCTTCAAGGGTGCATGACCATAAAAGATATTACTCATATAAATAGAACAACCATTATTCTCCAATTTAAATGAATAACTGTCTCGCATCAAACAAGATCCAGATATAATGTTCATGCTTAACGCTGGCACCAAATAACAATTATTTAGGTCTAAAACTAATCCCGAAGGTAGATGTAGAGGTAGCGTGCCGACCGCGATCACATCGACTTTGGAACCATTTCCCACGCGCATCGTCACCTCGTCCTTAGCCAATCTTCACTTAATCCGTAGCCCCTGTTTCGAGTTGCAAATATTAGCAACAGAACCAGTATCAAATACCCAGGTGCTACTGCGAGCATTAGTAAGGTACACATCAATAACATGTATATCACATATACCTTTGTTCACCTTGCCATCCTTCTTATCCGCCAAATACTTGGGGCAGTTCCGCTTCCAGTGACCAGTCTGCTTGCAGTAGAAGCACTCAGTCTCAGGCTTAGGTCCAGACTTGGGTTTCTTCTCCTGAACAGCAACTTGCTTGCTGTTTTTCTTGAAGTTCCCTTCTTCTTCCCTTTGCCCTTTTTCTTGAAACTAGTGGTCTTATTGACCATCAACACTTGATGCTCCTTTTTGATTTCTACCTCCACAGCCTTTAGCATTGCGAAGAGCTCGGGAATCGTCTTATCCATCCCTTGCATGTTATAGTTCATCACAAAGCTCTTGTAGCTTGGTGGCAATGATTGAAGAATTCTGTCAATGACGCTATCATCCAGAAGATTAACTCCCAGTTGAATCAAGTGATTGTTATACCCAGACATTTTGAGTATATGCTCACTGACAGAACTATTCTCTTCCATCTTGCAGCTGTAGAATTTATTGGAGACTTCATATCTCTCAATCCGTGCATTTGCTTGAAATATTAACTTCAACTCCTGGAACATCTCATATGCTCCGTTCAAAACGTCGTTGAAGACCCGGTTCTAAGCCGTAAAGCATGGCACACTGAACTATCGAGTAGTCATCAGCTTTGCTCTGCCAGACATTCATAACATCTGGTGTTGCTCCTGCAACAGGCCTGGCACCCAGCGGTGCTTCCAGGACGTAACTCTTCTGTGCAGCAATGAGGATAATCCTCAAGTTACGGACCCAGTCCGTGTAATTTCTACCATCATCTTTCAACTTTGCTTTCTCAAGGAACACATTAAAATTCAACGGAACAACAGCATGGGCCATCTATCTACAATTAACATAGACAAGCAAGATACTATCAGGTACTAAGTTCATGATAAATTCAAGTTCAATTAATCATATTACTTAAGAACTCCCACTTAGATAGACATCCCTCTAATCCTCTAAGTGATCACGTGATCCATATCAACTAAACCATGTCCGATCATCACGTGAGATGGAGTAGTTTCAACGGTGAACATCACTATGTTGATCATATCTACTATATGATTCACGCTCGACCTTTCGGTCTTCGTGTTCCGAGGCCATATCTGTTATATGCTAGGCTCGTCAAGTTTAACCTGAGTATTCCGCGTGTGCAACTGTTTTGCACCCGTTGTATTTGAACGTGGAGCCTATCACACCCGATCATCACGTGGTGTCTCAGCACGAAGAACTTTCGCAACGGTGCATACTCAAGGAGAACACTTATACTTTGATAATTTAGTGAGGGATCATCTTATAATGCTACCGTCAATCAAATCAAGATAAGATGCATAAAAAGATAAACATCACATGCAATCAATATAAGTGATATGATATGGCCATCATCATCTTGTGCTTGTGATCTCCATCTCCGAAGCACCGTCATGATCCCCATCGTCACCGGTGCGACACCTTGATCTCCATCGTAGCATCGTTGTCGTCTCGCCAACTATTGCTTCTACGACTATCTCTACCGCTTAGTGATAAAGTAAAACAATTACATGGCGATTGCATTGCATACAATAAAATGACAACCATATGGCTCCTGCCAGTTGCCGATAACTCGGTTACAAAACATGACAATCTCATACAATAAAATTTAGCATCATGTCTTGACCATATCACATCATAACATGCCCTGCAAAAACAAGTTAGACGTCCTCTACTTTGTTGTTGCAAGTTTTACGTGGCTGCTACGGGCTTAGCAAGAACCGTTCTTACCTACGCATAAAAACCACAACGATAGTTTGTCAAGTTGGTGCTGTTTTAACCTTCGCAAGGACCGGGTGTAGCCACACTCGGTTCAACTAAAGTTGGAGAAACTGACACCCACCAGCCACCTCTGTGCAAAGCACGTCGGAAGAACCAGTCTCGCCTAAGCGTACGCGTAATGTCGGTCCGGGCCGCTTCATCCAACAATACTGCTGAACCAAAGTATGACATGTTGGTAAGCATTATGACTTATATCGCCCACAACTCACTTGTGTTCTACTCGTGCATATGACATCTACGTATAAAACCAGGCTCGGATGCCACTGTTGGGGAACGTAGTAATTTCAAAAAAATTCCTACGCACACGCAAGATCATGGTGATGCATAGCAACGAGAGGGGAGAGTGTTGTCCACGTACCCTTGTAGACCGAAAGCGGAAGCGTTAACATAACGCGGTTGATATAGTCATACGTCCTCACGATCCGACCGATCAAGTACCGAACGCACGGCACCTCCGAGTACAACACACGTTCAGCTCAATGACGTCCCTCGAACTCCGATCCAGCTGAGTGTTGAGGGAGAGTTTTGTCAGCACGACGGCGTGGTGATGATGATGATGTTCTACCGACGCAGGGCTTCACCTAAGCACCGCTACGATATTATCGAGGTGTAATATGGTGGAGGGGGGCACCGCACACGGCTAAGAGATCAATAGATCAATTGTTGTGTCTATGGGGTGCCCCCCTGCCCCCGTATATAAAGGAGCAAAGGGGGAGAGGTGCGGCCAGCCTTGGGGCGTGCCAGGAGGAGTCCTACTCCCACCGGGAGTTGGACTCCCCCCCTTTTCCTAGTTGGATTAGGACTTGGGAGGGGGCAAGAGAAGAGGGAGAAGAAGGAAGGGGGGCGCCGCCCCCTTCTCCTTGTCCTATTCGGACTAGGGGGGAGGGGCACGCGGCCCAGCCCTAGCCGCCTATCCTCTCTTCCACCTAGGCCCACTAGGGCCCATTATGTTGCCGGGGGGTTCTGGTAACCTCCCGGTACTCCGGTAAAATCCCGATTTCACCCGGAACACTTCCGATATACAAACATAGGCTTCCAATATATCAATCTTTATGTCTCGACCATTTCGAGACTCCTCGTCATGTCCGTGATCACATCCGGGACTCCGAACAACCTTCGGTACATCAAAACATATAAACTCATAATATAACTGTCATCGAAACGTTAAGCGTGCGGACCCTACGGGTTCGAGAACTATGTAGACATGACTGAGACACGTCTCCGGTCAATAACGAATAGCGGAACCTGGATGCTCATATTGGCTCCCACATATTCTACGAAGATCTTTATCGGTCAGACCGCATAACAACATACGTTGTTCCCTTTGTCATCGGTACGTTACTTGCCCGAGATTCGATCGTCGGTATCTTAATACCTAGTTCAATCTCGTTACCGGCAAGTCTCTTTTCTCGTTCCGTAATACATCATCTCGCAACAAAATCATTAGTTGCAATGCTTGCAAGGCTTAAGTGATGTGCATTACCGAGAGGGCCCAGAGATATCTCTCCGACAATCGGAGTGACAAATCCTAATCTCGAAATACGCCAGCCCAACAAGTACCTTCGGAGACACATGTAGAGCACATTTATAATCACCCAGTTACATTCTGACGTTTGGTAGCACACAAAGTTTTCCTCTGGTAAAAACGGGAGTTGCATAATCTCATAGTCATAGGAACATGTATAAGTCATGAAGAAAGCAATAGCAACATACTAAACGATCGAGTGCTAAGCTAACGGAATGGGTCAAGTCAATCACATCATTCTCCTAATGATGTGATCCCGTTAATCAAATGACAACTCATGTCAATGGCTAGGAAACATAACCATCTTTGATCAACGAGCTAGTCAAGTAGAGGCATACTAGTGACACTTTGTTTGTCTATGTATTCACACAAGTATTATGTTTCCGGTTAATACAATTCTAGCATGAATAATAAACATTTATCATGATATAAGGAAATATATAATAACTTTATTATTGCCTTTAGGGCATATTTCCTTCACCTCGGGACTCCTCGCCTGCGCTTGCCCCTTTAGCACCAAAGAGGGAACGAGGACACTGCGCGCTCTGGTGCCCGCCTGGCTCCAGTCGTCATGGCTTGCGTCATGGGAACCTCGCGAGGTGTCCCTTGCCTTGATCTCTCCGCCCCTTGCGAACCAACCTGGTGAGGTCGCTCCCGAGGAGGCCTTGTGTCGTCCGCCTCGCGAGGGGCTTGGCCCCTCGCGAGGGTCTTGAGTGTTTGCTGGTGAAGATGGGCCGTACAGGGTCGCTGGTGGAGCCATGCCGTGGGCCGCAGGCTGGCAAGTCTGGGGACCCCCGTTCCCAGGACGCCGACAGATATTTCTAGCAGAAGTTGGTTAACTTAGCCTAAATGTTTTATACATCTTTCTATGTGGTCCCTAATATTGCCATGTAAGATTCTTTATTTTATTTTATGCTCCTCCGTTCACTTAATATGGAACGGAGGGAGTACTTTGGTTTATCCAGTGTTGTAAACTATCCATTATCTACCCAATATCTTACAACTACAACCTTTGTGCCTATAATAGTTCAGTTATAGTTGAGTGATAATGGCATATATGAGCTTGTTGATGCTAACTAGGGAGTAGTTTAAGTTATCGAGTGTTGTAAACTATTCATTAATTACCCATTCTCTTAAAACTGCAACCTTTGTGCCTATAATAGTTTACAGTGGAGCGATAATGACATGTATCAACTTGTTGATGCTAACTCATGCTGAAGCGGAGTCCAAATTTTACGTTGTTCAAACAAAGGAGAGATACACTCTCTTATCCGCTCATGTGGTCATAACCCTTGAGTTGCAAGCCCTGCTTATTAAATCTGATTATGTATAGATTATTGCTAATTGGATGCATAAGTAAAAGAAATGAAAACATCCCATATATTAATTAAGTAAAAAGGTTTGATACAATCGTTCCTAATAGCATTCGCCACGAAGGGCGAAAAACAATTACAGAGAAAACTGCCAGACCTATTATAAAAGGTTAACTTAGTTAATTCATGAACCATCATGTTGACATGTCTATTGATCTTTGCCAACTTAAAATTTGAAAGCAACTTAGTGATTGCTAGAACTTCCTTCTTCAGATCAACAAGAGATGACCTACCAAGATTATCATAGGCAAGGAAGGAAGCCAAAGCAGCTAGTTTCAAAAATAACAGGCGTTTGACGAGTGATATCGATATAAAGACTTGCAAGACATGCTTGAAGCTTCGGTTCATCAACACTCGTGCATGAACCAATATAATCCCAAGAGGAGATAATGACGTCTCCAGTAGAGTTTCTGGTAACAAGCCCCACACAAATAGCGCAAATACTCTCCACAAAACTGACGTCCACGTGGATCTTAATATAATCCAAAGGCGGAGTCGGTCACACCTCACATATACTGAGAGGACTAGTAAAATGCCTTAACCCAACCAGAAAATAAATAAGATTTGCTCTATACTATAGGGGTTAACTGATCCAACAAGATAAGCATCCAATCAGGCCTCGAGATATTGAAAACCTCTTTGCTCGGAATTTTCCACACTTCCCTCGACCCCATATGCAGGGCTCTCGCTTTTGGGCGAGTCATCGGAGAATGAAACATATTTTCATCTTCCATCCCACAAACAGAGCACATACCTAAAGTAGTCTGATGGTGCATAACTCTTTTACCTTGAACGCCAGGTTATTATACATCGCACGCCAGGAAAAAAATCTGATCATCTAAGGGACATTGGTCTTCTGTATGATATTCCAAAACCTCCTATCCCCATTGGCACCTCCACTTGATTGCCCACAATCATTGTTGCAGAGCTTGAGCTTCAATGCTAGATTATATGTGGTTTTTACGGAAAATAAACCATTCTTCCCATAGTGCCAAGAAATAAAACCGCCCTCCTCCGAGGATTGAATACGCACCTTAACAATCTATTTGGTATCATGGGAGTAGAACGAGTGGTTGATTAAATTCACATCCAATCTCCCCAGCCCGCTTATAAATAACTCAGACACCCATTTAATTTTAGGCCAAAATCCTAGGTAGCCAGTTATATCTCTAAATATTTATAGTAGATCCATCAAAAACTCTCCAAATAAACCCCTTTTAAAAAAGTTCAATAACATGCATAATACCTTTCCAAGTCACCAATGTTGACTGCGTAAAGGCCATGTCAAGAAGATGACCATGAGGATAATATTTTGTCGTCATCGATTTTGCGCAAAGAAAATCCGGATTTTTGAATAATTGCCATGCCGGCTTAGCCAGAAGCGCCTTACTAAATAACCTAAGATCTCGAAAACTCATACCTCCTTGTCCTTTTGATCTTGTCAGTTTGGATCAGACTATACAAGGGTGACCCAAATATAGATTTATTTATCGTCAATGTAGCCTTGTACTTAGTTGGATTTCATGTGGTAGTAGCATCCCAATTCCACTTCGTAGCTTGCATACAACTCAACGTCTTCTTGAACGATGCTACCTTTTTCAGTAACTACCATACATTTTAATTTGAGTTTGGAATTTTAGATTTAGTATTTTGCTATTTTGTGGCTTCAAGAAAATAGTATTATAGTACTTTACTAGTAAGATCAAAGGATTGTAATTGTAGGTTGAATTAATAAGAACTATCAGCTTCAGACAAGCATCAGAACAAAATTATTTGTTTTGTATTCAAGGAAATAAAGACCAAAAGTATATTTTCAGATATCATGTATAGCCTACATTAAACACTTTGATTTCGTTACCACTATTGCACATCAAGGTTTTCTAAACTAAGTGTGATGCCCTTTAATCATATCATCAATAGTTGCAGGTTCAGTTTTCACACACTTGGAAATCATAAAAAAATAATTGCTAAACCATGTTAGCAGCTGCTGTCATAAGGGCAGTGTAGAATGGTCTATATATGTAGGGCATTAGGAGTAGGTAGGAAGTATGAGTTCACATCTAATCAAAGTGACAATATGTTTCAATTTGGCCTGATTATGGGGCTCCTGTGTATCTGGGTATTTTGATTTATTGACTTTTTCCAATAGGAGTATATACTTGTAGTAAGTAATAAGTAACCTCCTCCTGTGAATAGAACATAATACTTATTGTTGAGATGGGCCCTACATACCATTTTGTATTTGCAAGGGAAAATTATTGGCATGGAAGGTACAATGCTTTTGTTTTAGCGCTTGGCATATGCTCTATAGAGTGACTCGACTAGGAGTTGCATTGGCAATAAATTCTTCTCTGCTTTATACATTTTTCGTGAGTTGTCATGTTTGTAAAATCATGTCTTCTCACATAGTGGTCTCTAATGACTGTTGATACAATCTTTTTGTAGAAATGTTTGTATTTGTTCTGCAGGATCCCAATTAAGATTTACCATATTTGTTTATAATTAAAAATAGCTCACTATTCTGTGAGATCTATCTCCTGCATGTTTCTTATAAATCATGCCATATAACCCAGACGATCTGATGCTAGTTTCCAAGTTTTAAGACATGCCATTTGCCCATCGACACCTCGTCCAGTCTTATCTATTTTCTTTGAGTGGTAATATGATCTTGACATATCCCACATTTTTCACTTTAATGCATGTCCTATTGGATGAGTGCTGTGACACCCAAAAAAATTTTATTTGGTTTTATCAAAATCTTTATTTGATTTGAAGGAGGTTATTTAAATTTTTTTTTAAAGACTCTCCTTCTCAAAAAAATTCTTTTTATGACAAGTATTTTGTTTGGGTTCATCCAAGACTTGATCTTTGGTCTTGGAGGTTTTTCATCTTGTGTTGACTCAACACAAATGTTTTTCATTGGGAAAGTTTTTGAAAATCTTTTCTTTTATAAATAGCCCTATGGCTTATGGGGTGATCCTTTCCCTCTCAAAATTTATCTCTTGCCATAACCTAAGTTGAAAAGCCCTCCCAAAAGCCATCTTCCCACTTTGTGTCAAGTCAAACTTCCAATCCAGCAAGTTTAACTTCGCCATGATTTTATCTCCATTTATTTTTAATAAAAAATCTTTTTTTTGTCTTCTATTTTGGCCCTTGGAGATTTACAAAGGAACCACTAGTCTTCCTTTCAGTTTTGCCTCCAAACAAGTTTCCCTCGCTAGTCCTTAGGACTCTCAACCAAGATCCAGGAAGAACCACTGGTCCCCAGTTCAAAATTTTCAAAACGTGCTTGCTGCAAGTTTGGGCCATATTTGCAAAATTTGGTGAAATTCATTTGTTTTCTCCTCCTAAAAATCTGAGAAAATTCAGGCAGCCTCTAGATGCATCAAGAGGTCACCTAACCAAGTCCCAGCTCCAGAAAGATTTTCCGCGTGCCCAAATCATATCGTCGAACACCTGGCATGCACTGTTACTGCCAAAGTTCAGAGTTCAGAAAACAGTTTCTGTAGCCGATGTCGTTTTCTTCAGAGACTCTCGTCGATCTCGCCAGTAGCTCCAGTGGCGTCTTGCTCCCTGTTCCTCCTTCTTATCCACCACGCCGCACGGTCGCCTGGACGCTTGCGGGCGTCGGCGGCGAGCTGGCCGAGGTACATCGCCCCGTGCGCGGCGGCAGCAGCGCCCGCTGTGGCTGCCAGAGAGGCGCAGCGAGGGACGACGCCGTCCAGCACCGCCCAAGCCACCAGAGGGCACCGCGTGGCCGTCCCCTCCTCTGTGCACGCTGTAGAGCCAACGTCGTGAACTGGGAGGCACGGAGCGCGCTCCCTGCCGCCGTCGTACCCGTACGGCCGTTCTGTCGAGGGCCGGAGTATTACCCAAGTCCGACCGAGGTTTTAACCAAGAAACGGCGCCAGTGGACCACCATGATGATGCCAAACCGCCTAAACCTACTGCCCGACCTCTGCCTCGCCGTAATTGCTCGCCGGCGTTATCCCGTTCACGACCACCTCCTCGGATCGACTATAAAAGGAGGTCCCGAGCTCGAACTCGACCACGCACCATCCCTCCACCCCACAAGAACCACGCCAAGCCACTGGGAAGGCCTCGAGGAGGTCTTCTTCCCCAACTCCGGCCGCCTCGACCCGCTTCGGGATCCGGCAAGATTCGCTCCAGTGCGTGCACCCCCGCCTCTCAACACATGCCAGTAGCCTCCTAGTGCATCCACCTCTCTATCCCGCGCCCTAATTTGAAGTTTGCAGCACCCACCGGAGAGTTTCATCCTCACCCGAACCGCCGTCCGCCGGAGATAAGGCCGCCGTCGACGTGGTGCTCGCTGACGGCCAAGTCCACCACCCACCGATGCGTAAGGACACCCTGAACCCGTAGGTACCCTCCGATCCCCCTACCTCGCCGTGGATGAATGCCAGCGACCACCGCAGCCTTCGGGCGCCGGCGAGCTCTGTTCGAGTTTGAACCTGACGGGTGGGACCCCCCGATCAGCCTCTCTTTCTTTTCCTCGAACCGTTTTTCTAAAGGCGCCTTCGGGCAAAGTGTGTTTTCCTTCTGGGCTGGCGTATTTCGTACCGAAGCGTTTTCTGCTTTTTCAAACAAGCCCCTGGATCTTTTCTGTTTCATCACAGATTAGTCCTTGGACTAAAACCCTTATATCTTTTAAACAAAAGATGCTTTTTGATTGATTATTTTTTTGTCAGTCTTATATTTTTGTCTAGTTTTTTATAGTATTTATTTGGAAAAAATTTGGAATAATTTGTATACACGCAACGGTATTCACGTTAGTATACGGTTTCTTTATACCGTAGATACCGGAGGAGGTGACGGAGCCGCGAACTTCGCCGAGCTAGACTCCGACTTCTCCGAACCAGGAAAGCATGTTTGAACCTTTGATATGATGAGTGTTTTGCATGTTTGCTTGAATAGTTTGTGCATGGCATATGGGCATCGGTGAGTGTTACGTTGCATGCAAGGCAACTACCCGTGTGCTTCGAAGTTTGATGTGATCTTTTGAGGGGAGATGACCCGATCATGTGGTGACATGAGAGGTAGTAAGATGGTATTGTTGTAGCATGCCAGTCTTATGTCAACTGTTAAACTCCGACGTTAACGTGGACCGAGCCACGTTACCGTTCGTTCCCTTTTTGTGCTGCCACATGTTTTCTGCAAAGAATACGGCTTAGTAAGTTGCAAACCTCTTTCCTTGTACACAGCAAACAGAGGGGCCAGGATGAGGGTTCCATGGCCCTGGATTAAAGCGAGTCATCCCGTCAGGGGGCATGGGTGTTTCCGGTTGGGACCGAGAGGGGGGCACCCCTTAGAGCGCGCGATACAAATTTGATCCCATGCTACGCGAGGTTGTAGCCTCCCCGTCTCAAGGTTTTTCTTGAACGTTGCCTAGGGTGATTCCTGGCAACGGAATGTGAAATAGGTGTGTACTGGTTAGATGTGTTTCTCCTAAAATACCGTAAACGGAACTAGTCCTTTGTGGCTACCGAAATCCGTTGGCTGTGGTTAAAAGTACAAACTCTGCAGAGTCAAAACCTTCCGAGAAATTGTGTCCATGGTCAAGGACCTTGGCCAACATATCCATATCCATATCCACATCAGTCCCAAGACACTCTCAGTGGAAATCCCCGGTGAACAAGCTTGAGTGGTAACCCAGATTGAATGTTGTTCCTGTGATGGACTAACCACTTTATTATTTCTTACCTGAGTATTTCCATGAGATGATTTAAATTCATGAGCTACTGGAATATCGAGTTATGAAATATAAGCCCTTTATGTGATGTCGCTCAGACATCCGACTGTGGCACTCTTGTTATTTACTTTTGATATAAGCCCTTTATGTGATGTCGCTCAGACGTCCGACCGTGGCACTCGCGTTATTTACTTTTGATATAAGCCCTTTATGTGATGTCGCTCAGACGCCCGACTGTGGCACTCTCGTTATTTACTTTTGATATAAGCCCTTTATATGATGTCGCTCACACGTCCGACTGTGGCACGCTCTGTCGTTTATATTCCAATATAAGCCCTTTATGTGGTGTCGCCCTGACGCCCGACTGCGGCATTATTAATTTGTTTGTACCCTTTCGAGGCGTCATTTCAGACACTCGATTGGCCTTTAGTATTTTATTGGGATTTCGGGAGGACTACCGCCCGACTTCCTTTTTATTTCTCATGCAGTGCAAATTTTATTATTTGAGTGCGCATTACTAATCTGCTCGTATGCATCATGTTTGCATTTGTTATATCTTATGTCCAAACTGTCTTGCGAGTACTTTCATAGTACTCACCTGGCTTGTTGATTTGGCCAGATGTTGACGAAGGCGATCTCTTGGAGGATGAGTTCGATAGCGAGTCCGACGCCTAGAGGAGTCCCAGTCAGTCCCGTGCGATCCTGGAATTGGTCACTTGTATTATATACGCTTCCGCTACCCACAATAAAAGTCCTCGAGCCTCACTCCGACGCTCGATGAGCTGTAAGATTTACGAGTCCTGTCACCCACTTCACCGTGACATATCCACCACCACTTTTATTACGAGTCAGTAGTTATGCCACCATACCCCTTGTGTCATATCCACCTTTATGTTTAATATCGGCGTGCTTGTTATAAATTGTTGAGCAGCCTCCGCTCAACCTTGTTTTATATTTAGTACTCCTGGATATTTCTGTAATCAAGAATTTGTCTACCAGTAAGAAGGATTCTTCTCTACTGGTCCGTTAAAGGGATCGGTTTCTCAATAAATGTTTTATTGGAAAACCGGTCGTGACAAACATGGTATTAGAGCCAGGCTGACTGTAGGAAGCCACTAGGTGCGATCGCTAATCGGTTATTAGCATTTTTAGTGTTTTTTCAGCATTTTGCAAATGTAGCTATTTTCTGTTGGTCATCATAAATTTATGATTTGATTATTCGGAATTTTTGCCTACTTTTGTAGATGGCTGGCAACGACTGCGAGTCACGGGTGTTCGCCAATGTGCCTGAGGGGTTTGTCAAGCTTCTCGTCTCCATCACCAAGCTCACGATCAGGCCATCGACTCGTCCAGAGTTCACACTTTACCAGCACAAGCTCAGCGACGACGTGTCTATGCACCAGGCCGTGGTGCAATTCAAGGGAGGACGTTCTGCGTCTCGCCACTTTCGTTTTGTGGGAAGGGCCATGCCTACGGAGAGGCATGCCATGCAGATGGCCGCCCGTGAGGCGATAGCTCGTCTTCGGGATGTTCTTCCTACGACGAAGACTCGTCGCTACCGCTACCTCCCATGCCATGTGCCATATACTTGTCACTATGCATTCGCTTGCCATAGGGGAGAGAGAGATGAGGCTATCGAGATGCTTGTTGAGTATCTCAAAGCTCTTGAGGCAGCTTTTGACAACCTCGTGGACGACCTTGTGGCTGCCGGTATGGACTCGGTTCAGGGCTGTTCCGCCAACAGGAGGGAGCTTCTCCACATGGCACCGCCACTGACTTTCGTCTCGTCCTCAGCATCCTATGCACCTGCCATTTTAGCCACCGCTCGCCGTCTGCCTACCACTGAGGAGTTTGACCAAGTCATTGCTCCTACTCCAAGTAGAGCTGCACCACCGGCCGCACCCGCACCAGCTCCTCAACGTAGTACTTCGCGCCTGGAGCCTATTAATGAGGAGGAGGTTGAGTCTCCTGCACCACTGGGTCTTACCCTCGGCAGGCCGAGGGAAGTTTTCACCGTCTCCGACTGAGTGCGCCTAGCAGCCGTGCGATGTGCCAGGATGTATGATATGTTTATATGTACATAGGTTTGGTGAGAAGTAGTTTGTGTGCGCATCATGTAGGAACTCGGAGTAGTGCACTAGCCTAAATAACATGTCAGGAATGTGTACGCACATCCTGAGTGATGTATTGTATAATTACGACTCGCGTGTAAGATATGTACTGAACAGTCCTTCTCCATGCGCAATCAAGTATTTTTCTTGAAAAATCTTGGGGTCTTTTAAATTTTTGCCTTTGCAAAATTATTCCTTGTGCCACACAGTTCTTCTCATGAGTTTTCCAACAAAAATACCCCAGAGTGGAAAATGCCTCGTCCCTGGACTCGTTCCATGCCAAATCCACCGGAAGAAGTTTATGGAACCCAGACAAGCAACAACTTCACACAGGGGCAGTCTAGTCAGCAGGGAAGTGAAGCAGCATTTTCTCAAGTATGCCGCATTTTCGAGCAAAGCCAGCAGCAGCATCAAGAAATGATGAATCAGGTTATCAATATGGGAAACCACCGTGAACCATACCAACCGCATTCCAAGTTGTCTGAACTACAAAAGACACGTCCTCCAACGTTCGCTCACACTGATAGGCCGCTTGAGGCCGATGATTGGCTTCGTGACATCGAAAGGAAATTAATTATTGCACAATGCTCAGACCGTGAGAAGGTGCTTTATGCACCTCACTACCTCACTGGAGCAGCTGTAGCATGGTGGGAAAATTTTCTACACATGCACCCCAATGAACATAACATCACCTGGGAAGAGTTTAAGGAAGGTTTTCGTGGGGCGCACATTCCCAGGAGCATTATAAAGATCAAGAAAAGGGAGTTTGATGACCTCAAGCAGAGAGGCATGACAGTGACTGAGTACAATAGTCAGTTTACTCAATTGTCTCGTTATGCCTACGATGAGCATATGACTGAGAATAAAAGGATGGAAAGATTTTTGGACGGTCTGGCGCCAGCACTTAAATGCCAACTGGTCGTACACACCTTTCCAGATTTCAAAACACTGGTTGACAAGGCTATTACATTGGATAATGAGCGCCGCAGCCTGGAGGATATTTGCAAGCGCAAAAGGGACAAGACGACTCATGCTCGCAACAACCGGAGCAAGACTGATTTTCAGAGAAATGGAGCAAGCAGATCCACGACCAGCGTCCCAATCCCAATCAAACACTTTCATGCAAGGGACAAGGGCTTTACGTATCGCCCAGGTGTTACTTGCTATGCTTGCGGAGAGGAAGGACACTATGCCAAACAGTGCCCAAAGCCAAGGAACTCGGCCCCCAAGCCGAACAATGGTGGAAATAATCCAGCCCCCAGGCGTAACAACTTCAACCCCAACAACAATCACAAGAAGGGTCACTTGAACCATGTGACCAAGGAGGAAGCACAGAATGCCCCAGATATCGTGCTCTGTACGTTCCGTGTCAACACAATACCTGCCACGGTTTTGTTTGATTCTGGAGCTTCTCACTCGTTCATTTCAAAGAGTTTTGGTTTGCAACATGGTTTTCCGATACTTCTTTTGGATAAGTCTATGGTCATCAAGTCCCCTGGGAATAAGCAGATCACTCAGAGTTACTGCCAAGGTGTGATTATTGAGTTTGAAAGACTAAAGTTTCAGGCGAATCTCATCGTGTTAGAAAATACAGGACTGGATGTTATCCTAGGAATGGACTGGTTAACCACCAACAAGGGATTTATCGACTGCTTCAATCGGACTATAATCCTCACTCACCATCCCGGCAAGACAATAAAAGTTGCAGCTCAAGAAAGACCAAAGTCACGGCAACCAAAGTTGAACAAGGTGGACATTTCAGAATTAAGAAAAGTTCCAGTGGTGTGTGAGTTTCCTGACGTATTTCCCGAAGAACTACCAGGCATGCCACCAGACCGGGAAATAGAGTTCAACATTGAACTAGCACGTGGCACCACCCCCATTTACAAGAAACCTTATAGAATGGCACCCTTCGAGTTGGTAGAACTAAAGAAGCAAATAAAAGAATTACTGGACAAAGGATTTATACGAGCCAGCTCCTCACCTTGGGGTTCACCAGTATTATTTGCAAAGAAAAAGGATGGGACACTGAGATTGTGTATAGACTATCGAGCACTCAACATGGTCACCATCAAAAACAAATATCCGATGCCATGGATAAATGATTTATTTGACCAGCTCGCACAAGCCAAGGTGTTCTCGAAAATTGATTTGAGATCGGGGTATCATCAACTAAAGGTACGGACGGAAGATATCCCTGAAACGGCATTTACCTCCAGATATGGATTGTATGAATTTACAGTAATGCCGTTTGGACTGACAAACGCCCCCGCATATTTTGTCCACCTCATGAACAAAGTGTTTATGAAATTTATGGACAAATTTGTTGTGGTGTTCATCGATGATATTCTGCTATACTCAAAGACACCAGAAGAACATGCTGAACATCTCAGAATTGTACTGGGAGAATTAAGGAAACATCAACTGTACGCCAAATTCAGCAAATGTGAATTTTGGTTAAGACAGGTTGGTTTTCTAGGCCATGTATTAACCCAAGAAAGCGTTGCCGTAGACCCAGAAAAAGTCAAAGCCGTACTTGGCTGGAAACCACCAGCCAACGTAATAGATGTACGAAGTTTCCTAGGAATGGCTGGATATTACCGAAGGTTTATTGAAGGATTCTCCACCGTGGCAAAACCAATGACACGGTTACTCAAGAAAGATAAGAAATTTGTATGGATTGAAGCGTGCGAGAAAAGCTTCCAAGAACTCAAAAGGAAATTAACAACAGCACCGGTTTTGGTTGTGCCAGACATACACAAAAGTTTTGAAGTGTATTGTGACGCATCCCGGAAGGGCCTCGGATGCGTATTGATGCAGGACGGCAAAGCTGTCGCATATGCTTCCAGGCAACTACGGAAGCATGAAGAAAATTATCCTACTCATGACTTGGAGCTAGCAGCAGTCATCCATGCACTCAAAGAGTGGAGGCACTTTTTGCTGGGAAATCATTGTGAAATATATACGGATCATAAAAGCCTTAAATATATTTTCACACAACCAGAACTCAACTTACGACAATGACGCTGGTTGGAATTAGTCAAGGACTATGATGTCGGCATTCACTACCATCCAGGGAAAGCAAATGTAGTGGCAGACGCTCTTAGTCGGAACCCCAGCTCGGGCAACGACAGTCTACAGAACTTGAGGCCTGAAATTCAGCAGGAGTTCGCCAAACTCAACATGGTGATAGTCGCTGAGGGCGACGTATCAAATCTGGAGATATAGCCCACCCTAATGGAACAGATTAAGAAGGCTCAGCATTGACATCCCAGCATCGAAGGTATAAAGAGAAAAGTGAGCCTTGGCAAGGCTTCAGAGTTCGTCGTAGACAACGAGGGAGTATTATGGTACGAGGACAGACTTTGCATACCAAACATTGAGGACCTCAAACAGCAAATCCTAACCGAAGGCCACACCGCCCCATATTCAATCCACCCTGGAGGAACCAAAATGTATAAGGACATTCAGGAAAGATTTTGGTGGCACGGTATGAAAAGGGATATAGCCACATTCATTGCTTGTTGTGATTCATGTCAGCGCATTAAAGCCGAGCACCAAAAACCAGCAGGGCTGCTACAGCCAAACATGATACCTGAGTGGAAATGGGACGAAATTGGAATGGATTTTATCGTCGGACTACCTCGATCACAACATGGAAATGATGCCATATGGGTCATCACAGATAGGCTAACCAAGGTAGCACATTTCATTCCCGTGAAGACGACCTACTCCACTCAGAAGCTGGCTAAGCTTTATCTCTCCCGTATAGTTTGTCTGCATGGAGTCCCAGAGACCATAATATCTGACCGGGGCACTCAATTCGTCTCTAGATTTTGGGATCATTTACAACAAGCTCTGGGGACGCAACTAGCATTCAGTACAGCGTACCACCCCCAGACTGCTGGACAAACTGAACGTGTGAACCAAATCCTAGAAGACATGCTAAGAGCCTGTGTTCTCACCTATGGAACCAGTTGGGAGGAAAGCTTGCCATATGCCGAGTTCGCATACAACAACAGTTACCAAACCAGCCTACAAATGGCACCTTTTGAAGCATTGTACGGACGGAGATGTCGTACCCCATTAAACTGGTCAGAAACAGGTGACAGTCGTATCTTCGGCCCAGGCATGCTCAAGGAATCCGAGGAGAAAGTTAAACAAATCAGGGACCGACTTAAGACATCTCAAAGCCAACAATAGAGCTATTACGATCGAAAACATCGTAAGGTCAGCTTTGAACCCAGTGAATATGTATACCTACGAGTGTCTCCTATGAGGGGCCTGCAACGGTTCAAAATGAAAGGAAAGCTAGCCCCAAGATTTGTTGGACCCTTCTGTGTAGTTGCACGAAGAGGCACAGTAGCCTACCAGCTAGACCTACCCAAAGAGCTGTCAGACGTCCACGACGTGTTCCACGTTTCACAGTTGAGGAGATGTGTAAGCAACCCGGAAAAGCATGTATCTCATGAGAGCATTGACATGCAACCAGACCTCACCTACAGAGAGCGGCCAATAAAAATATTGGAATAGTCTGAAAGGAGGACCCGTCAGAAAACAATTAAATTTTTCAAGGTTCAGTGGAGCAATCACACCGAGGATGAAGCAACATGGGAAAGAGAGGATTTTCTTCAGGCAGAGTCCCCACATCTATTTGAGGATCAGCTGAAATCTCAGGGACGAGATTTTTCCTAAGGGGGTAGGTGTTGTGACACCCAAAAAAATTTTATTTGGTTTGAAGGAGGTTATTTAAAGTTTTTTTTAAAGACTCTCCTTCTCAAAAAAATTCTTTTTATGACAAGTATTTTGTTTGGGTTCATCCAAGACTTGATCTTTGGTCTTGGAGGTTTTTTATCTTGTGTTGACTCAACACAAATGTTTTTCATTGGGAAAGTTTTTGAAAATCATTTCTTTTATAAATAGCCCTATGGCTTATGGGGTGATCCTTTCCCTCTCAAATTTTATCTCTTGCCATAACCTAAGTTGAAAACCCCTCCCAAAAGCCATCTTCCCACTTTGTGTCAAGTCAAACTTCCAATCCAGCAAGTTTAACTTCCCCATGATTTTATCTCCATTTATTTTTAATCAAAAATCTTTTTTTTGTCTTCCATTTTGGCCCTTGGAGATTTACAAAGGAACCACTGGTTTTCCTTTGAGTTTTGCCTCCAAACAAGTTTCCCTGGCTAGTCCTTAGGACCCTCAACCAAGATCCAGGAAGAACCACTGGTCCCCAGTTCAAAATTTTCAAAACGTGCTTGCTGCAAGTTTGGGCCATATTTGCAAAATTTGGTGAAATTCATTTGTTTTCTCCTCCTAAAAATCGGAGAAAATTCAGTCAGCCTCTAGATGCATCAAGAGGTCACCTCACCAAGTCCCAGCTCCAGAAAGATTTTCCTCGTGCCCAAATCATATCGTCGAACACCTGGCATGCACTGTTACTGCCAAAGTTCAGAGTTCAGAAAACAGTTTCAGTACCCGATGTCGTTTTCTTCAGAGACTCTCGTCGATCTCGCCAGTAGCTGCAGTGGCGCCTTGCTCCCTGTTCCTCCATCTTATCCACCCTGCAGAACGGTCTCCTGGACGCTTGCGGGCGTCGGCGGCGAGCTGGCCGAGGTACATCGCCCCGTGCGCGGCGGCAGCAGCGCCCGCTGCGGCTGCCACAGAGGCGCAGCGAGGGACGGCGCCGTCCAGCACCACCCAAGCTACCAGAGGCCACCGCGTGGCCGTCCCCTCCTTTGTGCACGCTGCAGTGCCGTCGTCGTGAACTGGGAGGCACGGAGCGCGCTCCCTGCCGCCGTCGTGCCCGTACGGCCGTTCCATCGAGGGCCGGAGTATTACCCAAGTCCGACCGAGGTTTCAACCAAGAAACGGCGCCAGTGGACCACCACGATGATGCCAAACCGCCTAAACCTACTGCCCGACCTCTGCCTCGCCGTAATTGCTCGCCGGCGTTATCCCGTTCACAGCCACCTCCTTGGATCGACTATAAAAGGAGGTCCCGAGCTCGAACTCGACCATGCACCATCCCTCCACCCCACAAGAACCACGCCAAGCCACTGGGAAGGCCTCGAGGAGGTCTTCTTCCCCAACTCCGGCCGCCTCGACCCGCTTCGGGATCTGGCAAGATTCGCTCCAGTGCGTGCACCCCCGCCTCTCAAGACATGCCAGTAGCCTCCTAGTGCATCCACCTCTCTAACCCGCGCCCTAATTTGAAGTTTGCAGCTCCCACTGGAGAGTTTCATCCTCGCCCGAACCGCCGTCCGCCGGAGATAAGGCCGCCGTCGACGTGGTGCTCGCCGACGGCCAAGTCCACCACCTACCGACGCAGAAGGACACCCTAAACCCGTAGGTACCCTCCGATCCCCCTACCTCGCCGTGGATCAACGCCGGCGACCACCGCAGCCTTCGGGCGCCGGCGAGCTCTGTTCGAGTTTGAACCTGACGGGTGGGACCCCCCGTCATCCTCTCTTTCTTTTCCTCGAACCGTTTTTCTAAAGGCGCCTTCGGGCAAAGTGTGTTTTCCTTCTGGGCTGGCGTATTTTGTACCGAAGCATTTTCTGCTTTTTCAAACAAGCCCCTGGATCTTTTCTGTTTCATCATAGATTAGTCCTTGGACTAAAACCCTTATATCTTTTAAACAAAAGATGCTTTTTGATTGATTATTTTTTTGTCAGTCTTATATTTTTGTCTAGTTTTTTATAGAATTTATTTGGAAAAAATTTGGAATAACTTTTATACACGCAATGGTATTCACGTTAGTATACGGTTTCTTTATACCGTAGATACCGGAGGAGGTGACGGAGCCGCGAACTTCGCCGAGCTAGACTCCGACTTCTCCGAACCAGGCAAGCATGTTTGAACCTTTGATATGGTGAGTGTTTTGCATGTTTGCTTGAATAGTTTGTGCATGGCATATGGGCATCGGTGAGTGTTACGTTGCATGCAAGGCAACTACCCGTGTGCTTCGAAGTTTGATGTGATCTTTTGATGGGAGATGACCCGATCATGTGGTGACATGAGAGGTAGTAAGATGGTATTGTTGTAGCATGCCAGTCTTATGTCAACCGTTAAACTCCGACGTTAACGTGGACCGAGCCACGTTATCGTTCGTTCCCTTTTTGTGCTGCCACATGTTTTCTGCAAAGAATACGGCTTAGTTAGTTGCAAACCTCTTTCCTTGTAGACACCAAACAGAGGGGCCGGGATGAGGGTTTCATGGCCCTGTATTAAAGCCAGTCATCCCGTCAGGGGGCATGGGTGTTTCCGGTTGGGACCGAGAGGGGGGCACCCCTTAGAGCGCGCGATACAAATTTGATCCCATGCTACGCGAGGTTGTAGCCTCCCCGTCTCAAGGTTTTTCTTGAACGTTGCCTAGGGTGATTCCTGGCAACGGAATGTGGAATGGGTGTGTACTGGTTAGATGTGTTTCTCCTAAAATACCGTAAACGAAACTAGTCCTTTGTGGCTACCGAAATCCGTTGGCTGTGGTTAAAAGTACAAACTCTGCAGAGTCAAAACCTTCCGAGAAATTGTGTCCATGGTCAAGGACCTTGGCCAACATATCCATATCCATATCCACATCAGTTCCTGTGACACTCTCAGTGGAAATTCCCGGTGAACAAGCTTGAGTGGTAACCCAGATTGAATGTTGTTCCTGTGATGGACTAACCACTTTATTATTTCGTACCTGAGTATTTCCTTGAGATGATTTAAATTCATGAGCTACTGGAATATCGAGTTATGAAATATAAGCCCTTTATGTGATGTCTCTCAGACGTCCGACAGTGGCACTCTTGTTATTTACTTTTGATATAAGCCCTTTATGTGATGTCGCTCAGACGTCCGACTGTGGCACTCTCGTTATTTACTTTTGATATAAGCCATTTATGTGATGTCGCTCAGATGTCCGACTGTGGCACTCTCGTTATTTACTTTTGATATAAGCCCTTTATATGATGTCGCTCAGACGTCCGACTGTGGCACACACTGTCGTTTATATTCCAATATAAGCCCTTTATGTGGTGTCGCCCTGACGCCCGACTGGGGCATTATTAATTTGTTTGTACCCTTTCGAGGCATCATTTCAGACACTCGATTGGCCTTTAGTATTTTATTGGGATTTCGCGAGGACTACCGCCCGACTTCCTTTTTATTTCTCATGCAGTGCAAATTTTATTATCTGAGTGCGCATTACTAATCTGCTCGTATGCATCATGTTTGCATTTGTTATATCTTATGTCCAAACTGTCTTGCGAGTACTTTCATAGTACTCACCTGGCTTGTTGATTTGGCCAGATGTTGACGAAGGCGATCTCATGGAGGATGAGTTCGATAGTGAGTCCGACGCCTAGAGGAGTCCCAGTCAGGCCCGTGCGATCCTGGAATTGGTCACTTGTATTATATATGCTTCCGCTACCCACAATAAAAGTCCTCAAGCCTCACTCCGACGCTCGATGAGCTGTAAGATTTAGGAGTCCTGTCACCCACTTCACTGTGACATATCCACCACCACTTTTATTACGAGTCAGTAGTTATGCCACCATACCCCTTGTGTCATATCCACCTTTATGTTTAATATCGGCGCGCTTGTAATAAATTGTTGAGCAGCCTCCGCTCAACCTTGTTTTATATTTAGTACTCCTGGATATTTCTGTAATCAAGAATTTGTCTACCAGTAAGAAGGATTCTTCTCTACTGGTCCGTTAAAGGGATCGATTTCTCAATAAATGTTTTATTGGAAAACCGGTCGTGACAAGTGCTTTTGGTGTGACTTGATTTAGTTAGCTATCATCATCCGTTCTCCTAAATTGGAAGTATTTGGTGCACAATAGACTTACTTTGCTATCTTGATGATGTTCTCCTGAAAGGAACACGGCCAGGATTGTGTCTTCTCATTATATTTAAACCATGATATTTTTACTAATTGATTGGTTATATTACTCTAGATTGTGCGATTATATGTATCACACAATTTCCTTGATGGTTCATTACATATTTGCTTACATTATTTCTTACCAAGACACACTTTCCTGTTCTATGCATACTTCTTAGTTTAATATTTGGGCCAAAAATCACATCAAGTAAAAAAAAATATTCACCTATTCTTGTGTTTTTTCCCTGTTTTCATTTGCCAGCTCAAGGAACTACACTTAATAGTCTCCATGTCCCTTAGTACAATAAGCATTTCTTCCAAGAAACTTTAGTGCCCCTTTTTAGGTCATGTCCAAACAGAACTTACTTTGGCCAATCAGTTCTGCATTTTTTTGAATTGCACCCATTACTAGGTTGAATTCCAAGTCACTTACCTAGTTTATGTTGTTGCAATGTTAGAATTTATTTTTGTCTACATGAGTTTTCATGTGTTATGTGATGGTTAAAATACACTTTTGGGTGGATGTGCTTCATCGTTTCTAAGCAGATTATTCTTATGTTATGCACCTATTATTTCTTCCCTTTTTGGTGAACTACTGTATTTGTTGGGATTCAGTTTTCCTACTATAACCATGTAAATAAAATAGGAAACTTTATGATTGGAGCTCATATATTATATTCTCAAGACACTAAAGAATTTGGAACCGACTTTTCTTGCTAGTGGTTATCAAGACTCCAAAGTATTGCCTGTTTGCCCACTATTGTCTAACTTTGTTGTTTCTGAGCACACTTTGTAGAATAAGATGCAAGCTAGAAGGCCCAATAATTTCAAGAGTGTTTTGATTATAATGAATGTCGTAAAATGTTTGTGAGCTGTTTTGATGCAATGCACACTTTCTTGTTTTATATGTTGATGTAACCATGACTAATTTTTAATGGAATATAGGCATCACGTCCATGACAAGTAGACCAACTCTTGCCTACATCTACTACTATTACTCCACACATCCACAGCTATCCACCATGCATCTAGTGTATTAAGTTAACAAGAATGGAGTAAAGCCTTAAGCAAGATGACATGATGTAGAGGGATAGATCCAAGCAATATGGTATAAACCCCATCTTTTTATCCTTAATGGCAACAATACAAATACGTGCCTCGCTACCCCTACCGTCACTGGGTGAGGACACCGCAAGATCGAACACATCATAAAGCACCTCTCCCATTACAAGATAAATCAATCTAGTTGGCCAAACCAAATCAATAGATCGGAGAGAAATACAAAGCTATCTTAATCATGCATAAAAGAGTTCAGAGAAGACTCAAATAATATTCATAGATAATCTGACCATAAATCCACAATTCATCCGATCTCAACAAACGCAACGCAAAAGAAGATTACATCGAATAGATCTCCAAGAACATCAAGGAGAACATTGTGTTGAAGATCAAAGAGAGAGAAGAAGCCAACTAGCTACTAGCTATAGACCCGTAGGTGTAAGTGCATCTAGTGCCACCCCTAGTTGGTTTTGGAGTATTGACGACAAACATGGTTGAGGGACTAATGTGTTTGTGAGAATTGCAGGATAACACAGGTAGTAGTCCCTCATTGATTCGGTTTACCTACCAGTGATGACCCCTAAAATGCATGAAGACATTGAAGACAATGGTGGACCGTGAAGACATTCATGTTGAAGATAATGACCTGTGAAGACATTCACTTGAAGACTATGGAGTGCGAAGACATAGTTTTTGTTGGGGAACGTAGCAGAAATTCAAAATTTTCCTACGTGTCACCAAGATCAATCTAGGAGATGCTAGCAATGAGAGGGGAGGAGTGCATCTACATACCCTTGTAGATCGCGAGCGGAAGCGTTCAAGAGAACGGGGTTGATGGAGTCGTACTCGTCGTGATCCAAATCACCGATGATCCTAGCGCCGAATGGACGTCACCTCCGCGTTCAACACACGTACGGAGCGGGGACGTCTCCTCCTTCTTGATCCAGCAAGGGGGGAGGAGAAGTTGATGGAGATCCAGCAGCACCACGGCGTGGTGGTGGAAGTAGCGGGATCCCGGCAGGGCTTCGCCAAGCGCAAGCGGGGAGGAAGAGGTGTCACGGGAGGGAGGGAGGCGCCAGGGCTTGGGGTGCTGCTCCCATGCGCCTCCCCATTATATATAGGGGTGGAGGGGGCTGGTTTCTTGCCCTCCAAGTCCATTGGGGCGTTGGCAAAGGTGGGGGAAAGAAATCCCATCATTTCCCTTCCCCACCGATTGTTATCCCCCTTTTTAAGGGATCTTGATCTTATCCCTTCGGGATATGATCTTATTCCTTCTAAGGTGGGATCTTGGTGCGCCTTGACCAGGGGTGTGGGGCCTTGCCCCCACTACCCACGTTCATGTGGGTCCCTCCATGCAGGTGGGCCCCACTTCGGAACCTTCTAGAACCTTCCCGGTACAATACCGAAAAATCCCGAACATTTTCCGGTGGCCAAAATAGGACTTCCCATCTATAATCTTTACCTCCGGACCATTCCGGAACTCCTCGTGACGTCCGGGATCTCATCTGGGACTCTAAACAACTTTCGGATTTCCGCATACTAATATCTCTACAACCCTAACGTCACCGAACCTTAAGTGTGTAGACCCTACGGGTTCGGGAGACATGCAGACATGACCGAGACGACTCTCCGGTCAATAACCAACAGCGGGATCTGGATACCCATGTTGGCTCCCACATGTTCCACGATGATCTCATCAGATGAACCACGATGTCGAGGATTCAATCAATCCTATATACAATTCCCTTTGTCAATCGGTACGTTACTTGCCCGAGATTCGATCGTCGGTATCCCAATACCTTGTTCAATCTCGTTACCGGCAAGTCACTTTACTCGTACCGTAACGCATGATCCCGTGGCTAACTCCTTAGTCACATTGAGCTCATTATGATGATGCATTACCGAGTGGGCCCAGAGATACCTCTCCGTCATACGGAGTGACAAATCCCAGTCTCGATTCGTGCCAACCCAACAGACACTTTCGGAGATACCTGTAGTGCACCTTTATAGCCACCCAGTTACGTTGTGACGTTTGGTACACCCAAAGCATTCCTACGGTATCCGGGAGTTGCACAATCTCATGGTCTAAGGAAATGATACTTGACATTAGAAAAGCTCTAGCAAACGAACTACATGATCTTGTGCTATGCTTAGGATTGGGTCTTGTCCATCACATCATTCTCCTAATGATGTGATCCCGTTATCAATGACATCCAAGGTCCATGGTCAGGAAACCATAACCATCCATTGATCAAGGAGCTAGTCAACTAGAGGCTTAGTAGGGACATGTTGTGGTCTATGTATTCACACATGTATTACGGTTTGCAGTTAATACAATTATAGCATGAACAACAGACAATTATCATGAACAAGGAAATACAATAATAACCATTTTATTATTGCCTCTAGGGCATATTTCCAATAGTTTCTTTCGTAGTTCCTTTTCTTCTTTCTTGAGTCAGAGGAACCACCGTACTGTTAAGTGGGGTCCAAGTGAACAAAGTCAGATGAGTGAAGTGATGCTCAACCTAAATCCTATGTCTTCGAGCAAAGACAATGAGAGCAAATCTTAACCGGAGTTGGATGAGTCAGCTTTGCTTGTAGCCCAAGCGAAGCTGCCGTGTATGTTTGAAATCCGACCGTTGGACACGTGTCGATTCCTTAGTGACCCAGGGTCATTTCAGACATATCATGTCGGGTTGCCTCCAGGCTCTAAATAGCCCACCCTCTACACCATAATTTGGCGGCTGCTCAGAGTTAGTACACGGCTTTTGTCGTTTGAGCGTGACCTACCTCCGAAGCCTTTGTGAGAGAGATCTTTGCGAGGACAAAGCCCAAAACACCCAGAGCCAAAGAGTGTTAGGCATCACTGAAGTCTTTCTGTCCGCGTGACCTGAAGACTTGTTACACTTGAGGACTGTGAATCCTCCAGCCGGTTAGGTGTCGCTATCTGAGCATCCAAGAGTCATTGTGGATTGCTAGCGAACGAATTATGGGAAGGTTTAGAAGTCTACCTTGAAGACTTACCAGAGTGATTGGGCGAGGACTGGGTATCCTTAGCTCAAGGGGAATAAGGTGAAGACGTGGTCTTCTGAGTTCAATCTCAGCCTCCCTAACCAGACGTACAGTTGTCACAGCAACTGGAACCGGTCTACCAAATCCTTGTCTTCACCAAGCAACTGTTTCTATCCCCTACTTCCTTTACATTTCAGTTTGTCTTCGTGAAGTCATTTCTTGCTTGCCTGATCTGTTTGACTTCACTGTGTGAAGACTATTACCTGTTTGGCTTCATACTGTCTTCCATTTTGATCCATACTACCTAGCTGCTATTAGTCTTCGTACTTTCACTATACTGCTTACTTCACTATGGCTTGTCTAGTGTAGTTCATCTTCCGCTGCATATCATACAGGTTCATTTCAACGGTTTGTCTTCAAATACCTCGTGTTTTGAAGACATTCATAAAAATTGCCTATTCAACCCCCCTCTAGTCGATAACTAGCACTTTCAATTAAAATCAGAGCAAGGTGCTCCCTTGTTCTGTGTGATTTGGTTTAACCACTGGAGTTTTAGCTATGTCGACTGCAGGGATAATCAAGGTCTCCGCTGCGTCCCCAGTCTTCGATGGCACTAATTACCCCTACTCGAAGAATAAGATGTGCATGCATCTTGAAGCCATTGACATTGACCTCTTGTATGTCGTCAAGACAGGCGTTCCCATGGTCGGTGAAGGTGTCACCGCTGTTGATGTCAAGAGGTTCGCGCAACTGGACTCAACTGCCAAGAACATCATCTGTGGTCATCTAACCAAAGGACAGTATGGTAGTGTGAGTGCACTAGAAACTGAAGGATTGATGGCATCTCAACTCAGAGAGACTCAAGGATTGATGTTCTTCGCAACCTCTTCAACCACTTCAAGAGAAACGACAATGAAAATGTCCAGCTCACGTTCGATCACCTCACTGATATTACAAATGAGCTTCACGCTCTTGGCGCCATTGAGATCACCAAGCATGTAATCGTGAAGAAGCTTCTGAGATCACTTGACAGCTCATTCGACACTTTGGCCCTGATGATACAAGAACGTCCTGACTTCAGAGATCTCGATCCACCTGACATACTTGAGAGGCTCAACACACATGAATTCCAGCTATCTGAGAAAAGAGACATCTATGGCCCCAACTATGGCCAAACCCGTGCTTTGAAGGCAAAGGTTGTTTCCTCACCTGAAGAAGAATCAGCCTGCAGTTGTGAGGATCCTGAAGACATTGGCAGCAAACTAGCAATGCTTGTGAAGAAGTTCCAAAAGTTCTCCAAGAAGAATCGCTTCGGAAAGTCTTCAAGATCCAGCTCAAGAAATGATGAGGCTTCCTCTCGTGGCTACAAGAAGAGAACATGCCACAAATGCAAGAAGCCAGACCACTACATCTCTGAGTGCCCTCAATGGGACAAGGAATCGAGGAAGAAGACGTAGAAGAAGAGCAAGGAATATAATTCTGATGACATGAAGAAGAACAAATCCTCAAAGTCGTCTTCAAAGTCTTCATCTCATAAGAAGAGCTCATCTGGCAAGGATTGTGTGTTCGTTGGCAAGGGGGTGGATTCAGAGGAGGAGTCTGCTTCTAAGGAGGCGGAGGTAGAGTCTGAGGAGGAGTCTGATTCAGCCGTGGCAAGCCTGGCTCTAGCTTCGGCATCGTCGCCAAGTCCATCTTCAACACTGAAGACAATGGTCACGTCGCCGAATGATGTCTACTACACAATCTTCTTCTTGTAGACGTTGTTGGGCCTCCAAGTGCAGAGGTTTGTAGGCAGTAGCAAATTTCCCTCAAGTGGATGACCTAAGGTTTATCAATCCGTGGGACGCGTAGGATGAAGATGGTCTCTCTCAAATAACCCTGCAACCAAATAGCAAAGAGTCTCTTGTGTCCCCAACACACCCAATACAATGGTAAATTGTATAGGTGCACTAGTTCGGTGAAGAGATGGTGATACAAGTACAATGTGGATGATATATATAGGTTTTTGTAATCTGAAAATATAGAAACAACAAGGTAACTAATGATAAAAGTGAGCACAAATGGTATTGCAATGCTTCGAAACAAGGCCTAGGGTTCATACTTTCACTAGTGCAAGCTCTCTCAACAAGGATAACATAATTAGATCATATAACTATCCCTCAGCATGCAACAAAGAGTCAGTCCAAAGTCATAATAGCGGAGAACAAACGAAGAGATTATTGTAGGGTACGAAACCACCTCAAAGTTATTCTTTCTGATCAATCCATTGGGCTATTCCTATAAGTGTCACAAACAGCCCTAGAGTTCGTAGTAAAATAACACCTTAAGACACTAATCAACCAAAACCCTAATGTCACCTAGATACTCCAATGTCACCTCAAGTATCCGCGGGTATGATTATATGATATGCATCACACAATCTCAGATACATCTATTCAACCAACACAAAGAACTTCAAAGAGTGCCCCAAAGTTTCTTCCGGAGAGTCAAAACGAAAATGTGTGCCAACCCTATGCATAGATTCCCAAGGTCACGGAACCTGCAAGTTGATCAGCAAAACATACATCAAGTGAATCAATAGAATACCCCATTGTCACCACGGGTATCCCACGCAAGACATACATCAAGTGTTCTCAAATACTTAAAGACTGAATCCGATAAGATAACTTCAAAGGGAAAACTTAATCCATTACAAGAAAGTAGAGGGGGAGAAACATCATAATATCCAACTATAGTAGCAAAGCTTGCGGTACATCAAGATCGTGCCAAATCAAGAACACGAGAGAGAGAGAGATCAAACACATAGCTACTGGTACATACCCTCAGCCCCGAAACTACTGCCTCCTCGTCATGGAGAGCGCCGGGATGATGAAGATGGCCACCGGTGATGCTTCCCCCCTCCGGCAGGGTGCCGGAACAGGGCCCCGATTAGTTTTTGGTGGCTACAGAGGCTTGCGGCGGCGGAACTCCCGATCTAGGTTTCTTTTCGGGGGTTTCTGTATTTATAGGAATTTTTGGCGTCTGTCTCACGTCAGGGGGGTCTCCAAGTCATCCACGAGGCAGGGGCGCGCCCAGGGGGTAGGGCGCGCCCTCCACCCTGGTGGATGGCTCAGGACTCTTCTGGCCCAACTCTTTTCCTTCGGGGGCTTCTTTTGGTCCATAAAAAATCCACAAAAATTGGCAGGTCAATTGGACTCCGTTTGGTATTCCTTTTTTGTAAAACTCAAAAACAAGGAAAAAACAGAAACTGGCACTGGGCTCTAGGTTAATAGGTTAGTCCCAAAAATCATATAAAATAGCATATAAATGCATATAGAACATCCAAGATGGATAATATAATAGCATGGAACAATAAAAAATTATAGATACGTTGGAGACGTATCAAGCATCCCCAAGCTTAATTCCTGCTCGTCCTCGAGTAGGTAAATGATAAAAACAGAATTTTTGATGTGGAATGTTACCTAACATATTTATAAATGTAATCTTCTCTATTGTGGCAAGAATATTCATATCCATAAGATTCATAACAAAAGTTTAATATTGACATAAAAACAATAATACTTCAAGCATACGAACTAAACAATTATGTCTTCTCAAAATAACATGGCCAAAGAAAGCTATCCCTACAAAATCATATTGTCTGGCTATGCTCTATCTTCATCACACAAAATATTTAAATCATGCACAACCCCAGTTTCAGCCAAGCAATTATTTCATACTTTAGTATTCTCAAACTTTTTCAACTTTCACGCAATACATGAGGGTGAGCCATGGACATAGCACTATAGGTGGAATAGAATATGGTGGTTGTGGAGAAGACAAAAAAGGAAGATAGTCTCACATCAACTAGGCGTATCGACGGGCTATGGAGATTCCCATCAATAGATATGAATGTGAGTGAGTAGGGATTGCCATGCAACGGATGGACTAGAGCTATAAGTGTATGAAAGCTGAAAAGGAAAGTAAGTGGGTGCGCATCCAACTTGCTTGCTCACGAAGACCTAGGGCACTTTGAGGAAGCCCATCATTGGACTATACAAGCCAAGTTCTATAATGAAAAATCCGCACTAGTATATGAAAGTGACAAAATAGACTCTCTATCATGAAGATCATGGTGCTACTTTGAAGCACAAGTGTGGAAAAAGGATAGTAGCATTGCCCCTTCTCTCTTTTTCTCTCATTTTTTATTTTTTTATTTGAGCCTTTTCTCTTTTTTCATGGCCTCTTTTTTTCGTTCGGAGTCTCAACCCGACTTGTGGGGGAATCATAGTCTCCATCATCCTTTCCTCACTGGGACAATGCTCTAATAATGATGATCATCACACTTTTATTTACTTATAACTCAAGAATTACAACTCAATACTTAGAACAAAATATGACTCTATATGAATGCCTCCGGTGGTGTACCGGGATGTGCAATGACTCAAGAGTGACATGTATGAAAGAATTATGAAAGGTGGCTTTGCCACAAATACGATGTCAACTACATGATCATGCAAAGCAATATGACAATGATGAAGCGTGTCATAATAAACGGAACGGTGGAAAGTTGCATGGCAATATATCTCGGAATGGCTATGGAAATGCCATAATAGGTAGGTATGGTGGCTGTTTTGAGGAGGGTAAATGGTGGGTGTATGGTACCGGCAAAAGTTGTGCGGCACACGAGAGGCTAGCAATGGTGGAAGGGTGAGAGTGCGTATAATCCATGGACTCAACATTAGTCATAAAGAACTCACATACTTATTGCAAAAATCTATTAGTAATCGAAATAAAGTACTACGCGCATGCTCCTAGGGGAAGGGTTGGTAGGAGTTAACCATCGCACGATCCCGACCTCCACTCATAAGGAAGACAATCAATAAATAAATCATGCTCGAACTTCATCACATAACGGTTCACCATACGTGCATGCTACGGGAATCACAAACTTTAACACAAGTATCTCTCAAATTCACAATTACTCCACTAGCATGACTCTAATATCACCATCTTCATATCTCAAAACAATCATAAAGAATCAAACTTCTCATAGTATTCAATGCACTTTATATGAAAGTTTTTATTATATCCATCTTGGATGCCTATCATATTAGGACTAAATTTATAACCAAAGCAAATTACCATGCTGACTCTCAAAATAATATAAGTGAATCATGAGAGTTCATCTATTTCTTCCAAATAAAACCACCGCCGTGCTCTAAAAGATATAAGTGAAGCACTAGAGCAAACGACAAACTACTCCGAAAGATATAAGTGAAGATCAATGAGTAGTAATTATGTAAGTATGTGAAGACTCTCTAACATTTAAGAATTTCAGATCTTGGTATTTTATTCAAATATAAAGCAAAACAAAAGAAAATAAAATGACGCTCCAAGCAAAACACATATCATGTGGTGAATAAAAATATAGCTCCAAGTAAGCTTACTGATGAACGAAGACGAAAGAGGGGATGCCTTCCGGGGCATCCCCAAGCTTAGGCTCTTGGTTGTCCTTGAATATTACCTTGGGGTGCCTTGGGAATCCCCAAGCTTAGGCTCTTGCCACTCCTTATTCCATAGTCCATCGAATCTTTACCCAAAACTTGAAAACTTCACAACACAAAACTCAACAGAAAACTCGTAAGCTCCATTAGTATAAGGAAATAAAACCACCACTTTTGGTACTGTTGTGAACTCATTATTTATTTATATTGGTGTAATACCTACTGTATTCCAACTTCTCTATGCTTCATACCGTCCGATACTACTCATAGATTTATCAAAATTAGCAAACAACACATAGAAAACAGAATCTGTCAAAAACAGAACAATCTGTAGTAATCTGTAACTCTCGAATACTTCTGTAACTCCAAAAATTCTATAATAAATTTGTGGACGTGAGGAATTTGTCTATTAATCTTCTTCAAAAATAATCAACTTAAAATCACTCTTTTGTAAAAAAATGACAGCTAATCTCGTGGGCGCAAAGTTTCTGTTTTTTACAACAAGATCACATTAACTTTCACCCAAGTCTTCCCAAAGGTTCTACTTGGCACTTTATTGAAACAAAAGCTATAAAACATGATTACTACAGTATCTTAATCATGTGGACACACAAAAACAGTGCGTAAATATTGGGTTGTCTCCCAACAAGTGCTTTTCTTTAATGCCTTTTTAGCTAGGCATGACGATTTCAATGATGCTCACATAAAAGTTAAGAATTGAAACATAAAGAGAGCATCATGAAGAATATGACTAACACATTTAAGCCTAACCCACTTATTATTCATAGGGATTTTGTGAGCAAACAATTTATGGGAAGAAGAATCAACTAGCATAGGAAGACAAAACAAGCATAACTTCAAAACTTTAAAGACATAGAGAGGAAACTTGATATTAATGCATTTCCTACAAGCATATATTCCTCCCTCATAATAATTTTCTGTAGCATCATGAATAAATTCAACAAGATAACCATAACATAAAGCATTCTTTTTATGATCTACAAGCATAGAAAATTTACTACTCTCCACATAAGCAAAAATCTTCTCATTCGGAATAGTGGGAGTATCATAAGAAACTCGAATACTATAAATTGTTTCCACATTAAAAGAGTAATGTTCAGAAAAAGGGTAATAATAATCATGACAAGTTTTGTAAATATAATCATTACTACTTTTTATAACATAAGTATCATCACAATAATCATCATAAGTAGCAACCTTGTTCTCATCATAATCAATTGAAACCTCTTCCAAGATAGTGGAATCATTACTAAATAAAGTCATGACCTCTCCAAATCCACTTTTATAAATATACTCATCATAAATAGGAGGCATGCTATCATCATAATAAATTTGCTCATCCAAACTTGAGAGACTAAAAATATCATCTTCATTAAACATAGCATCCCCAAGCTTGGGCCTTTTCATATCATAAGCATAATCACTCTCATCATTAATAGTATGGATAGCACCAATAGTATAGCAGTTATTATCATCACAATGAGTAATAGGAGCAACATCATTTGGGAGGGATAACTTTTTACCTTTGCTTCTCTCTCTTTTCTTTTTCTTCTTCACATTAAGTATGGGTTTAATCCTCTTTTTGGAGCCCCTTATTAATGCGATTGGTTGAATAGAAGGTTCCTCCTTGTTACGTGATTCATCATAAGAAAGAATAGGAGGATATTGGGAAATCTCTTCCCTTTCATTAGTATTCTCTTCATCTTCTATTTGTTTTCTTGTCTTTATGTAATTGGCAATATAAGGATTTTCAATGCAGTTCACCACACAATACATATAAATTTCCTCTAGATCAAAATCAAGAACTTTATGAAGGAAAAATTCTGGAATATCCTTAGTTATACGTTTCATTTCTTCATAACCCACAAGCAAACTAAGTTCATTATGATGCGCAAGGGAAATCAAGTCATCACAATTTTTGGACACGATACGATCATGAAACAATTTGCATTGGAGATTTAAATGATCACCTTCATTGCAAAGTTCACAAGGATGGCAAAGAAATTTTAAATTTTCAGCACAAGCATCTAGCCTCTCTTGCAACCATTTAGTTTCTAAATACTTATGCCTCTTCCAAAATCTATCTTCCCTATTTCGTGTGTACTTGCAAACTCTATGCACTCCACAAAAATGGACATGCTTATAAGAGACATTTTCATCATGACTAGTGCAATCATTATTAGTACTACGGATATTCAAAGAGTTCATACTAACAACATTGCAATCATGCTCATCATTCAAAGATTGTATGCCAAACATTTTATTGCATTCTTCTTCTAACATTTTGGCACAATTATCGGAATCCTTATTTTTCACGAAAGATATTAAAAAGATGAAGCATATGAGGCACCCTCAATTCCATTTTTTTGTAGTTCTATTTTATAAACTAAACTAGTGATAAACAGAAAAACTAAAAGATTCAATTGCAAGATCTAAAGATATACCTTCAAGCACTAACCTCCCCGGCAACGGCGCCAGAAAAGAGTTTGATGTCTACTACACAACCTTCTTCTTGTAGACGTTGTTGGGCCTCCATGTGCAGAGGTTTGTACGACAGTAGCAAATTTCCTTGAAGTGGATGACCTAAGGTTTATCATTCTGTGGGAGGCGTAGGATGAAGATGGTCTCTCTGAAACAACCTTGCAACCAGATAGCAAATAGTCTCTTGTGTCCCCAACACACCCAATACAATGGTAAATTGTATAGGTGCACTAGTTCGGCGAAGAGATGGTGATACAAGTGCAATATAGATGGTAGATATAGGTTTTTGCAATCTGGAAATATAAAAACATCAAGGTAACTAATGATAAAAGTGAGCACAAACGGTATTGCAATGCTTCGAAACAAGGCCTA
This sequence comes from Aegilops tauschii subsp. strangulata, assembly GCF_002575655.3. Classification (NCBI taxonomy): domain Eukaryota; kingdom Viridiplantae; phylum Streptophyta; class Magnoliopsida; order Poales; family Poaceae; genus Aegilops; species Aegilops tauschii. The sequence goes on from NC_053037.3 coordinate 504,587,201, forward strand.
GGGTTCATACTTTCACTAGTGCAAGTTTTCTCAACAAGGATAACATAATTAGATCATATAACTATCCCTCAACATGCAACAAGGAGTCACTCCAAAGTCACTAATAGCGGAGAACAAATGAAGAAATTATTGTAGGGTACGAAACCACCTCAAAGTTATTCTTTTCGATCAATCCATTGGGCTATTCCTATAAGTGTCACAAATTGCCCTAGAATTCGTAGTAAAATAACACCTTAAGTCACAAATCAACCAAAACCCCAATGTCAGCAAGATACTCCAACGTCACCTCAAGTATCCGCGGGTATGATTATACGATATGCATCACACAATCTCAGATTCATGTATTCAACCAACACAAAGAACTTCAAAGACACTACAAGAAATATGTCAACTTGTGACCCTCACTATTGGTCACTGAAAGGTCATTGATTTTCATTTGCGACCTTTTTTGACCAAAAACAGATGGTCAAAAGCTGGCAGTCGTAAACTGAAATTAACGACCTTCTCTGTGGGAAGGTCGTGGAATTCCACGACAAAAACAAAAGGTCGTTGATTCTATGACCTGGTTTGGTCGCTACCTCTCTACCCAGGCCACGTTGGATCCGACGTGACAATCTGACGTGGCAAAATTGCGACCAATTGAAAAGGTCATTGATAAGATTCAGCCCGGTCCAATTAGGTGTCTATATGGGCCGAGCCCATTAATTCAGCTTATATATGTTTTTTTTCCTGTCAATTTTTGTTAGCTTCATGGACAAGCCCAATATTGCAGCCTTTTTTATTGTTGGGCCGTGGCCTTCTAAAATTGTTTGGGCCATTATATTTTGGAGCTGGTCCCATCAATCAGATAGGTCCCACTTGTCATCATCTCACACATTGGGTCCACTTGACAGAAATTTCAAAACTGCTCAGATTATTTTCATAAGTGGGTCCCACGAGTAAATTTTCCATTCCACACGTTTTCAAATCACATACATAGTCAATATTTCAGACGAAACAGTACAAATGTAGTTCATCAAATAAAACTAAGTCTACTACAATCTGTATATAGTGTATTACAGCCCAAATATGCCTACTATTACAATATTACAATATTTATAGTCTATAAGGCTCTATGCTGAGTAGGGCCACACTCACATGTATTGTTTAGATGGGGCTCAAATTTTGTGGAGAGCAATGATTTGGGAATATAGAAGATGTGGCAAAAATTCATTTCATTAGGATATGCCTAGATAGTACTTCCTTCACAACAGTTCGAGTTGAACAAAAACTTTGGAAATTTGCCGAGGTAGATTTACCAGGCAAATGGAGTTGAATATTGTCATGAGGCAATGATTTGGATAGTAAAGAATGCCCAATTTTTTGGGGAATTTTGGGAATGACAGAAATATAGGTTGCTTCACAACCTAGGGCAAAAATTGACACATGGACATGACACATAGGCAAAACCGACGAGGTGGTGCCTAGTCATAGAAATCCACCACAACTTACAAGGTTATGACCATCTATATTGGGCATGACCAGCTAGAAATAAGGCAGCGGATCAATGCTGTCTACTTTGTGACCATTTCGTGTAAGGAAATTACGACCTTTCTAACCAAAATGGTCGATATAGTTTAGCGTTAGGAGCCCCCCGAACGGCTTTTGACCAATTGGTCGGAAATGGTCATAGATCTATGACCAATTCTTCCAGGGTCACTGCCAGAAGGTCACTAGTTGACATATTTCTTGTAGTGAGAGTGCCCCAAAGCTTCTACCGGAGAGTCAAGACGAAAACGTGTGCCAACCCCTATGCATAGATTCCCAAGGTCACGACACCCCCAAGTTGATCACCAAAACATACATCAAGTAAATCAATAGAATACCCCATTATCACCACGGGTATCCCACGCAAGACATACATCAAGTGTTCCCAAATCCTTAAAGACTCAATCTGATAAGATAACTTCAAAGGGAAAACTCAATCCATTACAAGAAGGTAGAGGGGGAGAAACATCATACAATCCAACTATAGTAGCAAAGCTCGCGGTACATCAAGATCGTGCCAAATCAAGAACACGAGAGAGAGAGAGAGAGAGATCAAACACATAGCTATTGGGACATACCCTCAGCCCCGAGGGTGAACTACTCCCTCCTTATCATGGAGAGTGCCGGGATGATGAAGATGGCCACCGGTGAGGATTCCCCCCTCCGGCAGGATGCCAATACAGGTCCTGATTGGTTTGTGGTGGCTACAGAGGCTTGTGGCGACGGAACTCCCGATCTAGGTTTCTTTTCGGGGGTTTCTGTATTTATAGGAATTTTTGGCATCGGTCTCACGCTAGGGGGGTCTCCGAGTCATCCACAAGGTAGGGGCGCGCCCAGGGGGTAGGGCACGCCCTCCACACTTTTGGATGGCTCAGGACTCTCTTTTACTTCGGGGGCTTCTTTTTGTCCATAAAAAATCCACAAAATTTGGCAGGTCATTTGGACTTCGTTTGGTATTCCTTTTCTGTAAAACTCAAAAAGCAAGGAAAAAACAGAAACTGGCACTGGGCTCTAGGTTAATAGGTTAGTCCCAAAAATCATATAAAACAGCACATAAATGCATATAGAACATCCAAGAAGGATAATATAATAACATGGAACAATCAAAAATTATAGATACGTTGGAGACGTATCAAGCATCCCCAAGCTTAATTCCTGCTCGTCCTCGAGTAGGTAAATGATAAAAACAGAATTTTTGATGTGGAATGCTACCTAACATATTTATAAATGTAATCTTCTCTATTGTGGCAAGAATATTCAGATCCATAAGATTCAAAAGAAAAGTTTAATATTGACATAAAAACAATAATACTTCAAGCATACTAACAAAGTAATTATGTCTTCTCAAAATAACATGGCCAAAGAAAGCTATCCCTACAAATTCATATAGTTTGGCTATGCTCTATCTTCATCACACAAAATATTTAAATCATGCACAACCCCGGTTTTAGCCAAGCAATTGTTTCATACTTTAGTATTCTCAAACTTTTTCAACTTTCACGCAATACATGAGCGTGAGCCATGGACATAGCACTATAGGTGGAATAGAATATGGTGGTTGTGGAGAAGACAAAAAGGAGGAAGATGGTCTCACATCAACTAGGTGGAAATAGAAGATGTGGGTGGTTAAGAAGAATTAACTCTCTCTTGCAGGGAAAGGTCTCTAGACGGAAATCAAAATCTTCTGACGCTAATGTTGGGGACCTAAAACATCTTGTGGGACGCAAGATAAAATTCCAAAATGGTCTTACCATTTATTTCATCCCAGGGTTTCTTGACAAGCATCCTATCTTACCTAACAAGAATCCTAACTTTTATAGCATGCTTGTTCGTTATATGTTTGTGCTTCACAATACTCTTGGTGAGGCCTATCCCGCTAATTGCACTATAGGGTACGACTCCGAAAGCTACTGAGTGGATTATGGACAGTGGATGCACCAACCACATGACTGGTGATCGTAGTCTTCTTATGGATTGAACCCTACGTCCATCTACTAAAAGCCACATCACGTTTGCTGGCACTGGTAAAAGCAAGGTATTGGGCATAGGTAGAGTTGCAATCTCAAAGGATCAGCACATGGATGAAGTGATTCTTGTTGATTCGCTTGGATTCAACTTAATGTCTGTCTCAATGCTTTGTGAACTGAACATGATTGTGATATTTGGAAAATATCGTTGCCTTGTGCTTATGGAATCTGACAAATCTCTAGTCTTCGAAGGGTATCGAGGAGATGATCTGTATATGGTAGATTTCTCCACAGGACCACAGCTTGCCGTATGTCTTCTAGCAAAAGCTTCCGAGTGTTGGCTCTGGCATCGGAGGCTAGGACATGCGGGCACGAGGAATTTACACACTCTCGTGAAGAAGAAGCATATCATTGGCATCGAGGGCATCAAGTTCAAGAAGGATCATCGATGTGGTGCTTGTGATGCCGGGAAGATGACCAGGGCCAAGCATCCCTCGAAGACAATCATGACTACATCACGTCCCTTGAAGCTGCTACACATGGACTTATTTGGCCCCACTCACTACTCTACCCTTACTACCACTGCACATCTTTATGGCTTCATTATTATTGATGATTATTCAAGATATACCTAGGTGCACATAATTATCTACATCACTGAAGTGCAGGATGTCTTCAGACGCTTCACCAATCGAGCCATGACCAACTATGGCATCAAGATTAAGCACATCAGAAGTGACAATGGCACAAAATTCAAGAACACCGGCCTCGACACTTATCTTGATACATTGGGCATCACACATGAGTTCTCCGCTCCATATACACCTCAGCAGAATGGCATCATGGAGCACAAGAACAGAACCCTCATTGACATGGCACGTACGATGCTTAATGAGTACAAGACTCCAAGAAAGTTCTGGCATGAAGCCATTGATACTGCATGCCACATCATCAACAGAGTCTATCTTCATAAGTTCTTCAAGAAGACATCCTATGAACTTCTGACTGGTAAGAAGCCAAATGCCAGCTATTTCAAGGTCTGTGGTGCTAGGTGCTGGATCAAGGATCTGCATCACACTTGAAAATTTGCACCGAAAGCACATGAAGGTTTTATGCTTGGCTACGGAAAGGATTTGCACACCTACAGAGTCTTCAACCTCTTTCACTACAAAGTGGTTGAAAGTATAGATGTGCGGTTCGATGAGACTAACGGCTCGCAAATAGAGCACCTGCCAAATGTGCTAGATGAAGCTACACTAAGTGAATCTATCAAGCTAATGGGTACTGGAGAAATCGTACCCACCGAGGAACAGGCTGAAGAGGAAATCATCATATTAGCACCAAATCAACATGAAGAGAATGGTCAGTCTGAAGACAATGCTGAAACTAATGATAGTCAACAAGAGAAAAGTCTTGCCCATTCTCGCGTGGCAAATGAAGTACAGATTGAGAAGATCATCGATAGTATCAATGCACCTGGTCCACTCACTTGTTCAAGAGATCCACAACTAGAAAATTTCTGTGGTCACTTTGCATTTTTATCTATATCTGAACCCAAGAAAGTTCATGAAGCCTTCATGGAACCTGGATGGATTCAAGCTATGCAAGAAGAGCTTCAACAGTTTGAGCTGAATAATGTCTAGGAGCTAGTTAACCATCTTGATCCTTGCAAGCACAATATCATTTGTACAAAATGGATCTATCGCAACAAGCAAGATGAGCATGGTCAAGTTGTCATCAACAAGGCTCACCTCGTTGCCCAAGGTTACACACAAGTAGAGGGAATTGACTTCGATGAAACCTTTGCTGCCGTGGCTAGGCTTGAAGCTATTCGTATACTGCTAGCCTATGCTAATCAGAACAATATTCTTCTGTACCAAATGGATGTGAAGAGTGCCTTCCTCAATGGGAAATTTGAAGAAGAAGTATATGTTGCTCAACCTCCTGGTTTTGAAGATCCAAAACATCCCGACATGGTGTACAAGCTCAACAAGGCACTGTATGGCCTCAAAAAAGCACCTCGCGCTTGGTATGACACGCTCAAAGATGTAACATCCCAATTTTCAACTTGGATGTTATACATAGGTCATCATATGCATATCATATTTTATTTCCATTTTGGTTGTGATCCTAGAAATCTTAAGCAACTCAATGAACCAAGGAGAGAGTTGGAGGTTTCACAAAATTTTCATATTTTAATTTAATTCAAATTTGAAGAAAGGATCAATTTGGTTTTAATATTTTCTCTCCAATTATTTTCAATAACAAAAATAAATGAGAGAAGATAAGATGACTTCTTCAATAGAAAAGAAATATTGGAGAAGAAGTTTTAAAATCAAATTATTATTTTATTCGTATTTTATTTGCTATTTTATTTGAATTAGAGAAAAACTTGCATTTTTGAAAATTTGCATTTAGTCTAGAAAAATGTTCATCTTGTCCTAAATATTAGGTTTGGACGGTGAAAATTGTTTCTGGTATTTTTATATTTTATGAGGATTTTTATTCGCGGCGAAATTTATTTATTAATAAAAATCTCAACTGGGCCGGCCCAGCTAGCACCAGGCCGAAGTCCAGCGCGCCACCGCCTCGCCCGTCCCGCGCCCGAGCCGGTGTCTGGCCAGCGCCCGGCTTCACCGCCGTCGTGCCTGAGCGGGACACCGCCCGCCGTCGCCCCCTCGCCAAGCCAGCACCCCCCGGCCCCCTCTATAAGCCGCCCCACCCCGCCGCCTCTCCTCCTCATCAGCGCCGCCCGCCCGCCTCCCCCCGCAAGTCGCGCCGTCGCCGGAGCTCGCTTGCTGCCGCCAGCCACCGCGCGCCGCCGCTACTGCCCGCCGCCGCCGGAGCCCCGCCTCGCCTCGCCTCGCCGACGCCGCCAGATCCCGCCGCCCCGACTTTGACCTCGCCGCCGCGGTTGACCGGTACAAAACTATCCGGTTCGCCGATTCTTTTTTCGGTTTTTTCCGGTTTAGATTAGATCATTTTTTTTATTTATTAGGTTAATTAGCGAACGTTCACACATTCTTCTCTATTAACGAACGAATTCGTTTGTTAGCCTCTGTTAGCGAATGTTCGTTCGCTAGGTTTTTTCTTTTTATTTAATTTTTCGGCCAGGGACCTATCCGTGAATACTTTTATCACAGATCAGTCCCTGAACTTCAAACCCTCGTTACTTTTTGCTCGTTTGTCCAAATCCAGGGAAACCAATGCCAAAATCTTCGTCTAGTTCCCCTCTTTCCAGATAATCAACTCGAACATGGTTTTGACAATTTAAAATTCGGTTTCAAGAAGATATGATTTCGAACTTCTTTTGATCGTACTTTGAGTTTCGTGACTCCGATTCGATTGATTCTTTTTGCAAATCGAAGATCTTCTCTTGAACTTTCAGTTTGGATCTTTTCTCTTGGGTTTTACCTTTGCATGTTATGCTTGAGTGCTTATGTTAGCTATTGTTTGTTCACGATAGAGTATCAGTAGTGCGAGGCTTGCTACTACGAGTGACTAGGGTTTTCAGATCGTCAGCAAGGCAAGTAACACTTTGATCATATTCCCTTTAATACCTAGTTTTTATGCATTAGTTTCAACCCTCAAACATTTCATGAGTAGGACTTGAACATGTGGGTACTGGGAAGTAGTTGATGAGGTAGAACCTATTGTCTTGTATTTAAACCCTAGGTGTTACTACGTTATGCTTATACTGTTATGCTATGCTCGTAGACTAGGTTTGGTTTGAGTGATCCATGAAAGATGTGAGAGTTATTATAAATTAATGGTTGAACTTAAGGTGGCTACTTTAACGCACATCTGGGTGGATTGGTTGCGGGCACCTAGAGCAATCCAATGTTGTCCTAGGATATCCCAGAGAACCCGTGTGATCATCCTAGGGTTTCCCACCCAGGCTCAAAGGGATCATATGATTATTCATGCTAGAAACTTTTTGTGTGCAGCCACATTCCATTATGGGCTCTGGCATAGTTGAGTAAGTTGTGGGAAACCTTTCCATGATGGGCTAGCAGATGTAGGGGATTGTAGGTGTATCTATCGGTTAAAGGAACCGCTTTGGAAAGACTGTGTCTCGGTCATCCGTTTCTCAAACACAATGCAGTGCGAGAAATCCAACGGAGGAGATCGAGTCTTGTGGGGAAAAAGTACGCAAACCTCTACAGAGTGTACAAACTAATCATGATTAGCCGTGTCCCCGGTTATGGACATCTTGAGTATCTGGTACTTGAATTATTGATTTGATCTCATCACTTTACTCAATTAATTTGTTGGGTTGTTAATTATTATTTTGGGATTGAGTTGGAGGAACCTTCTCAATGTTTTCAACAAACTTTGTAGTTAAATAAAATATATTCCATTGTTGTAGGGGAAAATTAGCTTTACGCAAATGATAACCATAGAGCATCCACCAGCCATATATGCATGTAGTTATTGTTGTCATTTGTTCATTGCTCTATAGTGTTATCTGCCAACATATTCCATGTGCTGACCTACAGAGGCTGCAACGTATTATGTTGCAGAGATTTCAGACGAAGAGTAAGGTGCGCTAGGTCGTTGTCATGCACTCAGTTTTGCCGTGGAGTTGGATGGACTCTCTACCTTCGAAGCTTCTGCTGTTATCTTATTCAGATGGCCTTCAGCCATATTATTGTATCAAGTTCTCTTATGAGACATTCAATGTAATAAGTGTGTGATTTGGACTCTGTTATAAATCCTCGAGTATTGTGTGTGTCAGCAATACCGATCCAGCGATGACACTTACTCACAGAGACTTGACCGTCTGAGGTCGGGTCGCTACAAGATGGTATCAGAGCACACGCTAACCGTAGGATGTGACCACTAGGATAAAACCATAGGACCCTCTTCTCTACTCATTTCTGACTCTTCTCCATTTTCTACTCTATATATGGCAGATCCAAGGAACATGTTTGCTCAACCGGATGATGACACCCCTTTCGGACGACACTTGAAGGAGGCCACTAGGTACCTGAGCATCGGAATACCAAGCTTCACGGGACCTACACCGCCACTCTACCTGAAGAAGGGCGCTGGATGATTTGAGTTCAAGTTCCAGGAAGAACGTTCGCACCAGATACTGAGCCCATAGAGTTTTCCTTTGATGCACCAACCTGGAGTCTAGGAAAGAGCATGGCAGCCCACATCACCATGGGACGCATCAGCGAGGTTTACCACAAGGATCTTAACGACACCATCTACCAGATATGTGGACGCCGAGACGTGCAATGGGAGATGATTAGCACCAGCAGGGATAAGTCCATTGCAGCCTACATCCAGGAGTTAAATCAACACATTCGTCATCAGGAGAACCAGATGTGTGCCAGCATGATAGAAATGAAGAAGGTGATGACCAGGAACATGGAGCTAGAAGAGGAACTCAAGTCTATACGTCATGGATATGATGAAGAAATTGCAGTTCTACTGGAGAAGAATGAAAACCTTAAGAAGAAGCTAGGAATATTCATGGGAGATCCCAAACCCGAGGAGGATAACCATCCTGAAGACTACATCATAATCGACGACACCGGCTCCGACCCCGACAGTGATGATGATTATGAAGACGAAGCTGGAGCAGATATCATCGAGTCTTCCACCGATCAAAATTTCTAGCCGACCACCATATTACTATTAGTATCCCCCATGTATATAGTAATAGTTCGAGTATTTTTTAACGGTAGATTAGATCCATTGCATGAACTTGTTTGAATTGAGTGATGTGAAATGAATGTGTTTGTCTCATGTGCATATGGGTAGTGATTTCTCTTTGGACCTCACTCTATTCTGTTCTCACCCCTCTAAATCTATCAGATGCCTCTGAGACGTGACCCCGGATTTGTCTTCCCACTGGAGCTCACTCAGTTGATCCAACAGCAGAATGCCTTGATGCAGTTGCTAGTCCAGAACCAAGGCAACAACAGCAACCCACCGCCACTACCTCCAGTTGACAACTTAGCCCGTTTTCTGAGGTTGAATCCGCCGGTGTTCTCTAGTAGCACCGAGCCGATTGTTGCTGATGATTGGCTCCGCAGGATTGGAAGGGAGCTGACCACCGCAGGTTGCACAGATACTGAGAACGTGCACTTTGCCGCACATCAACTGGATGGACCCGCAGCCTCATGGTGGGAGAATTACACAGTCACTTTCCCGGTGGCGAATGTCACTTGGGATCAGTTTCAGCAAGCTTTCTGCACTGCACATGTTTCAGCTGGAGCTATGAGTATTAAGAAGCATGAGTTTCGCAACTTACGCCAGGGAGGTCGTACTATGGCAAAGTACGTGGATGGGTTTAGCAAGTTAGCCCGCTATGCCCCAGATGATGTGGCCACAGATGCCGCAAAGTAGGAGAGTTTATGGAAGGGCTGAATGATGAGTTGAGTATGCAGTTGATGGTGGCAAGATTTGCCAACTACCAGGAGTTGGTACGTAGGGCCCTCGTGATTGAAGGCAAGCAACAACAGATAGAGAGCCGCAAAAGGAAGTATGGACAGGGGAAGTACAACTCTCGAGCTCAGTAGAAGCCTCGTTTTACCCCAAACTCGGGAGGACATACCCATCATAACCATGGAGGCCACACTCACAATGGAGGAAGTTCACATAACCATAGTGGCCCCAAGAATGGTAATGGGAATGGAGGAAACAACGGTCAGAACCGTTTGAACCCCACTACACTCGCCAAGAAGGATCTAAGTCACATTACTTGTTTCAAGTGCGGGAAGACTGGACACTACGCAGCCGAGTGCCCTGAAGCAAAGAATGGAAATGGAAGTTCTGGGAGGAAGCCCAACCCTTTCACCAGAGGACAGGTGAACCACGTTAACGTGGAGGAAGTTGAGAGCAGCCGGATGCAGTTATCAGTAAGTTTTTAATTAAGTCATTTACTACTACTGTTCTTTTTTATACTGGTGCATCGCATTCATACATATGAAGGGGATTTGTGCCTAAGTATAAGTTGCCCACCAAAGCCCTTAAGACACCTATGTTAGTAAGCTCGCTAGGAGCGGAGTATATGGCAAGCAGAGGATGTTTTCAGATGCAATTAACCATAGGTAGGCATGTTTTCCCCTCAGACCTAATAATTTTGGAGTCACAAGGATTGGATGTGATACTAGGCATGGATTGGCTATTGATGTATGGAGGAAATATCGATTGTGCTAGTAAGTCAATTCTACTCACCACCCCAGAGGGTAAACGGATCAAGTATGTGTCCCGGCATGCGCCAAGGAGGACTCAAGTAAATTCACTCACAGGAGTTGTTCAGGAGGAAGCGCCATTAGTGAAGGATTACCTGGATGTATTCCCAGAGGAATTACCAGGCATGCCACTAGATCGAGACATAGAATTTTTAATAGAGCTATTGCCAGGCACCAGACCAATATCGAAGAGACCGTATCGGATGCCCGCAAATGATCTGGAGGAAATCAAGAAGCAGATTAAGGAGTTACTGGAGAAAGGTTATATCGGACCTAGTTCATCACCGTGGGGAGCCCCAGTGCTCTTAGTTGAGAAGAAGGATGGATCTTTGAGAATGCTTGTTGATGATCGCGCATTGAATGAGGTGACGATCAAGAACAAGTACCCACTACCGATGATCAATGATTTGTTTGACCAGCTGCAGGGAGCTAAAGTATTCTCCAAGATCGATCTTCGATCAGGGTACCACCAGCTGAAGATCCGAGGACAAGATATACCTAAGACAACATTTACCACAAGGTATGGGCTATATGAGTACACGATCATGTCTTTTGGATTGACTAACGCCCCTGCCTATTTTATGAGTATGATGAATAAGGTGTTCATGGAGTTCTTGGATAAGTTTGTTGTGGTGTTCATTGATGATATATTGGTATACTCAAAGAATGAAGAGGAACACAAGGAACATTTGCGATTGGTGCTCGAGAAGCTCAGAGAACATCGGCTATATGCCAAGTTCAGCAAATGTGAGTTTTGGTTGAAGGAAGTTGGATTTCTTGGGCATGTTATATCAGGAGAAGGTATAGCAGTAGACCCTACCTAGGTTCAGTTTGTCACTGAGTGGTTGGCACCCACCTCAGTAGGAGAGATCCGCGGTTTTCTGGGACTCGCAGGATATTATAGGAGAATCATTGAGAAATTTTCCAAGATTGTGAAACCCATGACAGAGTTGTTGAAGAAGGACACCAAGTTCAAATGGACCGAGGAATGTGAGGCTAGTTTTCAGGAGTTGAAGAAACGTTTGGTTACAGCCCCAGGCTGATCCTTCCGAATATACACAAGGATTTCCAAGTTTACTGCGACACTTCACGCTTGGGACTTGGAGGTGTACTTATGCAAGACGGAAGAGTTGTTTCATATGCCTCACGTAAGCTTCGACCGCATGTATTGAATTACGCCACACATGATTTGGAGTTAGCAGCCGTAGTGCATGCGCTCAAGACCTGGAGACATTTTCTTATTCAAAACCGTTGTGATGTATACACGGATCACAAGAGTTTGAAGTATATCTTCACGTAGAAGGAGTTGAATCTCAGGTAGAGGAGATGGTTGGAGCTCATAAAGGATTATGATATGAAGCTACATTATCATCCAGGAAAGGCCAATGTCGTAGCAGACGCTTTGAGCCGCAAGAGTTATGTCAATTCCCTCGTAAGCGGAGGATTACCGCAGGAGTTAGTCGACGATCTCAAGTACTTCGTTTGGAGATAGTTCCAAGAGGTTTAGTTGCAGCAATGGAGGTTCAGTCTACATTATTGGGAAAGATTCGAGAAGCCCAGAAGGATGACAAGGAAATTGCTGAGATAAAGGAGAAGATGAACAAAGGAAAGGCCAAAGGTTTTCATGAGGATGAGCACGAAACTTTATGGTTTGAGGATCGTATTTATGTGCCCAATGATGCGGAGATCGGGAAGTTAATACTTCAGGAGGCTCATGACTTGCCATACTCGATTCACCCTGGAAACACCAAGATGTATTTGGATTTGAAGGAACATTTCTGGTGGACAGGTATGAAGAAGGATATTGTAGAGTATGTAGCAGTATGTGATGTATGTCAGAGAGTTAAGGCAGAACATCAGAAGCCAACGGGTTTACTTCAGCCTATGCCGATACCCGAATGGAAGTGGGACAAGCTTGGCATGGATTTCATCACCGGATTACCCAGGACACGATCGGGATATGATTCTATATGGGTAGTAGTTGATCGCTTGACCAAAGTGGCCCACTTTATCCCTATGAAACCCACCTATACGAACGCGAAGTTGGCCAAGATATATATGACCAAGATCGTACGTCTGCATGGAGTCCCGAGGACCAACGTATCAGATAGAGGAACATAGTTTACTTCGAAGTTTTGGAATCAGTTGCACCAGACTTTGGGTACCCGGCTAGAGTTCAGTACAACATTTCATCCGCAGACAGATGGACAGACCGAGAGAGTCAATTAGATTCTGGAGGACATGTTGAGAGCTTGTGCGCTAGATTATGGATCTAGTTGGGATGATAATTTGCCTTACGCAGAGTTCTCATACAGCAACAGTTATTAGGCTAGTTTGAAGATGGCCCCTTTCAAAGCTTTGTATGGAAGGAGGTGCAGGACACCATTGATGTGGGATGAAGTCGGAGACCGTCAGTTGTTTGGACCAGATTTAATCAAGGAGTCTGAAGAGAAGGTTAAGTTGATTCGTGATAGACTGAAGGTAGCTCAGTCCAGGCAGAAGAGTTATGCCGATACTAAACGCAAGGTGGTAGTCTATGAAATTGGAGATAGAGCATATCTTCGTGTGTCACCATTGCGAGGAGTTAAACGATTCAGAGTTAAAGGAAAGTTAGCCCTGAGATTTGTAGGACCATATCGTGTTTTGGAACGTATGGGAGAAGTGGCCTACAAGCTGGAGTTACCCGAAGGATTGTCAGGAGTTCATGGTGTGTTTCACGTTTCCCAGTAGAAGAAGTGTCATGCAGAGATGGCCAATATTCCTCTGAGAGATACAGTGCCCCTGGAAGCAATTCAGTTGAGTGACCTAACCTACGAGGAGAAACCAGTCAAGATTCTCGAGTTTGCCAGCCGAGTTACACGTAGCAAGGTTATCAAGTTTTGCAAAGTTCAGTGGAGCCACCATACCGAGGAGGAAGCCACCTGGGAGCGAGAAGAAGACCTACGGAAAAACCACCCACACCTATTTTCTAGCCAACCCGAATCTCGAGGGCGAGATTCATCTTAAGGGGGGTAGGTTTGTAACATCCCAATTTTCAATTTGGATGTTATACATAGGTCATCATATGTATACACTACAAAAAATACACTTCCGTGATGATACGTGTTTGTCACAGTAGGTCACGTTTTCTGTCATGCATGTACATCCATGACAAATTTATGACAGAATCAAGATAGTCATACCTGTGCTGTCGTAGAAGTGTTCCATGACATTACCAAAATTATCATCACGGAAGTGTCCACTTCCATGACGATAAATCGCGTGTCACAGAAGTGCTTTCGTCAAGGGTGACCGACACGTGGCATCCACCGTAACGAAATGCCGTTAAGCTATCGGGTCCGGTTTTGGATCCGATAACCCGTTAACAGCCCCGACCAATGGGGATTTTCCACGTGTAAAATCATCATTGGCTGGAGGAAACACGTGTCGGCTCACTGTTCGGACAGATGTCACCCACTCATTGGACCCAAAGCGCCTATGATACATCGACACATGGCACGGCCCAACAGAGGCCAATTCCTGTGAAAAGGCCGGCCCGTTTGACTTGGTCAAAAGGTGGCAGGCCGGCCCACGGCAAGCCTGTTAACGGCATGTTCGCATATAGCCCATTTACAACCCGCAATCCTAGGGCCCGTTTACGACCTATCCGAATTAGGCCCAGTAGCGTCATCTGGGCCGTCCCATGTACGACCCGTGACGTCTTTCGGCCCATATGAGGCCCTTAGTAACCCTCTACCCCTTAACGGCCCGTGGTAAAACTGGCCCGTAATGAACAGTGTATCACTTTATACCCATTAACGGCCCATTATTCCGTTGGGCCGTTTCCAGCCCATGTTATCTTTCGGCCTTCTCAGGGCCCATTTATTCTTGGGCTCATTTCCAGCATTCGGTTACTTACGGCCCGTTACTGTTATTTTCTGCTTGTGGGCCAAATTCAGCCCGTGGTTACAGTCTCAGCCCGTTTGTGGCCCGTTAATACGTTGGGCCGTTTTCACGTCCAAAAAAACCCGTTCGGCTGTTTTCATAGTGTTATCAAATACGGCCTATTAACGGCCCATTATTGTCCATGAATAGTACGGCCCATGATTGGCAAAATGATGATACGCCCGTTAGAAGGCCCATGTATCCTAAGGCCCGTAAAAGGCCCATTGATCGTACGGCCCGTAGAAGGCCCATGGATCCTACGGCCCGTATAGAAGGCCAATGGATCTTATGGCCCGTACAAGGCCGATGGATCATACGGCCCGCAGGAGGCCCATGGTTACAACAGTCCGTGTGTTGCCATGATTATTTTGGCCTAGTTTCCAAAATTAGGTTATTGTGGCCACTAGAAAAACACAGAAAAAGAACTGTAGTGACTACAAGCAAACAACTAAACAAGATAATAAGGAAATAAATAAGCAAGCAATTAATGCTAGCCTATTACCTCTATTACACATATTACATCCACTGGGCATCAAAGTTCGCCACCAGTGCAAATATAGGGAACCAAGCAACATATTACATACACTGGCCATCAAAATTGGCCACCAGTGCAAAATAAACGCGGCAGGAAAACAAGAGCATAACTGAAACAACTTCAGAAGAGCTCAAGAAACGTGGTATCCACCATGCTGGCAATAAGATTAGCAAGCTTATTAGCTTTGTCCCGTTTGGCGCTACAATCCTCCAACGCTTGCTGTTGCACCAGAAAGTATGCATTTGAATGCTCCAGGGACTTCCGCAGTCCTTCCGCTTCTTGTCGCAGCACAGTTGATCGATGTCTTTCAGCTTGTAGTTGAGACTCAAGAAACCGAACAGATTCAGACAGTGAGTTTGAATAGCTTGTGCAAGCAATAGTGGCCAGTAACTCGAACACTAAACGAAGACAGGACTTTGGGGTTGTCTCACTGTCTTCGAGATAGTCTTCCTTAGCTGTTTTATCAGCTTTGTTGGATACCAACAAGGATGTGTCACTATCATGAACCTTATCTGCATTACTTCCTTTAACATTGCTTAATAAGGCACTCTTCCCCAATATTCTGTCAGCATTCTAAAAGAAGAAACAAGCAGACACATAACAGGTTTAGCATGTACTAGTATATGAAACTCATTTCGGTGAACCAGTTCGTTAGTAAGGTGGACAGGATTAAACTACCAAGTCTTCTATTGCCAAGTACTAGTACATAATAAAAGCATCAAACAAACATATATTTATGTCCTATGGTCACTACATTGTCTTGCCAAATCAAAATAGAGACACGGTTCAAATCATATCAGTTCAAGACAAAGCAGCAGTGAAAGAATACAAAGCGTGGGAAACTACACGACACAACAAGATTTCAGATTGGTACCATAGGTCTACATGTACAACAACACTATTGGCTCTGTTGTGATGCTAGTAATGTGCATGATATGAGAAGTCAACTGTATACACAATTGAAATTGAAATCAACAGAGCTATTGATAAGAGCGAGCCTGTTAAAGAAACATGCATGAACATACCTACTGTGCCATTGGAGTTTTGATTGGATCCTTCAATTTAAAAATAAGTTTGTATGAGTAAATACAGTGATATAAGAGCAAAGCAGTATGCACGATAGCAATCATAGTTAAAAAAAGGCGCGCCTAAGCGAGCGCTTAAGCGCACCTAGGCTCTAGGCGTTGGCGAAATGCATTGCCCGTAACTACGCTTAATCTGTGCATAACTGCGCATAAGCATGCGCTTTGGTCAGTAAAACGCAAGGCGATGGCAAAACGCACAATTAACGCCTAGCCCTTTTTTGAACTATGATAGCAATGGAATCTTAAATTAGAACAGTTGTTCTTCAGGTTTAGGCACTTGTTCTACATGAACAGAGTACAGTAAGACGCAAGAATATAGTACTTAAAAATAGAAAATGAGCTCATAGACCTTACCACATTCTTGGTTTGGGACCAGTACAGAACAAGGCGTTCCCAGTCATCGTCCAGTAAATGTGTCTCAGGAGAACGTAAGGGAATTTGATGAGTTTCTTTGCCGGTGAAGTACGTTTTCTTCAGGTAATTCCGATACTGCCACCAAGCATTCTTGAAAATAGCAGAGGTATTAGACAGGTTACCTCATCCTGAGTTTCCAAATCGGTCCTTCTCTATAGAGAAAAATAGGAAAATTTGATTTATTATAACCATCATGGAGGTAGGATGTATGGGACAAAGCAAAGTAATTGCCATGGATAACATTACTTACACATAATTCCTGGACAAACACCTGCAACTGGCATTTTCCTTCATCTTCAGTATAATATTTCCAAGATGGGAAGATACGCACATACGATCTAACAACATCAAATGTGATGGATGTTAAACTACGACTAGCTGGTTGTGCTTCCTCCACAGGAATAGGCGTACTAACTGGTGGAGTTAGGGTTCGTCGTGGTAGTATTGGCCCTTTGGGCACTGGAGCTGCTTTAGTAACTCCTCTTGTTTGGGAGCTCTGTGGTGGAGATGGTGCTGTGTCAACAGGAACTGGGTTACTATCTGCTGGGGTTGGGGTTAGATTGGGTGAAGCTGGTTCTTTGTCCATCGCAGTAGGGGTACAATCTGCGAGAGTTTGGGTTATGTGTGGTAGGGCTGGTTCTCGTGCATGTACAACCAGGGTGCTATCTCCACCAAGAGGTAGCACTGTTTTATTTGAAGACCGTGTTTTTAGTCCGCTAGATGCTGGCATTACCCGCTCCAATTCAAATGGCTAATAAACAGGAAACATAGTTGAATGTACAGACATTGTATGAGGGACAGAAATAGTTGGCATGTATATTGTTTAACTAAAACGGATAGCAAGACAAAATTTCACATATATGATGTCTATCTAAACTAGATAGCATAGCATAACATAATTCAAAGATATGATGAATAACTAAACAGGATCGCATGACATAATTCACCTACATGTTATCTAAGTAATCAGGATCACATCATTTAATTCACATATGTGATTTATATGCTAAACAGAGGGCATTAGATATGATGTCTGAACTAAGAACATGGTGTTGAATATTGTGTATATGATGTCTAAACTATGCAATGCAAGACACCATATGCATGATATGAGCAGTATAACCGTGCCAAGTTAGAGCATACACCTCGGTGGGCGAATAGGACTGGTCATTTGTCTCTGAATCCATCTCTGAGCTATCGAGACCCAACAAGAGATCTGCTTCGACAGGTAGCACTGTCTGCTCCAAAGGCCTTGTTTTCACTCCAGATTTTTCAATCTCCCACCCAAATGGATGATTCACAGGAAGAGTAGTTTAATGTACAAACATTGTCGACAAATTGAAATGTAATGAAGAAAAGGATGGGCAAGATATCATTCAAATATATGATGCTTGGTTAAACAGGATGGCATTGCACATTTCACGTATATTATGGCTGGCTAAAAGACATGAGACTGCATAATTCCCATATATGATATAGAAACTAAACATGTGGCATTACAGAACATGTCTAAACTAAGCAGATGACATATATGATGTCAAAAGTAGGCACTGCAAGGCAACATATGCATGATATGACTAACATCATCATGCCAAGGTAGAGCAAACACCTTGGGGGGTAAATAGGAGTGGTCAGCGGCGTCTGAATCCGCCTCAGAACAGATATCTTCCTCTGGATTACAATCTGGAGAGGGGTGGGGAGGGTTTGCCATTTAACCCACCATGGAGTGATGTCTGCATGACATTGTATTGCCGCGCAAAACTCTTCTCTTTTTCTCTACATGTTCAGCAAACTGTGTACAATATCTGACATGCATACAAAAAAATATGGTGAGATTATGTAAGGAGAGCATGCAGAATTTTAGAGTGATGGTAACAACTAGTGGATGGATCCAAAAATAATGATAGCAGGTTGATGATTGCTTTAATTTAATAAAAAGACGGATGATGATTGCTTTACTATTTGTTTCCCACCCAAGATGAACAACATAGGCATACCCCAGGTGAACCAGATATTAGACAGAGATACTATTCATTGCTTCCTTGATATGTGTCCCACAACTAATTTAGAACTCAAGTTTGAACATTAATTTGGACCTGACTTGGAGTCCAAGAGGTGAACAGGACGATAAAGTAGCAGGTAATTTTAAGAAATGCATAACATAAGCAGAAACAAAAGAGTGTGACCTCTCTTGTGGACCCGTGTACTCCTCAGGTTCATCTGCTGAGTCGATGATGGTGATGCCGTTGCGGTGGGTGCCGGCGGCAGGGAATGAGATCTGAGGCGGTGAAAGACGGTCAGGAGTCGTGATGTCTGGTTTGGTGCATGTTTATGTTGATGGAGCAGCTCAGTTGAGGTGGACGATGTCGCGGCAGGAGCATGACAAACCACACAAAGTTCCCTTCGACACCTACCTGTAACTGAAGTAATTCTGTAAGGGCTCATTTGGCTTGCATGATTCTAAAAACGCAGGGATAGGAAAAACATCGGAATAGGATAGGAATGCACATGGTAAATAGATCATTTGTAAACACAAGATTTCTGTCAACTTGAGTGTTTGGTTTACAGGAATTGGAAGAGCAGAGGAATGCAAAGAAACATGGCCAAAATAAAGTGAAACCATATGAAAGCATGTACAGTTAGAATGTTATTCTGCCACTAATGCACTTGGTCTTGTTTTCATGCATAGGATTTTGAAAAGTAGGTCCAAGTGGATGTTTTGCTTCATTCCTTTTAACAAAATGCATGAATAATTGAATAGTAGAGTGCCATTGGAAAATTCCCTATTGCTATGTTTTTCCATCGAACCAAAATAGCGCTAATGGATCGACATGAATGTATAGTAATAAGTGATGCAACAAGTGTACAACCTCTTTGCCGTAGCCGTGTCGACCTCAGCATCATTGGGTTGGTCGCTGAAGTAGTTGAGGCAGAGGTGGTTGTCGGAGGTGTGGAGGAAGATCTGAGGAATCTGTAGACGGCGTCCAGGGCACTGCTCTGTTGTGATGGATCGTTATGTCATTGGAGCAGCCCTGGTGAGCCGTAAGACGTCAAGGCTGAAGCAGCACAAGACAGACATCGTCAATCTCAAGTGGGATTCTAATAGCATCTCCAATAGATGATGTAAAATAGATGTAAAATTTACATCACCAAAAACCACCTGACTACAACAGATGAGGTAAAAACTGTTGACTCTGAACTTAACTGTCGAAACTGAAATTTACTGTGGAATCTGAATGTTACTGTCGAAACTGAACGCAATGGTAGCAGAGAGGCACTTGACATGCAGTTTAGGGAGGGCTACAATTCATCTTCAACCCGCACCCCCCCTGAGCCGCCAGCCACCACCGGCCGAACCGCCGGTCCCAGCGCCGCCCCGAAACAACTCCCCACCGCCGGTCCGCCGCCGCCCCGGCCAGCCCTATAGGCCCCCCGCCCCCCGCCCTGAACCCTAAGATAGATAGTGGGGTACCTCTCCGGCGAGCCCCCGTCCCCGCTGCAGGTGGTTCTTCCTTAACTCCGGCGAGGCCCCCCACCCCCTGAAAATCGACTGACCCAAAAGTCGATTCAGTCGACTGAAGTGTAGCTAAATCGGAGTAGAGCAGCAGCACGAGCGAGGGGGAGAGCAGCAGCAGCAGCGCGAGCGAGTGAGAGCCGGAGCAGCAACAGTTGGGCGAGCGAGCGATCGAGCGAGAGCCGGAGCAGCAGCAGCAGCAGTGCGAGCGAGCGAGAGCTGGAGCAGCAGTAGCAGATCCGGCTGGTATGGACGCCGCCGCCGAAGGGGCCTCGCACTCGGGGAGAGCCGCCGTGGAGATGTCGCCCGCGGCGCCGGCTTCAAGGTAGCCGCTCCATGGGGGTGTGGGATGGAGCACCGTCGGCGCCGGGAGGTCGAGCTAAGGAGAAGGTGTGATGCGATGAGTGTACAACCTCTTTGGTGGCGCCGAGTAGGCCTCGGCTTCGTCCAAGGAGTCGGTGAGGATGCTGCGGTTCCGGTGGAGCAGGTTAAGGTGGCGCTGTGGGGATGGAGCAGCCGCGATAGACAAGGCGATCGTTGGAGCAGCTCCTTGGAGGTGCAGGACGGGGCGGCTGAACCAGCGGGACGACGAGATGGACGACGGATCCTCATCCGAGGAGGTGGACAAGGGACGTCGAGCTGTTGCGGTGGACGGTGTCGTCGGGGAAGAGGCTCCGGCTGGGCAGCGGTGAGGTGGCGGACGGAGGAGGGTGGGGTTTCGCGGCTAGAGCGGAGAGGTTATGGCGGCCTGGGATTTCGAATGGCAAAAAGGAGGCGATGGGAGGGGGTGAACCATGACTTAGGGACACGCTTGTCCAAAATGTAGGGTGCGTTACAAAAGTACCCCCACCGATTTGAACTAGCGGCCCTTTCAGCTCAGGGTTAGAAGGGGGCTTTCGCGTGTCGGGCTTTGGCAGCTGGAGGGAGTTTTCGCGCGCGTTGTAATTTCGGGATAGCAAGGCGCGGGTTGTGAAGGCGCCAGTTTTGGGAGCACGATATTTGAATTTTCGCGATATAACAAGGCGCGGGTTGAATTTTAGGGACAAGCCTAACATGTAATATTGTACTTGTACGTACCAAATCAATTCGCACTTCCCTCAACCAAAAAGAAAACGAAAAAAAATAAAACTATTCACACCACAGAAAGAGAGAGTCTTGCCCCGTTTTACTATAAAAATGCTATTCAAAGCTACTCCCTCCTTCCATCTATGTAGGGCCTAATGCGTTTTGATGCTAACTTTGACCAAATATTAGAGAAATAATATATGACATGCAACTTACACAAAGCACACCGTGAAATTCGTCTGTGAAAGGTTCTTTCAATGATATAATTTTCACATTGTGCATGTCATGTACTATTAATATTGTCAATAGTCAAAGGCGGTCTTAAAAAACGCATTACGCCCTATATAGATGGAAGGAGGGAGTATGAATCCATGTTATGTCCAATTAAATTTTTTCGCTTGCTGTATAATGCATGTAACCTACTCATACCAACATTTTAGTGCATTCCAAATGTCTATACTACCGCTGCAATTCAAACTAAATTTGGATTCGTTTCTCTTTTTCAATAAGAATCTACAATCATGATTGTTGCCAACTTCAACCATCATTCGTGTATTACCTTAATAACACACCACATGATTACTATAGAGATAGATATGAACTATGTGTACTACATGAACTCGAATTCTATTTTTTGAATACACTTGATGTTGATTCCAAATAATAGTACATTTGATGTACTAACTATATATTCATAATCTAAACCATGTTCCATACGTGTACACCGTGTTTATCACACATAGTATAGTGCCCCGCCCCCTACATTATGACAAGTATTTCGACCTGAGCTGCAAAAGCCACACATTAGCCCAAATTATGATCAATGTTCTATATATTATACGTAGTACTAGCAAGATGCTCATGCGTTCCACAGAACATCAACATGATCAAGGGGAGGCCTAATTTGCAAATATGGAGAGGGGTGTGGGTTTCTTTTTTCAAAATTGCCATAGTTTCCTTCCTATCCGTCAGATATAAATCGGACGACCTATATTGCAGGATGGCAGGCACACCATCATCAACAACTCCGTTTTTTATAAGAGTAGAGATAAAATATATTATATGTAGTATAACATGTTCATAACCACACCATGTGTATCACCGTTATATATATTCACACATGCGTTAGTTTAAAACACTATGATAAATTCTTCAAATATCCGAGTTTGCTTTTTATAATTTAGTATGATCTCTATTCGTCTTTTACACCCACACAATCCTCTTATCTTTGTAGCTAGCTAGCGCTAACTTTCTCTCGTGCATGCACACACCCGCATCCCTCTCACCCTCCCTCAGCATTCTCTAGCTCCATCGCGCAAATTCGTCTTTTCACTTTAGGTTGTTCACCCACGGTGTGTGTAGGCCCCCAGCTCCTTCTTTACGGCACACATCGATCGATATGCCTCTCTAGCCAGGTGTGCCTAGTACAAAACACAAGCTTCCCCTCTTCTCTTATCACTGTCCATGCCTCACTCCCACCACTCTTTTCATCGATCTCGTACTCGCACACTCCTCCCCCCTCGATATAGTATGACTCTCGCACCACCTCCTAGATGCATCCCTCTCTCTCTATCCTTCTCCCTGTGCCTCATTTGCTTCTAACACACACAAGCATGTACACCGATCGATCTCCCAACATATACCTAGGTCGACTTTAACTATTCCCCCCCCATCGATCGACGTAACTCACAAGTTATGTCTGTCCTTTCTCTGACAAAGGACGATTGATCTTCCTATGTAGTTATGTCTGCTTACTACAGCCATATCGCCCCCCCTCATCATTCGTGCATGCCTCCTGACCCGTCTCTCACATGCACGTGCACAGACAGGCAGCCATCCCCTCTCTTATTGATATTGCAGGCGTGCCCTCCGGTTGTCTAGCAAGCCTATCCCACCATTTGTTAGAAGTAACTCCACTACCACCCCCTCCAACACTCTAGCTCTGTCTCTCTCCCAACCTTATTCCTCTCCTACACATATGCATGGATGCCGATCAATCTCCCTTAATACATGAGGTAGATCGATCTCCCTTAATACATGAGGTAGGCCTCTCTCCTCCTCCACACATATACCAGCCATTGTACCTCTATAGTTAATTAGGCCTCCCCCCACCACACACCGATAGTCGAGCATTTTAGGTAGATATCCATGCCACAGAGACAAACTGCACCTGTCCCCTCTCACGTTCCAGTAGGCCATCCACTCTATATCTTTGATGTGGGCACACACAAATTCGATGGCACTCTTTATTGATCGCGCGCGCACACACACACATCATCCCTCTCTTTGATTCTATGGACACCTCAAGCCGATGATACCTCCACTCTCTTCTCGTGGATCGCCCCCTCTATATATATGATATATCCAGGACTCTATTTCACACACATTGCATATGTTACATTTTTTGATTGACCCGACCCCCCAAAGAAAACTCTCACGAACCCACACTCTATACTATCTCTCTACGTTTGTATCTCTCTCACACAACCCCACGTAGGTGGTGTGCTTATACAAGAAGAAAATTGGTGCACTATGCACGTACTTACGCTTCGTGCCCAGCCACACCCGCGCGGTTACACGGTGGAGCTCATTTCTGTACGAAATGGCAGCCCACGTGCTAATTTGAACACGTGTAGCGGTTGTTTACCTACGGAGGTCATGTACCACGCGTGCACGAAACAAAGTTCGACTTGATGTGTTGGCGCATTATTTTTAAATAAAGTTATATCGCTCAATGGCACGTACACAGAATATAAAATGATTTTTATGGTGAAAAAGGTAGTCCGCTCCACTATATACAATGGAGCCTGCCTTCCTGGTTTGTCTCTCTTCAGAGTATCTCACACAAGGCTGCGGTGGCCTTTCTCTCTCTCTCACCGTTGGTCACTGATCCGGCCGTATCCCGTCCGCTGACGGAAAGGGAGGACGTGCATTGTTTCTCCGTTCGACGGCACCGAGGTAGCACGTCCCGATCCGCAGTACATGTCGTTCTCTCCGACCAAGCTCCGGCGTGGTAGGGCCTACTCCACCTGCTCGCTGCCGCAGTATGGGCAGATTCTGCCCGCCGCCGCTCACCTAGTTACATCCAGACGACCTCCAGGTATCCCCTTCGGCCTTGCTCCACTGCCCGTCTTCCCACGTCGCTGCATGTGGATCTTCCATAGTTCTTTGCCCAAAACGTAGCTCGTCCGGTGTACTTTCCATATTGCAATCTCGTCCTCACACCATTTTAGACAAACACAATTGTGTTGTTATCTTCCCTTAGGACAAGGAATATGCTTCTTTTTTGTCGTCGCATGTGTCATCAACTATTATTGGCCAGTAATTGTTTCCTTTCTACCTCTTTTTTGCAAACAGGGTTATCCATTTCACCTCGTTGCTATTGCGACCTTTTGGTGAACTACACAAATCACTTTTTTCTTAAGAGTGTTTTGTGCAGTTCTACCAAAATGTCACACGGTCAACGTCTCTACATTTCAGTGCGACTACACAAAGGGAGATTGGTTTTGCTCTATCCTCCTCATCCAACTCCGAGCCTAATCTTCTCCAACTAGTTAGTCTTAAGAGAGACTACAAAGGTGACCGACTTCTATTTGTGTGTTTATTGTTTCATCAGCAGTCCTCTATTATCGTAATCACACTTAATATCTTTGGAACAGGGACGCTCAGCTCTATTTTAGTGGAACTGCACAAAATGATCGGAATGTTGCATGCTCCAGACAGCTACTTTTTTCCCAACATGCCTTGTTGATTTAGACATAGCTGGGGGGACGTTGCTGCCAATGAAAGCGTGGATCAATTTTAATTTAACACCTTCTCACAACTTTGTCTTTAGTTGTGATGTAAATATTAGCTCAGATTAGCAAGGAAGTTAGTTTTTTATTGTTTCCGAAAGAGCATTGATGGCAAGACACACGAAACAAAATCTGAAAGCTCACATCATTGTACAATTTCATGTCGCTGGAAAATTATTTGTATAGTACGTCAATTATGTAAACAAATGTTGGAAGCTTGATAGCATTGCCAGAAGCCTCTTCGGCATCCGGGTCCATGTGCCATGCACAAAATTATACTCCTTCGTTCCAAAATATTTGTCTTTTTACAAATTTCAAATGGGCATATTTTAGAGTGTAGATTCACTCATTTTGCTTCGTATGTGTACTCCCTCCGTTCCTAAATATTTGTCTTTCTAGAGATTTCAACAAGTGACTACATACGGAGCAAAATGATTGAATCTACACTCTAAAATATGTCTATATACATCCGTATGTAGTAGTCCATTTGAATCTCTAAAAAGACAAATATTTCAGTAGTCACTCGTTGAAATCTCTAGAAAGACAAATACTCCGGAGTATATTTAAGAACCGGGGGGTAGTGCACAGCTGCGTGGGAGACTCAGACCGGTCGTTGCGCCGCATTAATAGTGAGTAATGAGCAGTCAAATCATACGCCCCACCTTTCCCACTGTAAGTTGCTCGGAAGAAGCAACCATCAATACGCTCTTCTTTGAATCCGCTCATACTACTGCATCCATCACTATTTATAGAACGCGCTTCAGAAAAAGAGAAAATCTCTGGGACCAAGGCGACTAGCGATCGGTCTGAAAAATAGCATTGGTAGTTATAGCACAGCGTCTATTACTAGAGGAAATAATGCGTACACACATGCATGCAGTGCTTCCACCCAGGGTACACACATGCATGCACTTACTCCACTCCGTAGTATTACATCGAGAGAAAATTTCGGTTACCACGCTCTAATTAATTGAGCATTAAACCAAACGCGTCTAAAGTCTCCCTGGTGGTGGAAATGCATTGAGAGAAATGCATCATAATGAAGCGCGCCCTGTAAACTATGACGGAGGGAGGAGTAGTATGAAGGTGCAAAACCAAGTACGCGTATGGCCAGTCGGTCAATGCACCTCCTCTTGGGATATCACTGACATGTGGGACCGGAGTGTGAGCAAACCGATCTCAATTGACGGCAAAATGGCCAACCCGCCGTTGCTTGAGAGAGACGAGAAGCGAGAACACACAGACGGGCTCGCACAGAGGCCAAGATATATTCGAGCATGGTTGGTCGATATCATCATTACATGTTGGGCTGCCGTTTCCGCCCTTCTCCGAAATAAATGTGTACTTTATGAGAGATTAAAAAAATAAGAGTACAGAGGATTCACCATGCGGTTCTAGTAGTAGTACTACTCGTACTACTAAACGTTGCACTTGGCTCTTCGCCTCTTCGTGAAGTCGAACAATGATGGTACTCCGCATGTTCGGTACTACAGTGTATGCCTCTGGCAATCTGACACCGAATGAACTGATGCATGTCCACCGCCTGGGCGAGGGTACGTTGCATTAGTCAAAAGGTGTAAGCGAGCTTCACCTTGTCCTGCAAGCTTCTCCTCGTTCTACGAGTTGACGGGACACAACAATAAGTAGTGCTAGTCCATACTCCCTCATTTCCGGTTAATATGGCTTAATCTTTTTTGCGGGTAAATGAGAGAGATTTATTCATATATAAGCATTCTTAGAACGATCAGCCAAGACACTGGTCACTAGGAAGTGAAGTACCCCGCAAAAAAAGGAGTAGGAAGCGAGGTGTTTCATCAAGCTAGCTCTCGGCCACATTCAAAGTGCAGCAAGCACGATTCGCACAAAGATGCGCCGCAAGGTTTGCTGACCTGTTTACATGCTAAATAACAAAAAAGAGAGGAAATATTACCGAGCGCTCCTATTTGTAACAGGATATGAGCCAGAATTAAGCGAGAATTGTGGCGAGTGTTCCATGCAATCAACTTCCATTATCACATGCGAGAACCCTCAAAGAGAACCAAATGTGTTGAAGATTGCTTTATCACATTTTAAAAATATAATAAGAGTGCAGATGCTCCTCCATCCGGTTCCTAGTACTAGTATAGTACATACCTCTATAGATTATAGTAGTAGTACTAGTACTAGTAAACTTTGCGCTTGGTTGTTCGCGTCTTCGGGAAGTGCAACAATAATAGTACTAGTATAGTGTATGCTTCTGGCAATCTGACACCGAATTAACTGTTGCACGTCCACCGCCTGAGCGAAGGACAGCTTGCATTAGTCAAAAGTTTCTCCTTGTCCTATGAGCCACCGCGCGCAAGCTTCTCCCGTCCTACAAGCTTCCCCTCATTCGGCAAGTTGACGGGACACAACAAAGTAATGATAGTCCATACTGCCTCCTCTCCGGTTAATATGGCTTAATTTCAAACGATATAAATACACTTTCTGTCACTGTATATTTGTAAAAATATGGTCAGTGGACTTCATAATACGCTCATTGCGCTCAATATATACATTTTCCGGTGTTTATACGGTCACTAGCTCACCCTGGCTGAGTATGTGTGTGCATGCACGTGTAGGTTGAGCACTTGAGCGTGACCGTGTGTGTTCCGTCGTGTGCTCGGACATGCATGCATTAGGTTCGCGCGCGTTTTTGCATCCATGTGTACGTGTGACTGTTGCATACACATAGGGGGAGTACGTGTAGGGTCCACTAAAGGAGCAGTCAAATCACAAAATAAGTTAGTCAGAAGAAGCAACCATCATTTCACTCTTCAATGACACGTACGCAATATAAAATGGTTGATATGGAGAGAAAAAGAAAACCACTCTATATACACTAGCAGGAGCCTAAGCTACAAGCCTGCTTGCTTGGGTTGCTCTCTTCACAAGCATAGAACGACGATGGCCACACCGCTGGTCACATATCCGGCCTGATCCCGCAGCTGGGGGAAGGGAACAATGTTCGGCGTAGACGCGGTCGACATCGGCGAGGGAGAAAATCCACAATCGGTGCGTCCCAATCGGGGGTCACCGCAGTATGGGCCGATGTCGCATCCCAACCGCCCTTCTAGCTACAGCCCGACGTCCCGGGTAGTCCATCTTCCTTTTGAAGCCGGCTTGCTCCACTACCGCAGCTCCCCACGTAGCTCCATCTCCATGTCGATCTTTCTCTACTTCTACCGGCTCCTACTTGTGATGAGTTTATGTCTCATGAACTAGTGCCAGTGCTATTATTCTAATCACACTTCTATCTTTGCCATCAGGGATGCTCAGCTCGATTTTAGCGGAACTGCACAAAAGCATCCTATGATCCGAGGGTGCCAGCCGTCTTTCCTTTGACAGGTTCTACTTGGCCAGGAAATTAAATCCTGTTTAGGGTTTAGGGTTTAAGTCGTAGTGACCCCATCAGTAGTTTTTCTTTCGTACACGCTCTCACAACTTTTGTCTTTAGTTGTGAAGTAAATATTGGCTATGATCTGTGAATCATTGAGATGCATCAGCATGCGTGTTAGTTTTCCTTTGTATTTGATGGAATGTTGTAACGGGGCAACCTTGGAGTAGGAATGAAAATGGAGTGGAAAGTTTCTGTTTTTCCGGAGAAAAAACGGAAATGGAGAGAAACCAACGTTTCATTTCGTTGGATCACGCCATCGAGCAAAACCAACGTTTAAATCATGTCTGTCGCGTTCGTGTCTCACCCTCCTCCACGGCTCAACCCCACACGCTCGCTCGGCATGCTACTCACCGCAAACCGAGTATACAATAAATTTCCCTCCTGCTTGTCGATGGATCGCGCCATGGAGTACTAGTACTACTAGAAGAGATTGACGAGTTGGGGGAGGACATCTAGCTGTAGCACGGACTCCCAAGAACTTTTTACATGCATGTTGTGGCCGGCTATTGCGACCTTTGAACGCGGAGTAGTCGCGTGCACTAGAAAGCGGCGCGGGCGATGCTCTCTCGGCCGGCACGCCGCTTCAATGCCGGCGCCAATGAGAGGTCGCGTCCGCTCTGGCTGGGCATGAATGCGGCACTGACCGTTTCGGGCGGGAAGCATGCGCGGGTGATGAAGAGGGTTCGGGTCGGTCAGGAGCGGCCGTGGCAGCGGTCCGGATGCCCGCAAACAAGAGATGTTGTACGTTAATATTGCCGCGTATATAATTAACAAGATAAATAATGTTCCAGTTGGACAAATATGATTGGAGATGGAGATGGAAATGGAATTTTATGTAAACATGGATATGCATGTCTATGTCTATGTGTGTGTGCCCGACGACTCTCGCGACCTGGAAGCGGGGGCGTGTTTTTTATCGAGTTTTCTTTCTTGGTACGTTAAAAAATTGTCCGCCAGTTTTCGTTTTTTCTTTCCGGGAACGCGCGTATTCTATTTATAGCCTCTTCTTTGATAGAGTTTCTCGCGTCTCGCTCTCTCACCCTCTCCATATCAAAACAAGATGACAGTGCCCACACTATCTCTCTCCTCACCGCTAGTCACAGATCCGGCTGAATCCCGTCCGCTGCGGGAGGTGAGGAGGTGCAGCATTGACGTTGTCGCCGTCGGCGATGGAGGAAGCCGATGCGCACCCTTGTTCGGAGCCGGCGCTGGCACGGACGAAGGTCCTCCGCGCCCTTGTTCGCTGCCGTCGTGTGGGCAGATCCCGCCCGCCCGCCTAAGCGACATCTCGCCCACCTGAGGTATAACTTCTTGTACTGGTCCAGCTCCCCAGGTTGCTGCATGCGGGTTTTCTTCTATGCGACTACTCCCCAGCTCCCCATGTATAGTAGCTAGGATTCGTCGGCTGGTCCAACATCACCTACTATTATAGAGGAAATGCCACTCGAAAAGTTGTCCTGATTTATGCCTCGGTGGAGGTATACATGTTGTTTCGACAAAAAGTACATGGTGGTTGTGCGGTCATTGTCCATATGCTCCTATTGCTGCTGCTAATCTAATACTATCACTGGTTAAATGAAGAAATGCTTTTTTTCTCGGGTATCCTGGTTTATTTCCCATCAAGATAATCATGATGCTTCTGTTTGTTGGTGTACTTTTCATAATTCTTATTGACTATTGAGATGTCGTTGTTAATCTTGTAAAACAAAGTAACAACACTATATCCCTTTTTTATATTTTTGGAAACAGCGATGCGTATCTCCATACCGGGGCATGTCTTCCTCAATTTTAGTGGAACTGCACAAAATTGGATGGCCATTGTTGTTCTGCCTCACTGTCCTCTGCCACATGATTCTTCCTTCCTCGAGCTTGACTACTAAGAAGAAACAGACCACAGTGAGGATTTGCCGAACTTCATAGGTGCCTCACCCAAACTTGATCCAAATGGATGATCCATCACCACGATGACCTATCGATGCTCATGGTTGCGCCTCATGGTTGCATCGGCTGGTGAAGCTGATCGATTTTCAATGAAAAACAAGCTGTCTTCCATCAGTGCTCTTTGCTTGTTACCCACAAAGATGATATCCTTCGTCAGTTCACCTTGGTTGCGTTGGAGACGCAGTCGTCTTTCACGTTGGTGCAATTTTATCAAACAATTGGCTATGAACCAAATGTTCCTCGAAGAAGGATGGACGTTGGTACTAAGAGCATAAGTTTTGTATTGATTTCTAAGCCTTCTCACAACTTTGTCTCTAGCTCCCCTGTAATTTTATTTGTCCAGCTATTAACTTTGATTTAAAAAA
Organism: Aegilops tauschii subsp. strangulata; assembly: GCF_002575655.3. Taxonomy (NCBI): domain Eukaryota; kingdom Viridiplantae; phylum Streptophyta; class Magnoliopsida; order Poales; family Poaceae; genus Aegilops; species Aegilops tauschii. Next base: position 504,617,961 of record NC_053037.3, read on the forward strand.
TGGTGTGGACTAAAAACCCGGATGGACGTAGTAGCCCTCCATTTTTACTTACTCCGCATATTACATTTGACTGAAGTCAAACTTTGTAAACTTTGACCAAGTTTACGCCGAACACAACAAACCATAATTATTAGAGAGGGCAAACTGTACATACTCTCAAACCTTTCCGATAATTGAAATTAAAATTCTTTATTTGTACACACTCTCACACGTTCCGATAATTTGGCGCATGTGTGGTTGTTCACTTAAGGGAGGGTAGTGTACCGCACGTGAAGGACAGGAAGTGCGACCAGGACGTGTGGATCGTTAGTTCATCGGAAGTACTCCCTCCGTTCCTAAATATTTGTCTTTCAAGTGGTTTGCAATGGAGTACCACATACGGATGTATATAGATATTTTTTACAGTGTAGATTCACTCATTTTGCTCCGTATGTAGTCATTTGTTGAAATCTCTAGAAAGACAAATATTTAGGAACAGAGGGAGTAGTAGTTTTCTTCACTGGTACGTTAAATAAAGAGTTTCGTTTCGTACTTACACAATTTAAAACGATTGTTATGGAGAGAATAAGAAAACCACTTCACTATATATTAGTCATATACACGAGTACTATATGGACGCAGCTTCATTGACTTTAGTGCACCTGCCTTTGGGTTTATGACAGGTGGGCCCAAAATGTGGCTGGCCCACCTGTCATACAGCCAAAAGCAGGTGCAGTTAAGGCACCGGAGCTCTGTCCATACTACAGTATATATATAAGCTGGAGCCTCAGTGCTTGTTCGCTAGGGTTTGCACTCTCCACACTCTCGCCGCACTACATATATATATATACACGCTGGAGGCTCAGCGTTCCTTTGCTAGGGTTTGCTATATTCACTGTCTCTCACCCTCTTCACCAGATCTAAATAAGACTGCGTTGTGGCCTCTGTCTCTCTCATCCCCCTCATAGCTGGCGAAGGAGGCGTCCGGATCCCGTCGCACCGGGAAGGGGAGGAGGTGCAGCGTTCACTCTATCGCCTTCGGCGAGGGAGGCAATCCACTGCCGGCTGTGCTTTTCTCTTTCACCCAGCGCCTATGCGGGAGGGCCACCGACCCCTTCTTCCATGCTGCCGTACGTAGTGTGGGCAGATCTGACCTCCCGCCACACGCCTTGCCACATCCCGATGACCCTAAGGTATAAGTTTCTTTGAAACCGTCATTGGTCTAGCTGCATGCTAATCTTTTTTGATTCTGTAGTCAAATCTAGGTCTTGATTCAAAGAGGAAAGAAGGGTGCGGTGGGGTGGAGCATGAATCTAGGATGTGGTTCAATGAGGAGAGGAGGGAGGGAAAGTAGTATAGACTAGCTATCCAGCCGCTTTGTTGGTCGAAAAGGGAAAAAGGGGATAACCCAGTACACACATCTATAAGAACCGAACTCTTTGTTGAAAAGGGAAAGAAACTGGGGGGTCGGGTAGTTTGTGCAGGACTAGATTTGCTGCCCTCACATCGGAATAAGTTTCAAAGAGAAGAAATATGGGACCAACACAGATATGCTGCTTGGCTACATACTCTGCATCACCCATTTATACGTGTGGACGCACATGGTGCTGGCATGTCCCATGTCCCATCCACATGATCGTGCAGTGTGTTTTGAGATGTTGTGCTACTTGTATTGGTACTGTTTTAAATAAATGTTGAATTGAAGCTATTGTATTTTAAGCAATGCCACTCCTAGAATTAACTACTGAACTATTTGAAGAGAATTTCTCTGTTAATATGAATCAATGCAACCGTTTTAGAAATGCTACTGTCCTATACTTTGGTCTTCATCAAGATAAGGTAGATGCTTCTTTTTGTGGCCGCATGTTTCATCCTCCTTTATTGGCAGTAATTGTTTCCTTTTTTGCCTCTGAAATCAGGGATATCTATTCAACTTGTTGCTATAGCAAACTTAAATGTCACACTGGCAACTTTACTTGATTTCAGAGTAACTGCACAAAACGAGATTGGATTTCCTATTCGTGTTGGCAGATTCGTACGTGATATTGTGTGCGTCATGACAGGTTGGTACTTTCCTTCATCCACATGATCATGCAGTGTGTTTTGAGATGAAGTGCTACTTGTATTGGTACTGTTTTAAATAAATGTTGAATTGAAGCTATTGTATTGCTGTCTTTTCCCATTAAGTAGTGAACAAAAATGGGACCAACCCAGACATTATGCTTGTTGCTTTGTTACAACAAACTCTGCATCACCCCCTTTATAAGTAGATGGAAGCACATGTTGTTGTTGCGCCCACTCTCCCCTGGAACTGTTTATGCCTTTTGTTAATCTAATGCCGCTGGTAAAATTAAGCAATGCCACTCTCAGAATTAACTACTGAATCTTATTTCAAAACTGCAACACTTGTTAGGGATTGGCGGGATTACCATTTTTGTGGCCGCATGTTTCATCCTCCTTTATTGCCCAGTAATTGATTCCTTTTTAGCCTCTGTTAAAACAGGGATATCTATTCAACTTGTTGCTATTGCAACATTTTGCTTCGCTTAATTTTGGTGGAACTGCACAAAATGATACCGGATTTCCATATATGTGTTGAGATCTCTCTCAGATCTTCCTCACGGGTTGTTTCAAATCTTGGTCTTGAAAGGTCAGTACCGACTTTCCTCAGAATTAACTACTGAATCTTAGTTCAAAACTGCAACACTTGTTAGGGATCGGCGGGAGTACCATTTCTGTTAGGGATCGGTTGGAGTACATGTTTAAGAAATGTATTGTTCAGATAATGTCTCTGTTATTATATATCAGTTACAGTGTTTTACAAATGGTAGTATCCTGCTTTGTAGTTCTTTGTACATGTTTAACCAAGGTATTGTTAAGATAATGTCTCTGTTAAAATGAATCAGTCGCATTGTTTTAGGAATGATACTTTTCTGCTTTGTCGTTCTTTATACATGTTGAAACAAGGCATTGTTAAGATAATGTCTCAGTTAATATGAATGAATCACACTGATTGAGAATTGCTACTCTCTTGCTTTGTTTCCCATTAAGATAAGGTAGATCAGTAGATGTTTTTCTTCTGGGAGTACAAGTCATCAACCGTTATTTCTCAGTAATTGTTTCCCTTATACCTTTTGTTGCTTACAGGGATATCAAAATTAAACCTCGGTTTTATTCCGACTTTGATTTTAGTTGAACTGCACAAAAGGAGCCAATGTGTCTAAGGCAAACTGCTGCATTAGTGGGTCCAGTTGGTCTTACCACTTTGTAGAAAGAAGCAGTCACTGTTTGCGCTACATTACACAAGGAATGATCGAGAAGCTTTACAAAGTATTAGTAGACGCTGGTGACATGACTAGTCTGCAAAGAGCATAGGAAACTCTACAACACGTGGACTGCAATGGGCAAAAAGTGCCCAAACAAGTAGACGAAGCCAGGACAGGACTCCAAATCTGACAATGTCATTCTAAGCAACAATTATGGGGCATCTTGTATGATAATCTGTTTACCGTGGGTTGACACTGGGCCAATATTCATGTGTGTGATGCTGTGTCTTTGTTTTCTTGCAGCATATAAATACGATATCCGCATGGATGCTCAACTTGATTTTAGTGGAACTGCACAAAATGTCTAGATGGTTTGTGTCCTCCATAGTACTTCATCGTGCACAATACATTGAATGGTTCCCTAATCATTCGTCGTCACCTTGAGCCACCCGACTATATGTTTGAATGGTGCTGCCAGCGTCGGCCATTAAGAAGGGTAAGAAGAAAGACAAAAGGAGAGATGGCTGCTTTACTTGTGGTTCCGAGGAACACTGGGAAAACAAGTGCCCAAACAAGTACCATGAAGCCAGGACAGGACTCCAAGTTTGTCAATGTCACTCTAAGCAACAAGATGGGCCATTTGGGTATGGTAGTCTGTTTACCGTACTTTCAGTTTGTTAGTCCACCGATTGGTGGGTTGACACTGGGGCCAATATTCATGTGTGTGCTGATGTGTCTTTGTTTTCTGGCAGCATATAAATACGAAATCCACAGGGATGCTGAGCTTGATTTTAGTGGAACTGCACAAAATGTTCAGATGGTTCGTGTCCTCCATAATACTTCACATCATGCACAATACATCGAATGATTCTCTAATCATTCATCGTCACCTTGAGCCACCGGACTATCAGATGACAAACTGATGACAAATCCTGCCCGTTCCACAATCATAGGCATTACATATTTTGAATGGGAAAAGCTTGTCAAAGTTGACATTAGTTTAATATATTGGAATTGGAAAACCTTGTCAATTTTTGCTCATTGATGTTAGCCAGAAGACATGCATTTGATATTTTTGAGTGGGACGCCCTTTGCTGTGAGCAACGTCGATCGTTTTTTCCTATTCCTGTCTTCAGTTTAAAAGTAAATATTTACTCTACTGAGATGCATAGTCACATGAATGTTGACTTATGTAAGATATTTTCAGAGTTTGTTCTGAATATTGTCTATGTAATGCCAGGCCTTGTGTTTGATTGCAAAGTTCAGCTTGGAATGTTGTGGCATGCGGCATCACGAGCTGTTCACCGTGCCTCCTGAGAATAATGCTTCGTATTGTTTTGCATGTCGATCTAATGCCAGTGATTTGCTTGTTAGGAAGATTGTCGGGTGGTTGGTGCGACATATGCCAACGGATGGCTTATCATTGTGGGTGCCAATAAGACGTCGTCGGTGCCTGGAAACGGGATGAGGCGAAGACATGCACGCCGGCGGATCTTACCCAGGTTCGGGGCTCTCCCACCCCTAGTCCTGCTCTGCGGGGTCTCCGCATGATCACTAGATCAAGGAAAGGTAGCTACAATCGCTCCTAGAGCTGTTGGGTTCAAGGGAGAAGAAGAACCAGGCTAGCTCTTGCTTCTCTCTATCTCTATGGTGTGTGTGCTGTGTTCAGAAGCTAACCATTTGCATGGGTGCTCCGGGGGGTTTATATAGGCCTACCCCCCGGGGGTACAATGGTAATCCGGCTGGGCACTGGTCCCACCCGTCAGTGTCTACGCTCGCCGGCTTCTCCGCCGGCTGTTGGGTCCCGCCGGCTGCCGGCTTCTTGGTCGACAGGCCGGCCCCACCGCCTAGGGTCTTGTCGGCGGCTGCTCACTGTAGCCTCGCCTCTGATGACGAGGGCTTTGTCGAGGTAAGCGTGGCTACAGTGGGCCGCCTTGGGGGCTCTCACTGTAGCCTTACCTCGTCTTGTCTCCTTAATGGGGCTCCTGCTTCGAGGAAGGGGGTAGCCGGCTACACCCACGGTCGACTGGGAGAGGCCGGGCCGCCTCCGCACCTCTCTCTAGCGGAAGGGGCCCGGCGCCTGCGGGCCGTACAGGAGTCGGTCATGGATGACGTTGAGGCTGGCATGGCTATAGTGCCGAGCCGAACAGGAGACGGTCATCCCGTACGGCCTCCTGTGGCCATGCCTGCCTCGGGCCTCGGGGGTAGTGGGCCGCACTGTGGACACACCCCGTCTTGTCACTGTTATGTGGGTGTAGCTTTGGTGGTTGTGGTCTTCGGCCGGCTTCTTGGAGTCGGCGTTCTTCTTGGCCGGCTTCTTGGAGTCGGCTACCCCGTAGTCGTCCCGGGGAGGGGTTGCTGAGGCTGGGTCGCCTTCCGGGAGTCGGCTTCGGAGGTAGCCGGCCAGGGAAGGCGGCCGAATGCTTGGAGTGCTTGGAGGCCCGAAGGCCTGATAGTTTTTTTCAGAAGAACCAGGGGCAGTCGGTTAGGCTACCCGTGGCCATTTACTCCGACAAAGATCATCCTCTTCTGTTGTTTACGTGCTTAAGAAGTTCATCGTCTTATGTTTCATTCATAGCCTATACGACAAGTCGGGTAGGTTAGACGTGAAACCATATGATCTTCCAACCAACTCATCATCTTAGGTCATGATTTATTGTCGTTTTCCAACCAAAACCGCTTGTAAAACTGACGCTTGTAAATAAAAGCAGATGGTCTCGGGCGAAGCGCTTGGTTGGTCGATTTCGACTAGTAAAGTATACATCAGTCTCTCAAATTACACGCGTAACCCACCGGTTTTACTTATAGACCTCGGGCCCTCGGTTTCATTACGCCTGTATTTTACGCGTTGTTTCCGATGACGAGTAAATTACACTTGTATCTTAATACAGGTGTGAAATAAACCAGAGCTCCCAAGCGCGGCCTTACCGTTTCATGCCGTCTCAGTCTCTCGAAGGTGCTCATAGGTGTCCGATGATCCTGGCTTCCTGAATGAGCAGCGGGCGCTGTATCAGACCATCCGTAGGGCCCGCGGGGCCCTCTCCGTCGTCCTTCAAGTTGTTGCGCTCGCCGTGGCGCCGAGCATTGTTAACATGGTCAATGAACATGAGGATTCAGGAGATGACATTATTTTGACTGGATGACAGTAGGGACCCACTAGGGCCATAGCCGTACGTATGCAAGTGCCTCCTTATTATGTACAACTATAATTTTTTTGCTTCCTCTTGGTTTCCTAACATCACGGTCCCACACCATTGTCAACCTATGTAATCAATATAAACGAGAGAATTGCACAAGGTGCGGCCGACAGCTGGGACCAAGCAGCTCAAGCAGTATTTGTGTTTTTGAGGCGTGAGCACTGCAATGTTTTTCTTGGCGATGTTTTCATTGTTGTTCAGAGGAGAGCAGGGTATTAACTGGGTAGGCTGTGGCCCGTCTAGCCCAGGACAGATATCCAGCCCAGATAATAATTTTTTTCAAGATGAAAATGGCTAACCCAGCTATACGTTTTTTTGAGGAATACCCAGGCAAGGTCAACTTGTTATTCTCCACCCCGCTGGGCTGCAAATCTTTCCGAGGAGGGATGCATTAGGCTTAACAGGAAATTGGGCTTTAAAAATAATAAATGGGATGTAATTATAAAAACTGGTCAGTAACTATAAAAAATGCACCAAGCACGAAATTAGTTTATAAAATATTATTTATGGATTTTGAAAATCTTAATTTTTCATTATTGCGCGCGCAATGTTTCGTTAGATTTTTACGTAATACAAATTTATATGTTATCTGACTAGAAATTTCGGGATGAAAATATTTCGGATCCCATCAAAATGTGGGAAATTTTATTGAATTCTGTCTGGAACGGTTGGTTGAAATTATTAATCGTTCTCCTAGCTAGAAAATGGGTTGTACTTTTAACAAACTGTAAATGGGCTGTAGTAAATTCCATTAGAATTCAAATATGGGTTGTACATTCTTACAAATCGCAAATGGGCTATAAGTTCTCTGCCACACACTTGTGGGCCTACTAAGTTGACGCGTCCCCTAAAAAAAGAAGTTGACGCGTATGCAAGGCTTTGTCAACTTATTATAGTCAACACACGGTTCTAGCAGCAGTGGCCGTTGGATGTCCATCCAACGGATGCCGTGCTTCTTCTTCAATCTTGGATATTCTAGCTTCACCCACCCAAAAAATGATTCCTCCCCCTGACATCTAGGGCGCACCATTTCGGAAGCTGACCTGTGGGCCTACTAAGTTGACGCGTACCAAGGTCTTTGTCAACTTAGTCAGTATGAACGATTCTAGCTGCAGTGACCATACGATGTCCATCCAACGGCCGTAGTGCCTCTTTAACCTCTGGTCTTCCTGCTCCAGCCGCCCAAAGCAGCGCCGGTCGTGCCGCCTGCTCCTGCCTCCCGTGGCCGGCTGTGCTGCCGCGGAGGCCTCACCGCCCCCTACTACTCCCCCCGCTGGCTAGGCCATCCCTCCACTCACCCACACCCCCTATTATTCTGCGGCGACGGCAGCCTCACACCGCAGCCGAACCAGTGAACCCTCGTACTCCTCTCCGCGCGGGCTTCCACTGCCGCGTCTTCCCCGGCTCCGCGTCGTCCCCTTCCTAGGCCTCGCCGCTCGCCATCGTCCACCGCCCTCGTGCTCTCGGCATGGCGTGGTCAACGTGGTCAAGGAACGACTTCCATCGAAAGAGTACTGTACGTAGAGAGGCTGACAGCTGAGTCCACGGCGGCCGCAAGGAAGTGCCTCCTTATTACGCACAAAATAATTATTCCTCCATCTGACAGCAGGGACCCACCGGATGGGCCACCGTATTTGGTGAAAAAAGCGTTTCCGCCCTGACTGCTGGGACCAACCGGACGGGCCACCGTATTTCACGAAAAAACGTTCCCCCCGCTGTCAGCTCGGACCCACCGGAAGTGCCTCCTTATGACGCACAAAAAAATGAATACTCCCCCTGCTAGTTGGGACCCACCTTGGTGGGAGGCTGACTTGTCGGTCTACTAAGTTGACGGGGACGGAGTGCTTTGTCAACATAGTCAATATGAACGATTCTAGCTCCAGCGACCGTACGATGTCCATCCAACGGCCGTAGTGCTTCTTCAACCTCTGGTCTTCTTGCTCCAGCCGCCCAAAGCAGCGTCGGTCGTGCCGCATGCTCCTGCCTCCCGTGGCCGGCTGTGCTGCCGCGGAGGCCTCACCGCCCCTACTATTCCCACCCCTGGCTAGGCCCTTCAGCGACGGCAGCCTCACACCGCAGCCGAACTAGTGAACCCTCGTACTCCTCTCCACGCGGGCTTCCACTGCCGTGACTTCCCCGGCTCCGCGTCGTCCCCTTCCTAGGCCTCGCTGTCGTCCACCGCCCTGGTGCTCTCGGCGCGGCGTGGTCAAGGAACGACTTCCATCAGAAGAGTACTGTATGTGGAGAGGTGACAGCTGGGTCCATGGCGGCCGCAAGGAAGTGCCTCCTTATTATGCGCAAAATAATTATTCCTCCACCTGACAGCAGGGACCCACCGGACGGGCCACCGTATTTCGCGAAAAAAACATTTCCCCCTGACTGCTGGGACCCACCAGCTACATCTTCGCACGCAAGGAAGTGCGTCTGGGCAAAAAAATGATTCGCCCCTGACTGCTGGGACCCACCAGCTACATCTTCGCAGGCAAGGAAGTGTCTGACAGTCGGGACCCACCTGGTCGAGGCGTACGTAGTGTTGTCATTCTGGTCGCGAACGTGTACGTACATACTGGTCGATGTAGAGGCGCGCACGTGTCGTAGTAGAGGCGCGCACGTAGCATGTACACGTACGTACAGCGGCCAGTGTGCAAGAAAGAAAATACGGCCACGTACGTACATACGGGCAGGGTCTCTAATGCCTACTCGCGCATACGTACGGCCAGGGGCTCGTGTACATAGCTGGGTCGGAACGGAGAAACAGCGTCGTCGTCGTGTTCATGGGGAGCCAACAGGCTGGGTCGGAATGGAATGCGTCGTCGTGTTCATCAGGAGGGCTTGGATGGAACAACCGATGGAAACGAGGCCTGGCGTACCGCGGAACGGAGGAAACGGCCTTGTGTTCGACCGGCCACGTTCGAAACGGGATCTTGTTCATCGGGAGGGGTCTGGCGTACCGCAAAACGGAGGAAACGGACCTCCTACGGTCGAAACGGGAGTCATGTTAATCGGGAGGGGTGTGGTGTACCGCAAAACGGAGGAAACGGACTTGTGTTGGAGCGCTACGGTCGAAACGGGGGTCCTGTTCATCGGGAGGGGTGTGGCGTACCGCAAAACGGGACTCCACGGGATACTGTTCATCTCCACCATCGACCCCCTCCAGCCTCCACGGGCTACTATTCATCCACCGTTGACCTCCTTCAGCCTCCACCTTCGACTGTTCATCCACGGGCTCCTGTTCATCCAGCCTCCACCGCGCGCTACTCCACCGGCTACTGTTCAACCAGCCCTCTCCAGGGCTCCTGTTCAACCACCCCTCCACGGGCTACTGTTCATCCAGCCCTCCACCGTCTACTATTCATCCAGCCCTCCACGGGGTGGTCCTATTCATCCAACCCTCCACGGGGTCCTGTTCATCCAGCCCCAACTGGCTCGTTCGATCGGGGTCCTGTTCCTCCAGAGGCAACACCACTGGTATTATTTTATTCATATTTTATTTGCTATTTTATTTGAATTAGAGAAAAACTTGCATTTTTGAAAATTTGCATTTAGTCCAAAAAATGTTAATCATGTCCTAAATATTAAGTTTGGACGGTGAAAATTGTTTTTGGTATTTTTAGAATTTTTTTATATTTTATTAGGACTTTTATTCGCGGCAAAATTTATTTATTAAAAAAGTCTCAACTGGGCCGCCCAACTAGCGCCAGGCCGAAGCCCAGCGCGCCACCGCCTCGACCGTCCCGCGCCCGAGCCGGAGTCCGGCCGGCGCCTAGCTTCACCGCCGCCGTGCCCGAGTGGGACACCACCCGCCGTTGCCCCCTCCCCAAGCCAGCACCCCCGGCCCCCTTTATAAGCCACCCCACCCCGCCGCCTCTCCTCCTCATCAGCGCCGCCGCCGCCCGCCTCCCGCCGCATGTCGCGCCGCCGCCGGAGCTCGCCTGCTACCGCCCGCCGCCGCCGCCGGAGCCCCGCCTCGCCAACGCCACTGGATCCCGCCGCCCCGCCGTTGACGTCGCCGCCGCGGTTGACCGGTACAAAACCGTCCGGTTCGCTAGTTCTTTTTTCGTTTTTTTCGGTTTAGATTAGATCATTTTTCATTTATTAGGTTAATTTGCGAACGTTCACCCATTCTTCTCTGTTAACGAACGAATTCGTTTGTTAGCCTCTGTTAGCGAACATTCGTTCGCTAGGTTTTTTCTTTTTATTTTATTTTTCGGCCAGGGACCTATCTGCGAATACTTTTATCACAGATTAGTCCCTGAACTTCAAACCCTCGTTACTTTTTGGTCATTTGTCCAAATCCAGTGAAACCAACGCCAAAATCTTCGTCTAGTTCCGCTCTTTCCAGATAACCAACTTCAACATGGTTTTGACAATTTAAAATTTGGTTTCAAGCAGATTTGATTTCGAACTTCTTTTGATCGTAGTTTGAGTTTCGTGACTCTGATTCGATTGATTCTTTTTGCAAATCGAAGCTCTTCTCTTGAACTTTCAGTTTGGATCTTTTCTCTTGTGTTTTACCTTTGCATGATATGCTTGAGTACATATGTATGCTATTGGTTGTTCACGATAGAGTATCCGGAGTGCGAGGCTTGCTACTACGAGTCACTAGGGTTTTTTCATATCGTCGGCAAGGCAAGTAACACTTTGATCATATTCCCTTTAATACCCAGTTTTTATGCATTAGTTTCAACCCTCAAACATTGCATGAGTAGGACTTGAACATGTGGGTATTGGGAAGTAGCTGATGAGGTAGAACCTATTGTCTTGTATTTAAACCCTGTGTGTTACTACGTTATGCTTATACTGTTATGCTATGCTCGTAGACGTGGTTTCGTTTGAGTGATCCATCACAGATGTGAGAGTTATTATAAATTAATGGTTTAACTTAAGGTGGCTACTTTAACGGACATGTGGGTGGATTGGTTGCGGGCACCTGGAGCAATCCAGTGTTGTCCTAGGATATCCCGGAGAACCCATGTGATCATCCTATGGTTTGCCACCCAGGCTGAAAGGGATCAAAAGATTATTCATGCTAGAAACTTCCGTGTGCAGCCACATGCCATTATGGGCTCTATCATAGTTGAGTAAGTTGTGGGAAACCTTTCCATCATGGGCTAGCAGATGTAGGGGATTGTAGGTGTACCGTCCTATCTATCGGTTAAGGGGACCTCTTCGGAAAGACTGTGTCTCGGTCATCCGTTTCTCAAACACCATGTAGTGCGAGAAATCCAACGAAGGAGATCGAGTCTTGTGGGGAAAAGTACGCAAACCTCTGCAGAGTGTACAAACTAATCATGATTAGCCGTGTCCCCGGTTATGGACATCTTGAGTATCTAGTACTTGAATTATTGATTTAATCTCATCACTTTACTTAATTAATTTTTTGGGTTGTTAATTATTATTTTGGGATTGAGTTGGAGGAACCTTCTCAATGTTTTCAACAAGCTTTGTAGTTAAATAAAATATATTCCTTTGTTGTAGGGGAAAATTAGCTTTATGCAAATGATAACCATAGAGCCTCCACCAGCCATATATGCATGTAGTTATAGTTGTTATTTGTTCATTGCTCTATAGTGTTATCTTGCCAGCATATTCCATGTGCTGACCTACACAGGCTGTAACGTATTATGTTGCAGAGTTTTCAGACGAAGAGTAAGGTGCGCTAGGTCGTTGTGATGCACTCAGTTTTGCCGTGGAGTTGGATGGACTCTCTACCTTCGAAGCTTCCGCTGTTATCTTATTTAGATGGCCTTCAGCCATATTATTGTATTAAGTTCTCTTTTGAGACATTCGATGTAATAAGTGTGTGATTTGAACTCTGTTATAAATCCTCGAGTACTATGTGCGTCAGCAATAACGATCCAGGGATGACACTTAAGCACAGAGACTTGACCGTCTGAGGTCGGGTCACTACAAAAGACTTCCTGAAGAGCAAAGGCTTCAAACCTGGTTGTCTAGATCCCACTCTCTTCACGAAGACATATGATGGTGAACTGTTTGTATGCCAAATCTATGTGGATGACATTATCTTCAGCTGCACAGACAAGAGATACAACGATGAGTTTGGGCATATGATGCAAGAGCAATGTCAGATGTCCATGATGGGAGAGCTGAAATTCTTCCTTGGTCTTCAAATCCGTCAACAAATAAATAGCATCTTCATATCACAAGAGAAATACCTCAAAGACTGCCTGAAGAAGTTTGGAATGCAAGACTGCAAAGGGTACACGACGCTAATGCCAACCAAAGGCCAATTGGGCCCTGACGACAATGGTAAAGAGTTCGATCAAAAGGTATACCGCTCCATGATTGGTTCTTTATTGTACTTATGTCCATCTAGGCCAGATATAATGCTTAGCGTTAGCATGTGTGCCTGATTCCAAGCAGCACCAAAGGAATCGCATCACCTTGCTGTGAAGCAAATTCTCAGATATTTGGCCCACACCCCAATGCTAGGATTATGGTATCCAAAGGGATCAATGTTTGATCTTGTTGGATTCTCAGATGCTGATTATGCTGGTGACAAGGTTGATCGCAAGTCCACATCAGGCACATGTCACTTTCTTGGACGATCTCTTGTCTGTTCACTACTAGGAAAAAGCCTGCTAGTGGCGCACCAGTTTTGCCTACTAATAGCGCACTACTGGTGCGCCACTAGCACCACGCCATTAGAATTAAATACTAATGGCGCACCCCTGGTGCGCCATTAGTATCTGGTATACTAATGGCGCACCACGCAGTGCGCCATTAGTATAGCGCATCGTGCGCCATTAGTATGCCTCCCAGGGGCCATATTTACCCATGTGCCTTGGCATACTAATGGCGCACTAGGGGGTGATGCACCATTAGTGTCCTTTCTGCAGTGCGCCATTAGTGTGCTGAGTGGTGCGCCATTAGTATGAATATTAGGGATTATTATTTTTTCTTTTCTGATATTTGCACAGGTTACAAAACAGATTACTGCACATAATATAGAGAGCACAACATATAAACAGCAGATTTATCGAATACAATAGAAGATTAGTCTCCGAATACAATTCATCATATTAGTCTCCGAATTTCAAATACCGAACAAAGTTATAACATTACAAGTCTCGAAACCGCGAGTAGCGAGTTTGTCTTCACATTACAAGTCGATATCGATCATCTAAACTACCATCACATAGAAGAGAGCTGCGGTCATCACGATTAGAATCATCGCGATGAAACTGGTCTTCATCCGGTTCCTCCTCCGCTCCCTCCTCTCTCCCGCTAGATAGCGTGCGTATCTAACTTCCGCCTCCGCCCTAGTGGTGTACCCTTTGTAACTGTTACCGCTGAAACGGTGAACCTGTCTCCGACACTCCTCCCAGTCGTCGTAGACTCCGGGAACCTTACCCTTGTACACGACATACGAAGGCATCTCTATATGTGCACTAGCCAAACAAAACGTTAGTAGCAATTCACAGGCAATACATAAGCAATATATAAGTATGCAACAAAAGGATCAGAAGAGAAAAGCAACACATTAATAGCACGATTCATGGTCCTACTAATAAATAGCATCGATTACATATAAGTTGAACGACTGTCCAAACCAAAGAGACATACAAGTTCATTAAAGTTTAATATTACAACATGAGCCAATCGACATTTCGGAACTACATAGCATCACTACTTTCGACTCGACTCAGGGACCGGAGCGTGGATGAAGCCGTCGTCTTTCGTGATGGTCATGAAATCGCGGGCATTGTCAGTCTGCATTTGTAGTGTTGTTTCTATCTCAGTGTTGGACGGTTGATGTCTGAGATAGAACTGCCCCGAGGTACGAAGGACATCTTGATGGATGATTTCTGCAAACTCCGACTGGATGCAAAAGAATTCTTGTCTGATGTCCGCGTCCTGGATTGCCGACAAGCGTGCGGCCCAATCTTTGAGATTATTTGGTAGTAGAAGGTGATTATGGTCCCGTACGATCGCCCGCATGTGATGGAGGGCGTAGTAGGCATCTTTCTGACCGCCAGGCGGCTGCTCAACGCAGGACAACGTCGTATTGTGGCTGAAGATGTGCTTGCCGTACTTACGAACTGGCCTGCTGAAGGTGCCTCGAGATCTGGCGTAGCCGGGGAGAACATCATCAAGAACTTTCTTGATATTTGTGTAGTCTATCTTCGACTGACGGTCCGGGTCGAAATACGTGGCCATGGAATATTTCGGGCTTAAGAGGATGAGTGTGCAATGTGTGTCACTACACAAAACACGGAATGTTAGAAGAAAAAAAAGAACGATTGAAATCTAAGAGATCATATGTTATGGGGCGGTGAGGGGATGACTTACTCGGGAAAGTAAGGCACGAGGAAGTTATCCTTATCTGGGTTTGCCAGAATGACGCCTTCGAGGTATGAACTCGCGACTTGCCGGTCCCCACCCCTGCCCAAGATCTTGGCACGCATGTAGAAGGGGTCGACTATCACGATGTCCGGGGTCTTGTCTCTAATGATCCGCATCTCCATACTCAGCGAAAATAGCCGAACGAAGGTGTAGTGCAGTGGATGAAGGTCAAACATAGCGAAGATGTCATCAAACCGCAGGACGATCGTACCCCCGATGGCGCTATCCACAAAGCCCTAGCCCTCTGGCACTTTGGCCACGAAAACCGGGTATGCCACGTCATTCTCGGAGAGACGCCGCTTCTCCAAAGAAAGAACAATGTCATGCAGACTCCGCATAGCACCGGTTGCAGCATTGAGCAGATTAGTCGATAGCATCGCCCTACCCGCCACATGCACCCTCCTCGAGATATCCTTAGGTGAAGGTGGCCTATCCTGAGCACGGATCGTACTCGGTGCCGGCTGGCTCGCACCGCCCTTGTTATTCTTTTGTTTCCGTCCCTTCTTCCTCATCTCCTGTAATGGGATCGAGTTCTGCTCAAAGACCGCCTTCTTGAGTGTGTTGGGGCTGATATATTCCGCACCTCGGCTATCTGAGGCTCGGCGAAGGCGGCAGCTGGAGGCGTCTCCTTAGAACTGAACGCCAAACGACGCCTGTTGCAATTGGGTTTCTCTGCGGTACCAGCTCGATCGCGGTCGTGTTTTTCAGGGTTGGGTTCTTGAGAAGGAGGCCCGAAGAATTCGTCACCGTACCCTTGTTCGGCAAAGTACTTATCGATGTTGGTAAATGTACCATCGTTGTTGTCGTCGTCGTCCGGATCCTGTGCCATATGCATGTCCGGATCCTGTGCCATAGGGATGTCCGGCATGTCCGGTAGCGCTGCGGCGGTCTTGCCATGGCTTGGCGCCGGCACAACTAGCGGTGTTGTCTGTGGGGTGGTGTCCCCCGCCCCCAAACGAATCTGGCTCTTCGGCCAAAGCAGGGGCCAGCTTACGCAGGCATTGAGGGTCATCACATCATCTTCGTCGGCCCCAGCGGGTCGAATCGGAGGTAACAACTCGTCGCAGCCTGGTAGCACCCGAACCAGTTCAACCCTATACACGGTGGGTGGCATCGGATTACCGTGGAACACGGGGTTGCCCGGTTGAACGATTCTGCCCTTGGCGACATCGATCAACTCGCCGCCCACGAAGTGCAGGAGAGTGCATGGAACGCCGGCGGCGCCCTGCGAAAACATGTAGGGCATTAGGGATGCCCAGTCAAAGGCAAGGAGATGAAGTCATCGGCCGAGAGGCTTAGTTACCGTGATGGCGTCGAGCTCGGCTAATGTCGAGGCACCGCCAACGGCGGGCGTGCAACTGACGGAGGGGCCGCTTGCTGCCGAGGTGCCGGCCGGCGTACACCCGGGTGCATTAAGCTCCAATTCCCGTGCCGGCGCCGGAGACACCAATACCGCCTCCGCCGGAGACACCAATGGCGCCGCCTGCGCGTTGTGCGAGTTGCTGGCCGTGAAGCTGGGAACCGGGGGCGGCCCCTGTTGGCCGCCCGCAATCCACGCCTGCAGCCCCTCAATCAAGCTAGGCACAATGGCGGTGAGCGTCGTTCCCAGTTGTTGTTGCACTTGCTCTTGGACAATTTCCGGAATCTGCGGCACTTGTGCCTTGATTTCTTGAACCTCGCGCGACTGGCTTTCCGAGCTGGTCTTTTTCTCCTTTCGCCCACCAGCGTTATAGTATGACGACCATTTTGTGGACAAGCCTTTGCCGGCCACACGACCAGCTGACGACGGCTTACTAAGCTTATCCTTGATTTTCATTATGTTCAACGCCCTATTTAGAGTGCTGTCCCAAGCTGGGGAGCTCTGAGACGACCCCGCGCTACTGCTTTCAGTCTCCTGCGGAAGGAATGTGAACCATTTAGAAATTTGGTTTCATTAACTAGAATGCAACCATATATGTAGCTAATTACGCGGGGGTGTATTCCTTACCAGAACTTTCTCAAGCGCCTTGGTCTTCGGATCCGTGGTAAGCTCCTTTGTTACCGGGTCCTCCTTGTACCGGGCCCTGACATAGTTCCTGGTCTGCTTCTCACGGTATTTCTCGAAGCGGGGCGGTAGGCCTTGCTCGGCAGCTCCGCGTCCTCCTTGTCCCATATAGGTTCCGCCACTCTGTAACCACCGGGACCGAGTTTGTGGACCCCTAAGTTCAAGTCCCGCATCTCTTTCCCCCACTGACTTGATTCCTCGGATGCGCCGCTCTCGCACTTGATCTTGAACTCCTTGTAGTCATCTTCGCTGATCGAAGGATTTTTCGCATTGATCTTCTCATAACTTTCACCTTTGTTAATCATTCTCTTCACCGCGCTTCTCCAAGTAGACAGGGTCGTGCTCATCTTCGTGAGGGCGGCACTGTTCACTTTATTCCCTGATAGGCGTGTGTTTGCAAACTCAGCGGGGAACTTGTATCGTTCGTGCAGCTTCGTGAAGAGGAGGTTGCGCAAATTCCCTCGGTCCTTATGCCTTAGGTTCTCGGTGTTGATCGAGATGGTGCTCCGGAGAATGCACCCGAGCTCAACCGAGTACCCCTTGACTAATTCTTTGGGCGCCGTTGGATCCCCGTCGCAGTTCACTTCAGTAAATTCCTCCTTGACGGTGCCGAGCACGTTCGGGCGCCGGTCCTTCCGTTGCCTCTTCGGTTGGCTGCCATCTGTGCGTGCGCAGCCATCATCAGTGGTGGCATCCTCAGTGGCACCATCAGTGGTGTCATCCCCGACGCCACTAAGGGTTGTGTAGTCAGGATCGGTGTCTTCCGCGGCGTCCTCATAGCGGTGAGGTTCTTCCTCCATCTCCTGGGACAGCTCCCAGAATGCCTTGCCGCCCGAACCGCCGGCCTCATCGTTGTGGGCCATGTTTCGCTCTAAATAGGAAAAAAGTTTGGTCAAAAAGTTGGTTATTGTCAAGGAACAAGATCTTTAAGTTGACCAAATAACCTAATTCTCGAGGAATTTGCTGTTAGTGTGTTGTTGCTAAGGTCCAAGTCCCTTCCTAACCCCCTTCTTCTTGTCTCCTCTCACTATCTCTCTCACACGCATGGCAAGCAAGGGTGTCTGAGTGTGTGAAAAAAGACTAAACTAATCCAAGGGCTGAAAATTGATCATTTAGGTTTTCAGCGACACCGAGGCACCCTAAAGCCAAGGTTTTATCATTTAGGGTTTGACTCTTGGCTAACCAACCTCACCTCCTCCTCCTCCTCTTCTTCTTCGTCGTCTTCCTCTGATTAAATGGATTTCCAGGATGTAGGTGGATTCATGTGTATATATACACCTACACTAACTACTAGCCAGCCAGTGTGTTTAGACTAGATCGGGGGGTATTGTCTTCTGTTGTGTCATTTTCATAGTTTCTTTTTGATCACAGTGGATGAGGAGCTTGATTGGTTACTTTAATGGCGGTCAGGGCCAGGTAGGGGAGGTGGGTAGGCAAGACAGGAGCGAGGTCAACGGCTCGTGGATGGCTCACACGTGGCCGCCCCCAGCTCCAATCGTGAGATTACGCAGGCAAATAAACAAAGAGGATCCTACTTAATTAAGTACTAAGATACCCCGGCCCATGCATTAGGCGCAAGTACCCCATATGTCCTATTTTTAGCAAAGTCATGCTAAAATTCACGGAAAATTTCAGCATGACCTTTGCTGAAAATAGGACATATGGAGTACCCGAATTTGCCGGAACGGAAGTTAATCGACATTCTGGCAAACTCAAGGGCCTCTCGGGGTACAGCAGCAGCATCACAAGTTGACAAAATTCCCAAGTAGTACAGCAGTAGCATCACAAGTAGTACCAATGAACATATAGTCCAGCACATTCTGAATTTTGATAAATGACAGCAAGTTAACTCATGCCGACAGCAACAAACTTATAACAACATAAATGAAATTGCAGTTCCAAGTGGGTATGGGAAATAATAAAACCAGATAAATGATTTTGTTCGCTCCACTTAACAAAAATAAAGAAATGATTTTGGTCAATACATCTGGTAAGCTGCACACTGTCTAATATGTGTCATAAATGACAAAGCTGCACACTGTCTAATATGTGTCATAAATGACACTAAGATCTCATTACTCTACATATGCAGCATCTATAGAAAGAGACCATTAGTAATATTCGGGTACTGTCACAAAAATCAGTGTTAGGCGTGCAAAGATCCCCCACCACATGCTCGAGCCAGCTACCTACATCGAGCAACTAAACATACCAACTTTTACAGAAAGACCACACATGAATGTCAGTTAACTAAACCAAGTTTCAGTCCAACTTTTACAGAAAGACCACACATGAACAGAGTCATATCGCAACAATAATCAAAGACGACTGCAATCGCAGACCAACATCACATATCAACCAAACACAGACCAACAGGACCCAAAGCATAATGATAATAATTTGATGAATTGTTAACACTTTGTTTTTTCTAACAGTATCTACTAGTCGAATGTAACAACATCTTCATACAGTAGCAAAGATCACAATACCAATAGAACCAATATACACAGTAGCATTGACAATATGAACAAAAAAATGTGGCATCATTCATCCATTTAACAAATTAAAAAGCAATACATTCATCCATCTATCCAACTGACACATCGATTCATCCATATATGCAACAAAGTATTTGCATCTATCCAATTTATATAGCTAAAAAGAAGAACAGCGAGTTGGGACAGAGAGGATGGGTCACCGTGGAGGAGTGGAGGACTGGAAGAGTGGTGGGCACTTGGGCTGCGGCTTCGGGACGGAGGCGCCGTGGGCAGCCGGTGCAGAGGGGCGCGGCGGCGGCTTCCTGTTGTCCCCGCTGTGGCAGAGGGCAGAGGGGCAGCCGGTGCAGAGGGCCGCGGAGGACGGCTGGGCTGCAGCGGGAGTGGGTACCGGCGGCGGCGAGTACCGGGACGGCGGCGGCGAGGTCCGGAACGGCGGCGGCGAGGTCGGCGGGGCACTGGAACCCTAGCACGCGGCCCTGCTCGAGGTAAGCCCAAGAAGTCAGACCAAGGGCGCGCGGCAGGCACGAGACACGGAGAAGTGAGGGGCGCGAGGGAGGGGAGGCAGGGGGCTTACTGGGGAGGGCTGGGAACGATGTGGGGTCGCTGGCGATCTCCACGGCCGAAAGAGGAAGAAGGGGTCGGGGACGACGCTTTGGGGCTCTTCCGGTCGCGTGAGCCATCGGGGAGGACAAGGGAGATGCGGCGGTGCTTCTGGGATCAGCAGCAGAGTGAGGGGAGCACCGTGGCGCGGGTATGGCGTCGGGGGACGAAGACCGGGTGGCGCAAGGGGCATGAGGGTGTGGCGAGGGGGGAAGTAGATCTGGCGAGGGAGGGACGAAGGGATCGGGCGAATTAGCTAGGGGGAGGTTAGTAATGGCGCACCCCCTAGCGGTGCGCCATTAGAATGTTTTTTGTGATAGCAATGGCGCACCCCCTAGCGGTGCACCATTAGTAATCTTTTTTTTAGATAGCAATGGCGCACCACCCAGCGGTGCGCCATTAGTAATCTTTCTTTTTAGATAGCAATGGCGCACCACCCAGCGGTGCGCCATAAGTAACTTTTTATTATTATTTTTTGTTGCGTCTAATAATTTTTTAGAAAATGAATATGAATATGAAACAGTAATAATTTTTTACAAAAACAATAATAATTTTTTAAAAAATATCATCAAATTTGTTATGCGGCGGCGGTGGAGCGAGGGAGGGTGCGGTGGGTCGTCGGCGGCGGTGGAGCGAGGGAGGGTGCGGGGGGTGCTCGGCGGCGGTGGAGCGAGGGAGGGTGCGGGGGGTGCTCGGCGGTGGTGGAGCGGGCCGGGGAGGGTGCGGGGGGTCGTCGGCGGCGGTGGAGCGGGGGAGGGTGCGGGGGGTCGGCGGCGGCGGTGGAGCGGGGGAGGGTGCAGGGGGTCGTCGGCGGCGGTGGAGCGGGAAGGGTGCGGTGGGTCGTCGGCGGCGGTGGAGCGGGGGAGGGTGCGGAGGGTCGGCGGTGGCGGTGAAATTTGAAAAAATATTCATGAATTCAAAAAGTGCCCATGAAATTTAAAAATATTCATGAGTTCAAAAAGTGCCCATGAAATACAATCGAGAAATGAAGGCTAGAATTTAAATACAATCGATCTTAGCTAGCTATCTGTTCACAATCTTCTTGCCCTTATTTTTCGTAAATGGAGTTCTTCTCTTGAACAGACGTCCTTTAGGTAGGGTGGTCCTGCTTCTTCTTGTGGTGTATGCTGGTACTTCATCGTCGTCATCATGTTCCATCTTCGGGTCGCCGTACTTGTCGAAGTCTTGCTCATTGGCGACTCCATCCATTCCGATGATCTTCCTTTTGCCTCTCCTCACGACAACACGACTGGGCTTTGACGGGTCGGTAATGAAGAACCATTGGTCCACTTGGGAAGCCAGTACCCATGGCTCATTTTTCGCGGTGTCATTTGCGCCCGCGGTCTTGGATTTGGCTTCGGGTATAACCATGGTGGTGAAATACCGGTCTTCTTTTAGGACGCTCTTGGCCCATCTGACACGGAACATCGGGACCTTCTCTCCAGCGTAGCTCAGCTGCCAGATCTCCTCGATCCTTCCGTAGTATCTGTCCTTGTCGTTACCGGTGTAGGATTCCATCGTTACCCCGGAGTTCTGATAACCATCGCTCTTCATGTCCTTTCCCTCGGTGTAGAATGTGTAGCCGTTGATATCGTACGCCTCATACGTCATTAGGTTGTGCTCGGCACCCTGTGACAAGGCGAATATGACTTGTTCTTCCGCGGAAGAATCCTCATGTAAAGGGTACGACAGAAGCTTCTTCTTGAACCAACGCGTGAAACATGAGTTGTGCTCTTTGATTATATCTCCGTCCGTCCTCTATTGGCCTCGGTCATTGTACGTCTTCTCAATAAAGGTTTTGTGCTCTACCACCCAAGGATCGACCACGTCTATGTGTGGTAGCGCGACTAGGTTTGCTCTTTCAAAGTCGGTGAGTCGACCCTGGAAGTCGACATGCATTTCGCGGCGACCCTCACGGTGACCCCATCCAGCGAGCCTACCGAGGTGCCTATTGACGGGCAGACCAACGGGGTTCTTGATGCCTAGATAATTCGTGCAGTAGGAGATGCCCTCTTCGGTCAGAAAGCCCCTGGCTATGCTTCCCTCTGGACATGACATGTTGCAAATGTATCCTTTGATGACACCATTCATCCTTTAGAACGGCATCATGCTGTGCAGGAACGTCGGCCCGAGTTGGATGATATCCTCCATGATATGTACCAGCAGATGCACCATAACGTCAAAGAATGCAGGCGGGACGTACATCTCAAGCTCGCATAGTATCACCACGATCTCTTCCTTTAGCCTTCTGAGTTGCCTCACGCCAACCGACTTCCGAGAGATGACGTCGAAAAAGTTGCATAGGCCAAATAGAGTTTCACGGACGTGCGCGTCCATGATCCCATGGATTGCAACTGGAAGTATCTGCGTCATCAGCACGTGACAGTCGTGAGACTTCATCCCGCTGAACTTCTGCTTCGCTGAGTCTAGGTATCTGCTTATCTTCCCCGTGTAACCGTAAGGAAGTTTTACTCCTACGAGGCAGGTGAAAAACTGATTGATCTCCTCCTGACTTAGAGTGAAGCACGCGGGAGGGAAGTCATTTCCGGTCTTCTTGGCCTTTTTGCCTTTGCGACGACTTTCCGTGTCCTGCTTCGCCTCATCATCATCATCATTAGCATGAAGCTCCTCCCTGATGCCCATTGATTTCAAGTCTGCCCTTGCTTTCGGCCCATCTTTGGTTCTCTCCGGCATGTTGAGCAGGGTACCAAGCAGACTCTCGCACACGTTCTTTGTGATATGCATGACATCAAGGCTGTGAGGCACACGGTGGATCTTCCAGTACGGCAAGTCCCAGAAAACATACCTCATTTTCCATACCTTCAGCAGCGGCTCTTGCGCCTTTCGATCCTTTCCCGGCTCTGGCGCCTTTTGCTTCTTTCCCGGCAGTGGGCAATCTTTCCAATTTTTCAACAGCTTGTCTATTTCCTCGCCGCTCCTCGTAACGGGCGTCTTCGGGATTCGGTTTCACCATCGAACAGATCCTTGCGTTTTCTCCATGGGTCATCGTCGCGAAGCCACCTTCGATGTCCCATGAACACGGTTTTCGAAGACCCGGGATCTCTATCTAGCTGGCGATACGTTGTGTCATCCATGCACCTGACGCATCCAGAAAGTCCGTGGACCACCTGCCCCGCGAGATATCCGTAACCGAGATAGTCGTGCACCGTCGTGAGCACTGCGGCTCTCATAGGGAAATATTCTTTCTCTGCGGCGTCCCACGTATTGGCTGGCGTTTTCCACAGCGTGTCTAGCTCCTCTTTCAGCAGCCCTAGATACAGATTGATGTCGTTCCCTGGATGTTTCGGCCCTTCAATTAGCATACTCATGTGAATGTACTTCCTCTTCATGCACAACCAGGGGGAAGGTTGTACATCCACACAAACACAGGCCAGGTGCTATGTGTGCTTCTCTGGCTGCCAAACGGATTGACTCCATCAATGCTCGCGCCCAGCATGATGTTCCTTGGATCGTTCCCAAATTCTGGGTGTTCGAAGTTCAACGCTTGCCACTGGCTCCCATCCTTAGGGTGACTCAGCATCTTGTCTTTTTTATTTATCTCCGGATCATTTGCGTCATCTTCTCGCTTCTTCTCCTCCCTATCCGCGTTCCAACGCAAGAGCTTTGCTACCTTAGGGTCCGCGAAATACCGCTGCAAACGAGGAGTGATCGGAAAGTACCACACCACTTTTCGAGGAGCTTTCTTCCTCTTCTTGTATCGAGTGACGCCGCACACCGTACATATGGTAGACTCCGCGTTCTCGTCCCGATAAATGATGCAATTGTTCATGCACACATGGTATTTCACGTGCGGTAAATCCAGAGGACACATGATTTTCTTCGCCTCCTCGAAACTGGTCGGGCACTTGTTCCCCTTGGGAAGAAGTTGTGCCAGAATGACATGTTCTCGTCGAAGCATGCGTCGGTCATTTTGTGTTTTACCTTCATCTCCAGAGCCATGAGCGTTACTTTCAGGCGGGTATCCTCGGGCCTGCATCCTTCATACAATGGAGTAACCGCGTCTATCTCCAGTTGATCCAGCTTGGCTTTCTCTCGGGTGGCAGCCCTTGCGTTATCCGTCTGCTTGAGAAGCAGCTCTTGAATATGAGGGTCCTGCACCCAGCCCATCGATGGTCCATCGTCGTCTGCTCCAGCATCTTCATCTTCATGATCATGCGCTTCGTCTGCTCCGGCATATTCCTCATCATCATGTCTGGCATCTTCTACATGATGACTGTGTACTGCATCTACTTCGTGATCATGTCCTGGAGATTCTTCGTCTTCTCGCCCGCCCTCGCCGCGGTTGTCTTGCTGCCCTTCCTCATTTCTTGCTGGCCGGCCCCCATGGACGACTTCATAATCATCTTCATCACCTTGCCACCGATAGCCATCCATGAAACCACGCAAGAGCAGGTGGTCCCGCACCTGTATGGAATCCGGGTCCATAAGGCTCCTCAGCTTGCATCTTCGACACGGACATCTTATCTCCGTCTCATTATTTTGAAGCATCTCGGCCTTCGCGGAGCTCAAAAATCTATTCACGATGCCTTCGGTCATCGTGCGGACCATGGTCGCCTGCGGGGTAGAGCAAAACGATATTTTAGAACCAAGAAAAATTTTGGCATGACTTTGCCTAAAAATAGGACCAAAAAGAATGCATAGTGCCAAAATTCTCGCCGAAACGGAAATGAAACAACATTCCGGCAAAATATTGGCAACTATCGCATTTCAAATACCGGTACCTGCAAACACAAACATATGTGCAACACCACAAACATACATAGATCTAGCTAGGCCATAAAAAGTGCATGTGCACATTGTTGGAGGGAGAAAAAAGTAGATCTACAACATAAACAAAGCTTTCCCCTTACTTACCTATCAAAAAAAGGTAATTTAACCACTTAATTTGGATGAATCTATGGTGCAAATGAGGTGAGGAGGAGGAGGCACCCGAGACAAGCATGGAGGAGGAGGTGGAGAGAATGAAGTGGGGAAAGTGAGTGTGTAGGTGGCTATCCAAAATATTTAGCTGGTCCCAGGTTACTAATGGCGCACCACCAACAAATGCGCCATTAGTAACCCTGGTTACTAATGGCGCACTAGCTGGCGGTGCGCCATTAGTAGTTTTGCAAAAAAATGATAGTAGTGGCGCACGGGGTGACTGGTGCGCCATTACTAGTTAAAACTAGTAATGGCGCACTACGCCCCGGTGCGCCATTAGTATTTTTGGAAAAAAAATTGTTAGCAGTGGCGCACCATGGTTGTGGTGCGCCATTAGTGTGATAGACACTAATGGCGCACCAGCACTCGGTGCGCGATTAGTATTTTTGGAAAAAAGAAAAAAAATTGTTAGTAGTGGCGCACCATAGTTGTGGTGCGCCATTAGTGTCTATCACACTAATGGCGCACCAGCACACGGTGCGCCACTGCTATATATTAGTGGTGCACCGCATGTCTGGTGCGCCATTAGTGTGCATATTGTCTATAGCCCATTTCCTAGTAGTGGTTGGTCTTCAAAGAAGCAGACCTGTGTATCCCTCTCCACTCCTGAATTTTAATACATTGCTGCAGGATCTTGCTACACTCAGCTTCTCTGTATGAAGCAAACTCTCAAGGATTATGGCATCAACCTAAAGCATGTGCCACTCTACTGTGACAATGAAAGCGCCGTCAAGATTGCTGATACGTCTCCAACGTATCTATAATTTCTGAAGTATTCATGCTGTTTTATTATCATTCTTGGATGTTTTACAATCATTTTATAGAATCTTTATATCATTTTTTGGGACTAACCTATTGACCCAGTGCCCAGTGCCAGTTGTTGTTTTTTGCTTATTTTTTACATCGCAGGAAATCAATATCAAACGGAGTCCAAATACCGTGAAACTTTTTGGAGATTTTTTATGGACCAGAATACCCAGGATGGGCAGAGAAGCACCTAGGGGGTGCCTTGAGGGGGGCACAACCCACCAGAGCGCGCTTGGGGGCCCGGGCGCGCCCAGGTGGGTTGTGCCCACCTCAGTTGCCTCCCGCACCCCCTCTTTACCCTATAAATTCCCAAAAGTTCCAGAAACCCTCGGGGTTAACCTAGATCAGAAGTTCCGTCGCTGCAAGGCTCTGTAGCCACCGAAAACTAATCTAGACCCCATTCCGGCACTCTGCCGGAGGGGGAAATCATCACCGATGGCCATCTTCATCATCCCGGCGGCCACCACGATGAGGTGGGAGTAGTCCACCCTCGGGGCTGAGGGTTTGTACCAGTAGCTATGTGTTAATCTCTCTCTCTCGTGTTCTTGAGATGTCATGATCTTGATGTATCGCGGGCTTTGTTAATATAGCCGGATCATATGGTGTTTTCCCCTCTCTATCTTGTTGTGATGAATTGAGTTTTTCCCTTTGAGATTTCATTGTTATCGGATTGAATATTTTTATGGATTTGAGAGCACTTGATATATGTCTTGCATATGAATACTCGTGGTGACAATGGGGTATCATATTGATTCACTTGATATGTGTTTTGGCATTCAACTTGCGGATTCCCCCGGTGACATTGGGGTAATCTATGCATAGGGGTTGATGCACGTTCTTGTCTTTTGTTTCTCCGGTAGAAATCTTGGGACACTCTTTGATGTTCTTTGTGTTGGATTGAGTATTATTAATCTGAAATTATTTGGTGTTATTTTAGTACGAACTCTTGGTTAGATCGATCGAAAATAATAGCTTCGTGTTATTTTAGTACGAACTCTAGGATAGATTGATCGGAAAGAATAGCTTCGAGGTGGTTCCGTACCCTACAAATGATTTCTTCTTATGTTTTCTGCTAGATAGGAACTTTGGAGTGATTCTTCGCTGCATGTTGAGGGATGGTTATATGATCCAATTATATTAGCATTGTTGAGAGATTGCACTAGTGAAAGTACGGAACCTAGGCCTCATTTTCAAGCATTACAATACAGTTTTTGTGCCCGTTTACTATTTGCTACCTTGCTGTTTTTATTTATTCAGATTATAAAAATATATTTCTACCATCAGTATTACACTTTTATCACCATCTCTTCGCCGAACTAGTGCACCTATACAATCTGCCATTGTATTGGGTGTGTTTGGGACACAAGAGTTTTCTTGTATTTGGTTGCAGGGTTGGTTGAGAGAGACCAGCTTCATCCTACACCTCCCACGGATTGATAAACCTTAGGTCATCCACTTGAGGGAAAATTGCTACTGTCCTACAAAACTCTGCGCTTGGAGGCCCAACACGAGTCTACAAGAATAAAAGTTGCGTAGTAGACATCAAGCTCTTTTCTGGCGCCGTTGTCGGGGTGGCTAAGTAAGCGGCATTCACATCCCGTCAACGAAGCTCTTTTCTGGCGCTGTTGCCGGGGAGGTGAGTGCATGAAGGTATATCTTTAGATCTTGCAAGTGAATCTTTTAGTTTCTTGTTTATCACTAGTTGGGTCTATAAAATAAAACTACATAAAAAATGGAATTGAGGTTGCATCGTATTATTGATCATCTTTATAATATCTTTCTTGAAAATGATGGTTCGGAAAATTTTGCTCAATTGTTAGAAGAAGAAGTCAATAAAATGTTTGGCACAAAATATTTGAATGATGAGCATGATTGCAATATTGCTAGTATGAATTCTTTGAATATTCATGATGCTAATGATATGCAAAGCCATAAGCTTGGGGATGCTATATTTGATGAAGATGATATTTTTAGTCCCCCAAGTTTTGATGAGAAAATTTATTATGATGATTTCACACCTCCCATTTATGATGATTATATTGATGAAAGTGGATTTGGAGATGTCATGACTTTATTTGATGATGAATCCACTATTTTGGAAGAGGTTGCAATTGATTATGACAACAAAGTTGTTGTCTATGATGATTATGGTGATGACATGTACTATATTGAATAATGAAAACCATGAAACTTGTCATCATGATTTTAATTTTCAATCCCATGATAGTTATTTTGTTGAGTTTTCTCCCACTACTATTCATGAGAATAAATTTGCTTATGTGGAGAGTGAGAAAATTTCTAGGTATCATGAAAAGAATGCTTTATGTGATAGCTATTTTGTCGAATTCATTCATGATGCTACTGAAAATTATTATGAGGGAGGAACTTATGATTGTAGCAATTGCAATAATACCAAGTTTCCTCTCTATGTGTTGAAAGTTTTGAAGTTATGCTTGTTTTGCCTTCCTATGCTAGTTGATTCTTGTTCCCATAAGTTGTTTGCTCACAAAATCCCTATGCATAGGAAGTGGGTTAGGCTTAAATGTGCTATTCATATTCTTCATGATGCTCCCATTATGTTTCAATTCTTATCTTTTATGCGAGCATCATTGAAATCATCATGCCTAGCTAAAAGGCATTAAAGAAAGTGCTTCTTGGGAGACAACCCAACACTTTTACCTACTGTTTTTGTGTGCTAACATGATTAGGCTACTATAGTAATCATGTTTTATTGCTTTTGTTTCAATAAAGTGCCAAGTAAAACCTTTGGGATGGCTTACAGTAATAGTTGATTTGATCTTGCTGAAACACGGAAACTTTTGCGCTCAGGAAAACAATTCTCATTTTTAACAGAAGCATGATAAAATGCTGATTCTTTTTGCAGAAGATTAATAGACAAATTACCCAGGTTTTCCTATTTTTCAGAATTTTTGGAGTAGCAGAAGTATGGTTGGAGTACAGGTTACTACAGACTGTTCTGTTTTTTACAGATTCTGTTTTCAATGCCTAGTTTCTAATTTCCATGGCTTATATTGCTCAATATAAATTGTGGAAATGATTTGCTACAGTAAGCATTGTGTGGAAACAATTATGAATCTTGTATTTGACAGTACCAAAGTGAAATGGTTTGTTCTTTATCACACTAACCTATCTCCCGAAGTTCCGTTAAGTTTTGTGTGATTGAAGTTTTCAAGTTTTGGGTGAGATGTCGATATGAGGAGAATAAGGAGTGACAAGACCCTAAGCTTGGGGATGCCCAAGGCACCCCAAGTTAATATTCAAGGAAGATCCAAGAAACTAAGCTTGGAAGGCATCCCCTCTTTCGTCTCCAACATTATCGGTAACCTCACTTGGAGCTATATTTTTATTCATCACATGATATGTGTTTCGATTGGAGCATCATTTTATTTTGTTAGGATTTGTTTTCTGTTATTTATAATAATGTTTTGCATCTTTTATTTCCATAAAAGTGGCAATTATAGCCTTTGTCATGCTTATTTTGCAAGTATACATGTTGCTGTTTGAAAACAGAAAGTTTACCGCTGTTGCAAAAATTCCCTAGAAAAGTCAGAATGTCATAAAATGTTGAAACTTTTTGGAAAATGGGCTCTGATAAATTTTCTACAGTGTGGAAAATTTTCATAACTTTTGGAGTTAGGGAAGTATTGATACTCTTGAATTCTTTACAAACTGTACTGTTTTGGCAGATTGCTGTTATGTTTGCATTGTTTGCATATGTTTGCTTGTTTAATAATTCTATTTGAGGATAGCAGTATTAAATATGCAGAGGCATTTAGTGTGCAATGTCGAATAATTTTTTTAGTGATTTGCTAAAGTAGAGAATGATAAGGTTTTTGCATTGGTTTATACTAACTTATCTCACAAGTTCTTGTTGAGTTTTGTGTGGATGAAGTTTTTGAGATTTAGGAAAACCATGATATAAAAAGAATTAAGGAGACACAAAAGATCAAGCTTGGGGACGCCCAAGGCACCTGAAGATAATATTTCAAGAAGTCTCAAGCATCTAAGCTTGGGGATGCCCCGGTAGGCATCCCACCTTTCTTCATCAACAATTATCGGTTAGTATCTGTTGAGCCTAAGTTTTTGCTTCTCCACATGAGTTGTTCTATTGTTGGAACGTCATTTTATTTTGTTTTTCTTGTTTTTTAATAAAATACTTAGATCTGAAAGTTTCAAAATAAAATAGAGTCCTCAAATAGTTTCCAGGGAGGCTAGGTAAGCGGCATTCACATCCCGTCAACGAAGCTCTTTTCTATGGAATTGCTCTAGTGCTTCACTTCTATCTTTTTGAGCACGGTGTGCTTTAGTATTTTTGAAGAAATTATCTCTTTCTTCACTTAAATTAATTTGAGAGAAAGAAATATTATGCTCATGATCTTCATTTATATCTTTTTGGAGTAGCTTGTCATTTACTCTTGTGCTTCACTTATTTCCTATGAGTAAATTGTTGAATAAATTGAATGTCATGAAATTGAAATCATATCATGCCTATTGGTAGCTTCACATTGGGTTTAGAAAGTGAAATCTTTTGGGGCTTGACAATCACAATATTGGTCATACAAGCAATTCATGAATAATTAGTATAAGGAAGAGAAATTTCACATATAAATACACTATCATGGAAATCTTTTGTGATTGTGAGCCCCCATCAAAATATTATATGCCAAAATTGTTGACGTTGGACAAGGAAGGCAACGTAATGGTTTATGTTTGTTCATATTCACATAGAAGTTATATTGTCATAGATCCTTCAACATGTGGTGCTTACCCCCCATCTTTGCTAGCCAAAAATTCCGCACCAAGTAGAGATACTACTTTTGCATCCAAAAACCCTTAAACCCAAATCTTATTGTCAAGAGTCCACCATACCTACCTAAGGAGTGAGCAAGATCCTTCAAGTAAGTTGTCATCGGTGCAATAAGGCAAAAAAAATTGCTTCTAAAAGTGTTAGAACATTTAGTGTAAGAGAAAATTGAGCGTTGTATGAACTTGTGATGGCAAAGAATAAAAGCGACAGACTGCATAATAAAGGTTGCTATCATAAGGGGCAATATAATGTGACGTTCTTTTGCACTAAGGGGTTGAGCAAACAAACAGAAAAGCGCATGGAAACCTCTGCTTCCCTCTACGAAGGGCCTATCTTTTACTTTTCAGTATTTACTTTTATGCAGAGAGTCAAAGTTTTTATCTCTATTCCTTTTTATTTTTCTCTTTTGGCAAGCATCAAGTGGTGAGGAAAGATCTAGGCACATATATCCAGTTGGATATGGGTAGCATGAGTTATTATTGTTGACATCACCCTTGAGGTGAATACGTTGGGAGGTGATGTCGCTTGAAGCTACGTCGGTATTTCCCCAAAGAGGAAGGGATGATGCAGCACAGTGGCGGTAGGTATTTCCCTCAGATATGAAACCAAGGTTATCGAACCAGTAGGAGAACCAAGCAACACAACGTAAATAGCCCCTGCACACAGATAACAAATCCTCGCAACCCGACGTGTTAAAGGTGTTGTCAATCCCTTTCGGGGTACAACGCCTCAAGATAGGCAAACGGACATGAGATAAATAGTGGTAGATTGATAGATCGAACGCCAAATATAATAAATATAAATAAAATGCAGTAAGGTATTTTTGTATTTTTTGGTTTAATAGATCTGAAAATAAATGCAAGGAAAAAGTAGATCGCAAGGCAAATATATGAGAAATAAGACCCGGGGGCCGTAGGTTTCACTAGTGGCTTCTCTCGAGAAAAATAGCAAACGGTGGGTAAACAAATTACTGTTGGGCAATTGATAGAACTTCAAATACTCATGACGATATCCAGGCAATGATCATTATATAGGCATCACGTCCAATATTAGTAGACCGACTCCTGCCTACATCTACTACTATTACTCCACACATTGACCACTATCCAGCATGCATCTAGTGTATTAAGTTCATGGAGAAACGGAGTAATGCAATAAGAACAATGACATGATGTAGACAAGATCTATCTACGTAGAGATAGACCCCATCGTTTAATCCTTAGTAGCAACGATCCATACGTGTCGGTTCCCTTTCTGTCACTGGGATGAAGCACCATAAGATCGAACCCACTACCGGGCACCTCTTCCCAGTGCAAGATAAATAGATCAAGTTGGGCAAACAAAACCCAAATATCGGAGAAGAAATACGAGTCTACAAGCAATCATGCATAATAGAGATCAAAGAAACTCACTTTCATGGATATAAAAAGATATAACTCATCATAAACTCGAAGTCCATCACATCCCAACAAACACACGCAAAAGAGTTACATCATATGGATCTCCAAGAGACCATTGTATTGAGAATCAAGAGAGAGAGAGAGAGATGAAGCCATCTAGCTACTAACTACAGACCCAAAGGTCTACAAAGAACTACTCACGGATCATCGGAGAGGCGCCAATGGAGGTGGTGAACCCCATCCGAGATGGTGTCTAGATTGGATCTGGTGGTTCTGGACTCTGCGGCGGCTGGATGAATATTTCGTCGACGCTTCTAGGGTTTCTGGAATATTGTGGTATTTATAGAGCAAAGAGGCGGTCCATGGGGCACCCGAGGTGGGCACAACCCACCAGGGCGCGCCTGGGCCTCCTGGTGCGCCCTGGTGGGTTGTGCCCCCCTCAGGGCACCCCCAGGCACAGCCAGGGCCCGTTGTGTTCCTTTTGGCCCATAAAAATTCTCCGTAAAGTTTCATGGCATTTGGACTCCGTCTGATATTGATTTTCCATGATGTAAAAAATACAGAAAAAATAGGAACTGGCACTTGGCACTATGTGTTGGGGATATTACCATTGGGCGTAAACCGGCCAGGAGAGGCCGGGTTAACCCCATAAGTAGTTTATCTGTATCTAAAGTCCATGAAGACAGACGGTGATGCTTTATGAAAGCCCAGGGCCCAAAGCCGGTTTAAGGCTTGTAGACATAAACCGGCATTGATATGTAAACTTGGGTTTTAAGATAGAAGTAGCAGAGACCGATCCGGACACGATTATGAGCCGGCCTCGGGATTCTGTAAACCGACGGGCGTCAACCCATGTATATAAGGGGACGACCCGGCGGCGGTTCAAGGACAACAGACAACAACTCGAGACTCAGGCAAAGTGTATTCGCTCCCTGGTCATCAAAACCCCATCAATTCCACCACAACTAGACGTAGGCTTTTACCTTCATCGTAAGGGGCCGAACTAGTATAAAACTCTCTTGCGTCCCTTGTCCGCTTTAACCCCTTTAAGCTAACTCGTAGCGATGGCTCCACGACTAAGTCATTTCTCTAGGACATCTGCCATGACAAAACCACGATAGTTGGCGCCCACCGTGGGGCTATCGCACGATGGTTTTAAGTTCTTGGAGGGCAACTTCGAAGGACTCAAGGGTTACCCTGTGGGCCGGATGACCAAGAGTCGTCGCGGTAAGCTCTACATCGACGATGCAGGCTGGGGCCCCGAGGCCGGCTCAATCGAGTACGGGTACTGAGTCCCCTTTGGTGGCATACACGTTTTCATTGGCAAGATCAGCGAACCGGACCCTGAGCCGGACATCTGCACCGACCTCATCGAAACGGCTCAGCGTGCGAGATCTCCCCGGGTCAAGCCTGTCATGAAGCGTGCCCTCGTGGGAGTTATCCATGGAGGGGAATCCTAGGATAGATCAGAATCTGGTGGTGAGACCGGAGAAACCGAGTCATTATATCTATTACAAGATGGCCGGATTGGGGGCTGTTCCGATGGCGACAGTATTCCGGACCCCTTTGATCTGCCAAACCGGGTTGCCATCTTCATGGCCGGCAAACAACCGGCGCTCCACTCTTCGACCGCACCGGCGATGATTTCCGGATCGACAGCGGCGGCAGCGGCCGGGGCAGGAGGCCCTGTGCGACCGCCAGCTTAGGTTCTATCTGATTTGTTTGACGCATTGGCAACGCTGATGGCGGAGGTTAACCCGGCGGATCAGGATGCACACAATGCGGAAATTGCGAAAGTGAAAGATCAGATCACCCTGGGCAAAGCCGACTTAGCAGCTGAGGATACCGGGATAGCCGCGGAGCGGGCCGCTTTGGATGCACAAGCTTACCGGATTATGCTGGATCAGAGTGCGTCGAACGAATTCCTGAAGAGGAGGCACCGATCTCGCCTGCCGCCAGTTTATGGCGCTAGAAATCTCTTTAACACCCCAGGAGCAGGGACCAGTAATCCGCCGGTGGTAAGCCGGGCGGAGGCACCTGGAGCAGGGGCGCCGGTTCAGCCACGTTTGGCAGATCCGCCTTGTCAGTACAACATTGTAACACCGCATGTCCCCACGCCGCCGGGTCATTACTCTAACCCGATGGACAACATTGTCGCTGCCGCTTCATGGCTGGCGGCCATCCCGATCGAAGGCGATTCTCCAGCGGCGGTCGAGACGCGTCGGGTTAAGGAGCTTCTTCAGACAGCCTTGGTTCAACAGGAGGCTTATTCATATAGTCGCGATCGGATTCATTCCACTCCCCGTCCAAGCCGGAGTTACAACAGGCGTATGGATGAACCGGCAGTGTCAAGCAATGCGCGGAACCGTGATCCGCCCCGTGGCAATAACCCGGCGGGTGGTGCTGGTGATGCTCAGGAGGTGGTGGACTGGGCTCGGGCACGCAGAGAGGCCGAGTTAGCGGCGCAGCATGAAGCCCATCAGCCTACTCCGATTCGTCCAACCACATCGGTGGAACCAGGAGTTACCTCTAGTTCTTTGGGAGTGCCATGTCTTGTCCCAGCGTTGCGCAATGTGCGCCTGCCCAAGGATTTTAAGGGCCCGCGCAAGGTGCTGAATTACACCGCCGATTTATCCCCTGAAACATGGGTCGAAAGCTATGAGATGGCCATGGAGATGCTGGATGTGGATGATGCGGCATGTGCGAAATACTTCACCATGATGCTAGAAGGGACAACCCGCACTTGGTTAAAGAGCTTACCGGCTAATTCTATCAGGTCATGGGCCGAGTTGAGAGCCCGGTTTATTCAGAATTTCAAGGATACATGCAAGCAGCCCATGTCAATTGTGGACTTAGCTGCCTGTGTCCAGGAGGAAGGAGAGTCAACAACCCATTGGGTGCACCGGGTTTCGGAGATTTTGCATTCATCGGACCGCATTAACGCTGACACTACAGTTTTAACATTGGAAGGCAATTGCCGGTTTGAACCCCTGAAGTTGAAGTTGGGACGGCTCAAACGTCATTGTAATGACATGGGAATCCTCATGGCTGCACTGGTGAAGTATGCCGACTCTGATAGTACCAAGGATCCCGAGTCTGACGATGATAAGACAGGGAAGGGAAAGAAGAGCGGCAACGCCAAGGGGCAGCACCACAACCCGGCGGGTCATGGAAACGGCGGCAAGCGTAAGGCGGACCATGGTTTAGACTTTGTGGCTAACACCAATACACATGACAAGGGCCAGCGGCGTAAGGGTAAACCGCCCCAGCGCGGTGGAAGACCAAGTCCTAATCCGGACTGTTTGTCTTATTTGTTGAACCAGCCCTGTCCAAAGCATGGGACGAAGGAGCACCCGTCCACGCACCTCTGGAAAGATTGTTACATCATGCAAGAGTTCAAAAATTCTGATTCTTTCCGGTATGATCATGGACCAGGAGGCGGTTCGGGCCCCGGCTCTCATGGGCCGAGTTATGGCGGAGGAAATTCCGGTTCAGGCTTCCATGGTAATCCGGTTGACATAACAACCAAAGTAATCAGGGTAACCAAGGTGGCTATAATCATCAGGGCCATCAGCAGCAGCAGCCGTCGGGTTACCAGAGCAACCCGAAGCAGTCGAATAGCGGACAGTATCATGTCTTCACCACTAGCTTGGACAAGCGCGATCAGAAGCTTCATAAAAGGGCAGTGGATGCCGTTGAACCGGCGATGCCCCATTATTTGCGTTGGTCCGAGCAGCCGATTGTGTGGAGTAGAGAAGATCATCCACCCCGGGTTGACAATCCGGGTCATCTGGCTCTGGTGGTGGCACCTCAGGTTGGAGGTTATAAGTTCACCAAGGTACTCATGGATGGAGGGAGTAGTATCAATATCCTTTATTATGAAACTTTCCGTCGCATGGGGTTAATAGATAAAAATCTTAAACCATCCAATACGGTGTTCCATGGTGTGGTGCCTGGTAAGTCGGCATATCCTATTGGTAAGATAGCTCTGGAGGTGGCTTTTGGAGATGAGCATGACTCGAGATCAGAAACCTTGACCTTTGAAGTGGTGAAAATCACCAGCCCATATCATGCCCTATTTGGACGGCCAGCTTATGCTAAGTTTATGGCACGGCCTTGTTACGTCTATCTGTAGCTCAAGATGCCGGGTCACAAGGGAACTATAACCGTGCATGGGAGCCGCAAGATTGCTCTGGAGTGTGAAGAAGGTGATGCGGCTTATGCTGAGTCGGTTTGTCCAACAGAAGAGTTGAAGTTTTACATGGACAATGTTGATCCGGCAGATATGACTTCATTGAAGAAACCAACTACGGAGCATGATCCGGCCCTGAAGTTTAAATTGGCTGATGAGACTAAGCTTGTTGACTTCATGCCTGGCGATTCGTCCAAGCAGTTTAGCATCAGCGCTAACTTGGATCCGAAATAGGAAAGCGCGCTCATCGAGTTCATCCGTGAGAATCGGGACATCTTTGCATGGAAGTCTTCTGACATGCCAGGTGTACCGAGAGAACTCGCTGGGCACACTGTCAATGTTGATCCCAAGTATAAACCGGTCAAGCAGTTTCTCCGCAGGTTTAATGAAGAAAGGCGCAAAGCTATTGGAGAAGAAGTATCCAGGCTCTTGGTGGCTGGATTTCTCGTTGAAGTATTCCATCCAGAGTGGTTGGCTAATCCGGTGCTGGTCCTCAAGAAGAATGGTACTTGGCGTATGTGTCTGGATTACACAGACCTCAACAAAGCTGTCCAGCATATCCTTTTGCCCTTCCCCGTATTGATCAAATTATTGATGCTACGGCGGGTTGCGAGCGTTTAAGCTTTTTGGATGCATATTCTGGTTATCATCAGATCAAAATGGCAGTTAAGGACCAGGAGAAGACAGCCTTCATAACTCCCTTTGGAGCCTTCTGCTATGTGTACATGCCCTTTGGGCTCAAGAGTGCCCAGGCGACTTATCAACGGTGTGTGCAGAACTGTCTACATAAACAGGTCGGACGCAATGTTCACGCCTATGTGGATGATATTGTGGTAAAATCAAGGAAGAAAGAGACATTGATTGATGACTTGATGGAAACCTTTGATAACCTGCGGGTTTATAAAATGATGCTTAATCCGGCCAAGTGTGTCTTTGGTGTACTTGCAGGCAAGCTCTTGGGCTTTTTGGTGTCTAACAGGGGCATTGAAGGTAATCCGGAAAAGATCAAAGCCATCACCTCCTTGGCTAAACCAAAGTGTATCAATGATGTTCAACGCCTGGCAGGCCGGATTGCCGCGTTGAGCCGGTTTGTCAGTCGCCTTGGCGAGAAGGCCATCCCTTTATATCAGATGCTGAAGAAAATGGATAACTTCGTCTGGAGTGACGCCGCTAATGAAGCATTTGAGGACTTAAAGAGGCAGCTGGATAAGCCGCCGATTCTCGCTGCTCCAGTGGACAAAGAACCATTGTTAGTATATGTGGCAGCTAATGCTCGGGCTGTTAGTGTGGCTATCGTGTTGGAGCGCAAGGAGGCAGCAAAGGAATATCCGGTTCAACGGCCGGTTTACTATATCAGTGAGGTACTTGTTGAGTCCAAGCAGAGGTACCCGCATTGGCAAAATTTGGTATATGGGGTTTTCATGGCAAGCCGGAAGCTTAAGCAATATTTCCAAGGTCATCCCATCACGGTGGTCAGCTCCGCTCCTTTGGGGGATATAATCCAGAACAGGGAAGCAAATGGTCGGATTGCTAAGTGGGCTGTCGAGCTCGGGCCTCACGGGTTGAAATACATACCCCGAACGGCGATCAAATCTCAGGCACTTGTGGATTTCATCAATGATTGGACAGAATTACAAGCGCCAGAGGAGAAGCCGGATCACACTTATTGGACTATTCATTTTGATGGGTCCAGGCAATTGGAGGGCTTGGGGGCCGGAGTCGTATTAACTTCCCCATGAGGTGATAAGTTTTGTTATGTTCTCCGTTTAATGTTCCCTTGCACTAACAATGCAGCTGAATATGAGGCTTTACTCCATGGTCTTCGGATGGCTAAGGAGATGAACCTAAGCCGAGTTGAGTGCTTCGGTGACTCGGATCTGGTGGCTCAACAAGAGTCCGGCACTTGGGATTCCAAGGACCCACTAATGGCAGCATATCGTCGTGAGGTGGATGTTGTTGCAGGTCACTTTAAAGGTTATCAGGTGGATCATGTGGACCGGCGGAAGAATGAAGCGGCGGGCGCTTTAAGCCGCCTGGGTTCCCAACATAAACCGGTTCCACCTAATGTCTTCCTGGATGTTTTGCATAATCCGTCCGTCAAGCTCCCTGGTGAAGAGGATTTGGCTGTTCCTGATCTGAAGGCTCAGTTGGTGGCGGTTCTTCATGTTATCCCGGATTGGACGGTTCCATATCTGGCGTATATAAACCGGGGCGAGTTACTAGAGGATGAAACTTTGGCCAGGCAGATAACTCGGCGGTCCAAGTCAATGACTATTATCAATGGAGAGTTACATCATTGCAGTGTGACAGGGGCGTTTCAATGTTGTGTGTCTCCTGAGGAGGGCCGTGAAATTTTGCGTGAGATCCACGAAGGAGATTGTGGTCACCATGCTGGTTCAAAATCTTTGGTGGCCAAGGCGTTTCGTCATGGTTTCTATTGGTTGACAGCTCATGCTGATGCCGAGGACTTGGTCAAAAGATGTGATGGTTGTCAGACATTCTCAAGGCGCGCTCATGTACCAGCTCAAGAATTGAGGATGATTCCAATCACCTGGCCGTTTGCAACTTGGGGGCTGGATATGGTTGGGCCTTTCGAGGGGTCCAAGGACAAGAAGACCCACCTTTTGGTGGTGGTTGATAAGTTTACGAAGTGGGTGGAGGCAGAGCCAGTTAGTAAGTGTGACGCAGCCACGGTGGTTCAATTCATCAAAAAGGTGATCTTCCGGTTTGGTTTTCCACACAGCATTATAACAGACAATGGTACCAATCTGTCAAAGGGTGCCATGAAGGAGTTCTGTCAACGTGAGCACATCCGGCTTGACGTGTCATCAGTGGCTCACCCCCAGTCCAATGATCAAGCGGAGAGGGCCAATCAAGAAATCTTGAGAGGTATCAAACCCCGGCTTATGGTTCCTTTGCAACGGACGCCGGGTTGTTGGGGTCAGGAGTTACCTTCTGTGTTGTGGAGCATCAATACCACACCCAACAGGTCGACAGGGTACACACCATTCTTCATGGTTTATGGAGCGGAAGCAGTTCTTCCTAGTGACATCCGTCATGACTCGCCTCGTGTAGCGGCATATGTTGAAGCTGACAACGAGAAGGCACGGCAGGAAGCTCTTGACCTGTTAGATGAGGAACGTGACATGGTGGCAGCCCGTTCGGCGATTTATCAGCAAGATCTGCGTCGCTATCATAGCCGCCGGGTTAGAACCAGAACCTTTCAAGAAGGTGATTTGGTGCTTCGGCTCATCCAGGATCAGACGGATATGCACAAGCTATCCCCCCCTTGGGAAGGACCCTTTGTGGTCTGCAAGAATCTACACAACGGGTCGTACTACCTAATCGATGTTTGAGAGCGCAAAGACTCACGTAAATCGGAGGAGGAGACCAACCGGCCGTGGAATATTGCTCATCTTTGGCCTTACTATACTTGAGCTATAGGCTCTGCTTATGTACATATTATGACATTGTATATATTATGATCAATATAATAAACCGGAACCACAGCTAAAGCGGGGTATCTGTTGTTTTTCTTACATCATGTGTGGTTACATGGAGCTTACAAAGCGGCGTCCGGTTTACCCCTTGATTTAGCTTCTCAAAGCTCCATATTAGATCACTTGGGGGCTTGGTCGTATCCGAACCATAGCTACACCTCTTGATAGGCGCAATGCCACAGCATCACTTGGGAGCTTGGTCATATCTGAACCATAGCTACACCTCTTGATCGGCGCAATGCCACAGCATCACTTGGGGGCTTGGTCCCATCCAAACCATAGCTACACCTCTTGATCGGCGTAATGCCACAGCATCACTTGGGGGCTTGGTCGTACCCGAACCATAGCTACACCTCTTGATCGGCGTAATGCCACAGCATCACTTGGGGGCTTGGTCATATCCGAACCACAGTCACACCTCTTGATCAGCTCAAAGCCACATCAATCCGGGGCCAAAGAGAGTGTTGTAAAACAACAGCTCAAACATAGGCACCCACTGAGCACAGCTCACAATGTTGTTTGGAGATTTTTTTTTTGTCGAATTTAGGGCCTGGCAGCCCGTGAAAAGCCTCGACTACAACGGTTTTATTTGCCTTTTGCTAAGTTTCTCTTTCTTTTGATAAGATTGGTGATATTTTCAAATCGGTGTTTATCAACCCGGTTAGGCTATCAACTACAAGTTGTCAGTACATGATCAAGTTATAATCCGGAGACTATCAGCCCGGTCTGGATTTGATTTAAAGTCACCAGTATGAAATATACCGGTGTTTATCACAACCTGGAGCGGTTTTATTGTAAACCGGCATCATATAACAGGAGTTACTTTTACTCCGGATTAGGGTTATTACCCTCATTACAAAGTTGGTCAGCCAACACTATGCCTAAAGGTCACAGGTATCATATATTTCCATATTTGGTTATCTTTTACAACCTTGGTTGTAAACCTTGGTCATGTATATATTTGGGTATCATGACCCGCCCGGTGGTAAACCGCCAGGGCTCTTTAAGCTTCTTATCTACAGGAACAACTTGAATAAATAGCTATGGATTATAAACATTGTATCTTAAGCATGGCAGATTAACACGCATCAGTCGCAGATAAATATGCACGAAGGCATAACAGACCAAGTGTTTTAACTAGCCTATTACAAGGCGTTTAAGTGCCCACAGGGATAATTGTTTCTCAATAAGCATTGCAGCAAGTGGAAGACTAACCGGCCCCCGGATTATGATTGCTTATCAGCTTGACCTGACGGCTGTGGATCATCTTGCACCGGTTCATCTTCTTCATCTCTACCCAGCGGCTAGAAGTCAACAGTTGCCCAGTCGATCCCAGTTAAAGCTTGGAACACAACTTCGTCGCTTATAAGGGTGGACGGTTCAATATCAGGGGCATAGGTGTGCTTACGGATTGGAGGGATCAGATTTTGCGCTTCCAGAATTGGTGCAGCAACCCGTCTGTTCTTGTCATCATAACTTGCCTGATAGTAGGAGAGATCAGCTTCTTTAGCCAATTGACAAGCCCGTGGACGTACTTCCCGGTTTATGGCGCGGAGATCCTCGTGCCCAAATTCTGATCCGTCTTCTTTTAAGCTTGGGAAGCCTTTAGCCACGTCCACCGGATCATGATCAAGCACCCACGCCTTTGCCCGGGTTAGGGCGGTCAGAGCTCTGGCCCTTGCCGCAGCTCTCTTTAGTTCTTCAACCCGGGCAGGCAGCATGGATGGCCTTTCTAAGGTGTTCTTGATCAATGTTGGAGGAGGTTTATTGTGTGAAGCGGTGCAGATGATACGCTGTGCGCCGGTGTACAGCTGCTCTATCAGATTATAGGCCGCTTTCAATTTCTTCTGTACGTCAGAGCCCAAATGGCTAATGCGAGTTCCTGCACCATTGTACACATCAGTAAGCCGACAACACATGGGAAAGATATGTTTACGGAACACAGCAGCAGTCGTGGCATGAATCTGCCGCTTTACGCCGGTCAGTTCATCAACCACCGGTTTAAGAGCGGCTTCTGCGTTTTCAGCCCTTTTTATCAAAGCGGATTTTTCAGTCTCCCAATCCGCCCGCTCCTTGGTGAAGCTCTCGTTTAGCTTTTCCATAGTGGCTAAGGCGCTCCTCAGCTCATCTTTTGCCTTGGAAGTTTCGGCCTGTTGGGACTTGAGGTTCTCTTGCAGATCAGCGGTTTGGCTTTCTTTCTTGCTCAGTTCAGCCTATAAAGAGACAGATATATAATGAGTTGACAGTACATATTTGAAGTACCAAGCACATAACAAGTTATGCCCTTAGTACTTGGGGGCTAATGCATATTTGCTCTTTATCAGAAATTTTTACAAGTCCCAAGCACAATACAAGTATTAAGCTTGGCACTTGGGGGCTAATGTGTATTTGCTCATAAAATGCTGCTATGGGAATTCTTCTACAAAGTCCCGGTTCATCTTTATAAAGTTAAACCGGCCCTTGGGGGCTACATCAGTGAAGTTAAGGTGCATTGTTGCAAACATGAAGTTGTTACTAAGTCCCGGTTTAAATTGGTATCTTAAACCGTCACTTGGGGGCTACTGGAGTTGATAAGCTACAATTAAATATAAGAGAGAAACACTTATGAAGTTACCTCATATCGCTCCTTCATTATATTTACCAAACCGGCTTCATAGTCACGGCTGGTGTACAGACGGTTCAGGAAGCCAGAGTGAAGGTCTTGAGCATTCAGATGGGCATAATTTGACAAATCGGCGCTCCATTTGCCTTTGCCAATTGCAGAGAGCTCATCTTTGGCAGTATGCTTTGACAAAGCGACAGGATTGCCCAGAGCGGTATGGCGAGTGCCAGTAATCATAATGTCATCATCTTTATCATCAGCAGCCGTTACTGGGGTTGGCGGTTTGTCAGTATTCTTCACTGGGCTTGCCGGTTTATTATCAGTTCGGACAGGGCTGGTCGGCTGGTCAGCATGGATTGTGGTGCCAACTTCTGCCTGCTCAGCAACGAAGTCATGATCTTGAGGCGGTGGGTCGTTCAGTATGGCTTCAATGTTGGTCTCTTCAGGATCTGCAGTTTTCTCCGGTTCAACAGCCACGTCTTCATCAGCCGGTTTATTCAACCGAGCCTTCTTGCTGGGTCTGAGCTTGGCGCTGAGAAAAATAAACATGAGGATCAGTCCAGTATATCAAAATAGCAACATCAAGGATAACAACAAGTGTATAGCTCACCCAAGAACCGTTTTGAGGGGTGGAAGTTTTGTGGCCGACGACTCGCCAGAAGATGAGTGAGAAGTACCCTGATAATTTGAATCAGACGGTTAAGAGGCTGGCGGAAACAACCTGCTTTGGGGCATGAAGTATCAATGGGATAAGAGACCTCTGATTGGCGTTTCTGAACCGGACTGTTCGGTAAACCGGCGGAGGTAATTACCTGGCCGATGTGTCGGGTTGTGCGGCGACCCTCGTGCTGCTGTGTCTTCAAAAGAAAGTTTGGGTCCAAGTAAGCAAGAGGGTGAGAAAATTTTACTTTCCGGTTTGCTCGACGGATTTTTGATGTCGGCAGAGGATCTGAATCGGAGGAAAGAATGATTACCTCTACATCATCAGCATGACTGCCTTCAGCGTCGTCCTAATAATAATCATTGTCAATGAGATGTATGAAAAATGAACCAAGAGAGTCAAGTTCTACCTCTGGTTCCGGATTACCCACATCGTCATCAGCTGGTGGATCGGAGGATGCAGTGGTCCTTCTCTTGGCAGGTTTTTAACAACCTTGGTCTTTGGACGAACTGGCTTGACCGGTTTGTCTTCCGGCTTCGCCGATTTGTCTTGTGATGGTTTCTTGTTCCAGAACGGATCATCACCCTGTCAGAAATAATCACACTTTCATAAAATATTTGGACAGAATCAACTTCAGATAAAAAGATTATATTATTCTTACAGCTGGTGGTTTGTTGAAGGTGCAGAAAGGGAGTAGTCCGGTTTGGGCACAAATGGCCTCCGGTTCGTTCAGTATCTTTTTGTAGGGGAACGCGATCGAAAACGACAATTTTCGGTATAGCGAGCACGCCCAGGACCACTATGGAGACTGCATACAAGGTTTGATCTGATCCGTACCGACTCGAAGCGCAGCGGAAGAAGAGTCGGTGTAGATCGTCGGTGCAGATCCCCGCAGCTAGGATTTACAACCTCCCAACCGCGAGGATGTACTCCTTCTCCGGACAGCCCTTCGGGAGGCGGTCGGACAGTCCCCCAGACAATGTCGCGGACAGCCCTTCGGGAGGACCCTCGAAACTCGGACAGCCCTTCGGGAGGACCCTCGAAACTCGGACGGAGACTCGGACAGCCCTTCAGGCAAAAGATCGAAACTACAATCTCTCTACAGGGTTGCACACATACGGTGTCAGCTATCCCGCAGGGCTTCGCCGTCCAGAACTAGTTCCTGCCGGAACCCAGACAGCCTTACAGCTCTACGAAACTCTTTTCGTGGGAGGGAGAGAAGAAGCCAGATAATGCATGGCATGTGTATGAGAGCAAGGGATGAGCTTTGGGCTGCCCACTCCTCCTCTATTTATAGGAAAGCCAAGGGGTAGGGATGGCTCACAAAAACCCAAAATGCCCATGCAAATGTCACACATGAAGGGAATAATGGGGAGTGAAGTGGAGCTCCATGGAGCCCCACACATGTGGCCGGCCAACCCCCTTGGGGGACCCCAATGAGGAGCATGCTTGGCCCCCAAGCCCTTCTAGAAGCCTTTTGGAGATATCCCAAAAGGTGACTCACCATAAAATATCCCAAAAAGCACTTTCACTATTCATGACGACATTTTTCAGCGTCTCTTCGAACTAAAAATATTTATGTGGGCTTAGAACATTTCCAGTACCCACCAAAATTATTTTCAACGCGTTCCGAAACAATTCCGGTTTAGTGATTTTCATCTGCGAAAAGCATCTGGAGTGGCTCCGGCAGCTCCGGAACATTTCCGGTTTTTATCTCAGAAAATTCCAAAAAGCTTCCAGAATGATTCTGGCATCCTCCAAGAATTATTAGGCATGTGCCGAAACCAATTTGACTTAATGGTGTATCCCGAAACAACTTTTCGGTATCATCGAAACTTATCCGATGACCTCTCTCTGCGGTACGATTCCGCTGTCC
The DNA here is from genome assembly GCF_002575655.3 of Aegilops tauschii subsp. strangulata. Lineage (NCBI taxonomy): Eukaryota > Viridiplantae > Streptophyta > Magnoliopsida > Poales > Poaceae > Aegilops > Aegilops tauschii. The sequence goes on from NC_053037.3 coordinate 504,662,719, forward strand.
GAAACTTTTCGGTGTCCGAAACTTTTTCGGTGATTTTCTCTCAGACTCCCTGTCTAGTATTCAGGAGATAGATGACCCTTAAGCGTGTGACCCTATAGGTTCGGTGAAGTATAGACATGACCTGGAACCCCTTCCGATCGATGATCAACATCGGAGCCATCGACAACCATATTGACCCCTATACCCACACGAATGAATATTCGAGTGAACCTCCAGTTGCAGCGAGCTCTTCCTGTTGCTTCGCGATATGTCACAAACACCCGAGGTGAGATTTATTGCATGCCCATGGACGAACAATTTGTCCACCATGCAAGTTACCTCGTTACCGGTTTTGTTCTCTTTTCTCGTTTCCGTGTTCCGGCATCCCAGTGATTAAATCACAATGTGTCTGGCCAGACGATGATGGATACCGTTACACCGAGAGGGCCCGAGTATATCTCTCCATCGTCGGAGGAGCAAATCCCAATCTTGAGCTATCTTGTTACTTCCTATACTTTTCCGTGAACCCGAAAGCTGCCGTAATAGCCACCCAGTTACGGATGACGTTTAACAAACCCCAAAGTTCACGAAGCAAGCACGAAGGAACTTGATACTCTCATGGTCTAAGGAATTATGCAAACATTAACTATCTCAATGATATTAACCATAAACTTGTGACGAAGGTATCTCATAGCATAACATCAATCCGGGTTGATTCAACACAAGCGTTCTACCAACATTGCGCCCTCAAAATTGCCGGCATAGTTATGCCCATGATCAGGAAAATAGGATCATCATGCAATACTTGAGCTAGTCTTAGAGGCAAGACTAGGAATATATTTTACCGTTTATTATACCACACGTGCATATGAGTTCCCTCCGAGCCTCGTGGATATTGTAGACTCGAGAATCATTGTAGTTATAGCATGGATCATAAACATTCATTACAAACTTGGAGATACAAAATAACTGTTATTACTGCCTCTAGGGCATATCTCCTACAGACTCCCACTTGCACTAGAGTCATAATTCAGTTACATGGCTTCCCTAACACCAATGGCTATCCGGTGCTGCTCATGTTTTGCTCGTGGTAGAGGCTTTGTCATCGGGTCTGACACGTTCAGATCCGTGTGAACTTTGCGTACTTTCACTAAACCCTCTTCGACATGATGTCGAATGAGTTTATATTTGCGTTGAATATGTCTTGTCTTATGGTGTGAACTTGGCTCCCTTGCCTGAGCCACGGCGCCACTATTATCACAATAGATCTCCACCGGGTCCTGGGCACTAGGAACCACACCAAGGTCTTCAAGAAATTGCTTGAGCCATACCGCCTCCTTGGAGGCTTCTGAAGCAGCAACATATTCCGCCTCCGTCGTAGAATCCGCCACAGTCTTTTGTTTGGAACTTTTCCAATCAACTGCGCCGCCGTTCAATATGAAAACGTAGCCTGATTGAGATTTGAAGTCATCTGGGTCAGTCATGAAGCCTGCATCAGTGTAACCACTTACAATGAGCTCTTCATCACCTCCATACACAAGGAGTAAATCCTTGGTCCTTCTGAGGTACTTAAGAATACCCTTGACTGCGGCCCAGTGTTCCAACCCTGGATCACTTTGGTACGGGCTGCTAACACTTAGCGCATAGGAAACATCTGGTCTTGTACATAGCATGGCATACATAATAGAACCAACTGCCGAGGCATATGGAACATCATTCATTTGTACTCGCTCATCCAGAGTCCGAGGACTGATTCTTGCAAAGCACTGTGCCAGGTGACATGGGGAGTAGGCCTTTCTTGGAGTTCTCCATGTTGAACCTTTTCAACACCTTGTCAATGTACGTGCTTTGGCTAAGCGCTATCAGGCGTTTTGATCTATCTCTATAGATTCTGATACCTAATACATACGCCGCTTCGCCTAAGTCTTTCATTGAAAAACTTATCTTCAATGAGTCTTTTATTTCGCTAAGAAAATTCACGTCATTTCCAATCAACAATATGTCATCCACATACAAGATTAGAAATGCTTTTGCGCTCCCACTAAACTTCTTGTAAACACAAGATTCTTCGTCATTCCTGATGAAGCCAAACTCTTTGACCACTTCATCAAAACGAATGTTCCAGCTCCTTGATGCTTGCTTCAGACCATAAATGGCTTTCTGAAGTTTGCATACCTTTCCAGCATCCTCATGAATGACAAAACCTTCTGGCTGTATCATGTATACATCCTCTTTGAGGTTTCCATTTAGGAAAGCCGTTTTGACATCCATCTGCCATATTTGATAGTCGAAATAAGCAGCAATTGCTAGCAATATCCGAACAGACCTAAGCATAGCTACTGGCGAGAAAGTCTCGTCATAGTCCACTCCTGGAACTTGTGTGAACCCTTTCGCGACAAGTCTAGCTTTGTGGATAGTAATGTTACCATCCGCGTCCGTCTTTCTTTTGAAAATCCATTTACAACCAATGGGCTTTACGCCTTCTGGAAGTTCTTCCAAGTTCCAAACTTGGTTTTCGTACATGGATTCCATTTCGGATCTCATGGCTTTGTGCCATTCTTTTGAGCTGGGCCCCGCCATCGCTTCCTTGTAGTGCGCAGGTTCATCGTCTTCAAGAATGAAGATTTCGTTATGAAACCACTCAGGTGGCTGGATAGCCCTACCTGATCTGCGCGGTTCAGTTACAACATTGTCTGAAGTCTCCGCATCACATGCGACAACTTCCGGCTCGGTTGTAGGGATAATTAGCGGAATTTCTTCCGGTTCCTTAGCCATATCAACGGTTGCCGAAGATTCACTAATCTCATTAAGTTGTGCTGTCCTCCCACTCACTTCTTTAGTGAGAAACTCTTTCTCAAGAAAGACTTCATGTTTTGCAACAAACACTTTGTTCCCGGAGGCGTGGTAGAAAGAATACCCAACTGTCTCCTTGGGATAACCTACAAAGTAACATTTGTCTGATCTGGGATCAAGTTTGCTTGGCTGTAAACGCTTTACATAAGCTTCACAACCCCAAATTTCGAAGAACGACAGGTCGGGTTTCTTCCCGTGCCACATCTCATGTGGCGTCGTCTCAACAGATTTAGACGGTGCTTTGTTTAGTGTGTGAGCAGCAGTAAGTAGTGCGTGACCCCAAAAAGATATTGGAAGATATGTAAGAGACATCATTGACCTTACCATGTCCAACAAGGTTCGGTTATGTCATTCCGATACTCCATTTCTCTGTGGAGTTCCGGGAGGCGTAAGCTGTGAAACGATTCCACGATCACTCAGATGTTGGCCAAACTCATGACTAAGATATTCGCCTCCGCGATCAGACCGCAGAAACTTAATCTTTTTGTTACGATGATTTTCTACCTCATTCTGAAATTCTTTGAACTTTTCAAAGGTTTCCGATTTATGCCTCATTAAGTAGATATAGCCATACCTACTCAAATCATCAGTAAAAGTCACGAAGTAAAAATATCCACCCCGTGCGCCTGTGTTCATTGGACCACATACATCACTATGTATTATTTCCAATAATTCACCCGCCCATTCAGGATGACCCATGAACGGCGTCTTGGTCATTTTCCCCATCAGGCAAGCTTCACATGTGTCAAATGATTCAAAATCAAGGGACGGTAAAACTCCATCTTTATGGAGTCTTTGCATGCGTTTCTTACCGATGTGGCCAAGGCGACAGTGCCACATGAAAGTGGTGGTGGTATCAACCTTCTTAAGGCGTTTAGCATTCACGTTAAAGACATCATTTCCACATTCAAGATTTAGTATGAAAAGGCCCCCAACAATGGGTGCAAATCCATAAAACATATCCTTACAATAAAGTGAACAACCATTGTTCTCAGACTTGTACGAATACCCATCATGTACCGAACATGATCCGGAGATAATGTTTCTACACAACAGTGGAACAAAATAACAGTTACTTAGTTCTAAGATAAATCCTGAAGGGAGACGTAGAGGCATAATGCCGACGGCTTGAGCAGCGATCCCAGCGCCGTTCCCGACACGCATCACGACTTCATTCTTTGCTAGCTTGCGCACCTTCTGAAGTCCCTGTATCGAGTTGCAAATGTGAGCAACCGATCCGGTATCAAATACCCAAGACTTAGAGTTTTCGCTAGCAAGCAAAACGTCAATGACATTAACTTGTATAACAATTATACCTTTTCCGGTTTTCCCGGTCTACTTATCTTCCAGATACTTCTTGCAGTTTCTCTTCCAGTGTCCTGTGCCCTTGCAGTAGAAGCACTCAGTTTCATTCTTGGCTCCGCCCTTAGGGTTGCTTTGGGAGCCGGTCTTACCGGTGCCCTTGCCCTTCTTTGGCTTGCCTTTCTTCTTTTTGAAACTGGCGGTTTTATTCACAAGCAACACTTGCTTGCGATTTTTCCGCAGTCCTCCTTCTGTAGTTTTCAGCATGGCGAGCACTTCTTCCGGCGTCTTCTCCATCCCTGTCATGTTGTAGTTCATGACAAAACCGTCGTAAGACGGGGGGGTGAAGAAAGCAACATGTCCATCATATGGCCAGGTGGAAGTGGAAATTCTAGGGCTTTAAGCCTTTCAGAATAGCCAATCATTTTGACCACGTGTTCGCCAACTGAACTACCCTCAGCCATCTTGCAATCCATCAAAGCCTTCATGATATCATATCGTTCAGACTTTGCGGTTTCCTTGTACAGAGCATCCAATTCCCGGATCATATCACGGGCTTTATGGAATTCAAAACGTTTTTGAAGCCCTGGACTAATGCAAGCTAGCATGAGGCACTGCACTAAGTTGTGATCATCATCCTTAGTGGCCCAGACATTTTGTTCATCTACCGGTGCATCTGCCGCCGGTTTAGCTGGAAGAGCAGTTTCAAGCACGTACAATTTCTTAGCGCTCCTGAGGACAATCCTCAGGTTACGGACCCAGTCCGCATAGTTGTTTCCAGTCGTAGCTAACTTCTCTTTCTCTAACATCGGGCCTAAGTTGAACGCGGTGTTGCGAGCCATTTGATCTACAACGAAAACACAAGTTTCACTTAGACTTTGTTTATAATGAAATTTGCACTAGTGAATAAACATTTTATTCTAAAATGCACTCCCACTCAAATCAATATCTCTCAAAATTGATTATGAGTGATTCAAGATCCGTGTCTTGATTGTTCGCCATTGGTGTAACACCACTGATGACGAAAATCTTAACCGGTAGGCCAACTTGCCAATCACATAAATATGTGACTCTTGTTCATCTCTCGATGCGTGTGTTCCGAGCTCATGGGGGTCATGCCTGAACGTCAAGATAACCAAGTGATCTCGCTGCGAGGTCTCAACTCACCCGCCTCACACTTCTCTAATCGTTCGTACCCGTGTGACACGGCGCACCCCGAAAAGATAGGTGCCGTGACGGTGCTACACTTGGGAGAACACTATCTACTTGATATCCTTAAGTGAGAGATCACCCTAATAAAAGCGACTACCGCGCAATCAAGAAGGGTGCATCATAGGGGATAAACATCTCAGGCAATTCATAATTAGCATGATATGGTATAGCCCTTTCTGACGGAGAAGTCTTTCAATTCTTCGTCTTCGGCATTTGCGTCGGCGTTTACCTTCGCGAAGATTGCCACCACCTTGTCGATGCACCAGATAATATTGCTATCTCTATAGCTAATAAAATAAGTGCATTACTTAAGGTTGACACGCAGGTCATTAAAGTGCAATCATATGGCTCCAGCCATCATGCAGAATCATGACACGCAGGTCATGTTAGTTACATCATATAGTCATCTCATACATAATCAAATTGAATATGAGCATTGCTATACCACATCACATGCACATCCTGCAAAACCAAGTTAGACGCCTCTAATCGGTTTATGCAAAATTTTATTTTACGTGGCTTCTAAGGTTTTGACTTAAACCGTAGCTACCAACGTTTTATCATCAAGTACGATTATTCAAGTTGCTAGATTAACATCTCGGGGTGTATGAAACACGAGATAATTAAATCTCGAGCCCCATACTAAACTTCTTCATACGCATGACCCCCGTGCAGATGAGATCTGCAATGCCCTTTCATCTGTGAATTTCATCTTTCTTTTGACTATGGCAGAACCCAAAGAACTGATAGCACTTCCATGATCAATCAGGATCACGGATTGCCAGAACTTTGTCAAATTCCACCATGCTGTCTTGAGATTGAGCAAACGCAAATTCTAGGGAAGCAACAAGAACGTCGGGTAACAGATTTCATCTGTCACCCGCATAAATAATTTTCAGCAATAGATCTCATCTACTCCAAAATTATATTATGCAATACCCATACATCTCCATGTATTCTAGATCGTAACCTGCATCTACGCATAGCACGGCTCTTGATGCCACTGTAGGGGAACGCGATAGAAAACGAAAATTTTCGGCATAGCGAGCACGCCCAGGACCACTATGGAGACTGCATACAAGGTTTGATCTGATCCGTACCGACTCGAAGCGCAGCGGAAGAAGAGTCGGTGTAGATCGTCAGTGCAGATCCCCCCAGCTAGGATTTACAACCTCCCAACCGCGAGGATGTACTCCTTCTCCGGACATCCCTTCGGGAGGCGGTCGGACAGTCCCCCAGACAATGTCGCGGACAGCCCTTCGGGAGGACCCTCGAAACTCGGACGGAGACTCGGACAGCCCTTCGGGCAAAAGCTCGAAACTACAATCTCTCTACAGGGTTGCACACATACGGTGTCAGCTATCCGGCAGGGCTTCGCCGTCTAGAACTAGTTCCTGCCGGAACCCAGACAGCCTTATGGCTCTACGAAACTCTTTTCGTGGGAGGGAGAGAAGAAGCCAGATAATGCATGGCATGTGTATGAGAGCAAGGGATGAGCTTTGGGCTGCCCACTCCTCCTCTATTTATAGGAAAGCCAAGGGGTAGGGATGGCTCACAAAAACCCAAAATGCCCATGCAAATGTCACACATGAAGGGCATAATGGGGAGTGAAGTGGAGCTCCATGGAGCCCCACACATGTGGCCGGCCAACCCCCTTGGGGGACCCCCACGAGGAGCATGCTTGGCCCCCAAGCCCTTCTAGAAGCCTTTTGGAGATATCCCAAAAGGTGACTCACCATAAAATATCCCAAAAAGCACTTTCACTATTCATGACGACATTTTTCAGCGTCTCTTCGAACTAAAAATATTTATGTGGGCTTAGAACATTTCCAGTACCCACCAAAATTATTTTCAACGCGTTCCGAAACAATTCCGGTTTAGTGATTTTCATCTGCGAAAAGCATCTGGAGTGGCTCCGGCAGCTCCGGAACATTTCCGGTTTTTATCTCAGAAAATTCCAAAAAGCTTCCAGAATGATTCTGGCATCCTCCAAGAATTATTAGGCATGTGCCGAAACCAATTTGACTTAATGGTGTATCCCGAAACAACTTTTCGGTATCATCGAAACTTATCCGATGACCTCTCTCTGCGGTACGATTCCGCTGTCCGAAACTTTTCGGTGTCCGAAACTTTTTCGGTGATTTTCTCTCAGACTCCCTGTCTAGTATTCAGGAGATAGATGACCCTTAAGCGTGTGACCCTATAGGTTCGGTGAAGTATAGACATGACCTGGAACCCCTTCCGATCGATGATCAACATCGGAGCCGTGGACACCCATATTAACCCCTATACCCACACGAATGAATATTCGAGTGAACCTCCAGTTGCAGTGAGCTATTCCTGTTGCTTCGCGATATGTCACAAACACCCGAGGTGAGATTTATTGCATGCCCATGGACGAACAGTTTGTCCACCATGCAAGTTACCTCGTTACCGGTTTTGTTCTCTTTTCTCGTTTCCATGTTCCGGCATCCCAGTGATCAAATCACAATGTGTCTGGCCAGACGATGATGGATACCGTTACACCGAGAGGGCCTGAGTATATCTCTCCATCGTCGGAGGAGCAAATCCCAATCTTGAGCTATCTTGTTACTTCCTATACTTTTCCGTGAACCCGAAAGCTGCCGTAATAGCCACCCAGTTACGGATGACGTTTAACAAACCCCAAAGTTCACGAAGCAAGCACGAAGGAACTTGATACTCTCATGGTCTAAGGAATTATGCAAACATTAACTATCTCAGTGATATTAACCATAAACTTGTGACGAAGGTATCTCATAGCATAACATCAATCCGGGTTGATTCAACACAAGCGTTCTACCAACATTGCGCCCTCAAAATTGTCGGCATAGTTATGCCCATGATCAGGAAAACAGGATCATCATGCAATACTTGAGCTTGTCTTAGCTGCCAGACTAGGAATATATTTTACCGTTTATTATACCACACGTGCATATGAGTTCCCTCCGAGCCTCGTGGATATTGTAGACTCGAGAATCATTGCAGTTATAGCATGGATCATAAACATTCATTACAAACTTGGAGATACAAAATAACTGTTATTACTGCCTCTAGGGCATATCTCCTACACTTTTTTACAGCCTCAGTGACTTCTGCATCTGTAAGCTGAATGTCAATGTGCCGCTGAGCATCCTTCAAACTCCCTGTATACTCACACATCAAACCGGAGCGCCGGCTTAAGGGAAGAATACTCCAGCTTATCCAGCAACGAGCAAGATCAACTCCTGTCAAACCGTTTGCCATGAAGGCTCTATGCTTTGATAATTGAGGAGCATAGTTAGCCCTTTCTCTTGCAGTCAACCTCTCAGGAAAAGGATGTGTGTTGCTTAGGCGTTCAGGGAAGTAACCCGGCAGGGGGTTTTCATCAGGTGGAGATGTATCCATGCAATAAAACCAAGTCTGGTTCCACTCTTTGGGGTAACTGTGGAGTTTGGGATGAGGGAAGGTGACTTCTTTCCTTTTCTGAACCGCCATTCCACCCAGTTCCGTGTTGGGTCCATCCGAGAACTCTGTGCGACGGTTTAAGTGAAAGAAATCCCTAAACAGTTCGATAGTAGGTTCCTCTTGTAGATAAACCTCACAGAAGACATGGAAGTGGCAGATGTTGGTCACAGAATTGGGACCAATGTCTTGAGGGCGCAGCTGAAAATTGGCTAGTACATCTCGTAAAATTTTTGAACCGGGAGGGCTAAAACCTCATCCGAGATGATCAGCAAACACAACTACCTCTCCATCCTTGGGTGTAGGAGGGCTTTCCGGGCCAGGGACCCTCCAGTGGATGACATCTTTCTTGGCTAAAGTGCCCGTTTTTACAAGATTGTTTAACTGTTCTTCGGTTACTCGAGAGGAGCCCAATTGCATTCATAGACTTGCTTGGCCATGGCAATGAAGGATCTGAAACATGATTATTACCGGTTTAAGATTTACAGTGGACAATTATATAGCAGTATAAGGATCCAAGCTGTCACGACCGGTTTTCCAATAAAAATATTTATTGAGAAACCAATCCCTTTTACAGACCAGTAGAGGAGAATCCTCCTCACTGGTAGACAATTTCTTGATCACAGAAGAAAAACCAGGAGTACTAAATATAATACAAGGTTGATTAGAGACTGCCCAACAATTTATTACAAACACGCCGATAATACACATAAAGCCGGATAGGGTGGCATAACTATTGACTCCTAATAAAAGCGGTGGTGGATATGTCACAGTGAAGTGGGTGACATGACTCCTGAATCTAACAGTTCTTCGAGCGTCGGAGTGAGGCTCGAGGATACTTATTGCGGGTGGCGGAAGCGTATATAATACAAGTGACCAATATCCAGGATCGCACGGGACTGACTAGGATTCCTCTAGGCGTCGGACTCACTATCAAACTCTTCATCCATGAGATCGCCTTCGTCAACATCTGGCCAAATCAACAAGCCAGGTGAGTACTATGAAAGTACTTGCAAGACAGTACGGACATAAGATATAACAAATGTAAACATGATGCATATGAATAGATTAATAAAGCGCACTCAGAGAATGAGATAGCAATGCATGGGAAGTAAAAGGGAAGTCGGGCGGTAGTCCTCCCGAAATACAAATGTAATGCTGAAGGCCAATCGAGTGTCTGAATGTCTCCTCGAAAGGATACAGAAGAAATAACAAATGCCGCAGTCGGGCGTCAAGGCGACACCTCATAAAGGGCTTATAATGAAAAATAAATAACAGTGCGTGCCACAGTCGGACGTCTGAGCGACATCACATAAAGGGCTTATATCAAAAGTAAATAACAAACGTGCCACAGTCGGACGTCTGAGCGACATCACATAAAGGGCTTATATTGAAAGTAAAAGACAAGGGTGCCACAGTCGGACGTCTGGGCGACATCACATAAAGGGCTTATATTTCATAACTTAATATTTCAGTAGCTCATGAATTTAAATCATTGCAGGGAAAATATTCTGATACGAGATAAATAAAAGGTTAGTCCATCCACAGGAATAACAATTCAACCGGGTTTACCACTCAAGCTTGTTCACCGGGGATTACTATGAGGACTGACATAGATATGGATATACTGGCCATGGTCCTTGACCATGGACACGATGACTCGGAAGGATTTGACTCTGCAGAGTTTGTACTATTTGACCACAGCCAACGGATTTCAGTAGTCACAAGGGACTAGTTCCGTTTACGGTGTTTTAGGAGAAACACATCTAACCAGTACACACCCATTCAACATTCCGATGCCAGGAATCACCCTCGGCAACGTTCAAGGAAAACTTTGAGAAGGGGAGGCTACAACCTCGCGTAGCATGGGATCAAATTTATACCGCGCGCTCTAAGGGGTGCCCCCCTCTCGGTCCCAACCGAAAACACCCATGCCCCCTAACCGGATGACTGGCTTTAATCCAGGGCCATGGAACCCTCATCCCGGCCCCTCTATTTGGTGTGTACAAAGAAAGAGGTTAACAACTTACTAAACCATATTCTTTGCAGAAAACATGTGGTAGCACGAAAGGGAAAGAACGGTAATGTGGCTCAGTCCACGTTAACGTCGGAGTTTATCGGATGACGTCAGACTGGCATGCTACAACAATACCACCTTACTGCCTTTCATGTCACCACATGATTAGGCCATCTCTCATCAGAGATCACAGTAACTTCGGAACACCGGGTTAGTTGCCTTGCATGCAACGTAATACTCACCGATGCTCATATGCCATGCATAAACCATTCAAGCAAACATGAAAAACACCTATCATATCAAAGGCTATCATATCAAAGGTTCAAACATGCTTGCCTGGTTCGGAGAAGTCGGAGTCTAGCTCGGCGAAGTTCGCGGCTCCGTCACCTCCTCCCGAACCTACGGTATAACGAAACCGTACACTAACGTGAAAATCGTCGCGTGCATAAAAATTGTTCCAAATTTTTTCCAAATAAATACTATAAAAAACTAGACAAAATACAAGACTGGCAGAAAAAGAATCAATCAGAAATCATCTTTTATTAAAAAGATATGAGGGTTTTAGTCTAGGGACTGATCTGTGATGAAATAGAAAAGAACCAGGGACTTGTTTGAAAAACCAGAAAACGGTTCGGTAGGGAATGCGCCAGCCCAAAGAGAAAACGCATTTTGCCCGAAGGCGCTACCAGAAAACGGTTCGAGGGGGGAAGAAGAGAGGCTGACGGGGGGGTCCCACCTGTCAGGTTTAAAACTCCAAAGGGGCTCGCCGGTGCCCGAAGGCTGCGGTGGTCGCCGGCGTTGAACCACGGCGAGGCAGAGAGATCGGAGGGTACCAAGCGGTTCAGGGTGTTCTTCCCCGTCGGTGGGTGGTGGACTTGGCCGTGGGAGAGCACCACGTCGACGGCGACACTTTCTCCGGCGGACGGTGGTTCGGGCGATGGTGGAGTACTCCGGTGGGTGCTGCAAACTCCAAATTGATGCGCGGGTTAGAAGAATGGATGTACTAGGAGGCTACTGGCAAGAGCTGAGGGGTAGAGGTGCACGCACGGGGGTGAATCGAGCTGGGTCCCGAGGCGGGTCGCGGCGGCCGGAGTCGGGGAAGAAGGCTCCCTCGGGGCTCTTCCAGTGGCTTGGCGTGGTATTGGTGGTGTGCAGAGGTGGTGTGGGTTCGAGTTCGAGCTCGGGACCTCCTTTTATAGGCGATCTGAGGGGGTGGCCGTGAACGGGATAGCTCCGGCGAGCGATTACGGCGAGGCAGAGGTTGGGCAGGGGATTTAGGAGGCTAGGCACCATCAGGGAGGATCACTGGTGCTGTTCCCCCGCTAAACCTCGGTCGGGCTTGGCGTAATGCACCGATCCTCGACGGGGCGGCCGTACGGGCACGGCGGCGGCAGGGAGCGCGCTCCGCGCCTACCAGTTCACGACGAAGGACTGCGGCGTGCACAGGAGAGTGGATGGCCACGCGGTGGCCTCTGGTGCCTTGGGCGGCGCTGGACGGCGCCGTCCAACACTGCGCTTCTCTCTGGCAGCCGCAAAGGCCGCTGCTGCCGTCGCTCACAGGGTGGCGCACCTCCTGCTGCTCGTCGCCGACGCCCGCAAACCTCCAGGCGATCGTGCGGCGCAGGGATAAGAAGGAGGGAACAGGAGCAAGGCGCCACCGTGGCTACTGGCGAGATCGACGAAAGGTTCTGAAGAAAACGACAACAGCTTCTGAAACTGTTTACTGGAATCTGAACATGACAGAAACAGTGCCCTTCAGGTGTTCGACGAAATGATTTGGCATGAAGAAAAAAATTTCTGGAGCTGGGACTTGGTGAGGTGACCTCTCAATGCATCGAGAGGCTGCCTGAATTTTCTCAGATTTTTAGGAGGAGAAAACAATTGAATTTCATCAAATTTGGCAAACATGGTCCAAACTTGCAGCACATTCAATTTGAAAAATTTGAACTGGAGACTAGTGGATCTTCATGGATCTTGGTTGAGGGCTCTCAGGACTAGATAGGGAAATTGGTTTGGAGGCAAAACTCAAAGTAGAAAGGGTAGCTCCTTTGTACATCTCCAAGAGTTAAAATAGAAGGCAGAAATATTTTTGATAAGAAATAAAAGGAAGAAAAATTCATGGGGAGGTTCAACTTGCTGGATTTGAAGTATAACTTGACACAAAGATGGGGAAAGGCTTTTGGGAGGTGGTTTCCACTTAGGTCATGGCAAGAGGAGATTTTGAAAAGGGGAAAAAGATCACTCCAAATGCCATAGGATTATTTAAAAGATTTTTCAAAAGAAGTTTCCCAAATGAAAAGCATTTGGTTTTGAGTCCACATAAGATGGGAAAACCTCCAAGACCAAAAATCAAGTCTTGGGTGAATCCAAACAAAACACTTGTCATAAAAGAAGGTTTTTGAGAGGGAGAGTTGTTTAGAAGAAAATATTAAATGACATCCCTCAATTTAAATAAAAGTTTGAAAAAGCCAAAAAAATTTGGGTGTCACAACACCTACCCCCTTAGGAAAAATCTCGTCCTCGAGATTTCAGCTGATCCTCAAATAGATATGGGTACTCTGCCTGAAGAAAATCCTCTCTCTCCCATGTTGCTTCATCCTCGGTGTGATTGCTCCACTGAACCTTGAAAAATCTTGTTGTTTTCTGGTGGGTTCTCCTTTCAGACTCTTCCAATATCTTTACTGGCCGCTCTCTGTAGGTGAGGTCTGGTTGTACATCAATGTTTTCATGAGATACACGCTTCTCCGGGTTGCTCACACATTTCCTCAACTGTGAGACGTGGAACACGTCGTGGACGTCTGACAGCTCTTTGGGTAGGTCTAGCTGGTAGGCTACTGTGCCTCTTCGTGCAACTATACAGAAAGGTCCAACAAATCTTGGGGCTAGCTTGCCTTTAATTTTGAACCGTTGCAGGCCTCGCATAGGAGACACTCGGAGGTATACGAAATCACCGGGTTCAAAGCTGACCTCATGATGTTTTCGATCGTAATAGCTCTTTTGTCGGCTTTGAGCTATCTTGAGTCTGTCCCTGATTTGTTTAACCTTCTCCACAGCTTCCTTGAGCATGTCTGGGCCGAAGATACGACTGTTACCTGTTTCTGACCAATTCAGTGGGGTACGATATCTCCGCCCGTACAATGCTTCAAAAGGTGCCATTTGTAGGCTGGCCTGGTAACTGTTGTTGTAAGCAAACTCGGCATATGGCAAACTTTCTTCCCAACTGGATCCATAGGTGAGCACACAGGCTCTCAGCATGTCCTCTAGGATTTGGTTTACGCGTTCAGTTTGTCCATCAGTCTGAGGGTGGTACCCTGTACTGAATGCTAGTTGCGTGCCCAGAGTTTGTTGTAAGTGACCCCAAAACTTAGAGACAAATTGAGTGCCTCGGTCGGATATTATAGTCTTTGGGACTCCATGCAAGCAAACTATACGGGAGAGATAAAGCTTGGCTAGCCTTTGAGTGGAGTAGGTCGTCTTCACGGGAATGAAATGTGCTACCTTGGTTAGCCTATCTGTGATGACCCATATGGCATCATTTCCGCGTTGTGATCAAGGTAGTCCGACGATGATGTCCATTCCAATTTCATCCCATTTCCACTCAGGTATCCTGTTTGGCTGTAGTAGCCCTGCTGGCTTTTGATGCTCGGCTTTTATGCGCTGACAAGAATCGCAACAAGCAATGAATGCTGCTATATCCCTTTTCATAACGTGCCACCAAAATCTTTCCTGAATGTCTTTGTACATTTTGGTTCCTCCGGGGTGGATCGAATATGGGGCGGTGTGGCTTTCGGTTAGGATTTGTTGCTTGAGTTCCTCAATGTTCGGTACGCAAAGTCTGTCCCCGTACCATAATATTCCCTCATTGTCTGTGACGAACTCTGAAGCCTTGCCAAGGCTCATTTTCCTCTTTATACCTTCGATGTTGGGATGTCCATGCTGAGCTTTCTTAATTTGTTCCATTAGGGTGGGTTGTATCTCCAGATTTGATACGTTGCCCTCAGAGACTAACACCATGTTGAGTCTAGTGAACTCCTGCTGAAACTCAGGCCTCAAGTTCTGTGGACTGTCGTTGCCCGGGCTGGGGTTCCGACTAAGAGCATCTCCCACTACATTTGCTTTCCCTGGATGGTAGTGAATGCCGACATCATAGTCCTTGACAAATTCCAACCAACGTCGTTGTCGTAAATTTAGCTCCGGTTGGTGAAAATATATTTAAGGCTCCTATGGTCCGTATATATTTCACAACGATTTCCCAACAGAAAGTGCCTCCACTCTTTGAGTGCATGGATGACTACTGCTAGCTCCAAGTCATGAGTAGGATAATTTTCCTTATGTTTCCGTAGTTGCCTGGAAGCATACGCGATAACTTTGCCGTCCTGCATCAATACGCACCCGAGGCCCTTCCGGGATGCATCACAATACACTTCAAAACTCTTGTGTATGTCTGGCACGGTCAAAACCAGTGCTGTTGTTAGTTTCTTCTTGAGCTCTTGGAAGCTTTTCCCGCACGCTTCCGTCCATACAAATTTCTTGTCTTTCTTGAGCAAATGTGTCATTGGTTTTGCCACAGTGGAGAATCCTTCAATAAATCGTCTGTAATATCCAGCCATTCCTAGGAAACTCCGTACATCAGTTACGTAGGCTGGTGGCTTCCAGTCAAGTATGGCTTTGACTTTTTCTGGGTCTACGGCCACGCCTTCTTGGGTCAATATATGGCCTAGAAAACCAACTTGTCTTAGCCAAAATTCACACTTGCTAAATTTGGCGTACAATTGATTTTTCCTTAATTCTCCCAAAACAATTCTGAGATGTTCAGCGTGTTCTTCTGGTGTCCTTGAGTATACCAGAATATCGTCAATGAACACCACAA
Source organism: Aegilops tauschii subsp. strangulata (assembly GCF_002575655.3). Taxonomy (NCBI): domain Eukaryota; kingdom Viridiplantae; phylum Streptophyta; class Magnoliopsida; order Poales; family Poaceae; genus Aegilops; species Aegilops tauschii. The sequence continues at coordinate 504,678,414 of NC_053037.3, forward strand.
CAAATTTGTCCATGAATTTCATAAACACTTTGTTCATGAGGTGGACGAAATATGCGGGGGCGTTCGTCAGTCCAAACGGCATTACTGTGAACTCATATAACCCGTATCTGGAGGTGAATGTTGTCTTAGGGATATCTTCTGTGCGTACTTTTAATTGATGTAAAATTCACTTGAAGTTTTTTTTCCACTTGAAGTAAAATTCACAATAACAAAAGGGTAAATCTTGACAAAATGGAAAAGTTTTATTTCCTGACAACGTTTTAATAAATAAAACAAGGTCCAAAATTTTGGGGTGTCACAACACTACCCCCCTTAAAAAAAATCTCGTCCTCGAGATTTGTTAAAAGCGGTTTCGAACAAACACTGTTTTTATCACAAGAAAACATTCAACTGCACAAAAACAAAGTGGCTACAGTGAGAGGGCAATAAGTGGTGTAAAACCACAGTGTGGTACACTGGCGTAGTGTGGAAAAATCGACGGTTAGGGGAAACGAGATAATTTTACGTACATATAGTAATTTAGAATAAATTCTAAATTACTAAAATACGCTGGTCGCACCCGAGAGCACAGTGCTCCCTCTGGCTGACAGGTGGACCCAGGGCCCACTGTCGGCCTCTTCTTCTACCTCTGGCTCTCTCCTCTCTCTCGCGCGCTCTCCCGCGCTTCCTCCACCGGCGATGCCTAGCTCGTAGGGCATCGAGGCCGTACCGCGGTAGTGCGCGGCGTGCTAGCTGCCGGTGCAGCGTGCACTCACCTCGCGGGCCAGGGCGCTGTCGGCACTGCTCGCGGACTCGCCTCCGAACACCGGCGGTCGAGCGACGAGTGGCGCTGGTGGACCTCGCCCACCGTACACCAATCTCGGGCTATAAAATGATCGCGGCGTTCCTCCCTTCTTCCTTACACCTGGCCTCGTTCCTACTCCTCCTTCCTTCTCCTCCATTGCTGCTAGCAGGAGCTCGAGACGAGGCTCTAATGGCGGAGGCGATGCCTGACTGGTATGTGGTCCTGGTGTGTGGAGGTTTGGCGGTGCTGCTGGGGTTCTCTGTGCTCCTGTGCGCGATGATCCTGGATGATCGTCGAGATGCTGCCACTCGAGTGTTAGCTCTTCGCGGCGGCGGCGATCACGTGGACTAGGCGCGGCACCGAGCGCTAACTGCTGTCGGCGTGCTGGGGCAACTCGTGGCCGAATGGTCACTCACGAATCTCTCTCACTGAGACCGTGGTGTCCTCGAGTGTGGTTAGTTCGGCGCGACAATGTGCTCAAGGATTTGTAATAGTGCTCGAGGTCGAGTGTTTGGTGCCGTGAGTCTTCTGTTACGATGCTGCGCGAATAAAAGAAACTATGTCGTGAAAATACATGCGCAGCAGTGACTCGGGGAAAGAAATCTCCTCGAAAACATGTTGCGGGAGAAAAAATAATAATTAAAACAGAACTAACAGCAGTAAAACTGTTCACATAACAAAATTTTATGAACATGCTGTAACACATAAATACAAGTACTGGGGCAATAAATACATCGGAGGCGTTTACAAAGAAAACGGCAAAAACAGAGGGTCCTGAGAAAACGCCTCTGGCACTGGGGCACACTCCTCTTCTATCGGGGGAAGCGGGTTGACCAGCCGATGAATGCGCCCTTCTTGGTCAGGCCTCAGGGGTCTGCCAATAGCGATCCGAGGATTTAAATCAGCGAGGCTCTGGACGTAACCCATTACCCGCTGAGTTAAACGCTCCTGAGCGATAACGTACTGGGCAAGGTTGGCCAGTACTGGATTTCTCTCGATGCGCCCACCGGGAAAAGATGCAACTTCTCCGGGTGCTGCGCGACTCGGAAAATAATAGTATCCTCGCTCGCTGGCATAGGGCACTGCGAATCGAAGACGAGTGAGCGCCTCGTACGCAGTAGCTTCTATAGCCATATGCGGAGTCGGCATGGATTTCCCCACGAAGGAGACTTCCGTTGGGTCTTGGTTTGGGTAGGCGGGAGGGATGTGCACCACTGCCCAATATTTCGAGGTGGATGGAGTGATCCTCGATTTGAGCAACTCGTACTGGGTGGGCGGGTGGCACTCATGGTGCTGCAGGTAAAGTCCCACAATAATTTGACAAAACTGCCCGGGGTTGCGTCTGGGGTTCTCAGATAAATACTGGGGGTCGGCATGGCAAAGGAATGACTGTGAGCGTAGAGCACAAGATGAGGGGTACTCGGCGAGGTCACGAGGTGGCCTTTGAATAGCACCGGGGCTGGGATAAATCACTGGGGAAAAGGTGACTGGTTGTCGATCCTGTGCTCGGGTCAAAAGCCACAGATATACATATCACATAAATGTGACGCATTACTGTGGGTGCTGACGGGGTTGGTCTTGGTAGCAGTGCCCGAAAATTCAAAATGCATCTGTACGGTAACGTACACATGCATAGCTACTACTCCAAAGCTAGGAGCGTTCAAGCAGACCGCATGTAATAAAAGCGATACAAGACCACATCATTACAAAGCGTAGGAAAACTAAGGCTCGATACAACTCGAGCGACTTAGTCTACTTCGTTAATGTCTAAGTGGGCTGGCCTTGCGGACGCCGGTGCTTCGCCACGGTTCTCACCGTCGGGATTTGCTGGCTGAGGCTGAGGGGCTGCAGGGTCGGGGAAATGGTAATGACCATCGCGGGGGTTGTTGGCCACAATCCCGTTGGAATGGGTTCCCAAAAGGCGACGAAGCGCTTCTGGGGTCACCAAAGCACTCTGGTTGAGTGCTGGCGCGGACCTCAAAGGATCGATCGGGTGTCCGAATAGCACGACTGGGTTGTCGGCGTCGGGCTCCGCTTCTCTTCTCGCCGGGGCTCGGCGAACCAGTTCTCCACGAGCTGCGATCAGATCAAGGGTGACCTGATCGAACAGTTGCTCTAGTGCGCTTACATAGCGCACCAGATGCAACAGTGCAGGATCGGTCTCGTGGTCTCCGTTGGCAACCTGGGGCGGCCTACCATACCCGTCATGACTGGGGTAGTAGTAGAACGAGCGACAGTTAACTCTGGGCGACAAGTGCCGGAGTTGAACTATAGCTTCTCGGGCTGCCAGTTGGATGGCCTGTGGCTCAAAGGAAGTTGTCCTTCCAGTGAACCTGTAGGGGCGTTCTGGCGACAGACCCCTACCGTAGATGTGCACAGTGGCCCAGTACTGACGGCTCTCACCGTACATGGGTCCCTGGTACACAACATACTTAGGAGGCTCTTCTAACGCATAGGCACGGCGGGTGAGGTTTGCAAGCACGGTCACAAAACCTCCCAGGTTGGTCGCTGTGGTCTCATTGTGAACAATGGGACCAGGCATCGTGGCTTGGTTTTGGGGGAAAGAGGTTGTGCTGTGCTGTGGCTAGCGTGCCCTTTTTATAGGAAAAGGGGACGGAGTCTTCCTCCGCACGCTTGCGACAGAGACGGGTTGGGTGTCGGTCATTGGCGCGTGATCGACGGGATAGGCTGATAGGTTGGGCACCGTCCGTCGAAAGGCATCGGGTCACTTTGGAGCTATCTTACGCGGGAAGCTTGACCGGGGTTAGGCTAAGGTCTGGTGGTTTGGTTAACCTAGGTTTATTGACCTGGCTAAGATAGGATTAGCCAATGGTCAGCCTGGCTCTGATACCAAGTCTGTCACGACCGGAATTTTGGGGATAATAAATTCCCAGAAAACGGTCTTTGTGCTCACCAGCCCCAGGATTATTGTTAGCTGATGAGGCACCAACTTGATACAAGAATTCCAAGCAAGGTACAAAAATAAGTAGTACAAGACCATTGTGGACTAGGAGTACAACATTTGGTTTCTAATGGTTGAGGGCGGAAGCGGTTGGATACATCTGCGTCTATGGGACTCCATTTCCCACAAGAACAGCTGACCAGGATAACTCCTATCTTCGCACGACTGCTATCGTCAACACGTAGGTTCCGAGGCTGTCACCGCAATGCTTATCTCCATGCGCGAAAATCTGGCCAAGACAATAGCCAGGGACAAGCCAGTGAGTACGTTTGAATGTACTCGCAAACATTAAGAACATGGGCATAATATAACAGGAGATAATCATACTCCGAAACATTTATGATCATAAGTCTTCCATGAAGTAAACAGAAATATGGGGATGCACGCGTGCAGAGAAAAATATGGACGTGTAATACGGAAGTAAAAGAAATGCACTGAGCGAGGGTCTGGATGACTCCTCGAGAGGAAACCGCAAGAATAATAAGGCCGGTGCCAAACGAGGGTCTGAATGACTCCTCGAGAGGAAAATGCAAGAATATTAATGCCGCAGTCGGGCGTCGGGGCGACACCACATAAAGGGCTTATAGCAGAAAAAGAAAGACAGTGCGTGCCACAGTCGGACGTCTGAGCGACATCACATAAAGGGCTTATTGAAGAATAAATAAACAGCAAGCATGCCGCAGTCGGGCGTCTGAGCGACACCACAGAAAGGGCTTATAAAAGAATAAATAAACAACAAGCATGCCGCAGTCGGGCGTCTGAGCGACACCACAGAAAGGGCTTATAAAAGAATAAATAAACAACAAGCATGCCGCAGTCGGGCGTCTGAGCGACACCACAGAAAGGGCTTATAACAGAATAATTACAGTGAATATCCAGGAGGTAGAACCATCCCAGGGATACTCAATAAAATACATAATGTAAATGGTTAGTCCATAATAATAACAAAATTAAAACAGGATCCTCAGATGTCACAGGTCATAACCTAAAATCTAGTCTAGCCGTTTCTCCATCCGAAGACCGTCGCTGAGTCCCAGCTAAGTCGTTCTCCATCCGAATACAGTTACTACATTCAACTCAGACTGTGGTCCTTACTTATGAACATGGCTATCCAACATGATATATCCTCTGCAGAGGAAGTACTATTTTCCCACGAGTAACGGATTTATTTAGTCCATCGGGACTAATTCCGCCTATGGCCTTTTAATTGAAAACACGCCCGACCTGCACACACCAGCTTAACTCACCGATGTCTGGAATCACCCACGACATCTGCCAAGCAAAACTCTAAGTGGGGAGGCTACAACCTCGACGTAGCATGGGATCACAAAATTTATAACGCGCGCACACTAGGGGAGCTACCCCCCTGGCTTCAACCGGAAACACCCATTGCCCAGGACCAGGTGGCATGCCTACCGGAGGCCTCTGGTATCTTCCACCATGGCCTCTCTGTACGGTGTGTGCTTTGGTAAGGGGTTAACAACTTACTGAACCATACCCTGTCTGTGACAGGGACAAGTGGTGGTTCCAACAAATAGGGAAGCTACTGATCAAGACTCGGCCTACGACCGACTCAGGTGGCCCAAGTATTCTCCAACAATATTACCATTAGTGGAATAAATCACCACTCATCAAGCCTCACCATGCCATACCGGACATACTCGTCTCGACAAGGGGCTAGGGACGAGCTCGCGTCTACCCAAGACCACGACTTCCCCGGCTTCCTTCCGGTATACATGAGGTGCTTACGAGGACGATTCAAAACACTAGCGTATCCATTGCTGAGCACAGAATATCTCCAAAAAGCATACATGCACGAGACTTTATCGTCACATAAAGATAACGCAAACTCCAAGCCAAAGGTGTTGTAACCGCATCGGAACACCACAACAAATTATTATGCCAGAGTCCAGAAATGCTTGCCTTCAAGAGTATGCAAGGGATGCACTTTTTGGAAGCTTTTCCCTTTCCTCCAAAATCCTATTTTGCAAAATATCCAAATAACAAATATTTCAAACACAGTACAAAAAGTTGTCTAAAATATTTTTGAAATTTTTTTTTAAATAAACTAGGTGAAATTTGGGAGAGGTAGGAAAAAGAATCAACTCATTTGGAGTTTTATTTTAAAAGTTATAGCTGGTCAAAGTCTGGTCAAATCTCTGTTTTAAAAAAATCAGAAAAAGGAAAACGCTTCGGGGAAAATACGTTTTCAAGCCAGAGGTGACGTACTCCGGATCTTTGCGCTTTCACTTAAACAGAGGGGACGGCGCGCGGGTCACTGACAGTGGGTCCAGAGGGCTCACTGGTCAGGTTTGACCGTTCCTCCCTCCCTCCTCTCTTTCTCTGCCGAACGGTGGCGGCCTCCGGCGATCGCCGCCGACGAACGGCGGTCCCTCGAAGGCATCTGAGGGCGGGGATGGAATGGCGAGACTGAGGCGGTCCTCTCGGTGGGTGCTAGGTAGGTGGGGACGGAGGAGGTCACCGGCGGCGAGCTCCGCGGCGGACGGAGGTTCGGGAGCAAAGTGCGCTTTGGGCTCCGGTGATCTCCGATCGAGGTTGAGATGCTGGGCAGCTCCGTAAGGACCAGGGGAAACTATTGGTGGTGTTGGATTGGTGGGGGAAGCTCCGGTTGCGACGGCGACCGAGCTGGCCGGAGATGAGGAAGAAGGGACTTTCCCTGACGATTGCTGGTTGCGGGAGCACTACGGGGGTGGAGGGGTTGCCTGAGTGCTCGGAGGAGCACGGGGCCTCCTTATATAGCACGACGGGGCTGGCTCCGCGGCGGTGGATAAGATCGACGACGGGTCGCCGTTGCTGTAGCTGCATGGCGTCGTGGCGGCGACGAACGCGTGCCGACGAGCATGAGGATAAGCACGGGCTGTTCCCTGGGGCAGCTGGCGCGCGCGGGTGGCTTGGGCGGTGCCGAACATGGCAGAGGCCGCTGCCGACGCCGGCGTGCCGCCAAGGGCCCTGCCAGCGGCGCTGCAGTGCGCCAGAGATGGCATGGAGAGGGGGGCGAGCTAGTGCGTGGCTCAGCGGTGGAGCAGGGGCCAAGGACAGGTCGCGTCGAGTGCGGCAGTGCGGCGCAGCGGCTCAGTGCGCGCGCGTGCAAAACGTGCGCTCTGGGCGCGCCCAGAGCACGCACGGGACCTGCTCGACGAAATACCAGGGCGGTCTAGAGCGCGAGGATGAGGCTGGCAAATAACAGGACTAGGATAGAGATGGCTAGGAGTTTAGTGGACAAGGTTGCTGGGTCATTGGAGCAAGTTCATAGTGCAAACTAGGAAACATGCCCAAAACTGACTGTGCACACTAAGTGTTCGACAGAATGCCAAGTGCACTTAGGCAACTCTTGGAGTGGCCAAAATCTCCAGATCAGGGTCTCTTTAGATGCAGGAGATGGTGGTAAGATCACTTGGGCAAAACCAGAAACTTGTTAGTGCAAGTTTTGCAAAACTCCAGTTTTGGACGGAAAGAAAAAGGGTTTAAAGCATGCACTTAAAAACCCCTAATGAGTCCACTCTCCTGGACTTATGGGTCTTGAAGGGAGGGCTACAAGTAGGAAAAAGCTCAGGCTTACTAGAGCAAGGAAAAATAAGGTTGCAGTACAAATCACCAAATTTGACCAGAATGCAAAAGAGGTTGATCCACTCAAATTTTTCAATGAACATCACTGGGTTTTTGCATAGAGTTGAATTGTATGCAACCACTGACATCTCCAAACACTTGGAAGAATTTTTAAAGAAATATTTAAATGGGTTGTAGTGCAAAAGTGCCTACTGGACCAGATTGGAAAAGTTGGTGTAGAGCTCAAAATCTCCAATGGTCAAAAGGTATTTTTGCATAAAAGTGATGTGGAAACATCACATGACATCCCCAAATTTTGGTGGAAATTTTAAGTGCATTTGTCAAATGGTTGTAGTGCAAAACAGGCTCCAAATTCAAAAGAAATCATTTTAAAAGAATAAAGCTCTGAGAAAACATATCTTGACATTTAAATCCACTAATAAAGAATTTGTTTTATCATAGAGAGTATTAAAGTCCAACAATACTCTTTGAAGTTTTTTTTCCACTTGAACTAAAATTCACAATAACAAAAGGGTAAATCTTGACAAAATGGAAAAGTTTTATTTCCTGACAACGTTTTAATAAATAAAACAAGGTCAAATTTTTGTGGTGTCACAACACTACACCCCTTAAAAAAATCTCGTCCTCGAGATTTGTTAAAAGCGGTTTCGAACAAACACTGTTTTTATCACAAGAAAACATTCAACTGCACAAAAACAAAGTGGCTACAGTGAGAGGGCAATAAGTGGTGTAAAACCACAGTGTGATACACTGGCGTAGTGTCGAAAAATCCATGGTTAGGGGAAACGAGATAATTTTACGTACATGAAGTAATTTAGAATAAATTCTAAATTACTAAAATACGCTGGTCGCACCCGAGAGCACAGTGCTCCCTCTGGCTGACAGGTGGACCCAGGGCCCACTGTCGGCCTCTTCTTCTACCTCTGGCTCTCTCCTCTCTCTCGCGCGCTCTCCCGCGCTTCCTCCACCGGCGATGCCTAGCTCGTAGGGCATCGAGGCCGTACCGCGGTAGTGCGCGGCGTGCTAGCTGCCGGTGCAGCGTGCACTCACCTCGCGGGCCAGGGCGCTGTCGGCACTGCTCGCGGACTCGCCTCCGAACACCGGCGGTCGAGCGACGAGTGACGCTGGTGGACCTCGCCCACCGTACACCGATCTCGGGCTATAAAATGATCGCGGCGTTCCTCCCTTCTTCCTTACACCTGGCCTCGTTCCTACTCCTCCTTCCTTCTCCTCCATTGCTGCTAGCGGGAGCTCGAGACGAGGCTCTAATGGCGGAGGCGATGCCGGACTGGTATGTGGTCCTGGTGTGTGGAGGTTTGGCGGTGCTGCTGGGGTTCTCCGTGCTCCTGTGCGCGATGATCCTGGATGGTCGTCGAGATGCTGCCGCTCGAGTGTTAGCTCTTCGCGGCAGCGGCGATCACGTGGACTAGGCGCGGCCGAGCGCTAACTGCTGTCTGCGTGCTGGGGCAACTCGTGGCCGAATGGTCACTCACGAATCTCTCTCACTGAGACCGTGGTGTCCTCGAGTGTGGTTAGTTCGGCGCGACAATGTGCTCAAGGATTTTTAATAGTGCTCGAGGTCGAGTGTTTGTTGCCGTGAGTCTGCTGTTACGATGCTGCACGAATAAAAGAAACTATGTCGCGAAAATACATGCGCAGCAGTGACTCGGGGAAAGAAATCTCCTCGAAAACATGTTGCGAGAGAAAAAAAATAATTAAAACAAAACTAACAGCAGTAAAACTGTTCACATAACAGGAACTAAAGAAAATCGGATCCGTCGCACAAAATTTTACGAACATGCTGTAACACATAAATACAAGTACTGGGGCAATAAATACATCGGAGGCGTTTACAAAGAAAACGGCAAAAAGACAGGGTCCTGAGAAAACGCCTCTGGCACTGGGGCACACTCCTCTTCTATCGGGGGAAGCGGGTTGACCAGCCGATGAATGCGCCCTTCTTGGTCAGGCCTCAGGGGTCTGCCAATAGCGATCCGAGGATTTAAATCAGCGAGGCTCTGGAGGTAACCCATTACCCGCTGAGTTAAACGCTCCTGAGCGATAACGTACTGGGCAAGGTTGGCCAGTGCGCGCGCGTGCAAAACGTGCGCTCTGGGCGCGCCCAGAGCACGCACGGGACCTGCTCGACGAAATGCCAGGGCGGTCTAGAGCGCGAGGATGAGGCTGGCAAATAACAGGACTAGGATAGAGATGGCTAGGAGTTTAGTGGACAAGGTTGCTGGGTCATTGGAGCAAGTTCATAGTGCAAACTAGGAAACATGCCCAAAACTGACTGTGCACACTAAGTGTTCGACAGAATGCCAAGTGCACTTAGGCAACTCTTGGAGTGGCCAAAATCTCCAGATCAGGGTCTCTTTAGATGCAGGAGATGGTGGTAAGATCACTTGGGCAAAACCAGAAACTTGTTAGTGCAAGTTTTGCAAAACTCCAGTTTTGGACGGAAAGAAAAAGGGTTTAAAGCATGCACTTAAAAACCCCTAATGAGTCCACTCTCCTGGACTTATGGGTCTTGAAGGGAGGGCTACAAGTAGGAAAAAGCTCAGGCTTACTAGAGCAAGGAAAAATAAGGTTGCAGTACAAATCACCAAATTTGACCAGAATGCAAAAGAGGTTGATCCACTCAAATTTTTCAATGAACATCACTGGGTTTTTGCATAGAGTTGAATTGTATGCAACCACTGACATCTCCAAACACTTGGAAGAATTTTTAAAGAAATATTTAAATGGGTTGTAGTGCAAAAGTGCCTACTGGACCAGATTGGAAAAGTTGGTGTAGAGCTCAAAATCTCCAATGGTCAAAAGGTATTTTTGCATAAAAGTGATGTGGAAACATCACATGACATCCCCAAATTTTGGTGGAAATTTTAAGTGCATTTGTCAAATGGTTGTAGTGCAAAACAGGCTCCAAATTCAAAAGAAATCATTTTAAAAGAATAAAGCTCTGAGAAAACATATCTTGACATTTAAATCCACTAATAAAGAATTTGTTTTATCATAGAGAGTATTAAAGTCCAACAATACTCTTTGAAGTTTTTTTTCCACTTGAACTAAAATTCACAATAACAAAAGGGTAAATCTTGACAAAATGGAAAATTTTTATTTCTTGACAACGTTTTAATAAATAAAACAAGGTCAAAAATTTTGGGGTGTCACAACACTACACCCCTTAAAAAAAATCTCGTCCTCGACATTTCTTAAAAGCGGTTTCGAACAAACACTGTTTTTATCACAAGAAAACATTCAACTGCACAAAAACAAAGTGGCTACAGTGAGAGGGCAATAAGTTGTGTAAAACCACAGTGTGATACACTGGCGTAGTGTGGAAAAATCCACGGTTAGGGGAAACGAGATAATTTTACGTACATACAGTAATTTAGAATAAATTCTAAATTACTAAAATACGCTGGTCGCACCCGAGAGCACAGTGCTCCCTCTGGCTGACAGGTGGACCCAGGGCCCACTGTCGGCCTCTTCTTCTACCTCTGGCTCTCTCCTCTCTCTCACGCGCTCTCCCGCGCTTCCTCCACCGGCGATGCCTAGCTCGTAGGGCATCGAGGCCGTACCGCGGTAGTGCGCGGCGTGCTAGCTGCCGGTGCAGCGTGCACTCACCTCGCGGGCCAGGGCGCTGTCGGCACTGCTCGCGGACTCGCCTCCGAACACCGGCGGTCGAGCGACGAGTGGCGCTGGTGGACCTCGCCCACCGTACAGCGATATCGGGCTATAAAATGATCGCGGCGTTCCTCCCTTCTTCCTTACACCTGGCCTCGTTCCTACTCCTCCTTCCTTCTCCTCCATTGCTGCTAGCAGGAGCTCGAGACGAGGCTCTAATGGCGGAGGCGATGCCGGACTGGTATGTGGTCCTGGTGTGTGGAGGTTTGGCGGTGCTGCTGGGGTTCTCCGTGCTCCTGTGCGCGATGATCCTGGATGATCGTCGAGATGCTGCCGCTCGAGTGTTAGCTCTTCGCGGCAGCGGCGATCACGTGGACTAGGCGCGGCACCGAGCGCTAACTGCTGTCGGCGTGCTGGGGCAACTCGTGGCCGAATGGTCACTCACGAATCTCTCTCACTGAGACCGTGGTGTCCTCGAGTGTGGTTAGTTCGGCGCGACAATGTGCTCAAGGATTTGTAATAGTGCTCGAGGTCGAGTGTTTGTTGCCGTGAGTCTGCTGTTACGATGCTGCGCGAATAAAAGAAACTATGTCGTGAAAATACATGCGCAGCAGTGACTCGGGGAAAGAAATCTCCTCAAAAACATGTTGCGAGAGAAGAAATAATAATTAAAACAGAACTAACAGCAGTAAAACTGTTCACATAACAGGAACTAAAGAAAATCGGATCCGTCGCACAAAATTTTATGAACATGCTGTAACACATAAATACAAGTACTGGGGCAATAAATACATCGAAGGCGTTTACAAAGAAAACGGCAAAAACATAGGGTCCCGAGAAAACGCCTCTGGCACTGGGGCACACTCCTGTTCTATCGGGGGAAGCGGGTTGACCAGCCGATGAATGCGCCCTTCTTGGTCAGGCCTCAGGGGTCTGCCAATAGCGATCCGAGGATTTAAATCAGCGAGGCTCTGGAGGTAACCCATTACCCGCTGAGTTAAACGCTCCTGAGCGATAACGTACTGGGCAAGGTTGGCCAGTACTGGATTTCCCTCGATGCGCCCACCGGGAAAAGATGCAACTTCTCCGGGTGCTGCGCGACTCGGAAAATAATAGTATCCTCGCTCGCTGGCATAGGGCACTGCGAATCGAAGACGAGTGAGCGCCTCGTACGCAGCAGCTTCTATAGCCATATGCGGAGTCGGCATGGATTTCCCCACGAAGGAGACTTCCGTTGGGTCTTGGTTTGGGTAGGCGGGAGGGATGTGCACCACTGCCCAATATTTCGAGGTGGATGGAGTGATCCTCGATTTGAGCAACTCGTACTGGGGTGGGCGGCTGGCACTCATGGTGCTGCAGGTAAAGTCCCACAATAATTTGAGAAAACTGCCCGGGGTTGCGTCTGGGGTTCTCAGATAAATACTGGGGGTCGGCATGGCAAAGGAATGACTGTGAGCGTAGAGCACAAGGTGAGGGGTACTCGGCGAGGTCACGAGGTGGCCTTTGAATAGCACCGGGGCTGGGATAAATCACTGGGGAAAAGGTGACTGGTTGTCGATCCTGTGCTCGGGTCAAAAGCCACAGATATACATATCACATAAATGTGACGCATTACTGTGGGTGCTGACGGGGTTGGTCTTGGTAGCTGTGCCCGAAAATTCAAAATGCATCTGTACGGTAACGTACACATGCATAGCTACTACTCCAAAGCTAGGAGCATTCAAGCAGACCGCATGTAATAAAAGCGATACAAGACCACATCATTACAAAGCGTAGGAAAACTAAGGCTCGATACAACTCGAGCGACTTAGTCTACTTTGTTAATGTCTAAGTGGGCTGGCCTTGTGGACGCCGGTGCTTCGCCACGGTTCTCACCGTCGGGATTTGCTGGCTGAGGCTGAGGGGCTGCAGGGTCGGGGAAATGGTGATGACCATCGCGGGGGTTTTTGGCCACAATCCTGTTGGAATGGGTTCCCAAAAGGCGACGAAGCGCTTCTGGAGTCACCAAAGCACTCTGGTTGAGGGCTGGCACGGACCTCAAAGGATCGATCGGGTGTCCGAACAGCACGACTGGGTTGTCGGCGTCGGGCTCCGCTTCTCTTCTCGTCGGGGCTCGGCGAACCAGTTCTCCACGAGCTGCGATCAGATCAAGGGTGACCTGATCGAACAGTTGCTCTAGTGCGCTTACATAGCGCACCAGATGCAACAGTGCAGGATCGGTCTCGTGGTCTCCGTTGGCAACCTGGGGCGGCCTACCATACCCGTCACGACTGGGGTAGTAGTAGAACGAGCGACAGTTAACTCTGGGCGACAAGTGCCGGAGTTGAACTATAACTTCTCGGGCTGCCAGTTGGATGGCCTGTGGCTCAAAGGAAGTTGTCCTTCCAGTGAACCTGTAGGGGCGTTCTGACGACAGACCCCTACCGTAGATGTGCACAGTGGCCCAGTACTGACGGCTCTCACCGTACATGGGTCCCTGGTACACAACATACTCAGGAGGCTCTTCTAACGCATAGGCACGGCGGGTGAGGTTTGCGAGCACGGTCACAAAACCTCCCAGGTTGGTCGCTGTGGTCCCATTGTGAACAATGGGACCAGGCATCGTGGCTTGGTTTTGGGGGAAAGAGGTTGTGCTGTGCTGTGGCTAGCGTGCCCTTTTTATAGGAAAAGGGGACGGAGTCTTCCTCCGCACGCTTGCGACAGACACGGGTTGGGTGTCGGTCACTGGCGCGTGATCGACGGGATAGGCTGATAGGTTGGGCACCGTCCGCCGAAAGGCGTCGGGTCACTGTGGAGCTATCTTACGCGGGAAGCTTGACCGGGGTTAGGCTAAGGTCTAGTGGTTTGGTTAACCTAGGTTTATTGACCTGGCTAAGATAGGATTAGCCAATGGTCAGCCTGGCTCTGATACCAAGTCTGTCACGACCAGAATTTTGGGGATAATAAATTCCTAGAAAACGGTCTTTGTGCTCACCAGCCCCAGGATTACTGTTAGCTGATCAGGCACTAACTTGATACAAGAATTCCAAGCAAGGTACAAAAATAAGTAGTACAAGACCATTGTCGCCTAGGAGTACAAAATTTGGTTTCTAATGGTTGAGGGCGGAAGCGGTTGGATACATCTGCGTCTATGGGACTCCATTTCCCACAAGAACAGCTGACCAGGATAACTCCTATCTTCGCACGGCTGCTATCATCAACACGTAGGTTCCGAGGCTGTCACCGCGATGCTTATCTCCATGCGCGAAAATCTGGCCAAGACAATAGCCAGGGACAAGCCAGTGAGTACGTTTGAATGTACTCGCAAACATTAAGAACATGGGCATAATATAACAGGAGATAATCATACTCCAAAACATTTATGATGATAAGTCTGCCATGAAGTAAACAGAAATATGGGGATGCACGCGTGCAGAGAAAAATATGGACGTGTAATACGAAAGTAAAAGAAATGCACTGAGCGAGGGTCTGGATGACTCCTCGAGAGGAAACTGCAAGAATAATAATGCCGGTGCCAAACGAGGGTCTGAATGACTCCTCGAGAGGAAAATGCAAGAATATTAATGCCGCAGTCGGGCGTCGGGGCGACACCACATAAAGGGCTTATAAAAGAATAAATAAACAGCAAGCATGCCGCAGTCGGGCGTCTGAGCGACACCACAGAAAGGGCTTATAAAAGAATAAATAAACAACAAGCATGCCGCAGTCGGGCGTCTGAGGGACACCACAGAAAGGGCTTATAAAAGAATAAATAAACAACAAGCATGCCGCAGTCGGGCGTCTGAGCGACACCACAGAAAGGGCTTATAACAGAATAATTACAGTGAATATCCAGGAGGTAGAACCATCCCAGGGATACTCAATAAAATACATAATGTAAATGGTTAGTCCATAATAATAACAAAATTAAAACAGGATCCTCAGATGTCACAGGTCATAACCAAAAATCTAGTCTAGCCGTTTCTCCATCCGAAGACCGTCGCTGAGTCCCAGCTAAGTCGTTCTCCATCCGAATACCGTTACTAGATTCAACTCAGACTGTGGTCCTTACTTATGAACATGGCTATCCAACAGGATATATCCTCTGTAGAGGGAGTACTATTTTCCCACGAGTAACAGATTTATTTAGTCCATCGGGACTAATTCCGCCTATGGCCTTTTAATTGAAAACACGCCCGGCCTGCACACACCAGCTTAACTCATCGATGTCTGGAATCACCCACGACATCTGCCAAGCAAAACTCTAAGTGGGGAGGCTACAACCTCGACGTAGCATGGGATCACAAAATTTATAACGCGCGCACACTAGGGGAGCTACCCCCCTCGGCTTCAACCGGAAACACCCATGCCCCCGGACCAGGTGGCATGCCTACCGGAGGCCTCCGGTATCTTCCACCATGGCCTCTTTGTACGGTGTGTGCTTTGGTAAGGGGTTAACAACTTACTGAACCATACCCTGTCTGTGACAGGGACAAGTGGTGGTACCAACAAATAGGGAAGCTACTGATCAAGACTCGGCCTACGACCGACTCAGGTGGCCCAAGTATTCTCCAACAATATTACCATTAGTGGAATAAATCACCACTCATCAAGCCTCACCATGCCATACCGGACATACTCGTCTCGAAAAGGGGCTAGGGACGAGCTCGCGTCTACCCAAGACCATGACTTCCCCGGCTTCCTTCCGGTATACATGAGGTGCTTACGAGGACGATTCAAAACACTAGCCTATCCATTGTTGAGCACAGAATATCTCCAAAAAGCATACATGCACGAGACTTTATCGTCACATAAAGATAACGCAAACTCCAAGCCAAAGGTGTTGTAACCGCATCAGAACACCACAACAAATTATTATGCCAGAGTCCAGAAATGCTTGCCTTCAAGAGTATGCAAGGGATGCACTTTTTGGAAACTTTTCCCTTTCCTCCAAAATCCTATTTTGCAAAATATCCAAATAACAAATATTTCAAACACAGTACAAAAAGTTGTCTAAAATATTTTTGAAAAAAAATCTTAAAATAAACTAGGTGAAATTTGGGAGAGGTAGGAAAAAGAATCAACTCATTTGGAGTTTTATTTTAAAATTTATAGCTGGTCAAAGTCTGGTCAAATCTCTGTTTTAAAAAAATCAGAAAAAGGAAAACGCTTCGGGGAAAATACGTTTTCAAGGCAAAGGTGACGTACTCCGGATCTTTGCGCTTTCACTTAAACAGAGGGGACGGCGCGTGGGTCACTGACAGTGGGTCCAGAGGGCCCACTGGTCAGGTTTGACCGTTCCTCCCTCCCTCCTCTCTTTCTCTGCCGAACGGTGGCGGCCTCCGGCGATCGCCGCCGACGAACGGCGGTCCTTCAAATGCATCTGAGGGCGGGGATGGAACGGCGAGACTGAGGCGGTCCTCTCGGTGGGTGCTAGGTAGGTGGGGACGGAGGAGGTCACCGGCGGCGAGCTCCGCGGTGGACGGAGGTTCGGGAGCAAAGTGCGCTTCGGGCTCCGGTGATCTCCGATCGAGGTTGAGATGCTGGGCAGCTCCGTAAGGACCAGGGGAAACTATTGGTGGCGTTGGATTGGCGGGGGAAGCTCCGGTTGCGACGAATGGCACTGGATTGCGGCGGCGACCGAGCTGGCCGGAGATGAGGAAGAAGGGACTTTCCCTGGCTCAGTGCGTGCGCGTGCAAAACGTGCGCTCTGGGACCTGCTCGACGAAATGCCAGGGCGGTCTAGAGCGCGAGGATGAGGCTGGCAAATAACAGGACTAGGATAGAGATGGCTAGGAGTTTAGTGGACAAGGTTGCTGGGTCATTGGAGCAAGTTCATAGTGCAAACTAGGAAACATGCCCAAAACTGACTGTGCACACTAAGTGTTCGACAGAATGCCAAGTGCACTTAGGCAACTCTTGGAGTGGCCAAAATCTCCAGATCAGGGTCTCTTTAGATGCAGGAGATGGTGGTAAGATCACTTGGGCAAAACCAGAAACTTGTTAGTGCAAGTTTTGCAAAACTCCAGTTTTGGACGGAAAGAAAAAGGGTTTAAAGCATGCACTTAAAAACCCCTAATGAGTCCACTCTCCTGGACTTATGGGTTTTGAAGGGTGGGCTACAAGTAGGAAAAAGCTCAGGGTTACTAGAGCAAGGAAAAATAAGGTTGCAGTACAAATCACCAAATTGGACCAGAATGCAAAAGAGGTTGATCCACTCAAATTTTTCAAAGAACATCACTGGGTTTTCGCATAGAGTTGAATTGTATGCAACCACTGACATCTCCAAACACTTGGAAGAATTTTTAAAGAAATATTTAAATGGGTTGTAGTGCAAAAGTGCCTACTGGACCAGATTGCAAAAGTTGGTGTAGAGCTCAAAATCTCCAATGGTCAAAAGGTATTTTTGCATAAAAGTGATGTGGAAACATCACATGACAGCCCCAAATTTTGGTGGAAATTTTAAATGCATTTGTCAAATGGTTGTAGTGCAAAACAGGCTCCAAATTCAAAAGAAATCATTTTAAAAGAATAAAGCTCTGAGAAAACATATCTTGACATTTAAATCCACTAATAAAGAATTTGTTTTATCATAGAGAGTATTCAAGTCCAACAATACTCTTTGAAGTTTTTTTTTCCACTTGAAGTAAAATTCACAATAACAAAAGGGTAAATCTTGACAAAATGGAAAAGTTTTATTTCCGGACAACGTTTTAATAAATAAAACAAGGTCAAAATTTTTGGGGTGTCACATGCGAGCTGGTCAAATACGTCATTTATCCGTGGCATCGGATATTTGTTTTTGATGGTGACCATATTGAGAGCTCGATAGTCTATACACAATCTCAGTGTCCCATCCTTTTTCTTGGCGAATAGTACTGGCGAACCCCAAGGTGAGGAGCTGGCTCGAATAAATCCTTTGTCCAGTAATTCCTTTATTTGCTTCTTTAATTCTACCAACTCAGACGGTGCCATTCTGTAAGGCTTCTTGTAGATGGGGGTGGTGCCAGGTGCTAGTTCAATGCTGAATTCTATCTCTCGGTCTGGTGGCATGCCTGGTAGTTCTTCTAGAAAAACGTCGGGAAATTCGCACACCACTGGAACTTTTCCCAGTTCTGAAATGTCCACCTTGTTCAGCTTTGGTTGCCGTGACCGTGGTCTCTCTTGAGCTGTAACTTTTATTGTCTTGCCGTAATGATGAGTGAGGATTACAGTCCGGTTGAAACAGTCTATAAATCCTTTGTTGGTGGTCAACCAGTCCATCCCTAGGATGACATCCAGTCCTTTATTTTCCAACACGATGAGAATAGCCTGAAACTTTAGTCCTTCGAATTCAATAATCACTCCTTGGTAGTAACTCTGAGTGATCTGCTTATTTCCGGGGGACTTGATGATCATAGATTTTTCCAAAGGAAGTATCGGAAAACCATGTTGCAAAACAAAACTCTTCGAAATGAATGAGTGAGAAGCTCCAGAATCAAACAAAACCATGGCAGGTACTGTGTTGACAGGGAACGTACCGAGCACGATGTCTGCGCCATTCTGCGCTTCTTCCTTGGTCACATGGTTCAGGTGACCCTTCCTGTGATTGTTGTTGGGATCGAAATTGTTACGCTTGGGGGC
The DNA here is from genome assembly GCF_002575655.3 of Aegilops tauschii subsp. strangulata. Classification (NCBI taxonomy): domain Eukaryota; kingdom Viridiplantae; phylum Streptophyta; class Magnoliopsida; order Poales; family Poaceae; genus Aegilops; species Aegilops tauschii. Next base: position 504,696,980 of record NC_053037.3, read on the forward strand.
TGGATTGTTCACACCATTGTTCGGCTTGGGGGCCGAGTTCCTTGGTTTCGGGCACTGTTTGGCATAGTGCCATTCTTCTCCACAAGCATAGCAAGTGACCCCTGGACGGTATGTAAAGTCCTTGTCCCTTGAATGAAACTGCCTGGTTGGCCTTAGAGCAGTAGTCGTGGATTTCCTCGCTTAATTCCTCTGAACATCAGTCTTGCTTCGGTTGTTGCGAGCAAGAGTCGTCTTGTCCCTCTTTCGCTTACGAATATCCTCCAGACTGCGGCGCTCATTCTCCAAAGTAATGGCCTTGTCAACCAGAGTTTTGAAATCTGGGAAAGTGTGTACGAGCAGTTGGCATTTTAGTGTCGGTGCCAGGCCGTCCAAAAACTTTTCCATCCTTTTGTTCTCAGTCATATGCTCATCGTAGGCATAACGAGATAGCTGGGTAAACTGACTGTTGTATTCTGTCACTGTCATGCCTCTCTGCTTGAGGTCATCAAATTCTCTTTTCTTGATTTTTAGGATGCTCCTGGGGATGTGTGCCCCACGAAAACCTTCCTTAAGCTCCTCCCAGGTGATGTTATGTTCACTGGGATGCATGTGTAGGAAGTTCTCCCACCATGCTGCAGCTGCTCCAGTGAGGTAGTGAGGTGCATAAAGCACCTTCTCATGATCAGAACATTGAGCAATAATCAACTTTGTTTCGATGTCACGAAGCCAATCATCGGCTTCAAGTGGCCTATCAGTGTGAGCAAACGTTGGAGGGCGTGTCTTCTGCAGTTCAGACAACTTCGAGTGTGGTTGGTATGGCTCATGGTGATTCCCCATATTGATGACGTGATTCATCATTTCTTGGTGTTGCGGTTGGCTTTGTTCGAAAAGGCTACCTCACTGTCCTGTTGACTAGACTGTCCTTGAGTGAAGTTGTTGCTTGTCTGTGTTCCATAAACTTCTTCCGGTGGATTTGGCATGGAACGAGTCCACGGACGAGACATTTTCCACTCTGGGGTATTATTTTGCAAAACTCATGAGAAGAACTGTGTGGCACAAGGAAAATTTTGCAAATACGAAAACTTTAAAAGACCTCAAGATTTTTCAAGAACATAATTGATTTCGCACAGAGAAGGACTGCTTAGCACATATCTTACACGCGATACGCAAACACACGATACATCACTCAGGATGTGCGTACACACTCCTGACATGTTATTAAGGCTAGCACACTACTCCGGGGTCCTACATGATGCGTACACAAACACTACAAACCAACGTACAGATAAAACATATCATACATGCAGGCACATCGCGTGGCGACTAGGCGCACTCAGTCGGAGATGGTGAACATGTCCTTCCCCTTACCGAGGGTAAGACCCAGCGGTGCAGGAGACTCAACCTCCACCTCCTCCCTAATAGGCTCCAGGCGCGTAGCACTGCGCTGAGGTGATGGCGCGGGTGCGATAGGCGGTAGGGTGGGTGCGGCAGGCGGTGCAGCTCTGACTGGAGTAGGAGCGATGACCCGGTCGAACTCCTCAGTGGTAGGCAGACGGCGAGCGGTGGCCAAAATGGCAGGTGAATAGGACGCTGAGGATGAGACGAACGTCAGTGGCGGTGCCATGTGGAGAAGCTCCCTCCTGTTGGCAGAACAGCCCCGAACTAAGTCCATGCGGGCAGCCACAAGATCGTCCACGAGGTTGTCGAAAGATTCCTCCAGAGCCTTGAGATACTCAACAAGCATCTCGATAGCTTCATCTCGCTCTCCCCTATGGCAGGCGAATGCATAGTGACAAGTTTATGGCACATGGCATGGGAGGTAGCGGTAGCGACGAGTCTTCATCGAAGGAAGAATATCCCGAAGGCGAGCTATCGCCTCATGGGCGGCCATCTGCATGGCATGCCTCTCCGTAGGCATGGCCCTTCCCACAAAACGAAAGTGGCGAGACACAGAACGTCCTCCCTTGAATTGCACCACGGCCTGGTGCATAGACACGTCGTCGCTGAGCTTGTGCTGGTAAAGCGTGAACTCCGGACGAGTCGCTGGCCCGATCGCGAGCTTGGTGATGGAGACGAGGAGTTTGACAAACCCCTCGGGCACATTCGTGAACACCCGAGTCTCGCAGACGTTGCCAGCCATCTACAAAAGTAGGCAAAAATTCTGAGTAGTCAAATCATAAATTTATGATGACCAACAGAAAATAGCTACATTTGCAAAATGCTGAAGAAGCACTAAAGATGCTAATAACCAATTAGCGATCGCACCTAGTGGCTTCCTACAGTCAGCCTGGCTCTGATACCAAGCTTGTCACGACCGGTTTTCCAATAAAAATATTTATTGAGAAACCAATCCCTTTTATGGACCAGTAGAGGAGAATCCTCCTCACTGGTAGACAATTTCTTGATCACAGAAGAAAAACCAGGAGTACTTAATATAATACAAGGTTGATCAGAGACAGCCCAACAATTTATTACAAACACACCGATAATACACATAAAAGCGGATAGGGTGGCATAAATACTGACTCCTAATAAAAGCGGTGGTGGATATGTCACAATGAAGTGGGTGACATGACTCCTGAATCTAACAGTTCTTCGAGCGTCGGAGTGAGGCTCGAGGATACTTATTGCGGGTGGCGGAAGCGTATATAATACAAGTGACCAATATCCAGGATCGCACGGGACTGACTGGGATTCCTCTAGGCATCGGACTCACTATCAAACTCTTCATCCATGAGATCGCCTTCGTCAACATCTGGCCAAATCAACAAGCCAGGTGAGTACTATGAAAGTACTCGCAAGACAGTTCGGACATAAGATATAACAAATGTAAACATGATGCATATGAATAGATTAATAAAGCGCACTCAGAGAATGAGATAGTAATGCATGGGAAGTAAAAGGGAAGTCGGGCGGTAGTCCTCCCGAAATCCAAAATTAATGTTGAAGGCCAATCGAGTGTCTGAATGACTCCTCGAAAGGATACAGAAGAAATAACAAATGCCGCAGTCGGGCGTCAAGGCGACACCTCATAAAGGGCTTATAATGAAAAATAAATAACAGTGCGTGCCACAGTCGGACGTCTGAGCGACATCACATAAAGGGCTTATATCAAAAGTAAATCACGAACGTGCCACAGTCGGACGTCTGAGCGACATCACATAAAGGGCTTATATTGAAAGTAAAAGACAAGGGTGCCACAGTCGGACGTCTGGGCGACATCACATAAAGGGCTTATATTTCATAACTTAATATTTCTGTAGCTCATGAATTTAAATCATTGCAGGGAAAATATTATGATACGAGATAAATAAAAGGTTAGTCCATCCACAGGAATAACAATTCAACCGGGTTTACCACTCAAGCTTGTTCACCGGGGATTACTACGAGGACTGACATAGATATGGATATACTGGCCATGGTCCTTGACCATGGACATGATGACTCGGAAGGATTTGACTCTGCAGAGTTTGTACTATTTGACCACAGCCAACGGATTTCAGTAGTCACAAGGGACTAGTTCCGTTTACGGTGTTTTAGTAGAAACACATCTAACCAGTACACACCCATTCAACATTCCGATGCCAGGAATCACCCTCGGCAACGTTCAAGGAAAACTTTGAGACGGGGAGGCTACAACCTCGCGTAGCATGGGATCAAATTTATACCGCGCGCTCTAAGGGGTGCCCCCCTCTCGGTCCCAACCGGAAACACCCATGCCCCCTGACCGGATGACTGGCTTTAATCCAGGGCCATGGAACCCTCATCCCGGCCCCTCTATTTGGTGTGTACAAGGAAAGAGGTTACCAACTTACTAAACCGTATTCTTTGCAGAAAACATGTGGCAGCAAGAAAGGGAAAGAACGGTAACGTGGCTCTGTCCACGTTAACATCGGAGGTTATCGGATGACGTAAGACTGGCATGCTACAACAATACCACCTTACTGCCTTTCATGTCACCACATGATTAGGCCATCTCTCATCAGAGATCACAGTAACTTCGGAACACCGGGTTAGTTGCCTTGCATGCAACGTAATACTCACCGATGCTCATATGCCATGCATAAACCATTCAAGCAAACATGCAAAACACCTATCATATCAAAGGTTCAAACATGCTTGCCTGGTTCGGAGAAGTCGGAGTCTAGCTCGGCGAAGTTCGCGGCTCTGTCACCTCCTCCGAAACCTACGGTATAACGAAACCGTACACTAACGTGAAAATCGTCGCGTGGATAAAAATTGCGCCAAATTTTTTCCAAATAAATACTATAAAAAACTAGACAAAAATACAAGACTGACCGAAAAAGAATCAATCAGAAATCCTCTTTTATTAAAAAGATATAAGGGTTTTAGTCCAGGGACTGATCTGTGATGAAACAGAAAAGAACCAGGGACTTGTTTGAAAAACCAGAAAACGGTTCGGTAGGGAATGCGCCAGCCCAAAGAGAAAATGCATTTTGCCCGAAGGCGCTACCAGAAAACGGTTCGAGGGGGGAAAGAAGAGAGGCTGACGGGGGGGTCCCACCCGTCAGGTTTAAAACTCCAAAGGGGCTCGCCGGCGCCCGAAGGCTGCGGTGGTCGCCGGCGTTGAACCACGGCGAGGCAGAGAGATCGGAGGGTACCAAGAGATTCAGGGTGTTCTTCCGCGTCGGTGGGTGGTGGACTTGGCCGTCGGAGAGCACCACGTCGACGGCGACACTTTCTCCGGCGGACGGTGGTTCGGGCGATGGTGGAGTACTCCGGTGGGTGCTGCAAACTCCAAATTGATGCGCCGGTTAGAAGAATGGATGTACTAGGAGGCTACTGGCAAGAGCTGAGGGGTAGAGGTGCACGCACGGGGGTGAATCGAGTTGGGTCCCGAAGCGGGTCGCGGCGGCCGGAGTCGGGGAAGAAGGCTCCCTCGGGGCTCTTCCAGTGGCTTGGCGTGGTATTGGTGGTGTGGAGAGGTGGTGTGGGTTCGAGTTAGAGCTCGGGACCTCCTTTTATAGGCGATCCGAGGGGGTGGCCGTGAACGGGATAGCTCCGGTGAGCGATTACGGCGAGGCAGAGGTTGGGCAGGGGATTTAGGAGGCTAGGCACCATCAGGGAGGATCACTGGTGCCGTTCCCCCGCTAAACCTCGGTCGGGCTTGGCGTAATGCGCCGATCCTCGACAGGGCGGCCGTACAGGCACGGCGGCGGCAGGGAGCGCGCTCCGCGCCTACCAGTTCACGACGAAGGACTGCGGCATGCACAGGTGAGTGGATGGCCTCGCGGTGGCCTCTGGTGGCTTGGGCGGCGCTGGACAGCGCCGTCCAATGCTGCGCTTCTCTCTGGCAGCCGCTGCTGCCGTCGCTCACAGGGTGGTGCACCTCCTCCTACTCGTCGCCGACGCCCGCAAACCTCCAGGCGATCGTGCGGCGCAGGGATAAGAAGGAGGGAACAGGGAGCAAGGCGCCACCGTGGCTACTGGCGAGATCGACGAAAGGTTCTGAAGAAAACGACAGCAGCTTCTGAAACTGTTTACTGGAATCTGAACATGACAGAAACAGTGCCCTTCAGGTGTTCGACGAAATGATTTGGCATGAAGAAAAAAAATTCTGGAGCTGGGACTTGGTGAGGTGACCTCTCAATGCATCCAGAGGCTGCCTGAATTTTCTCAGATTTTTAGGAGGAGAAAACAATTAAATTTCATCAAATTTGGCAAACATGGTCCAAACTTGCAGCAAGTTCAATTTGAAAAATTTGAACTGGAGACCACTGGATCTTCATGGAGCTTGGTTGAGGGCTCTAAGGACTAGCTAGGGAAATTGGTTTGGAGGAAAAACTCAAAGTAGAAAGGGTAGTTCCTTTGTAAATCTCCAAGAGTTAAAATAGAAGGCAGAAATATTTTTGATAAGAATTAAAAGGAAGAAAAATTCATGGGGAGGTTCAACTTGCTGGATTTGAAGTATAACTTGACACAAAGATGGGGAAAGGCTTTTGGGAGGTGGTTTCCACTTAGGTCATGGCAAGAGGAGATTTTGAAAAGGGGAAAAAGATCACTCCAAATGCCATAGGATTATTTAAAAGATTTTTCAAAAGAAGTTTCCCAAATGAAAAGCATTTGGTTTTGAGTCCACATAAGATGGGAAAACCTACAAGACCAAAAATAAAGTCTTGGGTGAATCCAAACAAAACACTTGTCATAAAAGAAGGTTTTTGAGAGGGAGAGTTCTTTCGAAGAAAATATTAAATGACATCCCTCAATTTAAATAAAAGTTTGAAAAAGCCAAAATAATAAAAATTGGGTGTCACACAAGCATATTGATAAACCGGATTTGGTTATTCGTAAACCAGAGTCTGACAATGGAAACGGTGTAATGCATTGACGGTTCAACAGGGGACTAATGGTATCTACCGGGTCATCATTTTTTCTATGAAGTTAAACCGCCCAATCTGGTATTCAAAGTGTGTAAGTGAAGGAAGAAACAAGTTTCACATCTTGCTATGGTAATTTCAGATCTACCGCGCGTTGGAAAAACAAAATATATTCTGACCTAATTTCCAGCGTACTAAAAGTTCACCAAGTTGAGATGAGTTGGACATCAAACAGGTGCTAAAACTGCTACCGCGTGAGATCTATGTGGTTTTTGGATCTAATCCATGGATATAAATAAGGATAAAGAAGGGCGGCAACGAACACTGATGAACGACAGAAACCTTAAGTGCAGATCTATGGTAAGAGAAAGGGGAGACTTACTGAGGCTGTTGAGCAGCGGCGGCGCGCGGAGGAGCTCTGGTACGTTTAGGTCGATGCAGCGGCCAAGGTTGGTGCAGCAGTCGAAGGTTGATGGCGGCGGCCGAGGTCGAAGGTTCGCGCGTCGCGAGGATGACGATGACGCGAAGAGGCACGAGGGGGGAAATGGAAAGACCCCCTGGCCCTATTTATTAGGGCGGAAAGATAAACGTCAGGCACGAAAATCGAGGAGCCGAATTTTTGGATATGAGGCGGAGTTGTCGCCTCGATTGTCGGAGGCTCATTAATGAAGGTGGATTATACACAATTTTAAAAGAAACAGGTGACGTCACGACGGTTTATCATGGTCCTAGAAGATGATGTCACGGCGGTTTACAAGATTATGTGAAGATGTTGAAGAAGAAGTTTTCTTAAGTATTAAGGATTGACATGAACCAGTTCAAATGAATCTGGGGCCTAATGTTGGGGATATTACCACTGGGCGTAAACCGGCCAGGAGAGGCCGGGTTAACCCCATAAGTAGTTTATCTGTATCTGAATTCCATGAAGACAGACGGTGACGCTTTATGAAAGCCCAGGGCCCAAAGCCGGTTTAAGGCCTGTAGACATAAACCGGTGTTGTTATGTAAACTTGTGTTGTAAGATAGAAGTAGCAGAGACCGAGCCGGACACGATTATGAGCCGGCCTTGGGATTCTGTAAACCGACGGGCGTCAACCCATGTATATAAGGGGACGACCCGGCGGCGGTTCAAGGACAACAGACAACAACTCGAGACTCAGGCAAAGCGTATTCGCTCCCTGGTCATCAAAACCCCATCAATTCCATCACAACTAGACATAGGCTTTTACCTTCATCGTAAGGGGCCGAACTAGTATAAAACTCTCTTGTGTCCCTTGTCCGCTTTAACCCCTTTAAGCTAACTCGTAGCGATGGCTCCACGACTAAGTACTTTCTCTAGGACATCTGCCGTGACAAAACCACGACACTATGTCAATAGGTTATTACTAAAAAATGATATAAAATGATTATAAAACATCCAAGATTAATAATATAATAGCATGGAACAATCAAAAATTATAGATACGTTGGAGACGTATCAGCATCCCCAAGCTTAACTCTTGCTCGTCCTCGAGTAGGTAAGTGATAAAAACAGAATTTTTGATGTGGAATGCTGCCTATCATGTCATATCATATTATTTTCTTTATAGCATGGACAATTGGACTTTTATTTGATTCAAAGCAATAGTTTAGTTTTGACATAATAATTTAGATACTCGAGCATATCAACAAGCAACCATGTCTTTCAAAATATCAACACTAAAATAAGTTATCCCTAGCCCATCATGCTCAAACATTGATCCATTCATGAAACACTCGAATATTAGCTACACTCAGTACTTAAGTATGATCATATTGCCTCCTAGTTGGTGCTTTTATAAGAGAAGATGGAGACTCAAAATAAAAATTGCATAAAGTAAAAGAAAGGCCCTTCGCAGAGGGAAGTAGGGATTTGTAGAGGTGCCAGAGATCAAAGCGAAAAATTTAGAGATAAAAACATTTTGAGAGGTGTATCCATCCCACCAACGAAAACGACTTAGAGTTCCGAACACATTCCATGCTAGATATGCCATAAGCGGTTCCCAAACAAAAATTAATGTTTATTCCTTTTTCCACCATACTTTCACTTTCCATGGCTAACCGTATCCACGGGTGCCCTCCATACCAACACTTTCCAAGGAATTTATTATTTGACAACATAAAGTAAATTTATTTTTGCATTTTGGGACTGGGCATCCCTAAGACCTTTGCCTTACTCTCGTGCAATGACAAGTGAATAAACACTCATCGTGAGAATAAACACATCTAGCATGGAAAATATTAGCCACCCCTCACCGCTCCGCGAGCGAAACAAACACACAAAAGAGAAGTTTATTTTGAAAATTAGAGATGGCACATGCAAATTTTCTTAGAACGGCAAAAGAATACCGCATATAGGTAGATATAGTGGACTCATGTGGCAAAACTGGTTTAAAGGATTTTGGATGCAGAAGTAGAGATCATACTTGCTGCAAAATGAAGGCTAGCAAAAGATTGGGAAGCGACCAACAAAGAAACGGATAATCTCATGAGCAAGCATTAAGCATAACTAACACCGAATAATGCACCACAAGTAGGATATAATTTCATTGCATGACTATTGACTTTCGTACTTGCATAGGGAATCACAAACCTTAACACCAATATTCTTACTAAAACATAATTACTCATCAACATAACTCACATATCACATCATCATATCTCAAAACTATTACTAAGAATCAAGTTTATTTTGTCCAATGATCTTCATGAAAGTTATTATTATATCCTTCTTGGATATCTATCACTTCGGGACTAATTTTCATGTGTTGCTTTTCATAAGCTCAAACAAATATAAGTGAAGATCAAGAGCATATTTTTTCTTCTTTATCTCAAAATAATTTAAGTGAAGCAAGAGAGAATTTCTTGAAAATTTTACTAACTCGCAAATAAATCTAAGTGAAGCAAGAGAGCATTTCTTCAAAAATACTAAGCACACCGTGCTCAAAAAGATATAATTGAAGCACTAGAGCAAGTCCATTGCTCATAAAAAATTAAGTGAAGCATAGAGAGCAATTCTAACAAGTCATGACATAATTTTGGCTCTCCCAAATAGGTGTGTCCAGCAAGGATTGATGACTTAAGACACAAAATAAAGCAAGAAAAGACTCATATCATACAAGACGCTCCAAGTAAAACACATATCATGTGACGAATAAAAATATAGCTTGGAGTAAAATACCGATAGTTGTTGGAAGAAAGCGGGGATGCCACTCGGGGGCATCCCCAAGCTTAGTTGGTTGCTCTTTTTGGATAATAGCTTGGGATGCCGGGGCATCCCCAAGCTTATTCTCTCCTATCCTTCCTTCATTCATTGTAAGATAAGCCAAAACTTGAAAACTTCAGTCACAAAAAACTCAACAAAACCTTCGTGAGATCCGTTAGTATAAGAAAGCAAACCACTACTATAAGTACTGTATAAAACCAATTCATATTTTGTTCTTGTATTATATCTATTGTATTCCAAATTTTCTATGGCAAAAACTCATCAAAGAAAACCATAGAACCATCAAAATAAGCACACAAGACAAAGAAAACAGAATATGTCAAAACAGAACAGTCTGTAGCAATCTGACTATTTCGAATACTTCTGTAACTCCAAAAATTCTGAGAAGTTAGGACGACCTGGGAAATTTGTATATTGATCTACTACAATTGGAATGGGTATTTTACCGCTCTCTGGTAAAAGATGCAAATTATTTTCGTGAGCACAAAAGTTTCTGATTTTTCAGCAAGATCAAACAACCATCACCCAAGAAGATCCTAAAGGCTTTACTTGGCACAAACACTAATTAAAACATAAAAACACAATAATAACAGTAGCATAATTGTGCTAACACTCAAGAATAGAAAGCAAAAAGAAAATTTATTCATAGGGTTGCCTCCCAACAAGCGCTATAGTTTTACGCCCTTAGCTAGGCATAATATTTCAACGATGCTCACATGAAAGATTGTAATTGAGACACGAAGAGAGCATCATAAAACATGTGGCAAACACATTTAAGTCTAACATACTTACTATGCATAGGAATTTTATAAGCAAACAAATTGTCAAGACAAGAAATATCTAGCATATGCAAAGGAGAGCAATAAAACATTCAAAATCTCAACATAATGAGAGGTAATTTAGTAACATGAAAATTTCTGCAACCATCTTTTCCTCTCTCATAATAATTACATGTAGGATCATAATCAAATTCAATATTATAACTATCATATAAAATTTTCCCTTTATGATCCACAGGCGTGCAACGTTGACACCCTTCCAAAATAGTGGGATTATCATCAAATAAAGTCATGACCTCTCCAACCCACTTTTGTCAAAAATTTCATAAGATTAAACGCTCTCCAAATATGTGGGATTATTTTTAGCTAATATTGACACTCTTGCAAACCCACTTTAAATATTATCACAAGCATATTCATCATGAGATTTAAATAAATTTCCAAGATCATAAGAATCATCACCCCAATCATGATCATTGCAACACGTAGTGGACATAGCAAAATTAGCATCCTCAAGCTTGGGGTTTTTCATATTAATTGCACAATTGACATTAACAGAATTTATTTTAAAAATCATTGCAATCGTGCTTTTCATTCAAGGAGTTATCATGAATCACTTCGTAAATTTCTTCATCACAATTTTCAGATTCACGAATCTCAAGCAAAACTTCATAAAGATAATCTAGTGCACTCAAATCACTAGCAATTGGTTCATGATAATTGGATCTCTTAAAAGGTTAGCAAGTGGATGAGGATCCATATCAACAAATTTTTAGCAAGCAAAGATGCAAGAAAAATAGAAGGCACATGGCAACACAAGCAAACAAAAGATATGACGAGAAAACGGTGAACGAAAAAGAGGGCAAATAAAACGGCAAATTTTTGTGAAGTGGGGGAGAGGAAAACGAGAGGCATATGGAAAATAATGTAAATTGCGAGGAGATGAGATTTGTGATTAGGAACCTGGTAGATGTAGATGATCCTCCCAACGGCGCCAGAAATTCCTTTTGATGTCACTTGAAGCTAGGTTGGTATTTCCCCAAAGAGGAAGGGATGATGCAGCGCAGCGGCGGTACGTATTTCCCTCAGATATGATACCAAGGTTATCGAATCAATAGGAGAACCAAGCAAAACAACGTAAACAGCCCCTACACACAGATAACAAATCCTCGCAACTCGACGTGTTAAAGGGGTTGTCAATCCCTTCCGGGGTACGGCGCCTCAAGATAGGCAAACGGATGTAAGATAAATAGTAGTAGATTGATAGATCGAACGCCAAATAAAATAAATATAAATAAAACGCAGCAAGGTATTTTTGTATTTTTTGGTTTAATAGATCTGAAAATAAATGCAAGGAAAAAGTAGATCGCAAGGCAAATATATGAGAAATAAGACCCGGGGGCCGTAGGTTTCACTAGTGTCTTCTCTCGAGAAAAAAAGCAAACGGTGGGTAAACAAATTACTATTGGGCAATTGATAGAACATCAAATACTCATGACGATATCCAGGCAATGATCATTATATAGGCATCACATCCAAGATTAGTTGACCGACTCATGCCTGCATCTACTACCATTACTCCACACATCGACCGATATCCAGCATGCATATAGTGTATTAAGTTCATGGAGAAACGGAGTAATGCAATAAGAATGATGACATGATGTAGACAAGATCTATCTATGTGGAGATAGACCCCATCGTTTTATCCTTAGTAGAAACGATACATACGTGTCGGTTCCCTTTCCGTCACTGGGATCAAGCATCGTAAGATCGAACCCACTACCGGGCACCTCTTCCCATTGCAAGATAAATAGATCAAGTTGGCCAAACAAAACCCAAATATCAGAGAAGAAATATGAGGCTACAAGCAATCATGCATAAAAAAGATCAAAGAAACTCAAATACTTTCATGGATATAAAAAGATATAACTGATCATAAACTCGAAGTTTGTCAGATCCCAACAAACACACCGCAAAAGAGTTACATCATATGGATCTCCAAGAGACCATTGTATTGAGAATCAAGAGAGGGAGATGAAGCCATCTAGGTACTAACTACGGACCCGAAGGTCTATAAAGAACTACTCACGCATCATCGGAGAGGCACCAATGGAGGTGGTGAACCCCATCCGAGATGGTGTCTAGATTGGATCTGGTGGTTCTGGAATCTGGGCGGCTGGATGAATATTTCGTCGACGCTTCTAGGGTTTTTGGAATATTGTGGTATTTATAGAGCAAAGAGGCGGTCCGGGGGGCACCCGAGGTGGGCACAACCCACCAGGGCGCGCCTGGGCCTCCTGGCGCGCCCTGGGGGGTTGTGCCCCCCTCGGGCCACCCCAGGCGCAGCCAGGGACCGTTGTGTTCCTTTTGGCCCATAAAAATTCTCTGTAAAGTTTTGTGCCATTTGGACTCCGTCTTATATTGATTTTCTGCGATGTAAAAACCACGGGAAAAATAGGAACTGGCACTTGGCACTATGTCAATAGGTTAGTATCAAAAAATGATATAAAATGACTATAAAATGATTATAAAACACCCTATATTGATAATATAACAGCATGGAACAATCAAAAATTATAGAACGTTGGAGACGTATCAGGAGGCAAAACAATAAGCCCCTATCTTTCTAGGGACAATTGCATTTTTACCCCTAGTTGGTTCCTACCCACGGGTTTTGCCCTTACTTTTCGAGCTTGCTCACTTTTGCCCTTACTTTTTCTGTCAAGGTCCCTCGAATGCCCTTTCACCGTTTGACCAAAACTTTGAAAATTCATAACTAATTCATATGAACTCGGAAAAATGCAAATAAGATATCAAAGTGTTCAGATAAACATTACCTTTATGTGCACCTCATTTGCATTCAGGACAAAAGCAGCCTTTAAACTACCTGAGGTAATTAACGTTATTAACATTATTAAAAATAAAAAGGTATAAACAATATTTTTTTATGAATAAAAATTACATGCAAATGTAGGTGGTGTTTTCTGAACATCCTGATATCTTATTTGCATTTTTCTGAGTTCGTATCATCTTGTTAAGAATGTTCTAACGACTATGACCATTATTTGGAAACTTCATAACAAGTTGATACGAACTCAGAAAAATGCAAACAAGATATCAGGATGTTCAGAAAACATCACCTACATTTGCATGTAATTTTTATTCATGAAAAAAAATATTGTTTATACCTTTTTATTTTTAATAATGTTAATAGATTTAATTACCTCAGGTAGTTTAAAGGGTGTTTTTGTCCCGAATGCAAATGATGTGCACATAAAGGTAATGTTTATCTGAACATTTTGATATCTTATTTGCATTTTTCTGAGTTCATATGAATTAGTTATGAATTTTCAAAGTTTTGGTCAAACGGTCAAAGGCCATTCGAGGGACCTCGACGGAAAAAGTAAGGGCAAAACTGAGCAAGCTCGAAAAGTAAGGGCAAAACCCGTGGGTAGGAACCAACTAGGGGTAAAAATGCAATTATCCCATCTTTCTATGTGTCCAGTTGAAACGTTTTTCTCATGTGTATGCGGTGAGTGTTAGCAATCATAGAAGACTATATGATGGTTGAGTATGTGGAGCTCTTACTTAGACTCTGTTGAATAAGTTGAATTACAATTGCTTGGTAACTGAGAACATAGGTTGTTGAGTTTCAAGAGAATTCATTGTTTGAACCTAAACGTGTGAATTGGTTGCTACTATAACATGAGAAGTTTTATAAGAAAGAATTGCTGTTATGATGCTAGGAAAAGTGATTGAAATTATCATTGATCAAACTTTTGCACTTTGCTAGCATTCACACTTCATAAATTATTTCTTTTATCATTTACCTACTCGAGGACGAGTAGGAATTAAGCTTGGGGATGTTGATACATCTCCAACGTATCTATAATTTATGAAGTATTCATGTTGTTTTATTATCATACTTGGATGTTTTACAATCATTTTATAGCAACTTTATATCATTTTTGTGACTAACCTATTGACCCAGTGCCCAGTGCTAGTTTCTGTTTTTTGCTTGTTTTTTACATCGCAGGAAATCAATATCAAACGGAGTCCAAACACCGCGAAACTTTTTCGAGATTTTTTATGGACCAGAATACCCAGGATGGGCCAGAGAAGCACCTAGGGTGCCCCGAGGGGGGCACAACCCACCAGGGCGTGCCTGGGGGCCCAGGCGTGCCTAGGTGGGTTGTGCCCACCTCAATGGCCTCCCGCACCCCCTCTTCACCCTATAAATTCCCAAAATTTCCAGAAACCCTCGGGGTTAACCTAGATCAGAAGTTCTGCTGCCACAAGACTCTGTAGCCACCGAAAACAAATCTAGACCCTGTTCCGGCACTTTGCCGGAGGGGGAAATCATCATCGGTGGCCATCTTCATCATCCCAGCGGCCACCACGATGAGGAGGCAGTAGTCCACCCTCGGGGCTGAGGGTTTGTACCAGTAGCTATGTGTTTAGTCTCTCTCTCTCTCGTGTTCTTGAGATGTCACGATCTTGATGTATCGCGGGCTTTGTTAATGTAGTCGGATCATATGGTGTTTTCCCCTCTCTATCTTGTTGTGATGAATTGAGTTTTTCCCTTTGGGATTTCATTGTTACCGGATTGAATACTTTATGGATTTGAGAGCACTTTATATATGTCTTACATATGAATACTCGTGGTGACAATGGAGTATCATATTGATTGACCTGATATGTGTTTTGGCATTCAACTTGCGGATTCCCGCGGTGACATTGGGGTAATCTATGCATAGGGGTTGATGCACGTTCTCGTCTTTTGTTTCTCCGGTAGAAATCTTGGGGCACTCTTTGAAGTTCTTTGTGTTGGATTGAGTATTATGAATTTGAAATTATTTGGTGTTATTTTAGTACGAACTCTTGGTTAGATCGATCAGAAAGAATAGCTTTGTGTTATTTTAGTACGAACTCTGGGATAGATTGATCGAAAAGAATAGCTTCGAGGTGGTTCCATACCCTAGAAATGATTTCTTCTTATGTTCTCCGCTAGATAGGAACTTTGGAGTGATTCTTCGTTGCACGTTGAGGGATGGTTATGTGATCCAAATATATTAGCATTGTTGAGAGATTGCACTAGTGAAAGTACGGACCCTAGGCCTAATTTTCAAGCATTACAATACCGTTTTTGTGCCCGTTTACTATTTGCTACCTTGTTGTTTTTATTTATTCAGATTATAAAAATATATGTCTACCATCAATATTACACTTTTATCACCATCTCTTCGCCCAACTAGTGCACCTATACAATTTGCCATTGTATTGGGTGTGTTGGGAACACAAGAGATTTCTTGTATTTGGTTGCAGTGTTGTTTGAGAGAGACCATCTTCATCCTACACCTCCCATGGATTGATAAACCTTAGGTCATCCACTTGAGGGAAAATTTTCTATTGTCCTACAAAACTCTGCGCTTGGTGGCCCAACACGAGTCTATAAGAATAAAGTTGCGTAGTAGACATCAATTGCCAACAATCCAGTTCAGCACTCGAAGACAAAGCACATTCAGATCCATCGTCACTTTCTTAGAGATCATGTCATGAAGGATGACATTGATATCATTCATGTCAACATTGAAGAGCAATTGGCAGATATCTTCACGAAGCCTTTGGATGAGAAAAAGTTTTGCAAGCTGCGGTGTGAGCTAAATATCATAGAATCCTCGAATGTCCTGTGAATGGACACACATCCTAACGCTTATGCATGTTGATGACTTAGACGTGCAACACACGAAGTAACGTATATCTTCAATTCATGAAGACTTACCCTCTAAGTGTGAATACATTAATGTGGAATTTGACTTCAGAGCGCCACGATAATTGTGCGCCGTGTCTGGGTCTAATACTTCCTATACGGTGGGTAACACCACCACCAGACTTTCTTGAAGATTTTCATTTGGCTTCATGTGTGCATTATCTTCATATTTGGTTTGTCTTCAACATTGATTTGACTTCAACGTTGATATTCACAATGTTGTTTTGGTCTTCATTGATATATGTGTGTGTGTGTGTGCGTGCGTGTGTGTGTGTGATGTCCTCTACATCATTCACTTATATCTGTGTCTTCATATGTCACATCCCTAGCTTCTGACATTGCACTAGGCTAACTTCATGTGTGCATCATGTTTAAACTTTGAAAGAAGCTGTCGGGACCGTGATTCTATGCCACACCGATCTAGCCTGTAACACCTCATATCACTTTGCGGCCTCACGCACGGTATTCCCACGGGTGTCGCCTTACCATGGCCCGGGACCGTTTGCACCTTTTGGCTCACGTATATGATAGTGTGGCTAGCATCCATATGATAGAGAACCCCGGCCGACATGACTAGTCGTGAACCCAAAGTGGCACTAACTTACGGGGACAGGCATACATGAATCAACATCGAGCATGTCGGTCAGCAGCGTGCGAATCCGGGCTGTAGCACTGGACTAACAGGACTCTGGGAACCCGGGCAGTAGCAGGCTAGGCAGGACTCCGGATGTCACCGCGTGACATTTCCCCGAAGGAACAGACATAGGAACGAAGTGAAACCCATGCCGGCCAGTCAAGTCTTCCGGAGCAGTAGTGCTGGGCTAGCAGGACTCCAGTAAATCGGGCTGTAGCGGACTACCATGGCTCGGAGGAAGCACTAGACTACATTTCCCCATAAGAGAGGCTACCAAGGATAGACAACTAGGTTGTCGGATCCCACACATATCAATACACGTTACACGTACGCATAACATGCAAGTACGTGCTGTACAACATGGCATCACAACATAACGCAAACTCATAGAGATAAAAGGCCCAGAAGAGCCACATGGCATTAAGTACAACAGGGGTCACATGACCCATCATTCAGAGCATACAAGCAACGGAAGCATTACATGTCTGAGTACAGACAACTACAAAAGAAAAGGGCGAGAAGCCTGACTATCTACAAGACCCTCCCAAGGGTACAAGATCGTAGCTGAGGTACAAGGTACTCGTCGAAGTCCAAGCGGAACTACTAATAAGACTGAAGTCTCCGCTGCAAAAACATAAATAAAGCAACATGAGTACAAAGGTACTCAGCAAGACTTACATCAGATCCTATCATTCATGCATTTGTATCAAGAAGGTAGTGGGGGGTTTAGTTGCAGCAAGCCAGCTTTGACTCAGTGGCTATCCTGTTCTACGACTACGAGAAACTTCTTTGAGGTAAGAAGGCGCACACGAGTCCACTAATCACCACCTCAATACACCACTATGGATTCATTCCCGAATCACTACGAGAAGCCATCCATAGCACTCACACTTATCTTGAGCATTTTAGAGTATCCACTTCAAGTTGTCTATGTACCACGTAAGCATCCAAGAAGTCCATAACCGAGGACACGGCTATTCGAATAGATCATGATAACCCTGCAGGGGTGTACTGCTTCACACACGCTCTCGCCACTTACCGCCATGTACACGTCATGTACCTCGGCAACCTTCAAGCGGAAGCCTGGCGAGGGTGTCGGCCACGACATGACTAACCACACAAGACTCTAGTCCAGGTTTATCGCCTATTCGGGTTCCATCCGCAAGGAGATCCGGCCGGGATGTCACTCATGGCCCCAAACAATGTGTGCAGGGTTCCCGAGCCCCCCATCTGGGTGCCACTCGGTACACCAGGTCACATGTGCCTAGTCTGTCCCAAGCCCACCCTGCTGGGTGCCACTCGGTAGAAAAATAGCACTACCTACAAACACCAGAAACTATTTGCAACTCCTGGACAGAGATCAAGGCGGTTAATAAGTCGAGAGAGCTTGGAGCGCCAGGAGCCCAATGTGTGGTAGTAGCTAGTCATTGGACAACTTACACAGAACTCGGTTCTTAAGGATGGTCCCAATGAGACAACCCACCATGTACTCCTACATGGCCTCTCACCCGCTACCTTTGCCAAATCGTGTTCACACGCTTAACTCTCGGCACCAGAACATATCGTAACACTCCAATTCATTCCCAATGAACCAGACCTGACACAACTCTAAGCAATAGCAGGCATGGCATGGTAGGAACAAAACATGGCTCAATCAACTCCTACACATGCTAGTGGGTTTCAACTATTTACTGTGGCAATGACAGGTCATGCAAAGGAATGGGTTCAACTACCGCAGCATAAAGTAGCAGTTGAATCGTTGTTGTCCTAATGCATAAAAGAGAGCAGGAGTGAGAGAGTAGGATTGTATCGGAATGAACAAGGGGGTTTGCTTGCCTGGTAGATCAACAGGGTGGCACTGCTCCTCAGACAGGTACTCTGGAACACTCTCCGAAGCAGGACCTATCGAGAAGGAACGGTGTCGACAATCAAAACGCAATCATATGCAACAATATGATGCATGAATATGGCATGAATATATGATGTGTTTTGAGCCAATGCATTTAGCATTCAACTTGGAAGAGATCCATTTGAACCAAAGGTTAAAATGCAACTCTAATATAAGTCCCTTTAAATGCCATAAGAGTGTTTTCATATATACAGCATGTATAGGTTGGTTTTTCATGCATGAAAATGGCACAGATGGATATATTGAATTTTTCTGATCATTTTGCATATATAAATTATTTAAATCTGAGCTACGGTTGAATTTCTATGAATTTTTGAAGTTTATATCATTTTCTGCAATTTCCTGATTTAATTTAAATCTAGAAAATGAATAACTGCGTCAGCACTGCGTCATGCTTGCGTCACCAGGTCAACGGCGCTGACTGGGGTCAAACCTGACGTGTGGGGTCCACACGTCAGTGTCACAGGTTAAACAGGGGGTTTAACTTATCCTAAATACAGGGTTAGTGGCGCTAGGGCCCACTGGTCAGTGTCAGGGGCTTAGGTTAGGTGGTGATTAGCACTGAGCTAATCACCTGACCGACGGGGCCCACCGTCAGACCGGCGAGGTCGTTGTCGGCGACCTCAGGACGCGGCGGCGTCCGCGTTACAGGCCACGGGGGCGGCGGCTAAGGGCACCTGGGCGTAGCCCGGGCTCTCGCGCATCTGGTGGGGCAGGAAGGAGGAGGAGGGGAGGCCGGAGCTCGGCCAAGTGCGGTGAGGTGCTGCGGGGAACAGGGGAGTGAGCGGAGAGGCTCTACGGCCTCCTGGCGTCACCAGGAGCACGGTGACGCGCTCGGTTGTGGCCTGCGGTGGCCAGGGTGACGGCGGCGACATGGACGGCGGCGAGGAGCTACGGCCATGGTGGGGGTCGGGGCTACAGCGCGGGAACGGAGAAACGGAGAGAGGGGAACGGGGCAGGAGCTCACGGTGGACTCGACGGCGTCGTCAGAGAGCTCGGGGACGCACTGGAGACGGTGGGGCAGTGAAGACGATCTCCGGCGGCCGGAGATGAAGACGACGGCGCTGGAGGCGCTCCAGGGCCTCCCGAGGCGCGTGGCTCGACGGAGAGGTAGCCGGCGACGTGGCGGAGCTTCTGGGCACGACGGAGGTGCGAGGGGACGGCGGTGGCTGCGGCAGCAGCGAGCGGCGGCAACGGTAGCGTTCGGCTGGGTCAAGAGAGAGAGAGAACCAGGGGAGGAGGGGAAATGGGAGAGAGTGAGAGTGGCTTGGGGGGTCGCGTGGCGACGTCCGGGCGTTCCAGGCGACGAGAGGGAGAAGCAGGAGGTGGTGCGCATGCGCGCTGGCGGCGAGCGCGTGCCCATGGTCCTCCTGGCGCGAGGAAGGGGACGACTGGCACGGCCGGCTGGCTGGGCTGGCCTGCTGGGCCGCTGGGCCAGGCCAGGCTGCACAGGGAGGTAAGTGCAGGTCGGTTTTCTTCCTCTCTTTCTATTTTTGTTTTCTGTAATTTGTTTTGATTTAGTTTTAAACACTAAATCATTTTATTTACTTCTGTCAATTTTTGTAGGAACTAGTTGGATTGCTCCAAAACTCCTCACCAATTAACAGAATTTTTGGACATATATTATATATATATAGCAAATATATATCCAAAGCAAATAATTATGCATTAATTCCAAATGGCCAAAATAAATACTTATGAGCTCCTGAAAATATTGGTTGATTTTTATCTCTATCCAATATTTTCAGAGAGTAACATGAACATTTTCTTGGACCTTTTTGGAGCAATTTTTATCTGGGTCATTTCCAGAAATAATTTCTGAGGGTTTCACAAATCCCCATTTCAAATTTAAATGAAATTTAAACATGATGCACACATGACTAGCTAGTCTAGGTCATACCAGAACTAGGGACGTGACAACTCGCCCCACTTGAAAGAATCTCATCCCGAGATTCAGGGGTCGATGGAAAGTAGGTGGGGTACTCCAGTCGAAGACGATCTTCTCGCTCCCAAGTAGCTTCTCTCTCAGAATGATGAGACCACTGAACCTTGAGAAACTTAATGTTCTGACGTCGGTTAACACGCTCTGCTTGATCAAGGATGCGAACAGGGTACTCTCGATATGTGAGGTTATCTTGGAGATCAAGCATTTCGTGGTCCACTCCACGGATGGGATCCGAGAAGGAACGCCTGAGTTGAGAGACGTGGAAGACATCATGGACTTGAGAAAGATGTGGGGGTAGTTCCAACTGGTAGGAAACCTCTCCTTGTTTAGCGAGAATGCGAAAAGGACCAATGTAACGAGGAGCCAACTTGCCCTTGATACCGAAATGATGGGTACCCTTTAGAGGAGTAACCCGAAGGTAAGCCTTGTCGCCAACTTCATAAGCCACTTCCTTATGACGACGGTCATACTGGCTCTTTTGACGAGACTGGGATGTTTTCAAATTCTCACGAATGATGCGAACTTGCTCTTCTGCCTCCTGGATCATGTCCGGTCCAAAGAATTGTCTTTCACCGGTTTCTGACCAGTTCAAAGGTGTTCGACATCTTCGTCCATACAGAATTTCGAAAGGGGCTTTCTTAAGACTGGATTGGTAGCTATTGTTATAAGCAAACTCGGCGAAAGGAAGACACTTCTCCCAATCCATACCGAATGAGATAACGCAAGATCTAAGCATGTCTTCGAGAATTTGGTTGACCCTTTCCACCTGACCACTTGATTGAGGGTGGAAAGCGGTACTGAAGGAAAGATGGGTGCCCATGGTAGTTTGGAAACTCTCCCAGAAATGAGAAGTGAAAAGACTACCACAGTCTGAATTGATCTCTAGTGGAACACCATGAAGTGAAACTATTCGAGAAATATATAAGTCAGCGAGCTGACTAGCGGTGATATTCTCTCGAACAGGTAGGAAGTGAGCCACTTTGGAAAGACGATCAATGATTACGAAGATAGCATTATTCCCTCTCTTGGTCTTGGGAAAGCCGGTGATGAAGTCCATACCAACTTTATCCCATTTCCACTCAGGAATAGCTAAAGGCTGAAGGGTGCCAGCAGGTCTTTGATGTTCTGCCTTAACGCGATGACAAACGTCACAGTTAGCAATGAACTGAGCGATTTCTCTCTTCATCCTAGTCCACCAGAACCTCTGGCGTAGGTCCTGATACATCTTAGTACTACCGGGATGAATAGTGAGAGGAGATTCATGAGCCTCCTTAAGGATTAGTTGCCGAAGATGTTGATTCTTGGGAACCACCAAGCGATTCTCAAAGAAAACAACACCTTGATCATCTATAGAGAAACTTCCACCAACTCCCTTATTAATGTTTCTCTTGATCCGGGAAATTCCCGTATCCTGCTTCTGAGCAGAGATGATCTGATCCACAACAGTAGGTTTCGCCACCAAGGTAGAAAGGAATCCGTGAGGAGCAATGTGAAGATTAAGCTTACAGAATTCCTCATGGAGAAGTGGTTGGCCCTGCTGCAACATAAGATTGTTGCAATAGGACTTACGACTTAGCGCATCAGCCATGACATTGCCCTTGCCCAGGGTGTAGGTAATCCCTAAGTCGTAATCTGAGATCAACTCCAACCAACGTCTTTGCCTAAGGTTCAAATCTGGTTGGGTGAAGATATACTTGAGACTCTGGTGATCGGTGTAAATCTTGCAACGTTTACCGAGAAGGTAATGTCGCCATGTCTTAAGTGCATAGACTACGGCTGCAAGCTCTAGATCATGTGTAGGATAATTCTCCTCATGTGGATGCAACTGTCGAGATGCATAGGCAATCACATGACGATCCTGCATAAGAATGCAACCTAGTCCCTGTCGTGAGGCGTCGCAGTAGATAACAAAGTCTTTAGTGAAATCCGGTGGCACAAGTATGGGGGCAGAAGTCAGGCGTCTTTTCAGTTCCTGAAAACTGTATTCACACTGTGGGGACCACTCAAACTTTTTATCCTTCTTGAGAAGTTCCGTGAGGGGTTTGGCTACTTTGGAGAAGTTTTCAACGAAGCGGCAACAATAACTGGCTAGACCAAGGAAACTCCTAACTTGTTTAACTGTCTCAGGTGGAGTCCAATCAAGAACGGCCTAAACTCTCTCAGGATTGACAGCAATGCCCTTACCAGAGATCACGTGGCCTAGGTAGGTCACTTCTGGCAACCAAAATTCGCACTTGGAGAACTTGGCATAAAGGCGGTGCTCTCTGAGTTTTTCTAACACAAGTCTAAGATGTTCGGCATGCTCTTCCTCGTTCTTTGAGTAAATAAGGATATCATCAAGGTAAACCACGACGAACTTATCTAAGTACTCCATGAAGATCGAGTTCATCAAGCGGGAGAATGTGGCTGGGGCATTGGTTAGACCGAAAGACATGACAGTGTACTCATACTGGCCATAACGAGTGACAAAAGCCGTCTTAGGAATGTCCCCGTTTCTAATCTTGATTTGATGGTAGCCTAACCTCAAATCCATCTTGGAAAAGACTGAGGATCCAGCGAGTTGATCATACAGCTCGTTGATCCTGGGGAGCGGATACTTGTTCTTTATCGTGACCAAATTAATGGGACGATAATCTACAACCATCCGGTCCGTATGATCCTTCTTCTTGACGAAGAGGACGGGACAAGCCCAGGGAGAAGAACTAGGACGGATGAAACCCTTTTGCAAGGACTCATCAAGTTGTTTCTTAAGCTCAGCTAGTTCTAAAGGTGCCATCTTGTAAGGTCTCCTAGAGATTGGGGCGGTTCCTGGGATAAGATCTATGACAAACTCTACATCTCTGGCAGGTGGAATACCTGGCAGTTCCTCTGGAAAGACATCCGGAAAGTCACGGACTACCGGGATATCTTCAAGGTCTGGAAGAGGACTGGCATGAAGAGAATAGAGTTGACGCTTTGCAACTCTGGTGGAGACAGTGACTAACTTGCCAGATGGGTGTGTCAGTTGAACAGACCTGGTGTAACAATCAATCTTGGCATGATGAGCTGTCATCCAGTCCATACCCAAGATGATGTTAATATCTGTAGACTTGAGGGCTATAAGTGAGGCAAGGAATACAAGTCCGTCAACAAGGATTTCATTACCATGGCTTATTCTGGTAGTTTGCCATCTAGACCCTGGAGTTTGGATTTCAAGTGGAGTTGGCATATCACAAAATGACATGTCGTGAAAACGAGCATAGCCTTCCGAGATGAAGGAGTGAGATGCTCCAGTATCGAATAGAACCGAAGCTGGATGGCAATTGACAAGGAGTGTACCAAGAACGACATCCGGATCATCATGAGCGTCTTTAGCTGAGGCGTGATGCACACGTCCATGCTCAGTGGGAGCTGACTTGACACTGATCATCTTGCGTGATGGCTTACCACTGCCAACAGACTTCTCAGGCAGGGGTGGGGCATAGTTGGTTTGAGAGCAGTCACGTGCATAGTGTCCTGGCTTCCCGCATGTGAAGCAAGTCCCTGAAGTTGGATGTGGACCCGCATTGACAAGCGGTCTACCAATAGGCCTGGGTGGAGCATACTGCTGAACTGGGTGAGGCGCCACATAAGATGGCCTCGGTGAATATTCGGGTGGAAGCGCGGAGTTCGGAACCCAAATCCGACGCTTATGAGAACTAGAACCAGAGGAAGAAACCAAATCACGGGTGTGCTTACGAGACTCCTCGTAGGTGAGCTGAGTTGTCTCCGCATTAATGGCCTTGTTCACAAGAGCCTGGAATGTATTGCAATGGTGCAAGTGGAGATCACGACGCAACTTGGGGTTGAGACCCTTCCGGAACCTAGCCTACTTCTTAGCGTCCGTGGACACTTCTTCTGTAGCATAGCGGGCGAGGTTCTCAAACTCTCTACTGTAAGCATCAACAGCCATCTTACCCTGGGTGAGACTACAGAACTCTTCTCTCTTGCGGTCAATGAGAGCCTGAGGAATGTGATGCTTGCGAAAAGCCTCAGTGAAATCTCTCCAGGTCGGTATCTGGCCAGCTGGAAGCATAGCCTCATAGTTCTGCCACCAAAGACTAGCAGGACCTTCCAGGTGATATGCAGCATAGGTGACCTTGTCACCTTCAGCTACGTTCGCAGAATGCAGCTTGTGTGTGATACTACGGAGCCAGTCATCTGCATCGAGTGGCTCGATGGAATGATGGAAGGTAGGTGGTTTCAGACCAATGAAATCATAGATGGTCGCTGACTCTTTGCACTAGGGTGCGGTGTTCTCCTCGATACGTGCTAACAAGCGGTTAGACTCATGCTTGTTCCTCTCCATCTCTAACATAAACTCTGCCAACGAAGGCTGGTCGGGAGGATCCTCCTCATCCCTACCACCTCCGTGGTTCAGGCAACGAGCAACAGAACTTCAGTTAACTGACGACATCCTGAGAAGCGGAACCAAGGACGAGGTCAACAACAACTATAGGATGCAACATGTAGCACAAGGAAATTTGTAACTCTCGAACTCCTAGGACAATTCTGGCGGCATAACGGCAGTAAAATGCTCAAAATGAGACATTCTGCAAAGGACGGGGTAGCACCATACTCAACATCATCACTCAAGGTTCTGAAATATTACTAAACAGGCTACACCGGAGGTACTCAAACTGGGATATGACTCTGATCAACCAATCCTAAGAGACTACGGAGTAGTAACACGTGATCCTGATAGACAGAAGAGGAAGCCTAGTTCCTTAACCCCGTAGGAAAGATAGGATGACTCAGATCAGAAGGGCATGAGGTAAAAGAAGTAAAAAGAGCCTTACGTTCCCTTCCACAATCAATCCCCTTACATAACTAAAGAATTTCTAGACTCAACTTCGACCAGGTTGGCTTGGAAATCCTACAGGCAGTCAGGCTCTGATACCAAAGCTGTTGGGACCCCGATTCTATGCCACACCGATCTAGCCTGTAACACCTCATATCACTTTGCGGCCTCACGCACGGTATTCCCACGGGTGTCGCCTTACCATGGCCCGGGACCGTTTGCGCCTTTTGGTTCACGTATATGATAGTGTCGCTAGCATCCATATGACAGAGAACCCGGGCCGACATGACTAGTCGTGAACCCAAAGTGGCACTAACTTACGGGGACAGACATACATGAATCAACATCGAGCATGTCGGTCAGCAGTGTGCGAATCCGGGCTGTAGCACTGGACTACCAGGACTCCGGGAACCCGGGCTGTAGCAGGCTAGGCAGGACTCCGGATGTCACCGCGTGACATTTCCCCGAAGGGACAGACACAGGAACGAAGTGAAACACATGCCGGCCAGTCAAGTGTTCCGGAGCAGTAGTGCTGGGCTAGCAGGACTCCGGTAAACCGGGCTGTAGCGGACTACCATGGCTCGGAGGAAGCACTAGACTACATTTCCCCATAAGAGAGGCTACCAAGGATAGACAACTAGGTTGTCGGATCCCACACATAGCAATACACGTTACACGTACGCATAACATGCAAGTATGTGCTGTACAACATGGCATCACAACAAAACGCAAACTCATATAGATAAAAGGCCCAGAAGAGCCACATAGCATTCAGTACAAACAGGGGTCACATGACCCATCATTCAGAGCATACAAGCAACGGAAGCATTACATGTCTGAGTACAGACAACTACAAAAGAAAAGGGCGAGAAGCCTGACTATCTACAAGACCCTCCCAAGGGTACAAGATCGTAGCTGAGGTACAAGGTACTCGTCGAAGTCCAAGCGGAACTACTAATAAGACTGAAGTCTCCGCTGCAAAAACATAAATAAAGCAACATGAGTACAAAGGTACTCAGCAAGACTTACATCAGATCCTATCATTCATGCATTTGTATCAAGAAGGTAGTGTGGGGTTTAGTTGCAGCAAGCCAGCTTTGACTTAGTGGCTATCCTGTTCTACGACTACGAGAAACTTCTTTGAGGTAAGAAGGCGCACACGAGTCCACTAATCACCACCTCAATACACCACTATGGATTCATTCCCGTCTCACTACGAGAAGCCATCCATAGCACTCACACTTATCTTGAGCATTTTAGAGTATCCACTTCAAGTTGTCTATGTACCACGTAAGCATCCAAGAAGTCCATAACCGAGGACACGGCTATTCGAATAGATCATGATAACCCTGCAGGGGTGTAGTGCTTCACACACGCTCTCGCCACTTACCGCCATGTACACGTCATGTACCTCGGCAACCTTCAAGCGGAAGCCTGGCGAGGGTGTCGGCCACGACCTGACTAACCACACAAGACTCTATTCCAGGTTTATCGCCTATTCGGGTTCCATCCGCAAGGAGATCCGGCCGGGGTGTTGCTCACGGCCCCAAATGATGTGTGCAGGGTTCCCGAGCCCACCATCCGGGTGCCACTCGATACACCAGGCCACGTGTGCCTAGTCTGTCCCAAGCCCACCCTGCCGGGTGCCACTCGGTAGAAAAATAGCACTACCTACAAACACCAGAAACTATTTGCAACTCCTGGACAGAGATCAAGGCAGTTAATAAGTCAAGAGAGCTTGGAGCGCCCGGAGCCCAATGTGTGGTAGTAGCTAGTCATTGGACAACTTACACAGAACTCGGTTCTTAAGGACGGTCCCAATGAGACAACCCACCATGTACTCCTACATGGCCTCTCACCGCTACCTTTACCAAATCGTGTTTACACGCTTAGCTCTCGGCACCAGAACATGTCGTAACACTCCAATTCATTCCCAATGAACCAGACCTGACACAACTCTAAGCAATAGCAGGCATGGCATGGTAGGAACACAACATGGCTCAATCAACTCCTACACATGCTAGTGGGTTTCAACTATTTACTGTGGCAATGACAGGTTATGCATAGGAATGGGTTCAACTACCGCAGCATAAAGTAGCAGTTGAATCGTTGTTGTCCTAATGCATAAAAGAGAGTAGGCGCGAGAGAGTAGGATTG
The DNA here is from genome assembly GCF_002575655.3 of Aegilops tauschii subsp. strangulata. Taxonomy (NCBI): domain Eukaryota; kingdom Viridiplantae; phylum Streptophyta; class Magnoliopsida; order Poales; family Poaceae; genus Aegilops; species Aegilops tauschii. The sequence goes on from NC_053037.3 coordinate 504,724,557, forward strand.
TATCGGAATGAACAAGGGGGTTTGCTTGCCTGGTAGATCAACAGGGTGGCACTGCTCCTCAGACAGGTACTCTGGAACACTCTCCGGAGCAGGACCTATCGAGAAGGAACGGTGTCGACAATCAAAACGCAATCATATGCAACAATATGATGCATGAATATGGCAGGAATATGTGATGTGTTTTGAGCCAATGCATTTAGCATTCAACTTGGAAGAGATCCATTTGAACCAAAGGTTCAAATGCAACTCTAATATAAGTCCCTTTAAATGCCATAAGTGTGTTTTCATATATACAGCATGTATAGGTTTGTTTGTCATGCATGAAAATGGCACAGATAGATAGATTGAATTTTTCTGATCATTTTTCATATATAAATTATTTAAATCTGAGCTACGGTTGAATTTCTATGAATTTTTGAAGTTTATATCATTTTCTGCAATTTCCTGATTTAATTTAAATCCAGAAAATGAATAACTGCGTCAGCACTGCGTCATGCTTGCGTCACTAGGTCAACGGCGCTGACTGGGGTCAAACCTGACGTGTGGGGTCCACACGTCAGTGTCACAGGTTAAACAGGGGGTTTAATTTATCCTAAATACAGGGTTAGTGGCGCTGGGGCCCACTGGTCAGTGTCAGGGGCTTAGGTTAGGTGGTGATTAGCACTGAGCTAATCACCTGACCGACGGGGCCCACTGTCAGACCGGCGAGGTCGTCGTCGGCGACCTCAGGACGCGGCGGCGTCCGCGTTACAGGCCACGGGGGGCGGCTAAGGGCACCGGGGCGTTGCCCGGGCTCTCGCGCATCTGGTGGGGCAGGAAGGAGGAGGAGGGGTGGCCGGAGCTTGGCCAAGTGCGGTGAGGTGTTGCGGGGAACAGGGGAGTGAGCGGAGAGGCTCTACGGCCTCCTGGCGTCACCAGGAGCACGGTGACGCGCTCGGTTGCGGCCTGCGGTGGCCCGGGCGACGGCGGCGACATGGACGGCGGCGAGGAGCTACGGCCATGGTGGGGGTCAGGGCTACAGCGCGGGAACGGAGAAATGGAGAGAGGGGAACGGGGAAGGAGCTCACGGTGGACTCGACGGCGTCGTTAGAGAGCTCGGGGACGCACTGGAGACGGTGGGGCAGCGAAGACGATCTTCGGCGGCCGGAGATGAAGACGACGGTGATGGAGGCGCACCAGGGCCTCCCGAGGCACGTGGCTCGATGGAGAGGTAGCCGGCGACGTGGCGGAGCTTCTGGGCACGACGGAGGTGCGAGGGGACGGCGGTGGCTGCGACGGCGACGGTGGCGTTCGTCCGGGTCGAGAAAGAGAGAACCAGGGGAGGATGGGAAACGGGAGAGAGCGAGAGAGGCTTGGGGGGTCGTGTGGCGACGTCCGGGCGTTCCAGGCGACGAGAGGGAGAAGCAGGAGGTGGCGTGATGCGCGCGGGCGGCGAGCGCGTGCCCATCGTCCTCCTGGCGCGAGGAAGGGGATGACTGGCACGGCCAGCTGGCTGGGCCGGCCTGCTGGGCCGCTGGGCCAGGCCAGGCTGCACAGTGACGGGCTGCACAGGGAGGTAAGTGCAGGTGGGTTTTCTTCCTCTCTTTCTATTTTTGTTTTCTGTAATTTGTTTTGATTTAGTTTTAAACACTAAATCATTTTATTTACTTCTGTCAATTTTTGTAGGAACTAGTTGGATTGCTCCAAAACTCCTCACCAATTAACAGAATTTTTGGACATATATTATATATATAGCAAATATATATCCAAAGCAAATAATTATGCATTAATTCCAAATGGCCAAAATAAATACTTATGAGCTCCTGAAAATATTGGTTGATTTTTATCTCTGTCCAATATTTTCAGAGAGTAACATGAACATTTTCTTGGACCTTTTTGGAGCAATTTTTATCTGGGTCATTTCCAGAAATAATTTCTGAGGGTTTCACAAATCCCCATTTCAAATTTAAATGAAATTTAAACATGATGCACACATGACTAGCTAGTCTAGGTCATACCAGAACTAGGGACGTGACAGAAACTTGAAATGGGGATTGCCTAAACCCTAGCATTAATGGAATTCACTAGGTTCAACCAAACTATTTCCAGTAAATCCAAATGGCTTTCAAAAAATGTTCATCATTCTTGGAAAATGCTGGAAACAGTAACCAGAGGTGATGCACATTTTTCCATGACATACTTGGGCTCAGGATTAAATCATACTCTATTTGCATTTGGGCATTTAAATGCTATTAAATATTTTAAATGCTCAAATAATCATAAACTAAAATGTTTACTGTAGGATATATTCCCAACAGTGATCATGAGTAGTTTCATGATTTTTGGAAGTGTCTAAGTATTTTTAATAAAGCCCTAAAGACTACAGAATATTAGAAAACAGAAACAAATAAAAAGAGAGAGAGAGAGGAAGCCCACCTGGGCCACTTACCTGGCCTAGCTCCTCCAGCTGGCCCAGCCCACCTGGCAAGTGCCAGTCGTCTTCCACCTCGCGCCAGTCGGACGCGGAGCGCGTGCCCGACGCGCGCGTGCGCGTAGCTCGCCACCTCCTGCTTGCCGCCGACCGCCTGGAGCTGGCTAAGGGCGCCACGCAACCCCTCTGGCCCTCTCTCACTCTCCCCGTGCTCCTCCTCCCCTCTGTCTCTCTCCCACGCGCACGGCCGAACGCCACCGTCGCCGCCGCTCGTCGGTGCCGTGTCCACCGCCTCCCCCTTGCTTCCCCGACCAGTCCAGGAGCTCCGCCACATCGTCCCCGACCTCTCCGCCAAGTCAAGCAAGCCGGGACGCACCGCAGCACCGCCCTGTCGCCGTCTTCAACCTCGGACCGCCGGAGATCCCTCTCGCCGCCCCGCTCGCTCCGGTGCTTCCCCGAGCACGCCGAGGCCACCTCTGCACTCGCCGTGAGCTCCTCTACCGATTCCCCCTTCTCCCATGTCCATTAGCTCATCGTAGCCTTCGTTTCCGTCGAGACCGAGACCTCACCGGCGCCGGACTTGACGCCGTCGTCGTTTTGGTTCGCCTCCGTTTAAACCGAGCATGTAGCCGTGCTCAGTGCACCCCCAGGAGGCCATAGCACCCCTCCGCACCCCGTGTCATGCTCCCTAACGCCGACCCCGTGCTAACCCGAACTCCGGCCTCCGCCTTGGAGCTCGCCGTCGTCGGCTCCGGCCACCATAGGCCCGGCCGTCACCACCACTCGACGTGCGCCTGCAAGAGCTCTCCAATGAGCCCAAGAACGGCCTCGTCCGTGCCCTGTGGGCGTTTTCCGAGCCGTGCCGCCGTCTCGGGCCTCGCCGGCGTCGAGTCGCCGGCGGGTTTGACCTCGTTTGACCCGGTTTGACCCCAGTTTAACTCCCCCTGAGTCACTGACGTGTGGGCCCATGCTCTTAACTAAACTAGATTAGTATTAGTTTAGCGCTAATTAATTTGGATTAGTTAGGTTAGTCACTGACAGGGAGGTCCCACTGGTCAGGTTTGACCTGGACCGTCTCTGTTGACCACTGACGTCACAATGACGCAATGCTGACGCAATATTTGATTTCTGGATTTAGAATAATTCAGAAATTCCAGAAATAGTATAAACTTCTAAAATTCATATAAATTCAACCGTAACTCAGAATGAAATAATTTATATATGAAAAATGATTAGAAAAATCCAATCTATCCATCTGTACTGGTTTCATGCATGTCTAAACAACTTAACCTTGCTGTTTAGTTCAAAACATGATAAGGCACTATTTAAATTCATAATTTGAGTTTGGGATTGAACTTTTGGTTCAAAATGACCCAAACCCATCTGTTTGTAGTTGCATTAGCCAAAACACATTCATATTGCCATGTCTTAGCATGCATCATAATTGTTGCATTGCATTGATTGTGTTCTTCCTTGTTTGCCGGTGGTTGTTCCCTCTCGATAGACGTGGTTCCGACGATGAGTTCGATGACACTGATGAAGAGCTATATGATCTTCGGAAGTGCCAGGCAAGCAAACCCCCTTGTTCATTCCGATACAATCCCACTCTCTCGCTCCTGCTCTCTTTTACTGCATTAGGACAACAACGATTCATCTGTTACTTGCTGCGGTAGTTGAACCCCTTATCCTCTGCATGACCTGTCATTGCCACAGTAAATAGATGAAACCCACTAGCATGAGTAGGAGTTGTTTGAGCCCTGATGTGCCTACTCATTCATGCTTGTTTGTCATGCCTGCTACTGCTTAGAGTTGAGTCGGGTCTGATTCATCGGGGATGAATTGGAGCAGTGATGAACATGTCCTACTCTGTGTGAGCTAAGTGTGTGAACACGATTTGGTAAAGGTAGCGGTGAGAGGCCATGTAGGAGTACATGGTGGGTTGTCTCATTGAAGCCGTCCTCAGGAACTGAGTTCTGTGTTTGTGATCCATGATACAGTTACTACCACGCATTGGGCCCGAAACCAATGGACCCTCTCGGCTTCTTAATCACCCTTGTCCTCTGTCCAGGAGTTGCGAGTAGTTTCTGGTGTTTGTAGTATGCTGGAGGCCGTGGGCAGCGCTGACCCGAGGGGTGGGCTGTGATGCGGTAGGCACGTGGCCGGGTATGCCGGGCACCGTTTGGTGTCGCGGAACCCTGTACACATCGTTCGGGGCCGTATGTGGAAACCTCGGCCGGACTCCCTGCGGATGGAACCTGAATAGGCGATAAACCTGGACTAGAGACTTGAGTGTTTAGGTAGGCTGTGGCCGACACCCACGTTGGGCTTCCGCTTGAAGGTTGCCGAGTACATATCGTGTAAACGGCGGTAAGTGGTGAGAGCGTGTGTGACGAAGTACACCCCTGTAGGGTTAATATGATCTATTCGAATAGCCGTGTCCGCGGTAAAGGACTTCTGGGTTGCCTATAACAGTTCATAGACAAGTGAAAGTGGATACTCTAAAATGCGCAAGATAAGCGTGAGTGCTATGGATGGCGTTCTCGTAGGGAGACGGGAGCGGATCCATAGTGGAGTAATTATATGGTGAATATGTGGACTCGTGTGCGCCACCTCAAAAGAGTTAGTTGCAGTCGTAGTTTAGGATAGCCACCGAGTCAAAGCTGGCTTGCTACAGTTAAACTCCACCACCCCCTTTGTTGATACCGATGCATATGTAGCTAGTTCTGATGTAAGTCTTGCTGGGTACATTTGTACTCACATTTGCTTAATTTATGTTTTGCAGAGAGACTTCAGTCTCGCTAGTAGTTCCGTGTGGACTTCGACGTTTAGCTTGTTACCTCAGCTACGATCTTGTGCCCTCGGCAGGATCTAGTAGATAGTCAGGCTTCTCAGCCTTTTTCATTTATAGTTGTCTATAATCAGACATGTTAAGCTTCCGCATGTGTTTGACTTGTATGCTCTGAATGCTGGGTCGAGAGACCCATGTTTGTAATATCTGGCTCTTCGGAGCCTAATGAATAAATACTCTGAGTCGTAGAGTCTAGTTGTGATGCCATGTTGTATTTGCACATAGCGAGCATATTGTGTGTATGATTGAAATGCTTGGTATGTGTGGGATCCGACAATCTAGTTGTTTATCCTTGGTAGCCTCTCTTATGGGGAAATGTAGTCTTGTGCTTCCATGAGCCATAGTAGTCCGCTACAGCCCGGTTCACCGGAGTCCTGCTAGCCCAGCACTACTGCTCCGAAACACTTGACTGGCCGGCATGTGATTCACTTCGTTCCTGTGTCTGTCCCTTCGGGGAAATGTCACGCGGTGACATCCGGAGTCCTGCCTAGCCTGCTACAGCCCGGGTTCCCGGAGTCCTGTTAGCCCAGTGCTACAGCCCGGATTCACACGTTGCTGACCGACATGCTCGATGTTGATTCATGTATGCCTGTCCCCGTAAGTTAGTGCCGCTTTGGGTTCACGACTAGCCATGTCGGCCCGGGTTCTCTGTCATATGGATGCTAGCGACACTATCATATACGTGAGCCAAAAGGCGCAAACGGTCCCGGGCCAAGGTAAGGCGACACCCGTGGGAATACCGTGCGTGAGGCCGCAAAGTGATATGAGGTGTTACATGCTAGATCGGTGTGACTTAGAATCGGGGTCCTGACAGCTTATTTGCTATTTTCTTACCTAAATGAATGTGATCGGACCCTAACCTCTTATGTGATTATCCATCAAATTCTCTCTGTCTCTTCATATGCATTCTGTTGACACGTGTTGAATGTCTTCACTGTGTCCTTGTCAGCTGAAGATACAGAGACACACATTTAAAATCGATTTTAATGCACTTATCTCTTTTGCCTATATACCGGAGAAGCTGGAATGACCACCCGACAAACCAGGTGCGCGTGGGAACGTGGCGCAACTCTCAATAAGTTGCATGCTTGCCATGTGTCCACCAGATGTGAACCGCTAGGGGCACCTGCATAATTGCGCCGCACCGCCCCTCATTCTTATAAATACTCCACTCCGTGCGGTCATAATCTCTTCACCCACCTCGCCATCTCGCTCAAACCCTAGCGCCACCGCTAGCCTCAGTCGACGCCAGAGACAAAGCGCTTAGCTGTCGCGACCTCTTCAATGTCATCTTCTCACCGGCCGTGGACCTCGTCTTCTTTGTCGCCGCCGTAGGTGTCTTCCGCCGCCAAGTTAGGGCGCGGGAGATTGGACTACTCGGCCTCCTTCCCGCCTCGTCTAGCAGTTCTTCATGCATTAAATAAACTCACTTTTTACCACTTGTTTGATCCGTTGAATCTGTCCATTTCTTTCAAAAGTGGTTTCTAAACGTCCAAATCCGTATCTTTCTGTTTCTGCATCTCATATCTTGCAAGTATATTCACTTACGAATCCCTAACTAGTTAGATTCCTCACTTGTACTTATTCATGGATTCATACAAATATGGAACCAACTCACTTCAAATAAGTGAATGTCTTCGCACTATGAGGTCAGTGTGTTCAAACTGATTTATCTTCAAATCTTCTGAGAATGCATATGACCTCTTCCCCTTCCCTCGCATCTCTAATGTTGTCATAGGTACATGTCCTTGGGAGAATCACTTGGTTCTCATAGTATGCATTCATTTGCAGAATTCTTACAGCATCAGATTGAATCTCCTGAAGCCAACTCTTGTCTGACTAGTAGATTGAAGCCAAACACTGTCTTGAAGCCTTTCTGTTTGAGTCCAATGGCTTCAAACAAATCTGCAAAGAAGGGTGGCAGGCAGCGCCGAGGCAACACAGCTATGGACCTGCCGCCAGATATCTATAAACAGTACAAGTCTGACCCAGAGGAAACATATGGAGAGCGCAAGACTCGAGTCCAATGGATTCGAAGATATTGGGCAGAGGAGTGGTTCAAATACCACTTTGTTACACCTGAATATGCGAAGAAGAATGCTCTTAGGCCACCATGGGCCGATATTGTATACAAGAAGCTTATGCCCAAGACAAAGGCTGCAGCCATTGCTCAGGGCTTCTATCCATGCATGGTCAGAGGACCTCAGCCTGCAGATGCCAATGCCTCCAATCTCAGATGGTGTCGCGACGATGAATTATTTGAGCAAAATCTTCAATTTGCAAGAGCTTCTGCTGTTCAGAACATGAAGGAACTGGGGATTGACTTCAACCCCCGTCCTATAGCTCCAAGGCCAGATGGCAGTCATGAAGCCAATCAGAATGTGATTGGCCCCGATAGCTTCGATGGGCTTCTCTCCCACATTGCTTGCCAAAGGGCCACTATCGACGCGGCTGCTGGTGAAGAGGAACATGCTGAAGTTCCAGAGCCTCCGAAGCCTAAGAATACAAAAGCTTCAAAGCCCTCTGCTGCTCCCAAAGCTTCAGGAATGAAGCCCTTGAAATCTGCACCTCCTGAATCCAGTGTGCAGTCTGAAGATCAATCCCGCATCTCCAAGAAGACCAAGAAGCCCAAGAAGATTTCTGGGCATGATCTTATTCCTGCCAGCATTCTGCGCAATGAGGAAAATGTAATTGATCTATCAAGTGATGAAGATCTTGCTGATGATGCTCTGGAGATGCTCATCAAGAGCAAGCAGGAGGCTGAAATCTTCAAGGATTTGCCTCTGTTTGATGCGGATATTCTCACTCACTTCATTGATGAATGGTTTGAAGATCCCACAATCAACATTGATGATCTGCAGCTGCCTGTTGATATAAGCATCACATTTCAGGGCTGCATTGCCAAGGAACTTGCCATAGCTCAGAAGATTGTTGAGCTGAAAAACAAGATCGACTATGAGAAGGCCCAGTTCAAGAAGCATATGGCCAAGCTCAGCGTTGTTGATGTCCAAAACTTCAAACAGATGATGACTGGCCTCAAAGCTTAGTTCAACAAGAAGCGTGAGGAAGCTAAAGGCTCCCATGACCGCATGAAGTACTACGTTGAGAAGTGCATCCAAGCTCACAATGATGCTAAAAAGAGAAAGGCACTTGGGCGTCCAGGCATCGACCCCAAGCTTGCTGCCAAGAAGAAGAAGAAGCCTGCTGAAGCCGAACCCGAAGCTCCAAGGCAAGAAAGACCAAGCATAATCTTCCCTGCCAGTATGACTAGCTCGAAGCCAAAGGTCCCTTCAGCAGCTTCAGATCAGAAAAAGACTAGGCAAGCTGAGGCATAAGCCAGGAAGAGGAAGCACCATGACACCTCTGAAGCTGCTCCCTCGAAGAAAAAGCTGAAGACAAAGTCTTCACGCAAAGAGCGTGCTGCTGCCCAAGAGCCACTGAATATTGAACCTATTTCTGTTGCACTACCTGCCTCTGTGAACCGCGAGCGTCGACTTGTTGTCCTTGAGCCTGCTTCCACAGAGGCTCCAGAGTCTGAAGAGATTCCAGCTGCCAACTCCACCGCAGTTGAAGACATGGGTCACAAAGACCATGTTGAAGATGATGAAGTCCTTCCTCCGCTCGAGCCCAAACCGGCATCATCGCCTGCTCCTACGATTAGTGAACTCATAAGCATTGGCGGTCCCACGACGCCAATTGCTCAAGATGAATTTTGGGAAGAGCAACCCGAACTCCCCCTGCATGAAGTGATTCCCCACACTCCACTAGCTCATGTCACCACTCCGGTGCTTGATGAAGACATGGAGAAGACCACCCCTTCACCGCATGCGACGCCTCCATTCGGGAGGCTTCATAGAGGCCCTAGGTGTGACGCCCCCGATTTGACCGTACACTAATCATGCACGCAAATGTGTACGATCAAGATCAGGGACTCACGGGAAGATATCAGAACACAACTCTACAACATAAATAAGTCATACAAGCATCATAATACAAGCCATGGGCCTCGAGGGCTCGAATACAAGTGCTCGATCATAGACGAGTCAGCGGAAGCAACAATATCTGAGTACAGACATAAGTTAAACAAGTTTGCCTTAAGAAGGCTAGCACAAATTGGGATACAGATCGAAAGAGACGCAGGCCTCTTGCCTGGGACCCTCCTAACTACTCCTCGAAGCCGAACTCCATGTAGAATCATCCTCGGGATCTCTAGCTCCTGGACTCCAGCATCTGGTTGCGACAACCAGGTATAGAAAGGGGAAAAGAGGGAGAAAAGCAACCGTGAGTACTCATCCAAAGTACTCGCAAGCAAGAAGCTACACTACATATGCATGGGTATATGTGTAAAGGGCCATATCGGTGGACTGAACTGCAGAATGCCAGAATAAGAGGGGGATAGCTAATCCTGTCGAAGACTACACTTCTGGCCACCTCCATCTTGCAGCATGTAGAAGAGAGTAGATGGTAAGTTCACCAAGTAGCATCGCATAGCATAATCCTACCCGGCGATCCCCTCCTCGTCGCCCTGTTAGAGAGCGCTCACCGGGTTATATCTGGCACTTGGAAGGGTGTGTTTCATTAAGTATCCAGTTCTAGTTGTCATAAGGTCAAGGTACAACTCCGGGTCGTCCTTTTACCGAGGGACACGGCTATTCGAATAGATAAACTTCCCTGCAGGGGTGCACCACATAACCCAACACGCTCGATCCCATTTGGCCGGACACACTTTCCTGGGTCATGCCTGGCCTCAGAAGATCAACACGTCGCAGCCCCACCTAGGCTCAACAGAGAGGTCAGCACGCCGGTCTAAATCCTATGCGCACAGGGGTCTGGGCCCATCGCCCATTGCACACCTGCATGTTGCGAGGGCGGCCGAAAGCAGACCTAGCCTAGCAGGCGTTCCAGTCCAATCCGGCGCGCGCCGCTCCGTCGCTGAAGTCAAAAAGAGCTTCGGCTGATACCACGACGTCGAGTGCCCATAACTGTTCCCGCGTAGTTAGTTAGTGCGTATAGACCAAATGGCCAGACTCAGATCAAATACCAAGATCTCGTTAAGCGTGTTAAGTATCCGCGAACGCCGACCAGGGCCAGGCCCACCTCTCTCCTAGGTGGTCTCAACCTGCCCTGTCGCTCCGCCATAAAGTAACAGTCGGGGGCCGTCAGGAACCCAGGCCCACCTCTACCGGGATGGAGCCACCTGTCCTTTCAGCCCCCTCATCAGAATCACTTGCGGGTACTCAACGAGCCGACCCGATTTAGTCACCACATGTGTCATCTATATAAAGTATATAGTATATACCCGTGATCACCTCCCGAAGTGATCACGGCCCAGTAGTATAGCATGGCAGACGGACAAGAGTGTAGGGCCATTGAGGGAACACTAGCATCCTATACTAAGTAGTAGGATAGCAGGTAAGGGTAACAACTGTAGCAACAATGACAGGCTATGCAGCAGAATAGGACCGAAAGCAGTAACATGCTACACTCTTCTAATGCAAGCAGTATAGAGAAGAGTAGGCGATATCTGGTGATCAAGGAGGGGGCTTGCCTGGTTGTTCTGGCAAGTAGGAGGGGTCGTCTTCGATGTAGTCGAACACACGAACATCGGCAGCGGTCTCGAAGTCTACCGGAAAGAAGTAACGGAGGGGGAACACAATAAATAACAGAGCAATCAAATGTAACACAAAGCAAGACGCGGCGATACGCTATGCTAGGGGTGACCTAACGTAGGGATAGGTGATACCGGCGAAAGGGGAAACATCCGGGAAAATATCCCCGGTGTTTCGCGTTTTCGGACAGATGAACCGGAGGTGAAATGTTGCAGGTTCGATAGGTTAGGGATGTGTGGCGGACGAACGGGCTGCGAATCCGGATTCGTCTCGTCGTTCTGAGCAACTTTCATGTAGAAAGTATTTTCATCCGAGTTACGGATTATTTTATATGATTTACTAAAGTTTTAAATCATTTTTAGAATTTGTTTAATTAATTTAATTCAACATTATCCAGAATAGTATTTGCTGACGTCAGCATGACATCAGCAGTCAACAAAGGTGTTGACCGGGCAAACTGACGTGTGGGGTCCGCATGTCATAGGCTGTTTAATTAGCAGGTTAATTAAATAGAGTTAGTTAGTTTAACTAGTGATTAGGTTAATCTAAACAGAATTAATTAATTAACTAATTAATATATATTTTTAATATATGTATTTTTATTCTTTTTTTAACGTTTTCGTTTCAAGGGCGTGGGGCCACGCTGGCAGTGGCCCATCTGGCCACTGGAGCGGCTATCGGGGCCACGGGAGCGGGCCGCTCGCCCGGACGGGCACGAGCCGGAGGACGCGCCGGGGCGCCGGCACAGCGGCAGCGGCGGGCGCCCGGAGGGGGCCGCAGAGGGGGGGTGCACGGGCGGCAGCGCGCGTGGCCGTGAGCGGAGGCGTGGGCGGACGAGGAGGGCATGGGCGTGCGGAGCCAGGTGCGGTCGTGGGCGCGGCGGAGCAGGGGTCAGACCGGAGGCAGCACCAGGCACGCTCAGGCCTCGCACGAGGCGGCAGTGGCGAGGTGGTCGCCGGAGCGCGGCTGGCCTCGGCCAAGGCGGCCATGGACAGGGACGAGGGGAGCCGGCGTTAGCCGCGGTGGCCGGTGGGCAAGGTCAGGGGTGGTTCGCGCGACGGCGAGCGAGGTGCGGGCATAGACCGCGCGACGGAGCAGCAGCAGGTCCACGGTGATGGTGGTCGCGGCCCACGATGTGCGTGAGCGGACGACGGGGACAGAGGAGGGGAGGTAGCGGTGCTCACGGCGGGTTCGTAGGGTTCGGGGCAACGGGGGTCGAGGAGGACGTCGGGGACGACGGTGACGAAGAGGAGGCAGTCCGGCGAGGAAGCTCCGGGCGACGAGGTGGCCGCGACGGCAGTGCTGCTGCAGGCGCGGCGCTCGGGGCCGGCCATGGCAAGGAGGAGGTGAGATAGGCCAGATCCTCAACGGGGCCTCGAGGATGGCGAGGCGACGACACGAGGACGGCAGGAGGACATGCGGGGCGTAGGCGGCGGTCCGGGGCGATGGGGTCGTGCTGGGATCGGGTCCTCCTCGATCCAGATCGGGGGGGAGGAAGCGAACGTGGGTGGCGACTGGGGCGAGGGGAGTGGGGAGTGGGGCGACTGGGGAGGGACCGCTAGGGTTTGGTGTGGATCGGGGGGGTTAAGGGGAGGCGGCTGGGCCGGCCTGGCTGGTTGCGGCCAGCTGGGTCGAGGCCCAGTGGTGGGGGGGGGGCTTTTGGTTTTATTTGTCTTTTCTCCTTTTCTTGTTTTCTTTTCTATTTTATTTCTAGTTTCTTTTACTTTTAGCTTTATAAAATTTAAAAGCGACAACTAATTTGGTGTTATTAAATAGGTCACAGCCCCAACTATTTTGGCACTTTAAATAAAGTATTTTGCATCTGCTTATTATTTTAAAACCATTTTAGATAATTGTTTTATCGTTGTTTTAGTTTATTTAGTGCATTTAAGTATTTTATTAAAAGATGATTTCTTCACCAACATTTATTATGGATTATTTGACACATTAGGAACAATTTAGTTTTGACTTTTGAAAACTTTATTTGTTTTGACTTTAATTCAAATTTGAATTTGGATCGGTTCCGAACTAACGCGAGATTAGCGACAGTAATCGTGGTGACATGGCACCATTAGCAGAGTTTCACTATAGCTTAACTATCCGGGCGTCAAACTAGGCCCCATGTCTCCATGTCGAGCATTCCTCAAGAGGATGTGCAACACACAAGCTCGCTAGCACGTCAAGTGTTCCCTGAAGTCATCCCTTCCGAGTCTGCTCATGAATCTGAAGCCAAAACGGCTGAAGACATTCTGGTTGCATCAGCGGATGAAGAAAGAGAAGAAGAACGAGATGTTATTCCCCTTGCCAGTGATCCCGTTGTGCAAGAAGAGGGTGTGATTGTGCCAGACCCACATGTTCATGAAGCTATGGAAGTTGAAGCTAATGAGGCTGCCACCACCAACACTACTAAAGCCAATGACACTGTCATGGTTGACGACAATGTGGAGCCTGAAGTCAATGCTGCCACAGCAGAAAATGCACAGCCAACCACTTCTGATGTAGTTGGTCCTCCACCAGTGCCTCACACTATGGAACGTGCTTACAACCGTGGTGGTGAGCTTGTTACTGTAAGGTGGCCCATTCTGATTCCACGCACTACTCTAGGACCATAATATGACTATCATGTGGAGCAGAGGCCTCAAACACAGAAGCGAAGCCCAGATTGCCAAGGCTTCCCAGTGCTGCAACTACCCAAGGCTCTTTTAATGTGCTAAGCTTCAGATAGCACAATACTTTCTTCGACAGCGCCAAGAACCCCTACAAGAACCCAAAGATCACCTCCGACAGGTTCTGGAGCCATCAGCAACGAAGCTATTATTCTTGCATACTATACAATCAAGACATGATTTTTCTTCATAAGCGTCCCGATTGCGATGCCATTGCTGGGCTGCCATGCTTTGAAGAGGCTCTTGATTGCTTCAGAGAAGTTGGGTTGCTACCATTCGTCATAGATAAAGAGCACTGGAATGAAGAGCTTCTGCTGCAGTTCTATGCAACAGAACATATCAGAGGCTACAACAGGGATCCGAAGACATGGATCCTTAAGTGGATGACATGCGATATCCATCATGAAGCCAAAGCTTAGGATATCATTGAGCTAACTTCCCTGCCCACTCCTAGTGAGCTGTTTGAACTAGGTTGTCAACTGTATGAGAGTGAACTGCAGAGAAAGGCACTCGGGCGTCCAAGCTCATAATGATGCTAAAAAGGGAAAGGCACTTTGGCGTCCAGGCATCGACCCCAAGCTTGCTGCCAAGAAGAAGAAGAAGCCTGCTGAAGCCAAACTCGAAGCTCCAAGGCAGGAAAGACCAAGCATAATCTTCCCTACCAGTATGATTGGCTCGAAGCCAAAGGTCCCTTCAGCAGCTTCAGATCAGAAAAAGACTAGGCAAGCTGAGGCAGAAGCCAGGAAGAGGAAGCACCATGAGACCTCTGAAGCTGCTCCCTCCAAGAAAAAGCTGAAGACGAAGTCTTCATGCCAAGAGCATGCTGCTGCCCAAGAGCCTCTGAATATTGAACCTATTTCTGTTGCACTACCTGCCTCTATGAACCGCGAGTGTCGACTTGTTGTCCTTGAGCCTGCTTCCACAGAGGCTCCAGAGTCTGAAGAGATTCCAGCTGCCAACTCCACCGCAGTTGAAGACATGGGTCACAAAGACCATGTTGAAGATGATGAAGTCCTTCCTCAGCTCGAGCCCAAACCGGTATCATCACCTGCTCCTACGAGTAGTGAACTCATAAGCATTGGCTGTCCCACGACGCCAATTGCTCAAGATGAATTTTGGGAAGAGCAACACCCGAACTTCCCACCTGCATGAAGTGATTCCCCGCACTCCACTAGCTCATGTCACCACTCCAGTGCTTTATGAAGACATGGAGAAGACCACCCCTTCACCACATGCGACGCCTCCGTTCCGAAGGCTTCACAGAGGCCCTAGGCCCCATGTCTCCATGTCGAGCATTCCTGAAGAGGATGTGCAACACACAAGCTCGCTAGCACGTCAAGTGTTCCCTGAAGCCATCCCTTCCGAGTCTGCTCATGAATTTGAAGCCAAAACGGCTGAAGACATTCTGGCTGCATCAGCCGATGAAGAAAGAGAAGAAGAACAAGATGTTATTCCCCCTGCCAGTGATCCCGTTGTGCAAGAAGAGGATGTGATTGTGCCAGACCCACATGTTCATGAAGCTATGGAAGTTGAAGCTAATGAGGCTGCCATCGTGGTACTAAGACTGACAGTAGAATAGGGGGTAGTATGGAGAGGCAAGATCCTAGCTATGGCGAAGTTGTACACACGAGTTTTACGAGTTCAGGCCCTTCTCAGAAGAAGTAACAGCCCTATGTCTCGGAGCCCGGAGGCGGTCGACTGAATTATGCGTATGTGTGTTTACAAGGGTGCGAACCCTTGTGCATGTGGAGGGGGGTGGCTTATATAGAGTGCGCCAGGACCCAGCCAGCCCACGTTACAAGGGATTTAAGGTACATCAAGAGAGGGGCGTTACTGGTAACGCTAGTAATAAAGAGACATGATGATCATTAAAGCTATGGTGTAATGTCCGACCGTTGCAGCGCAGAGTGGCTTTAGATCTCCTGGCGGTCGAGTGACGGTCTCCATGGTCGAGTGACTCCGAGTCTTCCGAGTGGAATGCTTCATGGTCAAGTGGATGGTGACTCCTCTTCGAATGCTTCTGGTTTTAGGGTGATGTCCTTGGGAAGGGTATCTAGGTCAGGCCTATGACCCTACCCTAGGTACATAGCTTCATCATTAGCCTCCGAATGGATCAGGGTTTGAGTGGAGAAGGAGTTGGAAATACTTCCGACTCACTTTTCGCGCTTCGGATGTGTCTTGTTCGGATTGACGGACCAGCATGATGACACCAACTTCTTTTTCAGTCGCCTTGGTCCATTCCTAGTTTTGTCGAGTGAACTTTTGCTGAAAGAACTTCGAGTGTTAATATGGAGAAGATCTTCTATCTGAAAGGTTGTTCTGCTATCCGCGGATCTCGCAGGATTCGAATTTTGGGAAGCGCGTGGGGCGGAGGAGGCCGCAGTAATCGGGCTCGATAAGGTAGGGTTGCCTCGTTCTGGGCCACCTTTTTCGCCACATATCGCGCGCGCGACTGTTGCGGGATTTGACAAGATCGTCTGGGCCTACAGGTCAGTCACTCGGAACCAACCTCATATAAGGCGCCGGACTGGGGTTTTTTGAACAGTGCGCCCTCATTCTTCTTCCTTCCTCTCAGTTTTCCCCATTGCGTTCATTCCTGCTCCAGCGCCACCGCTCCATTCGAGCTCTGTCCGCTTTGATGGGGAAAGAGAAGACGGAGGCCGTGGAGCGTGCGAAGAAGACGACAGCGAAGGCGAAGGGGAAGAAGACCAACCGAGGCGGATCCTCGTCGAGGTCTGGTCTGCCGTGCGGCTGGATCCAGGGCGACTGGATCCGATCGACGATCCACCAGGACGACATCGACGATCTGGTGGAGGAGGGACTGATTCCCCACGGATCTTCGCGGCTCCCGGGGAATGAGACTGAGCCTCGACCGCAGGAGGGTGAGTGCGTTCTCCTCGCCACCCACATCGACCGCGGGTTTTCTTTGCCTCCGCACCCTTTTTCCGAGCTTTCTTGAACTTCTTTGGGGCACAACTTCACCACTTCTCCCCCAACACCATCGTGTACCTTGCTGCTTCCGTGTCTTTGTGTGAAAATTTCTTGGGTTGTCGACCACACTGGGGCCTCTTCAAGCACATTTTCACGTGTCACTCCCAGTCGGTCAAAAAGGCCAATCCAAGTGACGAGAAAACAAAAGTAATTCAGATGTGTGGGGGTCTTGGAATCCAAATGAGGGGTAAGAGCTCTTTCCCAGCCATAATCCTTCCCGAGTCAGTCCGAGGGTGGCAGTCGACCTGGTTTTACTGCAAAGACCAGCCGACTTCAGGACAGTCGACTGGACTTCCTCCCTTTTCCATGGCTCGCGTGGAGAAGCCCTCCGCCTTAAAAGTGACCCCGGGGGAGAAACCGGAGGTGAAGGTGCTAGTTGAGCGAGTGGTCTACCTCATCTGTGAGGGCGTGACCGGTAAGGATCTGCTGGAAGTCTTCCTCAGACGACGTATTCAGCCACTTCAGGCCCGTGACCATCCGATGTGGATGTATTCGGGCATTGAAGATTCCACTCGGGTGCATCCAGAAGAAGTCGACGAGGACACGGTGGAGAAGTGGTTGAGGGGTATCACTGGCAACAAAGATAACCCCAGAGGGGCCAGGAGAATCCCTCCACTCGACCACTCCTATGAACCAGACAAGGTCCCAACTCTGAATTACCGAGTGTTATCTTGATTTATCGTGCAATTGTTTATAGTCCACTGACTGATTTTGTCCTGCTTGTTTTCTTCTAGGCCCTTACTGAGATGTATTCGATGCCCAATGGGGAGCAAGAGCAGGACCCGGAAGGGGAGGCAAGCGGAGGTGAAAGCGGCGAGTGGCATTCTGACGGTGAAGGGGACGAGGAGAGCGACGACCTGAGTGATGAAGAAGAGGTCGACTCACCTCCCCGCAGGGAAAGGCGGTCCAAGCTCACTCATGATCCGGCAAGCGGCCGCGACAAGGCGATCGTTCAGACCGGGCAGTCATCAAAGCTTCCTCGGATGTCGTCTCCGGCACCGACTGAAAAGGCCCCGAAGCAGTCCAAGGTTGTAGTGCAGAAGACCCGGAAAGCGCTGCCCAAAATCAAAATTGACATCCTTGTTGCCTCTGCGTGAGTGTCCTGACTTCGTTTTATCTGAAGTTTTGTGTTGTCCATTTTTTCTTGATTTGACCAAATGAATCTTGAAACTAGCAGTGCCGCTACCTCTGGGACCTCTGCTTATAAAAACGAAGATGAGGACATGGAAGATGCGGTCACCTCCAACCCAGGTATAATCTTTGTGATCTTGTCTTGGCTTTGTCGATTGAACTGCGATATAACCAATCGGGGATGAAATTTTGGCGACTGATCTTTTTACAGTCCCTCTCAACATCATTGACCTCCTCGACGACGACGAGGACGAGCCACAGAGGCCCTTGGGGAGAAGAAACAGGAAAAAGTCCGCTGGCAAGACACCTCAATCGACGCCAGTGGCGGAACCGGTAGTTCAGGACGCTGGCGATGCCAATCGGACTTTCGTCTCCTTCGCCATACCGCTGTCGAGTGTTCAGCCTTCGGCGTCAGCCGTACAGACTCCCGTCGATCCACCATCACTTTTTACTGCACATCACGTCCCCGAGGACCAGGTGGGTGCTGCCAAAGAGGCTATACGCCAGGCGGGCATTATGATGGAGAAGATGAAGATGGTGCGGGAAGCCAGCCAAGCTGCTTATGATGCCAGCTCCGCTCTCCAGAGCAACGTCCAGGTTAGCAGATTGTCGACTCACTCTTTTGGTTTGTATTGTTAGGATATGGTACCTGAAAACTTTCTTTCAAAGAATCTTTTCATATGTCCGCGCTTCGCATCTGTACACCCACTGGGTGTTTTGATTTGCCACTGAGCAAACTCGCACTTTGAGCCGACGATGTTGTTGTCGATTGAATCTTTGAATCAGTGGGGGCACGCTGAGTGCACCCACTGGGTGTAGTCCCCGAGACCATAGTTCACTGCGGGCAGTCGACTGTGGTCTGAGAATCGGAATTTTCCACTCGGTCTGGACGGACCACGTCGAGTGGAATCTGAACCACTGGGGGCATGCTAAGTGCACCCACTGGGTGTAGTCCCCGAGACCGTGGTCGACTGCGGGCAGTCGATTATGGTCTTAGATCTCTCTTTTTTTAACACTCAACCTGGACGGACCACGTCGAGTGGAATCTGAACAAGTGGGGGCATGCTAAGTGCACCCACTGGGTGTAGTCCCCGAGACCGTGGTTGACTGCGGGCAGTCGACTACGGTCTGAAAACAACTTGAATTTATCGAACTATTGTTCTGAAGTGATTGATCTTTCCATCTGTCGATTGACTGGCCCTTGATTACAGAAATCTTGCGAACTCGGAGTTCGTTTTGCTGAATTGGAGAAAAAATAGATTCAGCTCAATCTCGATCTGGAACTGGCCAAGACAAATCTGCAGAAGGCCAAGGATGAACCTGTTGTAAAGAGAAAACTCGCCGACTGACTCGTCTCTGTGCCAGATCTTATTTTACTTTTTCTAAACCGAACGTTGTTTCTTTTCAGAGAAAATGAATCAAGCTCTGGCGAAGAAGGACCAAGATCTTGCGGCCGCACAGAAAGCAGCTGACGAGAAAACTACACTCGCTGAACAGAAACTAGCTTCAGTCGGCAAATTGGAGGAAGAAAACACCAGGCTGAAAACTGCTCTTGATGAAGCCAATAAGGAAGCGACCCGCCTGAAGAAGGAAAAAAACCATCTGAACGAGAAGATGGAAGGTATTGCTCAAAGGAGGGTGTGACAGCCTGATTTTTGGCCCTTTCTTTTTCTTTTGTTTTTCCGAGGTTTTTGCGTGAGTTTTTCTTTTTCATGGCTTTGTCGTCTGGAAACTGAAGAAGATGCCCTCTTCTTTGTTTCCAGAGTGGCTTGTCATTCCCAAATCTTTCCCTGGACCCTGTCATTTTCATCCTAGCCCAAATCCCTATATTCTTCTTATTGGGAATATTCCTTTTCTATTACAGGAATAACTCAAATTGCCCTAGGTTGTGAAGCAACCTATATTTCCCTCACTCCTAAAATTCCCAAATAATTCTCATAAATTATTTGGGTCATATCTTGCTCAAAAATGGCAAAACATTTCATTGCCATGTTCAATAATAATACTCCAATAATTCATTTCCTATTCTGCCCTAAATGGCACATTGTGAAGCAAGTGCCATTTTCCTTTGCCCAATTGAACTCAAACTCCTTGGACATCTTTTCATGTCCATATCATCGCCACATGCCAAAATGCAACCTTATTTGCATAGTAATTATTTAATTATGATTTTCCAAAGTTTCTGTCCACAAAGAAGCTTTGTGAAGGAGGTACAAGCTAGGCATATCCAAATGAGTTTCCATTTTGCATGATCCCTCATATCATCATATCATAGCCCTCCACAAAAGTTGAGATCAATTGATGCTTACATGTGAGCTCATCTTCAATTCTTTGATTCTGCCCAAAATTTCAGTTTGTGAAGCAAGTATATTTTATCTTGCTCCATTATGGCTGTAAATTTTTCTAGACCTTCTAGTATCCTTATGTCTTCCCTCCTCCAAGTTGTGGCTCAATCCCTTTAACCATTTGCCCTGTGGAATGTCTCCAAGTTTCTGGTCAGAATAAATCTTTCCAAAGCAAGTGCTATTTTGGTTCATCCAAATGGCATGAAACTCCTTGGGCATCTTAATATCTTCAAATCATTGGGCCATAACCATTTTCAGCTCAATTCATGCAACTATGTGAGTGCATCATCCAAATTCTCATTTCTGACCAGTGGGTCACTTTATACAGCAACCACCCTCTAAACTCCTCCTATTAAGCTTATTTCTTGTGATCTTAGTCACCTTAGAGTGTGATCATCACCAGACAAAATATTTACCACGTTACCAAGCTGGTTTAACCACAGCAAGTTACAAACACCTTCTTACTGATTTACTTTTGGAGCTAAGTGCAAATCTCTTCTTTGTCCCTGGACCGATTTATTTCTTCAGTTGGACTAAGGGCACCAAGGTCCATCCAATGGACATTGTTGGCCACGCCAAGGAACGCCGCTAGGGCCAGTGAGCGTGGTGATCGCGCTTGCGTCATGGCTGCAGGCGTGCTCTGGCTTGTTCCCGCCACTATGCTCGTCTCCTCCCTCCTCGTCTCGACCTCAAACCTTGTCCAGGAGCTCGCCCGTGCTCGACTGCGTCACCCTGAATGGGTTGCTCGTCGTGTTTTGCCATAAATGCGCCGCTAGCTCCATGCCCGTGTCGTGCCCCGCCTCTGTCCTCCATTAGAGCACTGCTCAAGCTTGTTTGTGATGCTCCAGAGCCTTCCCCGTGCCTATATAAGGGACCCCCGACCTCCTCCGCAGCTCACAGCTCCCTCCCCCGCCTCACTTGCCCTCTGGAATCGCCGCATCTCGCCGTTGTTCGCCGTCACCCTCCATGGCCGCCTCGGCCTTGGCTTGGGTCCGGCCACCACAGGCCTCCCAACGCCTCTCCTCCACGTCCATCGACCTCCCCTCGTCCCACTCAGCCGCCCAACCCCCTTGCCCCCTCGCCGGAGCGGCCGCATCGCCGAAGAACCCCGTCACCCGAAGCTCTCTGCCTCTCCCATGGCGCCGCCTCTCCCCTCCGTCCCGTGCCTCCACGGCAGCCGCCTTTCCTCTGGATGGGTGCGGCTGGCCGCTGCGGTCCCGCCGGTGGCCGCGCCACGGCTGGGGATCGCCGGAGCCGGCCGGCCCCTTGGCCTCTTCCCTCCCCTGCCGCTGCTCTGCTTCACATGAGGCACAGGCGCGGGAGGAAGGAGACGAGCACCCGTGCCCCCTCGCCCTGCGCCTGGGACTTCTTCCACCCCAGGCAAGCCACAATACCCACTTGCATGATAGTGATGCAGTAGCCATGGTTTTCAACTTGAATATTTATTAAATGTTTGCTTGTTGTAAAGATGGTTATCGTTGTTCCGGTGATGTTTAGATTTGCATGTTCACTTTTGTGCTAGGTTGTCTTGTACTCTGTTATCATGTTCTACCTGCTAATATTTCCTTTCATATATTTATGCTTGCTAGTAGTACATGTTGATGTACTGGTGATGTTCATGCTAGTCAGTATGTCGTGCTCAGTGGATATGATCCATTGTTGATATGGTGGATAGTATGTGATACCGTCATGATTATGTTGATATCATGTCCATGCATTGTAATTTGCATCATGTTATTTTATCATGGCTCAGCATATTTGCATTCAAGTTAACCGGATTAAATTGAACTTGAACAACTGTTGGCTGAGTCATGGTGCCGCTGAATCGATGCTGACCAGTGCAACCACGCCTACCGGTATGGGACGGTCCTAACTGGGTCTATTGTTGTGCCTCTCGCCGGTGCCTCCAACGGGGGAAGGTTATGGGCGCACACTACCCTGATCAGGTAGGCGGACATAACCTTGTGTACCCGTTGTTGAGTTATTTTTGGATACGTGTCCCCGTGTGGCACGGGCCACGACGGTGCTCGTTGTGTCTTGAGGTAGACACGGGGCCACCCATGACTTAGCCCAGAGGGGAGTGAGTCGGAGTGGCCGGGAGAGTGTCATGGCAGTAGATCGGTTTTGTCGGAATGCTGTTGGTCCACCCGAATGGGAGTGCGAGGCCATGGGTTCCATAGTGTGGGTACAGTGTACTAACCTCTGCAGAGTGTATATTAAATCTATCGATAGCCGCGCCCGCGGATAAGGGCCTAGGTTGAAAGTAGGTCACACCATGAGTCAACAGTAATAAGAATAACTTTATTAATGACAACTCGTGGTTGTGATCGCCGTAAGGATCACGGGCCATTTATTGGTCGGGTTGTGATCGCCGTAAGGATCACGGTTTGAGACCAAGTGTTGGTCATGGTTGTGATCGCCGTAAGGATCACGGTGGTATCAAGGATACCGAGTCGTTGTATATTCGTGATGTTGTGCGAGAATCGTGGGTAAAGAGCAAGCTCCTTGTGTTCATTCAATGATCGCTACGGTATTGTTTATACCAAGCTTGATTTGATCCTGAGATGATCGTGTGATGTCTGAGGTTGGTAAGTGATGCATGTGTTGGTTACAAGGTAACCTGAGCAGAATAAGTGGTGCATATAGTGTCATCATGTTGCATGCTAATATTTTCGGATTAATATGTTAATGATGTACTAGCTATATCATGCTTATGTTGGTCATGCCATGTTATTGTAACGATCTCATGATAATTCCTGTTTAACCTGTAATTGCCATGCTGTTGTTTGCCTTGAATGCTTCTGGTTATTGTGAGCTTGCAAGTACATTCAATGTACTCACCTGGCGTGTCATGCCAGTTTGCAGGTCATGCCGGATTTGATTGCTTGCTTGTCGTGGTTTTCGTTCGTGCGAGCTAGGATAAGCGTTCCAGCCAGAGTCCCTGCGGATTGGAGTTCACCACCGTCGTCGTTGTTCCGCTGCTAGAGTTATTCCGCTGCTTCGAGTTGTTCTGCTGCTTGCATAGAGCAACTGAGGATGGCGTAGTGTCGCCATACCGATGTTATTCATTGTAATATCGGAGACCTTGTACTCATATCCGTGTAATAATAAAGAGCTGGTTTGTTCTATGCTAAGCAGTGCCGTATTCCAGAAGAGTTCTCCTCGATCTCTGGGCTGGAATACTTGGCATTCCGGTTTTCTCTGAGCCGGAGTGCCACAGAGGGACGACTTGGAGAATAATCTGGGAGGTCTTGCCAAGAAGCTATTCGTCATGCTTGAAGGTATTCTCTTTGACCCGACTAACTCGTTTCTGTCGACTCGACATTCAATCACTGACCCATCTTTGAATTGTACGTGCAGAATTTTGCCGGAACTTCGAAGAAGAAACTGGGCGAGTTGAGACAAGCTTGGACCCCATCCATTCTCCAGTAAAAGACGAGGCTGCCATGAATGTACTCCGATTGGAATCTCGTGTTGCGGGTGTTGTTGATTACCTTGCTCGACTGAAGGTCGCAATGTCGCGGATCGACACAACACTTTGGCCGGGGGCAGCGCTCCAGAATGACCTCGAGTCTCTGATGACTCAACTTAATGAGATTCTTGGTCGAGTGCAAGAATGGAAGAAATCTTCTGCCCGGTGTGGCGTTGATGTGGCTCTGTCTTTGGTTCGTGTCTACTGCAATGAAGCGCGAGAAGAGAAGCTGGCAGCGATCAAGGTTGCCAACACCAAGAAGCACGACTTCCAATCCTTCATGGAGACCTTCATTGCTGCCGCCACTCGGATTGCCGACGGAATTGACCTGGACGAATTCGTCGAGCCTACCAGCCCTCCTCCTGCGGAGTGAACAAACTTTTATGCTCCACCTTAAATATGCCTCGGGATGCCGAGAGATTTTTGTAACCGTTAAACTCCTTTGGGCTTGATGCCCGAGTACTTTAATCCGCGGTTGGAACTTTAGGATTTATCTGGATTTGCTTTATCTCCGAATATGTTTGTGCTTGCCTTCAAGTGGAACTTATTCTTCACTCGGAACATTTTTGTACTTGAGATGCAGCTCTGGGGAGGAGGTTCCAGTCGACCTGCACCTCGTCGTCCTTGCGGATCAGGATGGATCGCATGTTGTACTTGCGGTGCAACTCCGCAGGAGAATGTTGCAGTCGACCTGCACCTCGTCGTCCTTGCGGATCGGGATGGAGCGCATGTTGTACTTGTGGCGCAGCTCCGCGGGAGAAGGTTGCAGTCGACCTGCACCTCGTCGTCCTTGCGGATATGGGCGTGTTTTAAACTTAGGCGAGTACAGGACTGCAGCTAAACCCCCGAGTGGGAGGGTTGCTCTCCACTCGGTAGGATTTTTTAAACTTAGGCAAGTACTGGACTGCAGCTAAGCCCCCGAGTGGGAGGGTTGCTCTCCACTCGGTAGGATTTTTTAAACTTAGGCGAGTACTGGACTGCAGCTAAGCCCCCGAGTTGGAGGGTTGCTCTCCACTCGGTAGGATTTTTTAAACTTAGGCGAGTACTGGACTGCAGCTAAGCCCCCGAGTGGGAGGGTTGCTCTCCGCTCGGTAGGATTTTTTAAACTTGGCGAGTACTAGACTGCAGCTAAGCCTCCGAGTGGGAGGGTTGCTCTCCCCTCGGTAGGATTTTTCAAACTTAGGCGAGTACTTAGACTGCAGCTAAGCCCCCGAGTGGGAGGTTGGCTCACCACTCGATAGGATTTTTCAAACTTAGGCGAGTACTGGACTGCAGCTAAGCCCCCGAGTGGGAGGCTGGCTCACCACTCGGTAGGATTTTTCAAACTTAGGCGAGTACTGGACTGCAGCTAAGCCCCCGAGTGGGAGGCTTTCTCTCCACTCGATAGGATTTTTCAAACTTAGGCGAGTACTGGACTGCAGCTAAGCCCCCGAGTGGGAGGCTTGCTCTCCACTCGGTAGGATTTTTTAAACTTAGGCGAGTACTGGACTGTAGCTAAGCCCCCGAGTGGGAGGGTTGCTCACCACTCGGTAGGATTTTTTTAAACTTAGGCGAAACGAATTCGCGGCTAAGCCCCCGAGTGAGAGGCTTGCTCACCACTCGGTAGGATTTTTTTTTAAACTTAGGCGAAACGGATTCGCGGCTAAGTCACCCACTGGGGGATTTCAGACACAAGTATAAGCAGCGACAATCATTCTTAGAAGACTGTAAAACTCTCATCTCTAATAAACAAACTACAAAGGTATTTCTTATTACAACTCAACAACCTGAGCGCTTAAGTATAAAAGGGGCGCAGCAGCTCCGCATTCCAAGCCCGTGGCTCGTCTTTCTGATGTTCGACATTGTAAAGATGATACGCCCCATTTGTGAAGAACCCTGGTGACGATGAAGGGACCTTCCCAGGCAGGGGCGAGCTTGTGTGGTTTTTGCTGATCCACTCGAAGAACCAAGTCTCCCTCTTGAAATGCTCGACCTCTCACGTTTCTGGCGTGGAATCGATGCAAGTCTTACTGATAAATGGTCGACCGGATTAAGGCCATCTCTCTTTCATATTCTAGGAGATCAACTGCGTCTTGCCGGGCCTGTTCTGCTTCATCCTCAGAGAAAAGCTCGACTCGGGGTGCATTGTGAAGCAAGTCACTCGGTATAACAGCTTCAGCTCCATAGACCAAGAAGAATGGAGTTCGGCCAGTCAACCGATTGGGAGTTGTCCTCAATCCCCAAAGAACTGATGGAAGTTCATCGACCCAGGCGCCTGCTGCATGCTTGAGATCACGCATCAATCGGGGTTTCAGTCCTTTGAGAATCAAACCATTTGCTCTTTCCGCTTGTCCATTCGACTGAGGGTGGGCGACTGAAGCATAGTCGACTCGAGTGCCTTGGGAAGAACAGAAGGCTCTGAACTCATCAGAATCGAAGTTCGACCCGTTGTCAGTGATGTGTGGCACCCAAGTTTTTATTTGGATTTTTTTTGAAAAGATTTTATTTGACTTGAGGGGAGTGATTTAAAAACTTTTCTTCAAGAGAACTCTCCCTCTCATATATTTTCTTTATGGAAAAAATTTTATTTGGATTCACCCAAGATCTGCCTTTGACCTTGGGAGTTCTTGCTCTTCATTTGGACTCAAGACAAAATGTTTTTTTCATTTGGGAAAAGAACTTTTGAAAACCTTTTTCTGAATTTGCACTATGGCTTTTGGAAGGTACTTTGCCACTTTCAACTATTCCTTCTTGCCATGGCATAAGTGCAAATCCTCTCTCCTAAACACTCCCTCACCTCTGGATCATGATTTACATCAAATCCAGCAAGTTGAACCTCCCCATGTATTTATTTTCCATTCAAATTCTATTCAAATATTTTCTGCCTTCTATTCTACCTCTTGGAGATTTACAAAGGAACTCCATTTTCTGTTTGGACTTTTACCACCAAACTTCTTTCCCCTCCTAGTCCTTTGAACCCTCAACCTAGAACCATGAAGATCCACTGGTCTCCAGTTCAAAATTTTCAAACTACATCAGCTGCAAGTTTGGACCAGATTTGGCAAATTTGGTGAAATTCATTCAAAACCTTCTCCAAAAATTCCAAATAAATTCATGCAGCCCCTGGGTGCTTTGAGTGGTCATCTCACCAAGTTACAGCTCCAGCAAAATTTATCTCTTTACCAAAACCTACTGTCGAACACCTGCAATGCATGGTCACTGTCAAGTTTCAGTAACTTCAGAGTTTCAGTTCAGTGCTTGTTGTCGTTTTCTTCAGAAACGGGCATCGATCTCGCCAGTACCGCCGCGCCGCCTTGCTCCTCGTCCTCGCCCACTTGTTCCTGCACCGCACGAGCGCCTGGCACCTTGCGGGCGTCGGCGATGAGCAGCAGGAGGTGCGCCGCCCCGTGACCGACGCCGACGGCGGCTTTGCGGACGCCAGCGGGAGACACGGCGCCGACGACTCCACCCAGCGCCGCCCAAACCACCGGAGCCCGCCGCGTGGCCGTCCACTCCCCCGAATGCGCTGCCGCTCTCGTCGTGAACCGCAGGGCGCGGAGCGCGCTCTCTGCCGCCGTTGAGCCCGTGCGGTCACCTCACCGTGGGCAGACGCCATTACGCCAGGGCCAGCTCCGTTTAGCTGCAAAACGAGTCCCGTAACATCCACCGATGCTGCCCCACCGCTCAAACCCTCTGCCAACCCACTGCTCCGCCGTAATCGCTCGCCGGAGATTCTCCGTTCACGGCCACCCCGTCGATCTGCCTATAAATAGAGGTCCCGAGCTTCAACTCGAGCACCCACCAGCCCTGCACTTCCTCTAGAGCACGCCTAGCCACTGGAAGAGCCCCGAGGAGGTCTCCTTCCTCGACTCCGGCCGCCGCGACCCGCCACGGGATCCAGCCCGATTCGCCCCCGTGTGTGCTCTGCAGCCTCCATTCTCTTGCCAGTAACTTCACCATGCATCTCTCGTTCTGACCCGCACTTCAATTTGAAGCTTGCAGCCCTCCACCGGAGTTCCCCATCCTTACCCGAGCCGCCGTCCGCCGGAGATAGTGTCGCCGTCGACGTGGTGCTCCCCGTTGGACGAGTCCACCACCCACCGACGCGGAAGAAGACACTGAAGCTCTTGGTACCCTCCGTTTCTCCTAACTCGCCGTGGTTCGACGCCGGCGTCCACCGCCGTCTCCGGGCGCCGGCGAGCCTTTTCATACCTGACATGCGGGCCCCGCGTGTCAGCCTCTGTTCTATTTCCCCGAACCGTTTTCTGTTGACGCCTTCGGGCAAAATACGTCTTCTCTCTTGCGCTTGCGCATTTCCAAACGAACTGTTTTCTGTTTTCTCAGTTAAAACCCTGGAACTTTTCTGTTTCATTACAGAAAGGTCCCTGGACAGAAACCTTTATAACTTTTTAATAAAAAGGTATTTTTGAGTGATTCTTTTTCTGACATTCTTAAAATTTTGTCTAGTTTTTTATGGGATTTATTTGGGAAATATTTGGCAAAGTTTCTGTGCATGTGTTGGTTTTCACGTTAGTACCCGTTTCGTGATTGCCGTAGGTTCCGGGAGAGGTGACGGAGCCGCGAACTTCGCCGAGCTAGATTCCGACTTCCCCGAACCAGGCAAGCATGTTTGAACATTTGATATGGCAGAAGTTTTGCATGTTCATGTGAAAGTTTGTGTGTGGCATATGAGTGTCGGTAAATATCTCGTTGCTTGTAAGGCAACGACCCGGTTGTTCCGAAGTTGCGATGACCTCTGATGAGAGGTGGCCTAATCATGTAGTGACATGAAGGGCAGCAAGGTGGTACTGTTGTAGCATGCCAGCCTTGCGTCATCCGACTTTCTTCGACGTTAACGTGGTTGGAGCCACGTTGTCGATCTTTTCCCGCATGTTCCAAAGTTGCGATGACCTCTGATGAGAGGTGGCCTAATCATGTGGTGACATGAAGGGCAGCAAGGTGGTACTGTTGTAGCATGCCAGCCTTGCGTCATCCGACTTTCTTCGACGTTAACGTGGTTGGAGCCACGTTGTCGATCTTTTCCTGCATGTTCCAAAGTTGCGATGACCTCTGATGAGAGGTGGCCTAATCATGTGGTGACATGAAGGGCAGCAAGGTGGTACTGTTGTAGCATGCCAGCCTTGTGTCATCCGACTTTTCCGACGTTAACATGGTTGGAGCCGTGTTATCGTCCCTTCCCCTTTCCGTGCTACCACATGTCTCATTGCCAGGATACGGTTTAGTAAGTTGGTAACCTCTTTCCGTGTACACACCAAACAGAGAGGCCGGGATGATGGTACCTTGGCCCAGGATTAAAGCCAATCATTTGGTCAGGGGGCATGGGTGTTTCCGGTTGGGACCGAGAGGGGGGGCACCCCCTTATAGCGCGCGTATAGAAATTTGATCCCATGCTACGCGAGGTTGTAGCCTCCCCGACTCAAGGTTTTTCTTGAATGTTGCCGAGGGTGATTCCTGGCTTCGGATGGTTGAATTGGGTGTGTACTGGTTAGACGTGTTCCTTCCAGAACACCGTAGACGCAACTAGTCCCCGTGACTACTGAAATCCGTTGGTTGTGGTTAAGTACAAACTCTGCAGAGTCAATTCTTTCCAAATCATCGTATCCATGATCAGTAGTGTAAACATTATATCCATATCTATCCATGTGAAAAACTTGTCCCCGGTG
Source organism: Aegilops tauschii subsp. strangulata (assembly GCF_002575655.3). NCBI lineage: Eukaryota > Viridiplantae > Streptophyta > Magnoliopsida > Poales > Poaceae > Aegilops > Aegilops tauschii. Next base: position 504,753,692 of record NC_053037.3, read on the forward strand.
AACAAGCTCAAGTGGTAAAATCTCAGGTTTTATTGTTATTCCAGTGGATGGACAAGCTTTATTTTGTGTCTCATGCTTGTGATAATTTATGTCTCCGAGCTGTTGTAATAATGAAATGTGATATAAGCCCTTTAGGTGACGTCGCGCAGACGTCCGACTGTGGCGTGTACTCGTTTCTCACTTTCGATATAAGCCCTTTATGTGATGTCGCTCAGACGTCCGACTGCGGCATGCACTGTCTTTACTTTCTGTTATAAGCCCTTTATGTGGTGTCGCCCCGACGCCCGACTGTGGCATTATTATTCCGCATTTTCCACTCGAGGAGTCTTTCAGACACTCGTTTGGCACCTGTATTATTATTCCGCACTTTCCGCTCGAGGAGTCTTTCAGACACTCGTTTGGCACCTGTATTATTATTCCGCATTTTCCTCTCGAGGAGTCTTTCAGACACTCGTTTGGCACCAGTATTACTATTCGGCAGTTTCCGCTCGAGGCGTCATTCAGACCCTCGCTTGGCACCCAGTATTTATTATCTCTATGTCTGATCGCACTGGTTAACTTATTCATGTGTTTCATGTTTGCATTTGTTATACCTTATGTCCGAACTGTCTTGCGAGTACTTTCATAGTACTCACCTGGCTTGTTTATTTGGCCAGATGTTGACGAATGCGATCTCTTGGATGAAGAGTTTGATAGCGCGTCCGATGCCTAGAGGAGTCCCAGTCAGTCCTGCGCGATCCCGGATTTTGGTCACTTGTATTGTATACGCTTCCGCCACCCGCAATAAGTCTTCTCGAGCCTCACTCCGACGCTCGAAGAGTTGTAGTCTTCTGGAGTCATATCACTCGCCTCGCGGTGATATCTCCACCATCGTCATTATCGTGAGTTAGTAGTTTGCCACCCTATCCGCCGTATTGTTTTATCGGCGCGCATGTAATAAATTGTTGGGCAGTCTCTGCTCAACTTTGTATTATATTTAGTACTCCTGGTATTTTTTTCTTCTGTGACCAATGTATTGTCTATCAGTGAGAAGGAATTCTTCCTCGCTGGTCCGTAACAGGGATTGGTTTCTCAGTAATTATTTTATTGAAAAACCGGTCGCGACAAGCTTGGTATCAGAGCCAGGCTGACTGTAGGAAGCCACTAGGTGCGACCGCTAATCAGTGATTAGCGTCTTTTGTGCTTCTTCAGCATTTTGCAATTGTAGCTATTTTCTGTTGGTCATCATAAAATTTATGACATGACTACTCAGAATTTTTGCCTACTTTTGTAGATGGCTGGCAACAGCTGTGAGAATTGAGTGTTCACCAACGTGCCCGAGGGGTTTGTCAAGCTCCTCGTCTCCATCACCAAGCTCGCGATCGGGCCAGCAGCTCGCTCGGAGTTCACCCTCTATCAGCACAAGCTCAGTGACGACGTGTCTATGCACCAGGCTGTGGTGCAGTTCAAGGGAGGACGTTCAGCTGCACGCCACTTCCGTTTTGTGGGAAGGGCCATGCCTACGGAGAGGCATGCCATGCAGATGGCTGCCCGTGAGGCGATAGCTCGCCTTCGGGACATCCTTCCTACGATGAAGACTCGTCGCTACCGCTACCTCCCATGCCATGTGCCTTACACCAGCCACTATGCGTTCGCCTGCCATCGGGGAGAGCGAGCTGAAGCCATCGAGATGGTTGTGGAGTATCTCAAGGCTCTGGAGGAGTCTTTCGACAACCTCGTAGATGATCTTGTGGCTGCCCGCATGGACTTAGTCCGGGGCGGTCCTGCCAGCAGGAAGGAGCTTCTCCACACGGCGCCGCCTCTGACATTCGTCTCGTCTTCAGCCTCGTATGCACCGGCCGTTTTGGCCACTGCTCGCCGTCTGCCTACCACTGAGGAGTTCGACCGAGTCATCGCTCCTACTCCAGTCAGAGCCGCACCGCCTGCCGCACGCGCTCTACCGCCAGTCGCCCCCGCACCATCACCGCAGCGCAGCGTCGCACGCCAGGAGCCAGCTAGAGAGGAGGAGGTTGATTCTCCTGGACCGCTGAGCCTTGCCCTCGGCAAGGGGAAGGAGATCTTCACCATCTCCGACTGAGAGCACCGAGTAGCCGCGTGTTATGCCTGCTTGTATGATGTGTTGTTTTTATCTGTACGCTAGTTTGTGTTGGTGTGTTTGCTGCCTTCCGGAGTAGTACGCTAGTTTTTAATAACATGTGAGGATTGTGTACGCACAACCTGAGTGCTGTATCTTGTGTTTGCTTTCGCATGTAAGATTTGTGTTAAGCACTTCTTCTCCGTGAAAATCATTTGTGTTTCTTGAAAACCTTGAAGCCTTTTTGATTATTGCCTTTGCAAGGGTTTTCCTGCGCTACACGGTTTTTCTCATGGGTTTTGCAAATGATACCCCAGACTGGAAAAATGTCTCGCCCTTGGACTCGCTCTATGCCCAATCAGCCAGAAGAGGTTTACGGAACACAGACCAGCAACAATTTCACTCAGGGTCAGTCCAGCCAACTGGACAGCGAAGCGGCACTATCTCAAGTATGCCGTCTCTTCGAGCAAAGCCAGCAACAGCACCAGGAGATGATGAACCATGTCATCAATATGGGAAACCACCGTGAACCCTATCAACCACATTCCAAGTTATCTGAGTTACAGAAGACTCGCCCCTCAACTTTTGCTCACACCGACAGGCCACTGGAAGCCGATGATTGGCTTCGCGAGATTGAAAGGAAACTGATTATCGCTCAATGCTCAGATCATGAGAAGGTGCTTTATGCACCACACTACCTTACTGGAGCAGCCGCAGCATGGTGGGAAAACTTCCTACACATGCACTCCAGGGAACACAACATCACCTGGGAAGAATTCAAGGAAGGCTTCCGTGGGGCACACATTCCCAGGAGCATCCTAAAGATCAAGAAGAGAGAGTTTGATGACCTGAAGCAAAGAGGCATGACCGTCACAGAATACAACGGCCAGTTTACCCAACTGTCTCGTTATGCCTACGACGAGCACATGACAGAAAACAAGAAGATGGAAAAATTCCTGGACGGCCTGGCACCAGCATTAAGATGCCAACTGATTGTACACACCTTTCCGGATTTTAAGACGCTGGTGGACAAGGCCATCACCCTGGAGAATGAGCGCCGTAGTCTGGAAGATATCCGCAAGCGGAAGAGGGACAAGACGACTCTTGCCCGCAGCAACCGAGGCAAGACTGAGGTCCCAAGGACAGACACGAGGAGATCCACGACTACTGAGCCAAGACCCGTCGGAAAATTTCATGCCAGACACAAGGAGTTCACATACCGTCCAGGGGTCACCTGCTATGCTTGTGGTCAACAAGGGCATTATGCTAAACAGTGCCCGAAGCCAAGAGACTCGGCACCCAAGCCGAACAATGGTGGAAACAATCCAGCCCCCAAGCGCCACAACTTCAATCCCAGCAACAACCACAGGAAGGGTCACTTGAACCATGTGACCAGGGAAGAAGCGCAGAATGCCCCAGACATCGTGCTCGGTACGTTCCCTGTCAACACAGTACCTGCCACGGTTTTGTTTGATTCTGGAGCTTCCCATTCGTTCGTTTCGAAGAGTTTTGTTTCGCAACATGGTTTTCCGATACTCCCCTTGGAAAAATCTATGATCATCAAGTCCCCCGGAAATAAGCAAATTGCTCAGGGTTACTGCCAAGGAGTGGTCATTGAGTTCGAAGGACTACCATTCCACGCGAATCTCATCGTGTTGGAAAGTAAAGGACTGGATGTCATTTTAGGAATGGACTGGTTGACCACCAACAAAGGATTCATCGACTGTTTCAATCGGACAGTGATTCTCACTCACCATCACGGCAAGACTATAAGAGTTTCTGCTCAAGAAAGGCCACGATCACAGAAACCAAAACTGAACAAGATGGACATCGCAGAATTAAGAAAAGTGCCAGTGGTATGCGAGTTCCCTGATGTGTTCCCGGAAGAACTACCAGGCATGCCACCAGACCGAGAGACCGAATTCAGCATCGAACTAGCACCTGGCACCGCTCCCATTTATAAGAAGCCGTATAGAATGGCACCCTCAGAATTGGTGGAGTTAAAGAAGCAGATAAAAGAATTATTGGACAAAGGATTTATTCGAGCCAGCTCCTCACCTTGGGGTTCGCCTGTGTTGTTCGCCCAAAAAAAGGATGGGACTTTAAGGCTGTGCATAGACTATTGAGCCCTCAATATGGTCACCATCAAAAACAAATATCCGATGCCACGAATAAATGATTTGTTTGACCAGCTCGCACAGGCCAAGGTATTCTCGAAAATTGATTTGAGATCGGGATATCACCAATTGAAGGTACGGACGGAAGATATTCCCAAGACAGCTTTCACTTCCAGATATGGGTTATACGAGTTTACGGTGATGCCGTTTGGACTAACAAACGCCCCCGCATATTTCGTCCACCTCATGAACAAAGTATTCATGAAATTCATGGACTAATTTGTGGTGGTATTCATTGATGACATTCTGGTTTACTCAAGGACACCAGAAGAACATGTTGAGCACCTCAGAATTGTTTTGGGAGAATTGAGGAAACATCAGTTGTACGCCAAATTTAGCAAATGCGAATTTTGGCTAAGAAAAGTTGGTTTCTTGGGCCATATATTGAACCAAGAAGGCGTGGCCGTAGACCCAGAAAAGGTCAAGGCCATACTGGACTGGAAGCCACCCGCGAATGTTACAGATGTGCGGAGTTTCCTAGGAATGGCCGGATATTACAGGAGATTTATTGAAGGATTCTCCACTGTGGCAAAACCTATAACACAGTTAATCAAGAAGGACAAGAAATTCGTATGGACGGAAGCATGTGAGCAGAGCTTCCAAGAACTCAAGAAGAAGCTAACAACCGCACCAGTCTTAACCGTACCAGACATACACAAGAGCTTTGAGGTGTATTGTGACGCGTCACGAAAAGGTCTCGGATGTGTGCTAATGCAGGATGGCAAAGTTGTCGCATATGCCTCCAGACAGCTGCGAAAACATGAGGAAAATTACCCAACACATGACCTGGAACTAGTAGCAGTTATACATGCACTCAAGGAGTGGAGGCACTTTCTGTTGGGAAATCGCTGTGAAATATATACAGACCATAAGAGCCTCAAATATATTTTCACACAGCCAGAGCTGAATTTACGCCAACGACGCTGGTTGGAACTGGTCAAGGACTATGACGTCGGTATTCACTACCACCCAGGGAAGGCAAATGTAGTGGCCGATGCCCTTAGTAGAAACCCCAGCACGGACAGTGACGGTCAGCAAAGTTTGAGGCCTGAGTTTCAGCGAGAGTTCACTCGGCTCAACATGATGTTAGTCTCTGAGGGCACCATATCGAACCTGGAGATACAACCCACCCTAGTGGAACAAATCAAGAAGGCCCAACAGGGACACCCCAGTATCGAAGGCATAAAGAAGAAAATCAACCGTAGTAAGACTTCAGAATTCGTCACGGACAGTGAAGGAACATTATGGTACCGGGACAGGCTTTGCGTACCTAACATTGAGGAACTCAAGCAACAGATCTTGACGGAAAGCCACACCGCCCCATACTCGATCCATCCTGGAGGAACCAAAATGTACAAGGACATCCAGGAAAGATTTTGGTGGCACGGTATGAAAAGAGATATAGCCACATTCATTGCTTGTTGCGATTCATGTCAGCGCATCAAGGCCGAGCACCAAAAGCCAGCAGGGCTACTCCAGCCTAACAGGATACCGGAGTGGAAATGGGATGAAATCGGAATGGACTTCATTGTCGGATTACCCCGATCGCAACGCGGAAATGACGCCATATGGGTCATCACAGACCGACTAACCAAGGTTGCACACTTCATTCCCGTGAAGACTACCTACTCCACACAACGACTGGCAAAACTCTATCTCTCCCGTATAGTTTGCTTGCACGGAGTCCCAAAGACTATAATATCTGACCGAGGCACCCAATTCGTCTCCAAATTTTGGGAACACCTACAACAAGCTCTGGGCACACAACTGGCTTTCAGTACAGCATACCACCCTCAGACAGATGACAAACAGAGCGTGTAAACCAAATCCTAGAGGATATGCTAAGAGCCTGTGTACTCACCTATGGATCCAGTTGGGAAGAGAGTTTGCCCTATGCCGAATTTGCATACAACAACAGTTACCAAGCCAGCTTGCAAATGGCACCCTTTGAAGCATTGTACGGACGGAGGTGTCGTACCCCATTGAATTGGTCAGAAACAGGTGACAGCCGTATCTTCGGCCCAGATATGCTTAAGGAGGCCGACGAAAAAGTTAAACAAATCAGGGACAGACTCAAGACAGCACAGAGCCGACAAAAGAGCTACTATGATCAGAAGCATCGTGAGGTCAGCTTTGAACCTGGTGATTCCGTATACCTCCGAGTATCTCCTATGAGGGGTCTGCAACGGTTCAAAATAAAGGGGAAACTAGCCCCAAGATTTATTGTACCATTTTGTGTGAAGGCACGAAGAGGCACGGTAGCCTACTAGCTAGACCTACCCAAGGAGCTGTCAGACGTCCATGACGTATTCCACGTCTCGCAGTTGAGGAAATGTGTGAGCAACCCAGAAAAACATGTACCTCATGAGGACATTGATATACAACCAGATCTCACCTATAGAGAAAGGCCAGTAAAGATTTTAGAAGAGTCTGAACGGAGGACCCGTCAGAAAACGACAAAGTTTTTCAGGGTTCAGTGGAGCAACCACACTGAGGATGAAGCTACATGGGAAAGGGAGGATTTCCTTCGAGTAGAGTATCCATATCTATTTGAGGATCAGCAGAAATCTCGAGGACGAGATTTTTCCTAAGGGGGTAGGTGTTGTGGCACCCAAGTTTTTATTTGGATTTTTTTGAAAAGATTTTATTTGACTTGAGGGGAGTGATTTAAAAAAATTTCTTCAAGAGAACTCTCCCTCTCATATATTTTCTTTATGGCAAAAATTTTATTTGGATTCACCCAAGATCTGCCTTTGACCTTGGGAGTTCTTGCTCTTCATTTGGACTCAAGACAAAATGTTTTTTTCATTTGGGAAAAGAACTTTTGAAAACCTTTTTCTGAATTTGCACTATGGCTTTTGGAAGGTACTTTGCCACTTTCAACTATTCCTTCTTGCCATGGCATAAGTGCAAATCCTCTCTCCTAAACACTCCCTCACCTCTGGATCATGATTTACATCAAATCCAGCAAGTTGAACCTCCCCATGTATTTATTTTCCATTCAAATTCTATTCAAATATTTTCTGCCTTCTATTCTACCTCTTGGAGATTTACAAAGGAACTCCATTTTCTGTTTGGACTTTTACCACCAAACTTCTTTCCCCTCCTAGTCCTTTGAACCCTCAACCTAGAACCATGAAGATCCACTGGTCTCCAGTTCAAAATTTTCAAACTACATCAGCTGCAAGTTTGGACCAGATTTGGCAAATTTGGTGAAATTCATTCAAAACCTTCTCCAAAAATTCCAAATAAATTCATGCAGCCCCTGGGTGCTTTGAGTGGTCATCTCACCAAGTTACAGCTCCAGCAAAATTTATCTCTTTACCAAAACCTACTGTCGAACACCTGCAATGCATGGTCACTGTCAAGTTTCAGTAACTTCAGAGTTTCAGTTCAGTGCTTGCTGTCGTTTTCTTCAGAAACGGGCATCGATCTCGCCAGTACCGCCGCGTCGCCTTGCTCCTCGTCCTCGCCCACTTGTTCCTACATCGCACGAGCGCCTGGCACCTTGCGGGCGTCGGCGACGAGCAGCAGGAGGTGCGCCGCCCCGTGACCGACGCCGGCGGCGGCTTTGCGGACGCCAGCGGGAGACACGGCGCCGACGACTCCACCCAGCGCCGCCCAAACCACCGGAGCCCGCCGCATGGCCGTCCACTCCCCCGAATGCGCTGCCGCTCTCATCGTGAACCGCAGGGCGCGGAGCACGCTCTCTGCCGCCGTTGAGCCCGTGCGGTCACCTCACCGTGGGCAGACGCCATTACGCCAGGGCCAGCTCCGTTTAGCTGCAAAACGAGTCCCGTAACATCCACCGATGCTGCCCGACCGCTCAAACCCTCTGCCAACCCACTGCTCCGCCGTAATCGCTCGCCGGAGATTCTCCGTTCACGGCCACCCCGTCGAGCTGCCTGTAAATAGAGGTCCCGAGCTTCAACTCGAGCACCCACCAGCCCTGCACTTCCTCTAGAGCACGCCTAGCCACTGGAAGAGCCCCGAGGAGGTCTCCTTCCTCGACTCCGGCCGCCGCGACCCGCCGCGGGATCCAGCCCGATTCGCCCCCATCTGTGCTCCGCAGCCTCCATTCTCTTGCCAGTAACTTCACCATGCATCTCTCGTTCTGACCCGCACTTCAATTTGAAGCTTGCAGCCCTCCACCGGAGTTCCCCATCCTCACCCGAGCCGCCGTCCGCCGGAGATAGTGTCGCCGTCGACGTGGTGCTCCCCGTTGGACGAGTCCACCACCCACCGACGCGGAAGAAGACACTGAAGCTCTTGGTACCCTCCGTTTCTCCTAACTCGCCGTGGTTCGACGCCGGCGTCCACCGCCGTCTTCAGGCGCCGGCGAGCCTTTTCAAACCTGACAGCGGGCCCCGCGTGTCAGCCTCTGTTCTATTTCCCCGAACCGTTTTCTGTTGACGCCTTCGGGCAAAATACGTCTTCTCTCTTGCGCTTGCGCATTTCCAAACGAACCGTTTTCTGTTTTCTCAGTTAAAACCCTGGAACTTTTCTGTTTCATTACAGAAAGGTCCCTGGACAGAAACCTTTATAACTTTTTAATAAAAAGGTATTTTTGAGTGATTCTTTTTCTGACATTCTTAAAATTTTGTCTAGTTTTTTATGGGATTTATTTGTGAAATATTTGGCAAAGTTTCTGTCCATGTGTTGGTTTTCACGTTAGTACCCATTTCGTGATTGCCGTAGGTTCCGGGAGAGGTGACGGAGCCGCGAACTTCGCCGAGCTAGATTCCGACTTCTCCGAACCAGGCAAGCATGTTTGAACATTTGATATGGCAGAAGTTTTGCATGTTCATGTGAAAGTTTGTGTGTGGCATATGAGTGTCGGTAAATATCTCGTTGCTTGTAAGGCAACGACCCGGTTGTTCCGAAGTTGCGATGACCTCTGATGAGAGGTGGCCTAATCATGTAGTGACATGAAGGGCAGCAAGGTGGTACTGTTGTAGCATGCCAGCCTTGCGTCATCTGACTTTCTTCGACGTTAACGTGGTTGGAGCCACGTTGTCGATCTTTTCCCGCATGTTCCAAAGTTGCGATGACCTCTGATGAGAGGTGGCCTAATCATGTGGTGACATGAAGGGCAGCAAGGTGGTACTGTTGTAGCATGCCAGCCTTGCGTCATCCGACTTTCTTCGACGTTAACGTGGTTGGAGCCACGTTGTCGATCTTTTCCCGCATGTTCCAAAGTTGCGATGACCTCTGATGAGAGGTGGCCTAATCATGTGGTGACATGAAGGGCAGCAAGGTGGTACTGTTGTAGCATGCCAGCCTTGTGTCATCCGACTTTTCCGACGTTAACATGGTTGGAGCCGTGTTATCGTCCCTTCCCCTTTCCGTGCTACCATATGTCTCATTGCCAGGATACGGTTTAGTAAGTTGGTAACCTCTTTCCGTGTACACACCAAACAGAGAGGCCGGGATGATGGTACCTTGGCCCAGGATTAAAGCCAGTCATTTGGTCAGGGGGCATGGGTGTTTCCGGTTGGGACCGAGAGGGGGGGCACCCCCTTATAGCGCGCGTATAGAAATTTGATCCCATGCTACGCGAGGTTGTAGCCTCCCCGACTCAAGGTTTTTCTTGAATGTTGCCGAGGGTGATCCCTGGCTTCGGATGGTTGAATTGGGTGTGTACTGGTTAGGCGTGTTCCTTCCAGAACACCGTAGACGGAACTAGTCCCCGTGACTACTGAAATCCGTTGGCTGTGGTTAAGTACAAACTCTGTAGAGTCAATTCTTTCCAAATCATCGTATCCATGATCAGTAGTGTAAACATTATATCCATATCTATCCATGTGAAAAACTTGTCCCCGGTGAACAAGCTCAAGTGGTAAAATCTCAGGTTTTATTGTTATTCCAGTGGATGGACAAGCTTTATTTTGTGTCTCATGCTTGTGATAATTTATGTCTCCGAGCTGTTGTAATAATGAAATGTGATATAAGCCCTTTAGGTGACGTCGCGCAGACGTCCGACTGTGGCGTGTACTCGTTTCTCACTTTCGATATAAGCCCTTTATGTGATGTCGCACAGACGTCCGACTGCGGCATGCACTGTCTTTACTTTCTGTTATAAGCCCTTTATGTGGTGTCGCCCCGACGCCCGACTGTGGCATTATTATTCCGCATTTTCCGCTCGAGGAGTCTTTCAGACACTCGTTTGGCACCTGTATTATTATTCCGCATTTTCCTCTCGAGGAGTCTTTCAGACACTCGTTTGGCACCAGTATTACTATTCGACAGTTTCCGCTCGAGGCGTCATTCAGACCCTCGCTTGGCACCCAGTATTTATTATCTCTATGTCTGATCGCACTGGTTAACTTATTCATGTGTTTCATGTTTGCATTTGTTATACCTTATGTCCGAACTGTCTTGCGAGTACTTTCATAGTACTCACCTGGCTTGTTGATTTGGCCAGATGTTGACGAAGGCGATCTCTTGGATGAAGAGTTTGATAGCACGTCCGATGCCTAGAGGAGTCCCAGTCAGTCCTGCGCGATCCCGGATTTTAGTCACTTGTATTGTATACGCTTCCGCCACCCGCAATAAGTCTTCTCGAGCCTCACTCCGACGCTCGAAGAGCTGTAGTCTTCTGGAGTCATATCACTCGCCTCGCGGTGATATCTCCACCATCGTCATTATCGTGAGTTAGTAGTTTGCCACCCTATCCGCCGTATTGTTTTATCGGCGTGCATGTAATAAATTGTTGGGCAGTCTCTGCTCAACTTTGTATTATATTTAGTACTCCTGGTATTTTTTTCTTCTGTGACCAATGTATTGTCTATCAGTGAGAAGGAATTCTTCCTCGCTGGTCCGTAACAGGGATTGGTTTCTCAATAATTATTTTATTGAAAACCGGTCGTGACATGATGATGCTATGCGGAACCCCATATCTGAATGTCAACTCTCTGATGAAGCTGACGGCAGTACTGGCTTCAATATTCTTGATAGGCTTGGCTTCAATCCATTTGGTAAACTTGTCGACTGCTACAAGCACATGAATGAAACCGCTCCTACCAGTCCTTAGGGGCCCAACCATATCTAACCCCCAAACAGCAAAAGGCCGGACGAGTGGAATGGTCTTTAGGGCTGATGCAGGCTTGTGGGACATGTTGGAGTAAAACTGGCAGCTTTCACATTTGTCAACTATATCTTTCGCCATTTCATTTGCTCGTGGCCAATAAAATCCAGCTCGGTATGCTTTGGCCACAATGGTTCGAGAGGACGCATGGTGGCCATAGGTCCCCGAGTGGATGTCGTTGAGGATTACTCGACCTTCTTCTGGTGTTATGCATTTCTGGCTGACTCCAGTCACACTTTCTCTGAACAGCTGTCCTCTTATCACAGTAAAGGCTTTGGATCGACGGACGATCTGTCGGGCCTCCTCTTCATCCTCTGGGAGTTCCTTCCTAAGGATATACGCAATGTATGGCACTGTCCAGTCAGGAGTTATGACCAAAACCTCCATGATCAAGTCGACCACGGCTGGGACCTCGACTTCAGTCGGATCTGTGGCACTTTTAGGCTGTGGGGGCTCTTCAGTGAAAGGATCTTCTTGAACTGAAGGTGTATGAATGTGTTCCAAAAACACATTGCTGGGAATGGCTTCCCTCTTGGAACCTACCTTTGCCAAATCATCGGCTGCTTGATTTTTCAGTCGGGGTATATGATGGAGCTTTAACCCCTCAAACTTCTTTTCCAACTTCCTCACTGCATTACAGTAACCAGTCATAGCTGGGCTTCTGACGTCCCACTCCTTCATCACTTGATTGACTACCAAATCTGAGTCGCCGTAGACCATGAGGCGACAGACGCCGAGTGAAATGGCCATACGTAACCCATATAATAGTGCTTCGTATTCAGCTTTGTTATTGGAGGAATCAAAGTGAATTTGGAGAACATATCTAAGCTTGTCTCCTCGGGGGGATACCAGTACCACCCCAGCACCGGAACCATTCAGCATCTTGGAGCCATCAAAGAACATGGTCCAGTGCTTTGAGTGGACTTGAGTCGGCAGCTGCTGTTCGATCCACTCGGCGAGGAAATCTGCTATTGCTTGGGACTTGATAGCTTTCTTTGCCTCAAACTTGATATCCAAAGGAAGAAGTTCAATCGCCCACTTTGCCACTCGACCAGTTGCATCTCTGTTGTTCAAAATCTCTGTTAATGGAGCGTCGCTGACAACTGTAATGGAGTGGTCAGAGAAATAGTGTGCAACCTTCTTCGTGGTCATATAAATCCCATAGACAAGCTTCTGATAATGTGGATATCTTTGCTTGGATGGAGTCAGAACTTCAGAAACATAATATACTGGGCGCTGAACTTTATAAGCTTTTCCTTCTTCTTCCCGCTCGACCGTAAGTACTGTACTGACAACTTGTCCAGTGGCTGCAATGTAAAGCAGTAAAGGCTCTTTGCTGACTGGGGCAGCAAGCACCAGCTGGGTGGAAAGCAGGGCTTTGAGCTCTTCAAACGCTGCATCAGCTTCAGGAGTCCACTCAAACTTATCAGACTTCTTCATCAGTCGGTAAAGAGGCAATGCCTTTTCACCGAGGCGAGAAATGAATCGACTTAAGGCGGCCAAACAACCAGTAAGCTTCTGGACATCATGCACACGCACAGGGCGTTTCATCCAGAGTATAACACCAACTTTCTCTGGGTTAGCGTCGATCCCTTGTTCGGAAACGAGAAAACCGAGTAATTTCCGCCAGGAACTCCGAATGTGCACTTTGATGGATTAAGCTTGATATCATACCTTCTAAGGTTGGCAAAAGTTTCAGCAAGGTCAGCCAGCAGGTCAGAACCTTTACGTGACTTGACCACAATGTCATCCATGTATGCTTCCACATTCTGACTGATTTGAGTGAGCAAGCACTTCTGAATCATCCTCATGAATGTGGCTCCAGCGTTCTTCAGGCCGAATGGCATGGTGACATAACAGAAGCACCCGAATGGAGTAATGAAAGCCGTTTTTATCTCATCGGGTCCATACAGTCGGATCTGATGATACCCGGAATAGGCGTCCAAAAAGGACAAGCGCTCACACCCCACAGTCGAGTCGACTATTTGGTCGATGCGGGGGAGAGGAAAATGATCTTTCGGACAGGCCCGATTGATATGCTTGAATTCAATACACATGCGAAGTGAGTTGTCCTTCTTGGGGACCATGACAACATTGGCGAGCCACTCGGAGTGGTAAATCTCTCGGATAAACTCAACTGCCAGGAGCCGAGCCACTTCTTCACCAATTGCTTTTCTCTTCTGTACGGCGGACCGTCGAAGATGTTCCTTGACTGGTTTCACTTTTGGGTCAACTCGCAAACGGTGCTCAGCCAGCCCCCTGGGAACACCCGGCATGTCAAAAGGTTTGCACGCAAAGATGTCCCAGTTCTCACGGAGGAACTGGATGAGCGCTTCTTCCTATTTGGAGTCAAGTGTTGTAGAAATGTGAGTCGGAGCAGCATTGGGATCGGTCGGGTGAATATGAATCGGCTTCGTTTCACCAGACGACTGAAATGCAGAGTCTGTGGCAGGCATCTTGGCTCGTAGCAAATCACTCGGATCTGCATTTTTCTGATACTCTTGCAATTCTACTACTGCCATTTGCGCATCGGTGATCTTTGAACCCTTCTGGAAGCACTCTTTCGCCTTCTGCCAATTGCCAGTGATAGTGATCACTCCTCTGGGACCAGGCATCTTCAGTTTGAGGTACATGTAACATGGTCGAGCCATAAAACATGCATAAGCAGGCCTACCCAGAATAGCGTGATAAGCACTCTGGAAATCCACGACTTCAAACGTCAACTTTTCCTTGCGGTAATTTTTGGAATCACCGAAAACCACGTCAAGGGTGATCTGGCCGAGTGATTCAGCCTTCTTGCCAGGTATGATGCCATGGAAACTCATATTGCTTTCGCTGAGCTTGGACATCGGAATGCCCATTCCCTTCAAGGTCTCCGCATACAGGATATTTAGACCACTACCACCATCCATCAGCACTTTAGTCAGTCGAGTGCCTTCAACAACTGGGTCGACCACCAGCGCTTGCCTCCCAGGGGTGGCTATACGTGCTGGGTGGTCAGACTGGTCGAATGTGATGGCAGTCTGTGACCACTTCAGATAACTGGGTGTCGCTGGAGCAACCATATTCACCTCTCTGTTTATAACTTTCAGTCGACTTTTGCTTTCAACATCAGCAAAAATCATCAGAGTGGAATTGACGTTGGGGAAACCATCATCTTCTTCTTCTTTATCCTTCTCCTTCTCCATGGGCTGTTTCTCTTGGAACTGTTGAATCAGGAGCCGACATTGTCGAGTGGTGTGTTTGGGGTAAATCAGGTTACCCTCCTCATCTTTCTTGGTATGAATGTGACAGGGTAAATCCAGCACATCATTTCCATCTTGATCTTTCACTTTCTTGGGATTCCACGGCCCTTTGGGCTTCCCCTTGAACTTTCCTTGAGTCACGGCTAAGGCCTCACTAGGAGCAGCTGGCTCGGCTTTGCGCTTCTGCTTCTGACTGGAGTTCCCTCCTCCGGTTTCGTGGGCGACTGTTTTGTGCTTGCCACTCCGGAGCCGATCCTCCTCTTCACCATTAGCATACTTGGTGGCAATTTCCATCATCCGACTCAGAGACATATCTCTAGTCCGACGGAACTTCAGATTCAATTCTCGATACTTGACGCCTTCCTTGAAGGCACAAACTGCTTGGTGATCTGACACATTCTCCACCGTGTGGTGCAACGGGATCCATCTCTGGATATAATCTCTCAAGGTTTCATTCGGTTTCTGCACACAGGACTGCAACTCTGTTAACCCTGCCGGTCGTTTGCATGTACCTTCAAAGGTCCTAACAAACACTTGGGCGAGTTCCTCCCAACTATATATGCTGCCCGGTGCTAACTGATTCAACCATGCCCTGGCCGAGCCTGCCAACATCAAAGGAAGGTGCTTCATGGCCACTTCATCATTGCCGCCACCAATCTGAACAGCCACTCGGTAATCCTCAAGCCAAGTGTCAGGCTTGGACTCACCAGTGAACTTGCTGACTCCAGTCGCCAACCTGAAGTTGGGAGGTATCACTGCAGCCCTGATGGCTCTGCTGAAACACTCGGGACGTAAAACATGCACTCTGCTGCCAGTCGGGTAATCTCTGTCATGGCCTTCTCTGTGCGCTCTGTTCCTGTCAACCAGACCTTGAACGAGAATAGATCTCGCATCAAAGCCTGGCTCCCGAGGGTCGACTGGAATCCTTCGCCCATCACTGTGAGGGCATTTGTCATCGTGCTGCCGAGGCACGTATGACCTACTCCTTGGGGGAGGCGTGGGCACCCGACGACGATCATCGTGGTCGAGTCGATGATCATACTGCTCACGGTTTATGTACTGGTCTCGTCGGTCTCCACGTCCCTCATGCCTCGGGGGCGATCTTGGGCTGTGAGCCGACTGGACTGTCTCTGCTACCACGGATCTGCTATGGATCCTATTCCGCGACTGAGATACTGTTGTGTTTTGCTCTCCCGCTGCCTGGAGTAAAGCCCTGATCTGCATCAAACCTCTGCCAGCTTCTGACTGGGAGGGCTGAATCGACTCCGCTATTCGGGCTGCAACTGTGAGATTCTGAATCGGAGTTCAGTATACCTGAGTTGGAGGCGGAAAAAGTTGTCGTCGACTAGACTCAGGAATCCGCTGCCTAGCACGCTCGTCGAGTGCATGCTGGAGATTCTCCAGTCGAGTGCGCTCAGCCAAGTTGGCCAGGCGCGCCTCCTCCAAGGCCCGAGCCTCGGGGGTTTCTCCAATGATAGGAGTGTGAAGCGCATCCATGTTACGGCGAGGAAGTTCCTCCCTCTGCTGCGAAGAGAGGGGCTCGGGGTGGTATTCCTCGTGGACATGCGACGGATCGCCTCCGCCATCGTCGTCGCGGGGGAAGCCAGGAGGACTGCGCGGTCCGTTGACCATCAGGACTTCTGCCGCGGGGTCGCTGCTGTCGCACTCGGATGCAGTCTCGACGGAGCCAGTCGAACAGGCCGTAGAGAGTTTCGTCGGGCTCGATTGCCACGACTTGCAGGGTGGCCGACTGGCGAGCCACCGCATGCCTCACCAACGCTGGAGCCGCGACCGACCGGAATGTTTGCGCCGGCGAGCAGCAGGGAGCGAGGACGTCACAGGAGCCGACCGATACTGAGTCGACGGCTGCCGTAGAAGGACGCCGCAGACGCACGTGCGAAAGTGCGTCGCCCCGAGAACGGGGAGCGCCTCGACGTCGAGTGGAGCCTCTTGGAGCCAAGCGGAGTCGTCGGCTACAAACACGAGCGCATCGTGACGGATCTTGCGGCCCTCGGCCAACCCTCCGCCAGAAACCATGAGGATGGCGATCGGAAAAATTGCAACTTCTCCAATAAGTCGCTAAGACACCTGCCCCACGGTGGGCGCCAACTGTCGTGGTACTAAGACTGACAGTAGAATAGGGGAGGTAGTGTGGAGAGGCAAGATCCTAGCTATGGCGAAGTTGTACACACGAGTTTTACGAGTTCAGGCCCTTCTCAGAAGAAGTAACAGCCCTACGTCTTGGAGCCCGGAGGCGATCGACTGAATAATGCGTATGTGTGTTTACAGGGGTGCGAACCCTTGTGCATGTGGAGGGGGTGGCTTATATAGAGTGCGCCAGGACCCAACCAGCCCACGTTACAAGGGATTTAAGGTACATCAAGAGAGGGGCGTTACTGGTAACGCTAGTAATAAAGAGACATAATGATCATTAAAGCTATGGTGTAATGTCCGACCGTTGCAGCGCAGAGTGGCTTTAGATCTCCTGGTGGTCGAGTGACGGTCTCCATGGTCGAGTGACTCTGAGTCTTCCGAGTGGAATGCTTCATGGTCGAGTGGATGGTGACTCCTCTTCGAATGCTTCTGGTTTTAGGGTGATGTCCTTGGGAAGGGTATCTAGGTCAGGCCTATGACCCTACCCTAGGTACATAGCTTCATCCGCTGCCACCACCAACACTACTAAAGCCAATGACGATGTCATGGTTGACGACAATGTGGAGCCTGAAGTCAATGCTGCCACAGCAGAAAATGCACAGCCAACCACTTCTGATGTAGTTGTTCCTCCACCAGTGCCTCACACTATGGAACTTGCTTACAACCGTGGTGGTGAGCTTGTTACTGTAAGGTGGCCCATTCTGATTCCACGCACTGCTCTAGGACCATAATATGACTATCATGTGGAGCAGAGGCCTCAAACACACAAGTGAAGCCCAGATTGCCAAGGCTTCCTAGTGTTGCAACTACCCAAGGCTCGTTTAATGGGCTAAGCTTCAGAGAGCACAATACTTTCTTCGACAGTGCCAAGAACCCCTACAAGAACCCAAAGATCACCTCCAACAGGTTCTGGAGCCATCAGCAATGAAGCTATTATTCTTGCGTACTATACAATCAAGACATGATTTTTCTTCATAAGCGTGTTGATTGCGATGCCATTGCTGGGCTGCCATGCTTTGAAGTGGCTCTTGATTTCTTCAGAGAAGTTGGGTTGCTCCCATTCGTGACAGATAAAGAGCACTGGAATGAAGAGCTTCTGCTGCAGTTCTATGCAACACTACATATCAGAGGCTACAACAGGGATCCGAAGACATGGATCCTTGAGCGGATGACATGCGATATCCATCATGAAGCCAAAGCTCAGGATATCATCGAGCTAACTTCCCTGCCCACTCCTAGTGAGCTATTTGAACTAGGTTGTCAACTGTATGAGAATGAACTGCAGAGCATCTTTCAGAAGCCTGAGCCAAATATGAGTCAGATGCTAAGCATGATGAAGCCATTGCCAAGTGACGCTGAATATCCCAAGGAGTTCTTTGTCAATGACCTCGATTACCAGCCCCGCATAGTCTATCATATTCTAAGGCGTACTCTATGGCCTGTCAAAGGAAATTCTCATGATGCCAAGCTTGAAGGCACCATGAAGACATTGTTCTTCTATATCATCAGCGAAATCAGGTTCAACACTCAAGATTTATTCATTCGTCAGCTAGCAGCTTCAGGAATTGATCTGTTTGTCCTCAAATTCTATGCACGATGGGTCATGCGCTTGATTAAGCTTCACTCAACTGTCAATTACCAACCTTCAGCGCGCAATCATGTTGTATTCTTTCCTGATGTTGATATGTCATATGAAGCCATCTATCCCGAGCCTGCCAAGAAGCCACTCCTGATGTTGAACATCAAAGCTTCATGCTACCTCTTGAGCACTACGTTGGTTTTCCCTTGAAGAGGAAAGGGTGATGCAGCAAAGTAGCGTAAGTATTTCCCTTAGTTTTGAGAACCAAGGTATCAATCCAGTAGGAGGCCACGCTCAAGTCCCTTGCACCTACACAAACAAATAAGAACCTTGCAACCAACGCGATAAAGGGGTTGTCAATCCCTTCACGGCCACTTGCAAAAGCGAGATCTGATAGAGAAGATAAGATAATATTTTTGGTATTTTTATGATAAAGATTAAAATTAAAGAATGCAAAATAAACAAAGATAGAAATAGCTTGTTGACGGGAGATTAATATGATGGAGAATAGACCCGGGGGCCATAGGTTTCATTAGTGGCTTCTCTCAAGATATCATAAGTATTACGGTGGGTAAACAAATTACTGTCGAGCAATTGATAAAATTGAGCATAGTTATGGGAATATCTAGGTATGATCATGTATATAGGCATCACGTCCATGACAAGTAGACCGACTCCTGCCTGCATCTACTACTATTACTCCACACATCGACCGCTATCCAGCATGCATCTAGAGTATTAAGTTCATAAGAACAGAGTAATGCTTCAAGCAAGATGACATGATGTAGAGGGATAAACTCATGCAATATGGTATAAACCCCATCTTTTTATCCTCGATGGCAACAATACAATACGTATCATTTCCCCTACTGTCACTGGGATCAAGCACCGCAAGATTGAACCCAAAGCTAAGCACTTCTCCCATTGCAAGAAAGATCAATCTAGTAGGCCAAACCAAACTGATAATTCGAAGAGACTTGCAAAGATAACCAATCATACATAAAAGAATTCAGAGAAGATTCAAATGTTGTTCATAGATAATCTTGATCATAAACCCACAATTCATCGGATCTCGACAAAGACACCGCAAAAGAAGATTATATCGAATAGATCTCCAAGAGAATCGAGGAGAACTTTGTATTGAGATCCAAAGAGAGAGAAGAAGCCATCTAGCTAATAACTATGGACCCGAAGGTCTCAAGTAAACTACTCACACATCATCGGAGAGGCTATGGTGTTGATGTAGAAGCCCTCCGTGATCAATGCCCCCTCCGGCAGGACGCCGGAAAAGGCCCCAAGATGGGATCTCACGGTACAGAAGGTTGCGGCGGTGGAATTAGGTTTTCATGGTGCTCCCCGATGGTTTGGGGGTACGTAGGTATATATAGGAGGAAGAAGTAGGTCGGTGGAGCCACGAGGGGCCCACGAGGGTGGAGGGCGCGCCCAGGGGGATAGGCACGCCCCCCTACCTCGTGGCCTCCTCGGTGATTTCTTGACGTCCACTCCAAGTCCTCTGGATCACATTTGTTCCAAAAATAACTCTCTCGAAGGTTTCATTCCGTCTGGACTCCGTTTGATATTCCTTTTCTGCGAAACACTGAATAGGCAAAAAAACAGCAATTTGGGTTGGGCCTCCGGTTAATAGGTTAGTCCCAAAATAATATAAAAGTGTATAAATAAGCCCATTAAACATCCAAAACAGAATATATAATAGCATGGAACAATCAAAAATTATAGATATGTTGGAGACGTATCACTTCACTCATCCAATTGAAGGTATTCATGTGTCAAACACTCATGCTCCTGATGGTCCTCTTGCTGGTCATTTACATCTGCCGCATCATGCCAACACTGATGCCACAACCAACACTATTGCTCAAAGGCCAAAGAAGCATTCTCGTGTCCTCAATGACAGAGAACTTCTTGTATCACTTCATCAGAAACAGGATAGGCATCATGACTGGCTGAAGCACCAGATGCAGAGTCTTCTTGTTGATGTCGATCGCATTCGCAATCTCTACCAAGAATTCATTTTTGCGCATGAAGCCTGTCGGTGCTCCTGGAAAAGCCTCACACTGCTCTGTTCTGAAGATGATCTTCGCGAAGATGGCTTCACAGAATGATTCAAGTTTGACTCCAGGCCTCCACAATCTGCAAGTTGGCGTCCAACACCTTCCATTGAAGATTCAGAGCATTCAGCTTCGGCTGCAACTGTTGTTGCGAGAGTCATTGATGAAGAAGACGACGCCACTTCACCAGCGATGGATTCACTGCATCACGACTCTGCACCAGGCCCGCCTGCACCACCCAACACCAACATCGACCATGCTGCTCCAACATCTTCTCCGACTGGGAACGAGTAGATACTCTATGTCTTCAAACCTTTTTGTTCCTTACTGACAAAAGGGGGAGAAGCATACGAGTTGATAGTCTTCAAGCGGGTCCATATGGGTCGGTTGCTTATTTTTTGCTAAGTCTTACAACTCTCATTCTTGAAACTTTCGGCTTTTGAGTTGAACACATAAAACTTGATGGTCGTCTGCTACCTTTTGCTGCTACCCTGTGATGCGATGATAAATTCCGCATGAAGTCATTCTGCAGATGCCCATTTCTCATTGTGCATTTCATTATCTTCATTATTCTTATGTATGCATGATGAATTGTCTTCATGTGTTGAAGAGGATCTCCACAAAGTAAAACCTGCCATGTGCATTTGCATTCAAAAGCAAACTACTTATATGCACATCTTCAGGGTGAGCCTTTTCTAACTTATGAAGACAATGCCTATGTACTTTAACTTTCACATACTTTTATCCCCGTTGAAAACTTCAACCAATTTGTCATCAATCACCAAAAAGGGGGAGATTGTAAGTGCATCTAGTGCCACCCCTAGTTGGTTTTGGAGTATTGACGACAAACGTGGTTGAGGGACTAATGTGTTTGTGAGAATTGCAGGATAACACAGATAGTAGTCCCTCATTGATTCAGTTTACCTACCAGAGATGACCCCAAAAATGTATGAAGACATTGAAGACAATGGTGGTTTGTGAAGACATTCACGTTGAAGATAATGACCTGTGAAGACATTCACTTGAAGACTATGGAGTGCGAAGACATAGTTTCTTTCGCAGTTCCTTTTCTTCTTTCTTGAGTCATAGGAACCACCGTACTGTTAAGAGGGGTCCAAGTGGACAAAGTCAGATGAATGAAGTGATGCTCAACCTAAATCCTATGTCTTCGAACGAAGACAATGAGAGCAAATCTTATCCAGAGTTGGATGAGTCAGCTTTGCTTGTAGCCCAAGCCAAGCTGTCGCGTGTGTTTGAAATCCGACCATTGGACACGTGTCGATTCCTTAGTGACCCAGGGTCATTTTGGACATATCATGTCGGGTTGCCTCCAGGCTATAAATAGCCCACCCCCTACACCATAATTTGGTGGCTGCTCAGAGTTGGTACACGGCTTTTGTCGTTTGAGAGCAACCCACCTCCGAGCTTTTGAGAGGGAGATCCTTGCGAGGACAAAGCCCAAAACACCCAGAGCCAAAGAGTGTTAGGCATCACTGACGTCTTTCTGTCCGCGTGACCTGAAGACTTATTACACTTGAGGAGTGTGAATCCTCCAGCCGATTAGTGGTCGCGTTCTGAGCATCCAAGAGTCATTGTGGATTGCCGGTGAACGAAGTCTGTGAAGGTTTGGAAGTCTACCTTGAAGACTTACCAGAGTGATAGGGTGAGGACTGGGTGAAGGAAATATGCCCTAGAGGCAATAATAAAGTTGTTATTTATATTTCCTTATATCATGATAAATGTTTATTATTCATGATAGAATTGTATTAACCGGAAACTTAGTACATGTGTGAATACATAGACAAAACAGAGTGTCCCTAGTATGCCTCTACTTGACTAGCTCGTTAATCAAAGATGGTTAAGTTTCCTGACCATAGACATGTGTTGTCATTTGATGAACGGGATCACATCATTAGAGAATGATGTGATGGACAAGACCCATCCATTAGCTTAGCATTATGATCGTTGAGTTTTATTGCTATTGCTTTCTTCCTGACTTATACATGTTCCTCTAACTATGAGATTATGCAACTCCCGAATACCGGAGGAACACCTTGTGTGCTATCAAACGTCACAACGTAGCTGGGTGATTATAAAGATGCTCTACAGGTGTCTCCGAAGGTGTTTGTTGGGTTGGCATAGATCGAGATTAGGATTTGTCACTCCAAGTATCGGAGAGGTATCTCTGGGCCCTCTCGGTCATGCACATCACTATAAGCCTTGCAAGCAATGTGACTAATGAGTTAGTTGCGGGATGTTGCATTATGAAATGAGTAAAGAGACTTGCCAGGAACTAGATTGAACTAGGTATGATAATACCGACGATCAAATCTCGGGCAAGTAACATATCGGTGACAAAGGGAACAACATATGTTGTTGTGCGGTTTGACCGATAAAGATCTTCATAGAATATGTAGGAGCCAATATGAGCATCCAGGTTCCGCTATTGGTTATTGACCGGAGATGATTCTCGGTCATCTCTACATAGTTCTCGAACCCGTAGGATCCGCACGCTTAACGTTCGATGACGATTTCTATTATGAGTTATGTGATTTGATGAACCGAAGTTTGTTCGGAGTCCTGGATGAGATCACGGACATGACGAGGAGTCTCGAAATGGTCGAGACGTAAAGATTGATATATTGGAAGGCTATATTCGGACATTGGAAAGGTTCTAAGTGGTTCGGATATATTTCGGAGTACCGGAGAGTTATGGGAAATCGCCGGGGGGTTAATGGGCCTTCATGGGTTTTAGTGGAAGAGAGGAGGAGGTGGCCAGGTGGAGCCGCCCCCCCAAGCCCAATCCGAATTGGGGGGGGGGGGGCTTTCCTTATCTCCCTCTTCCTCTTTCCTTCCCCTCCTAGTTGGACTAGGAAAGGGGGGAACCTACTCCTAGTAGGAGTAGGATTCCTCCCCTTGGAGCGCACCCCATGAGGCCGGCCGGCCCCCTCCTCCCCTCCTTTATATACGGGGGAGGGGGCACCCCGTAGACACATGAGTTGATTTCTTAGCCGTGTGCGGTGCCCCCGTCCATAGATTTCCACCTCGGTCATATTGTCGTAGTGCTTAGGTGAAGCCCTGCGTCGGTAACTTCATCATCACCTTCAACACGCCATCGTGCTGATGAAACTCTCCCTCGGCCTCAGCTGGATCTAGAGTTCGAGGGACGTCACCGAGCTGAACGTGTGCAGATCGCAGAGGTGTCGTGCGTCTGAGACTTGATCGGTTGGATCGCGAAGACGTTCGACTACATCAACCGCGTTACTTAACGCTTCCGCTTTCAGTCTACGAGGGTACGTAGACACACTCTCCCCTCCCATTGCTATGCATCTCCTAGATAGATCTTGCGTGATCGTAGGAAAATTTTATAAATACTGCGTTCCCCAACAGTGGTATCAGAGCCAGGTCTATGCGTAGATGTTTTATGCACGAGTAGAACACAAAGAGTTGTGGGCGATAATAGTCATACTGCTTACCAGCATGTCATACTTTGATTTGCTGGTATTGTTGGATGAAGCGGCCCAGACCGACATTACATGACCGCGTTCATGAGACTAGTTCTACCGTCGTGCTTCGCACACAGGTGGCTAGTGGGTGTCTGTTTCTCCAGCTTTAGTTGAATCGAGTTTGACTACACCCGGTCCTTGTTGAAGGTTAAAACAGCACACTTGACGAAAAATCGTTGTGGTTTTGATGCGTGGGTAAGAACGGTTCTTGCTAGAAGCCCGTGGCAGCCATGTAAAACTTGCAACAACAAAGTAGAGGACGTCTAACTTGTTTTTGCAGGGCTTGATGTGATGTGATATGGTCAAGACGTGATGATATATAAATTGTTGTATGAGATGATCATGTTTTGTTAAAGTTATCGGCAACTGGCAGGAGCCTTATGGTTGTCTCTTTATTGCATAAGATGCAATCGCCATATAATTGCTTTACTTTATCGCTATGCGATAGCAATAGTTGCAAAAGCAATAGTTGGCGAGACGACCATGTGACGAAACATTGATAAAGATAAAGATGATGAAGATCATGGTGTCATGCCGATGACGATGGAGATCATGACGGTACTTTGGAGATGGAGATCAAAGGAACAAGATGATGATGGACATATCATGTCACATATTTTGATTGCATGTGATGTTTATTTTTTATGCATCTTATTTTTCTTAGTATGATGTTAGCATTATGAGATGATCCCTTACTAAAATTTCAAGCTATAAGTGTTCTCCCTGAGTATGCACCATTGCGACAGTTCTTCGTGCTGAGACACCACGTGATGATCGGGTGTGATAAGCTCTACGTTCACATACAACAGGTGCAAGCCAGTTTTGCACATGCAGAATACTCGGGTTTTACTTGACGAGCCTAGCATATGCAGATATGGCCTCGGAACACTGAGACCGAAAGGTCGAACATGAATCATATAGTATATATGATCAACATAGTGATGTTCACCATTGAAAGCTACTCCATCTCATGTGATGATCGGACATGGTTTACTTGATATGCATCACGGGATCATTTAGATGACTAGAGGGATGTCTATCTAAGTGGGAGTTCTTAAGTAATATGATTAATTGAACTTAAATTTATCATGAACTTAGTCCTGATAGTATTTGCATATCTATGTTGTAGATCAATAGCTCGCGTATAGCTCCCCGTTTATTTTTGATATGTTCCTAGAGAAAAATAAGTTGAAAGATGATAGTAGCAATGATGCGGACTAGGTCCGTGATCTGAGGATTATCCTCATTGCTGCATAGAAGAACTATGTCCTTGATGCACCGCTAGGTGACAGAACTATTGCAGGAGCAGATGCAGACGTTATGAACGTTTGACAAGCTCGGTATGATGACTAATTGATAGTTTAGTGCACCATGCTTAACGGCTAAGAAGTGGGACTTCAAAAATGTTTTGAATGCGACGGAGCATATAAGATGTTCCAAGAGCTAAAATTGGTATTTCAGACTCATGCCTGAATCGAGAGGTATGAGACCTCTGACAAGTACATTGCCTACAAGATGGAGGAGAATAGCTCAACTAGTGAGCATGAGCTTAGAATGTCTGAGTACTACAATCGCTTGAATCAAGTGGGAGTTAATCTTCCAGATAAGATAGTGATTGACAGAGTTCTCTAGTCACTATCACCAAGTTACTGGAACTTCGTGATGAACTATAATATGCAAGGGATGACGAAAACGATTCCCGAGCTCTTCATGATGCTGAAATCGACGAAGGTAGAAATCAAGAAAAGCATCAAATGTTGATGGTTGACAAGACCACTAGTTTCAAGTAAAAGGGCAAGGGAAAGAAAGGGAACTTCAAGAAGAATGGCAAGAAAGTTGTCACTCCCATGAAGAAGCCCAAAGCTAGACCCAAGCCTGAAACTGAGTGCTTCTACTGCAAAGGAAATGGTCACTAGAAGCGAAACTGCCCCAAATACTTGGCGGATAAGAAGGATGGCAAAGTGAACAAGAGTATATATGATATACATGTTATTGATGTGTACTTTACTACTGTTTACAGAAACCCCTCGGTATTTGATACTGGTTCAGTTGCTAAGAGTAGTAACCCGAAACAGGAGTTGCAAAATAAACAGAGACTAGTTAAGGGCGAGGTGATAATGTGTGTGATTCCAAGGTTGATAAGATCACCATCGCACACTCCCTTTTTCCTTCGGGATTAGTATTGGAACTAAATAAATGTTATTTGGTGTTTGCGTTGAGCATAAATATGATTGGATCATGTTTATTGTGATACGGTTATTCATTTAAATTGAAGAATAATTGTTGTTCTGTTTACATGAATAAAACCTTCTATGGTCTTACATCCAATCTAAATGGTTTACTGAGTCTCGATCACAGTGATACACATAATATTGATGCCAAAAGATGCAAAGTTAATAATGATAGTGCAACTTATTTGTGGCACTACCGTTTAGGTCATATTGGTGTAAAGCGCATGAAGAAACTCCATGCTGATGGGATTTTGGAATCACTTGATTATGAATCACTTGGTGTTTGCGAACCATGCCTCATGGGCAAGATGACTAAGACTCCGTTCTCCAAAACAATGGAGCGAGCAACAGACTTGTTGGAAATAATACATACTGATGTGTACGGTCCAATGAGTGTTGAGGCTCACGGCGGGTATCGTTATTTTCTGACCTTCATAGATGATTTGAGCATATATGGGTATATCTACTTGATGAAACATAAGTCTGAAACATTTGAAAAGTTCAAAGAATTTCAGAGTGAAGTGGAAAATCATCTTAACAAGAAAATAAAGTTTCTATGATCTGATCGTGGAGGAGAATATTTGAGTTACGAGTTTGGTATTCATTTGAAACAATGTGGAATAGTTTCGCAACTCACGCCACCTGGAACATCACAGCGTAATGGTGTGTCTGGATGTCATAACCGTACTTTATTAGATATGGTGCAATCTATGATGTCTCTTGCCGAATTACCACTATCGTTTTGGGGGTTATGCATTAGAGACAGCTGCATTCACGTTAAATAGGGCACCGTCTAAAAATCCGTTGAGACGACACCGTATGAACTGTGGTTTAGCAAGATACCTAAGCTGTCATTTCTTAAAGTTTGGGGTTGCGATGCTTATGTGAAAAAGTTTCAACCTGATAAGCTCAAACACAAATTGGAGAAGTGCGTCTTCATAGGATACCCTAAAGAAACCGTTGGGTACACCTTCTATCATAGATCCAAAGGCAAGATCTTTGTTGCTAAGAGTGGATCCTTTCTAGAGAAGGAGTTTCTCTCGAAAGAAGTGAGTGGGAGGAAAGTAGAACATGATGAGGTAATTGTACCTTCTCTCGAATTGGAAAGTAGCTCATCACTGAAATCAGTTCCACTGATGCCTACACCAATTAGTGAGGAAGTTAATGATGATGATCATGAAACTTCAGATCAAGTTACTGCCGAACCTCGTAGGTCAACCAGAGTGGTACGGTAATCTTGTTCTGGAGGTCATGTTACTTGACCATGATGAACCTACGAACTATAAGGAAACGACAATGAGCCCAGATTCCGCGAAATGGCTCGAGGCCATGAAATTTGAGATAGAATCCATGTATGAGAACAAAGTGTGGACTTTGGTGGACTTGCCTGATGATCGGCAAGCCATTGAGAATAAATGGATCTTCAAGAGGAAGACGGAAGTTGATAGTAGTGTTACTATCTACAAAGCTCGAATTGTCACAAAAAGGGTTTTGACAAGTTCAAGATGTTGACTACGATGAGATTTTCTCACTCGTAGCGATGCTTAAGTCTGTCCGAATCATGTTAGCAATTGCCACATTTTATGAAATCTGGCAAATGGATGTCAAAACTGCATTCCTTAATGGAAGAGTTGTATATGATACAACAAGAAGGTTTTGTCAATCCTAAAGGTGCTAAAAAAGTGTGCATGCTCCAGCAATCCATCTATGGACTGGTGCAAGCATCTCGGAGTTGGAATACACGCTTTGATGAGTTGATCAAAGCATATAGTTTTATACAGACTTGCGGTGAAGCCTGTATTTATAAGAAAGTAGTGGGAGCACTACAGCCTTTCTGATAAGTATAAGTGAAAGACATATTGTTGATCGGAAATGATGTAGAATTTTTTGGAAAGCATAAAGGAGTGTTTGAAAGGAGTTTTTCAAAGAAAGACCTCGGTGAAGTTGCTTACATATTGAGCATCAAGATCTATAGAGATAGATCAAAACGCTTGATAATTTTTTTCAATGAGTACATACCTTGAAAAGATTTTGAAGTAGTTCAAAATGGAACAGTCAAAGAAGGAGTTCTTGCCTGTGTTGCAAGGTGTGAAATTGATTAAAGACTCAAAACCCGACCACGGTAGAAAATAGGAAGAGAATGAAAAGTCATTCCCTATTCCTCAGTCATAGGTTCTATAAAGTATGCTATGCTGTGTACCAGACCTATTGTGTACCTCTCCATTAGTTTAGCAAGAGGGTACAATAGTGATCCAGGAGTGGATCACTGGACAGCGGTCAAAATTATCCTTAGTGGAATAGGATATGTTTCTCGATTATGGAAGTGACAAAAAGGTTCGTCGTAAAGGGTTACATCGATGCAAGCTTTGACACTAATCTAGATGACTCTAAGTCTCAATCTGGAAACATACTGAAAGTGGGAGCGATTAGCTAAGAGTAGCTCCGTGCAGAGCATTGTAGACATAGAAAATTTACAAAATACATACGGCTCTGAATGTGGCAGACCCGTTGACTAAACTTCTCTCACAAGCAAAACATGATCACTCTTTGGGTGTTAATCACATAGCGATGTGAACTAGATTATTGACTCTAGTAAACCCTTCGGGTATTAGTCACATGGAGATGTGAACTAATCACATAAAGATGTGAACTATTGGTGTGAAATCACATGACGATGTGAACTAGATTATTGACTCTAGTGCAAGTGGGAGACTGAAGGAAATATGCCCTAGACGCAATAATAAAGTTGTTATTTATATTTCCTTATATCATGATAAATGTTTATTATTCATGCTAGAATTGTATTAACCGGAAACTTAGTACATGTGTGAATACATAGACAAAACAGAGTGTCCCTAGTATGCCTCTACTTGACTAGCTCGTTAATCAAACATGGTTAAGTTTCCTAACCATAGACATGTGTTGTCATTTGATGAACGGGATCACATCATTAGAGAATGATGTGATGGACAAGACCCATCCGTTAGCTTAGCATTATGATCGTTCAGTTTTATTGCTATTGCTTTCTTCATGACTTATACATGTTCCTCTGAATATGAGATTATGCAACTCCTGAATATTGGAGGAACACCTTGTGTGCCATCAAACGTCACAACGTAACTGGGTGATTATAAAGATGCTCTACAGGTGTCTCCGAAGGTGTTTGTTGGGTTGGCATAGATCGAGATTAGGATTTGTCACTCCAAGTATCGGAGAGGTATCTCTGGGCCCTCTCGGTAATGCACATCACTATAAGCCTTGCCAGCAATGTGACTAATGAGTTAGTTGCGGGATGTTGCATTACAGAACGAGTAAAGAGACTTGCCAGGAACGATATTGAACTAGGTATGATGATACCGACGATCGAATCTCGGGCAAGTAACATACCGATGACAAAGGGAACAACGTATGTTGTTGTGCCGTTTGACCGATAAAGATCTTCGTAGAATATGTAGGAGCCAATATGAGCATCCAGGTCCCGCTATTGGTTATTAACCGGAGATGAGTCTCGGTCATCTCTACATAGTTCTCGAACCCGTAGGGTCCGCACGCTTAACGTTCGATGACGATTTGTATTATGAGTTATGTGATTTGATGAACCAAAGTTTTCTCGGAGTCCCGGATGAGATCACGGACATGATGAGGAGTCTCGAAATGGTTGAGACGTAAAGATCGATATATTGGAAGGCTATATTCGGACATCAGAAAGGTTCTGAGTGGTTCGGGTATTTTTTGGAGTGCCGGAGAGTTACGGGAATTCGCCGGGGGGTTAATGGGCCTTCATGGGTTTTAGAGGAAGAGAGGAGGAGGCGGCCAGGTGGAGGCGCCCCCCCAAGCCCAATACGAATTGGGGTGGGGGCGGCACCCTTTCCTTCTCTCCCTCTTCCTCTTTCCTTCCCCTCCTAGTTGGACTAGGAAAGGGGGGAACCTACTCCTAGTAGGAGTAGGATTCCTCCCCTTGGGGCACGCCCCATGAGGCCGGCCGGCCCCCTCCTCCCCTCCTTTATACGGGGGAGAGGGCACCCCATAGACACACAAGTTGATTTCTTAGCCGTGTGCGGTGCCCCCCTCCACAGATTTCCACCTCGGTCATATTGTCGTAGTGCTTAGGCGAAGCCCTGCGTCAGTAACTTCATCATCACCGTCAACATGTCGTCGTGCTGACGAAACTCTCCCTTGGCCTCAGCTGGATCTAGAGTTCGAGGGACGTCACCGAGCTGAACGTGTGCAGATCGCAGAGGTGCCGTGCGTTCGGTACTTGATCGGTTGGATCGCGAAGACGTTCGACTACATCAACCGCGTTACTTAACGCTTCCGCTTTCGGTCTACGAGGGTACATAGACACACTCTCCCCTCTGGTTGCTATGCATCTCCTAGATAGATCTTGCGTGATCGTAGGTTTTTTTTGAAATATTGCGTTCCCCAACACTGGGTGTCCTTAGCTCAAGGGGAATAAGGTGAAGACGTGGTCTTGTGAGTTCAATCTCAGCCTCCCTAACCAGACGTACAGTTGTCACAGCAACTGGAACTGGTCTACCAAATCCTTGTCTTCACCAAGCAACTGGTTCTTACCCCTACTTCCTTTACATTTCAGTTTGTCTTCGTGAAGTCATTGCTTGCTTGCCTGATCTGTTTGACTTCACTGTGTGAAGACTATTACCTGTTTAACTTCATACTGTCTTCCATTTTGATCCATACTACCTAGCTGCTATTAGTCTTTGTACTTTCACTATACTGCTTACTTGACTATGGCTTGTCTACTGTAGTTCATTTTCCGCTGCATATCATATAGGTTCATTTCAACGGTTTGTCTTCAAATACCTCGTGTTTTGAAGACTTTCATAAAAATCGCCTATTCACCCCCTCTCTAGTCGATAACTAGCACTTTCAGTAGGTCTGTGGTAAACTTTTCACACACATCATCAGAAGGGCAGCAAGGTTGGTATAGAGACCCTCCGTGATCGAATCCCCCTCCGACAGAGTGCTAGAAAAGGCCCAAGATGGGATCTCACAAGAACAGAAGCTTGCAGTGGCGGAAAATTATTTTTTGTGTGCCCTCTGGTATACGGGGAATAGTTGAGTATTTATGGAGTTGAGATTAGGATTAGGAGAGCCATGATGGGCCCACAAGCCTGGGGGCACCCCTCTAGGGCGCGCCTCCCGAGCTTGTCACTCAACCCTGGACCTTCTGGCCTCCTCCCGACGCTTCCTAGGTGTCTTCTGATCCAAGAAAAATCGTCAAAAAGTTTCATTCCGTTTGGACTCTCTTTGGTATTGATTTTCTGTAAAATTCAGAAACAAGGAAAAAACAGCAACTGACATTGGGCACTAGGTTAATAGGTTAGTCCCAAAAATAATATAAAATAGCATAATAATGCATATAAAGCATGCAAGATGGATAATATAATAGCATGGAACAATCAAAAATTATAAATACATTGGAGACGTATCAGCCACTACCTGGCCGCGGCCTCGTGCGCGCCAGGCGCTCCCCGCGAGCCAAATGGCCGCATGGAGACCAACCCAAGGCGCCGAAGTGCCCCAGCCGCCGGCGCTTAAGCCGGCCGATGGCTCACTGCCATGTGGGCTCCCTCTGTAAGTTCATTAGATTAGGGGTAATTGAATTAAACACAACCCAATACACAGTGACATGTGGACCCACGTTGCTAATTAAGCTTTTTGATAAACATGAGTCACTTACACTGGCCCCCCTGCTAACTAAAATGATTAAATCAATCTATTAAAATAAATGACCCTATGACATGTGGCCCCCGGTAAATTTGACTAGTCAAAGTCCATGGTTGACTGCTGATTGGGCAGTCAACTGGGCCCACTGTCAGCCATCCATGCACACCTTTGGGTACACATCGTGTGTACCCATAGCAATTTATCCATTTTAATTTGAATTAGTATTAAAACCAGAAATTTAGAAAATCATTTAATCTTTGAAAAATCATAGAAAATAAAGCGTAAGTTAGATGAAAATAATTTATATATGAAAGTAGATCAGAAAAATATTCCATTTTTATCTAAATTATATATTTTGTATTTGAAAAACAATTATCCATCATATTTTATGAAATGTTTGTCACGTATTTAAAAAGTATTCATCGCATATTTTGAAATTATTCGATATGTGATCATCACATATTTAGAATAGTGTGTGTTTCGTGTTGAAAAAACATGTTCATCATGTATTTTAATAATATTAACGGTGTATTAAATGTACTCATGTATTTTAAAAGTTTATGTTTTCTTGTTTTAAAAGTGAAAAATCTAAAAGTATTCACAAAAATGGAAAAAAGGGAATGGAGAAAGAGAAAAGAAAGAAAAATATAAGGAAAATGGAAAATAAGAGAAGGGAACATATAAAAAATGAAAAGAATAGGGGAAGTTGAAAAGAAAAGAAAATAACCTGAAAGGAAATAAGAAAACCCGAGAATAAATCATAAAACTCTGAAGAAAATGTGAGTGCGTCGAGCGAGCCACTGCAAACGTAGGAAAATTAGCTGGCTGGATTGGCCCAGGAAAATAGCACTTGCAGGTGAGCCGGTGTTACATCTCGCAGTAGGCAACATAGGATTTTCTGCCTGTAGCCAAGGACCGCGTTGTGCAAGCACACAAAAAGCTTGTCAATTGAAACTCAAAAAATTACCAGTGACGACATAAATTCATGGTTTACTGATTGTCAATGACGGACATTTATAGACAGGAATCAATGATACATCCTATACCACTAGCAGGCGTAAATTCTTGCACTTCATTGGTAACTTTGTAGTCACCAGAGCTCTTAGACGCGCGCGTGTGTGTGTGTGTAACAGAGATCCAACATATCTCATCCGTTCAACCACACATATCAATTAGAGTTTTTATCATTTATGTCATCAGTTGTATCTCACTACTCAGTTTTCCCACTAATATCTTTAACTGTTTAAAAATGCTCGCTCTGTTAGGCTCATGCTCAAAAGTACTACTATAAACCATTAATGTCAGCTCAAAACCCGTTTACCATGTTATATTGACCAAAATACTCATGGACCAACATGGCAGCTCTCCCTCTATCTCACTATGTTAAAGTGTGGGTCCCACTCAAATCCCCAACATCGTTCATATTTTTCTCGAAAAATTATTCACTTGCTTACTCCTAACAAGTAGGACCCACACTTATCATTATGAGATAGAGCGACCTGACATGTAGGTCTTGGGGTATTTTGGTCATATAACATGATCAATTGGTCTGACCTAACAGTAATGGTGTCAATGCCATTTTTAGCGAATATTTAATGGAACGATAGCATTTTTTGAGGTATATAATGGCATTTTGAGCAAGCATTTCATGAAACATTGGTATTTTGAGCAATTATAACTTCTAATGGCAAAACTGAATAGTGAGAGACAACTAATGGCATAAATGACAAAACCCTGTCAATTAATCTCTGTTACTCCAGTGTTTAGCGCTAAACAGGTTTAGCACCTTCCCTTAATCAATATGCTATTACGAGTACCAACCAATTAATTACTATATCCTAACTAATATCAACGTGCAATTATTATCTTGCAAAATATTAATTTGCAATGCAACTACTTTATTGCCTAATATTATGTGCATTGCATGTACATGGTTACCATTTAGGAAGTACTTTAATATAATAATCTTGATATACATCTACTTGATTGATACTAATAAATGGCATATGAAAAAAATATGCAATTAATATCAACCTTGCAATTGTCGTGCCTATTTAGATGCCTGCACCTCATTCATCTTTAGCCAGCACCAGAACAAGCATCGAGATTGGTCTCAAAGCTGCATAAGCGCATACATCAAGCCAAACCCGCACCACCTCAAAATTGTCAGCAATGAGGACCGGTAGCCTCCTCCTCATCATTTTCGCCATTGTTGTCGTGGCTTACCCGTTTGCAACTTCCGCCGAGGAAGAGTGGTATCCTATTGGAGACCCCGACAATGAACCACGCGTCCAAGAGCTCGACGGGTGGGCAGTGGCGGAGCACGTCAAGCAGGCACACGACGGGCTCAAATTCATCAAGGTGGTGAGCGGTGCGGAGGCAAATGCCGCCGGTGTGAAATATCGCCTCGACATCAAAGCATTGAACAACAACGGCCAACCTAGTGCATACAGAGCGATTTTACTCGAGGAGGTCAGGGACAACAAGCGCACCCTCATCTCCTTCGGACCCGCGAACTAAGTGGCAACCAACCAGGTTCATACTACTTCAATGTAATAAACATGTACCAATGAGAACAAATAATTTGTGTAAGTAGTGTGGAAAACATAATTGAATTTTAAATAATAAGTCTTTGGCCTACAAAATGGGGAGTATGCTCCAACATTAAAAAAATCCCAAGAAAAAAAATGGGGGTCATGTTGCATCTCCACTTTTCTCCGGTATTATTATAAGTCTAAGTAGCAAGCTCGCCGTTTTTGTTGCGCGTCATTTGTTGAGGCTGCCGAAATCACTAGCACTTTCTTGATACTATCAACCGTGTATGTTTCCCACATACAAAAAATTGTGCATGTGCACTTTCCCATACTAGTCATTTTTTCAGCATGTATATTGTCCATATATGTAATTTCATATGCAATGCAACAACACTCAGACAAGAGCAAACGGCCAATCCAAATTTTCTAATGAAGTCAAACAGTGTAAAGTTTCATCAAATTTATAGGAAGGACTATCAAGAACTACAGTACCTAATTAATATCATTCGATACGTAATAAAATATATTTTTATACTATATTTATTTTGTATTGTACTAGTTGTTAGTGGTTGTTCCTATAAACATGGTCAAACGATGCAACGTTTGACTTCAAACATAACTTATAGGCCTTCTTTTCAAAGACGAATGGAGTGTTGTAATTTTAGGAAAATTCATGATTAATTTCAGTAAATAATCTATTATATCACTAAGCTCCCTAGGGGTAAAAGGCCTCACAATCAATTGAGGTGTCCAATTGAAATTGGGTCACCCGATTTTCACCAAGTCAACAATTTCTCAAAGCTCTCATTCAATTCTTTTATACTATACACCATGCTTCCTAATTTTTAAGTCCTCACAATTAATTGAGGTCTTCGGTTTAGAACTTAGTCACCTGATTTTGATCGGGTCAATAATTTCTCAAGGATCTCTCTCATTTAATTATTTTAATTCACCGTACTCCCTAATTTTGAAGCTATTTTATTCGATTGAGGTATTCAAGTTTGAATTTGGTTTACGATTTTGATCGGCCAATGATTTTTCAAATCAATAAACATCAACCGGATAGGAAAATATATCAACCCCGTGCACCCTCTTACCACCTAGAAAAAAGAAGTGCCACCATGTGATGATACTATAGAACCAATATAGTACATGTAGCCATCAACGTAGAAATTTACCCACAAAAGTATG
Organism: Aegilops tauschii subsp. strangulata; assembly: GCF_002575655.3. Taxonomy (NCBI): domain Eukaryota; kingdom Viridiplantae; phylum Streptophyta; class Magnoliopsida; order Poales; family Poaceae; genus Aegilops; species Aegilops tauschii. Next base: position 504,789,227 of record NC_053037.3, read on the forward strand.
AGTTGATTAGCGCATAACACAAAATCACACCATAAAATGCCCACCAAATGACCACATTATAAATAAACATAAACACACTCCATCGTCTCCCCCATCAGCCAAACTAAATATTCCATCAGTTCCAAAATACAAGCACTAGTAGAAAAATAGGCTTCCATAGGCCCCCATTAGTCCCCAAAATAATCGAACCGCGACAAAAGGGGTCTTTAGTCGCGGTTCGGGAGGAGACCCGCGACCAACTATCTGGGCCCAGCGCGCTCGGTCGACAGCTGGCGGACGGGAGGGGCTTTAGTCCCGGTTGGCCTGGCCAACCGGAACTAAAGGTCCCCGAAGGCCTTTAGTCGCGGTTGGCCAGGCCAACCGGGACTAAAGGCCCATCCAGCTGGCGGACGGGAGGGGCTTTAGTCCCGGTTGGCCTGGCCAACCAGGACTAAAGGCCCATCCCTATATATAGGACTCAGCTCACTTCACTTCACTCAGCTCACTTCACAATTTTCAGAAGGGGGTGGTGGGTTTGCTTTTGGTTCCTCCTATGCACACAAGGTGTTCGATGAAATGCCCGAGAGCCTGAAACAAACATGATATGAAGTGTCCGAGCCACACTTGAGCTTTCTCATTTATTTTTCCTCCGCGATCGCGGTTAGCAACTTGAACCTTTCATGTGTCATTGATAGAATATGCATGTGTGTAGTTCATTGTTTAATTTGTATTATTTCTAGCTAGTTAGTTTAACAAATGCATGATGGTTAATTATATACTTTATATAATAATAATGCAGATGAATCGGCAATGGATGTACGGTCCCCGACTCTCCGGCGAGTTCACTACGGGTTTGAAAGATTTTCTCGTAGTGGCAAATGCGAACAAGCAGCAAGGTTTTATTATCTGTCCATGTGCTGTCTGTAAGAATCAGAAGGGTTACTCCTCCTCAAGAGACGTTCACATGCACCTGCTTCGGCACGGTTTCATGCCAAGCTATAATTGTTGGACCAAGCATGGAGAAAGAGGGGTTAGAATGGAAGAAGATGAAGAAGGGGATGATATCGATGACAACTATCATGATCATTTTGGTGATACTTTCATGGAGGATGATGCTGAAGGTGGGGAAGGGTTAGGTGAAGGTGAAGAAGAGGCACATGATGAGCCCGTTGATGATCTTGGTCGGACCATTGCTGATGCACGGAGACGCTGCGAAACTGACAAGGATAGGGAGAATTTGGATCGCATGTTAGAGGATCACAAAAAGTCGTTGTATCCAGGATGCGATAATAGTCTGAAAAAGCTGGGCTGCACACTGGATTTGCTAAAATGGAAGGCACAGGAAGGTGTAGGTGACTCATCATTTGAAAATTTGCTGAAAATGTTGAAGAATATGTTTCCGAAGAATAACGAGTTGCCCACCAGTACGTACGAAGCAAAGAAGGTTGTCTGCCCTCTAGGTTTAGAGGTTCTAAAGATACATGCATGCATTAACGACTGCATCCTCTACCGCGATGAATACGAGAATTTGAATGAATGCCCTGTATGCACTGCATTGCGTTATAAGATCAGAGGCGATGACCCTGGTGACGATGTTGAGGGCGAGAAACCCAGGAAGAGGGTTCCCGCCAAGGTGATGTGGTATGCTCCTATAATACCACGGTTGAAACGTTTGTTCATGAACAAAAAGCATGCCAAGTCGTTGCGATGGCACAAAGAGGACCGTAAGTCCGACGGGGAGTTGAGACACCCCGCTGATGGAACGCAATGGAGAAAGATCGACAGAGTGTTCAAAGATTTTGCAGCTGACGCAAGGAACATAAGATTTGGTCTAAGTACTGATGGCATGAATCCTTTAGGCGAGCAGAGCTCCAGCCATAGCACCTGGCCCGTGACTCTATGCATCTACAACCTTCCTCCTTGGTTGTGCATGAAGCGGAAGTTCATTATGATGCCAGTGCTCATCCAAGGTCCAAAGCAACCCGGGAACGACATCGATGTGTACCTAAGGCCATTAGTTGATGAACTTTTACAGTTGTGGGCCAGACCTGGTGTACGTGTCTGGGATGAGCACAAAGGAGAGGAATTTGACCTACGAGCGTTGCTTTTTGTAACCATCAACGATTGGCCTGCTCTCAGTAACCTTTCGGGACAGACAAATAAGGGATACAATGCATGCACGCACTGCTTACATGAGACTGAAAGTGTACGTTTGGTTAATTGTAAGAAGAACGTGTACCTGGGTCATCGTCGATTTCTTCCCCGAAATCATAACGTAAGAAAGAAAGGCAAGCATTTCAACGGCAAGGCAGATCACCGGCCGAAGCCTGCGGAACGTACTGGTGCTGAGATATTTGATATGGTCAAGGATTTGAAAGTCATCTTTGGAAAGGGTCCTGGCGGACAATCAGTTCCGCGGGGAGTTGACGGGCACGCACCCATGTGGAAGAAGAAATCTATATTTTGGGAGCTAGAATATTGGAAAGTCCTAGATGTCCGCTCTGCAATGGACGTGATGCATGTTACGAAGAATATTTGCGTGAACCTGCTAAGCTTCTTGGGCGTGTATGGGAAGACAAATGATACAAAGGAAGCACAGCAGGACCAGCAACTTTTGAAAGACCCAGATGACCGGCATCCGGAATGGTTTCAAGGTCGTGCCAGCTACGCTCTTACCAAAGAAGAGAAGGTCATTTTTTTTGAATGCCTGAGCAGTATGAAGGTCCCGTCTGGCTTCTCGTCGAATATAAAGGGAATAATAAACATGGCGGAGAAAAAGTTCCAAAACCTGAAGTCTCACGACTGCCACGTGATTATGACGCAATTGCTTCCGATTGCTTTGAGGGGGCTCCTACCGGAAAATGTTCGAGTAGCCATTGTGAAGCTATGTGCATTCCTCAATGCAATCTCTCAGAAGGTAATCAATCCAGAAGATCTACCACGGTTACAGAACGATGTGGTCCAATGCCTTGTCAGTTTCGAGTTGGTGTTCCCACCATCCTTCTTCGATATTATGACGCACCTCCTGCTCTACCTAGTCGAAGAGATTTCCATTCTCGGTCCTGTATTTCTACACAATATGTTCCCCTTTGAGAGGTTCATGGGAGTATTAAAGAAATATGTTCGTAACCGTGCTAGGCCAGAAGGAAGCATCGTCAAGGGCTATGGAAATGAGGAGGTAATTGAGTTCCGTATTGACTATGTTCCTGACCTTAAGCCGATTGGTATTCTTCAATCGCGACACGAGGGGAGACTAAGTGGAAAAGGCAAGATCGGAAGGAAATCCACGATATGTATGGACGGTCATTCTATGACTGAAGCACACCACACAGTTCTGCAAAATTCCAGCTTTGTGGCTCCGTACTTCGAGCAACACAAGAATATTTTACGCTCGGACAACCCGGGGAAGCCTGAATCCTGGATTAGAAAGGCCCACATGGAGACTTTCGGCAGTTGGTTGCGAAAACATTTAATGAATGACAATGATGTTGGAGATCAGCTGTACATGTTGGCCAAGAAACCATCTTCGACTATAACGATTTTCCAAGGGTACGAGATAAATGGGAATACATTTTACACCATCGCCCAAGATAAAAAGAGCACCAACCAAAACAGTGGTGTCCGCTTTGATGCAGCAACCGAGAATGGGCGAAAGGTCACATATTATGGTTACATAGAGGAGATATGGGAACTTGACTATGGACCCTCCTTTAAGGTCCCTTTGTTCCAGTGCAAATGGTTCAAGCTAACAGGAGGTGGGGTAAAGGTGGACGAGCAATACGGAATGACAATGGTGGATTTCAACAATCTTGGTTACCTTGACGAACCATTCGTCCTTGCCAAAGATGTCGCTCAGGTTTTTTATTTGAAGGACATGAGTAGCAAACCGAGGAAACGGAAAGATAAGAAAACGATCAGTACATCATGCGATGATCCAAAGCGCCACATTGTTCTTTCAGGGAAAAGAAACATCGTGGGAGTGGAGGACAAGACAGACATGTCAGAAGATTATAATATGTTTGGTGAAATTCCGCCCTTCAAAGTGAACACTGACCCAAGCATTAAGTTAAATGATGAGGATGCTCCATGGATACGGCACAATCGTAAGCAAGCAGGGACACAAGGGAAGAATTGACGTGTAATAATTTATTGTACCAAACTTTGTATTTGGTCGATGAACTGAATGATGTATCAAACCTTTTGTCAAACCTTCAAGGGATTTTAAAATAAATTAGTTTTATTTTTCTGATTTTTTTGATATATAATTGTATTTTTAAGATTTTAAAATGAATTAGTTTTATTTTTCTGATTTTTTTGATATATTATTTGTATTTTTAAGAATTTAAAATGAATTAGTTTTATTTTCTGATTTTTTGATATATAATTGTATTTTTAAGATTTTAAAATGAATTAGAAACAAAGTAATATAAACTTTAATAAAATATATAAGTACAAACAAAATAAAATAAATTTTAATAACATAAATAAAATTGATTCAACTAAAATTATCGAAGTATTTTCTGTTCAAAATCATTGAAAGCTAAAAGAATTTTCATAAAGAACTTTTTTTGTTAGAAACTTTAATAGCAAAAATAATTATCATAAAGTAAAATAAATAAGTAATTAGAAACAAAATAAAATAAAATAAATAAGTTTTTTGTTGTAAGTAGAAACAAAACAAAATAAATAAAGCAAAAAAGAATACAAAAAACAGGCAAAAAATAAAAAATATGCCTCCTACTGGGCCACCACGGCCTGAATACGACTAGAAACCCATCAATGGGCCAGGATTCAGGCCCGCAGAAGGCCCAGTAGGCCCACAAGCACATAGTGACAGAATAGGCCCGTAAGCCTGCATTTGAGAGGAGCTCGAAGTGGTCAGCGCAGCCGCGCTTATAAACCACTGTCGAAGCCTCTCGGCTAGCGAGGTGGGACTAAACATCCCACTGCACCGCGCCAGTTCCAGCACAATGCCTTTAGTCCCGGTTGGGGAGGCGGACCGCGACTAAAGGGTACCCTTTAGTCGCGGTTGTTGTCCCCAACCGCGACTAAAGGGTCTTTCTGCGCGGGAACGAAAGCGGCGCCAAAACCCTTTAGTCCCGGTTGGGGAGGCGGACCGCGACTAAAGGTACCCTTTAGTCGCGGTTGGTGTGGCCAACCGCGACTAAAGGGTACCTTTAGTCGCGGTCCGCCTCCCCAACCGGGACTAAAGGTACGTCTATAAATACTGCACTTAGCAGTTTCCGCCATTTCCCATTCTTCCTCTCTCGACGCCGAAGCCCTGCCCCGACGCCGATCGACGCCGAAGCCCTGCCCCGACGCCGACGCCGACGCCGAAGCCCTGCCCCGACGCCGATGCCGACGCCGAAGCCCTGCGCGCCGCCGCCCCCGTCCCCAGTGAGCGCCGCCGCCGCCCGTGCCCTGCCCTTGCCCGCCGCCCGTGCCCTGCCCTTGCCCGCCGCCCGCCGCCCGCCGCCCGCTGCCCCTGCCTGCCGTCCTCCGCGCGCCGGCAGAAGAAGAAGAAGGAAGAAGAAAAAGGAAGAAGAAGAAGAAAGAAAAAGGAAAAAGGAAGAAGAAGAAAGAAGGAAGAAGAAAAAAAAGAAAAACAGAAGAAAAAGAAGAAAAAGGAAGAAAAAAGGAAAAAGGAAGAAAAAAAGAAAACAAAAGAAAAAGGAAGAAGAAAGAAAAAAGAAAACAAAAGAAAACACAAGAAAAACAAACAGCAGAAAAAAACAGAAGAAAAAAGGAAAAAGGAAAAAAGGAAGAAAAAACAGAAGAAAAACAAAGGAAGAAGAAAAAAGAAAGAAGAAGAAAAAAGGAAGAAGAAAAAAAGAAAGAAGAAAAACAAAGGAGGAAGAAAAAAAAGGAAGAAGAAAAACAAAGGAAGAAGAAAAACAAAGGAAGAAGAAAAAAAGAAAGAAGAAAAACAAAGGAAGAAGAAAAACAAAGGAAGAAGAAAAAAAGAAAGAAGAAAAACAAAGGAAGAAGAAAAACAAAGGAAGAAGAAAAAAACAAAGAAGAAAAAAAAGGAAGAAGAAAAAAAGAAAGAAGGAAAACAAAGGAGGAAGAAAAAAAAAGGAAGAAGAAAAACAAAGGAAGAAGAAAAAAAGAAAGAAGAAAAACAAAGGAGGAAGAAAAAAAATGGAAGAAGAAAAAAAGAAAGAAGAAAGAAAGAAAAAAGGAAGAAGAAAAAAGAAAGAAGAAAGAAAAAGGAAGAAGAAAAAAAGAAGAAAGAAAAAGGAAGAAGAAAAAAATGAAAACCAAATGAAAACCAAAAGAAAGAAGAAAGAAAAAGGAAGAAGAAAAAAAGAAGAAGAAAGGAAGAAGAAAGGAAGAAGAAGAAAGAAAGAAAAAAGAAAAAGGAAGAAGAAGAAAGAAAGAAGAAAGAGGAAGAAGAAAGGAAGAAGAAGAAAAAAAAATTTACTTAAAGAATCTTATTTTTTAATTCCTCCTCCTCTATGTCCCCTTAATCTTATTTTTAATTCCTTTATACTTAAAGAATTTTTACTACATGCAGGAGTGACATATGGCGGACGATAGAGCCGAGCCGCTTAGGGATCCGGAGGCTGAACGTTATTTAATGGGCATCATCAACAACGAGATTCCTTATGTGCCGGGCTCAGAATATGAGCAACAAGAGGATGTAGTCTCTTCTTTTCTGAACCTTGACGGTGGAACAGAGATTGTCGATGATCAAGAAGGTGAAGGAACGGACATTGTCGACGGAGGTCAACCGTCAACAACCGACGATCTCGAATTGCAAGTAGCAACCACCTCCGGCGAGGTATATATATACATTGAGCCTCTCGTGATACAAACTTACTGAAATGTGAATACATATGTATTAACGCGCGCGACTCTCTTTCTTTTTTTAGCCCTCCGGATCAAGTACGACAAAGCGTGGCAAATCCAAGGCGATGAAAACAGGAGAAACATATGCCATTGAGTTTGTCAGTGAAACCGGCAAGCCCCTACAGCAAACCTCAAAGTTTATCAACCAATGCGGAGTCGTTGTTAGAGACAACGTCCCGATCACCATCCAGGAATGGAAGGAGCCAAAGAAGGCACGTCTTGGTTTCAGTTTTGTCGACAAGAGAACGAAAAAGGATTGCTGGAGAAAGCTTATGGAACATTTCATTCTACCTCCGGAATACAACAAAGTCGATGAATTCGGTAATGAGGTTCCGGGTTGACGTCAGAGGAGGAGGCTAGTTAAAGAGTTCGCTCTTCAGAAGATGGGCGAAGCATTCCGGAACATCAAGAAAAATTTAACCCGTGACTATGTCAACAAGGGCAAGACTCCGGATTTCAATGGACAACATGAGAAACTGAAAGATGATTGGCCAGAATTTGTGAGGCAAAAGCAATCGGAGCATTTCAAGGAAATATCGAAAAAAAAATAAGGATAATGCGAGTAAGAAAAAGTTCCATCATATTATGGGGCCAGGAGGATACCGCCTTTCGGAGCCTAGGTGGCAGAAGATGGAGGAGGACCTGAGGGTGCGAGGAATCCCTCTAGGTACAGAGGGATGGGACCCAAGGGCCAAAAGCTGGTGGTACGGGCATGGGGGATCGCTAGACCCGGAGTCAGGGGTGTGTGTTCACCGGCAGAGACAGTTTGCTCCCACCCAAGCCCTTATTGACGCAATGACCCAAGCTCAAGAGGGCTTGATCAAGTTCAATAGAGAGAAAGACGCACTGACAACAGCCCTCGGGAATGATGAACACGGAGGACGTGTACGAGGCAAAGGCAAAGTTCCGTGGAAAGTAGGGTTTTCCCAGGACAATGACCCGTACTGTTACAGAAGCCGTAAGAGAAAGACGGACCGGGATGCAGATCTTATGACGAAGTTTGCATCGGAACTCCATGAGTTGAAGCAGACCGTGCATGAACTAGTGAAAGAAAAATCGGCTGCAGGGCCGCATGAAGATCATGAAGCGGATCGCGGAAGCCAGCAGAGGAGAAGCAGCGTGGCTTCCACGGATGCCCCGCCTGGTGCTAGTGCACCGATGATCGAGATTCGTGCACCAGAGCCTCACTACCCCGTGGATGATGTAAAGGAGATGAAAGAATGTGATCTGCATTATCCCGTGGGGAACGTTTCCACGAAGGTAGCTAGCGGCAGTGCTTTACCCTGTACACCTGGAGCACTCCACCACAACAACCCCATTGCATATGGCTATGCTCGTGTCACGGTGGAAGACATAGTCCAAGGGTTTGAGGACCTGGAGATTGACAAACCTACACCCGAAGGGGAGAGAAGACTTGGAGATGTCAAGCGCCAGTTCATTCTATGGAAAAAGAAGTACATAGTGTTTCCAGGCGAGGCGCCAAGGCTAGCAAGTCCACCCCCCTCCGATGGTGGTGGTGGTGGTGGTGGCGGTGGTGGCGGTGGTGGTGGTCGTGGTGGTTCACCTACACCTTCTTCACGCCATTCGACGCCGTCCCCCGATCCACAACCTCCGGCGGGTACGACACCCCCCAATCCTCCTCCAGCGGGTACGACGCCCCCCAATCTACCTCCGGCGAAGAAGCAGAAGCAGGCGGACAGCAAGGAAACCCGCTCCTGGACTATTAACCCGGACCCTTATGTACCTAAGACCACAAGGGTACCGGAGCCATCACTGAAGCCTCTCCTCCCAAGGCCTGGGGAACTTAGTGAAGCTGAAACCAAATTGGCCGCGTCTGCTGATTATGAGAAATGGAAGGCGGATATGAAGGCGAAAAAAGAGCCTGAGCCCAAGCAAGTATTCACTGAGAAGCAAAAGAAGTGGGCTAAGGATTTTTTGACGACACCGTCCCAAGCCGAGCTGAATATGCCTGACGACTATGGACATGAACTTCGTAGGCAAGCAAAAATATTGAAGGAGGAGAAAGAAGAAAGAAAAAAAGCGGGAAACAAGTTGACCAGCTCGGGATGCAGAAGAAACAATCGATCCCCCCGCTCATAGTGAAAGCCGGTCCGGAAGAGGACCCCGAGATCATAGCAGCTGCGGCAGCACTTGGATTGACTGTAGCGAGTGCCATGAAACAAGCGTCCGAGATGGGTTTGACTCTTCGTGCCTTCTTAGGCCTTGAGGATGCGCCAGTATGTGAGATAGCATTACAATATGTGCGGAATGGGCCTCTCGTCGAGCCTGCGCGGGAAAAGAGTCTACCACCACAAATGCGAAATCTGCTACGTTGGTACAAGCAATTCATAACATGGGCCGACAAAGAATATGTTTATGCGGATGTTACAGATGAGCATCACACCAAACGGTACTCTGTAGAAGTTCATATGAGTGAATTGTTCCAGCTGTTCAATCTGCGCGACCTCGACAAATCTATGCTGAGTTGCTACGTTCTGTAAGTGATTTATTTCTACCTCATCTCGTTCTTCATTGCCTGCACTATATATATATTGTCCTAACTATATTGTTGCGTACGCTGTTATGCAGATTGAAGATTTGGGAATGCAAAATAAGAAACATCCATGATGTTGGGTTCATTGACCCACATATCGTTAATGGACATGTGTTACAACATCACCCCGAAGACGTGGAGAAAGACTTGTACAAGTTTCTTAGAAAGCATCAACTCAAAAGTCATATTCTATTTCCTTACCATTTTGGGTGAGTGTTTCTCTCTTGTGCCCATTCTCTTTTGTTTACTCCATGCATGGTATGTCTAATCGATGAGTTATGCATGACTGTGCATGTAACGTGTCCGCAGGTTCCACTGAATTCTGCTAAATATTGAACTTCACACCTCCAGAGTTCTAATCATGGACTCTATGGATTCGGATCCAAAGCGTTGGGCCGACATGAGAAAAATGTTGCAAAAGTAATTATTTTCAATCATTTGAGCTCTATATCGATCGGTCTCTTTCGTTCATTTCCTAATATCAAGTAACTAATAACTCCCTTGTTCATTTAATTTTCTTTGCCCTGTAGGGTTTGGAGACGGTTCTCAGAAGAAATTGTCGGTGAATTCAAACATGAGCTAGATTTCAGAAGGTTAGTTAATGTGGATAAGCAGCCACCGGGGACCAATCTATGTGGATACTATGTTTGTGAGAACATCCGGAGACACACCTCTGAGCGTAAGGCATCGGATAGCGTGCGGAACGCGACGGATAACTTGCGGAGGAGGCTTAGTCCAGAAGCTCGCTTCCGACCAATTCAAGAAGAATTAGCAGGATTTTTCATGAGGGAATTCATCAATCCTAAAGGAGAACACTATACCGAGGACGAAGAAATTTATATGCATACCCGAGATTGAAACTTGTTCGAAGTTGTATATGGTCATCCATCCTAATTGTGTATGGAAACTTGTTCGAAGTTGTATATGGTCACCCGAGATTGAATATATATTATATATTCCTCTTGAATTCTTCTTGTTTGAAATTTCATATGCATGTATATAGTAGCGTAGAATATGTGTACTGAAACTTTATCAAAATTAAAATAAAACACAAAATAAAATATAAAAGAAATAAAACACTCCAAACTAAAAAGAAACCAGGTTTAGGGGGGCTAAAACCCTAAACCTGCGGAGGAGGCCTTTAGTCCCGGTTGGCCACGAGAACCGGGACTAAAGGTCCTCCGCCCTGACGGACCACGGGCGCCCACGTGGACGGGCCTTTAGTCCCGGTCAGCCACAAGAACCGGGACTAAAGCCTTTAGTCGCGGTCCGTAAGAGGCGCGACTAAAGGGGGGGTCTTTAGTCGCGCATAGTTAGTCCCAGTTGCACAGCCGGGACTAAAGGCTGTTGCGAACCGGGACTAAAGGGCTTTTTTCTACCAGTGAAGGGGTATTAGTTCTTTGAAAAAGTCAAATTTCTTCAACTTTGACCAAGTTTAGAACAATAAATATCGACATCCTCAATATTAAGCCAAAAAATTACGGAAGTTCATTTCATGATGAGTCTAATAACACCAATTTGATATTATGAATTTTGATATATATATTCATAAATTTGATCACACTTAAAGAGGTTGGACTTTTCAAAAAAGTATACACCTTATATTTTAAAACAAAATGAGTATTTTTTTAAGAATCTCAACGACACCAATGGCGTAGCAAAGAGCGCCCAACCTTTCTAGTTCATGACTACAACAAAAAGTGTCATGCAACAATCTAGCATACTAGATGAACAGTAAAACATGCACAACAGCATCGCACATGTAACAACAACTACAAAAAGAGACATGAACAGATCATGATAACATATTGTTCGTTAATAGCCGGAGTTACTGCGAGAGCGACATTGTTCATGACGATGTTGGCGATGATCTGCTACTGATGGCGTTGGAGACGACGATGAGTAGCACAGCCTGACTTGGACCGAAGACGACCCATGATGACGAACTTAAGCGGTCACATAGAGCGCTTCCCAAAAATCTAATTCGTCCTCCCCTGGTGTAAAATTGCAAGGAAGAACGGTTCCGGAGACCTGCTCTCCCGCACGCCCATGCACGCCGACGTTCAAGATAGAGTAGACTATGGTGTTGGCACAAGTTGGGACAAGAGACAAAATCCTAGGTGTTTCAGTGTGTCTTTGGCCAAGGCCGGTAAGCAGTATATATAAGAGGATGAGAGGCGATATCATATCATGATCATGATCTCAAACCGACTTGGTTTCCAAGTTGAACTTACCAAACAAGTAAACAATCAACTTGTCTGTCAAGACAACAAAAAATAAAACGGTAAAAGGAAATTGCGCCCTTCTTTAGGTGATTGTTTGAAATACTCATGAGATGTACTAAATTCAGGATTTAACTCAGAAGAAAATCTAGAAATGCTATGCGTATCTTCTATATGGCATGTATCCTAAAAAATTGCATCACGAGATTCCATTATAGTATCAACATGCATATCAGGTACCTCGGATTTAACTAATAAAAATTTATATGCAATGCTCCCTTAGGCATAACCTAGAAAGACACAACCTGATGTCTTTGGTCCGAGTTTGTCTTTCTTGGGAATAGGGATATTGACCTTTGCCAAGCATCCTCAAGTGCGCAAATAAGAAAGTGATGGTTTTCTCCCAACCCACTCCTTATAAGGGGGTTTCTCTTTATTTTTATTAGGAACTCTATTCAAGACATGCTACTAAGTCAATAAGCCACCCCCACCATGCCTTAGATAAACCAACAACATCTAACATGACATTCACCCAGTCATTCAGCGTGCGGCTTTTCCTCTCGGCAATCCCATTTGATTGGGGCGAATAGGGAGGCGTCCTCTCATGAATAATACCGCATTCCCTCACAAAATTCATCAAATACTTTGGGAAAATACACTCCACCATGATCCGACCTAAGATGCTTGAGTAACTCACCACTAAATCCAGTGCTTGGTTTGCCGGATGAATGTAGGCTTGATGCAACAACCTGCTAGGGCCGTCGGGGTCACGCGGCAGCTAGGAATTGATGAACGAACCCGGCGCGTGGAACCAAACTCTAGGAGTTTTCAACTGGCGGTATGAATACTTGGCCACCGCAACATCTTGGAGATTTTCTGGTAATATCAATCTCCAAATAAACCGGTTGCCCTAATTCATGGTTGGCGGCAGCTTTGCAGAGAGGTCCTATTTCCCGACCTACACACCGGATAGCCTTTTAATTTTACTAGCAAAACGGCAATCACCCAGATACACTATCACTCTCGTTTTTTGTGAAATTATGAATAATTTTTGAAAATCATGAACATTTTTTAACTCATCAACATATCTGAAATCATGAACATTTTTCAAATTCTTGAACATTTTTACAGATTTTGAACATTTTTTAAAATCATGAATTTATACTATTTACAAAAAAACCTTAAACATTGTGAGCATTTTTTAAAAAAAGTTTTCTTGAATAGGCGAACATTTCTAGAATCAACGAACATTTTTTGGAAATTGGCGGAACAATTTTTGAAATCCACAAACATTTTTTTGTTTTAACAATCATTTTTTAAAGTGCATGATCATTTTCTGAATCAGTGAACAATTTATGAATCAATAAAGTATTTTGTAAGTCACCAAAAGTTTTTTGAATTTTAGGATATTTTTTAATTCATGAACATTTTTTGCATTGGCAAAATTTTGTTCAATTTCCTTAACATTTTTAAAACATAAACTTAAAAAAAATCTTAAACATTTTTAGATTTCCTAAACATTTATTTTTAAAATTGCAAACAGTTTGTGAGTATGCAAACATTTTTTTAAATAGCAAATATTTTCTTAATCCACAAATCTTTATGAATTGTGAAACATTTTTTTCAAAATTAACTTTTTTTAGTTTTCGGAACTTTTTTTAATCCTGCAATTATTAAAAGTGAAAAAAACAAAGACGGAAAAGGAAAATAGAAAATAAAAAACGAAATTAAAATAACAGGCCGGCCCAAACAGGTGCTCTGTGTTTTCTCCCAGCGCCTAGAGCGTAGTAGTATAGAAGGTTCCTAATACATGGAGCGGCCCAGTCAGAGATTTATTTGTGTGAAACATTTTTTATCACTTATAGGTAACATTGGTGAATAATATTTCAATAATGTAACGTCAGAAGCAATAGGCTCTTTATTATGGCCGATGCTATGAATCATCCGGCTGATCTGCACGGGAATCAGCCGGGTCGACAGTCGTCAGATGGTTGTATTTGTGGCCTTGGGATCCCGCCAGTGGCTGCTGCAGAAAAGGACCAGGGCAGCATGTGCGTTCCGAATTGATGACTTTGCATGCAGCTAAGTCAAACGCTATTTGTTGTGATTGTCCATGTGCGGCACGTGAGCATAGCCACTAGCGAGTGTCCAGTAAAAAGTGATTGCTAGTTCTCTCACGCTCTGAAGTGCTAGGATCGCCGTAAAATGTTTGCAACCATTTTTGTATAATACGATGGCATTGTCTGTTGTGTTACAGTTCGAATGCCGTGTAAAAAATATTATCTTTCTAAACTAATATAAGACCTTTTAGATCACAACTACAGATCAACCGATTGATTTTCTAGAGAAACCAGTTGGGTCCTGAGACGTCAGATCCGACGCTTGCCACCCGTTGGATTAGGTCAGGGCCATCGCTCGGTCGTCCCCTACTCTCATCGTAGTTGAAGCGCGTCGCTGTGGGGAGCAGCAGCAACGATGCTCCACCGTCAGTCGTCGGCGATGCTTCACTACAGCACCAACATCGGCGTGGTGGCGCTCCATCGCTGCACCCGCCACCGCCGACAATGCTTCACTGCAGCGCTGACGCTGGCACAACGGTGCTCCATTGGTGCTTCACTGCAGCGACGACGCTGGCGCAGCGGTGCTCCGTCACAACACCCGACGGCTGCCGGCGATGTTTCACTGCAGCGCTAAGCCGCCAACACCGGCACGGTGATGCTCCATCGCAGCACCCTGATGGCCGCCGGCGAAGCTTCACTCTAGCGCCACCACAGCGCGACGGTGTTCGGTCGCAGCACCGGCTGCCTTGTCAAAGCTCCATCGCAACACCCGATGGCCGCCGATGCTTCGCCACCACCGGCGCGCGCGGTGCTCTGTTGCAGAGCGACAAGCGGCGGGTGCTTCGACGAGGCACACGACGGCGACGGCAGATGCTTTGACGCAGCAGCTATGATGGAGATGCAACAAGCGGTGGGCGCCGTCATTCTCCCCCGGTCCGTAGTAGCGGTGAGTAGGGTGGCCGGTGTGAAAGAATGAAGATGAAAAGTGAAAAGAAGAAAAGAGACAGCCAATCCCAATACGTGCTATGCTGCTGGCCGATCAGGTCCAAGGATGACCAAGGAGTTTTTGCCTGTCCGCTGCCATATTGCAAACGGTTGGTCATAAAAAGGGCCTAAAGGCACATTGTAACTGTCAGAAAATGTTTGGACCATTGAGAAGTGTTTGCAATGTGAGCATAACAGTGGTCTTGTTGCAAACGTTTGGATGCAACATATGCCATATTGTAAACGATAGGTTGCATTTCAGCTAACATGGCTCAAACAGCGCGTTAGCTGGTCAAGGCGTAGCGCATGTCATATTCCAAGCGTACATATAATATTAAACAAATCCTAATATAGGGAACAAATACTAGTTTATTGCAAAATAAATCCGCTCAAAAAGTATCTCAGCATGTTTGAACATAATATTTTCTCGCAGAAAACATGTTATTTCTTTTGACGTGAAAAACATGATAAAGTTAACAATGGCTGATTTATGTGTGACGTAGGCAGCAGAGGCTGATAGGGCTGGTGGCTAGTCTGCAAGCGACAACAAAGTAAGTCTGATGACTGATATGCAAAGCAGCAGTAGGAACAAACAACAGGCGCGCATAGAAAAAAAATAGCGGGAGTCCGGGACCGTAGCCCACACAGGGACACATGGTCGGCTCGCAAAGTGACTTACGTGGTGCGCAGCTTTATCCGGCTGATTACAAACGATTTCTATAGATATAGATTTTTTTGAGGGGTAGATATAGATTTTTGAGGGAGCGTTCTGAATAGCCACGAAGCGCGCAACCCCCTGTCCCTTCAGCACACGATTTAGGCTGGCCCAAGTGCAGGGAGGGGCGCCCCTCTTTTCTTTTGCTTGGGAATTTATATATGTAAAATCCCAAAAAATTGAGAAATCCGGGGTTTAAAAAAGTTAGGAAATTCAACAATATTCAGGATTTTTTTCAAAAAATCAGGAAATGAAAATAATGTCCATGATTTAAAAAAATGTTTGTGATTTTGAAAAGTGTTCCCGAAATCATAAATTGTTTGCTGATTAAAAAAATGTTCATGATTTGAAACAGTATTCAGAAAATCATAAAATGTTCGTGATTTAGGAAAAATAGTGTATTAAAAAATGTTGGAAATATGAAAATGATTGCAAAATTTTAAAGAAAAAGAAAAAAACAAAGAAAAATAAATAAAAAGGAAAAGAAAAGGAAAATGAAATGGATAAAGATGAAAAAAACGGTTTAGGAAAGGTTCTAGAGCCTTCCCAAAATAGATAAATAATAGAAATGCGCAGGCCCATATAACATTGGTAGCGACCTGGGGATACACGTTTGATCACTATCCCGCACGGTACACGGGGAATAGGATCCAGGAGCCTGTATAGTACAGTAGTAGTGCACATAGCACATGATGGACACAAACGACTAGGACTAATATTATCGGCCCAATAAAAATGGAAGAAAAAACCCAGGTCCAACCCTTTACATATGGTCTTGGATTAGTTCTAAAAAGGGTATGGCTTTGGGTCACTCAAATATCAATAGGGTTGTCACAGCCCTAGATTCATGACTGTAAATAGTTGCATCAGTGAGCATGCATCATGTTAAATTCGAAGAAATTTGAATTGAGGAAGATTCTCAAAGCCTCAGAAACCTTTTAAAAATGAGCAAGTTAAAAATTTCTTCAAATGAGCCCAGGGAAATGTTCATTTTAATCCCTGAAAATATTGGCAGGAGGTAAAAAATCCAAACCAATATTTTTAGAGCATTAAGAGTAATTAATTTGGGCATTTGAATTAAATCATAATGTATTTGAATTGGCTTTATTTCTGTTATAAAAGAAATACATGTCCAATAATTTTGGAAATTATTGTGGGGCTCTAGAGTAATATCTCTAGTCCATACAATAATTTACAGAAGCAAATAAATTGGTTTAGTACTCCTACTAAATCAAAACAAACAGAACTAAATAAATAGAAAAACCAGAGAGAGAGAGAACCTACCTGGCGCCTACCTGTGCGGCCTGCTGCTGAAGCCGGCCCAGCCCAGCCACCTCCCCTGCCAGTTGTCTTCCTCCTCTCGCCAGAAGGCAGAGGGGAAGCAGTGCACGGCGCTCGCGTGTGCGGGCACGCAGCTGCCTGCCTGGCCCCTCCCTGGCCAGCGCGACGCTGGGATCGTCTCCCCGTGGCCTCCGGAACCCACCGACCCCTCGCTCACTCTTTCCCCTTCGCCCCCTCGCTCTCTTCACGCCATGGCCGACGCACGCCCGAGCTCGTCGCCACCGTAGTCGCGCCCACAGCCGCCATCGAGCCTCTCCGACCTATCCTCGAGCTCCGCCACGTCTGCCTCGTCCTCTCCACCGAGCTGCGCGATGCCGGACGCCCCCGAACGCCCTCACATCCATCTTCTTCAACCTCAGTCGCCGGAGATCCCTCTCGGCGTCCCGCTCAGCCTCGACCCTCCCGGGCCTCGCCGTCTGCGCCAAACGAACCTCTGTGAGCCCCCGATCGAAACCCCCCTTACCTCGTCGTCGCGCGCATCCTCTAGCTAGCTCCACAGCCGGAACCGAGAGCTCCACGTCGCCGGCGATGTCACCGCCGTCGCTACAGCCGCTGAGGCTCGAAACCGACCGCGTCACCATTCTCTGCACGCTCCCAGGAGCATGGAACACCCACCAACTCCTCCTCCCGTGTACTCAAACGTCGAGCCCGACGTCACCCGAACTCCGGCCGCCGCAAAAGTTGCCGCCGCCGTCAATTTAGTCCACTCTGGCGCGAGCTGTTGCCTCCGTTGGATGCGCGAGACTCCCAGCTTTCCGTAGCCGCAAACCGCATCCAAAACCGAGCCCTGTGGGCATTTTCCGAAGCCCTCCGCCGCGTCTGTTGTCGCCGGCGTCAAACCACCGGCGAGTTGACCTCGTTTGACCTGGGGTTTGACTCCCCTGGGTCAAGGAAAGGTGGGCCCAGAGCCCTGCTAATTTTAGCTTAGCGCTAATTAACTTTTAGTTAACCCACTAAGTCACTGACATGTGGGCCCAGGCCCCACTGACAGTTTAGTTAGTATTAACTTAACCCTGTTAATTAGTTGTTTCACTGACGTGTGGGTCCCAGCCGTCAGGTTTGACCTGGGCTGGCGCCTTTGACCTGCTGATGTCACAGTGACGCAATGCTGATGCAATAAACCATTTATTCGATTTAATCTTAGATAGGAAATTTCAGAAAATGTTATAAACTTCAAAAATTCATAGGAATTAATCTGTAACTCCAAATGCAAAGATTTATATATGAAAAACTATCAGAAAAATCCAATCTATCCATCTGTACCATTTTCATGCATGTTGGAACAACTTATAATTGCTGAACAGGGTAAATCATATGTTTGGCATTTAAAGAATCACATATGAAGTTTGAATTTGAACCTTTGGTTCAAACCAACTTCGTTTAACTTGCTGCTAGTTGCATTGGCTCAAAACACCAGCATGTTGCCATGTCATGATCATGCATCATATTTTTGCATTGCATTGATTGTGTTTCCTCTCTGTTGCCGGTGATTGTTCCCCCTCAGTAGACGTGGTTCCGACGATGAGATCGATGACACCGATGAAGAACTATACTATCTTCAGAAGTGCCAGGCAAGCAAAACCCCCTTGTTCATTCCGATACAATCCCACTCTCTCGTTCCTGCTCTCTTTTACTGCATTAGGACAACAACGATTCAACTGTTACATGCTGCGGTAGCTGAACCCCTTTTCCTCTACATGACCTGTCATTGCCACAGTAAATAGATGAAACCCACTAGCATGAGTAGGAGTTGTTTGAGCCATGATGTGCCTACTCATTCATGCTTGTTTGTCATGCCTGCTACTGCTTAGAGTTGAGTCGGGTCTGATTCATCGGGAATGAATTGGAACGGTGATGAACATGTCCTACTGTGTGTGAGCTAAGTGTGTGAACATGATTTGGTAAAGGTAGCGGTGAGAGGCCATGTAGGAGTACATGGTGGGTTGTCTCATTGAAACCGTCCTCAGGAACCGAGTTCTGTGTTTGTGATCCATGAACAGCTACTACCACACATTGGGATCCTTAATTGACTCTCTCGGCTTCTTAACCACCCTTGTGCTCTGTCCAGGAGTTGCAAGTAGTTTCTGGTATTTGTAGTATGCTGGAGGCCGTGCGCAGCGCTGACCCGCGGGGTGGGCTGTGATGCGGTAGGCACGTGGCACGGTGTACCGGGCGCCCGTTTGGTGTCTCGGGAACCCTGCTCACATCGTTCGGGGCCGTATGTGGAAACTTCGGCCGGACTCCCTGCGGATGGAACCTGAATAGGCGATAAACCTGGACTAGAGACTTGAGTGTTTAGGTAGGCCGTGGCCGACACCCTCGCCAGGCTTCCGCTTGAAGGTTACCGAGATACATGACGTGTACATGGCGGTAAGTGGCGAGAGCGTGTGTGAAGAAGTACACCCCTGCAGGGTTAACATCATCTATTCGAGTAGCCGTGTCCGCGGTAAAGGACTTCTGGGTTTCTTATAACAGTTCATAGACAAGTGAAAGTGGATACTCTAAAATGCGCAAGATAAGCGTGAGTGCTATGGATGGCGTTCTCGTAGGGAGACGGGAGCGGATCCATAGTGGTGTATTGAAATGGTGAATATGTGGACTCGTGTGCGCCACCTCAAAAGAGTTACTTGCAGTCGTAGTTCAGGATAGCCACTGAGTCAAAGCTGGCTTGCTGAAGATAAACTCCACCACCCCCTTTGTTGATACCGATGCATATGTAGCTAGCTCTGATGTAAGTCTTGCTGGGTACATTTGTACTCATGTTTGCTTAATTTATGTTTTTGTAGCTTAATTTATGTTTTTGTAGAGAGATTTCAGTCTCGCTAGTAGTTCTGCATGGACTTCGACGTTTAGCTTGTTACCTCAGCTACGATCTTGTGCCCTCGGCAGGATCTGGTAGATAGTCAGGCTTCTCAGCCTTTTTCATTTGTAGATGTCTGTACTGAGACATGTTAAGCTTCCGCATGTGCTTTGACTTGTATGCGCTGACCCATGTTTGTAATATCTCGCTCCTCGGAGCCTAATGAATAAATACTTGAGTCGTAGAGTTATGTTGTGATGCCATGTTGTATTTATACATATCGAGCATATTGTGTGTATGATTGAAATGCTTAGTATGTGTGGGATCCGGCACCCTAGTTGTTTATCCTTGGTAGCCTCTCTTATGGGGAAATGTAGTCTTGTTCTTCCATGAGCCATAGTAGTCCGCTACAGCCCGGTTCACCGGAGTCCTGCTAGCCCAGCACTACTGCTCCGGAACACTTGACTGGCCGGCATGTGATTCACTTCGTTCCTGTGTCTGTCCCTTCGGGGAAATGTCACGCGGTGACATCCGGAGTCCTGCCTAGCCTGCTACAGCCCGGTTCACTGGAGTCCTGTTAGCCCAGTGCTACAGCCCGGATTCGCACGCTGCTGACCGACATGCTCGATGTTGATTCATGTATGCCTGTCCCCATAAGTTAGTGCCACTTTGGGTTCACGACTAGTCATGTCGGCCCGGGTTCTCTGTCAAATGAATGCTAGCGACACTATCATATACGTGAGCCAAAAGGCGCAAACGGTCCCGGGCCATGGTAAGGCGACACCCGTGGGAATACCGTGCGTGAGGCCGCAAAGTAATATGAGGTGTTACCGGCTAGATCGATGTGACTTGGAATCGGGGTCCTGATAGCTTTGGTATCAGAGCCTGACTGCCTGTAGGATTACCAAGCCAAACTGGTCGAAGTCGAGTCTAGAAATGCTTTAGTTATATAAGGGAATTGATTGTGGAAGGGAACGTAAGGCTCTTTTTACTCCTTTACCGTATGTCCTCTGATCTGAGTCACCCTCTTCTCTTCTACGGGGATTAAGAACTAGGCTTCTCATCTTTCTATCAGGATCACGTGTTACTAATCCGTAGACTCGTAGGATTATTGGTCTCAAGCCTCAGTTCAGTTTCTACTACTTCCATGTGTTGACAGTTGATCTCGGAACCTTGATATTGTGATTCTGAGTGGTTATGCCACCATTTTGGCAGAATCTCCCAAATCTTTTTGAGCATTTACAGCCGTTATGCTGTCCGAGTCATCCTAGGTTTCTAGATAGTCTGATGCACTTGCAATCATTCCTCCATGTTCCTGATGTCCATTTGGGCCAGATTAATCACACTAATCGGTGAGTTGAGGTACTCTGTTGTTGGGAACGTAGCAGAAATTCAAAATTTTCCTACGTGTCACCAAGATCAATCTAGGAGATGCTAGCAACGAGAGGGGAGGAGTGCATCTACATACCCTTGTAGATCGCGAGCCGAAGCGTTCAAGAGAACGGGGTTGATGGAGTCGTACTCGTCGTGATCCAAATCACCGATGATCCTAGCGCCGAACGGACGGCACCTTCGCGTTCAACACACGTACGGAGCGGGGACGTCTCCTCCTTCTTGATCCAGCAAGGGGGGAGGAGAAGTTGATGGAGATCCAGAAGCACGATGGTGTGGTGGTGGAAGTAGCGGGATCCCGACAGGGCTTCGCCAAGCGCAAGTGCGGAGGAAGAGGTGTCACGGGAGGGAGGGAGGCGCCAGGGCTTGGGGTGCTGCTCCCATGTACCTCCCCACTATATATAGGGGTGGAGGGGGCTGGTTTCTTGCCCTCCAAGTCCATTGGGGCGTTGGCAAAGGTGGGGGAAAGAAATCCCATCATTTCCCTTCCCCACCGATTGTTATCCCCCTTTTTTAGGGATCTTGATCTTATCCCTTCGGGATATGATCTTATTCCTTCTAAGGTGGGATCTTGGTGCGCCTTGACCAGGGGTGTGGGGCCTTGCCCCCACTACCCACGTTCATGTGGGTCCCCCCATGCAGGTGGGCCCCACTTCGGAACCTTCTAGAACCTTCCCGGTACAATACCGAAAAATCCCGAACATTTTTCGGTGGCCAAAATAGGACTTCCCATATATAAATCTTTACCTCCGGACCATTCCGGAACTCCTCGTGACATCCGCGATCTCATCCGGGACTCCGAACAACTTTTGGTTAACTGCATACTAATATCTCTACAACTCTAGCGTCACCGAACCTTAAGTGTGTAGACCCTACGGGTTCGGGAGACATGCGAACATGACCGAGACGACTCTCCGGTCAATAACCAACAACGGGATCTGGATACCCATGTTGGCTCCCACAAGTTCCACGATGATCTCATCGGATGAACCACGATGTCGAGGATTCAATCAATCCCGTATACAATTCCCTTTGTCAATCGGTACGTTACTTGCCCGAGATTCGATCGTCGGTATCCCAATACCTTTTTCAATCTCGTTACCGGCAAGTCACTTTACTCGTACCGTAACGCATGATCCCATGGCTAACTCCTTAGTCACATTGAGCTCATTATGATGATGCATTACCGAGTGGGCCCAGAGATACCTCTCCGTCATACGGAGTGACAAATACCAGTCTCGATTCGTGCCAACCCAACAGACACTTTCGGAGATACCTGTAGTGCACCTTTATAGCCACCCAGTTACGTTGTGACGTTTGGTACACCCAAAGCATTCCTACGGTATCCGGGAGTTGCACAATCTCATGGTCTAAGGAAATGATACTTGACATTAGAAAAGCTCTAGCAAACGAACTACACGATCTTGTGCTATGCTTAGGATTGGGTCTTGTCCATCGCATCATTCTCCTCATGATGTGATCCCGTTATCAATGACATCCAATGTCCATGGTCAGGAAACCATAACCATCTATTGATCAACGAGCTAGTCAACTAGAGGCTTACTAGGGACATGTTGTGGTCTATGTATTGACACATGTATTACGGTTTCCAGTTAATACAATTATAGCATGAACAACAGACAATTATCATGAACAAGGAAATACAATAATAACCATTTTATTATTGCCTTTAGGGCATATTTCCAACAGTCTCCCACTTGCACTAGAGTCAATAATCTAGTTCACATCACCATGTGATTAACACTCAAAGTTCACATCGCCATGTGACTAATACCCAAGAGTTTACTAGAGTCAATAATCTAGTTCACATCACCATGTGATTAACACTCAATGAGTTCTAGGGTTTGATCATGTTATGCTTACGAGAGAGGTTTTAGTCAACGGGTCTGCAACATTTAGATCCGTGTGTGCTTTACAAATCTCTATGTCATCTTGTAGATGTAGCTACCACGCGCTACTTGGAGCTATTCCAAATAACTGCTCTACTATACGAATCCGGTTCACTACTCAGAGTCATCCGGATTAGTGTCAAAGTTTGCATCGACGTAACCCTTTACGACGAACCCCCTTTCCACCTCCATAATCGAGAAAATTCCTTAGTCCACTAGATACTAAGGATAAGTTCGACCGCTGTCATGTGATCCCTTCCTGGATCACTATTGTACCCCTTGACTAACTCATGGCAAGGCACACTTCAGGTGCGGTACACAGCATAGCATATTGTAGAGCCTACGTCTAAAGCATAGGGGACGACCTTCGTCCTTTCTCTTTCTCCTGCCGTGGTCAGGTCTTGAGTCTTACTCAATACTCACACCTTGTAACACAGCCAAGAACTCCTTCTTTGCTGATCTATTTTGAACTCCTTTAAAATCTTGTCACGGTATGTATTCATTTGAAAGTAAAATTAAGCGTTTTTGATCTATCCTTATAGATCTTGATGCTCAATGTTCAAGTAGCTTAATCCAGGTTTTCCATTAAAAACACTTTTCAAATAACCCTGGATGCTTTCCAGAAATTCTACATCATTTCTGATCAACAATATGTTAACAACATATACTCATCAAAAATTCTATAGTGCTCCCACTCACTTCTTTGGAAATACAAGTTTCTCATGAACTTTGTATAAACCCAAAATCTTTGATCATCTCATCAAAGCGTTCATTCCAACTCCGAGATGCTTACTCCAATCCTTAGAAGGATTGCTGGAGCTTTGCATACTTGTTAGCATCTTTCAGGATTGACAAAACCTTCTGGTTGTATCACATACAACCTTTCCTCAAGAAAATCGTCGAGGAAACAATGTTTTGACATCCTATCTGCAAGATTTCATAAATAATGCAGTAACTGCTAATATAATTCTAACAGACTCTTAGCATCGCTACGAGTGAGAAAGTCTCATCGCAGTCAACTCCTTGAACTTGCCGGAAAACATCTTAACGACAAGTCGAGCTTTCTTAATGGTGACACTTACCATCATTGTCTGTCTTCCCTTTAAAATCCATCTGTACCCAACAGCCTTACGACCATCAAGTAGTTCTTTCAAAGTCTATACTTTGTTTTCATACATGGATCCTCTCGGATTTTATGGCCTCGAGCCATTCGTCGGAATCCGGGCCCACCATCGCTTCTCCATAGCTCGTAGGTTCATTGTTGTCTAGCAACATGACTTCCAAGACAGGATTACGTACCACTCTGAAGTAGTATGCATCCTTGTCGTCCTATGAGGTTTGGTAGTGACTTGATCTGAAGTTTCATGATCACTATCATAAGCTTCCACTTCAATTGGTGTAGGTGCCACAGGAACAACTTCCTGTGCCCTGCTACACATTAGTTGAAGTGACGGTTCAATGACCTCATCAAGTCTCCACCATCCTCCCACTCAATTCTTTCGAGAGAAACTTTTCCTCGAGAAAGGACCCGTTTCTAGAAACAATCACTTTTGCTTCCAGATCTGAAATAGGAGGTATACCCAACTGTTTTGGGTATTCTATGAAGATGCATTTATCCGCTTTGGGTTCGAGCTTATCAGCCTGAAACTTTTTCACATAAGCGTCGCAGCCCCAAACTTTTAAGAAACGACAGCTTAGGTTTCTCTAAACCATAGTTCATACGGTGTCGTCTCAACGGAATTGCGTGGTGCCCTATTTAAAGTGAATGCGGTTGTCTCTAATGCCTAACCCATAAACGATAGTTGTAATTCGATAAGAGACATCATGGTATGCACCATATCCAATAGGGTGCAGTTATGATGTTCGGACACACCATCACAATATGGTGTTCTAGGCGGTATTAGTCGTGAAACAATTTCCACAATTTCTTAATTGTGTGCCAAACTCGTAACTCAAATATTATCTCTATGATCATATCACAGACATTTTATCCTCTTGTCACGACGATCTTCAACTTCACTCTGAAATTACTTGAACCTTTCAATAATTCAGACTTGTGTTTCATCAAGTAAATATTCTTAGCATCTACTCAAATCATCTGTGAAGTAAGAACATAACGATATCCACTGCGTGCCTCAGCACTCATTGGACTGCACACATCAAATGTATTACTTCCAACAAGTTGCTCTCTTGTTCCATCTTACTGAAAACGAGGCCTTTCAGTCATCTTGCCCATGTGGTATGATTTGCATGTCTCAAGTGATTCAAAATCAAGTGAGTCCAAATGATCCATCTGTATGGACTTTCTTCGTGCATATATACTAATAGACATGGTTCGCATGTCTCAATCTTTTCAAAAACGGGTGAGTCCAAAGATCCATCAACATGGAGCTTCTTCATGCGTTTTATACCAATATGACTCAAGTGGCAGTGCCACAAGTATGTGGTACTATCATTACTATCTTATATCTTTTGGCATGAACATGTGTATCACTACGATCGAGATTCAATAAACCATTCATTGTAGGTGCAAGACCATTGAAGGTATTATTCAAATAGACAGAGTAACCATTATTCTCCTTTAATAAATAACCGTATTGCGATAAACATAATCCAATCATGTCTATGCTCAACGCAAACACCAAATAATAATTATTCAGGTTTAACCCCAATCTCGATGGTAGAGGGAGCATGCGATGCTTGATCACATCAACCTTGGAAACACTTCCAACACATATCGTCATCTCACCTTTAGCTAGTCTCCGTTTATTCCGCAGCTTTTATTTCGAGTTACTAACACTTAGCAACCGAACCGGTATCTAATACCCTGGTGCTACTGGGAGTACTAGTAAAGTACACATTAATATAATGTATATCCAATATACTTCTGTCGACCTTGCCAGCCTTCTCATCTACGAAGTATCTAGGGTAGTTCTGCTTCAGTGACCGTTCCCCTCATTTCAGAAGCACTTAGTCTCGGGTTTGGGTTCAACCTTGGGTTTCTTCACTAGAGCAGCAACTGATTTGTCATTTCATGAAGTATCCCTTCTTGCCCTTGCCCTTCTAGAAACTAGTGGTTTTACTAACCATCAACAATTGATGCTCCTTCTTGATTTCTACTTTTGCGGTGTCAAACATCGCGAGTTGCTCAAGGATCATCATGTCTATCCCTGATATGTTATAGTTCATCACGAAGCTCTAATAGCTTGGTGGCAGTGACTATGGATAACCATCACTATCTCATCTGGAAGATTAACTCCCACTCGATTCAAGTGATTGTAGTACTTAGACAATCTGAGCACATGCTCAACGATTGAGCTTTTCTCCCTTAGTTTGTAGGCTTAAGAAACTTGTCAGAGGTCTCATACCTCTTGACGTGGGCACTAGTCTGAAATCCCAATTTCAGTCTTTGGAACATCTCATATGTTCTGCGACGTTTCAAAACCGTCTTTGGTGCCACAATTTTAAACCGTTCAACATTACGCACTGAACTATCACGTAGTCATCAAAACGTGTATGTCAGATGTTTGCAACATCCACAAACGACGCTCGAGGTTCAGCACACCGAGCGGTGTATTAAGGACATAAGCCTTCTGTGCAGCAATGAGGACAATCCTCAGTTTACGGACCCAGTCCGCATAATTGCTACTATCAACTTTCAACTAAATTTTCTCTAGGAACATATCTTAGTATAACTAAAGCATAAGCTACGACATTATTTGCAAAGACCTTTTGACTATGTTCATGATAATTAAGTTCATCTGATTATTTAATGAACTCCCACTTAGATAGACATCCCTCTAGTCATTTAAGTGATACATGATCCGAATCGACTAGGCCGTGTTCGATCATCACGTGAGACGGACTAGTCATCATCGGTGAACATCTCCATGATGATCGTATCTACTATACGACTCATGTTTGACCTTTCGGTCTCTTGTGTTCCGAGGCCATGTCTGTACATGCTAAGCTCGTCAAGTCAACCTAAGTGTTTTGCTTGTGTTTCGAGGCCATGTCTGTACATGCTAGGCTCGTCAACACCCGTTGTATGCGAACGTTAGAATCTATCACACCCGATCATCACGTGGTGCTTCGAAACAACGAACCTTCGCAATGGTGCACAGTTAGGGGGAACACATCTCTTGAAATTTTAGTGAGGGATCATCTTATTTATGCTACCGTCGTTCTAAACAAATAAGATGTAAACATGACAAACATCACATGCAAATCATAAAGTGACATGATATGGCCAATATCATCTTGCGCCTTTGATCTCCATCTTCGAGGCGCGGCATGATCACCTTCGTCACCGGCATGACACCATGATCTCCATCATCGTGTCTTCATGAAGTTGTCTCGCCAACTATTACTTCTACTACTATGGCTAACGGTTAGCAATAAAGTAAAGTAATTACATGGCACTTTCATTGACACGCAGGTCATACAATAAATTAAGACAACTCCTATGGCTCCTGCCGGTTGTCATACTCATCGACATGCAAGTCGTGATTCCTATTACAAGAACATGATCAATCTCACACATCACATATATAATTCATCACATCCTTTTGGCCATATCACATCACATAGCATACCCTGCAAAAACAAGTTAGACGTCTTCTAATTGTTGTTGCATGTTTTACGTGGCTGCTATGGGTTTCTAGCAAGAACATTTCTTACCTACGCAAAAGCCACAACGGTGATATGCCAATTGATATTTCCCCTTCATAATGACCCTTTTCATCGAATCTGATCCAACTAAAGTGGGAGAGACAGACACCCGCTAGCCACCTTATGCATCAAGTGCATGTCAGTCGGTGGAACCTGTCTCACGTAAGAGTGCGTGTAAGGTCGGTCCGGGCCGCTTCATCCCACGATGCCGCCGAATCAAGATAAGACTAGTAACGGCAAGCAAATTGAACAAATCATCGCCCACAACTACTTTGTGTTCTACTCGTGCATAGAATCTACGCATAGTCCTGGCTCATGATGCCACTGTTGGGAACGTAGCAGAAATTCAAAATTTTCCTACGTGTCACCAAGATCAATCTAGGAGATGCTAGCAACGAGAGGGAGGAGTGCATCTACATACCCTTGTAGATCGCGAGCCGAAGCGTTCAAGAGAACGGGGTTGATGGAGTCGTACTCGTCGTGATCCAAATCACCGATGATCCTAGCGCCGAACGGACGGCACCTCCGCGTTCAGAACACGTACGGAGCGGGGACGTCTCCTCCTTCTTGATCCAGCAAGGGGGGAGGAGAAGTTGATGGAGATCCAGCAGCACGACGGCGTGGTGGTGGAAGTAGCGGGATCCCGGCAGGGCTTCGCCAAGCGCAAGCAGGGAGGAAGAGGTGTCACGGGAGGGAGGGAGGCGCC
The DNA here is from genome assembly GCF_002575655.3 of Aegilops tauschii subsp. strangulata. NCBI lineage: Eukaryota > Viridiplantae > Streptophyta > Magnoliopsida > Poales > Poaceae > Aegilops > Aegilops tauschii. Next base: position 504,817,413 of record NC_053037.3, read on the forward strand.
AGGGCTTGGGGTGCTACTCCCATGCGCCTCCCACTATATATAGGGGTGGAGGGGGCTGGTTTCTTGCCCTCCAAGTCCATTGGGGCGTTGGCAAAGGTGGGGGAAAGAAATCCCATCATTTCCCTTCCCCACCGATTGTTATCCCCCTTTTTTAGGGATCTTGATCTTATCCCTTCGGGATATGATCTTATTCCTTCTAAGGTGGGATCTTGGTGCGCCTTGACCAGGGGTGTGGGGCCTTGCCCCCACTACCCACGTTCATGTGGGTCCCCCATGCAGGTGGGCCCCACTTTGGAACCTTCTAGAACCTTCCCGGTACAATACCGAAAAATCCCGAACATTTTTCGGTGGCCAAAATAGGACTTCCCATATATAAATCTTTACCTCCGGACCATTCCGGAACTCCTCGTGACGTTCGGGATCTCATCCGGGACTTCGAACAACTTTCGGTTAACCGCATACTAATATCTCTACAACTCTAGCGTCACCGAACCTTAAGTGTGTAGACCCTACGGGTTCGGGAGACATGCAGACATGACCGAGACGACTCTACGGTCAATAACCAACAGCGGGATCTGGATACCCATGTTGGCTCCCACATGTTCCACGATGATCTCATCGGATGAACCACGATGTCGAGGATTCAATCAATCCCGTATACAATTCCCTTTGTCAATCGGTACGTTACTTGCCCGAGATTCGATCGTCGGTATCCCAATACCTTGTTCAATCTCGTTACCGGCAAGTCACTTTACTCGTACCGTAACGCATGATCCCGTGGCTAACTCCTTAGTCACATTGAGCTCATTATGATGATGCATTACCGAGTGGGCCCAGAGATACCTCTCCGTCATACGGAGTGACAAATACCAGTCTCGATTCGTGCCAACCCAACAGACACTTTCGGAGATACCTGTAGTGCACCTTTATAGCCACCCAGTTACGTTGTGACGTTTGGTACACCCAAAGCATTCCTACGGTATCCGGGAGTTGCACAATCTCATGGTCTAAGGAAATGATACTTGACATTAGAAAAGCTCTAGCAAACGAACTACACGATCTTGTGCTATGCTTAGGATTGGGTCTTGTCCATCACATCATTCTCCTAATGATGTGATCCCGTTATGAATGACATCCAATGTCCATGGTCAGGAAACCATAACCATCTATTGATCAACGAGCTAGTCAACTAGAGGCTTACTAGGGACATGTTGTGGTCTATGTATTGACACATGTATTACGGTTTCCAGTTAATACAATTATAGCATGAACAACAGACAATTATCATGAACAAGGAAATACAATAATAACCATTTTATTATTGCCTCTAGGGCATATTTCCAACATCTGTTGCCTCGACATATATGTTGGAGCTATTATTATGCCCTAGGTGTTTTAGGGAGTCACCCAGAAATCTAGCCATGTTTTGTGTTCCAGGTGTGATGATTCTGGCCACCATTCTCGAAAGCATCCCGTGATGTTATTAGTTAGTAGGTATTCTATTCCTGGGTTCTTGAACCCGAGATTCACCCTACTTCATGTTGTTAGTATTTGCTAGTTCCCTTAAGATATTAGTAACCTTTGCGATAGTCCTCGAGGTCTGTGATGTATCCTTCTTCCAATATCATGAACCAATATGGCAAAAGCCTTCGAACCAAAAGATCAAAATAAGAGTGCTCTTAATGGGTTCTCCATTCAAGAATTGTGAATCTGCCAGTCCTACCTTCTCTGCATGGGTTATCCGGAAGAAACCTGTTGAACTTGATTCGACATACTAATCTATGCATCCACAACTCGGGAAGTTATATGTTCCTTTGGGCTGTCCCTCTTTAGTTGTATTCCGGCCCTCGTGTATCAATTGATAGTCAAGGGTATGCATGCATTCGTTCATCGATGCCTAATTATTCTTGTGGTCCGTCAGGCCATTCTATTCCGGAATGACTAGGAAAAACAAACTCCAGTACCTCATCCATATCCAGGATTGGGTCAAAGTAGTTGTATTCCGTGGATCAAAATGCCAATCCAACTTTTGTTCTGTTCTACCTTGGAGTGTTGCCCTCTTTATGTCAGGATTGTCATGAGAATTGTACCACCTCTTATGAATTCTTGACGTAGTGATACTTCTTCCATCAATATTCATTCCTCGGTTCCGTTTGTCGCAACCGGAATGCCAACAAGTGAATCGTGATGTGTGAAATCAATACTCCTAGCAACTGTGTTGCTTCGTAGTTAATGGACAATAATCTTATCCTTAGCGTGTTGATTATTGAATCATCACCCTAAGGTTGATCGTGCTACCTAGTCCTTATTTCCGGTGCACTTTTCGATCAATGAGTTAGGATAGTGTCAATCCTTGCTTATTTAATCATATCGTCTTGCCCTGAAAAGCAAGATTGTTCTCGAGCTTAGTGACATATCGGTGGTTCGTGATTTTCCGAATATCTTCTCGGAAGTGTTACCAGGTTGTCACCTGACCGCTATGTTGAGTTCGTGATCAAGTTGGTTCTCTTGTAACCACCCCTTCTCCAAGAATATGTGTTGAATACCCCCGAACTAGTTGGTTAAGCTGAACAACAACTTGGAGAGTTGGGAGATAAAAGCTTGTCTGACTTAGTTCATTTTTAGGGGATATCTTGTATGTGTGTTGAAGAAAGATGATATCTTCATCGATTGGTTCCCGTGATCAATTGTTGGAGCTATTGTCTTATCTAGTCTTTGATTTGAGTAAGGGCTATCATCAAATCAAAATCAGAACCAACGATGTTCGTAATGTTATCTTACTCATGGTTGATCCCTCGAGCATACACCATTATATCTTTTGGTCTGACCAATGTTATGTCCTTGTTCACATAATTATGGAATTCCATCTATATGGTCTTCCCGATGACTTGTTGTTGAGCCCATCAACAACATTATATCACCTCCATGATTCATGTTGAACATCAAGCTAGTGTTGGAAACTTTTGTAAGCATCTCCTTCGTGCCAGCTCATGAAGTATATGTTTAATGAAAGAAGTGACGTCCTCTAATTCACGTGTGTTTGATGTAAGTTGCCATCGTGAGTTCGAGAAAGCTTGTTTTTCTTCCTCTGGAATCATCCCAAGTCAATCATGCACGTGTGAAGTATTCTATGGTCTGATAGACTGATCATCTTCATTCCATATGCATCCCTAGCACACCAAGCCACTGATTGATTTGTTCAAGATAAAGGAGTCTATTTTAAGGTGAATTCCTTGGACTTCCACGCGTGGAGACTTCGATGTCATTAATGATGGTTCCGCACCTGAACTCGGTAGCGTTTTGTTGTAAGACTAGTATGTGGTCATGCTTGTCTTGGACAGTGTGTTCACAGGTTTGTAGTAGAACCAGCTCATGTTTTGGAGCTTGCTATCGTAGTTCATTTCCTGAGAATCTTGCAACGTCATCTTGTCGATTTGTGTTGCAACCTTTCCTTTTCAGACATGCTGTCTGAAATATCATGTTACCAACCAGATCTGAATCTCAGGCAGATATGATGGTTGGAACTTTTCCAAGATCTATGATGTAGGTCCCGACAAGGTTGATGTTCTGGCCGACACACCAAGCCGGAAGATCTATTATTGTACTATCTTGATTAAGCAATCTGATCATTCTCTCCATGAGGATTTCGTGCGACTTATTCTAGAAGTTGTTCCTTATGGATCCTTTGTCTTCCCGAAGTCCGACCTATACTTGATGGCCACGTTAATGATTTAAGTATGACTGTGGTATGTAGAACATCAAGGAGAACGTTAGAAGCGGAGTGCTAAATGTCTCTCGGTCGATCATCCAGATTTTGTTTCCTTGGCCCAGTCATGGTGAAATTTGAGAAAGTGTTATCTTCCTTTCCATCTGCATCCTCCATCATTATTCATCATGGTAGTATGTTGTGTTGCCAGGATCCTCGGCACGGATGTTGGTAAAACCATGATGAATACGGAAATGCTCAAGTTCTTGAGAGGACGCTCAGACACTAGGTTATATCCTCGGTATCAATTGGAATGTGCATTCCTTTTGCCGAGTCGTTCTATAACCGTAGTTTCCGTTCCAAACTGGGTATGACATTCTTTCGAATTCCTTTGAACGATCAATTTTGAATTGCCTCAGGCTGGTATGAAGAGTTTCAATGATCTATGGATCAAAAGTAATTCTTTTGCCACTTAAGGGAATAATTCTACGAGTCACCTCCCCCGAGGTGTCCCGTTATGGAATCATGACAATTACTTCCTCGCTAATTTGAAACCTATGCACCATCTTACCTAAGCGTGGAATGGTTGCCTACCAATTTGAACCCTCGTCATATGTTTCTTTTCCATCACCCTCATGTGTCCTTTGTGGTTATTATGTCTCATTGCATGAGTTGATCGTGAGTTACTCGATCTTTCTGAAGGTCAATTCTTCTGGAGTTCTCCCTTTCCTTTCGTTGTCATGTTGGATGGAGTTTTCAGAGCAAGACGTCGAGACAAGGATGATGATTGAATCAACGTTCTTATGAAGTGCTTGGATCATGAAGATGGTGTTAGCTTTGTGTCCCCCCCTTGTCTTCTTACCTCACGTCTTGAATCTCAGGACGAGATTCTTGTTTAGTGGAGGTGAGTTGTCACAGCCCTAGATTCATGACTGTAAATAGTTGCATCAGTGAGCATGCATCATGTTAAATTCGAAGAAATTTGAATTGAGGAAGATTCTCAAAGCCTCAGAAACCTTTTAAAAATGAGCAAGTTAAAAATTTCTTCAAATGAGCCCAGGGAAATGTTCATTTTAATCCCTGAAAATATTGGCAGGAGGTAAAAAATCCAAACCAATATTTTTAGAGCATTAAGAGTAATTAATTTGGGCATTTGAATTAAATCATAATGTATTTGAATTGGCTTTATTTCTGTTATAAAAGAAATACATGTCCAATAATTTTGGAAATTATTGTGGGGCTCTAGAGTAATATCTCTAGTCCATACAATAATTTACAGAAGCAAATAAATTGGTTTAGTACTCCTACTAAATCAAAACAAACAGAAATAAATAAATAGAAAAACCAGAGAGAGAGAGAGAACCTACCTGGCGCCTACCTGTGCGGCCTGCTGCTGAAGCCGGCCCAGCCCAGCCACCTCCCCTGCCAGTTGTCTTCCTCCTCTCGCCAGAAGGCAGAGGGGAAGCAGTGCACGGCGCTCGCGTGTGCGGGCACGCAGCTGCCTGCCTGGCCCCTCCCTGGCCAGTGCGACGCTGGGATCGTCTCCCTGTGGCCTCCGGAACCCACCGACCCCTCGCTCACTCTTTCCCCTTTGCCCCCTCGCTCTATTCACGCCATTGCCAACGCACGCTCGAGCTCGTCGCCACCGTACTCGCGCCCACAGCCGACCTCGAGCCTCTCCGACCTATCCTCGAGCTCCGCCACGTCTGCCTCGTCCTCTCCACCAAGCTGCGTGATGCCGGACGCCCCCGAACGCCCTTACATCCATCTTCTTCAACCTCGGTCGCCAGAGATCCCTCTCGGCGTCCCTCTCAGCCTCGACCCTCCCCGGCCTCGCCGTCTGTGCCAAACGAACCTCTGTGAGCCCCCGATCGAAACCCCCCTTATCTCGTCGTTGCGCGCATCCTCTAGCTAGCTCCACAGCCGGAACCGAGAGCTCCACGTCGCCGGCGATGTCACCGCCGTCGCTGCAGCCGCTGAGGCTCAAAACTGAGCGCATCACCGTTCTCTGCACGCTCCCAGGAGCATGGAACGCCCACCAACTCCTCCTCCCGTGTACTCTAACGTCGAGCCCGACGTCACCCGAACTTCGGCCGCCGCAAAAGTTGCCGCCGCCGTCGATTTAGTCCACTCTGGCACGAGTTGCTGCCTCCGTTGGATGCGCGAGACTCCCAGCTTTCCGTAGCCGCAAACCGCATCCAAAGCCGAGCCCTGTGGGCATTTTCCGAAGCCCTCCGCCGCGTCTGTCGTCGCCGGCGTCAAACCGCCGGCGAGTTGACCTCGTTTGACCTGGGGTTTGACTCCCCTGGGTCAAGGAAAGGTGGGCCCAGAGCCCTGCTAATTTTAGCTTAGCGCTAATTAACTTTTAGTTAACCCACTAAGTCACTGACCTGTGGGCCCAGGTGAAGGAAATATGCCCTAGAGGCAATAATAAAGTATTATATATTTCCTTATATCATGATAAATGTTTATTATTCATGCTAGAATTGTATTAACCGGAAACATAATACATGTGTGAATACATAGACAAACAGAGTGTCACTAGTATGCCTCTACTTGACTAGCTCGTTAATCAAAGATGGTTATGTTTCCTAGCCATAGACATGAGTTGTCATTTGATTAACGAGATCACCTCATTAGGAGAATGACGTGATTGACTTGACCCATTCCGTTAGCTTAGCACCCGATCGTTTAGTATGTTGCTATTGCTTTCTTCATGACTTATACATGCTCCTATGACTATGAGATTATGCAACTCCCGTTTACCGGAGGAACAATTTGTGTGCTACCAAACGTCACAACGTAAATGGGTGATTATAAAGGTGCTCTACAGGTGTCTCCAAAGGTACTTGTTGGGTTGGCGTATTTCGAGATTAGGATTTGTCACTCCGATTGTCGGAGAGGTATCTCTGGGCCCACTCGGTAATGCACATCACTATAAGCCTTGCAAGCATTGTGACTAATGAGTTAGTTGCGGGATGATGTATTACGGAACGAGTAAAGAGAATTGCCGGTAACGAGATTGAACTAGGTATCGAGATACCGACGATCGAATCTCGGGCAAGTAACATACCGATGACTAAGGGAACAACGCATGTTGTTATGCGGTCTGACCGATAAAGATCTTCATAGAATATGTGGGAGCCAATATGGGCATCCAGGTCCCGCTATTGGCTATTGACCGGAGAGGTGTCTCGGTCATGTCTACATAGTTCTCGAACCCAAAGGGTCCGCACGCTTAACGTTACGATGCCAGTTTTATTATGAGTTTATGTATGTTGATGTACCGAAGGAGTTCGGAGTCCCGGATGAGATCGGGGACATGACGAGGAGTCTCGAAATGGCCGACACGTAAAGATCGATATATTGGACGACTATATTCGGACTTCGGAAAGGTTCCGAGTGATTCGGGTATTTTTCGGAGTACCGGAGAGTTACGGGAATACGTATTGGGCCTTATTGGGCCATACGGGAAAGAAGGAAAAGGGCCTCAAGGGTGGCCACACCCCTCCCCTTGGTCTGGTCCGAATTGGACTAGGGAAAGGGGGCGCCCCCTTCCTTCCTTCTCTTTTTCCCTTTCTCTTTTCCTATTCCATATGGGAGGTGGAATCCTACTAGGACTAGGGAGTCCTAGTAGGACTCCACACTTGGTGCGCCCCCTCCTAGGGCCGGCCTCCTCCTCCCTTGCTCCTTTATATACGGGGGCAGGGGGGCACCCCATGGACACACTTGATATACGATATTTTAGCCGTCTGCGGTGCCCCCCTCCACCATATTACACCTCGATAATACCGTTGCGGAGCTTAGGCGAAGCCCTGCGTCGGTGGAACATCATCATCGTCACCATGCCGTCGTGCTGACGAAACTCTCCCTCAACACTCGGCTGGATCGGAGTTCGAGGGACGTCATCGAGCTGAACGTGTGTAGAACTTCGGAGGTGCCGTGCGTTCGGTACTTGATCGGTCGGATCGTGAAGACGTACGACTACATCAACCGCGTTGTGATAACGCTTCCGCTGTCGGTCTATGAGGGTACGTGGACAACACTCTCCCCTCTCGTTGCTATGCATCACCATGATCTTGCGTGTGCGTAGGAAATTTTTGAAATTACTACGTTCCCTAACAGTGGTATCCGAGCCTGGTTTTATGCGTTGATGCTATGCACGAGTAGAACACAAGTGAGTTGTGGGCGATATAAGTCATACTGCTTACCAGCATGTCATACTTTGGTTCAGCGGTATTGTGAGATGAAGCAGCCCGGACCGACATTACGCGTACGCTTACGCGAGACTGGTTTCATCGTTGCGAGCACTCGTTGCTTAAAGGTGACTGGCGGGTGTCTGTCTGTCTCACTTTAGTTGAACCGAGTGTGGCTACGCCTGATCCTTGCGAAGGTTAAAACAGCACCAACTTGACAAACTATCGTTGTGGTTTTGATGCGTAGGTAAGAACGGTTCTTGCTAAGCCCGTAGCAGCCACGTAAAACTTGCAACAACAAAGTAGAGGACGTCTAACTTGTTTTTGCAGGGCATGTTGTGATGTGATATGGTCAAGACATGATGTAATATAATTTGTTGTATGAGATGATCATGTTTTGTAACCGAGTTATCGGCAACTGGCAGGAGCCATATGGTTGTCGTTTTATTGTATGCAATGCAATCGCCATGTAATGCTTTACTTTATCACTAAGCGGTAGCAATAGTCGTAGAAGCATAAGATTGACGAGACGACAACGATGCTATGATGGAGATCAAGGTGTCGCGCCGGTGACGATGGTGATCATGACGGTGCTTCGGAGATGGAGATCACAAGCACAAGATGATGATGGCCATATCATATCACTTATATTGATTGCATGTGATGTTAATCCTTTATGCATCTTATCTTGCTTTGTTTGATGGTAGCATTATAAGATGATCCTTCACTAAATTATCAAAGTATAAGTGTTCTCCCTGAGTATGCACCATTGCAAAAGTTCTTCGTGCTGAGACACCACGTGATGATCGGGTGTGATAGGCTCTATGTTCAAATACAACGGGTGCAAAACAGTTGCACACGCGGAATACTCAGGTTAAACTTGACGAGCCTAGCATATAACAGATATGGCCTCGGAACACGGAGACCGAAAGGTCGAGCGTGAATCATATAGTAGATATGATCAACATAGTGATGTTCACCGTTGAAACTACTCCATCTCACGTGATGATCGGACATGGTTTAGTTGATATGGATCACGCGATCACTTAGAGGATTAGAGGGATGTCTATCTAAGTGGGAGTTCTTAAGTAATATGATTAATTGAACTTAAATTTATCATGAACTTAGTCCTGATAGTATTTTGCAAATTATGTTATAGATCAATAGCTCGCGTTGTTGCTTCCCTGTGTTATTTTTGATATGTTCCTAGAGAAAAAATTATGTTGAAAGATGTTAGTAGCAAAGATGCGGATTGGATCCATGATCTGAGGATTATCCTCATTGCTGCACAGAAAAATTATGTCCTTGATGCACCGCTAGGTGACAGACCTATTGCAGGAGCAGATGCAGACGTTATGAACGTTTGGCTAGCTCAATATGATGACTACTTGATAGTTTATTGCACCATGCTTAACGATTTAGAATCGGGACTTCAAAGACGTTTTGAACGTCATGGACCATATGAGATGTTACAGGAGTTGAAGTTAATATTTCAAGCAAATACCCGAGTTGAGAGATATGAAGTCTCCAACAAGTTCTATAGCTAAAAGATGGAGGAGAATCGCTCAACTAGTGAGCATGTGCTCAGATTGTCTGGGTACTACAATCGCTTGAATCAAGTGGGAGTTAATCTTCCAGATAAAATAGTGATTGACAGAATTCTCTAGTCACCATCACCAAGTTAGTAGAACTTCGTGTTGAACTATAGTATGTAAGGGATGACGAAAGTAATTCCTGAGCTCTTCGCGATGCTGAAATCAACGAAGGTAGAAATCAAGAAAGAGCATCAAGTGTTGATGGTTAACAAGACCACTAGTTTCAAGAAAAGGGCAAAGGGATAGAAGGGGAACTTCAAAAGAACGGCAAGCAAGTTGCTACTCAAGTGAAGAAGCCCAAGTCTGTACCTAAGCCTGAGACTAAGTGCTTCTACTGCAAAGGGACTGGTCACTGGAGGCGAAACTGCCCCAAGTATTTGGTGGATAAGAAGGATGGCAAAGTGAACAAAGGTATATTGGATATACATGTTATTGATGTGTACTTACTAGTGTTTATAGCAACCCCTCAGTATTTGATACTGGTTCAGTTGCTAAAGAGTAGTAACTCGAAACGGGAGTTGCAGAATAAACAGAGACTAGTAAAAGGAGAGGTGACGATGTGTGTTGGAAGTAGTTCCAAGATTGATATGATCATCATCGCACACTCCCTATACTTTCGGGATTAGTGTTGAAACTAAATAAGTGTTATTTGGTGTTTGCGTTGAGCAGGAATATGATTTGATCATGTTTATTGCAATACAGTTATTCATTTAAGTTAGAGAACAATTGTTGTTCTGTTTACATGAATAAAAACCTTCTATGGTCATACACACCAACGAAAATGGTTTGTTCGATCTCGATCGTAGTGACACACATATTCATAATAATGAAGCCAAAAGATGCAAAGTTAATAATGATAGTGCAACTTATTTGTGGCACTGCCGTTTAGGTCATATTGGTGTAAAACGCATGAAGAAACTCCATACTGATGGGATTTTGGAATCAATTGATTATGAATCACTTGATGCTTGCGAACCATGCCTCATGGGCAAGATGACTAAAACACCGTTCTTCGGAACTATGGAGAGAGCAACAGATTTGTTGGAAGTCATACATACAGATGTATGTGGTCCAATGAATATTGAGGCTCGTGGCAGATATCGTTATTTTCTCACCTTCACAGATGATTTGAGCAGATATGGATATATCTACTTAATGAAACATAAATCTGAAACATTTGAAAAGTTCATATAATTTCAGAGTGAAGTGGAAAATCATCGTAACAAGAAAAATAAAGTTTCTACGATCTGATCGTAGAGAAGAGTATTTGAGTTACGAGTTTGGTCTTCAGTTAAAACAATGTGAAATAGTTTCACTACTCACGCCACCTGGAACACCACGGTGTAATGGTGTGTCCGAATGTCGTAATCGTACTTTATTAGATATGGTGCGATATATGATGTATCTTACCGATCTATCACTATCATTTTGGGGTTATGCATTAGAGACAGCTGCATTCACGTTAAATAAGGCACCATCAAAATCCGTTGAGACGACGCCTTATGAACTGAGGTTTAGCAAGAAACCAAAGTTGTCGTTTCTTAAAATTTTGGGGTTGCGATGCTTATGTGAAAAAGTTTCATCCTGATAAGCTCAAACCCAAATCGGAGAAATGTGTCTTCATAGGATACCCAGAGGAGACAGTTGGGTACACCTTCTATCACAGATCCGAAGGCAAGACATCCGTTGCTAAGAATGGATCCTTTCTAGAGAAGGAGTTTCTCTCGAAAGAAGTGAGTGGGAGGAAAGTAGAACTTGATGAGGTAACTGTACCTGCTTCCTTATTGGAAAGTAGTTCATCACAGAAATCTGTTCCTGTGACTCCTACACCAATTAGTGAGGAAGTTAATGATGATGATCATGTAACTTCAGATCAAGTTACTACCAAACCTCGTAGGTAAACCAGAGTGAGATCCACACCAGAGTGGTACGGTAATCCTGTTCTGGAGGTCATGTTATTTGACCATGACGAACCTACGAACTATGAAGAAGCAATGGTGAGCCCAGATTCCGCAAAATGGCTTGAGGCCATGAAATCTGAGATGAGATCCATGTATGAGAACAAAGTGTGGACTTTGGTTGACTTGCCCGATGATCGGCAAGCAATTGAGAATAAATGGATCGTCAAGAGGAAGACGGACGCTCATAGTAGTGTTACTATCTACAAAGCTAGAATTGTCGCAAAAAAGGGTTTTTCGACAAGTTCAAGGTGTTGACTACGATGAGAGTTTCTCACTCGTATCTATGCTTAAGTCTGTCTGAATCATGTTAGCAATTGCCGCATTTTATGAAATATGACAAATGGATAAACAAAACTGCATTCCTTAATGGATTTATTAAAGAAGAGTTGTATATGATGCAACCAGAAGGTTTTGTCAATCCTAAAGGTGCTAACAAAATATGCAAGCTCCAGCGATCCATCTATGGACTGGTGCAAGCATCTCAGAGTTGGAATATACACTTTGATAAGTTGATCAAAGGATATAGTTTTATACAGACTTGCGGTGAAGTCTGTATTTACAAGAAAGTGAGTGGGAGCACTACAGCATTTCTGATAAGTATATGTGAATGACATATTGTTGATCGGAAATAATGTAGAATTATTCTGTAAAGCATAAAGGAGTGTTTGAAAGGATTTTTTCAAAAGAAAGACCTCGGTGAAGCTGCTTACATATTGAGCATCAAGATCTATAGATATAGATCAAAACGCTTGATAAGTTTTTTCAATGAGTCATACCTTAACAAGATTTTGAAGTAGTTCAAAATAGAACAGTCAAAGAAGGAGTTCTTGCCTGTGTTACAAGGTGTGAAATTGAGAAAGACTCAAAGCCCGACCACGACAGAAGATAGAAAGAGAATGAAAGTCATTCCCTATGCCTTGGACATAGGTTCTATAAAGTATGCCATGTTGTGTACCAGATCTATTGTATACCCTACACTGATTTTGGCAAGGGAGTACAATAGTGATCTAGGAGTAGATCACTGGACAGCGGTCAAAATTATCCTTAGTGGAATAAGGAAATGTTTCTCGATTATGGAAGTGACAAAAGGTTCGTCGTAAAGGGTTACGTCGATGCAAGTTTTGACACTAAATCTAGATGACTCTAAGTCTCGGTCTAGATACATATTGAAAGTGGGAGCAATTAGCTAGAGTAGCTCCGTGCGGAGCATTGTAGACATAGAAATTTGCAAAATACTTACGGATCTGAATGTGACAGACCCATTGACTAAAATTATCTCACAATCAAAACATGATCACACCTTAGTACTCTTTGGATGTTAATCACATAGCGATGTGAACTAGATTATTGACTCTAGTAAATCCTTTGAGTGTTGGTCACATAGAGATGTGAACTATGGGTGTTAATCACATGGTGATGTGAATTATTAATGTTAAATCACATGGCGATGTGAACTAGATTATTGACTCTAGTGCAAGTGGGAGACTGAAGGAAATATGCCCTAGAGGCAATAATAAAGTATTATATATTTCCTTATATCATGATAAATGTTTATTATTCATGCTAGAATTGTATTAACCGGAAACATAATACATGTGTGAATACATAGACAAACAGAGTGTCACTAGTATGCCTCTACTTGACTAGCTCGTTAATCAAAGATGGTTATGTTTCCTAGCCATAGACATGAGTTGTCATTTGATTAACGGGATCACCTCATTAGGAGAATGATGTGATTGACTTGACCCATTCCGTTAGCTTAGCACCCGATCGTTTAGTATGTTGCTATTGCTTTCTTCATGACTTATACATTGTCCTATGACTATGAGATTATGCAACTCCCGTTTACCGGAGGAACAATTTGTGTGCTACCAAACGTCACAACGTAAATGGGTGATTATAAAGGTGCTCTACAGGTGTCTCCAAAGGTACTTGTTGGGTTGGCGTATTTCGAGATTAGGATTTGTCACTCCGATTGTCGGAGAGGTATCTCTGGGCCCACTCGGTAATGCACATCACTATAAGCCTTGCAAGCATTGTGACTAATGAGTTAGTTGCGGGATGATGTATTACGGAACGAGTAAAGAGAATTGCCGGTAACGAGATTGAACTAGGTATCGAGATACTGACGATCGAATCTCGGGCAAGTAACATACCGATGACAAAGGGAACAACGCATGTTGTTATGCGGTCTGACCGATAAAGATCTTCGTAGAATATGTGGGAGCCAATATGGGCATCCAGGTCCCGCTATTGGTTATTGACCGGAGAGGTGTCTCGGTCATGTCTACATAGTTCTCGAACCCAAAGGGACCGCACGCTTAACGTTACAATGACAGTTTTATTATGAGTTTATGTATGTTGATGTACCGAAGGATTTCGGAGTCCCGGATGAGATCGGGGACATGACGAGGAGTCTCGAAATGGCCGAGACATAAAGATCGATATATTGGACGACTATATTCGGACTTCGGAAAGGTTCCGAGTGATTCGGGTATTTTTCGGAGTACCGGAGAGTTACGGGAATACGTATTGGGCCTTATTGGGCCATACGGAAAAGAAGGAAAAGGGCCTCAAGGGTGGCCGCACCCCTCCCCTTGGTCTGGTCCGAATTGGACTAGGGAAAGGGGACGCCCCCTTCCTTCCTTCTCTTTTTCCCTTTCTCTTTTCCTATTCCATATGGGAGGTGGAATCCTACTAGGACTAGGGAGTCCTAGTAGGACTCCACACTTGGTGCGCCCCCTCCTAGGGCCGGCCTCCTCCTCCCTTGCTCCTTTATATACGGGGGCAGGGGGGCACCCCATGGACACACTTGATATACGATATTTTAGCCGTGTGCGGTGCCCCCCTCCACCATATTACACCTTGATAATACCATTGCGGAGCTTAGGCGAAGCCCTGCGTCGGTGGAACATCATCATCGTCACCACGCCGTCGTGCTGACGAAACTCTCCCTCAACACTCGGCTGGATCGGAGTTCAAGGGACGTCATCGAGCTGAACGTGTGTAGAACTTCGGAGGTGCCGTGCGTTCGGTACTTGATCGGTCGGATCGTGAAGACGTACGACTACATCAACCGCGTTGTGATAACGCTTCCGCTGTCGGTCTACGAGGGTACGTGGACAACACTCTCCCCTCTCGTTGCTATGCATCACCATGATCTTGCGTGTGCGTAGGAAATTTTTGAAATTACTACGTTCCCTAACACCAGGCCCCACTGACAGTTTAGTTAGTATTAACTTAACCCTGTTAATTAGTTGTTTCACTGACGTGTGGGTCACAGCCGTCAGGTTTGACCTAGGCTGGCGCCTTTGACCTGCTGATGTCACAGTGACGCAATGCTGACGCAATAAATCATTTACTCGATTTATTCTTATACAGGAAATTCCAGAAAATGTTATAAACTTCAAAAATTCATAGGAATTAATCTGTAACTCCAAATGCAAAGATTTATATATGAAAAACTATCAGAAAAATCCAATCTATCCATCTGTACCATTTTCATGCATGTTGGAACAACTTATAGTTGCTGAACAGGGTAAATCATATGTTTGGCATTTAAAGAATCACATATGAAGTTTGAATTTGAACCTTTGGTTCAAACCAACTTCATTTAACTTGTTGCTAGGTTGATTAGCTCAAAACACCAGTATGTTGCCATGTCATGATCATGCATCATATTGTTGCATTGCATTGATTGTGTTTCCTCTCTGTTGCCGGTGATTGTTCCCCCTCAGTAGACGTGGTTCCGACGATGAGATTGATGACACCGATGAAGAACTATACTATCTTCAGAAGTGCCAGGCAAGCAAAACCCCCTTGTTCATTCCGATACAATCCCACTCTCTCGCTCCTGCTCTCTTTTACTGCATTAGGACAACAACGATTCAACTGTTACATGCTGCGGTAGCTGAACCCCTTTTCCTCGACATGACCTGTCATTGCCACAGTAAATAGATGAAACCCACTAGCATAAGTAGGAGTTGTTTGAGCCATGATATGCCTACTCATTCATTCTTGTTTGTCATGCCTGCTACTGCTTAGAGTTGAGTCGGGTCTGATTCATCGGGAATGAATTGGAATGGTGATGAACATGTCCTACTGTGTGTGAGCTAAGTGTGTGAACACAATTTGGTAAAGGTAGCGGTGAGAGGCCATGTAGGAGTACATGGTGGGTTGTCTCATTGAAACCGTCCTCAGGAACCGAGTTCTGTGTTTGTGATCCATGAACAGATACTACCACACATTGGGATCCTTAATTGACTCTCTCGGCTTCTTAACCACCCTTGTCCTCTGTCCAGGAGTTGCAAGTAGTTTCTGGTGTTTGTAGTATGCTAGAGGCCGTGCGCAGCGCTGTCCCGTGGGGTGGGCTGTGATGCGGTAGGCACGTGGCACGGTGTACCGGGCGCCCGTTTGGTGTCTCGGGAACCCTGCTCACATCGTTCGGGGCCGTATGTGGAAACTTCGGCCGGACTCCCTGCGGATGGAACCAGAATAGGCGATAAACCTAGACTAGAGACTTGAGTGTTTAGGTAGGCCGTGGCCGACACCCTCGCCAGGCTTCCGCTTGAAGGTTGCCGAGATACATGACGTGTACATGGCGGTAAGTGGCGAGAGCGTGTGTGAAGAAGTACACCCCTGCAGGGTTAACATCATCTATTCGAATAGCCGTGTCCGCGGTAAAGGACTTCTCGGTTGCCTATAACAGTTCATAGACAAGTGAAAGTGGATACTCTAAAATGCGCAAGATAAGCGTGAGTGCTATGGATGGCGTTCTCGTAGGGAGACGGGAGCGGATCCATAGTGGTGTATTGAAATGGTGAATATGTGGACTCGTGTGCGCCACCTCAAAAGAGTTACTTGAAGTCGTAGTTCAGGATAGCCACTGAGTCAAAGCTGGCTTGCTGTAGATAAACTCCACCACCCCCTTTGTTGATACCGATGCATATGTAGCTAGCTCTGATTTAAGTCTTGCTGGGTACATTTGTACTCACGTTTGCTTAATTTATGTTTTTGTAGAGAGATTTCAGTCTCGCTAGTAGTTCCGCATGGACTACGACGTTTAGCTTGTTACCTCAGCTACGATCTTGTGCCCTCGGCAGGATCTGGTAGATAGTTAGGCTTCTCAGCCTTTTTCATTTGTAGATGCCTATACTGAGACATGTTAAGCTTCCGCATGTGCTTTGACTTGTATGCTCTGATTGTTGGGTCATGAGACCCATGTTTGTAATATCTCGCTCCTCGGAGCCTAATGAATAAATACTTGAGTCGTAGAGTTATGTTGTGATGCCATGTTGTATTTATACATATCGAGCATATTGTGTGTATGATTGAAATGCTTGGTATGTGTGGGATCCGACAACCTAGTTGTTTATCCTTGGTAGCCTCTCTTATGGGGAAATGTAGTCTTGTGCTTCCATGAGCCATAGTAGTCCGCTACAGCCCGGTTCACTGGAGTCCTGCTAACCCAGCACTACTGCTTCGGAACACTTGACTGGCCGGCATGTGCTTCACTTCGTTCCTGTGTCTGTCCCTTCGGGGAAATGTCACGCGGTGACATCCGGAGTCCTGCCTAGCCTGCTACAGCCCGGTTCACCGGAGTCCTGTTAGCCTAGTGCTACAGCCCGGATTCGCACGCTGCTGACCGACATGCTCGATGTTGATTCATGTATGCCTGTCCCCATAAGTTAGTGCCACTTTGGGTTCACGACTAGTCATGTCGGCCCAGGTTCTGTGTCATATGGATGCTAGCGACACTATCATATACGTGAGCCAAAAGGCGCAAACGGTCCCGGGCCATGGTAAGGCGACACCCGTGGGAATACCGTGCGTGAGGCCGCAAAGTGATATGAGGTGTTACCGGCTAGATCGATGTGACTTGGAATCGGGGTCCTGACAGCTTTTCCTCTAAAAATATCAAATATTTTCACAATTAGTTTGGTGGATCCATATTGGACCACAAACTATAAATCTTCATAATTGTACTTTGTACATGGAATGGTGGTTCAAATTTAGCAAATTGAGGACATGTTCTAAAACTATGGACGGAAACTAATACAAGCACAAACCATTACTAGTAATCCTTAAGGGAAGCAATTTTGGCACTGATATTTTGAAGAACGGAGGGGCATTATGTAGCTACATTGTCCAAGCCATCGCCTTCACCTGATTTGCCGTCTGAAAGAAAGAAAGAAAGTGAACAAGATGGTTCAAGTCCCGAATCTAGAAAGTATGCACACATGCATGCAAGAAAAATTGGTCACACAACATGCATGCAATACATCGAATGGTGGAAAGAGAGTAAGGGTTCGACCTAGACTCATAGATCTCAAGGAACTAACCGTTTTTGTCGATTTTAGGAAGCAAACTTGCCGATGAGCTACTTTAAAAGAAAGGGGCATGTCCTAATTATATCATCGAAGACGTCAGCTGTTGTTATTTCTTTCAAATTAGCAGGAGCCTTGAGGAATTCAAGGCACACCTCTTTGAATCCACAACAGTTGTGCCGCCCAGCTAGAGTAGAAATAGTTTTCACTGACTTCACGTCTATGTGTTTGCATAGCTTTTCTTCACATAGTATCTTCAGTCTTTGGAGATCATATTTATCTGCCGCCGCAAGCAAGTGTTGCAACCATAATGCTTCGTCGCCACCCTTTTTCTCCTCCCCCATGTCTATCTCCATATCGGGCAGCAAGTCGGTGTAAACAAAGCTAAGCAAGGCCCTAAACACTTTTGCTTCCATGTCTTGTATTTGCACAATGCTTGCTACCGTGCCTTCGTTCACGGGGCCAAAGAGCTCTGCCTTGAAGACAGTAGAATGAGCCGCGAGCACGCACCGGTGGGCGACGAACGTCTCGCCGCCAACATTGAATGTCACGTCAGTGCCTTCCTTGGACAGGAGGAGGTCGTTGATATGCTGATGTATGGTCGAAGGTGGTACCTTGATGGAGAGATCAACCGTGGTGGCAACGACAAGGTCGCATAGGATGGTGAAACAATCCTTGTTTAGATGCTTCGATTTCTCAAGCGCGTCTCTTTTGATGAGACCATCTTAACCCCAACATGGGTGTGAGCTGGAGAAACCGTGCGGCTCGTTTGCACGGATATATGCTGGATCCTGCTTCTCAAGCTCGTCGACGAAGCTGAAATCGTACTGCACCTTGAGAGGCTCGGTGACATTCTCATCGAGAAGGGCGAGGAAGAAGGAGACCGAGCCGGAACACTCGGCCGCGTTGCCTTCAGGGAAGTACTGGATGCACCAGCGATGCCCCCCTACCTTGAACGGGAGAGACCGGATCACCGTGCCGGTAGATGCATAGTATTTCGTACGCGAGTAGCCTCTAACAACAAGCAGGTGGTACCCGCTGGCCGCGGAGACTTCGATTGAGTAGCCGGTGGCGTCACTGTAGTTGATAATAGACACGCCAGCAAATGACATGGCGGATGGGCGCAAAATATAACTGAAATCTGAACTGGGCTATGTGGTGGGTGAAGTCGTCGTCGGTGCTAAACGCTCGTGCCGTCGTGCGTCCAAGTCGCGGGAAGTCGATTGATCCACGCTCCTGTTCGATTCGTCAGAGTTCACGAAGAAAACAGGACGCAGGAGAGCAGAAGCTGGAACTCCGGCGAAGTCGCAAGAGCTTTTCGACTTGTCCTATTTGCCTCTGTTCTCACCATTGGTTGATTCACATCCTGCCGTGTATATGTATATAAGTACACGCGAACATGAACCGGACTCTTAACTTCCAGCCGAGACGGACATGAACTGCACCAACACACGCGTGCACAAAACAACTTATAATATGGAAACCACCCAGCCGGCTCAGATTCTTCCGCACGGGAGCCCCTGTTGCGCGCGGATCTCGCTGTGGTGGCGTGACGGCGGTATGGCTCGGCGTGAGGGTGCTCCTCTCCCCTCCGTGTCTGGCTATGGCCTGCTGTAAGGATGGCAATGGGTAGGGTATGGGGCGGATAGAGCAATACCATACCCATACCCGTGTAGTCAATGGGTATAAAATTATACCCATACCCGTACCCATGGGTATGAAACTTTACCCGTACCCATACCCGACTGGTACCCATATCCATTGGGCATTGGGTACCTAACGGGTAGATCAAATAGTACACAATTTATTCGCAATTTTACATTCATCTATAGCAAATTTGACATACAAACATTGATCTCAACTCAATAATAGATAGATGGGTACATGACAATTATGTCAACTGAAATTGACAATTGGTGACAACTTTAACAAAGGTTCACAAGCTCACGACACAACTTCAACATAGTGAATTATGGGTAAGGTTCACATGTCAGCATAAACGGGTAGGGTATGGGTATATCCATGGGTAAAAGGCTATACCCGTGCCCTACCCATGACTTAACGGGTAGGGTATGAGTACTACCCATGGGTATAAAATTGTGCCCATACCCTACCTGTGCGGGTACGGTATCCGCGGGTACCCGTACCCATGGGTAAAATTGCCATCCTTAGCCTGTTGCGGTGGCCGTAGGTGACCCGGGTCTTTGGATTTTGAGGCGAGGCCTTCGTGTCTGGCTCCAGGTGAAATCCTTGCATACACTTCGGTTGTGCTGATGATGGCGACGTCTTTCATGTCGTTTTCCTCCCTGAGACGTTGCTGAGGAGTTCGGTCCACCCAAATCCTTCGAGCCTGGTGTCTGTGGGCGAAAGCCCAAGATCTAGTTTTACTACATCGGGCAAACCATGACATCATCTATGTCACTACCCGCTCGTGAGGCATCGTCTTGGAGAACATGACTATTGGTTGTAACCGTCGGCTCGTGACATTAGTGGTGGAGTGTGGATGATGATGGTGGTGGCGTGACCGGCTTGGGGTCGACTATGGGTTTGTGTTCTTCTTCGGTGGTCTTCGTGTTGGAGTGCTCTTTGGTGTCTCTCTGCTGGGCGATTCCCTGCATTTACGCCGATGGCACACAGTTGGTTAACTTAATCTAAATGTTTTATACATCTTTCTCTGTGGTCCCTAATATTGCCATGTAAGATTTTTTATTTTATTTTGTACTCCTCCCATTTCATATTAAGTGATGGATAGTTTAGAGCATCCCGGGCACCCCAAAGGCCCAAACCCTCCTCAAACACCCGGACGGGTCGCCCGGTCACTGACCGATCACGATTTTTCAATCCAGACAGCCCCCTCAAACGGGCCTCAAACATCTAGACTGACCGGCAGCCCTCATACCCAACCCAAATATGGGGCGGGTATGGGGGCACCGGGGCGCGCCCGCCACGTTGGACCCGACCCACGCTGGCCCACCCGAGCCCACATATATTCATCCCCATCCGCTTGCTGGACCAAACCCTAGCCACTTCACTCCACTCCCCTCCGCCACCCGAGCTCACCTCCGGTGGTTTCCGGCCGTCTCCGGCATGGCAGGCAGTGGATCCGACTCCAACCAGTCCGGATCCATCGATTGGGGTGTCATCCCATGCGGGTTGGAGGAGGCAATGGCGGTCCGCATTGCACTTCGCCGCTCTCGGGAGGACAGCGCCCGGCCGACGGACAGATCTGTCAGCCGCGACTCCATAGCCCCGGCTCAATGGGCGCTCGAGTCCTCTAGGTCTGGATCATCGTGGTTCCGGTAGCCAGAACCCCTCCCCTTCCCCATCACCAGTCGGGCAGACTATGAGTCCCACCGGGAACGGGCGGCCCGCCGTGGGAAGGAGAGGATAACGGCTGCCAAGGCCCGTATTGCAGCAGACATGGTGGCGACGCCTGATGCGGAGGCACGGGCGGCCGCAGAGGAGGAAGCCATCCACGCCTGCATTGTGAAGAAATGGCAATGGAGGAACATGCGCGCCCTCGCCCAAGAGCAGAATCGGGCGGTCCATGTCATGGCTGGACTGCCACCGAAGGAGGAGAAGGACAACTTCGGCGAGGATGGCTCCGGTGACGAGCAGATCTGACTCGATCCCTACTGTGTCTTCGATCGGTACTTCCGCAAGAAGGATGGCAAGGGCGCCGGGAAGGACAAGAGCAGCCGTGGATGATTTTCACCATAGCCAAACATACCAAATTTTGGTAGTCCGATGGCATGTTTAGTTAGTAGTGATGGAGTAGTCGGACGATGTGTGCATCGGCGTAGTTGCATGAGTTTGTATGGATTTGTGATATGATAATTGAGGTGTCCGGATGTGGGTTACATTAGTTAAGGGGTGCACGGTCACACGGACGCGTCGGCGAGCGTTTGAGGGGCCAGATTTGCCCATCGCGGCTGTAGATGCTCTTACAATGCTGGATAAATTAATGTACTATACTTTTTGCCTATAGTAGTTCGGTTACAGCTGAGTGATAATGGCATGTATTAACTTGTTGATGCTAACTAGGGAGTACTTTAATTTATCCAGCGTTGTAAACTATTCATTAATACCCATTCTCTTACAACTGCAACCTTTGTGTCTATAATAGTTCAGTCAATGTGAAGTGGTAATGACATGTATCAACTTGCTGATGCTAACTCAGGCTGAAGCGAAGTCCTAATTGTTCGTTGTTCAAACAAAGGTGAGATACACTCTCTTATTCCCTCATGTGGTTATAGCCTTTGAGTTGCAAGCCCTGTTTATTAAATCCGATTATGTATAGATTATTGCTAATTAGATGCATAAGTATTTTTTTAACATACCATATATTAATTAAATAAAAAGGTTCGATAGAATCGTTCCTAACAACATTCGTCACGCAGGGCAGAAAACTATTATAGAGAAAACCATCAGACCTATTATCAAAGCTTAGCTAATTCGTGAGCCATCATGTTGACATGCCTATTGATCTTTGCCAACTTAAAATTTGGAAGCAAGTTAGTGATGGCTAGAACTTGCTTCTTCAGATCAACGAGAGATGACCTAGCAAGATTATCATATACAAGGAAGGAAGCCAGAGCAGCCAGTTTCAAAAATTACATGCGTTTGAAGAGTGATATCGATATAAAGACTTGCAAGACACACCCGAAGCTCCGCTGCATCAACACTCGTGCATGAACCAATTGTTGGAAATATGCCCTAGAGGCAATAATAAAATGGTTATTATTATATTTCCTTGTTCATGATAATTGTCTATTGTTCATGCTATAATTGTGTTATCCGGAAATCGTAATACATGTGTGAACACATAGACCATAACATGTCCCTAGTGAGCCTCTAGTTGACTAGCTCGTTGATCAATAGATGGTTACGGTTTCCTGACCATGGACATTGGATGTCATTGACAACGGGATCACATCATTAGGAGAATGATGTGATGGACAAGACCCAATCCTAAGCATAGCACTAGATCGTGTAGTTCGTTTGCTGAAGCTTTTCTAGTGTCAAGTATCATTTCCTTAGACCATGAGATCGTGCAACTCCCGGATACCGTAGGAATGCTTTGGTTGTACCAAACATCAGAACGTAACTGGGTGGCTATAAAGGTGCACTACAGGTATCTCCGAAAGTGTCTGTTGGGTTGGCACAGATCGAGACTGGGATTTGTCACTCCGTGTGACGGAGAGGTATCTCTAGGCCCACTCGGTAATGCATCATCATAATGAGCTCAATGTGACCAAGTGATTGGTCACGGGATCATGCATTACGGTACGAGTAAAGTGACTTGTCGGTAACGAGATTGAACGAGGTATTGGGATACCGACGATCGAATCTCGGGCAAGTAACGTACCGATTGACAAAGGGAATTGTGTACGGGATTACTTGAATCCTCGACATCGTGGTTCATCCGATGAGATCATCGAGGAGCATGTGGGACCCAACATGGGTATCCAGATCCCGCTGTTGGTTATTGACCGGAGAGTCGTCTCGGTCATGTCTGCGTGTCTCCCGAGCCCGTAGGGTCTACACACTTAAGGTTCGGTGACGCTAGGGTTGTAGAGATATTAGTATGCGGTAACCCGAAAGTTGTTCGGAGTCCCGGATGAGATCCCGAACATCACGAGGAGTTCCGGAATGGTCCGAAGGTAAAGATTTATATATAGGAAGTCCAGTTTCGGCCACCGGGAAAGTTTCGGGGGTCACCGGTATTGTACCGGGACCACCGGAAGGGTCCCGGGGGTCCACCGGGTGGGGGCCACCTATCCCGGAGGGCCCCATGGGCTGAAATGGGAAGGGAACCAGCCCCTAGTGGGCTGGTGCGCCCCCCATGGGCCTCCCCCTGCGCCTAGGGTTGGAAACCCTGGGGGTGGGGGGCGCCCCACCTGACTTGGGGGGCAAGTCCCCCCTTGGCCGCCGCCCCCCCCCCCCCCCCCCCCCCGCGTTGAGATGGGATCTCTAGGGGCCGGCGCCCCACCAGGGCCCCTATATAAAGGGGGGAGGGAGGGCTGCATACCAAAGCCCCTGGCGCCTCCCTCTCCCCCCGTAACACCTCTCCCTCTCGCTGAGCTTGGCGAAGCCCTGCCGAGATCCCCGCTGCTTCCACCACCACGCCGTCGTGCTGCTGGATCTCCATCAACCTCTCCTTCCCCCTTGCTGGATCAAGAAGGAGGAGACGTCTCTCCCAACCGTACGTGTGTTAAACGCGGAGGTGCCGTCCATTCAGCGCTAGGATCATCGGTGATTTGGATCACGACGAGTACGACTCCATCAACCCCATTCTCTTGAACGCTTCCGCTCACAATCTACAAGGGTATGTAGATGCACTCATCTCTCTCGTTGCTAGATGACTCCATAGATTGGTCTTGGTGATGCGTAGAAAATTTTAAATTTCTGCTACGATCCCCAACAGTGGTATCAGAGCCAGGTTTATGCGTAGTTTCTATGCACGAGTAGAACACAAGTTGTTGTGGGCGTTGATTTTGTCAATTTACTTGCCGTTACTAGTCTTATCTTGATTCGGTGGCATCGTGGGATGAAGCGGCCCGGACCGACCTTACACGTACGCTTACGCGAGACAGGTTCCACCGACTGACATGCACTAGTTGCATAAGGTGGCTAGCGGGTGTCTGTCTCTCCCACTTTAGTCGGGTCGGATTCGATGAAAAGGGTCCTTATGAAGGGTAAATAGAAATTGGCATATCACGTTGTGGTTTTGGCGTAGGTAATTATCGTTCTTGCGAGAAACCTATAGCAGCCACGTAAAAGTTTGCAACAACAATTAGAGGACGTCTAACTTGTTTTTGCAGCAAGTGTCATGTGATGTGATATGGCCAGAAGGATGTGATGAATGATATATGTGATGTATGAGATTGATCATGTTCTTGTAATAGGAATCACGACTTGCATGTCGATGAGTATGACAACCGGCAGGAGCCTAGGAGTTGTCTTAATTTATTTATGACCTGCGTGTCAACTGAAACGCCATGTAATTACTTTACTTTCTTGCTAACCGTTAGCCATAGTAGTAGAAGTAATAATTGGCGAGACAACTTCATGAAGACACGATGATGGAGATCATGGTGTCATGCCGGTGACGATGATGAACATGGCGCCCCGAAGTTGGAGATCAAAAGGAGCAAAATGATATTGGCCATATCATGTCACTATTTGATTGCATGTGATGTTTATCATGTTTTACATCTTATTTGCTTAGAACGACGGTAGCATAAATAAGTTGATCCCTCACTAAAATTTCAAGAAAGTGTTCCCCCTAACTATGCACCGTTGCGAAGGTTCGTTGTTCCGAAGCACCACGTGATGATCGGGTGTGATAGGTTCTAACATTCGCATACAATGGGTGTAAGCCAGATTTACACACGCAATACACTTAGGTTGACTTGACGAGCCTAACACGTACAGACATGGCCTCGGAACACAAGAGACCGAAAGGTCGAACATGAGTCGTATAGCAGATACGATCAACATGAAGATGTTCACCGATGATGACTAGTCCGTCTCACGTGATGATCGGACACGGCCTAGTTGACTCGGATCATGTAACACTTAGATGACTAGAGGGATGCCTGTCTGAGTGGGAGTTCGTTAATAATTTGATTAGATGAACTTTATTATCATGAACTTAGTCTAAAAATCTTCACAATATGTCTTGTAGATCAAATGGCCCACGCTAATGTTTCCCTCAACTTCAACGCGTTCCTAGAGAAAACCAAGCTGAAAGACGATGGTAGCAACTACACGGACTGGGTCCGTAACCTGAGGATTATCCTCATAGCTGCCAAGAAAGCATATGTCCTTGAAGCACCGCTAGGTGATGCACCTCTTTTCCCAGCAACTCAAGACGTTCTGAACGCCTGGCAGTCGCGTAGTGATGATTACTCCCTGGTTCAGTGCGGCATGCTTTACAGCTTAGAACCGGGGCTCCAAAAGCGTTTTGAGCAGCACGGAGCATATGAGATGTTCCAAGAGCTGAAAATGGTTTTCCAAGCTCATGCCCGGGTCGAGAGATATGAAGTCTCCGACAAGTTCTACAGTTGTAAGATGGAGGAGAATAGTTCCGTCAGCGAACACATACTCAAAATGTCTGGGTTGCACAACCGCTTGTCTCAGTTGGGAGTTAATCTCCTGGATGACGCGGTCGTTGACAGAATCCTTCAGTCGCTCCCACCTAGCTACAAGAGCTTTGTGATGAACTTCAATATGCAGGGGATGGAAAAGACCATTCCTGAGGTATATTCAATGCTGAAATCAGCGAAGGTGGAGATCAAAAAGGAACATCAAGTGTTGATGGTGAATAAAACCACTAAGTTCAAGAAAGGCAAGGGTAAGAAGAACTTCAAGAAAGACGGCAAGGGAGTTGCCGCGCCCGGTAAGCAAGCTGCCGGGAAGAAGACAAAGAATGGACCTAAGCCTGAGACTGAGTGCTTTTATTGCAAGGGAAACGGTCACTGGAAGCGGAACTGCCCCAAATACTTAGCGGATAAGAAGGCTAGCAATACCAAAGGTATATGTGATATACATGTTATTGATGTGTACCTAACCAGCGCCCGTAGTAGCTTCTGGGTATTTGATACCGGTGCGGTTGCTCATATTTGTAACTCAAAGTAGGAGCTGCGGAATAAGCGGAGACTGGCGAAGGACGAGGTGACGATGCGCGTCGGGAATGGTTCCAAGGTCGATGTGATCGCCGTCGGCACGCTACCTCTACATTTACCTACGGGATTAGTTTTAAATCTCAATAATTGTTATTTAGTGCGAGCTTTGAGCATGAACATTGTATCTGGATCTCGTTTAATGCGAGATGGCTACTCATTTAAATCCGAGAATAATGGTTGTTCTATTTATATGAGAGATATGTTTTATGGTCATGCCCCGCTGGTCAATGGTTTATGAATCTCGAACGTGATGTTACACATATTCATAGTGTGAATACCAAGAAATGTAAGGTTGATAATGATAGTCCCACATACTTGTGGCACTGCCGCCTTGGTCACATTGGTGTCAAATGCATGAAGAAACTCCATGCAGATGGACTTTTGGAGTCTCTTGATTATGAATCATTTGACACGTGCGAACCATGCCTCATGGGCAAAATGACCAAGACTCCGTTCTCCGGAACAATGGAGCGAGCAACCAACTTATTGGAAATCATACATACTGATGTGTGCAGTCCAATGAGCGTTGAGGCTCGCGGTGGCTATCGTTATGTTCTCACCCTCACTGATGACTTGAGTAGATATGGGTATGTCTACTTAATGAAACACAAGTCTGAGACCTTTGAAAAGTTCAAGGAATTTCAGAGTGAGGTTGAGAATCAACGTGACAGGAAAATAAAGTTCTTATGATCAGATCGTGGAGGGGAATATTTGAGTCACGAATTTGGCACACACTTAAGGAAATGTGGAATTGTTTCACAACTCACGCCGCCTGGAACACCTCAGCGTAATGGTGTGTCCGAATGTCGTAATCGCACTCTATTGGATATGGTGCGATCTATGATGTCTCTTACCAATCTACCGCTATCATTCTGGGGTTATGCTTTAGAGACTGCCGCATTCACTTTAAATAGGGCTCTGTCGAAATCCGTTGAGACGACACCGTATGAATTATGGTTTGGAAAGAAACCTAAGCTGTCGTTTCTTAAAGTTTGGGGATGCGATGCTTATGTCAAGAAACTTCAACCTGAAAAGCTCGAACCCAAGTCAGAAAAATGCGTCTTCATAGGATACCCTAAGGAAACCATTGGGTATACCTTCTACCTCAGATTCGAAGGAAAGATCTTCGTTGCCAAGAACGGGTCCTTTCTGGGGAAAGAGTTTCTCTCGAAAGAAGTAAGTGGGAGGAAAGTGGAACTTGATGAGATGACCCCTCTCGAACCGGAAAGTAGAGCAGCACAAGAAAATGTTTCTGTGGTGCCTGCACCGACTAGAGAGGAAGTTAATGATGACGATCATGATCAAGTTACCACTGAACTTCGTAGGTCCACAAGGACACGTTCCGCACCAGAGTGGTACGGCAACCCTGTCTTGGAAATCATGCTGTTGGACAACGGTGAACCTTCGAACTATGAAGAAGCAATGGCGGGTCCAGATTCCAACAAATGGCTTGAAGCCATGCAATCCGAGATAGGATCCATGTATGAAAACAAAGTGTGGACTTTGACAGACTTGCCCGATGATCGGCGAGCGATAGAAAATAAATGGATCTTTAAGAAGAAGATGGACGCGGATGGAAATGTTACCATCTATAAAGCTCGACTTGTCGCTAAGGGTTATCGACAAGTTCAAGGAGTTGACTACGACGAGACCTTCTCACCCGTAGCGAAGCTGAAGTCCGTCCGAATCATGTTAGCAATTGCCGCATTCTACGATTATGAAATATGGCAAATGGACGTCAAAACGGCATTCCTTAACGGCTTCCTTAAGGAAGAATTGTATATGATGCAGCCGGAAGGTTTTGTCGATCCTAGGAATGCTGACAAAGTATGCAAGCTCCAGCGCTCAATCTATGGGCTGGTGCAGGCATCTCGGAGTTGGAACATTCGCTTTGATGAGATGATCAAAGCGTTTGGGTTTACACAGACTTATGGAGAAGCCTGTGTTTACAAGAAAGTGAGTGGGAGCTCTGTAGCATTTCTCATATTATATGTGGATGACATACTATTGATGGGAAATGATATAGAATTCTTGGAAAGTATAAAGGCCTACTTGAATAAGTGTTTTTCAATGAAGGACCTTGGAGAAGCTGCTTACATATTAGGCATCAAGATCTATAGAGATAGATCGAGACGCCTCATAGGTCTTTCACAAAGCACATACCTTGACAAGATATTGAAGAAGTTCAATATGGATCAGTCCAAGAAGGGGTTCTTGCCTGTATTGCAAGGTGTGAGATTGAGCACGGCTCAATGCCCGACCACGGCAGAAGATAGAGAAAATATGAGTGTCGTCCCCTATGCCTCGGCCATAGGGTCTATTATGTATGCCATGCTATGTACCAGGCCTGATGTAAACCTTGCCGTGAGTTTGGTAGGAAGGTACCAAAGTAATCCCGGCATGGAACACTGGACATCGGTCAAGAACATCCTGAAGTACCTGAAAAGGACAAAGGATATGTTTCTCGTTTATGGAGGTGACGAAGAGCTCGTCGTAAAGGGTTACGTCGATGCTAGCTTCGACACAGATCTGGATGACTCTAAGTCACAAACCGGATACGTGTATATTTTGAATGGTGGGGCAGTCAGCTGGTGCAGTTGCAAGCAAAGCGTCGTGGCGGGATCTACATGTGAAGCGGAGTACATGGCAGCCTCGGAGGCAGCACATGAAGCAATCTGGATGAAGGAGTTCATTGCCGACCTAGGAGTTATTCCCAATGCATCGGGGCCGATGACTCTCTTCTGTGACAACACTGGAGCTATTACCCTTGCCAAGGAGCCCAGGTTTCACAAGAAGACCAGGCACATCAAGCGTCGCTTCAACTCCATTCGTGAAAATGTTCAAAACAGAGACATAGATATTTGTAAAGTACATACGGATTTCAATGTCGCAGATCCGTTGACTAAACCTCTTCCACAGGCAAAACATGATCAACACCAGAACCGTTGACTAAACCTCTTCCACGGGCAAAACATGATCAACACCAGAACTCTATGGGTGTACGATTCATCACAATGTAACTAGATTATTGACTCTAGTGCAAGTGGGAGACTGTTGGAAATATGCCCTAGAGGCAATAATAAAATGGTTATTATTATATTTCCTTGTTCATGATAATTGTCTATTGTTCATGCTATAATTGTGTTATCCGGAAATCATAATACATGTGTGAACACATAGACCATAACATGTCCCTAGTGAGCCTCTAGTTGACTAGCTCGTTGATCAATAGATGGTTACGGTTTCCTGACCATGGACATTGGATGTCATTGATAACGGGATCACATCATTAGGAGAATGATGTGATGGACAAGACCCAATCCTAAGCATAGCACTAGATCGTGTAGTTCGTTTGCTGAAGCTTTTCTAATGTCAAGTATCATTTCCTTAGACCATGAGATCGTGCAACTCCCGGATACCGTAGGAATGCTTTGGGTGTACCAAATGTCACAACGTAATTGGGTGGCTATAAAGGTGCACTACAGGTATCTCCGAAAGTGTCTGTTGGGTTGGCACAAATCGAGACTGGGATTTGTCACTCCGTATGACGGAGAGGTATCTCTGAGCCCACTCGGTAATGCATCATCATAATGAGCTCAATGTGACCAAGTGATTGGTCACAGGATCATGCATTATGGTACGAGTAAAGTGACTTGTCGGTAACGAGATTGAACGAGGTATTGGGATACCGACGATCGAATCTCGGGCAAGTAACGTACCGATTGACAAAGGGAATTGTGTACGGGATTACTTGAATCCTCGACATCGTGGTTCATCCGATGAGATCATCGAGGAGCATGTGGGACCCAACATGGGTATCCAGATCCCGCTGTTGGTTATTGACCGGAGAGTCGTCTCGGTCATGTCTGCGTGTCTCCCGAACCCGTAGGGTCTACACACTTAAGGTTCGGTGACGCTAGGGTTGTAGAGATATTAGTATGCGGTAACCCAAAAGTTGTTCGGAGTCCCGGATGAGATCCCGGACATCACGAGGAGTTCCGGATTGGTCCGGAGGTAAAGATTTATATATAGGAAGTCCAGTTTCGGCCACCGGGAAAGTTTCGGGGGTCACCGGTATTGTACCGGGACCACCGGAAGGGTCCCGGGGGTCCACCAGGTGGGGCCACCTATCCCGGAGGGCCCCATGGGCTGAAGTGGGAAGGGAACCAGCCCCTGGTGGGCTGGTGCGCCCCCCATGGGCCTCCCCCTGCGCCTAGGGTTGGAAACCCTGGGGGTGGGGGCGCCCCACCTGACTTGGGGGGCAAGTCCCCCCCTTGGCCGCCGCCCCCCCCCCCCCCCCCCATTGAGATGGGATCTCCAGGGGCCGGCGCCCCCCAGGGCCCCTATATAAAGGGGGGAGGGAGGGCTGTGCACCAAATCCCCTGGCGCCTCCCTCTCCCCCCGTAACACCTCTCCCTCTCGCTGAGCTTGGCGAAGCCCTGCCGAGATCCCCGCTGCTTCCACCACCACGCCGTCGTGCTGCTGGATCTCCATCAACCTCTCCTTCCCCCTTGCTGGATCAAGAAGGAGGAGACGTCTCTCCTAACCGTACGTGTGTTGAACGCGGAGGTGCCGTCCGTTCGGCGCTAGGATCATCGGTGATTTGGATCACGACGAGTACGACTCCATCAACCCTGTTCTCTTGAACGCTTCCGCTCGCGATCTACAAGGGTATGTAGATGCACTCATCTCTCTCGTTGCTAGATGACTCCATAGATTGATCTTGGTGATGCGTAGAAAATTTTAAATTTCTGCTACGATCCCCAACACCAATATAATCCCAAGAGGAGATAATGACGTCTCCGGCAAAGTTTCTAGCAACAAGCCCCACACTCGTAGCGCAAATGCTCTCCACAAAACTGATGTCCACGAGGATCTTAATATAATCCGAAGGCGGAGTTTGTCACACCTCACATATACTGAGATTAGTAGTAACATGCCTTAACCCATCAGCAACTCCCTTACCTTTGACACCAGGGACCATCTTAACAATGGTATGACAACACGAGAAGGACGACAAATAGTTATCCACAAAGTTAGCCAAGTTTGAAACAAAATTCTCCCCTTACATAAATCAGATTATTTCTTAAGTGCCAAGCTCTCTGGAACATAAATAAGATTTTCTCTTGTACTATAGGTGTTAACTGGTCCCATTAGTCCTCGAGATATTGAAAAACTCTTTGCTCGGAATTTTCCACACTTCCCTTGACTCCATACGAGGCTCTCGCTTTTGGGCAAGTCACCAGAGCATGAAACATATTTTCATCTTCCATCCCACAAACAGAGCACATACCTAAAGTAGCCTGATGGTGCATAACTCTTTTGACCTTGAACGCCGGGTTATTAGACGGTGCATGCCAGGAAAAATTCTGATCTTCTAAGGGACATTGGTCTTCCATATGATATTCCAAAACCTCCTATCCCCATTAATACCTCCACTTGATTGCCCACAATCCTCTTTGCAGTCCTTGAGCTTCAGCGCCAAATTATATGCCCTTTTTATGGAAAATAAACCATTATTCTCATAGGACAGACCCAATGCATAGAAGCTCCCACACATAGTGCCAGGAAATAAAACCGCCCTCCCCCAAGGATTGAATACGCACCTTAAAAATCTCTTTGATATCGTGAGGTTAGAACAAGTGATTGATTAAATTCACATCCAATCTCCCCAACCCGCTTATGAATAACTCAGACACCCTTTTAATTTTGGTTCTATTCTTTTAACAAAACTTTTAGGCCAGAAATCCTAGGTAGCAAGTTATCTCTCCAAATATTTATACTAGATCCATCGAAAACGCTCCAAATAACCCCTTTTTAAAAAGTTCAATAACATGCATAATACCTTTGCAAGTCACCAACGTTGACTGCGGAAAGGCCATGTCAAGAAGATGTCCGTGAGGATAATATTTTGCCTTCATCAATTTTGCGCAAAGTGAATCCGGATTTGTCAATAATCGCCACGCCAGCTTAGCTAGAAGCGCCTGATTAAATAACCTAAGATCGCGAAAACTCATACCTCCTTGTCCTTTTGGTCTTGTCAGTTTTGATCAGGCTATACAAGGGTGACCTAAATTTTTTTTTGATTGTCAATGTAGCCTCGTACTTAGTTGGATTTCATGTGGTAGTAGCATCCCCATTCTACTTCTTAGCTTGCATACAACTCGACGTCTTCTTGAACCATGCTACCTTTTTCAGCAACTGTCATACATTTTAGTTTGAGTTTGGAATTTCAGATTTAATGCTTTTGCGGCTTCAAGAAAATAATATTATTGTATTTTACTAGTAAGAGCAAAGGATTGTAGCCTGTAGGTCGAATCAATAAGAACTGTCAGCTTCAGACAAGCATCAAAACAAAACTATTTGTTTTGTATTCAAGGAAATAAAGACCAAAAGTATGTTCATATATCATGTATAGCCTACCTTAAACTCTTGGGTTTTATTACAACTATTGCACATCAAGCTTTTCGAAACTGAGTGTGCTGCCCTTTCATAGCACCTATAGTGGTAGGTTCAATTTTCACACACTTGAAAATCATTAAAAAAATGCTAAACCATGTTATTAGAGTTCACATTCTAATCACAATGTTCAATTTGGCCAATTATATGGTGCTCCTGTGTATCTCGGTATTTTGGTTTATTGACTTTTGCCAATAGGAGTATGTACTTGTAGTAAGTAATAAGTAACCTCCTCTTGTGAATAGATAAATAATGCTTGTTATTGAGATGGCCCTCTGTAACATTCTTTATTTGCAAGGGAAAATTATTACCATGAAAGTGGCAATGCTTTTGTTTTATCGCTTGGCATCTACTCTATAGATGCATTGCCAATGAATTCTTCTCTGCTTTATACATTTTTTGGTGAGTTTCCATGTTTATAAAATCCTGTCTGCTCACATAGTGGTCTCTAATGACTGTTGATCCCATCCATTTGTAGAAATGCTTGTGTTTGTTCTACAGGAGCACAATTAAGATTTACCACGTTTGTTTGTAATTAAAAATAGCTCACTATTCTATGAGATCTATCTCCTGCACGATTCTTTTAAGACATGCCATTTGCCCATCTACACCTTGTCCAGTTTTATGCATTTTCTTTGAGTGGTAATATGATCTTGACATACCCCACATTTTTAACTTTATTTAGAAAGGAATGCATGTCCTATTAGATGAGCGATTTCGGTGCGACTTGATTTAGTTAAGTATCATCACGATGTTCTCCTAAATCGGAAGTATTTGGTGCACGATAGACTTACTTTGCTATCTTGATGATGTTCTCCTGAAAGGAATGCCTATTTGGTAAACAAGGTCAGGATTGTGTCTTCCCATTATATTTAAAGTTTTAAACCACGATATTTTTACTAATTGATTGGTTATATTACTCTAGATTGTGCGATTATATCCATCACATAATTTCCATGATGTTTCATTACATATTTTATTTCATTAATTCTTACCAAGACACACTTTCATGTTCTATGCATACTTCTCAGTTTACTATTTGGACCAAAAATCACATCAAGTAAAAAAACTATTCACCTATTCTTGTGGTTTTGTTCCCTCTTCTCATTTGCCAACTCAAGGAAAATTTAGTGCCCCTTTTTAGGTCATGTCCAAACAGAACTTACTTTGGCCAATCAGTTCTGCTTATTTTTCAATCACCCCCATTACTAGGTTGAATTCCAAGGCACTTATCCAGTTTATGTTGTTGCAATGTTAGAATTATCTTTTGTCTACATGAGTTATCATGTGTTACGTGATGGTTAACATACACTTTTGGGTGGATGTGCTTCATCATTTCTAAGCAAATTATTCTCACTTTATGCACCTATTGTTTCTTCCCTTTTCGGTGAACTGCGTGTATTTGTTGGGATTCATTTTTCCTAATATATCCATGTAAATAAAATAGGAAACTTTATGATTGGACCTCATATATTATATTCTCAAAACAGTAAAGAATTTGGAACCAAGTACACGGCCGAATGATACAACATGGGGAGATAGCCCTCAAACAATGCCGATCCCAAGATAACCGGGTCACGCAGAACTACGCTAACGAAAGAAAGTATTGCATGTTTGCCCACCGTTGTCTAACATTGTTGTTTGTGAGCGCACTTTACAGAATAAGACGCAAGCTACAAGGCGCAAGAATTTCGAGAGCTGTTTTGATTATAATCAATGTCATAAAATGTTTGTGAGCTGTTTTGACGCAATGCACACTTTCTTGTTTTATATGTTAATGTAACCATGACTAATTTTTAATGGAATGAAAGTGATAACCTTTGTCACTCATCTAAGAAACAAAGACTAAAACTTGAGGGCAATTCAGTGGTTAAAGCCCTTGGCAGTAGGGCATGTTTTATTCTTCATTATTGTTTACCAGCGGAGCGAAGGGCATCTACCCTTCTAGTATATGGTATATATGCTCCCTAAGTTTTAAGTCCTTACAATCAACTGAAGTCTCCAATTGAAATTGGGTCGCTCAATTTTAACTGATTCAACAATTTCTCAAAGCTCTCTCATTCAATTCTTTTATACTATACACTATGCTTTCAAAAAAATTATGGCCTCACTATTAATTGAGGTCTTTAGTTTAGAACTGGGTCACCCAATTTTGACCGGATCAACAATTTCTCAAGAAGCTCTCCCATTTAATTATTTTAATTCACTATGTTCCCTAATTTTGAAGTTGTTTCATTCGATTGAGTTATTCAATTTTAGATTTGGTGTATGATTTTGATCGGGCTAACGATTTTTCAAATCAATCAGCAGCAACCGTCCCATAAAAACATATCAACCCCGCACCCTCCCACCACCTAGGAAAAAGAAGCGCCACCATGTGATACTATAACACCGAAGCAATTTTTCCCCACATAAATATGAGTTGATTAACGGATAACACAGAATCACACCGTGAAAGGCCCATCAAATAACCATATTACAAATAAACATTAAACACACTCCATCACCCCCCCCCCCCCCCTCCCCCGCCAAACTAAACATTTCATCATTTCCAAAATATAAGGGGTATTAGGTTTTTGGAAAGTCGTTTTTTTAACTTTGAGCAAGTTAGAAGCAAAAAATATCGACATCCACAATATTAAGCCAAAAAAGATCATTTCATGATGAATCTAATGATAAAGATATGGATTTTGATATATTTCTACAATTTGATCAAACTTAAAGAGGTTTGACTTTTCAAAAAATTAATACACCATACATTTTGAAACTAAGGGAGTATATTTTTTTAAGAATTCTAACAACACCAAGGGCGTAGCAAAGCACGCCCAAGCGTAGTATAGGCAAAGCACTTGATGGACACGACTAGGACTCTTGTTTTATCGGACTCAATTAAGTTCCTGATTTGTGCCAATCAAAACAAATCGTAAACAAAATAGGCCAAGGAATTTTTTATCCAATCAATAAAGCTCTTCATGGTGGCTTTCCAAAAAAAAAACAGAGCCAGGATTTTACGTCTGGCCTTGGTAACATTAAATAAAATACAAACTAAAAAACATTTAACCATTAAGTCCATATTGTTAATCGACCACAAGCAATTGTCATAACTGTATCCATTCATTGAATGGTGATTCAAATATGAAAAAATTTAGGACATGTTCTGAAATCTGAACTGAACCTGACACTTAGTACAATCCATAACTAGGAATCCTTAGAGGGAGCAAATTTGGTAATAATATTTTTGAGAACAGAGAGGCATCATACAGTTACACTGTCCAGAATATGCCATCGCCTACACCTGATCTGCTGCCTGAAAGAGAAGAAAAATGAGCAAGATGGTTCAAATCTTCGCTAAAAGGAACAGATCAACATAGGAATATAGGATGGTGCGTCGCTTAGGTAAATAGGGAAGCAGTCATGCATCTAGAACACAAGATGCATGCAAGTAAAATGTCTTACTCAAACAACATGAAGGTACTACATCAAATGGTGAACAAGAATGGTGGCAAGAAAGTAAGGCTTCAACTTGGAAACATAGGTTTCAAGAACTAACCATTTTTGTGGATTTTAGGAAGCAAGCTTGCCAATGAGCTCCTTTAAAAGATAGGGGCATGTTCTAATTATATTGTCGAAGACGTCAGCCGCCGTTATCTCCTTCAAATTAGACGGTGTCTTGAGGAATTCAAGGCATACATCCTTCAATCCACCACAATTGTGCCTCTCGGCTAGAATGAAAATAGTCCTCACGGAGCTCACGTCTACGAGTTTGCATAACTTTTCTTCACATAGTACCTTCAGCCTTTCGAGATCGTATCTATCTGCCGCTGCAATCAAGTGTTGCAGCCACAATGCTTCTTGGGCTTCCCGTTCCTCCACCATGTCTACCTCCATCTCGGGCAGCGAGTCAGTGTAAATAAAGCTTAGCAAGGCTCTAAACACTTTTGCTTCCATGTCTTCTATTTGTATGACACTAGCTATCGTGCATTCCTTCATGGGGCCAAAGAGCTCTGCCTTGAAGACCGGGGACCGAGCCGCAAGCACGCACCGGTGTGCAACGAGTGTCTCACCGCGAACGCTGAATGTCACGTCAGTGCCCTCCTTGGACATGAGGACGTTGCTGATAAGCTCTTGTATGCTAGGAGGCGGTACCACTGCAAGGTCACATCGGATGGTGAAACAATCATCGTTTAGATGCTTTGATTTCTCAAGGACATCTCTTTTCACGAAATTCTTGTGAACCCAGCATGGATTAGCGCTAGAGAAGTTGCATGGCTCTTTTGCACGGATATACGCTGAATCCTGCTTCTCATGCTGATGGAGGAAACTGAATCCAACCTGCACCTTCAGATCCTCCGTAACATTTTTATCGACGAGGAAAAGAATGAGCGATACAGAGTCCGTGGCGCAGCCCGACGGGGCGCCTTTGGGGCAGTAGAAGATGCGCCAACGATGTCCTCCTACCATGAAAGGGAGCGAGAGGATTACTGCGCCAGCAGATGCAGTGGCTTTGGTGTGCGAGTAGCCGTTGACCACAAGCAGGTGGTACCCGCTGGCCGTGGCGACGTTGATGGCGTGGCCGGTGGCCTGGCCCTGCCCGACTATAGACACGCCTGTAAATGACATGACAGATGGGCAGAATTTAACTGAATCTGATGCAGTCGCTGAGCCGCCCAATCTTTCACGGAAACCAGTACTAACAGACGCAATCTCCAAACAAATAGCCTCGATAACAAATCCTTCTGACGATCGGGCAACGAATGGCAATTTCAGCTCAGCAGATGCAAGCAGCAAAAAGCCAAAGATCACAGCACTTTCTGATTACGCCAGAAGCAAGAGGAACTTACGGGCAAGCAATCAGCGGAACAGACAATGAATTCAGTGCTAAGTTTACCGGATGCATGCAGATTCAACCTAAGAACAGACGAACCCTGCTGGTGCGTGCAGGATGAGCGCCGTCGGCCTCGCGCGGCTACTAGAGTCGAATCGATGGGTTGCTCCGATCGCAGCGGCCAGCGCGTGGAAAACTGGAAACAGCCTCCACGAGTTTTTAACTAGCGACGTGCAGAATTGGACGCCGCAAGATCCATTCTCCGGTTATATAATGTCAAAGGATTTTTTTTTTCTTTTGCGAAAGAATGTCAAAGAAACTGGTCTGCCCTAATTTTTTTAGGCGAGTACTGGGCGCCGGCGCGCCGGCCCAATAGTTGGGCCGGTCGTGCCCCAATCGCCCGATGCAGCGAGCCACTGCCATCCGATCTGCGCACGACCCCATCATCATACCGTTGCGTAGTTAACACGCGATCGGGTAACTCCCTGTGGATCCAAAAAACAGCCGCTGGCCCTTCGTTATCCTCCAACTGCCCCTGCCTGCATGCTTGTGCTGCGCCGCTCCTCACCTGAGCGTCTGACTAGAAAAATAGAGGCCATGCAGCACCATGTGAACGCCCGAAGGCCACCGCCGGCCGGCCGCCCTTAGAGTAGCCACTGGCCGCCGCCGCCGCAGCGTCTCGCAGCAATCCATCTTAGTCGTTGCAGCTTCAGTGGAAACAGGAGCCCTCATGAGGCTTTTTTCATGTCGGTCGCTGGTTGAAGCTTTTTGCATATATGTCGAAGCTTTTTTTTACAACGGTTGCAACCTTTTCCGTTACCCAATGCCTGCTTGAAGCTTTTTTCATATACTGCCGGAGCTTTTTGTACAACGATTGCAATTTTTCCTGTTACATAGTGCCTGCTTGAAGCTTTTCTTATCTCTGGATGAAGCTTTTTTGTGGCCGGTAGTATCTTTCTCAGAGCATCTCCAGCCGAGTCCCCAACAGGCCCCCCATGCCACTTTTTCGGCACCGGCGCCAAAAAAACGGCCCAGTCGCGCCCCCAGGACGACGAAAAGCGCCGGTTCGGCCCTTTTTTCTGCCCAGCGGTCTCAGGCCGAACCCAGTGCACTGGGGAGCGATCGGGGGCTCCGGCGCAAGGGAAAAGCGCGGCTGGCCCACACCGTCAGGTGAAAAGTCAAGATTTTCTTCCCCGACTCGCCTCCCAGCCCCCGCGCCCTCGGCCGCCACTAGCTATATCCCGGCACCGCCCGCCGCCCTTCACCGCTAGATAGCCATTCCCCGCCGGAAAAATAGCAGAGGTTCGCCGCGGCAGCCCCTCCAACAGCAGTTGGGCGTTTCCGGCCGCCGTTTCCAGCCGCGGAGGGGCAGTTTAGCAGCGGGTGCACGCCCACCGAGCGCAAGGTGTTCGGCGATTTGCCTGCCTCGGCGATGGACTCGGATGACGAGGAAGCGCTCGCCACGCTGCTGGAGGAGGAAGCCGAGGCCGACGTCCAGGAAGAAGAGCATCTCATGGTGCTCGCCGCCCTCGCCCAGCTGCTGGCGAGCAATGAAAAGCCGCGGCGAGGTGGCTCGGCGCCAGGGCGGGTGAAAGCAAAGAACCGGCATCGTCTCGAAGGGTACTGCATGCTCTACTCCGACTACTTCGCCGATGCTCCACTTCACGGCGACGAAATATTTCGGCGCCGTTATCGGATGAGCCGAAAGCTCTTCCTCAGGATTGTGAATTCCATCCGGGAGTTCGACAACTACTTCAAGTGCAAGATGGATTGCACCGACAAACTTGGATTCACCTCGATCTAGAAGTGCATGACAGCGATGAGGATGCTTGCATACGGAGCTCCCGGTGATTCACTCGATGACTATGGGTGCATGGCCGAGTCCACCAGCATAGAGTGTTTCTACAAGTTCTGTCGGGCAGTGGTGACAGTGTTTGGACCGCAATACTTGAAAACACCCAATGCGGAAGACACTGATCGGATCCTAGCACAGAATGCAGCAAGAGGATTTCCTGGGATGCTTGGAAGCATCGACAGCATGCATTGGAAATGGAAGAATTGCCCATTTGCTTGGCAGGGGATGTACAAAGGCGCCAAAGGCGGTTGCAGTGTGGCACTTGAGGCGGTGGCCACACAGGACCTCTGGATTTGGCACTCCTTCTTTGGTATGCTAGGAACTCACAATGACATCAACGTGCTGCAGTGCTCTCCTGTCTTTGCCAAGCTTGTTGAAGGCCATTCTCCTCTGGTGAACTTCGAGATCAATGGGCGGCACTACAACAAGGGGTACTACCTAGCTGATGGCATCTATCCGAGATGGTCTACATTTGTGAAGACTATCTCAAACGCTGTGCCAGGAGGCAAGAAGTCCCACTTTGCCAAGGTGCAGGGGGCTTGCCGGAAGGATGTCGAGCGAGCATTTGGTGTGCTCCAATCTCGATTTGCTGTTGTCCGGTACCCTGCTCAGACCTGGTCGAAAGATCTAATGTGGGAGATCATGACTTGCTGTGTCATCTTGCACAACATGATCATCGAGAGCGAGCAAGAAGACCCAGTGTTTGACACTGAACCATACTACAGGAAGGGTCCTCTAGCCGAAGTTGATCACCAGCTACCGGCAACCTGGACTGCCTACCTCAGTATGCGTCAGGAGATCCGAGACCTACAGGTGCATCATCAGCTGCAGCATGATCTGGTGGAGCACCTATGGAGGCTCAAGGGCGACGCCGGGCGCGACCTGTGTTGAAATATGAGTTTTTATTTGTTGAACTATATACTCCCTCCATTCCTAAATATTTGTCTTTCTAGAGGTTTCAAATGGTGACTACATACGGAACAAAATGAGTGAATCTACATTCTAAAATATGTCTATATACATCCGTATGTGGTGACCATTTGAAATCTCTAGAAAGACAAATATTTAGGAACGGAGGGAGTAATTTGTATTGAACTATTTGTTGTTGTATTATTTTGTTAAAGTATTTGATTTTTCGGTGATGAAATATGTGATAAAAAAATATTTATGTTGATAATTGAACGCCGAGCCACGGCGAACCACGCCGAATATGGGCCTATTCTCGCTCATATGGGCCCTTTATTCGCCGAAAGGGGGCTGAAAATGTTGGAAATATGCCCTAGAGGCAATAATAAATTGGTTATTATTATATTTCCTTGTTCATGATAATCGTTTATTGTCCATGCTAGAATTGTATTGATAGGAAACTCAAATACATGTGTGGATACATAGGCAACACCATGTCCCTAGTAAGCCTCTAGTTGACTAGCTCGTTGATCAATACATGGTTACGGTTTCCTGACCATGGACATTGGATGTCGTTGATAACGGGATCACATCATTAGGAGAATGATGTGATGGACAAGACCCAATCCTAAGCCTAGCACAAGATCGTGTAGTTCGTTTGATAAGAGCTTTTCTAATGTCAAGTATCATTTCCTTAGACCATGAGATTGTGCAACTCCCGGATACCGTAGGAATGCTTTGGGTGTACCAAACGTCACAACATAACTGGGTGGCTATAAAGGTGCACCACAGGTATCTCCGAAAGTGTCTGTTGGGTTGGCACGAATCGAGACTGGGATTTGTCACTCCGTGTAAACGGAGAGGTATCTCTGGGCCCACTCGGTAGGACATCATCATAATGTGCACAATGTGACCAAGGAGTTGATCACGGGATGATGTGTTACGGAACGAGTAAAGAGACTTGCCGGTAACGAGATTGAACAAGGTATCGGGATACCGACAATCGAATCTCGGGCAAGTAACATACCGATAGACAAAGGGAATTGTATACGGGATTGATTGAATCCTCGACATCGTGGTTCATCCGATGAGATCATCGAGGAGCATGTGGGAGCCAACATGGGTATCCAGATCCCGCTGTTGGTTATTGACCGGAGAGTCGTCTCGGTCATGTCTGCGTGTCTCCCGAACCCGTAGGGTCTACACACTTAAGGTTCGGTGACGCTAGGGTTGTAGAGATATTAGTATGCGGTAACCCGAAAGTTGTTCGGAGTCCCGGACGTCACGAGGAGTTCCGGAATGGTCCGGAGGTAAAGATTTATATATGGGAAGTCTTATTTTGGTCGCCGGAAAAGTTTCACGCATTATCGGTATTGTACCGGGAGTGCCGAAAGGGGTCCGGGGGTCCATCAAGGGGTCCACCTGCCCCGGGGGGGGCACATGGGCTGTGGGGTGTGCGCCTTGGCCTATATGGGCCAAGGGAACCAGCCCCAAGAGGCCCATGCGCCAAGAGATAAGATAAAGGGAGAGTCCTAAAGGGGGAAGGCACCTCCGAGGTGCCTTGGGGAGGATGGACTCCTCCCTGGCCGCACCCTTCCTTGGAGGAAGGGCCAAGGCTGAGCCCCCCCTCTCCCTTGGCCCTATATATAGTGGGGGGAGGGAGGGCAGCAAAACCTAAGCCCTGGCGCCTCCCTCTCCCTCCCGTGACACATCTCCCTCCTCCCGCAGCGCTTGGCGAAGCCCTGTTGGAATCCCGCTACTTCCACCACCACGCTGTCGTGCTGCTGGATCTCCATCAACCTCTCCCCCCCCCCTTGCTGGATAAGAAGGAGGAGACGTCGCTGCTCCGTACGTGTGTTGAACGCGGAGGTGCCGTCCGTTCGGCGCTAGGATCATCGGTGATTTGGATCACGACGAGTACGACTCCATCAACCCCGTTCTCTTGAACGCTTCCGCTCGTGATCTACAAGGGTATGTAGATGCACTCCTTCCCTCTCGTTGCTAGTAAATTCCATAGATTGATCTTGGTGATGCGTAGAAAATTTTGAATTTTTGCTACGTTCCCCAACAGTGGTATCAGAGCCAGGTTTATGCGTAGTTTCTATGCACGAGTAGAACACAAAGTAGTTGTGGGCGTTGATGTTGTCAATTTACTTGCCGTTACTAGTCTTATCTTGATTCGGCGGCATCGTGGGATGAAGCGGCCCGGACCGGCCTTACACGTACACTTACGTGAGACAGGTTCCACCGATTGACATGCACTAGTTGCATAAGGTGGCTAGCGGGTGTCTGTCTCTCCCACTTTAGTCGGATTAGATTCGATGAAAAGGGTCCTTATGAAGGGTAAATAGAAATTGGCATATCACGCTGTGGCTTTTGCGTAGGTAAGAAACGTTCTTGCTAGAATCCCATAGCAGCCACGTAAAACATGCAACAACAATTAGAGGACGTCTAACTTGTTTTTGCAGGGTATGCTATGCGATGTGATATGGTCAAAAGGATGTGATGAATGATATATGTGATGTATCAGATTGATCATGTTCTTGTAATAGGAATCACGACTTGCATGTCGATGAGTATGACAACCGGCAGGAGCCATAGGAGTTGTCTTAATTTATTGTATGACCTACGTGTCAATGAAAACGCCATGTAATTACTTTACTTTATTGCTAACCGTTAGCCATAGTAGTAGAAGTAATAGTTGGCGAGACAACTTCATGAAGAAACGATGATGGAGATCATGATGATGGAGATCATGGTGTCATGCCGGTGACGAAGGTGATCATGCCGCGCCTCAAAGATGGAGATCAAAAGGCGCAAGATGATATTGGCCATATCACGTCACTTTATGATTTGCATGTGATGTTTATCATGTTTACATCTTATTTGCTTAGAACGACGGTAGCATAAATAAGATGATCCCTCACTAAAATTTCAAGAGACGTGTTCCCCCTAACTGTGCACCGTTGCGAAGGTTCGTTGTTTCGAAGCACCACGTGATGATCGGGTGTGATAGATTCTAACGTTCGCATACAACGGGTGTTGACGAGCCTAGCATGTACAGACATGGCCTCGGAACACATGCGAAACACTTAGGTTGACTTGATGAGCCTAGCATGTACAGACATGGCCTCGGAACACAAGAGATCGAAAGGTCGAACATGAGTCGTATAGTAGATGCGATCAACATGGAGATGTTCACCGATGATGACTAGTCCGTCTCACGTGATGATCGGACACGACCTAGTTTGACTCGGATCATGTATCACTTAGATGACTAGAGGGATGTCTATCTGAGTGGGAGTTCATTAAATAATCAGATGAACTTCATTATCATGAACATAGTCAAAAGGTCTTTGCAAATTATGTCATAGCTTACGCTTTAGTTCTACTATTTAAGATATGTTCCTAGAGAAAATTTAGTTGAAAGTTGATAGTAGCAATTATGCGGACTGGGTCCGTGAACTGAGGATTGTCCTCATTGCTGCACAGAAGGCTTATGTCCTTAATGCACCGCTCGGTGTGCTGAACCTCAGCGTCGTCTGTAGATGTTGCGAAACATCTGACATACACGTTTTGATGACTACGTGATAGTTCAGTGCGTAATGCTAACGGTTTAGAATTGTGGCACCAAAGACGTTTTTGAAACGTCGCAGAACATATGAGATGTTCCGAAGACTGAAATTGGGATTTCAGACTAGTGCCCACGTCAAGAGGTATGAGACCTCTGACAAGTTTCTTAAGCCTGCAAACTAAGGGAGAAAAGCTCAATCGTTGAGCATATGCTCAGATTGTCTGAGTACCACAATCGCTTGAATCAAGTGGGAGTTAATCTTCCAGATGAGATAGTGATGGTTCTCCATAGTCACTGCCACCAAGCTATTAGAGCTTCGTGATGAACTATAACATATCAAGGATAGATGATCCTTGAGCAACTCGCGATGTTTGACACCGCGAAAGTAGAAATCAAGAAGGAGCATCAATTGTTGATGGTTAGTAAAACCACTAGTTTCTAGAAGGGCAAGGGCAAGAAGGGATACTTCATGAAACGGCAAATCATTTGCTGCTCTGGTGGAGAATCCCAAGGTTGAACCCAAACCCGAGACTAAGTGCTTCTGTAATGAGGGGAACGGTCACTGAAGCAGAACT
The DNA here is from genome assembly GCF_002575655.3 of Aegilops tauschii subsp. strangulata. Classification (NCBI taxonomy): domain Eukaryota; kingdom Viridiplantae; phylum Streptophyta; class Magnoliopsida; order Poales; family Poaceae; genus Aegilops; species Aegilops tauschii. Next base: position 504,862,081 of record NC_053037.3, read on the forward strand.
ACCCTAGATACTTGGTAGATGAGAAGGCAGGCAAGGTTGACAGAAGTATATTGGATATACATTATATGAATGTGTACTTTACTAGTACTCCTAGCAGCACCAGGGTATTAGATACCGGTTCGGTTGCTAAGTGTTAGTAACTCGAAATAAAAGTTGCGGAATAAACGGAGACTAGCTAAAGGTGAGATGACGATATGTGTTGGAAGTGTTTCCAAGGTTGATGTGATCAAGCATCGCATGCTCCCTCTACCATCGAGATTGGTGTTAAACCTAAATAATTGTTATTTGGTGTTTGCGTTGAGCATAAACATGATTGGATTATGTTTATCGCAATACGGTTATTCATTTAAGGAGAATAATGGTTACTCTGTTTATTTGAATAATACCTTCAATGGTCTTGCACCTAAAATGAATCTCGATCGCAGTGATACACATGTTCGTGCCAAAAGATATAAAATAGTAATGATAGTACCACATACTTGTGGCACTGCCATTTGAGTCATATTGGTATAGAACGCATGAAGAAGCTCCATGTAGATGGATCTTTGGACTTGGTCGTTTTTGAAAAGATTGAGACATGCGAACCATGTCTATTGGTATATATGCATGAAGAAACTCCATGCAGATGGATCATTTGGATTCACTTGATTTTGAATCACTTGAGACATGCAAATCATACCACATGGGCAAGATGACTGAAAAGCCTCGTTTTCAGTAAGATGGAACAAGAGAGCAACTTATTGGAAGTAATACATTTTGATGTATGCAGTCCAATGAGTGCTGAGGCATGCAGTGGATATCGTTATGTTCTTACTTCACAGATGATTTGAGTAGATGCTGAGTGTATTTACTTGATGAAACACAAGTCTGAATTATTGAAAGGTTCAAGTAATTTCAGAGTGAAGTTGAAGATCGTCGTGACAAGAGGATAAAATGTCTGTGATATGATCATAGAGATATCTGAGTTACGAGTTTGGCACACAATTAAGACATTGTGGAAAGTGTTTCACAATTAATACCGCCTGGAACACCACAGTGTGATGGTGTGTCCGAACATCATAACTGCACCCTATTGGATATGGTGCATGCCATGATGCCTCTTATCGAATTACCACTATCGTTTATGGGTTAGGCATTAGAGATAACCACATTCACTTTAAAAGGGGCACCACGCAATTCCGTTGAGACGACACCGTTTAGAGAAACCTAAGTTGTCGTTTCTTAAAAGTTTGGGCTGCGATGCTTATGTGAAAAGTTTCAAGCTGATAAGCTCGAACCCAAAGCGGATAAATGCATCTTCATAGAAAATCCAAAACAGTTGGGTATACCTCCTATTTCAGATCTGGAAGCAAAAGTAATTGCTTCTAGAAACGAGTCCTTTCTCGAGGAAAAGTTTCTCTCGAAAGAATTGAGTGGGAGGATGGTGGAGACTTGATAAGGTTATTGAACCGTCACTTCAACTAGTGTGTAGCAGGGCACAGGAAGTTGTTCCTGTGGCACCTACACCAATTGAAGTGGAAGCTTATGATAGTGATCATGAAACTTCGGATCAAGTCACTACCAAACCTCGTAGGACGACGAGGATGCGTACTACTTCAGAGTAATGCGTAATCCTGTCTTGGAAGTCATGTTGTTGGACAACGATGAACCTATGAGCTATGGAGAAGCGATGGTGGGCCCATATTCCGACAAATGGTTAGAAGCCATGAAATCCAAGATAGGATCCATGTATCAGAACAAAGCATGGACTTTGGTGAACTTGCCCGATGATTGGCAAGCCATTGAGATAAATGGATCTTTAAGAAGAAGACGGACGTGGACGGTAAGGTTACCGTCTATAAAGCTCGACTTGTGGCAAAGAGTATTTTCACAAGTTCAAGGAGTTGACTACGATGAGATTTTCTCATCCGTAGCGATGCTTAAGTCCGTCGGAATCATGTTAGCATTAGCTGCATTTATGAAATCTGGCAGATGGATGTCAAAACAAGTTTCCTTACCAGTTTTCGTAAGGAAAGGTTGTATGTGATACAATCAGAAAAGGTTTTGTCCATCCTAAGGATGCTAAAAGGTATGCTAGCTCCAGCGATCCTTCCATGGATTAGAGCAAGCATCTCGGAGTCAGAATATACGCTTTGATGGAGTGATCAAAGTTTTTGGGTTTATACAAAGTTTGTTAGAAACTTGTATTTACAATGAAGTGAGTGGGAGCGCTACAACATTTCTGATAAATATATGTGAATGACATATTGTTGATCCGAAATGATGTAAAATTTCTGGAAAGCATAAATGGTTGTTTGAAAGGAGTTTTTCAAAGGAAGACCTGGATAAAGCTGCTTACATATTGGGCATCAAGATCTATAGAGATAGATCAAGACGCCTGATGATACTTTCAAAAACCGCACACCTTGACATGATTTTGAAAGAGTTCAAAATAGATCAGCAAAAAAGGAGTTCTTGGCTGTGTTACAAGGTGTGAGTATTGAGTAAGACTCAAGACCTGACCACAGCAGAAGAGAGAGAAAGGACGAAGGTCGTCCCCTATGCTTTAGACATAGGCTCTACAGTATGCTATGCTGTGTACCGCACATGAAGTGTGCCTTGCCATGAGTTGGTCAAGGGGTACAATAGTGATCCGGGAATGGATCACATGACAGCGGTCGAACTTATCCTTAGTATCTAGTGGACTAAGGAATTTTCTCGATTATGGAGGTGAAAAGGAGTTCGTCGTAAAGGGTTACGTCGATGCGAACTTTGACACTAATCCGGATGACTCTGAGTAGTAAACCGGATTCGTATAGTAGAGCAGTTATTTGAAATGGCTCCAAGTAGCGCGTGGTAGCATCCACAAGATGACATAGATATTCGTAAAGCACACACGGATCTGAAAGGTTCAGACCCGTTGACTAATAACCTCTCTCACAAGCATAACATGATCAAACCAGAACTCATTGAGTGTTAATCACATAGTGATGTGAACTAGATTGTTGACTCTAGTAAACTCTTTGGATGTTGGTCACATGGTGATGTGACCTGTGAGTGTTAACCACATGGTGATGTGAACTAGATTATTGACTCTAGTGCAAGTGGGAGACTGTTGGAAATATGCCCTAGAGGCAATAATAAATTGGTTATTATTATATTTCCTTGTTCATGATAATCGTTTATTGTCCATGCTAGAATTGTATTGATAGGAAACTCAGATACATGTGTGGATACATAGACAACACCATGTCCCTAGTAAGCCTCTAGTTGACTAGCTCGTTGATCAATAGATGGTTACGGTTTCCTGACCATGGACATTGGATGTCGTTGATAACAGGATCACATCATTAGGAGAATGATGTGATGGACAAGACCCAATCCTAAGCCTAGCACAAGATCGTGTAGTTCGTTTGCTAAGAGCTTTTCTAATGTCAAGTATCATTTCCTTATACCATGAGATTGTGCAACTCCCGGATACCGTAGGAATGCTTTGGGTGTACCAAACGTCACAACGTAACTGGGTGGCTATAAAGGTGCACTACAGGTATCTCCGAAAGTGTCTGTTGGGTTGGCACGAATCGAGACTGGGATTTGTCACTCCGTGTAAACGGAGAGGTATCTCTGGGCCCACTCGGTAGGACATCATCATAATGTGCACAATGTGACCAAGGAGTTGATCACGGGATGATGTGTTACGGAACGAGTAAAGAGACTTGCCGGTAACGAGATTGAACAAGGTATCGCGATACCGACGATCGAATCTCGGGCAAGTAACATACCGATAAACAAAGGGAATTGTATACGGGATTGATTGAATCCTCGACATCGTGGTTCATCCGATGAGATCATCGAGGAGCATGTGGGAGCCAACATGGGTATCCAGATCCCGCTGTTGGTTATTGACCGGAGAGTCGTCTCGGTCATGTCTGCGTGTCTCCCGAACTCGTAGGGTCTACACACTTAAGGTTCGGTGACGCTAGGGTTGTAGAGATATTAGTATGCGGTAACCTGAAAGTTGTTCGGAGTCCCGAACGTCACGAGGAGTTCCGGAATGGTCCGGAGGTAAAGATTTATATATGGGAAGTCTTATTTTGGTCGCCGGAAAAGTTTCACGCATTATCGGTATTGTACCGGGAGTGCCGAAAGGGGTCCGGGGGTCCACCTGCCCCGGGGGGCCACATGGGCTGTGGGGTGTGCGCCTTGGCCTATATGGGCCAAGGGAACCAGCCCCAAGAGGCCCATGCGCCAAGAGATAAGATAAAGGGAGAGTCCTAAAGGGGGAAGGCACCTCCGAGGTGCCTTGGGGAGGATGGACTCCTCCCTGGCCGCACCCTTCCTTGGAGGAAGGGCCAAGGCTGCGCCCCCCCCCCCCTCTCCCTTGGCCCTATATATAGTGGGGGGGAGGGAGGGCAGCAAAACCTAAGCCCTGGCGCCTCCCTCTCCCTCCCGTGACACATCTCCCTCCTCCCGCAGCGCTTGGCGAAGCCCTGTTGGAATCCCGCTACTTCCACCACCACGCTGTCGTGCTGCTGGATCTCCATCAACCTCTCCTCCCCCCTTGCTGGATCAAGAAGGAGGAGACGTCGCTGCCCCGTACGTGTGTTGAACGCGGAGGTGCCGTCCGTTCGGCGCTAGGATCATCGGTGATTTGGATCACGACGAGTACGACTCCATCAACCCCGTTCTCTTGAACGCTTCCGCTCGCGATCTACAAGGGTATGTAGATGCACTCCTTCCCTCTCGTTGCTAGTAAACTCCATAGATTGATCTTGGTGATGCATAGAAAATTTTGAATTTTTGCTACGTTCCCCAACAGAAAAGTAGGCCAATATCGGCGCCTGGGGGCGACGACTGGGTGCGAAACCGCCCCTGCGCCGATTGTATCGCCAGCTCGCCCTCAGGAGGCGATTTTTATGCGTCCTGGGGGGACCAACGGCTGGAGATGCTCCCAGGGGCCGGTTCCAGCTCGCGGTCGTTGTGTTTGCAACATTACGCCGCCCGTCTTCTATATCGCGATCACCACGATTGCAGCAAAAATCAGTGTTGGTTCCAGCTCGTGGTCACCATGGTCACAGCAAAAAACGTTGTTGGTTCCAGCATCTACGGTCCGCTGGGGTTGCAGCGCCAACTCGCGTAGTTCATCGATGCCTCCACCAGCAACAGGCGGCGCTATCATCCCGGCTCGCCGTAGCTTAACGTCGCTAACAGCCGGCAGTCAACCCCGTCTCCCCCAAATCTGGACGCAAGAGGAGGGAGAGAGGGGAGAGGGAGGAGGAGGAGAAAAAGGAAGAGAGGGAGAAGAAAGAAAAGGGAGGAGGGAATCAGGTATACAGCAAGCGGCGTACGTGTCGTCGCCGGCCGGCTGCCCTACGCTGTCGTCCCCATGGAGAAGGAGGAAAAGGAGCAACGGCCGATAGAGATAAGGCTAACTGTTTTTGGTCGTGGGGCCACCCAGCTGCGTGGTACGGCACGCGTGGTTGGGGTGTTGCACGAATCGCGTGTGCGACCGGCCGAACGTTCCCATTTTTTCAACTTTTTTTAGGGGGAACTGGTCTGCACTAATGCATGGTTCGTTAGCCCGCCGGGGCTATATCTCCCTTACTGCAAGATATGTATCCTGTAAGGACGTTTCGCCACTAGCCTGGCGGTCGTGAGCCAGCCTCAGCACGTCTTTTTCCTGTGATTTTCTTTATCGGGGTTTTCGCTGTTTGCATCGGTTTCCTTTGGATTTTTTTCCGTTCTTTATTTTTTATTTTCTCTTTCATTTTCTTTGTTTCTTACTTCGGTCTTCATAAAAATTGTATTTTTCATACATGCCTATTTTTTTCATTCACATCATACATTTTCATATACACCAAGAACATGTTTTATACAAGTTGAATATTTTTCAAATACATCATTAACATTGTTTTTCAAATTTATGTTTTAATGTCTAATTTTTTCATACACATTTTACAATTTTTGAATAAATCAAAAATAATTATTTTAAATGTTTAAAAAATTTCAACCATGGTTAACATTTTTTCAAATATATTTTTTAGAACTTTTTTTAATATGTGTTGATTTTTTTTCTAAAATACACGTTGAAACATTTTTTTAAACTATAAAAACATGGTTTTACATTGTATAAATATTTTCTAAAATGTCACAAACATATTTAGAAATGATTCAACATTTTTTCCAATGTAAAGTACATTTTTTGGATGGTATGAAACTTTCTATTTACAGTAATATTTTTTAACAGTGTATAACACTTTCAAAAATGGCACATACAATTTCTTAAACACGTGATCATGTTGACATACATTTGTTTAATGGTACAAACATTTTCTAAAAGTTGAGTGAACATTTTTATCACACTGCATGAACATTCTTTTTAATGTGTGATGCATACATTAAAAAATAAAAAAATAAATTTCCGTAATAGTATGTCTTTAGTATTTTTTAAAAATGCAATAAATGTGTGATGCGTCAACATGGCGAACCCATATGGCTATTAGGCATTCACAAGAGTAATGCTACACGCACGGCCTTGTTTTCACGGATTCAACGGACTGTGAATAGGTGGCGGTTTTTGATTGGAAATTAGGGGTGAGGCAGGGCCTACCCCCATGAAAATCGGGGCGGGGGGGGGGGGGGGGGGGGATTGATTAGTGTTTAGATGCCCGTATTCGTTCGTGCGTCTAGGATTAGCATTCACAATACCCGCTTCCTACGTCAAATAATCTTTTTAGGCAACTTTGCGTCAGATAGTTGACCGAACGCAGAGGCGAGCGATCCGCAAGAGTGAAAGTGGGACGGGTCAATAGATATAGTAAACGCACGCAGCCGGTTTTGCTCCGGTTTTCTATTATGGTTTTTTCTGGCTTTTTTGTTTCGCCCTTTTTCAATTACGTTAAGTAATTTAAAATGTTTAGAAAATTCAGATTTCATTAAGATATTTCATGTTTTTCTTATAAAATTCAAATTTTGTCTGGAGAATTCTAGAAATGAAGGAATATTTAGAAAATTGGAAACTGGCAAATGTTTCGAAAATTCATAATTTGTTCAGAATTTTTAAAAATGCTCGAAATTTTATAAAAAATGAAATTTCAAAATTTGTTCAAAAATGTGAAAATTTTCCGAACATATTCTGAAAGAGTGCAAAAAATTTCAAAAAATATCGGTAATTTTGAAACAACTCAAGAATTAGAAAATGATCAAAATTTAGTATATCAGAATTTTCAAAAGACATTGGAATTTTTCCCCATTTTATAAAACAATTTTGAGAAAAAAAATAAACACTAGATTGATGTGTTGGTACAGGGTCCCGAGTTGCTATAATCTTCTATATCTAGATAGTTAGCCTCCACTAATATATTTCCCTCAACATGCAAGCATGTCACCCCATCATTGGAAAAAGCCCGAACTCAACATGCAACTATGCATAATAAAATCCACCTCAACATGCAAACAAGCATGCATTTAAAAATCTATTCAGTTATGCTATTTACATTTAATTCTTATATTCATTCAAAAACTATTATTTCAAATATTCATGTTTTATATAATCAAAACCTCATTGAAATATTGCAAAATATTCCCGCAATAACGTGCAGGGCATCATCTAGTTTTGTTAATGAGTCGACCCAGTGAGGTGAGCTCTGTACGAAATGCTCCCTATTTGATACATAACGTGTGAAACAAAAAAATATTAGTTAAGGGGTACATTTGCAAAGGTCACTCACACCTTCTCAGGCGTTGACAAACTAGCATCACATGTCGTGCTGGGAGTTTTTTCTTTCTCTTCGTCGATTCATTTTGTCAAAATGTTTTATCTATTGAACCGTGCATCCAAATATTGAACCGTTTTCACTGTTGGATTTTTCGCGTCGAGATCTTTGAAACTAGCTCGATGTTAATTGGTTTCGACAAACTTTTTTTCAACAAAAAAAACCCGATCATAAAATATGTATTTTTTTTTACTTTTTCCCCTTTTCGAGAAGCACATATATGTGCCTCCACGAGAAGCTTCTAATGGAAGCACACAACAAAAGCCACAAAAATAGAATTATTTTCCTTTCCGAAGAAGACCGTTGTGCTTCTCGTGGAAGCAAAATACAAAAAATCACACAAAAAAATCTCTTTCCGAGAAGCACAACAGATCTGTGCCTCCACAAGAAGCAAATCTGTGCTTCTTGTGGAAGCAAAAAAAAGTTCATGCAAAAAATATTTCATGATTTATTTTTCCCTTGCCGAAATTTGTGCCTCGATGAAAAGCAAATCTATGCTTCTCGTGGAAGGATAAAAAATCCTTGCAATTTGTTTTCATGAATTTATTTTTCTCCCAAACCTGGGAAACCAGATGTAAACAAAAAAAAAATATAAATATAAAAATCACCATCTAAAACTCGAAAGCATGTACAGAAAAATTACAAAAACAAAGGAAGTGCCCATCACACGACACGTGGCAGCGGTTGGACGCATCACTTGACGCGCTCTCAATCCATAAAAATGACCCTTGTGGGGCTCCCGCCAGGGGAAGCCCTTGACTAATTGCTCTCTCAAAGGGGATTCCATCTCGCATAAAGCAAGACATAGTTGCACCTCGCATCTGCCGTTGGAGGTGCCCGCACGTCTTAGTTGGCCGGCTTATTAAATTGGTTTTTGGTTTTTGGTAACAATGCAACATAATCGTATGGACTAGTTTTATAACTTTCGGTGTGTTTTTTCTCTAATTTTCTCGTTTTTTTTCTTTTTAACTTTTATTATTTTTAATACACATTGTACATTTTCATATATACATGCAACATTTTGTATATAAGTTAATCATTTTTCAAATACATTTTTGAATTGTTTTTGGTACATGTAAACATTTTTCAAATACATATTAAACTTTTTTTAATGGTATGAAACATTTTATAAATTACATGAATAATTTTACATTTTACAATTATTTTTCAAATATAGGTTTGATTATCTTTCGAATAAATACTAAACATTTTTAAAATACATGTTGAATTTTTTTTTAATGTCACAAAACATTTTTCTGAAAATTGTATGCATTTTTTATATTATATTAATATTTTGTTTGAATATGTAAAGAACATATTTTTAAAATGTGTGAACTTTTGTTTGAAGTGTTATGAGCATTGTTTTAATGGTACGAAACATTTTTTTACATCGTTTACTTATAAAAAAATCACGAACATATGTGTGTACTTTTTTTAATGTCATGAATATTTTTTCAATGAGAGAAACATTTTTAAAAAGTTGCATGAAAATTCTTCTACACTGCAAGAAATTTCAATAAATGCATGATGAATATTTTTCAGATTTAAGTATTTTTAAAAAAATATGTATTTAGATATTTTAAAATATAAATGAATTTTAAAAAGGTGAAAGAAATAAACGAAGAAACATGACATTGGACCGGCCGAGGAGGGTGTACCTTGAGGTGACGCGTGGTAGGACTAGCGACAAGCAAGCTATAGCACTGCCCTCGTTAGCCCCCCTTATCCCTCTGGTTACTAAGCTCCCTTGAAATGCAGCCTCCTGGTGCATCGAGGTTGGGATTGTGTGTGGGGTCGTGCGTAAGGGCTGGCCAAAGCGGTCGTGGACCCCGCTAGTCAGCCCTGAGTGGAGCATCAATTCGACCTCGATGGAGTCGTGGTCCGCACATCACTTGTTCTCTTTCATGTCGATCCTCATCCTCTTCTCTAGATGCCTCTCAACCCAATCAAGCCACATCATCGATGTTCGGCAGCCCACACCACAATCCCAAGATGAGAAATGCATCATCACCTGCTCCTCCTCCTCCTCTTTATCCCGACACCGTTTCTTTCCTAAGTCCATCATCACCGAGTCAGGTGCTCCCCGGGCACGAGTCCTCCTACCGCTGCTACCGAGCCCCGATGCATCTCTTCCAAGTCAGATGTATTCCTCATTGTGCGGCACCAAAGCAAAGAGTTGCAGTGACCCCGGCCCTCATCGGCCCACCCAACGCAGATGCCGTGCCACCTCCCGCCTTTGAGACGTCACTTGCAAAGGGGGTCAATGCCGCATGGGGCTGAGAGGTGCGGGTCTCTTGCCAATTCGCAATACACCGCCAACTATCAGGGGTGGCATGCGGTGAGTCCCCTTGGCTCGCACTACCACTTTTGGGTTAGACTGGATGGATTAGGTAGGTGTATGTCAAAGTTTTTGCCTTTTTCTGCTGCTTGTACAATTCAAGAACATTGATTTTAGCTCAGTCATGTACTCCTTCGGCAATTTACTATGTTGTTTGTGAAAGTGTAGAAAATAATCCAATCTTCTATTCAAGTTTCTTTGGTGGAATTTTGTCCTAGCACACTTATGTGTGATTCATAAACTAGTTTATTAGCATTGTGTATGTGTTGATAATAAATGGAGCACCACTCATGGTTTGATTTTTGTCATTAAATCTTTTCTTCACCTTATTCCTATAGATGTAGGTGTGTGTTTGGACCTAGAAACTTGGGCTGCTTGGTGCTACGTTTGCATGTGCGGGCTGATGCCGAAACATATATATGCATTTTTTTCAAGCTTTTAGAATGAGCAGTTACTCCCCTCTTGTATGATGAAGCTCTACTCAAGTAAAATATCTTATATGACTTGTTCTATAACTACTACATATAGTTGCAACAATTTCTCATATTGGATAGTTTTCTTGGTGTTTGTTTGGTGAGTAGCTTATTGAACATATTGATGGAAGAAAAAGAATGGCTTGATTGAATTATAGGTATCTTAAGTGCATGTCCTAGTCCACAGTTATATGAAATTAAATGTATTAGTTTGCTCATGCAACTGATGTTCACTTGGAGTCATTGGCGAATGTTCGGACGAGACCTGATACATTACGTAGTTCTGATATAGAAGACACGTAAGATAGCCAATCAGTTTCAGGAAACTGAACCATGCACTTGTTGACAAAGATATTTGTTTATCTATAAACAACTCGAAGGCATGCCTAAGAAATGGGGCTTAACATTTACCATTTGAGTCTAATGCAAAACGGTGTAAGTTAACTTGCTAAGAGTTGTTTAAAAATGGTCAATATCTTGTGTTTCAGGAGTTTGAATATCAGACATATTAGAAGAAAATTCATACTTTTCAGCAGTTTTCGCTAAATCAAATTGTGTTTCTTTACTAACCCATATGAAATAATTCATACCTCATAAGTAATTTGAGAACCACTGGGAGTGTTCTTCATTCTTTGATCCAAAAAGTTCATGTTCTGAGTTCTACAATAGGTTATATGGCTAATGATATATGGTGGTAACGTGTCATTATAACAATGATTTCACTTTTGTTTCTACTGCTCGACTTCTGTAAATTCGTAGTTAATAGTTGTTATAATGAAAGCATACATTTAGCTTAAATATAAGAGCTATTGAGTGATCCGATCCAAAACCATTTTTTCGTTTGGGATTTCCTTTTTGCATTCAAATGTTAGAGCTCTAGGGGTACTGAGCTATCGACACATCATGGGACCAGAGAAGGTCCTTTAATGGGTGATGTTAGATATGCCATTTAAAAACTGGTTTCAAGTGTACTTCGTCTTATTTTCCCTCATTCACAAAATTATAGGATGTTATTTGTTTGTATGTCGCACTCGTAGTGATATTTGACTCATATAAATTTATTTTAATAACATGATTTTATGTCTCTTTTAGGATTAATGTATTGTTCCATAACCGAGATAAAGTATAGTATCCCCCCTCTCCCCCAAGCCCCGACCAGATTGATTTACTTTGTTAGTAAGGAAGTTATGACATACTTGGGTATTTTGCACCATTAGCAATCAACTAGAAACAAGTTCATTCTTGGCCAATAATTCCCTTCGATTCTTGTGAACGTGTCAATTTGATTTTTCTGTTGCATCCTCCAATTGAGAATTTTTTTGCCTAAGTAATAGTTTGTTCGGTTGTAGGATTTTGTTCTTGAGAAGCTATGTAAGTTGGTTTGTGGAAGCAGCGCAAAGTTAGTAGACATACCTTTGGACAATTTGTTAAAAAAATGGGGACTATGGACCTAGATATAATTTCTGTTACTTCTAATGTTCTTTGTACTACCATGACAATTGATGAATAGATCAGAGCCCCCCACCCCACCCCCCCCCCCCAGAAAAGGAGACTGCGTAACTGGCCATGGTACAAGTCTGTCATTGTTATCATCATACCGACTATTAATTCCTAGTTTTGTTGCCCTTGGATTAATCGTATGAAAAAGTGTAATCAAGTTAAAGTATCTCCTTTTATAGAGTTGCATTTGTTCATCCAGATGGCCGGCTGTAACTTCTGGCATTAGAGTCAAATTGTATTCCTAAAAGAAATTAACAGCTGTAGTACATTGTTACCTTCGATCCAACTTATGTACTTTGAACATTTGTTTGAGAGAGAGTGAGGGATTACCACACTAGCACCTTTATTTGTGTATTCGATCCAACATTTGCTATAAATAAATGGCACAAACCTCAGTATGCTTTTTAGGTCACACTATCAAAGGTATCTTATTCATGGTACATCGAACGACAAAAAATGATCAGAAATTTTTATTTGGCTTCACACATAACAGTTGTTCCATTGCGGTTCCATGTTTACCCTCTCTTATTTTGAATTTCAAAGATGCGGGTGGAGGGTGGCAACATTTAGGTACATTGCATTTCTTGAAAACATGATGGTTGCTCATATATCTGTTTGCCGCTCATGCGAGGTAATTGGTGCTCATATCTGCAGAGAGATATCGAAGGCGTAGCGGCGTTGGATCACCACGTAGAATTACCGGGAAGGGTTATTTGCTCCAGGGTAAACCCTAGATCTGGGTCTCCATGATCAGATGATGGTGGCATCTGGCATCATACCACCCCCCTGAGGTCATCGTTCTTGGAGCAAGTGTTGGCTGGAGGGGTCTTGATACGTCTCCAACGTATCTATAATTTTTTGATTGTTCCATGCTATGATAGTAACAATCTTGGATGTTTTTATATGTTATTTTATATTATTTTTGGGACTAACCTATTAACCCATGCCAAGTGCCAGTTGTTGTTTTTTCTGTCTATTTTTGGTTTTCCAGAAATACAGTACCAAACGGAGTTCAAATGCTATGAAACTTTTTGATGATTTTTTCTGGACATAAGAGACCCTAGAAGTTTCGGGAGGAGACTAGAAGGAAAAACATGAGATGGCAAGGCAACAGGGCGCGCCTAGGGGGTAGGCGCGCCCTGATGCCTTGCGGGCCCCTCATGACTTCGTCTGACCTAATTCCACTTCTATAAGTTCTCAAATATTGGGAAAAAATATTGGAAAACCACCTAGGAGCCCCCAAAACACGTTTTCCGCCGCCACAAGCTTATGTACTTTCGTGATCCCATCTGGAGGCCTTCTACGGTACTCTGCTAGAGGGGGAATCGATCACGGAGGGCTTCTACATCATCATTGCGGCCTTCCGATGATGCGTGAGTGGTTCACCACAGACCTACGGGTCCATAGCTATTAGCTAGATGGCTTCTTATATCTCTTTGATCTTCAATACAATATTCTCCTAGATGTTCTTGGAGTTCTATCCGATGTAATTCTCTTTTGCGGTGTGTTTGTTAGGATTCGATGAATTGTGGGTTTATGATCAGATTATTCATGAGAAATATTTGAGTCTTCTCTGAATTTTTATATGCACGATTGTTATAGCTTTGTATTTCTCTCCGATCTATTAGTTTGGTTTGGCCAATCAGATTGATTTATCTTGCAATTGGAGAGGTGCTTTATAGTGGGTTCAATCTTGCGGTGCTCTATATCCAGTGACAGAAAGGGACAAGACACGTATTTGTATTATTGCCATTAAGGGGAAAACAACGAGGTTTATTCACATTGGTTGTGTTTACTTTGTCTACATCATGTCATCTTGCTTAAGGCATTACTCTGTTTTATACTTAATACTCTAGATGCATGATGGATAGTGGTCGATGGGTGGAGTAATAGTAGTAGATGCAGGAAGGAGTCGATCTACTTATCTCGGATGTGATGCCTATATACATGATCATTGCCTTGAATATCGTTATAACTATGTGCTTTTCTATCAATTGACCAACAGTAATTTGTTTACACACTGTATGATTTTTGTTCCAGAGAGAAGTCTCTAGTGAAAACTATGGTCCGGGTCTACTTTTATCATATATAAAATCCAAAAATTTCTTGCTGCATTTTTTCTATTTTATTTTATTTTGCAATTTATTTTACCTATCTACCACTATAAGATTTGATCCTTGCAAATAAGCGCCAAGGGGATTGACAACCCTCTTGTTCGCGTTGGGTGCAAGTATTTGCTTTTGTGTCTGTAGGTGCTGCTAACAAGGTTCTGCGTGGTTCTCCTACTGGATTGATAACCTTGGTTCTTAACAGAGGGAAATACTTATCTCTATTGTACTGTGATACGTCTCCAACGTATCTATAATTTTTGATTGTTTCATGCTATTGTATTATCAATCTTGGTTGTTTTATATACATTTACTAGAAACTTTATATCATTTTTTGGGACTAACCTATAAACTTAGTGTCGAGTGCCAGTTGTTGTTTTTTACTTTGTAGAATATCAGTATCAAACGAAGTCCAAATGCCACGAAACTTTTTAGAGATTTTTTTGGCGATAAGAGACACTGGAAGCTTCGAGAGGTAACCATAAGATGAAAGGGGGCCCACTAGGCACCAGGGCGCGCCAGTGGCCTCTGGCGGGCCCTGGTGGGTAGTGGGGCCCACGGGCATCGTTTTTGACCTACCTCCGCCTCTATAAGTCCACGGAATACTTTTTCCGCCGCCGCAAGTTCCAAAACCACGAGATCCAATCTAGAGGCCATTTCTGGCACTCTGCCGGAGGAGGAAACGATCATAGAGGGGTTCTTCATCATCCTTGACGCCCCTTCGATGATGCGTGAGTAGTTTACCACAGACCTACAGGTCCATAGTTAGTACCTAGATGGCTTCTTCTCTCTTTTTGATCTTCAATACAATGTTCTCCTTGTTGGGGAACGTAGTAACTTCAAAAATTATCCTACGCACACGCAAGATCATGGTGATGCATAGCAACGAGAGGGGAGAGTGTTGTCTACGTACCCTCGTAGACCGTAAGCGGAAGCATTATGACAATGCGGTTGATGTAGTCGTACGTCTTCACGATCGACCGATCCTAGCACCGAAAGTACGGCACCTCCGCGATCTGCACACGTTCGGCTCGGTGACGTCCCACGAACTCAGGATCCAGTAGAGTGTCGAGGGAGAGCTTTGTCAGCACGACGGCGTGATGACGGTGCTGATGAAGCTACCGGCACAGGGCTTCGCCTAAGCACTGCAACGATATGACCGAGGTGGATTATGGTGGAGGGGGGCACCGCACATGGCTAAGAACAATGTATGTTGTGTGTTCTAGGGTGCCCCCTGCCCCCGTATATAAAGGAGCAAGGGGGAGGCCGGACGGCCCTTGGGGCGCGCCATGGAGGGGGAGGAATCCTCCTCCTAGTAGGAGTAGGACTCCCCCTTTCCTAGTCCAACTAGGAGGAGGAAGGGGAAGGAAGGAGAGGGAGAGAGGGAGGGAAAGAGGGGGTGTCGCCCCCTCCTTGTCCAATTCGGACTCCTCAAGGGGGGGCGGCCAGCCCATGGCTCCCTCCTCTCTCTCACACACAAGGCCCATGTTGGCCCATTAGTTCCCCCGAGGGTTCCGATAACCCCCCGGCACTCTGATAATTATCCGGTGACTCCCAGAACACTTCCGGTGTCTGAATATAGTTGTCCAATATATCAATCTTTATGTCTCGACCAATTCAAGACTCCTCGTCATGTCCGTGATCACATCCGGGACTCCGAACTATCTTCGGTACATCAAAACACATAAACTCATAATACCGATCGTCACCGAACGTTAAGCGTACGGACCCTACGGGTTCGAGAACTATGTAGACATGACCGAGACACGTCTCCGGTCAATAACCAATAGCGGAACCTGGATGCTCATATTGGTTCCTACATATTCTATGAAGATCTTTATCGGTCAAACCGCATAACAACATATGTTGTTCCCTTTGTCATCGGTATGTTACTTGCCCGAGATTCGATCGTCGGTATCTCAATACCCAGTTCAATCTTGTTACCGGCAAGTCTCTTTACTTGTTCCGTAATGCATCGTCCCGCAACTAACTCATTAGTCATATTGCTTGCAAGGCTTATAGTGATGTGCATTACCGAGAGGGCCCAGAGATACCTCTCCGACAATCGGAGTGACAAATCCTAATCTTGATCTATGCCAACTCAACAAGTACCATCGGAGACACCTGTAGAGCACTTTTATAATCACACAGTTATGTTGTGACGTTTGGTAGAACACAAAGTGTTCCTCCGGTATTCGGGAGTTGCATAATCTCATAGTCATAGGAACATGTATAAGTCATGAAGAAAGCAATAGCAATATACTAAACGGTCAAGTGCTAAGCTAACGGAATGGGTCAAGTCAATCACATCATGCTCTAATGATGTGATCCCGTTAATCAAATGACAACTCATGTCTATGGCTAGGAAACTTAACCATCTTTGATTCAACGAGCTAGTCAAGTAGAGGCATACTAGTGACACTCTGTTTGTCTATGCATTCACACATGTACTAAGTTTTCGGTTAATACAATTCTAGCATGAATAATAAACATTTATCTTGATATAAGGAAATATAAATAAAAACTTTATTATTGCCTCTAGGGCATATTTCCTTCAGTCTCCCACTTGCACTAGAGTGAATAATCTAGATTACAAAGTAATGATTCTAACACCCATGGAGTCTTGGTGCTGATCATGTTTTGCTCGTGAGAGAGGCTTAGTCAACGGGTCTGCAAAATTCAGATCCGTATGTATCTTGCAAATATCTATGTCTCCCTCCTTGACTTGGTCACGGATGGAATTGAAGTGTCTCTTGATGTGCTTGGTTCTCTTGTGAAATCTGGATTCCTTTGCCAAGGCAATAGCACCAGTATTGTCACAAAAGATTTTCATTGGACCCGATGCACTAGGTATGACACCTAGATCGGATATGAACTCCTTCATTTGCTGCTTCCGAAGCAGCTATGTACTCCGCTTCACATGTAGATCCCGCCACGACGCTTTGCTTAGAACTGCACCAACTGACAGCTCCACCATTCAATATAAATACGTATCCGGTTTGTGACTTAGAGTCATCCGGATCAGTGTCAAAGCTTGCATCGACGTAACCATTTACGACGAGCTCTTTGTCACCTACATAAACGAGAAACATATCCTTAGTCCTTTTCAGGTATTTCAGGATGTTCTTGACCGCTGTCCAGTGATCCACTCCTGGATTACTTTGGTACCTCCCTGCTAAACTAATAGCAAGGCACACATCAGGTCTGGTACACAGCATTGCATACATGATAGAGCCTATGGCTGAAGCATAGGGAACACCTTTCATTTTCTCTCTATCTTCTGCAGTGGTCGGGCGTTGAGTTTGACTCAATTTCACAACTTGTAACACAGGCAAGAACCCTTTCTTTGCTTGATCCATTTTGAACTTCTTCAAAACTTTATCAAGGTATGTGCTTTGTGGAAGTCCAATTAAGCGTCTCGATCTATCTCTATAGATCTTGATGCCCAATATATAAGCAGCTTCACCGAGTTCTTTCATTGAAAAACTCCTTGAACTTGTCGAAAACCTTTCGCAACAAGTCGAGCTTTGTAGACAGTAACATTACCATCAGCGTCTGTCTTCTTCTTGAAGATCCATTTATTCTCGATGGCTTGCCGATCATCGGGCAAGTCAACCAAAGTCCACACTTTGTTCTCATACATGGATCCCATCTCAGATTTCATGGCCTCAAGCCATTTTGCGGAATCTGGGCTCATCATCGCTTCCTCATAGTTCGTAGGTTCATCATGGTCAAGTAACATGACCTCCAGAACAGGATTACCATACCACTCTCGTGCGGATCTTACTCCGGTTGACCTACGAGGTTCGGTAGTGACTTGATCTGAAGTTACATGATCATCATCATTAGCTTCCTCACTAATTGGTGTAGGAGTCACAGGAACAGATTTCTGTGATCAACTACTTTCCAATAAGGGAGCAGGTACAGTTACCTCATCAAGTTCTACTTTCCTCCTGATGTCTACTACACAACCTTCTTCTTGTAGACGTTGTTGGGCCTCCAAGTGCAGAGGTTTGTAGGACAGTAGCAAATTTCCCTCAAGTGGATGACCTAAGGTTTATCAATCCGTGGGAGGCGTAGGATGAAGAGTCTCTTGTGTCCCCAACACACCCAATACAATGGTAAATTGTATAGGTGCACTAGTTCGGCGAAGAGATGGTGATACAAGTGCAATATGGATGGTAGATATAGGTTTTTGTAATCTGAAAATATAAAAACAGCAAGGTAACTAATGATAAAACCGAGCACAAACGGTATTGCAATGCTAGGAAACAAGGCCTAGGGTTCATACTTTCACTAGTGCAAGTTCTCTCAACAATAATAACATAATTGGATCATATAACTATCCCTCAACATGCAACAAAGAGTCACTCCAAAGTCACTAATAGCGGAGAACAAACGAAGAGATTATTGTAGGGTACGAAACCACCTCAAAGTTATCCTTTCTGATTGATCTATTCAAGAGTCCGTAGTAAAATAACACGAAGCTATTATTTCCGTTCGATCTATCATAGAGTTTGTACTAGAATAACACCTTAAGACACAAATCAACCAAAACCCTAATGTCACCTAGATACTCCAATGTCACCTCAAGTATCCGTGGGTATGATTATACGATATGCATCACACAATCTTAGATTCATCTATTCAACCAACACAAAGAACTTCAAAGAGTGCCCCAAAGTTTCTACCGGAGAGTCGAGACAAAAACGTGTGCCAACCCCTATGAATAAGTTCACAAGGTCACTGAACCCGCAAGTTGATCACCAAAACATACATCAAGTAGATCACGTGAATATCCCGTTATCACCATAAATAAGCACATGCAAGACATACATCAAGTGTTCTCAAATCCTTAAAGACTCAATCCTATAAGATAACTTCAAAGAGAAAACTCAATCCATTACAAGAGAGTAGAGGGGGAGAAACATCATAAGATCCAACTATAATAGCAAAGCTCGCGATACATCAAGATCGTGCCAAATCAAGAACACGAGAGAGAGAGAGAGAGAGAGAGATCAAACACATAGCTACTGGTACATACCCTCAGCCCCGAGGGTGAACTACTCCCTCCTCATCATGGAGAGTGCCGGGATGATGAAGATGGCCACCGGTGAGGGATCCCCCCTCCGGCAGGGTGCCGGAATAGGGTCCCGATTGGTTTTTGGTGACTACAGAGGCTTGCGGCGGCGGACCTCCTGATCTATTCTGTTCCCCGATGTTTTTAGGGTATATGGATATATATAGGCGAAAGAAGTCGGTCAGGGGAGCCAGGAGGGGCCCACGAGGGTGGGGGCGCGCCCAGGAGGGCAAGCGCGCCTCCCTGCCTCGTGGCCACCTCGAAGCTTCCCTGACATGTACTCCAAGTCTCCTGGATTGCTTCCGTTCCAAAAATAACTCTCCCGAAGGTTTCATTCCGTTTGGACTCCGTTTGATATTCCTTTTCTGCGAAACACTGAAATAGGCAAAAAAACAGCAATTTGGGCTGGGCCTCCGGTTAATAGGTTAGTCCCAAAAATAATATAAAAGTGCATAATAAAGCCCATAAACATCCAAAACAGATAATATAATAGCATGAATACTTCATAAATTATAGATACGTTGGAGACGTATCAGCATCCCCAAGCTTAATTCCTGCTCGTCCTCGAGTAGGTAAATTATAAAAGAAATAATTTATGAAGTGTGAATGCTAGCAGGTGCACACGTTTGATCAATGATAATTTCAATCACCTTTTCTAGCATCATCATATGTCATAACAGTAGCTCATCTCATAAAACTTTGCATGATCAAGTAACAAACTATTCACATGTTAAAGTATAGATCATAAACTTTCTTGAAAACTAACAAACCGTGTTATTAGTCATCAAACAATTACAATTCATCTTATTTTCAGGAAGAGTCTATGTCAGAGCTTTGATTCAGCAAACTTCACATACTCAACTATCATTTAGTCTTCCATGATTGCTACCACTCAAAGCATATTTTGAGAACAAATAGTATTCATCGAACACAGAGAAATATAGGGGCTTAATGTTTCACCTCCCAACCTTTTACCTCAAGGGGAATGTCAACAATAATAATTCATGCTCAAATATATTTGAATGGCCATATATGCTTGGATCTTTCCATCACATGATGCTTGCCAACTAAAGAGTGGGTTGGAATGAGAAGGAATACTACTGACTGTTGCATAAAAGTAAAAGATAGGCCCTTCGCAGAGGGAAGCAGGGATTTGCAGAGGTGCCAGAGCTCGAAGCTTAAATAGAGATGAAAATAATTTTGAGAGGTATGCTTTCATTGTCAACATAACGACCAAGAGTTCCCAATATCTTCCATACTAGATACATTATAGGCGGTTCCTACGCAGAAAGGTAAAGTTTTTACTCCCCCTCCACCAACATTCACACTACACGGCTTGTCCGAAACAACGGGTGCCGTCCAACTATCAACATTCCTGGGGGAGTTTTGTTTAAATTATTTGCGATTTTGTTTTTGATCTTTTGATCATAGGACTGGGCATCCCAGTTACCAGCCATTTTCTCGTGAATGATGAGCGGAGTCCACTCATCGTGAGAATAACCCACCTAGCATGGAAGATACTGACAGCCCCTAGTCGCTACATGAGCGATTCGGGCATACAAAACAGATTATTATTTGAAGGTTTAGAGTTTGGGACATGCAAATTTACTTGGAATGGCAGGTAAATACCGCATATAGGTAGATATGGTGGACACTCATGGAAGAAACTTGGTTCAAGGAACTTGGATGCACAAGCAGTATTCCCGCTTAGTACAGATATTTTGGCTAGCAAAGGATTCTAAATAGCAAGCACCACATGTTAGAGGATCCATAACAATATAACTTCTATACAAATATACCCAAGCATAACTCATTATGTTGTCTTCCTTGTCCAACTTCAACTAATTTGCTCAGGTTTGAAAATAATTAATGGGGCTCACAATCATAGAAGATGTCCAAGATAGTATATTTATATGTGAAATCTCTCTTTCGTCAATATTCTTTCATGAATTGTTCAAGTGACCAATACAATGTTTGCTAACCTTCAATAAATTTACCACCTCTACTTCTTATATGTGAAGGCATTACTCCCCATGGGAAAGGCACATGAAACATATATAATTTTAGATTTATGACATTGAAATCATTCAACCATTTACTCATAGGATATAAGTGAAGCACACGAGTAAATGACAAACTACTCCAAAAAGATATAAGTGAAGATCAATGAGTAGTTAAATAATTATGTAGCTATGTGAAGACTCTCTAACATTTAAGAATTTCATATCTTGGTATTTTATTCAAACAGCAAGCAAAACAAAAGAAAATAAAATGACGCTCCAAGCAAAACACATATCATGTGGTGAATAAAAATATAGCTCCAAGTAAAGTTACCGATGAACAAAGAAGAAAGAGGGGATGCCATCCGGGGCATCCCCAAGCTTAGGCTCTTGGTTGTCCTTGAATATTACCTTGGGGTGCCTTGGGAATCCCCAAGCTTAGGCTCTTGCCACTCCTTATTCCATAGTCCATCGAATCTTTACCCAAAACTTGAAAACTTCACAACACAAAACTTAAAAGAAGGTCTCGTGAGCTCCGTTAGCGAAAGAAAAGAAAACACCACTTCAAGGTACTGTAATGAACTCATTCTTTATTTTTATTGGTGTCAATCTACTGTATTCCAACTTCTCTATGGTTTATAAACTATTTTACTAGCCATAGATTCATCAAAATAAGCAAACAACACACGAAAAACAGAATCTGTCAAAAACAGAACAGTCTGTACTAATCTGTAACTAACGCAAACTTCTGGAACTCAAAAAATTCTACCAAAATAGGAAGACCTAGATAACTTGATTATTATTCTTCTGCAATTGGAATCAGAATTTTATCACGTTCTGGTGATTTTAAACAATTGTTTTCGTGAACAGAAAGTTTCTGGAATTTTCAGCAAGATCGAATAACTATCATCCAAGAAGATCCTATAGGTCTTACTTGGCACAAACACTAATTAAAACATAAAACCACATCTAACCAGAGACTAGATCAAATATTCATTACTAAACAGAACCAAAAAGAAAGAACAAAAATAAAAATTGGGTTGCCTCCCAACAAGCGCTAACATTTAATGCCCCTAGCTAGGCATGATGATTTCAATGATACTCGCATAAAAGATAAGAATTGAAACATAAAGAGAGCATCATGAAGAATATGACTAGCACATTTAAGTATAACCCACTTCCTATGCATAGGGATTTTGTGAGAAAACAACTTATGGGAACAATAATCAACTAGCATAGGAAGGCAAAACAAGCATAACTTCAAAACTTTAAGCACATAGAGAGGAAACTTGATATTATTGCAATTCCTACAAGCATACATTCCTCCCTAATAATAATTTTCAGTAGCATCATGAATGAATTCAACAATATAACCAGCACCTAAAGCATTCTTTTCATGATCTACTTGCATAGAAATTTTACTACTCTCCACATAAGCAAAATTCTTCTCTTTCGAAATAGTGGGAGTATCATAAGAGACTCGAATACTATAAATTGTTTCCACGTTAAAAGAGTAATGTTCAGAAAAAGGGTAATGATAATCATGACAAGTTTTATAAATATAATCATCACTACTTTTTATAGCATAAGTGTCATCACAATAATCATCATAAATAGGAGGCATGCTATCATCATAATAAATTTGCTCATCAAAACTTGGGAGGCTAAAAATATCATCTTCATTAAAAATAGCATCCCCAAGCTTGGGACAAACATTAATTGCAGCAAATATATTCTCAAACATGTCATTCTCATCAAACATAGCATCCCCAAGCTTGGGCCTTTTCGTATCATAAGCATAATCACTCTCATCATTAATAGTATGGATAGCACCAATAGTATAGCAATTATCATCGCAATGAGTAATAGGAGCAACATCATTTGGGAGGGATACCTTTCTACCTTTGCTTCTCCGTCTTTACTTTTTCTTCTTCACATCATGTGTGGGTTCAATCCTCTTTTTGGAGCTCCTTATTAATGAGATTGGTGGAATAGAAGGCTCCTCCTCGTTACCTGATTTATCATAAGAAATAATAGGAGAATATTGGGAAGTCTCTTCCCTTTCGTTAATATTCTCTTCATCTTCTATTTGTTTCTTTTCTTTATGTAATTGGCAATATAAGGATTTCCGATGCAATTCACCGCACAATACATATAAATTTCTTCTAGATCAATATCGAGGAATTTCTCAAGGTTATATTCGGGAATATGCTTAGTTTGACATTTCATTTCTTCATAACCCAAAAGCAAACTCAGTTCATTATAATGTGCAAGGGAAATCAAGTCATCACAATTTTTGGACACGATTCGATCATGAAACAATTTGCATTTGATATTTAAATGACCATGTTCATTGCAAAGTTCACAAGTATGGCGAAGAAATTTTAAATTTTCAGCACAAACATCTAGCCTTTCTTGCAACCATTTAGTTTCCAAATACTTATGCCTCTTGCAAAATCTATTTTCCCTAATTGGTGTGTACTTGCAAGCTCTATGTACTCCACAGAAATTGACATGCTTATAAGAGACATTTTCATCATGACTAGTGCAATCATCATTAGTACCATGGATATTCAAAGAGTTCATACTAACAACATTGCAATCATGCTCATCATTCAAAGATTTAGTGCCAAACATTTTATAGACTTCTTCTTCTAGCACTTGAGCACAATTTTCCTTTCCATCATTCTCACGAAAGATATTAAAAAGATGAAGCGTATGAGGAAAACTCAATTCCTTTTTTTTAGTTTTCATTTATAAACTAAACTAGTGATAAAACAAGAAACTAAAAGATTCGATTGCAAGATCTAAAGATATACCTTCAAGCACTCACCTCCCCAGCAACGGCGCCAGAAAAGAGCTTGATGTCTACTACACAACCTTCTTCTTGTAGACGTTGTTGGGCCGCCAAGTGCAGAGGTTTGTAGGACAGTAGCAAATTTCCCTCAAATGGATGATCTAAGGTTTATCAATCCGTGGGAGGCGTAGGATGAAGATGGTCTCTCTCAAGCAACCCTGCAACCAAATAACAAAGAGTCTCTTGTGTCCCCAACACACCCAATACAATGGTAAATTGTATAGGTGCACTAGTTCGGCGAAGAGATGGTGATACAAGTGCAATATGGATGGTAGATATAGGTTTTTGTAATCTGTAAATATAAAAACAGCAAGGTAACTAATGATAAAACCGAGCACAAACGGTATTGCAATGCTAGGAAACAAGGCCTAGGGTTCATACTTTCACTAGTGCAAGTTCTCTCAACAATAATAACATAATTGGATCATATAACTATCCCTCAACATGCAACAAAGAGTCACTCCAAAGTCACTAATAGCGGAGAACAAACGAAGAGATTATTGTAGGGTACGAAACCACCTCAAAGTTATCCTTTCTGATTGATCTATTCAAGAGTCCGTAGTAAAATAACACGAAGCTATTATTTCCGTTCGATCTATCATAGAGTTTGTACTAGAATAACACCTTAAGACACAAATCAACCAAAACCCTAATGTCACCTAGATACTCCAATGTCACCTCAAGTATCCGTGGGTATGATTATACGATATGCATCACACAATCTTGGATTCATCTATTCAACCAACACAAAGAACTTCAAAGAGTGCCCCAAAGTTTCTACCGGAGAGTCGAGACAAAAACGTGTGCCAACCCCTATGAATAAGTTCACATGGTCACTGAACCCGCAAGTTGATCACCAAAACATACATCAAGTAGATCACGTGAATATCCCGTTGTCACCATAGATAAGCACATGCAAGACATACATCAAGTGTTCTCAAATCCTTAAAGACTCAATCCGATAAGATAACTTCAAAGAGAAAACTCAATCCATTACAAGAGAGTAGAGGGGGAGAAACATCATAAGATCCAACTATAATAGCAAAGCTCGCGATACATCAAGATCGTGCCAAATCAAGAACACGAGAGAGAGAGAGAGATCAAACACATAGCTACTGGTACGTACCCTCAGCCCCGAGGGTGAACTACTCCCTCCTCGTCATGGAGAGTGCCGGGATGATGAAGATGGCCACCGGTGAGGGATCCCCCCTCCTGCAGGGTGCCGGAACAGAGTCCCGATTGGTTTTTGGTGACTACAGAGGCTTGCGGCGGCGGAACTCCCGATCTATTCTGTTCCCCAATGTTTTTAGGGTATATGGATATATATAGGCGAAAGAAGTCGGTCAGGGGAGCCACGAGGGGCCCACGAGGGTGGGGGCGCGCCCAGGGGGCAAGCGCGCCTCCCTGCCTCGTGGCCACCTCGAAGCTTCCCTGACGTGTACTCCAAGTCTCCTGGATTGCTTCCGTTCCAAAAATAACTCTCCCGAAGGTTTCATTCCGTTTGGACTCCGTTTGATATTCCTTTTCATCGAAACACTGAAATAGGCAAAAAACAACAATTTGGGCTGGGCCTCCGGTTAATAGGTTAGTCCCAAAAATAATATAAAAGTGCATAATAAAGCCCATAAACATCCAAAACAGATAATATAATAGCATGAATACTTCATAAATTATAGATACGTTGGAGACGTATCACCTCCCACTCACTTCTTTCGAGAGAAACTCCTTCTCTAGAAAGGATCCATTCTTAGCAACGAATGGCTTGCCTTCGGATCTATGATAGAAGGTGTACCCAACAGTCTCCTTTGGGTATCCTATGAAGACACATTTCTCCGATTTGGGTTCGAGCTTATCAAGTTGAAGCTTTTTCACATAAGCATCGCAGCCCCAAGCTTTAAGAAACAACAAATTTGGTTTCTTGCCAAACTACAGTTCATAAGGTGTCGTCTCAACAGATTTAGATGGTGCCCTATTTAACGTGAATGCAGCCGTCTCTAAAGCATAACCCCAAAACGATAGCGGTAAACCAGTAAGAGACATCATAGATCGCACCATATCTAGTAAAGTACGATTATGACGTTCGGACACACCATTACGCTGTGGTGTTCCGGGTGGCGTGAGTTGCGAAACTATTCCGCTTTGTTTCAAATGAAGACCAAACTCGTAACTCAAATATTCTCCTCCACGATCAGATCGTAGAAACTTTATTTTATTGTTACGATGATTTTCCACTTCACTCTGAAATTCTTTGAACTTTTCAAATGTTTCAGACTTCTGCTTCATCAAGTAGATATACCCATATCTGCTCAAATCATTTGTGAAGGTGAGAAAATAACGATACCCGCCGCGAGCCTCAACATTCATCGGACCACATACATCAGTATGTATGATTTCCAATAAATCTGTTGCTCGCTCCATTGTTCCGGAGAACGGTGTTTTAGTCATCTTGCCCATGAGGCATGGTTCGCAAGTACCAAGTGATTCCAAAAGTCCATCAGAATGGAGTTTCTTCATGCGCTTTACACCAATATGACCTAAACGGCAGTGCCACAAATAAGTTGCACTATCATTATCAACTTTGCATCTTTTGGCTTCAGTATTATGAATATGTGTGTCACCACTATCGAGATTCAAAATAAATAGACCACTCTTCAAGGGTGCATGACCATAAAAGATATTACTCATATAAATAGAACAACCATTATTCTTTGATTTAAATGAATAACCATCTCGCATCGAACAAGATCCAGATATAATGTTCATGGTCAACGTTGGCACCAAATAACAATTATTCAGGTCTAAAACTAATCCCGAAGGTAGATGTAGAGGTAGCGAGCCGACCGCGGTCACATCGACTTTGGACCCATTTCCACGCGCATCGTCACCTCGTCCTTAGCCAATCTTCTCTTAATCCGTAGTCCCTGTTTCGAGGTGCAAATATTAGCAATAGAACCAGTATCAAATACCCAGGCACTACTGCGAGCATTAGTAAGGTACACATCAATAACATGTATATCACATATACCTTTGTTCACCTTGCCATCCTTCTTATCCGCCAAATACTTGGGGCAGTTCCGCTTCCAGTGACTAGTCCCTTTGTAGTAGAAGCACTCAGTCTCAGGCTTAGGTCCAGACTTGGGCTTCTTCACTTGAGCAGCAACTTGCTTGCCGTTCTTCTTGAAGTTCCCCTTCTTCCCTTTACCCTTTTTCTTGAAACTGGTGGTCTTATTGACCATCAACACTTGATGCTCCTTATTGATTTCTACCTCCGCAGCCTTTAGCATTGCGAAGAGCTCGTGAATTGTCTTATCCATCCTTTGCATGTTATAGTTCATCATGAAGCTCTTGTAGCTTGGTGGAAGTGATTGAAGAATTCTGTCAATGACACTATCATCAGGAAGATTAACTCCCAGTTGAATCAAGTGATTGTTATACCCAGACATTTTGAGTATATGTTCACTGACAGAACTATTGTCCTCCATCTTGCAGCTGTAGAACTTATTGGAGACTTTATATCTCTCAATCCGGGCATTTGCTTGAAATATTAACTTCAACTTCTAGAACATCTCATATGCTCCATGTCATTCAAAACGTCGTTGAAGTCCCGGTTCTAAGCCGTAAAGCATGGCACACTGAACTATCGAGTAGTCATCAGCTTTGCTCCGCCAGACGTTCATAACATCTGGCGTTGCTCCTGCAGCGGGTTTGGCACCTAGCGGTGCTTTCAGGACGTAATTCTTCTGTGCAGCAATGAGGATAATCCTCAAGTTACGGACCTTGTTCGTGTACTTGCTACCATCATCTTTCAACTTAGCTTTCTCTAGGAACGCATTAAAATTCAACGGAACAACAGCACAGGCCATCAATCTACAATAACATAGACATGCAAAATACTATCAGGTACTAAGTTCACGATAAATTAAAGTTCAATTAATCAAATTACTTAAGAACTCCCACTCAGATTGACATCCCTCTAATCATCTAAGTGATCACGTGATCCAAATCAACTAAACCATGTCTGATCATCACGTGAGATGGAGTAGTTTTCAATGGTGAACATCACTATGTTGATCATATCTACTATATGATTCACGCTCGACCTTTCGGTCTTAGTGTTCCGAGGCCATATCTGCATATGTTAGGCTCGTCAAGTTTAACCCGAGTATTCTGCGTGTGCAAAACTGGCTTGCACCCGTTGTATGTGAACGTAGAGCTTATCACACCCGATCATCACGTGGTGTCTCGGCACGACGAACTTTCGCAACGGTGCATACTCAGGGAGAACACTTGTACCTTGAAATTTAGTGAGAGATCATCTTATAATGCTACCGTCGAACTAAGCAAAATAAGATGCATAAAGGATAAACATCACATGCAATCAATATAAGTGATATGATATGGCCATCATCATCTTGTGCCTTTGATCTCCATCTCCAAAGCACCGTCATGATCACCATCGTCACCGGCGCGACACCTTGATCTCCATCGTAGCATCGTTCTCGTCTCGCGAACTATTGCTTCTACGACTATCGCTACCGCTTAGTGATAAAGTAAAGCAATTACATGGCGATTGCATTTCATACAATAAAGCGACAACCATATGGCTCCTGCTAGTTGCTGATAACTCTCTTAAAAAACAAGATCATCTCATGCAATAAAATTTAGCATCATGTCTTGACCATATCACATCACAACACGCCCTGCAAAAACAAGTTAGACGTCCTCTACTTTGTTGTTGCAAGTTTTACGTGGCTGCTACGGGCTGAGCAAGAACCGTTCTTACCTACGCATCAAAACCACAACGATTTTTCGTCAACTTTGTGATGTTTTAACCTTCAACAAGGACCGGGCGTAGCCACACTCGATTCAACTAAAGTTGGAGAAACTGACACCCACCAGCCACCTGTGTGCGAAGCACGTCGGTAGAACTAGTCTCGCGTAAGCGTACGCGTACTGTCGGTCCGGGCCGCTTCATCCAACAATACCGCCGAATCAAAGTATGACATGCTGGTAAGCAGTATGACTATTATCGCCCACAACTCACTTGTGTTCTACTCGTGCATATAACATCTACGCATAAACCTGGCTCGGATGCCACTGTTGGGGAACGTAGTAATTTCAAAAATTATCCTATGCACATGCAAGATCGTGGTGATGCATAGCAACGAGAGGGGACAGAGTTGTCTACGTACCCTCCTAGACCGTAAGCGGAAGCGTTATGACAACACGGTTGATGTAGTTGTACGTCTTCACGATCGACCGATCCTAGCACCGAAAGTACGGCACCTCCGCGATCTGCACACGTTCGGCTCGGTGACGTCCCACGAACTCACGAACCAGTAGAGTGTCGAGGGAGAGCTTCGTCAGCACGACGGCTTGATGACAGTGATGATGAAGCTACCGGCGCAGGGCTTCGCCTAAGCACTGCAACGATATGACCGAGGTGGATTATGGTGGAGGGGGGCACCGCACACGGCTAAGAACAATGTATGTTGTGTGTTCTAGGGTGCCCCCTGCCCCCGTATATAAAGGAGCAAGGGGGGGCGGCCGGCCCTCGGGGCGCGCCTAGGAGGGGGAGGAGTCCTCCTCCTAGTAGGAGTAGGACTCCCCCTTTCCTAGTCCAACTAGGAGGAGGAAGGGGGAAGGAAGGAGAGGGGGAGAGGGAGGGAAAGAGGGGGCGCCGCCCCCCACTCCTTGTCCAATTCAGACTCCTCAAGGGAGGGCGACCAGCCCATGGCTTCCTCCTCTCTCTCACACAAGGCCCATGTTGGCCCACTAGTTCCCCCGGGGGTTCCAATAACCCCCCGGCACTCCGATAATTATCCGGTGACTCCCGGAACACTTCCGGTGTCCGAATATAGTCGTCCAATATATCAATCTTTATGACTCGACCATTTCGAGACTTCTCGTCATGTCCGTGATCACATCCGGGACTCCGAACTATCTTCGGTACATCAAAACACATAAACTCATAATACCGATCGTCACCGAAGGTTAAGCGTGCGGACCCTACGGGTTCGAGAACTATGTAGACATGACCGAGACACATCTCCTGTCAATAACCAATAGCGGAACCTGGATGCTCATATTGGTTCCTACATATTCTATGAAGATCTTTATCGGTCAAATCGCATAACAACATACGTTGTTCCCTTTGTCATCGGTATGTTACTTGCCCGAGACTCGATCGTCAGTATCTCAATACCTAGTTCAATCTCGTTACCGGCAAGTCTCTTTACTCGTTCCGTAATGCATCATCCCGCAACTAACTCATTAGTCATATTGCTTGCAAGGATTATAGTGATGTGCATTACCGAGAGGGCCCAGAGATACCTCTCCGACAATCGGAGGGACAAATCCTAATCTCGATCTATGCCAACTCAACAAGTACCATCGGGGACACCTGTAGAGCACCTTTATAATCACCCAGTTACGTTGTGACGTTTGGTAGCACAAAAAGTGTTCCTCCGTTATTCGGGAGTTGCATAATCTCATAGTCATAGGAACATTTATAAGTCATGAAGAAAGCAATAGCAATATACTAAACGATCAAGTGCTAAGCTAACGGAATGGGTCAAGTCAATCACATCATTCTCTAATGATGTGATCCCGTTAATCAAATGACAACTCATGTCTATGGCTAGGAAACTTAACCATCTTTGATTCAACGAGCTAGTCAAGTAGAGGCATACTAGTGACACTCTGTTTGTCTATGTATTCACACATGTACTAAGTTTCCGGTTAATACAATTCTAGCATGAATAATAAACATTTATCATGATATAAGGAAATATAAACAACAACTTTATTATTGCCTCTAGGGCATAGTTCATTCACTCCTCAATGTTCTTGGAGATCTATTTGATGTAATGACTTTTCACGGTGTGTTTATTGGGATACGATGAATTGTGAGTTTGTGATCAGATCTATCCACTAAACTCTTTTATGCATGATTGTTATAGCCTCGTATTTCTTCTTTCCGAATTATTGGTTTGGTTTGGCCAATTAGATTGATTTATGTTGCCATGGGAAGAGGTGCTTTGTGATGGGTTCGATCTTGCGTTGCTCAATCTCAGTGACAAAGAGACATGACACGCACGTATCGTTTCTATTAAGGGTAACAAAATGGGGTTTATTCATATGTGAGATTATCTTGTCTACATCATGTCATCTTGCTTAAAGCATTAAAAAACAGTTTGGCATCGAACTACATCAAATTAAACAAAAAGTTCAAATATTACATTCCAACATTGTTGTCCCCTTTAACCACCCACTGATGATCAATCAGATCTTTCTTCAGCTGCTCGTGAGTTGGTCGATGCCGAATTTGTTGATGCATTTAAATAAAATTTTCAAATGTGGCCGGATTCTGGTCTGGACGTTCGATATAATCATCCATGTTCTCAAATTCTAGAGTTGCGACAGCACCTCGCCCTCATCCTCGATGATCATGTTGAGCATGATCGCACAACATGTCATCACTTCCCACAAGGTCTCCTGATCCCATTATTTAGCAGGTCCACGAACAACTGCAAAAAGGGCCTGCAAAACTCCAAATGCCCTCTCAACATCCTTTTTTAGCTGTTTCTTGTCTAGGGTAAAGTGAGACTTTTTCTGGCCAACTAGGTTAGAGATGGTGCTGACAAAGGTAGCCCATGAAGGATAGATACTGTCAACCAGATAGTTGCCCATGTTGTACTCATGTCCATTGACAGTATAGTGGCAAGGAGGAGCTTTTCCTTCAGTCAGCCTCGCAGTCAACGGTGATCAGTCCAACACATTGATGTCATTGTGAGACTCGGCATGCCAAAGAAAACATGCCAAATCCAAAGATCATGTGATGCAACTGCTTCAAGAATGATGGTGGGCTTCTTAACATGACCATAGTATTGCCCTTGTAAATCCTTCGCACAGTTCTTCAATTTCCAATGCATGCAGTCAAGACATACAAGCAAACCTACCCACCCTATTGCTTCTGAGATTGCCAAGAACCTCTCGGTGTCTGTCACAGTTGGTTCTCTCAGATACTGGGGTCCAAACACCTTGACTTCGACAGTTGCAAACCCGACCATGGTATCTCCGCATGTGCTCTCAGACATCCGTAGATACTCATCCCACAAATCAGCGGTCGTGCAATATGCAAGCATCCAAACACAATGGTACAAACGATTGAAGAAAGTCTTGCGCATCCGAAAATGCCGGCGAAAATGGTCATCGAAGAGTGTATCAGGGGCAAAGTAGTCAGTCATCAGTGTCAAATGTTCGCGCACCCTGTTGCGGTTGAGCACTCGATGACCCTTGATCAATCCATTGAAATTG
The DNA here is from genome assembly GCF_002575655.3 of Aegilops tauschii subsp. strangulata. Taxonomy (NCBI): domain Eukaryota; kingdom Viridiplantae; phylum Streptophyta; class Magnoliopsida; order Poales; family Poaceae; genus Aegilops; species Aegilops tauschii. The sequence goes on from NC_053037.3 coordinate 504,894,510, forward strand.
GGAACATGCTCCTCCGCATGCTCCGCGTCTTCAAGGATCGCCTGCATCATCACCGTCCCATCCGTGCAGTTGTCCTTGTCGGATGGCTCAACATAGTGCTCATATATGTACTCCAAATTGGAATCCATTGCTTGAAAGAAGAAGGAACAACTTTTTTAGCTCCGGCAATTCATTGAACAGTTGTCGGGCATGGTGAGTATAGCAGTAGCGGATGGTACCCGGCGGGGCAGTTGGAGGATATGGGTTGAATGGCGACGGAGGAGAAGTGGGGTGGAGCCCGGCTGGAACGCTTGAGGTGATGGAGACGTATAGTTCCGGCAAGGGTGTTGCGTGGCGGCCGGGGTGGTGGAGCGGCGGTGAAGGCAAGAGAGAAAGAAAGAAGAAAAAATGGGGAGGATGGAGGCGCGGGGTCCGGGAAGGTTTTTGGGTGGGCCAGGGCTGTTGGAGTCCTACGTGTCTAATGACCGGACTCCCACAAAGCCACCCCCCACGTCTGTCTCGGGTTTGCCAGAAAAAGTACGTCTGGAACGCTCGGTGGACCGATACAAACCCGCATTGGATGGCTTCCGTCCGGGGCGTAGACAAGCCCCGGGCTGCCCTGGCCATGGCCCGGGGCATAGCGAGCAAACTCAGTGTTAAACATAGCAACAATATCATATTGTATCTACAGTAGCACTGTAGCTCAAAGGTTGGCCCGGGGCGTGAAATATTCCTGGCTACAGCACTGGCTTCCGTGGTCGAGACCACGCGGTCCAGATGTATGTGGGCGGTTTGAGGGTCCACATTGGAGATGCTCTAAGCGTTATTTGAGCTACTATACAGCATAACCTAATAAATCAATATTTAAATAACATCTTCAGCATACAGGGGCATTGCAGATTTTCACCACCGGCTACAGCCTCACCGGTCGTCCTAAAAATAGTATCAAACAGGTTTTTGGCTTCTCAGCTTGTACCAGCTCCATCTTGCTTATCAGCTTCTACCAACTCTAGCCGCTTCTCGTTCAGCCACAGCCCAAACAAACATGACCTAAGTGTAATGTTGCACTGTCGTGAAACATATCTCTTATTTATCCACAAAAAATCATGATGCCACGTTTTTTTTCGAGAAAACTTCAAATCTATTCATCAACTGTCATGGCAGTACAAAGAACACTAGAATAATAAAAATTACATCCAGATCAATTGACCACCTAACGACGACTACAAGCACTGGAGCGAGCCGAAGGCGCGCCGCTGTCATCGCCCCTTCTTCACCAGACCAGCGCACAAGAACATCGACCGCCGTCGATGAAGAGAAGCGTAGATCAGAAGAATCCAACCTGTAGACACACAAATGTAAACGCACCAAGACTGAATCCATGGGGATCCACAGTAGACCAACACCGACCAAATCCTGCGAGATACGCCGGAGATACACCTCCACACGCCTTCCGGCAACGCTATACGCAACGCCGAAACGAGGACTAGGCGAGAGGACCTTATTCCAACTACAGGGAGCCGCCACCGTCTCACCTCCCTAAATAGGATAAAAACCCTAATCAACCCTAAAAGAAGACCTACAAACATAGCAGGAGCCCTCCCACCGGCGAGGGCCGAGGTCCACCGCGCCTCCATGACCCTAAGGCCACCGAAGACAAGGTGGATCAGCGACGGCGCCGGCGGGAGGCGAGAAGAGACCCTCGTCTTTGGAGGAGTTTCTCATCATGATGCCATGTACTAATTCATGTTTAGCACCAACACAACAAAATATATGCCACTGTGATGTCCAGTATGAGCACGAAAGATCCATGGCATAACAACATCAATGAAAGACGACGACGAAGCGCGCGTTTGCTTCTAGTATAGTATACACAGCGCTTGGTACAAGAAGCCATGGATACACTTCTTGATAGTGGGTCCCGCGGGCAAACGACGAGGGATGGTCAACTCGATCAACATGGCTAGGACTCTTATTTTATCAGACTACACTAAGTTCTTCATTTGAATCATTTTGCACCAAACAAACCAAAGCGAAAACAAACTAGGCAGAGGATTTTACATCTTACCTTGAGTAACCTAAAATTAAAAAACAACCAAAAACCTAAAAACATTTAATCATTAAATCCATATTATTAATCGACCACAAGCAATAGATATTCATAAGTGCACCCATTCATTGAATGGCGGTTCAAATTTGCCAAAATTTGCCAAAATCCATGACTAGTAGTAATCCTTAAGGGTAGCAAGTTTGTCAACAATATCTTTGAGAACGGATCAGGGGTATCATGTAGTTACATTGTACAGGACATCACATCGCCTTCACCTGACCTGCCGCCTGAAAGAGAAATATGTCTTACTCAAACAACATGACATCAAATGGTGGCAAGAAAGTAAGGCTTCAACTTCGAAACATAGGCTTTCAGGAACTAACCGGTTTTGTCGATTTTAGGAAGCAAACTTGGCAATGAGCTCCTTTAAAAGATAGGGGCATGTACTAACTATATCGTCGAAGACGTCAGCCGCCGTTATCTCTTTCAAATTAGACGGTGTCTTGAGGAATTCAAGGCATACCTCCTTCAACCCACCACAGCTGTGCCGCTCAGCTAGAATAAAAATAGTTTTGACCGAGCTCACGGCTGTGTTTGCATAACTTTTCTTCACATAGTATCTTCAACCTTTGGAGATCGTATCTATCTGCCGCTGCAAGCAAGTGCTGCAGCCACAGCAATTCTTGTGCTTCTCTATCCTCCACGTTGTCATCCTCCATGTCGGGTAGCGAGTCGGTGTAAATAAAGCTAAGCAAGGCCCTAAACACTCTCGCCTCCATGTCTTCTATCTGTATGACGCTTGCTATCGTGCCTTCCATCATGGGGCCAAAGAGCTCTGCCTTGAAGACTGAGGACCGGGCCGCGAGCACGCACCGGTGCGCGACGATCGTCTCGCCGCCGACGCTGAACGTCACGTCGGTGCCCTCCTTGGACAGGAGGAGGTTCATGATATGCCGTTGTATGCTGGAAGGCGGCACCGTGATGAAGCGATCAAACGTGGTGGCGACGGCGAGGTCACATCGGATGGTGAAACAGTTGCCCTTGAGATGACTTGACTTCTCGAGGTCGACTCTGTTCCAAAAATACTTTTGACCCCATGTCGCATGGCAGCTGGAGAAATCGTGTGCCTTTTTGGCTCGAACACATGCGGGGCCTTGGTTTTCAACCTCGTCGACGAAGCTAAAGGAGTACTGCACCTTGACAGCCTCTGTGACATCTTTATCGACAAGGTGCAGATAGAGAGAGATGTATTGGCTGCTTTCCGAGGTGTCGCCGTCAGGGAAGCAGCGGATGGACCAACGGCGGCCTCCCACCGTGAAAGGGAGAGAGGCGATCGCCTTGCCGGTAGTAGGTGCAGAGGCTTTCGTACGCGAGTAACCGGTGACCACAAGCAGGTGGTAACCGCTGGCCGTGGAGACGTCGACGGCGTGGCCGCTGGCGACGTCGCCGGTGTAACGGGCGATGTCGCCACTGTAGCGGGCGATAGACACGCCGGCAAACGACATGGCGGACGGGCAGGATATAACTGAAATCTGGACTGGACCCGTGTACTCAGAGTACTAGACGCTCCTGTGCGAGTCGCCGGAGTTGACGAGAAGGTTGATTCACATCACGCTGTGTATGTGTATCATATAGACGCCAACATACAACGCCGTAACACACCCGGACATGGACTCTTAACTTGAAGCCGAGACGGACATGGAGACTAACCAGCCGGCTCTCAACTAAGACACGCGGACAGGTTGGTTATTTGGACATGCGGCGGTAAATCTTGATCCCCCAGTCTACATTAAAAAAAAACTCAATCTATCTCCCGTAAAAGAAAAGGAAAAAAAACTCAATCTATCTGCAGCTTTGATTGAATTTGAAAGTAGTATAAGTCACGTAGATTGGAATTGGATAGGAATACTGATTCAGTTGCCAAACTGTTCTAACCGAAAACAATGATACTACTGGCGCATCTTAAAATTCCTCATGCCCATTGCTGCAGTTGATCTCTCTCTAGGGTAAAATACGGCTTCTTGACAAAAGAAAGTTTCAGATAGGAACTAACAACGGTAGAAACCACTAATCATCGTTCAGAGAAAGTTCAGCGATGATATCTTCGACGACGGAAGGGCACCATCTTGTAGCTTGACTGTCCAGGTCACCCATCGCCATGACTTTCTGCCACCTGAGTTGCTGCCTGAATAGAAAGAAAGCAAAGTTCACGTCAAAAAATGATTAAGAAAATACACACTTAAGGCGAGATATGACAGGGTGTTGCTTCTCTGAGTTGGAAAATAAAATCTTGGATTGATAGGCTAGGCACGATGTATCCAAATTATTTCTTGCCAAAGCTCGCATAATGCAACCAATTAAAATGTTCTTCTGGCATAACATCAAGTCACACTGACTGACTGGTGAGTGGTGACATGAAAACAAAACTACAACCTAGAAACATAGATATCAAAACAGTATATTAAAAAATACAGAAAATAACTAACCATTCTTATAGATATTAGGAAGCAAACTTAGCAATGAGCTCCTTTAGAAGAGAGGGACAGGTTCTAGTTATGCCCTCCAAGCCATCAGCCAGCGTTATCGCTTTCAAATTAGCAGGTGTCTTGATGAACTCAAAGCAAACCTCCTTCAATCCAGAACAGCTGTGCTGCTCAGCCAGAGCAAGGATAGTCGTCACTGAGACAACACCTATGTGTTCGCATAGCTTTTCTTCACATAGTGCCTTCAGCCTTTGGAGATCGTACCTATCCGCCGCTGCAAGCAAGTGCTGCAAAAACAATGCTTCTTGGGCTCCCCCTTCCTCCTCCCCCATGTCTATCTCCATATCAGGTAGCGTGTCGGTGTAAATAAATTCAAGCAAGGCGCTAAATACCTTTGCTTCCATGTCTTCTACATCTATGACACTTGCTACTGTGCTCTCCTTCATGGGGCCAAACAGCTCTGTCTTGAAGACCGCAGACCGAGCTGCAAGCACACACCGATGGGCCGCGAACTTCTCACCAGACACCATGAACCTCACGTCTGTGCCCTCCTTGGACAGGAAGAGGTCACTGATATCTTGTTGTATGCCAGAAGGCGGTACCTTGATGAAGAGATCAATGGTCGTGGCAATGGAGAGGTCACATCGGATGGTGAAACAGTCGTCCTTTAAGTGCTTTGATTTCTCAAGGACATCTCTTTTCGTGAAAGACTTGTAACCCCAAGATGGTTTACTGCTGGAGAAAATGTCTGGCTTTCTTGCACGAATAAATGCTGAATCTTGATACTGAAGCTCGTCAATGAAACTAAATTCATACTGCACCTTCAGAACCTCTGCAACATTCTCATCAATAAGGTGCAGAAAGAGAGATATTGAGTCGGCACTCCCGCGGTCGCCATTAGGATAGAACCATATGCACCAACGATGGCCTCCTACCATGAAAGCGAGAGAGAGGATCTTCATGCCGTTAGGTGTAGTGGCATTGATACGCGAGTAGCCATTAACCACAAGCAGGTGGTACCCGCTGGCTGTGGCGACGTCGATGGACTGGCCGATGGCAGCTTTGCCATCACTGATGAGAGATATGCCAGCAAATGACATTGCAGATAGGCAGAATTTAACTGAAGACTGATATGGAATATGCGCTGGGGAATGAATAAGCGTAGCAGATTAGCACTCACACTCCAATCATTTGCTATATATAGATAACAAATACTGGAGCGTAGAGAGAATGAATTCGTTATGACTACCCCCGTGCTTCCCTCGTGCATTTGAGTAATAGCAGCGTTATTTCACTGAAATGGGATTCTCACGCCCGAGTAAAATTAACAGCAGATCTTTCTCGCTTCATTTTTCTCTCACCTACAAAGATGTTAAGAAAAATGCTACTACCTCCGTTTCAGTTTACAAGTCCTGCGCGTATACCTAGGTTGCCAATTTTATCACCCTAATATAAACTATATAACACAAAAATTATATATTTTGAAAGTAGAAACTCCGAAGTTTATGTTGGTATATTTTTTTGTAATATATGACTTGTATTAGGTTGGTGAAATTGACGACCTAGGGCTACGCGCACGCCCTATAAACTGAGAGAGAGGTAGTACAAGATTCAGACTAGAGTCTTAACCAGATTCATGTATATAATTAGACACAAAGTACTAAGCGAAGAAGCACAACACCAATAATTCATGTCAAACAGTAAACAGGACATACAGCTGGAATCTGCTGCTGCAAAGAGCCAAGGAAATTAACCAAAATGTCTACCAATTCTCTGCAGTATGCAGACCAAATCTCCGTATGAAGTTCTGAACCATATATCGCAACCTCTAAGGAAACTGAAATGGAGAAACTCCAGAATCTGGAGACTATGCACACGAACTACAGAAACTATGCGTGAGTTGGGTTTCAAGTGAGCATCTAGTTAGGTTTCAAGTGCAATCAGCTGCCAAGAAGATGGATTTAAACCTAAACACCGAAAATCAATTAGCACACCTCGGATTTCCACGCCAGGGAGATGAAGATGAATCAGTATCCAGTAAGGGGCCCAGCCACCGCCGAATCTGCCTGCTTGGTTCTCCTCAACAGCGCCGCCACCGCCGTTGTCATCAGCAAGAACCGAGGGGTGTCATCCGTCTCACAGTCTGTCACCAGAGGAATGAGGCGGAGCGCGGCGCGTTGCCGGATGCCTAAATCCTGCGGCGCGGCGGCGGTGGCGGTGGCGAATCGAGCGTGGTCGCGTCTCGGTGGTCGGACCTGTTTGCTTTTGGGGGTTCGATGCCTAAATCCTGTGGTTCAAGTGGAGAGGGTTTCGGTTGGCCCTAATATTTTGGGAGTGCTTCCGTGCACCTCCTAACAAAATTAGAATGATTTTCATGTCTATTCACCCAAAATAGAGATTAATTTACTCAATTAGTGGGTAATAAATTAAAACTTAAGCCGCCATTGAAGTTGTGGATGTCATAAGGGAAGTGTTTGGGTACGGCGCGCCGGCCGAACGCTCGGCCGGTCGCGAGCGCCACGTAAGTGCCACGCGGCCACAAAGGCCCGCACGCATCCGTTCTTATGTCTCAGCCACTCGCATCTTATCCTTTCGTCCCCTGCTCGCCTCTCCATCATGTGCCTCTGCATCTCGCGCATATTCATCCCCTTCTCGCCTCTCTCCATGTGCCTGACTCCGGCCAGTGCAGCTGTTTCTCCGGCGAGCCCACCACCAGAGAGGCATCCCGCCATCCCCTGCTCCTCTCTTCAACTCTGTCTGACCAGGACTTCTCCTTTTATCTTGTACAGGTCGTTGGCCCTCTCCTTCCTGCTCCCCGATGGCGATGCCCCCTGCCCCCGTGTGATCGGCCACGGGTCGGCGGTGGACGGAGGAGAGAAGCATGCTGCACCTTGTGGACGGGAACAGGTACAACCGGCCTCGCTGGGTGCTGCAACCCGCCTCGCCGGGAGCTGCAACCGACCACGGTGGGAGCTACAACTGTGGATGGAGGAGCTGCGACGGGTGGGTGACCGCGACTGAACCAGTGCTACAACCGCGGTGACCAAATGCTCGGACCAGCGCCTAATTGTGCTACTGCAGGTGTTTTGATTTGATGCAGCCATTGTCCATTTTTCATTTTTTTGCTACCACTGTAATATGTTTTTGCTGGAACCATCAACTTTTTTTGCTACCATCAATGTTTTGGTTTTTGTTGGGACCAATCCCAATTTTCACTTTTGCCACAACCATAATATGTTTTGCTGGAACCATCAACATTTTGTGCTACCATCGGTTTTTTGGTTTTGTTGGAACAACACCAAAATTTTGCAAGTTTGCTACCACCGGCTTTTTGGTTTGCTGGAACGAGCTTTATTTTTTGCTACCACCGGCATTTTCTTAATTTTTGCTGGAACAACATTCATTTTTTCAATTTTTGCTACCAACGTTCTCTATTTTTGCTGGAAGCAGCGCATTTTTTGCTACCACCGCTGTTCTGGATGCGAACCATGGCGTCGTCGCCATGTCTGGAGAGGGGTTGAGGGAGAGGGGAGAGGGGATGGGCAACACCGGCGAGGGGCGAGCGTTGGCCGCGAATGTGCGCTGCCGAGGAGGGGGTGCGGGGGCGCCGCCTGTTGGGGATCGTAGCAGAAATTTAAAATTTTCTACGCATCACCAAGATCAATCTATGGAGTTTACTAGCAACGAGAGGGAAGGAGTGCATCTACATACCCTTGTAGATCGCGAGCGGAAGCGTTCAAGAGAACGGGGTTGATGGAGTCGTACTCGTCGTGATCCAAATAACCGATGATCCTAGCGCCGAACGGACGGCACCTCCGCGTTCAACACACGTACGGTTGGGAGAGACGTCTCCTCCTTCTTGATCCAGGAAGGGGAAGGAGAGGTTGATGGAGATCCAGCAGCACGACGGCGTGGTGGTGGAAGCAGCGGGGATCTCGCCAGGGCTTCGCCAAGCTCAGCGAGAGGGAGAGGTGTTACGGGGGGAGAGGGAGGCGCCAGGGGCTTGGGTGCGCAGCCCTCCCTCCCCCCTTTATATAGGGGCCCTGGGGGGGCGCCGGCCCCTGGAGATCCCATCTCAAGGGGGGGCGGCGGCCAAGGGGGGGACTTGCCCCCCAAGTCAGGTGGGGCGCCCCCCACCCCCAGGGTTTCCAACCCTAGGCGCAGGGGGAGGCCCATGGGGGGCGCACCAGCCCACCAGGGGCTGGTTCCCTTCCCACTTCAGCCCATGGGGCCCTCCGGGATAGGTGGCCCCCCCGGTGGACCCCCGGGACCCTTCCGGTGGTCCCGGTACAATACCGGTGACCCCCGAAACTTTCCCGGTGGCCGAAACTGGACTTCCTATATACAAATCTTTACCTCCGGACCATTCCGGAACTCCTCGTGATGTCCGGGATCTCATCCGGGACTCCGAACAACTTTTGGGTTACCGCATACTAATATCTCTACAACCCTAGCGTCACCGAACCTTAATTGTGTAGACCCTACGGGTTCGGGAGACACGCAGACATGACCGAGACGACTCTCCGGTCAATAACCAACAGCGGGATCTGGATACCCATGTTGGCTCCCACATGCTCCTCGATGATCTCATCGGATGAACCACGATGTCGAGGATTCAAGTAATCCCGTATACAATTCCCTTTGTCAATCGGTACGTTACTTGCCCGAGATTCGATCGTCGGTATCCCAATACCTCGTTCAATCTCGTTACCGACAAGTCACTTTACTCGTACCGTAATGCATGATCCCGTGACCAATCACTTGTTCACATTGAGCTCATTATGATGATGCATTACCGAGTGGGCCCAGAGATACCTCTCCGTCATACGGAGTGACAAATCCCAGTCTCGATCTGTGCCAACCCAACAGACACTTTCGGAGATACCTGTAGTGCACCTTTATGGCCACCCAGTTACGTTGTGACGTTTGGTACACCCAAAGCATTCCTACGGTATCCGGGAGTTGCACGATCTCATGGTCTAAGGAAATGATACTTGACATTAGAAAAGCTTTAGCAAACGAACTACACGATCTAGTGCTATGCTTAGGATTAGGTCTTGTCCATCACATCATTCTCCTAATGATGTGATCCCGTTATCAATGACATCCAATGTCCATGGTCAGGAAACCGTAACCATCTATTGATCAACGAGCTAGTCAACTAGAGGCTCACTAGGGACATGTTATGGTCTATGTGTTCACACATGTATTACGATTTCCGGATAACACAATTATAGCATCACTAGTAGAAAACAGGGCTTAGGTCACAGGACAGTTTTCACATTAGCCCCGGTTCAGTCACGAACCGGGACTAATGTGAGCATTGGTCCCGGTTCGTGCGGCCAGGGGCCTGCCGGGCCTCGTGGGGGCATTGGTCCCGGTTCGTCCGGACCCTTTGGTCCCGGTTGGTGGTACAAACCGGGACCAATGGGCCACGCTCCTGGCCCACCACCCTTTAGTCCCGGTTCATACCACAAACCGGGACTAAAGGCCAGTGTTTAGTCCCACCTCGCCAACCGAAGGGCGCTCACACCAGTTTATAAGCCCGTCCCTCTATGCCTTGTTGAGCTTCTCTTAAAGTGAAAATAGATGCCCTTATATAGGGAATTTCACCTAAATTCACAGTAAATTGAAGGTTTAATTTTCTCTATAAGTGCATCTATGTTCATTTTTTTATATTTATAAAATAAATAAACCTTAATAAAATAAACAAACTAAATAAACCTTAATAAAATAAAATAAAATAAACTATAGTAACTACAATAAATAAACCTTAATAAATTAAGTAAAAATAGCAGCAGTAAAATAAATAAAAATAGCAGCAGTAAAATAAATAAAAATAAAATAATTAAAGTAAAATACATAAGTAATTAGAAATAAAATAAATAAGTTTTTGTTGTAAGTAGAAACAAAACAAAACAAATAAAGCAAAAGAGAAAAAAACACGTCCCTCTCTGCCTTGTTGAGCTCCTTTCAAAATGAAAATAGATGCCCTTATACAGGGAATTTGGCCTAAATTCACAGTGAGTTTCTCTGAAGTGCATCCAGTTTTTGCCGTAACCCTCTCAACTTTCTTGCACATGCTATGTGGATGAAATAATGATATCATGCCAACTTTCAACCTTTTCAGAGTTCATTTGAAATGCTTTTCAATTTTAGGGTCTTATAGCTCAAAATAATTAGTAATTGCATGAAAAATAACAAATGAAGTCAGAAAGGATTGAAAAATGATGATGTGGCTTTGAATGGTGCATTTTGAACACACAAAAAGTCAGGAGTTCAAATAAGTTTTAAAAAATGAAATCCCTTTGTAACAGACGAGTTTCCGTATAAAATTTAAACTATTCAAATTTGGAAACTAATGGAGTAACAGAAAGTTTATAATTATTCTGAGCTAAAAGCAAAAAGAATAAAAAAATAAAGCAAAAATCAAAAGAAAATAAATAATTCAAAAAACAAAAAATACTGGAAAAAATTAAAAAAATGCCGCCTAATGGGCCACACGGCCTGCATACGACTAGAAACCCATCTGCACATGGGCCAGGATGCAGGCCCGGAGGCCCAATAGGCCCAACATGGCAGTGACAAAGGTAGGCATGTAATGCCTGCATATTAGAGAGGAGCTCAACACCTGAGCTGCAACGCAGCTTATAAACAGGTGCTGAGCTCTCTCAGCTAGCGAGGTGGGACTAAACTTCCCACCGCACCGCGCCAGCACATTAGTCCCGGTTGGTGGCTCCAACCGGAACCAATGCTCCCCTTTGGTCCCGGTTGGTGCCACCAACCGGGACCAAAGCCCTCTGCTTCCCGCCCTTTGCGCTGGTGAAAAGAGGCCTTTGGTCCCGGTTGGTGCCACCAACCGGGACTAAAGGGTGGGTATTGGTTCCGGTTTGTGCGTTGAACCGGGACCAAAGCCTTTGCTATATAAGCAGCACTTATGAAATTTTCAGATTTCCATCGCCAGTTTCCCCCTGCCCGACGACGCCACGAGCTCGATCTACGCCGCCAGGCTGCCCCGTCGCCGTCGTCGTCGCCCGTGCCCCCGAGCCCACGCCATCGCCCGTCGCCGCAGTCCTCCGCCCCCGCCGCCGTCGCCGTCGGCCTCCGCCGCGCGCCCCCGAGCCGTCGCCCGTACGTCACCGTCGCCCTCCGCCCCCCGGCCGCCGCGGTCGCCGTCGCCCTCAGCCACCCACGCCGTCGCCCTCCGCCGCCCACGCCGTCGCCCTCCGTCGCCCGATGTGAGCCGCCGCCACGCCACGACTCTGTTTATTTTTTTTCATATAATTTGTATTATTTTTTTGTTCATTGCATTTTTTCATATATATAATGTATATATATATATATGTATGTGGTAGCTATATGATGAATGGATGTGGCTATGTATGTATGAATATAATGTTCATACAATTTTATAGAACTATGTATGTATGAATATAATGTAGCTATATGATTTTAGGTTAGTGCTTAGTAGTTGAACTAGCTAGTTGATTTAATAAAGCTATTTTATTAAATTTTACTATATATAGAAGTAGTTTATTTTTAGTAAGAACTACTTTATTTTATATATTTATAGTAAGTGCTTAGTAGTTGAACTAGTTGATTAATTAATAGAACTATTTTATTCAATTTTACTATATATAGAAGTAGTTTATTTTTAGTAAGAACTACTTTATTTTATTTATTTATAGTAAGTGCTTACTAGTTGAACTAGTTGATTAATTAATAAAACTACTTTATTTTATTTATAGTAAGTGCTTAATTAGTAGTTGAACTAGTTGATTTAACAAAACTAGTTTATTTTATTATAGAAGTAGTTTATTTTTTTAGTTAAAGCAATTATTCCCGCATCGACGTCGACGATGCCTATCCCGCATCCTCGTCGTCGACTCGGCGGAGGAGGCCGGCTTGATCAGAGGGGCCATGTCCGGGACTGGGCTCCGCCGGGCTGGTTTTGGGAGGTGCTACCTTCCGGTGGGCGTAGGTTGGTGAGGAACCAGCCCGTCGTTGACCCGATCCTTGTTTGGTGGCGCTCGCGTGGGCCAGTGACGGTGCCGAGGCTTCCGGACACCACGGAGGTGGTACGTCACCGTGTCAGCGAGGAGGACCAGCACGTCCGTCGCTACATGGTTGCGTTGGAGGGCAGGTTCGACAATACCTGGCAGGTTCTTCAGGGATCTCACTGGAGCTATGATCCTGTGATGATTCCGTCCCTTTGGGTGTCCACCGCCCGCGCCGATACCCGTCGGGCGCTACTGTTCTAGCTGTACTAGCGATGCTATATGTATGATAGTATTCGAGGTGTATTAGTGATAATATTCGACGATGTACGGACGCATGGAGATGATGTAGTTTTGCTTATAATTGAATGCATCCTAATTTGAATACTACTTTATTTTGTGATTTGATTTTGCTTATTGAATGCTCAGAGTGGAAAACTACTCCGATCCTACTTTGAATGCTAAAATTGGAGAGCACTATGATTAGTTGATAGCTTATAGGGTTTTTGTTTTTGCAGAAATCTAGGAGCCCCCGGCCCCTCCATCATCCCTGCCGTCGTCCCCGTCACCGCCCCCTCCGACATCGAGGTGAGACCAGCCAAATCCTCTTTTAGAAAGATAATTAAACGATATTTCGGGTTGACTGTAAGTCTGTCGAGTCTCCACCATATATGAGAGGACGAAGAATCCCGACTGTTGTCGTGGGGGTAGCTTCTCCTTCGTTCCCGTGTGCTAGACAATTTGGTGTAATGCACTCGAGAACGAAAGGAGGAGCTACCATCACCGACGGTCGCAAATGTCAGAGAGGAATCAGTGAGGGAGAGTTCCACCATATATATATATGAGAGGACGAAGAATCCCGACTGTTGTCGTGGGGGTCGCTTCTCCTTTGTTCCCGTGTGCTAGACATTTTGGTGTAATGCACATGGGGACAAAGGGAGGAGCGACCATCACCAACGGTCGAATGTATACACCACGTGAGCTGAGAGTTTTCAAGAAAAGACTCAACAAACCAATAGTCAACCCGCGATGAATAATAATGATCTAACTTAGGTTTTTTAGTACATATATTTAATTGTAGATGTTTAATATTTGAATTATGAACATAGGAAATGTCGTACTCGGACGACGAAAGTCTCCCGGGGGAGTGCGACTGGTGCCACGACGACCGAGGTCAGTGCGACAGGCCTCACCTGGACGAAGATCGGCGCTTCAGTATTAAGCTGGAGGAGACCTTCAATGTTGAAACGGTACGCAACGACGACAAGTGTTATTTTTTCGTAATTAAGCACGACTTCAACTATTTCAACGTGTACTTTTCATCTTTTACAATTCGGCTAGCTTATCCCATGCCATGCAAGACGCTACGTCTTGGAGAGGATGGATTTTGAAGACCATGAAAATATGGAAACAAAGAAAATTCACCTAAGGACCCATCATGATATAGATTTTGAAGTAAAGTTGTATAATTCTGAGAGCGTAACCCATTTTGGTTGCAAAAATTGGGAAGCATTTTGCAAGATGTATGGTTTTGATGAGGGTATGCTTGTCACCATGGATCTTGGTGATCCTGACATCGAGCAAGACAATATGGACATTTGGGTCCTTGTTGATACGCCTCCAATTCTACCGCTATGTGAGTTTCTCAAACATAGTTATTAGCTAATTTATATTGTTCATTTCAAAATAGTTGACAGCTTATTTTCATTGACAGCTTATTTTGATTGTTCAAACAATGTGCGGAACATGGTAGACAGAACCTACTACACCGATGGCTCTGAGTTAACTTATAAGGAGAAAACTCATTTGGTCGGATTTTGTACTGATATTGAGAATTACAATATCTACAATCAAACTCCTCAACATTATGGTCAATACGTGCCACTAGTGCACGTGTTGAACTACGGTAACTACTATGGAGATACCCTGGTAAGATTTCTTACTATTACGACATCCGTGCATATTTTGCATAGTTCTAAAACTAGTACATCATTGCTAACTATGAAGTTATTACTATGTTTTTCAACAGATAATCCCAGAGGATTGTGTGCCTCATTTGATGTATCAGAATGGTAGGCTTGATGTTTTGAATATACAACCGGGTCATCCTACGAATCTCAACTGTCCATACCAGATTTCTAAAAGAAGTGGAGACATGCAAATCAAAGAATGGAAAAAATGTATGGACAGTCGCAAGGAGGTTCTTGGAAGCAAAAGGAAGCGAGGCGCAAGAATTGGAGACAGGATGATCTCCATTCTCCATAATGGGTAATGGAGAGTCAGGGTCTATATTGTTTTATGCTATTTTACCTTAAAGAGGGTATTTCGGTCCTACCTAATACTGATGATCATGTGCTAAGAACAATTAAGTAGGGTTGGTTCGATGACTGTGAGGATGATGATCGTATGACTTGTTATTAATAACGAGTAGAAGTTGTATGATGATGATTAGTAGGACTTGTTATTATATATGATGATGCATGATGCGCGCATGAAGAGTTATTATATATCAGCGGGTGAAATGAACATGGATTGGATTGAAGTGAAGGCAACATGCATGTGGTGCGTGTCGAAAGTAGTACAATCCAAACTTGATCAAGTTAGGATTAGTATTACTTTCGACATGCATCACATGTTGCCTTCACTTCAATCTAAGCCATGTTTAGGCATAGCAGTACGTAGCGTTGGTAAACCAAGCACGGAGATATAAGAGAGGACACTTCTCTCTAATAGCTACCTAATAACAACCTAAATTAACCCCCCAAAACCCCCTAAACCCCCCCCCCCTTTCAAAAAAAAACAAAAACCCCAGCCCCTGAAATGCTGACCAAAGGCCCTCCGTCCTGGGCTGGCCGCAGCGGCCACGTGGAGGACCTTCTGTCCCGGTTCGTGTAAGAACCGGGACTAAAGGCCAAGGGCATTAGTAACGACCTTTTAGTCCCGGTTCACAAACCGGGACAGAAGGCCCTCACGAACCGGGACAATAGGCCCTTTTTCTACTAGTGCATGAACAATAGACAATTATCATGAACAAGGAAATATAATAATAACCATTTTATTATTGCCTCTAGGGCATATTTCCAACAGTCTCCCACTTGCACTAGAGTCAATAATCTAGTTACATTGTGATGAATCGTACACCCACAGAGTTCTGGTGTTGATCATGTTTTGCCCGTGGAAGAGGTTTAGTCAACGGATCTGCGACATTCAAATCTGTATGTACTTTACAAATATCTATGTCTCCATTTTGAACATTTTCACGAATGGAGTTGAAGCGGCGCTTGATGTGCCTGGTCTTCTTGTGAAACCTGGGCTCCTTGGCAAGGGCAATAGCTCCAGTGTTGTCACAGAAGAGAGTCATCGACCCCGATGCATTGGGAATAACTCCTAGGTCGGCAATGAACTCCTTCATCCAGATTGCTTCATGTGCTGCCTCCGAGGCTGCCATGTACTCCGCTTCACATGTAGATCCCGCCACGACGCTTTGCTTGCAACTGCACCAGCTGACTGCCCCACCATTCAAAATATACACGTATCCGGTTTGTGACTTAGAGTCATCCAGATCTGTGTCGAAGCTAGCATCGACATAACCCTTTACGACGAGCTCTTCGTCACCTCCATAAACGAGAAACATATCCTTAGTCCTTTTCAGGTACTTCAGGATGTTCTTGACCGCTGTCCAGTGTTCCATGCCGGGATTACTTTGGTACCTTCCTACCAAACTCATGGCAAGGTTTACATCAGGTCTGGTACACAGCATGGCATACATAATAGACCCTATGGCCGAGGCATAGGGGACGACACTCATCTTTTCTCTATCTTCTGCCGTGGTCGGACATTGAGCCGTGCTCAATCTCACACCTTGCAATACAGGCAAGAACCCCTTCTTGGACTGATCCATATTGAACTTCTTCAATATCTTGTCAAGGTATGTGCTTTGTGAAAGACCTATGAGGCGTCTCGATCTATCTCTATAGATCTTGATGCCTAATATGTAAGCAGCTTCTCCAAGGTCCTTCATTGAAAAACACCTATTCAAGTAGGCCTTTATACTTTCCAAGAATTCTATATCATTTCCCATCAATAGTATGTCATCCACATATACTATGAGAAATGCTACAGAGCTCCCACTCACTTTCTTGTAAACACAGGCTTCTCCATAAGTATGTGTAAATCCAAACGCTTTGATCATCTCATCAAAGCGAATGTTCCAACTCCGAGATGCCTGCACCAGCCCGTAGATTGAGCGCTGGAGCTTGCATACTTTGTCAGCATTCTTAGGATCGACAAAACCTTCCGGCTGCATCATATACAATTCTTCCTTAAGGAATGCCGTTTTGACGTCCATTTGCCATATTTCATAATCGTAGAATGCGGCAATTGCTAACATGATTCGGACGGACTTCAGCTTCGCTACGGGTGAGAAGGTCTCATCGTAGTCAACTCCTTGAACTTGTCGATAACCCATAGCGACAAGTCGAGCTTTATAGATGGTAACATTTCCATCCGCGTCCGTCTTCTTCTTAAAGATCCATTTATTTTCTATCGCTCGCCGATCATCGGGCAAGTCTGTCAAAGTCCACACTTTGTTTTCATACATGGATCCTATCTCGGATTGCATGGCTTCAAGCCATTTGTTGGAATCTGGACCCGCCATTGCTTCTTCATAGTTCGAAGGTTCATCGTTGTCCAACAACATGATTTCCAAGACAGGGTTGCCGTACCACTCTGGTGTGGAACGTGTCCTTGTGGACCTACGAAGTTCAGTGGTAACTTGATCATGATCGTCATCATTAACTTCCTCTCTAGTCGGTGCAGGCACCACAGAAACATTTTCTTGTGCTGCGCTACTTTCCGGTTCGAGAGGGGTCATCTCATCAAGTTCCACTTTCCTCCCACTTACTTCTTTCGAGAGAAACTCTTTCTTCAGAAAGGACCCGTTCTTGGCAACAAAGATCTTGCCTTCCGATCTGAGGTAGAAGGTATACCCAATGGTTTCCTTAGGGTATCCTATGAAGACGCATTTTTCTGACTTGGGTTCGAGCTTTTCAGGTTGAAGTTTCTTGACATAAGCATCGCATCCCCAAACTTTAAGAAACGACAGCTTAGGTTTCTTTCCAAACCATAATTCATACGGTGTCGTCTCAACGGATTTCGACGGAGCCCTATTTAAAGTGAATGCGGCAGTTTCTAAAGCATAACCCCAGAATGAAAGCGGTAGATCGGTAAGAGACATCATAGACCGCACCATATCCAATAGAGTGCGATTACGACGTTCAGACACACCATTACGCTGAGGTGTTCCAGGCGGCGTGAGTTGTGAAACAATTCCACATTTCCTTAAGTGTGTGCCAAATTCGTGACTCAAATATTCCCCTCCACGATCTAATCGTAAGAACTTTATTTTCCTGTCACGTTGATTCTCAACCTCACTCTGAAATTCCTTGAACTTTTCAAAGGTCTCAGACTTGTGTTTCATTAAGTAGACATACCCATATCTACTCAAGTCATCAGTGAGGGTAGAACATAACGATAGCCACCGCGAGCCTCAACGCTCATTGGACCGCACACATCAGTATGTATGATTTCCAATAAGTTGGTTGCTCGCTCCATTGTTCCGGAGAACGGAGTCTTGGTCATTTTGCCCATGAGGCATGGTTCGCACGTGTCAAATGATTCATAATCAAGAGACTCCAAAAATCCATCTGCATGGAGTTTCTTCATGCGTTTGACACCAATGTGACCAAGGCGGCAGTGCCACAAGTATGTGGGACTATCATTATCAACCTTACATTTCTTGGTATTCACACTATGAATATGTGTAACATCACGTTCGAGATTCATAAACCATTGACCAGCGGGGCATGACCATAAAACATATCTCTCATATAAATAGAACAACCATTATTCTCGGATTTAAATGAGTAGCCATCTCGCATTAAACGAGATCCAGATACAATGTTCATGCTCAAAGCTGGCACTAAATAACAATTATTGAGGTTTAAAACTAATCCCGTAGGTAAATGTAGAGGTAGCGTGCCGACGGCGATCACATCGACCTTGGAACCATTCCCGACGCGCATCGTCACCTCGTCCTTCGCCAGTCTCCGCTTATTCCGCAGCTCCTGCTTTGAGTTACAAATATGAGCAACCGCACCGGTATCAAATACCCAGGAGCTACTACGAGCGCTAGTTAGGTACACATCAATGACATGTATATCACATATACCTTTGGTATTGCCGGCCTTCTTATCCGCTAAGTATTTGGGGTAGTTCCGCTTCCAGTGACCGTTTCCCTTGCAATAAAAGCACTCAGTCTCGGGCTTAGGTCCATTCTTTGTCTTCTTCCTGGCAGCTTGCTTACCGAGCGCGGCAACTCCCTTGCCGTCTTTCTTGAAGTTCTTCTTACCCTTGCCTTTCTTGAACTTAGTGGTTTTATTCACCATCAACACTTGATGTTCCTTTTTGATCTCCACCTCCGCTGATTTCAGCATTGAATATACCTCAGGAATGGTCTTTTCCATCCCCTGCATATTGAAATTCATCACAAAGCTCTTGTAGCTAGGTGGGAGCGACTAAAGGATTCTGTCAACGACCGCGTCATCCGGGAGATTAACTCCCAGCTGAGACAAGCGGTTGTGCAACCCAGACATTTTGAGTATGTGTTCGCTGACGGAACTATTCTCCTCCATCTTACAACTGTAGAACTTGTCGGAGACTTCATATCTCTCGACCCGGGTATGAGCTTGGAAAACCATTTTCAGCTCTTGGAACATCTCATATGCTCCGTGCTGCTCAAAACGCTTTTGGAGCCCCGGTTCTAAGCTGTAAAGCATGCCGCACTGAACCAGGGAGTAATCATCACTACGCGACTGCCAGGCGTTCAGAACGTCTTGAGTTGCTGGGAAAACAGGTGCATCACCTAGCGGTGCTTGAAGGACATATGCTTTCTTGGCAGCTATGCGGATAATCCTCAGGTTACGGACCCAGTCCGTGTAGTTGCTACCATCGTCTTTCAGCTTGGTTTTCTCTAGGAACGCGTTGAAGTTGAGGGCAACATTAGCGTGAGCCATTTGATATACAAGACATATTGTAAAGATTTTTAGACTAAGTTTATGATAATAAAGTTCATCTAATCAAATTATTAACGAACTCCCACTCAGACAGACATCCCTCTAGTCATCTAAGTGTTACACGATCCGAGTCAACTAGGCCGTGTCCGATAATCACGTGAGACGGACTAGTCATCATCGGTGAACATCTTTATGTTGATCGTATCTGCTATACGACTCATGTTCGACCTTTCGGTCTCTTGTGTTCCGAGGCCATGTCTGTACATGTTAGGCTCGTCAAGTCAACCTAAGTGTATTGCGTGTGTAAATCTGGCTTACACCCATTGTATGCGAACGTTAGAACCTATCACACCCGATCATCACGTGGTGCTTCGGAACAACGAACCTTCGCAACGGTGCACAGTTAGGGGGAACACTTTCTTGAAATTTTAGCAAGGGATCATCTTATTTATGCTATCGTCGTTCTAAGCAAATAAGATGTAAAACATGATAAACATCACATGCAATCAAATAGTGACATGATATGGCCAATATCATTTTGCTCCTTTTGATCTCCATCTTCGGGGCGCCATGTTCATCATCGTCACCGGCATGACACCATGATCTCCATCATCGTGTCTTCATGAGGTTGTCTCGCCAATTATTACTTCTACTACTATGGCTAACGGTTAGCAATAAAGTAAAGTAATTACATGGCGTTTTAGTTGACACGCAGGTCATAAATAAATTAAGACAACTCCTAGGCTCCTGCCGGTTGTCATACTCATCGGCATGCAAGTCGTGATTCCTATTACAAGAACATGATCAATCTCATACATCACATATATCATTCATCACATCCTTCTGGCCATATCACATCACATGACACTTGCTGCAAAAACAAGTTAGACGTCCTCTAATTGTTGTTGCAAACTTTTACGTGGCTGCTATAGGTTTCTAGCAAGAACGATTCTTACCTACGCCAAAACCACAACGTGATATGCCAATTTCTATTTACCCTTCATAAGGACCCTTTTCATCGAATCCGATCCGACTAAAGTGGGAGAGACAGACACCCGCTAGCCACCTTATGCAACTGGTGCATGTCAGTCGGTAGAACCTGTCTCACGTAAGCGTACATGTAAGGTCGGTCCGGGCCGCTTCATCCCACGATGCCGCCGAATCAAGATAAGACTAGTAACGGCAAGTAAATTGACAAAATCAACGCCCACAACAACTTGTGTTCTACTCGTGCATAGAAACTACGCATAGACCTAGCTCATGATGCCACTGTTGGGGATCGTAGCAGAAATTTAAAATTTTCTACGCATCACCAAGATCAATCTATGGAGTTTACTAGCAACGAGAGGGAAGGAGTGCATCTACATACCCTTGTAGATCGCGAGCGGAAGCGTTCAAGAGAACGGGGTTGACGGAGTCGTACTCGTCATGATCGAAATCACCGATGATCCTAGCGCCGAACGGACGGCACCTCCGTGTTCAACACACGTACGGTTGGGAGAGACGTCTCCTCCTTCTTGATCCAGCAAGGCGAAGGAGAGGTTGATGGAGATCCAGCAGCACGACGGCGTGGTGGTGGAAGCAGCGGGGATCTCGGCAGGGCTTCGCCAAGCTCAGCGAGAGGGAGGGGTGTTACGGGGGAGAGGGAGGCGCCAAGGGCTTGGGTGCGCAGCCCTCCCTCCTCCCCCTTTATATATGGGCCCTGGGGGGCGCCGGCCCCTGGAGATCCCATCTCAAGGGGGGGGCGGCCAAGGGGGGGACTTGCCCCCCAAGTCAGGTGGGGCGCCCCCCACCCCCAGGGTTTCCAACCCTAGGCGCAGGGGGAGGCCCATGGGGGGCGCACCAGCCCACCAGGGGCTGGTTCCCTTCCCACTTCAGCCCATGGGGCCCTCCGGGATAGGTGGCCCCACCCGGTGGACCCCCGGGACCCTTTCGGTGGTCCCGGTACAATACCGGTGACCCCCGAAACTTTCCCGGTGGCCGAAACTGGACTTCCTATATACAAATCTTTACCTCCGGACCATTTCGGGACTCCTCTTGATGTCCGGGATCTCATCCGGGACTCCGAACAACTTTTGGGTTACCGCATACTAATATCTCTACAACCCTAGCGTCACCGAACCTTAAGTGTGTAGACCCTACGGGTTCGGGAGACACGCAGACATGACCGAGACGATTCTCCGGTCAATAACCAACAGCGGGATCTGGATACCCATGTTGGCTCCCACATGCTCCTCGATGATCTCATCGGATGAACCACGATGTCGAGGATTCAGGTAATCCCGTATACAATTCCCTTTGTCAATCGGTACGTTACTTGCCCGAGATTCGATCGTCGGTATCCCAATACCTCGTTCAATCTCGTTACCGACAAGTCACTTTACTCGTACCGTAATGCATGATCCCGTGACCAATCACTTGTTCACATTGAGCTCATTATGATGATGCATTACCGAGTGGGCCCAGAGATACCTCTCCGTCATACAGAGTGACAAATCCCAGTCTCGATCTGTGCCAACCCAACAGACACTTTCGGAGATACCTGTAGTGCACCTTTATGGCCACCCAGTTACGTTGTGACGTTTGGTACACCCAAAGCATTCCTACGGTATCCGGGAGTTGCACGATCTCATGGTCTAAGGAAATGATACTTGACATTAGAAAAGCTTTAGCAAACGAACTACACGATCTAGTGCTATGCTTAGGATTAGGTCTTGTCCATCACATAATTCTCCTAATGATGTGATCCCGTTATCAATGACATCCAATGTCCATGGTCAGGAAACCGTAACCATCTATTGATCAACGAGCTAGTCAACTAGAGGCTCACTAGGGACATGTTATGGTCTATGTGTTCACACATGTATTACGATTTCCAGATAACACAATTATAGCATGAACAATAGACAATTATCATGAACAAGAAAATATAATAATAACCATTTTATTATTGCCTCTAGGGCATATTTCCAACACCGCCATGTCTCCCTGCTTTTTTTTATTAGTGTTCAATCGCGATGTGAAAAAGACGACGGGGAACGACGCCCATCGACACCTGTGCGGGCCTCAATCGAATGGCTAGGGCGCGACCGGCCCAAATTTGGGCCGGTGCGCCGGCGCCTAGCGTTGGCCATGTCATAATGCGTCAGTACGGAAAATTTTCGTCAACAAAGGCAGATGTTTTCTCACAAGTCTTTCACTGAAGCGGCAACAACTCTAACTGGCATTCGTCTAGTTCGGCTATAAAATAAAGTCTAGGGCATGTACAACCCCCGAATGGGTCACCTTTTTTTCTGAAAGGAGTCAAAGGACGTAGGAGAGCTAGGCATTCAATTAAGAGGAATGGCGGAAGACCACTGTTTACAACCCCCGATGGGTCTCCGTTTCTTCCCACCAGGTTTTCGCTCTTCTGCCATCTCTTCCCGTTGGTCGCCCATGCATTGTTCATGTGCCCCTGCCCTCCATTCCCACATGTTGCCAGGGAGAGCATTGGAGTGTTCTTCATGTCAAGACCTCCTTAAACATGGTGTATAATGGCCGACATATGCTACAGCTACCAGCAGCAGCTCTGATACCACTTGATGTGACCCAACTAGATGGCGAGTTGTTCGTAGGTCCAATCTTTCACGGTACTCAATGAATTAGCAAGAACGTCGACGAACAATCGTCGCACCAGCAGCAGCTTATGTAGAAATGGTAGTACGGCTCTTCGGATCAAGCAAAAACGCAAGAAGACCAAAGAAAAAAAAACTTGTGCAAGAATTCGACCGGATCAAATCCTACGCGTAGCAGCTCTGAAATCCCTCACGGACCAGCAAACACGAGGATTTTTGGTGCATCCCAACGTGCGTTTTCTGGTATTTTATTCAACTAACTCTCCCGTACAAAGGCATGAGCCTGCCTGTTATATAGGCGACGCACATAAGCAACTACAATCGGACTCTATCTTTCTCCTATTCAAACTAATCAAGATTACCCTGGAAAATAAACTAATTAAGATTTAACTAATTAAGTATCCGGCAAGTTAGATCACAAAAGTCCAAAATGGACTAGTATTCCTGACCCTTCATGCTACATAACTTGTAATACTAGGAAATAACACGCTGGACAATTGACCTTAATTCGTAAACAGCACGCACAAGTATTATGTTATGCTACCTAACGTGGAGGTGTTCTAAAAGTCGGCTTAATATCCTCCTGCTTATGATCTGACAATGGAATTGGCATCCGTATTTTTTCAATAAAGAAAAACTCTTCTGCCTTGGTTTTCTTAGTTGGTGCCGTCAGCAACTCATTCTAAACATGTGTAGGTCGGATTACTATTTCATGTGAAATATTATTTTCTGTTGCACCCAAGGCCACATCATCCCCTCCCCCTTGAATCGAAACCGTCCTCGGTTTTAATGTAGTTTTCCCAAATTTCTTCTGTAGTGAAACATTGCCATCCACCTTGATTGCACTATCAAACATTGGTTGCAGAATACATTGCTTCCCAGCATCCCAAAATGAATAAGTGTTTGTCCAACCTTCATGTGTAGGACTATGATCATACTGCCATGGTCTCCCCAGTAACAAGTGGCATGCATCCATTGGTATGACATCACATATCACCATATCAGTATAGTCGCCAACTGAAAATTTGACGCGTACCTTATGAGTGACCTCGAGCTTTCCTGTATGGTACAACCACTCGACACGGTGGGGCTGTGGGTGCTTCCATGCCGGCAATCCCAAAGCATCAACTAACCCTTTGCTTACTGCATTGGTGTAGCTTTCACCATCTATTATTAGCTTGCAATTGGTGTTGTTGATCTTACACTCGGACTGAAAAATATTCCATCGCTGCCCCTTATCCTCAATACGGTCTTCTTTCACTCGTTGCACCATTAATGATGGGTATGCTTCTACAGCTTCAAAACTCGCAGTCACTTTTTCATCATCTTCAGATTTCTCACTAGATGTGTCAGTATTTTTTCTCCATCACTCGCGGACATGTATCCTTCTTCTGTGAGGAGTACTCAAACTTCTTATGCCCCCTGCCACCACACTTAAAGCACACAATATCACTAGTACGAGAGTTAGAAGCACGAGACGATTCAACCTTGGATGGAGATAGTTCCTTGGTAGCAGACTTAGAATTAGATTTGAAACCACTATTACAACCACCCTCTCTCTGAAAATTACGTCTCATCGAGTTTGATGAATTATCATGACCGGCACGACGCTTTACTTGCTACTCCGCTCGAATGGCATGGTGTAATAATCCTTGTAATCCATTATATTCTACCATATCGACATGATCTACAACTAATGGAGCACAACAAAGCTCCGGGTCCAGATGGTTTTCCCGCTGAGTTCTACCAGAACTTTGGGGATGTCATCAAACATGATCTCCTACTCTTGTTTGGCTGCCTTCACGTTGGCCAACTAGAGTTGTTTCGATTAAACTTCGGTGAAATTATTTTATTACCTGATGTTAATGAGGCTGAAAGGATACAACAGTATCGTCCAATCTGCCTCCTTAATGTCAGTTTTAAGATCTTCACGAAGGTTGCGACGATTAGACTACATTCGGTTGCTGAACATGTGGTTCGTCCTTCTCAAACTGCTTTCATGCAAGGCAGAAACATCCTAGATGGGGTTGTTGTCCTTCACGAAACAGTCCATGAATTGCATTGGAAAAAACTGAATGGGGTAGTTCTAAAAATCGACTTTGAAAAAGCTTATGACAAAGTCAAGTGGTCTTTTCTTCAACAGACTCTCAGAATGAAAGGATTTTCTGCAGAGTGGCGCGCAATGATCCATAGCTTCGTGACTGGAGGTAGTGTTTCCATTAAATTCAATGATGACTTTGGTAACTATTTCCAAACGAAGAAAGGATTGCAACAAGGTGACCCAGTATCGCCCATGCTATTCAATATAGTGGCAGATATGCTAGCGGTCATGATTGAGCGTGCCAAGGTTGATGGCCAAATTGATGGGGTGGTGAATCATCTAGGTGATGGTGGTCTCTCCATCCTTCAATATGTTGACGATACAATTCTCTTTATAAATCATGACCTCGAGAAAGCAAGAAATCTGAAATTAATTTTATCAGCATTCGAGCAACTCTCAGGCCTTAAGATCAATTTTCATAAAAGTGAATTGTTTTGTTTTGGCGAGGCTCAAGACGAGGCCCACCTGTATGCTGACCTATTCGGATGCAGGTTGGGCCAGTTCCCGGTCACTTATTTGGGGATACCGATACATTATCGGAGACTCACAAATGTTGAATGGAAATACGTCGAGGAGAGACTACAAAAAAGACTTAGTAGTTGGAAAGGTAAATTGCTATCTCTGGGTGGAAGGTTGGTCCTCATAAATTCAGTACTAAGTAATATGCTACTATATATGATTTCCTTCTTCCAGTTGCCGAAAGGAGTATTACATAGATTGGATTACTTCCGATCGAGATTCTTTTGGCAAGGAGATAGCGAGAGAAAGAAATATCGGCTGGCTAAATGGAGTGTGGTTTGCCGTCCCAAGGACCAAGGCGGGTTGGGCATTCATGACCTTGAGGTTAAGAATAGGGCCCTTCTCGGAATGGTTGTTTAAGTTATTGACGGAAGATGGTGTATGGCAAACCCTCCTTAGAAGAAAATATGTGGGTTCAAAGGCGGTATCACAAGTATACTGGAAGCCAGGGGACTCCCATTTTTGGGCGGGACTAATGGCAACGAAGAAATATTTCTTCCGCTATGGTTCCTTCTTGATTAAGGATGGCTCGGAAATTAGATTCTGGGAGGATAAGTGACTAGGTAATGCTACACTCCGTGAACAATATCCAGCTCTATACAATATTGTGCGTCACAAGGATGATACTATCGCCAAGGTTTTGGAATCATTTCCGCCAAATGTGACGTTCAGAAGGGATTTAATTGGACCTAGACTCCAATCGTGGAACATACTACTCCAGCGGTTAGCCACGGTACAGTTGTCACAAGGGTCTGATGTATTTTGTTGGAACTTACATGGGAATGGGAAATTCTCAGTGGATTCTATGTATAGAGCTTTGATCCAGTCTGACGTGCCAGTTGATAATAATAAGAAGATCTGGAAGATGAAGATACCTCTTAAGAATAAAATCTTTGCATGGTATTTTCGTCGCGGAGTCATTCTTACTAAAGATAACATTTATTAAGAGGAATTGGCATGGAAGTACACGATGTGTCTTTTGTCCGCATGATGAGACAATAAAACATTTATTCTTCCAATGTAAATTGGCTCGTTCTATATGGTCGGTCATCCAAATAGCGTCTGGCTTGTATCCTTCTTGTAGTGTTGCTAATATATTTGGCAACTGGCTACATGTGATTGATCACAAGTTTACAATTCTTATCAGGGTGGGAGCGCTTGCCGTGATTTGGTCGCTTTGGCTATGTATAAATGATAAGGTTTTTAGTGATAAAAGTACTTCTCTTATGCAGGTTATCTACAGATGTATCGGTACTCTTCGTTTATGGTCCTCTCTACAACTAGTGGAGAATCGAGACCTGTTTATGGAGGTGTGTACACGATTGGAGGCTACGGCGAGAGATATTTTTATCCAACGTGGGTGGCAGCATGATCTTACGATTGGGCCACCTTCAGTTTAGGCGTTATACATAATTCATTTTCCTTGATATCGCCTTATTCTTTTATTTTGGCTTGGTGTGAGGACTTTGTTGACTGTGTGCATCTTAATTATGCAGAGGCCGGGTGTAATGCTTAAACCTTTTAAGTAATAAAGCGCCCCTTTTCGAAAAATATGCTACAACTACCACCATTGATGGGAGGACCATGATCGGATCCTCATGTCAATGTGGCTCGACCACACGAACTTATTTGCGTTATCCATTGCGACACAAGACGTATGTGATGTAGGTATGAACTGCATGAATGTCGTAATCTCCTTGTCTCCCCGGGGCGACCCTACAACGCTCCTGGCGAACACCTTATCGAGCCCCCACACCCAAAACCCAGACTCGTCTACCGCCTACAGCTAGCGAACTTGCATGGGCGTATACATCTTCTCGGGCGCAGAGCAACTGGTGATTTGTGATATGTTGAAAGTCGACTGCGCGAACATCGTGGGTAACTAGTGTGTGGTGGGGTCGGAGGCTAGCACCACGCTAGCATGTCAGCTGGTCCATGAGGCAACTCAAGTTGTCCTCCAACTTGGATATATGGGAAGTCGACTTTCATCGAGGTGCATGCCAAGAAAGTGTGAGTTAAGATCGTCAGGCTCTGATTAGAAAAAAGTGAGGCCGAGAGACTACATAACCAACAGGAGAGACTGACATGTGTCTCCCGCAACGGATGGGCCACACCTCAAGCGACGTAACGAGTTAATGGTTGGGGGAGTTGAAAACATGCAGAAACAACTTGTGGTCCAGCTAGGGGCTTCTCTAGTAGTAGCAAAAAATGCACAAGGTTGTAGCAAAAACTGTACAAGGTTGTAGCAAAAACACACAGTCGCAGGGTCTCGACAATCTCATGAAAAAGGATGTAACAAACGACAGTGCTGGTAGTAGCAAAAAACCAAAACTGTTGTAGCAAAAAAGTGGTACAAAATGATTCCAGCAAAACGACATGGCAGCAAAATTTGGTTAGTTCCAGCAAAAAATGAAGACGGTGGTAACAAATTAGTACACTGGTTCCAGCAAAAACAAACATGGAAGCAAATCTGGAGTTGTAAGTAACATGCCTCGAGCTCGTAAGCCATGGCCGCCCTGGCCTGTGAGCTCGCAGGCCATGGCCCCCTGTCGTAGTAGCGCCGGTGCTCGGCCCCGTCGCGTTCGGCCATGGCGAAGGGCGCGGCCATGGCGATGGCATCCCGTGCAGCAGCAACAACTCCCCGCGACGCCGCGCTTCGTGGGGGAGGGCGCCCCGTGCAGCAACTCTACAGCAATGGCGTCTAAGAAAAAGTAGATAGGCAGAAGCAGCGGCGTGGGCAGGGCAGGGAAGAAAGGAAGGAGATGTGGTGTGTGTGGACAGCAGCCGCGCTGGAAAGGATAAGGAAAGCAAAGCGGTGTGCGGGCCCTCGCGGAATGACGTGTCCCTCCTGCTTTAGCGCTACGCGCGGGGGTGAGCGAGTCGACCGGCCGAAGTTTCGGCCGGTGCCCCGGCTCTAAACGTTTCCCTCTTTTATATCATACTTGCATATTTTTGGTTTGTTGGTTGCGTATATGCATTACTAGTCTTCCGCCACAGGAGGGCCGGTCAGTGAAGCCGTGCCGCGCCCCGGCATGGTGGTGGTAGGGTAGTTTCGTCTACCTCGCGTCGGAAACTACCCCACCCACCCCCAGATCCGATCTGGCGCACCGCGAGCGGCTCCTCCTCCAACTGTTGCGTCCTCCCTTGCCGCTCCGGCACGGAAGCGCGGCCACGCCCGTGGATGCTCCTCCCCCGCCCGCCTCTTGCCTCCCCATCGGTGCAACTCTTCCTCTGTGAGCTGTTGTTTGTGGGTGAGCATGAGGCCCTTGGGTGGAGGTGATTAGGCTAGTCGAGGCTTGTCCATGCCCCTGTGCAGGCTACTCTCCGTCTCTGACGGCACCTTCACCGAGTTGCCATGGTGACTTATGCGGGTGTATGGTCGTAGTGGTTTTTCTTGGCAGGCGGTTGATGCTTCGTGGTGGATCCTTGTCGGCAGCGTTCCAGTCTCGACAACGACGGACATGCGTTCTCCAGTGTCCATGGCTTTCCGACATGGTTTGGCACTAGTGCTCCGGTTGTTGCACCCCCTCCAGCTTCTTCAGCTCACCGATGTTATGTCAGCTCCATCTCTGGCAGCTCGAAACTGCATTCCCTTTCGATTCCTGGCTTGCAGGTGGCGCCGGTCACCATCCCCCTATGCACTGGCTCTCTACCCCGCTACCTCTGCGACCCCATCCACCTACACGCCATGTCGGTTCCAAAGCTCACATTTTTCGGCGACGGCGGGTGCAGCCCCACCTACTCCCTCCTGAGGTGGTGACAAACTGACGGGCTGACTTCATCATCTTCAGATCCTGATCTGGCGGCTATGGGTTTGCTCAGACCCAGGCCAGGTGAAACCCTGGCTCGGCTTCCTAATACTGGTGGCGACGACACTCGTTGGTGTCTTTTCCCTTCTTGGATGCGCTGCCATGGCCCTACTCCGTGCCCCGCTTCGAGCTTCTGGGGAAACCCTAGGTCCGGTTTTGGATCAGATGGCAATGGTGTCACAACGTCGTCCCCCCTCTTGAAAGCTCTATCTTGCTCGCTCGCGGTTGTCCTCGGTGGTCCAGCATGCCTATCTAGTTCTAGGCTTGGTGGGTTTAGTTGTGTCTTTTCCCTGTTCGGGCTAAGCATCCCTTGTATCTCTGCCCTGGGTTCCATGCTCATGTCTTCTTGCCTTCATGCCATGTGTTGTATTCTCTATTGTACTCGTTCTTTTTCTTCTACCAATGAAAGATATGCAAGCTTTGCCTATTCGCGAAAAAAATGTGATTTAAAAAGTATGGATGCTTGGTTTGATCAAGTAGTTGAGTATTGGAAATTGTATGTGCTTGGTTTGAGGAATTGTCCGTATGGAATCCACTCTCTATAGCGCTTAATCCCGTAAATTGTATCAAAGCACAAAACTGGTTTCAAAAACTACAAAGCACTTTGAATTTGAATAAGATCATGCTCCTTTTTTCTTTTATAAAATGAATTGTTTGGTTGTTGATCCATTAATTAAATAAATTAGGTTGTAAGATTGAATCAAGTTTTAGCATATCCATTTCTTCTACTGCTGTTTTAGAATAGGGAGGGAGAGAGAGAGAGAGAGAGAGAGAGAGAGAATGAGAGGAGAAATGGAGTTGCTCCTAGAGAGAATGGATTCAGAAGTACTTCCACCATCGTCTTCCTTCTGCATCCAAGTTTATATGTTGTTTTCGCTGCCCGACGATCGCATTGCATGTGCCCGTGCAGACACTCAATCGACACTCACATTCGAGTTCACGATCAGAACACGACGCACGTAGGCTAACTGAATCTAGTGCTCTGCTAGTGCAACCCAGTGGCTTGAAGCCGACACGACATGGACTGCTACAGTGCCACCAACACACGTACAAAAGCAACTTTAACATGCAAACTTACGCAGAAGGCCAGGGCATGGCAATTAGGACACAAACAAGATTTCCAACAACATGATTTGGATTGATATAAAAGTACGAAAAGTCTAACGCCCACACGTGTGAGCGTCTGGCAACTCGCCCACACGCATGAATCCTCGTCCAACCAATTTTGTACGAATCTTGGCGCGTTCTAGCAGTTTTTGTGTGTCACGTATGACTAAGCTGGTGTGTGGGCATTCATCCGGTCGCCCACACGTTCTTTTTCACCATACGGGGGGCTGGTGTGTGGGCGTTTAGCAATTCGCCCACACACCAGTTTCACGCACGCAGAGGGGGCTGGTGTGTGGGCGTTTATCATTTTGCCCACACCCCCGTCTCCTCGCCCACACCCAAAGCTGGCAATTGCCATGTGTTTCTGCAGGGTACATGGCAACTGCCCTAGCTTTGCTTGTAAGTAGATGGCAACTCTCTTTTACCCCGAGTTGCCGTGTGTTTTTGCATGGTACATGGCAACTGCCCTAGCGTGCACGTAAGCAGATGGCAACTCTTTCTTTTTACATGGCAACTGTCCTAGCGTGCTTGTGAGCACATGGCAACTCTCTCTTTTATCTGAACATGTTTTTTGCCATGCCTTTTTGTAGTGCTACATGGCAACTGCCTAGTGTTAGTGGGTGGTAACTCCTAAAGTTTTGAAATTATGGCAATTGCAGTAGACCAGACCATACATGACAACTGCAGTTGAGCAACCATGGCAACTGTAGTTGTCCGACATGGCAACCGAAGTTCAGCGACATGGCAATTAAACGAACATGGACGAGGGTCTGGACCATGGCAACTGCGGGATGCACGGTGACTGTACGCAGGGCGTGCGGGACCACGAGGTACGAGGACTGACGTACGGGGCGTGTGGGCGTTATCTATTTCGCCCACACGCACGCGTGTGAGAGGGATCAGAAGGGGAAAAAAAGGTGTGTGGGCATTACTTGTTTTGCCCACACGTAGGTGTGTGAGCTGTTCCTCTTATACACCACACAAAATGTGTGGGCAAACTCCTAACGCCCACACGTGTGGCACTTATCGGTGTCCTAAAAGTACTGTAAATCAAGGGCTTGGATAGGAATATTGAAACCGACGAGTACAAGCTGTTCATTTGCCAAACTGTTCTAACCGAAATCAAATGATACTACCGGTGCATCTTACAATTCCTCATACGCATTACTGGAGTTGGATCTCCCTAGGATTAATTTTAGATTCTTGAAGACAAGTTTCAGGTAAAAACTAACAAAAGTAGAAACCTTCACTTATCATTCTTCAGCGAAAGCTTGGCGGTGATATCCAGGACACCCATCTCCATGACTTTTGGCCACCTGAGTTGCCGCCTGAAAGAAACAAAAGGAAGGTTTCATATCACAACTTATATTAAGAAAAGAACAGTGCAAAACATGACAGTGCGTTGCTTCTCTAAATTTGGGAACAAATGTTTTTGTGGCACAACATGAAGCCAAGGCGAATGCTGCAAAGAAAACAAAACTACAACCTAGAAACATGCATAACATATTTCAGAAATATACAGAGAAAACTGACCGTTCTTTCAGATTTTAGGAAGCAAGCTTAGCAATGAGCTCCTTCAGAAGAGAAGGACAGGTTCTAGTTATGTCCTCCAAGCCGTCAGCCGCCGTTATCTCCTTCAAATTGGCGGGAGTCTTGATGAATTCAAAGCAAACCTCCTTCAACCCATGACAATTATGCTGCTCGGCTAGAGTAAGAATAGTCGTCACCGAGCTCACATCTATGTGTTCGCACAGCTCCTCTTCACATAGTCCTTTGAGTCTTTGGAGATCATATTTATCCGCTGCTGCAAGCAAGTGTTGCAGCCACAATGCTTCCTGGGCTTCTCCTTGCTCATCCCCCATGTCTATCTCCATCTCGGGCAGCGAGTCGGTGTAAATAAAGTCAAGCAAGGCCTAAACACCTTTGCTTCCATGTCTTCTACATCTATGACACTTGCTACAGTGCCCTCCTTCATGGAGCCAAGCAGCTCCGCCTTGAAAACCACAGACCGAGCTGCAAGCACGCATCGGTGGGCAGCGAACTTCTGACCGGACACCATGAATGTCACGTCCGTGCCCTCCTCGGACAGGAAGAGGTCGCTGATATGCTGTTTTATGCTAGAAGGCGGCACCTTGATGTGGAGATCAACTGTCGTGGCAATGGCGACGTCACATCGGATGGTGAAACAATCATCTTTTAGATGCTTTGATTTCTCAAGGGCGTCTCTTTTCATGAAATTCCTGTAACCCCAAGAGGGATGAGAGCTGGAGAAATTGTCTGCCTCTTTTGCACGAATATATGTTGAATCTTGCTTCTCAAGCTCGTCGATGAAACTAAATCCGTACTGTACCTTCAGACCCTCCACAGCATTTTCATCAAGACGAAAATAAAGAGATACAGAGTCCGCACAATCTGAGCGGTCGCCATTAGGATAGCAGCTGATGCGCCAACGATGGCCTCCTACCGTAAACGGGAGAGAGACGACCTTCCCGCCATTAGGTGTAGTGGCTTTGATGTGCGAGTAGCGGTTAACCACGAGCAGGTGGTACCCGCTGGCCGCAGAGACGTTGATGGCGTGGCCGACGGCCTCGCCGTCGCCGACGAGAGAGACGCCGGCAAATGACATGGCAGATGGGCAGAATATATAACTGAAATATGAACTGGACTATGTGGGTGAACTCGACAGTACTGCCGCTCGAGTCTTCCTCGTGCGTCAAGTCGTGGAAACTCGGCCGACGCTCTTACAAGCACTTCGTCAGAGTTCACGAACAAGACAGAGGCACCCGGGACGAACAAGATTTGGTCCTCTGCCAAACTATTTGCTTCTGTCAATGGTTGACTCACATCATGATTTCTGTGTATATATAGACGCCAACATACAACACCATAACACAATAGGACTCTTAACTTGAAGCCGTGACGGACATGAACTGCACTAACACACGCGTACACAAACAACTTTAACAAGGAAACTAGTTCCCTAGTATTAACTAGCAGGCTCTCAATCAGGACACGGACAAGTTCTTTTTTTCCTTCTTTTGATGGCACGCGGCGCTCCGGCAGAGGGCCGGACACCAAAATAAATCTTGATCGTCCAGTTAGAGTAACCGACTAGATCTGCAGTTTGGATCGAATTTGAAAGGACACCGATAACTGCCACACGTGTGGTGTATCGGGTGGTTGTGCCGCACGCTCTGTGTGGCACGGAGACGACCCCGCCCACACGACCGCGTACGGGCGCGCGCAGCCACATCCCGCACGTCCGGTGCAGCGCGATCGCCCCGCACGAGCACGTCCGGGCGAGCGAGCGCGCGGCCCGCACGACCCGACTCGGCCGTCGCCCCTCCCCGCCTGCGAGCCACACGCCCCGCGTGTCAGTAACCACGCGTCCCGTCGCGATTGCCATGGTCCGGACCCTCTTCAGTTGCCATGTTGCCATGTTGCTGAACTACAGCTGTCATGTTGCTGAACTACGGTTGCCATGTCGGACAACTACAGTTGCCAGAAATACTTTACGAACTGCCACCTAGTAACACTGGACAGTTGCCATGTATCACTAAAAAACATGGCAAAAAAACATGTTTCGGGTAAAGAGAGAGTTGTCGTCTGCTTACAAGCACGCTAGAGGCAGTTGCCATGTACCCTGCAAAAACACATGACAACTGATAGCTTTTGGTGTGTGAGAGAGAAGACGGGTATGTGGGCGATGGTGGTATCTTTAGGAGTTGCCACCTACTAACAGTAGACAGTTGCCATGTAGCGCTACAAAAAGACGTGGCAACAATAACATGTTCGGGTGAAACAGTTGCCATGTAGCGCTACAAAAAGACGTGGCAGCAATAACATGTTCGGGTGAAAGAGAGTTGCCATCTGTTTACAATCACAAATAGGGCAATTGCCATGTACCCCTCAAAAGACATGGCAAATGACAGCTTGGGTGTGGGAGAGTGGGAGAATGGGCAGTCGTGGGAGATGGGGAACAGAAGTGGTGCGTGGCGTGCGGGCGCGACATCAGTTTCATCGCACGCCCCGACTGGTGAACCGTTGACCGCGGAGAGAGAACGGCGTGCGGGCGAACTCCCTCACACGCCACACACACGAGTTGTCCTACGTGGCACACAAATTCAGTCTTTACGTGCCAAGATTCGTGCAAAAAGTGCTGGATGGCAATGAAGGCGTGTGGGCGAGTTGGCTAACGCCCACACGTGTAGGCGTTAGACTTTTCGATTTGAAAAGTGGCAAGTCACGAAATACTGAAACCGATGCAGTACAAGCTATTGAGTTGCCGAACTGTTCTAACCAAAATCAAATGAGTCGATAGTAGTGGTGCATCTTGGAATTCCTCATACATATCTGCAGTTGATCTCCCTCTAGACCAAAATACACCTTCTTGAGCACATGTTAACAAACCCTAAACATCCTTCAGCGAAAGTTTGGTGCGGATATCTTTGATAACTGGAGGGCATCATCATGAAGCTAGACTGTCCAGGTCTCCCATTGCTATGACTTTTTGCCAACTGAGTTCGCGCCTGAAGGAAAGAAAACAAGATTCATGTCACAACTGATGAAGAAAAGGCACATTACAACGCAAGACACTGCATTGCTTCTTTGAATTGGGAAACAATATCTCTGAATGGTGTGCAGGATAAATCCAGTTCTTTTTCTTTTTGGCCAAAGCGCACATGATGCATCCAGTTAAATTGTTCTTTCAGCCACAACATGAAGTCACACTGAATGGTGCCAAGGAAACAAAAGTGCAACGCGCTGTTCCTTGAAGCGCACGGGAAGCTTGGCGCGGAAGTTAAACATACTCCAAAACAGTGATGAATTAAATCTTGAGTGGATGTCAAAACAGTAATTTTTTAAAATACAGTAAAAACTTACCGTTTTTATAGATTTTACGAAGCGAACTTAGCAATGAGCTCCTTTAGAAGATTGGGACAGGTTCTAGTTATGTCCTCCAACCCATCAGCCGCCGTTATCTCTTTCAAATTAGCGGGTGTCTTGATGAACTCAAAGCAAACTTCTTTCAATCCATGACAATTGTGCTGCTCAGCTAGAGTAAGAATAGTTGTCACCGAGCTCAAATCTATGTGTTCGCACAGCTTCTCTTAACATAGTGCTTTCAGCCTTCGGAGATCATATCTATCCGCAGCTGCTAGCAGGTGTTGCAGCCACAATGCTTCCTGGGCCTTTCCTTCCTCCTCCACCATGTCTATCTCCATTTTGGGCAGTGAATCGGTGTAAATAAAGCTAAGCAAGGACCTAAACACTTTTGGTTCCATATCTTCAATCTGTATGACACTTGCCATTTTGCCCTCCTTCATGGGACCAAAGAGCTCTGCCTTGAAGATGGCAGATTGAGCCACAAGAATGCACCGGTGAGCAACAAACACTTCACTGCCAACCTTGAATGTCACGTCAGTGCCCTCTTTGGACGAGAGGAGGTCGCTGATATGTTGTTGTAGACTAGAAGGTGGTACCTTGATCAAGAGATCAGTGGTAGTTGCAATGGCAAGGTCACAACGAATGGTGAAACAGTTTTCAAGGGTGTCTGTTTCCATGAAATCCATTTGACCCCAAACAAGAGTACTGCTTGAAAAGTTTATTGGCTCTCTTCTGCGAATATATGTTGGATCTTGCATCTCAAGCTCGTCGACAAAACTGACTTCAAACCATACCTTCAGAGCCTCCGTAACATTTTCATCAAGAAAAACATAGATAGAAACAGAGTTGGCACGCATCAAGCAGTCACCATTAGGATAGTATTTGATGCGCCAACGGTGGCCTCCTACCATGAAAGGGAGAGAAAAGATCCCCTTTCCATTAGGTGTAGTGGCTTTGATGTGCGAGTAGCCATTAACCACAAGCAGATGGTACCCGCTGGCCGTGGAGACGTCGATGGCGTGGCCGATGGCCTTGCCGTCGCTGATGAGAGACACGCCGGCAAATGACATGGCAGATGAGCAGGATTTAACTGAAATCTGATGTGGAGTATGTGGGAGAGCGAGTTGGTTTAGCAGATTAGCACTCCAACCACATGCTATCTATGGAATGCTAGATCGTAAAGAGGGGGAATTCATATGGATTACCCCCTCATCTTCCTCGTGCATTCAAGTTATAGCAGAACAATTTCACTAAAGTAGAATCCTCAGAGTCGGAATCAAATTCACAGCAGATCTTCTTTGATCCATTTTTCTCTCACCTACACAGATATTTACAAGATTCAGTATAGAGCTTTAACCTGATTCATGGCCTTTCATTTACATAAGTAGACACAAAGTAATATTAGAGCGAAGAAGAACAACACAAATGATTCATGCCGAACAGTAAGCAGGTCATATGGTATCTATATCAGCTGGAAACTGCCGCTGCAAAGAGCCAAGGAAACTAACCAAAATGTCTACTAATTCTCTGCATGGTGCAGACCAAATCTCCATAAACCATATATTGCAACATCCAAGGAAACTGAAAGGGAGAAACTCCAGGATCTGGAGATTATGCACACGAACTACAGAACCTATGCGTGAGTTGAGTTCCAAGTGAGCATCTAGTTGGGCTTCAAGTGCAATCAGCTGCCAAGAAGATGGATTTAAACCTAAACACCGAAAATGAATTAGCATACCTCAAATTCAGATTCCCACGCCACGGAGATGAAGCTGAATCAATAGCCAGCAAGGGAGATAGGGGGCTGTTCCAGCAACAGGCGAATCTGCCTCCTTGGTGGTGGCCGCCACCGCCGTCGTCATCAGCAAGAACCTAGGGGCATCATCCGTCTCGCAGTCTGTCACCGGCGGCGGCGGCGGCGGCGGCGGAGGCGAATCGAGCGTGGTCGGACCTGTTGGCTTTTGGGGAATACAGTTTCGATCCCCAAATCCTGTATGTTCTTTTGTTTTTAGCTGAAATCCTGTGGTTCAAGTGGTGGGCCCTACTTTTTTGTCCATTCATATAAAATAGAGGTTTTTTTTTTTGGAATGTCATCGTGGCTACTTTATTGCAATGGCATTCACCGCAAAATCAGGGTTCATCAACCCAATTACAAAAGCTATTGCTATCATACGCAAATTCAGCTAAACAATGCACCGCTTCATTCGACTTCCGGACACAGTGCATGAATTCATCAGCTAAGCGGCAATTGAAGCTATGGGATGTCAAATTGCATATGCATGGAAGCTTTTAGCCAGCAAACGGTCGATGTTTCCCACAAGTCTTCCATGTAGACAGCGGATATAACTCTAACTATCCCAAGCTAGCAAAACTATTCGTCTACCTTGACTAAAAATAGAGCCTAGTGCATGTACAACCCTCGTTGGTTCACCGTTCCCCCCTTCCCCACCAGTTTTCGCTCTTCTGCCGTTTTCTCCTGTTAGTCACTCATGCATTGTTCATGCGCATTCCCACATTTTGATGTTTAAGGCCATGGAGAGCATGACTGCCATGTCAATGACTCCTTGAACATGGTGCATTATGGCCGCCAACTGTTGCAGCTACCACCATCATTGAGGGGACCATGATCGGATTCTCGCGTCCTTGTGGCTCGACCACACAAACTTCTTTGCGCTATCCACCGCGATACAGCACATATGTGATACGGACATGAATTACATGAATGACACGATCTCTTTGTCTCCCTGGCATGACCGTACAACACTCCTGGCGAAGACCTTGTCTAGCCCCCACACCCAAAACCCAGACTCGTCTGCCGCCCATAGTTAGCGAAGCTGCGACTCGCACATGGGCGTAGACATCTTCTCGGACACAGAGCAACTGGTGATTTGACATCGCAAAGATCATGGGTAAATAGTGTGTGGTGGCGTCGGAGGCTAGCACCGCGCTGACGATGTCTGCTGCTCCGAGAGGCGCCTCGAGTCGTAGTCCAACTCGGATATACGGGAGCTGACTTTCATCTAGATGCATGCCAAAAAGTGTGAGTTAAGATTATCGGTCTATGATTAGAAAAAGCGAGGTTGAGAGAGAGTACACAACCAATGGAGGAGTCTGACATCTGTCTCCCACGACGGATGAGCCACACCTCAAACAATGAAACGAGACAATGGCTTGGGGGAGTCAAAACAAGAAATAACCTAGTAGTAAATTTTACATGGGTGAGGAATGGCATTCAATAACCTAGTAATGAAGCTACTTCCTCCTTTCCGGTTTATAAGGCTCAATTCAAAAATTTCACCAACTAAGGTAGATGGTGAGTGGTGAAATACTTTTTGTAGTTTGCAAAAGCACCCAATTAATGCTCTTTTTTTCCTTAAAAAAGTATGTTTACCAATGCATTAATTGCAATGCATGCATGCATGCATAAATTACATGCATTGGTCAATTTTCTCTTAATACCTGCATGCAATGATTTAATGCACCTTGGAATCTGAACATGTGATGGGAAACAACCAAATTGAGCCTTATAAAATGGAAAAACTAAAATTTTGAGATAAGCCCTATAAACCGGAAAGGAGGGAGTATTTTAATATAGTAACTCAAGTGACTATAGTCTCGCAATACGCGACATTAATCTAGCGTTACTAAGGCTGGTCATAGTGGGAAGTAATTTATACTAGTGTCGTGCATATCACACTAGTCTAAGTTACTACCTCTATAATGCAAAGTAGTATCATAGTAGTAGTGTCATAGATGGCTTCATTTATTAGCTTATAGACTCCGTTTTCCTTGGGAAACACTATGTTATGGTAACATATTATGTTACCACAAACACTTCTCTCTCCTCATTAAATACCTATCACATAAGAAAAATTGTCTTGGGTCTGTTAAGTTACTCCCTCTGTTTTTATTTACTCTGCATATTAGATTTGACGAAGTCAAACTTCATAAAGTTTGACCAAGTTTGTAGAAAACAAATAAACATTTATCATAACAAATCTATATGATGTGAAAGTACGTTCAATAATGAATCTAATAGTATTGATTTGTTATTGTATATGCTATTATTTTCGTTCATAAACTTCCTCAAAGTTTAGAAAGCTTGACTTTGACCAAAGATAATATGCGAACTAAATAAAAACGGAGGGAGCACTAGCTAATTAAGTTACCCCACTATGACTAGCCTAACAAGAATGGCCACGCACACATAGCACGGGATGCCGCGCACCATAGCGATGGTGAGCGTGTCGTCCATGCGCTCAGGGGTCGCCGCGCCCTGTGGTGGTGGCGGTCAAGGCGGAGCGACGCAGTAGGGGCAGATCTGGCAAGGGCATACATGCATCACCGAGGTAGGGAGGCGCGTCGCTGGATGAGTAGGGGCCGAGTCAGCTCTCGAGCTAGAGAAGAAGGGGACGATGTTGGCAATGCTTGCTACTTCCATGCCGGTCAGGGTTCACCGTGAGCTCGATCCATGGCGTCTGCGGTGAGGTCAGTCGCGGCAAAGAGAAGGTGTCAAACTAGGATGGCATGCTATGGGGAAGCTTCACCAAGCTTCTGGAATGAGAGGGGGAAATCAAAAGCGGTGGTGAGGTGGCGTTATCGGCGGTGCTCCATAGAGACAAAAAGAAAGCGGATTGAACGGAAGGAAGAAGATGACTGCTGGACATGTGGGACCAGCTATAGTTTCATATATTCTTTTGATGGCCCAGATGCTATGTCAATGCCATGTTATCTATGACTATTCACCAAGATGCCACGTCGACCAAAACCAGCCTTGAGCCAGACTAGGGGGTAAGTTGTCCAATTCCAATAGTTGAAGGGTGTAGTCTAACCGGTTTCGTAGTTAAGAGTTGTAGATTAAACCATCCCTAGAGTTCAGGGTTGAAATATGCACTTCTCTTAAAACAGATCGACAATCAAGTTAGCGGTTTGAGAGATATAGTATTTGAAAAATCAATGCTTTAGGGGTTTGTTTATATCATACTTGCATCTTTTTGGTTGGTTGCATTTATGCATTTTTCTTTACCCGTGTAAGAAAGAAAACTACTCCCTTTGTTCCTAAATATAAGTCTTTTTAGAGATTTCAATATAGATTACATATGGAGCAAAATGGTTGAATCTACAACCTAAAATATGTCTATATACATCTATATGTAGTCCACGTTAAAATCTTTAAAAAGACTTATATTTAGAAACGAAGGGAGTAGTAAGTATGGTTCTAAGAGAAGGAACTGCTCATTCGGACCAAGGAGAACATACCAATCTACAAGGTAATTTTAAAATTACTGAAGCTTGGTTTGATCAAGCAGTCGAGTATTGGAAACAAGTTATAGCACTTAATCCGGTAAATTGTATGAAAGCAAAAAAATGGTTTAAAACTACAAAGAACTTTGAATTTGAATAAGATCATGCTACCTTTTTCTTTCAAAAAATGGATTGTTTGGTTGTTGATCCATTAATTAAATAAATTAGGTCGTAAGATCAAATCAAAGAATTTTTGTATATCCATTTCTTATACTTCTATTTTCACGGTATATCATTAGGATAAATCTAAGATAAGGTGCAGAATAGAGTGAGAGGAGAAATGGAGTTGCTCCAAAAAAAACCTACGTGGGGCATGTCCGCTACCTAGTCTTTTGCCCTTATATACATTGAAAAGTATGTTTTTGGTCCCTCAAGTTCTCCAAAAGTATAAACATGGTCCCTCAAGATTTTTTGGTATACATTTGGTCCTTCAAGTCTTAAAACCGGATAAGTTTGGTCCAAAAGCAAATTTTAAGCACGTTGACCTGGTTTGACCATGTTTGACTAATGAACAGTAAATTCAAAAGAAATAGCAAAAAAACTCTGAAAATTTGTGTGCTATTTCGACATCCGAGGAGCTTGTGGCAAAATAATAATAATTTTCACTCACAAAAAAAGCCAATTTTTTTTTGCTAGAGCTCCTCGGATGTTATTTGACCACAAAAATTTACACGCAGCAAGCGCATCCAAGCATGTTGGTTGTCACAAAATTAAAAAAAATGAATTTGTTTGCTATTTTGTTTGAATTTACTGTTTATCGGTCAAACCGGGTCAATGTGGTCAAACCCCGTCAATGTGCTCAAAATCAAATTTTGGACCAAACATATCCGGTTTTGAGACTTAAAGGACCAAATATATACCAAAAAATCTTAAGGGGCAAAGTCTATACTTTTGAGAAACTTGAGAGACAAAAATATACTTTGCTCTTATATATGTGCATAGAGAGAGTGGATTAAGAAGTGCTACCACCCTCATCTTCCTTCTGCAGCCAAGTTTATACGTTGCTTTCGCTGCCCGACGATCACATCGCAAGTGCACGTGCTTAAACTCGCCGGAGTTCACGAATACAAGTACAGAACACGTCGCACACAGGCTAACTGAATCTAGTGATCTGCCATCCAAGTTTCCTTTCATTTTATTTCTTCTCTCAGTGGCGATACACAACCTGCTGTGTGTATATACGCACGGACAGACGGCACCATATCGCATTGGGACTCAACTTGAAGCAGGCACGGACATGAACGGCTACAGAGCTACCAACATGTTAGTGCCCTAACAAGAACTTTAACATGCAAACTACTAAACCCAGAAGGGCATATCAATTAGGGCACAAACAAGATTTCCAACAGGGTGATTTGGATGGATTTGAAACCACGGGGTTGGATAGGAATAATACTAAAACCGACGGGGTACAGGCTGTTCAGCTGCCAAACTGTTCTAACCAAAATCAAATGAGACTAGTGGTGCATCTTAAATTTCCTCATACGCATTACTGGAGTTGATCTCTCTCTAGGATCAAATGTAGATTCTTGACGAAAGTTTCAGATAGAAACTATCAAAAGGTAGAAACCCTCACTGATTATCCTTCAGCTAAAGCTTGGGGATGATATCTTTGACAGTTGAAGGGCATCATATACCTAGACTTTCCAGGACACCCATCACCATGACGACCTGAGATGCCGCCTGAAAGGAACAAAAGGAAGGTTTCATGGTCAAATTATTAAGAAAACAACAGTGCAACACATGACACTGCGTTGCTTCTGTAAATTTGGGAAACAAATGTTTTTGTGGCACAACATGAAGCCACGGCGAATGGTGCCAAGAAAACAAAACGACAACCTAGAAACATACATACAATAATTCGGAAATATACAGAGAAAAACTAACCGTTATTTCAGATTTTAGGAAGCAAACTTAGCAATTAGCTCCTTTAGAAGAGAGGGGCAGGTTCTAGCTATGTCCTCCAAGCCGTCAGCAGCCGTTATCTCCTTCAAATTAGCAGGAGTCTTGATGAACTCAAAACAAACCTCCTTCAATCCACAACAGCTGTGCTGCTCAGCTAGAGTGAGAATAGTCGTCACCGAGCTCACGTTTGTGTGAGTGCACAGCTTTTCTTCACAGAGTGCTTTCAGCCTTTGGAGAGCGTATCTATCGGCCGCTGCAAGCAAGTGTTGCAACCACAATGCTTCTTGGGCTTCTCCTTCATCCTCCAACATTCCTATCTCCATCTTGGGCAGTGAATCGGTGTAAATAAAGTTAAGCAAAGCACTAAACACTCTTGGCTCCACGTCTTCTACATCTATGACACTCGCTATTGTGCTCTCCTTCATGGATCCAAACAGCTCCGCCTTGAGGACAGCTGACCGAGCTGCAAGCACGCACCGGTGGGCAGCAAACTTCTCACCGGACACAACGAATGTCACGTCTGTGCCCTCCTTGGACAGCAGGAGGCCACTGATATGCTGTTTTATGCTAGAAGCGGGTACTTTGATGAAGAGATCAGTGGCCGTGACAATGGAGAGATCACATCGGATGGTGAAACAGTTATAATTTAGATGCTTTGATTTTTCAAGAGTGTCTCTTTTCATGAAACTTGGGTAACCCCAACTTCGTGAACAGCTAGAGAAGTTGTCTGGCTTGCTGGCACGAATATGTGCTGAATCTTGCTTCTCATGCTCGTCAACGAAACTAAAAATGGACTGCACGTTCAGAGCCTCTGCAACATTTGCATCAACGAGACGTAGAAAGAGAGATATCGAGTCGGCGCTCTCTGGGCGTTCGCCATTAGGATAGAACCACATGTGCCAACGATGTCCTCCTACCATGAAAGGGAGAGAAACGATCACCGTGCCATTAGGTACGTCTTTGATGGATGAG
This sequence comes from Aegilops tauschii subsp. strangulata, assembly GCF_002575655.3. NCBI lineage: Eukaryota > Viridiplantae > Streptophyta > Magnoliopsida > Poales > Poaceae > Aegilops > Aegilops tauschii. Next base: position 504,938,310 of record NC_053037.3, read on the forward strand.
TAGCGGTTAACCACAAGCAGGTGGTACCCGCTGGACGTGGAGACGTCGATGGCGTGACCAACAGCCTTGCCGTCGCCGACGAGAGAGACGCCGGCAAATGACGTCATTGCAGATGGGCAGAACTTGACTGGGATCTGATATGGGGTGTGTGGTGAATTGGAGTAAATAGCATAAAACTACCATAATTCGCGTCATGGTTCCAAAAAACTACCACATTTTTATTTGTGACCGATAACTACCAGAATCGGCGTCGGCTGTTTTAAAAAACCCAAAACATCCGTGGCTAAGGAATTAAACCGGTTTATGACAGGTCGGGCCCGCACCTAAACGAACCGTTTGTTTGACCGTTCGTTTGACCGTTAACTGACGTGGCATAAAATCAATCAGGTCCCTGTCAAAAAAATGAAAAGCAATCGGGTCCCTCCAGCCAGCTCCCAGCCGCCGTCCACCTCGCCTCCTTTCCCACCCCACTGCGCCTCCACCTAGCGGCCGCCACGCCGCCACCGGCGAGCTCACCTCCAGAGGGCATGAAGGCAGGGGCTGCCGAAACGAACGGTCAAACAAACGGTTCGTTTAGGTGCGGGCCCGACTTGTCATAAACCGGTTTAATTCCTTAGCCACGGATGTTTTAGGTTTTTTGAAACAGCCGACGCCGATTCTGGTAGTTATCGGTCACAAACAAAAATATGGTAGTTTTTTAAAACCATGACGCGAATTATGGTGGTTTTATGCTATTTACTCGGTGAATTGGGGTAGCAGATTAGGACTCGCACTCCAATCATTCGTTATATATGGAACACTGCACACTGAGGAGTAAAGAGGATGAATTCGTAAGGACTACTGCGCGCCCCCTCGGCTTTCTGGTGCGTGCAAGTTATGGCAGCGTGATTTCAGAGCACGTTCACACGGCTGCATGCGTGCGCTTGGGAAACGGAGCTGCGGCAGTTTGGTTTACGTCTCTTCGAGAGCCGGAACAGGCATAGTCAACTAAGGACGTCCGTCAACTAAATCGCCTCCACTTCCCAGGGAGATGAACAGATGGCCTAGTTGATTGCAGATGACATTGGCATGGAAAATCATGGTAACGATATGGGCAACGCGGCAACCACGTTATGCTGATCCACGGCGCATGAACATCAGCTGAACTAAAACCAAGAAAATTTTATCAAAACACTGCACTACGAAGCAACTGGCACTCGAAATTTTCCTCTCCGAAATGACAGCGGACACACAATGTTGGATCTTCTAGGAGACAAATGGCTCGATGAAGCGAGCACGCCAATTGGAGCTTCTACCGCAAGACGGACATATTTTATCTGCGGCAAAGCAAAACTGATCAACACTTCACCAGCACTGACGAAACAAAATAGTTCCTGCACCGCTCGCCACCTATATCATGGCACCACAGCAAACATTTCCAGCAAAATGGTACCCTACCATCTTGCCTACAGATTCACCCGATACAGATATACGCTAAAAACACAGCCATAGGTCTACCATCTTGCCTACGGATTCACCAAGCCGGATTGATCCGCTGCCTTCATTATTCACTCGACATGGCAATTACAGGACAAACTGATCCACTAGGATCATTACAACAGGAAAACAACAGATTCACAACAGCCTCGCAAGACCCTGTACAGATCTTTGCAACCATATATACATAAAGTTCCACTGGATGGTCTCAGACAGGAGCAGAGAACTACAGTACGAAGACCATAGCAACATAGTTTGCCCTTATTGGAACATCTACCAGTCCTTTGTGCAACATGTACTCTAGAGTACGCCTTATTCTAACTATGAAGAGGGGCAAAGTTGTTTCAGCTGTGGCTGCAACACCACATGTATGCTGCTGCTTCATGATGCCACAAACGTTCCGCTGCTTCTGTTCATCAAAGATAAGCTCATCAGATTACGAACTAGACATACATCTAACAGGATCTACAGGTGGATGGGAAACAAATGGTTCCAGCAGTTGTTGTGGTGAGCCTTATGCAGATTTCATAAACAAAAATCGAATAAGAAAAACAAGCTCAGTAATTCAAAATCATGCGAGGAAAGAGTGTTCTGAAGGCATCCATGTGTGGGCTATAAAACAACATTATTTCTTTTTTTGGTCATAATATTTCTGCACAATGTTTGAAAATTGGTTTTAGTACTCATATCATACATAAAAATTTCTACAAGCAAATATATAGTTTATTGTTTTTTTAAGGACCTGAATATCCAGCAAACCTCAGATTTTTAGGCATGCCAAATCGAACGTTTTTCATGGCAAATTATGTTCGCCGAGGATGGTAAGTTTAGTTGGCGAGCATGGCAAATCCGCCTCAGTTCATTTTTTGCCATGAAATTGCCGTGCTTGCAAACTAAATTTTACATCATCACCAATATAAATTGTCATGAAAAAACGTTCGATTTGCCATGCCTAAAAATCTGACGTCAGATTTTTAGCATTCCCTTTTTTAATTCCTGGTTACCAAGTTGCCAAACTCGAATCATGTTTCTAAAGTGAAATTTTATATAGAACACAAAGATACACTCCTGTGAGTTCTGACTTTACAAAAGGGCGCAAACTACTAATACTCTATTAGAATATTTGCATCTATCAACATCTCAGGAAAACATCACACCCATAGATGACAGCATTATCTAAAATGAAAGTAGGACATCTTTCGGAAAAGTAATGTTGAGAAAGGAAAAGGTAATCAGAAATCACTAACCTTCAACTGGCAAATTATCCCTTACGGGTTGATTATTTAGCCAAAGGAAGCTCTGCACTTGCGAGACCAACATAAGCAATTCTTAGACCTCCGACACCCAGAATTACTTCCCAGCTGAACATTACCTTGGCTCTGACCATAATCATATGTAAGCTCTGTCATTGGAGGAATGTGCTTAAGTGCAAAGAATGCGATGTGTGGATATCCCTCATCACCATGATCATATAGAACTGGTTGCCAGAAAACATTAGGTGAGCAGCTGTGGTTCATAAAGCGAGCTATGTTGCCAGTCCGTTTTGCACTAATAACTATTGGCAGCTGCTTAGATGGTTCTTTTAAGTCGGAAGGACTAGATTCGCCCAGTACTTCTAGTGCATAGTTCCATCTTACGTGCTGCTCCGAGGGAGGGGTCTCAAAGATGTAATCGTCTTCTGCATCAACAGCGTTCTTGTCAATAATTTAACCTGCATATTCACAGATAAATGTGCCTGCTCGGATAGGATCCCAACTACGGAGGCCCCAACCTCGATCTCCCGTCTTAAACACTTCAAAGTGGATTTGGATACCTTGTTGTACAACCCGGTTCCGGCAATCATGTACACAAGTGCATGAATCATTGCACTCATATAACATAGGCATCCGACTAACAAGTGTGCCTGAAGCACTGTAAGGAAGGTCACCAGCATTTTGATGCGTACAAGAACAGTCGTTATCACCAGGTAGGCACACGCTTATGCATTTGCAGCCTTGCATCTTTCTCATTGAGCTCAGGGAATTCATGTAGTTAAGTTTAGTTGTATAGATGAAGTGGCTAGGGCCTTTCTCGTCATCGACCTCATTTACAAGGCAGACAGGTTTACTTTCCACACCGTATGATATGTCGTTCAATATAACACGATCTCTAGAGGATGGATTTTCCCTCCATTTTTCAGTCTTCTTCCAAACTGCAATGCCATCAGGTTGTCCAGGTTCTCTCAGCAACTTGTGTTTAAACACATTGAACCCAGATTTCCCTTTCTCCACCCAGGCCTCTCTGATCTTGTAAAGGCCATCATATATGTATATCTTACCAGTTGAACAAGTCAAGTCTCTCACAGTGCGAACAACTCTAATGGGATTACCTCTATACAAACTCCTCTCCAGTGCAAGATTACCTCTCTCAAGCTTTTGGTCATCCTTACCAGACATGCCATGTCCAGTGTAAACCAGAACATCTGGATCATCTTCGGTATTTTCATACACACCAGCTGCCACAACGCTAATGGCCACAGGGTCCTCCTCCTTACCAAACTTAGCAGACATGTAGTCTATCCCTGCCATGCTCTGACTATTTAACCCTACCAGGCACATCTCGATTCTGAAGTAGAACATGTCACCAACCTCAACACCTGGAACCTCTCCAATCTTCTTGCTCTTATTGACGCGAAGTTCAGCGTTCATCATGATACTCCCAGCCTTCAAGTTATGCTGCTGCTTCGCTACTTGCTTCGCCTCATCCAGCTGAATGAGCCGTCGCCGCAGTGCATCAAACATAAAAAGTACATTATCTGCATATTCCCTGGGATCATCTGAAGACAAAGATGGCAGGTGCAGCAGGCTTGTGTCAATTTTCCTGGGCCGTCCACGTTTTGATGTGTCCCCACTGTCAACATCTTCAGAATGACTTGAAGGAGTCACTGAACTATCAGGCACACGCTTCGGCTGCCCTCTCTTCCTCTTACCATCCTCCAATAAGGTGACTGCAGACGGAGTCTGCATAAGGGGCTCACTCTCTTTTGAATGAACTGGAGGAGTTAAAGTATCTGAACTATCCTGCACAAGCTTGGGCCGCCCCCTTATCTTTGTAACAGATTCATGTACGCTAGATGCAGGAGGTGTCTGAAAAATAGGCTCGCCGTCTACTATAGGCACTGAAGGAGTTGGTACGACAGAAACATCTGGCACACGCCTGGGTCGTCCCCTCTTCTTCTTACCAGATTCCTGTGTGACGGCTGAAGGGGGTGTCTGGAGAACAGTATTATTACCTTCTGGGGGAGCGGAAGGAACTGAAGGAACCAAATGAACTGGAGGAGCCATAGGAACCAAATGAACTGCAGGAGCCGTAGGAACAGTAGTATCTTGCACACGCCTGGGCGTCCCCCTCTTCTTCTTACCAGATTCCTGTGTACTGACTGCTGGAGGAGTTTGCAACACCGGGGAGACCATTGTGTTGTTTGAAGTACCATTAGCATTAGCCGCTCCATTCATATGAACCATATATGGTTGCACCGGGTTGGGATCAGCAGGAGCGGACAGTGCTGCAGAGGTTGGCAGAACATCACCAGGCACTCCCAGTTCGGTACCTCCAGCATATGGTCTAAATGGGGTGACACAGACAACTGGAGGTGAGCCTTTTATGGTAAAAGTGTGCATCCCAAGCGGTGCAGGGAACATGGGGGTCAATGTGCGCAATGGTTTGGCGTCGAGGACTGCTGCATCATTCAACACAACTGAAGCGGGCTGCTGATTTCCAGCCATTGTAAGCTGCCAACTGATATTTTCTCAAATGAAAACTTACGCCAGCAATTCCTTTGTATCCTCGTCTACAGGTCTAGACTTGTGCACAAGTCATACTTCAGAGAAAGCTGAAAAAAGAATATTGTTCAGTGCCTTGAGTATAGAAGTCATAAAGAACTTAAGCTGTTGGTTGTTTAATGCAGATCATGAAGCAGTAACAGTGGATATAGAAAAAAACATTAACACTTATAGTTCATCACATACGTTCACTGATTACTACACAGAAGACATGCAACATTAATAGCATAATCACGACAAATAAACAAAGATGAAGCATTGATCAAACTTTGCTTGCTAAATGTGCCATCAATCGAACTGTTAACATTGTTACTTTTGTAATGTTGAGATGGTACATGCGAAAATGGCACGGCTGTTCGACACAAAATGCTTTCATGGGATTGTTTTCTTTCCTAATTTATAAACTATGGCAGCAAAGTACCTTAAAGGTTGTGTCATGACCTAGGTTATGGAGGGGATAGCCGTGGTGGTAGGAGGGCGAGGGTAGGGAGTTCAGGCTTGGGCACCATGACGCCATGAGGATAGATCTGTTCTGGAGGTAAAGCTCTGCTTTTCTCTGTTTATTTCTTCGATACCTGAATCCATATGCTAATTGCCTACCATATGTTAATGGTAGTTTAGGAAAGACTTGAACCGACTCAACTAACAAGGAAAGATCTAAACAGAATCTGAACTAACCAAACTAAGCAGGCTTTGAAAACAACAAAGACCTATCCGGCTGGGTCCAGTACCCCATGGTGTGGCATTTCTCCCCCTTCAACAAGCAGCCCAGGAATACATGGCCAGTTCTTTTGGCGGCTTGAAAAATAAGCCGCCTCCTCCCCAGCTTTTTCCATAGGCCGCCTCGCTTATTTATTGGGGCTTCTGAACTAGTTATGGTATAACTAATTTAGAAGCCTCAACAATTTTTAAGAGCGGCTTATTTTTTAAGCTGGGGAGATGTAGCTTATTTTTTAAGCCGCCAAAAAGAACTGGCCCTCAGTAACCGGTGCTGGCGTCCAGTTGATCAGGAATCAAGCTGACAATGGTTAACCGTTACCAGTGGGTAATTACTCTGTTAGGGGACGGGGATGTGCCAGCTTTAATGCCCACGGGAAACTGGTGGGCCAAATACCTTACCCAAAGCACAAGACGGGGATGGGGATGGGATAGCAGTACCCGCCTTACCCGTGAAGGCCTTACATGTGGGATCTAAAATTAGTAGACCCAGGTAATTCTCGCGATTACCGACCCCGAATTTCCACCCATCCCGCCCCTTTGCGCCAAAAAGCCCTAAGAAATCCCTAACCTAGCCACAAACACATTGTTTATTGTACTGAAATGTTGTTTTTTTCTACTGAAATGCTATCGAAAGTTGTTGTTGATTGCGTGTATGAGTTTTTCCCACGGGGATAAAAAAACGACGGCGACGGGGATGGGAAACTTTTTATCCCCGCAGGCGGGCAAGGGAGGTCTGTCGCGGGGACGGGGATGGGAAACTTTTTATCCCCGCAGGCAGGCAAGGGAGGTCTGTCGCGGGGACGGGGATGGGAGTCCAATACCCGCCTGGGTAATCCCCATTGCCAGCTTGAATCAGGAACCTCTTCCGAAGCATCCACACAACAAGCATAAAGGCGCTTGCAGCGATGACCGATGGTGCACTTGCAGTCGCAGTTGTAGCAGAGGCCCTTGGCATGCTGGTCGTCAATCTCGGATGGTGATAGCCGCTTGCCAGGCAACACCACAGTAGCCTTGGGGGGGGGGGGGGGGGGGGGGGGAGCTACAAGTTCTGGAGTAGACGGCCTGATGGCTCCCAGTGTTTCCCTTGGGCACAAGAGTCTCTCGTTGGCTTCTGGTGCGTCATGCTCGTCGTACGGGCGCCCATCGGTGCATCGACCATGGCATCATCTAGCGTTTCCAGGTTCATGAGCTTGATATCAGCGCAAATCGACTTACGGATACCAGCCACAAACAGGTTTCTTCTGGGCCAACAACTTCTCATCCAGAAGCTTAGTGATTTCTTTAATGTTGGCCATCAGGGTTTTCAAGGCAGCCATGGCCTACTGCAGCCGGATCATAGTTACCTGATTCGCGGTTCGAATCCGCTACGTCCTACGGATCGGGTTCGATGTGGGGTATACATCTCCGGTTTGCGAATTGGAGATCCAGTTCGTGAACTTGCTATATCTGGTTAGGAACAACATACTATAAGGTTTGCATGCAAATAGCCATCGAAGATCCTAGATTGATAAAAAATAAAAAATAGAAATAATATGTTGGTTGGTCCAGCCCAAACAGGCCCACAAGGCCACAACCTGCTGCTCCAGCTGCTCCCGATAGCCTCCGTCTAAACCTAATCCAGCGTCGCCGCCTCATGCGCTCGTTCTTTCTCCTGCTCATCCTCCACACGTGCATCTGTGGCAAAGGACTGCTGTTGGACAACAACGACGGGCCTGCCGTCAGGCTTTCGCAACCATCCGTCGTGCCACCTACCGTGTTTATTCTGTCGTCCAGTCGCCGCTCACCAGCCACCTCCTCTAGCTACCGAATCCATTTTTCTGGTCGGACCCTTCCCCGGACCCTACACAAGTGGGAGCTACGTGCACCGGGCTGCCCTTTAATTAGAGTTTGACAAATCAGGCAGCGAATCCAGATCGGAGTTTGAAACCTCTCCCAGCAAATCCGTAACTATGAACCGGATAGGTCTTTGTTGCTTTCCATGTCGAGTTAGTTTGGCTAGTTCAGATTCTGTTAAGCCTTCTATTTTAGGAGTTGTTAGCTTTCTGTATTTGCAAGTATTGGTCGTTGTTCAGAATAGAATCAGGAGTCTTAGTTGATTCGGTTTCTATCTTTAGTTAGTTGGCTGCTATATAATCCAGGGAGTACTTGTGTAACTGGTATTGAAGAAAGAATCAGAGAAAAGGGGAGGTTTGCCTCCAGATCGATCTATCCCCCCAAGCTCAACGGTTCCAAACCCAAACACCCTAGCCCCAGACCTCCTACCACTCACGAGTCACAACTACGTCCTTTGTAATCTGGGTCATGACAGATTGGCATCAGACTCACCGATCCTAGAATCTTCCCCACAACCAATTGCATGGCTTCGCTCGCAGACATGTCCAAGTTGCTCAAGGAAAAGCTCGCCGTCAAACCCGCTGCTGCGCGGGAAGAGATCATGGAGGACCTGCAGGTGACTATCCTGCACAAGATTGAGGCGGACATTGAAGACCTCAAGTAGCAAGCTGGTCATTGCACGCCTGGAGAAGAGCAGCTCCAGTCAACCCTTCATCAAGGAGGAGCAAGCACAGGAAATGAACGACCGTAAGAGCAACCCCTCGCATCCAGACGACACCGGCAAGTGGAGACCCAAATTCCACAAGCTGGAATTCCCCGCCTTTTATGGCTCGGAAGATGCCCTAACCTGGCTCACTTGTGTTGAGCAATTTCATTTGCAAGGCACGCTGAAAAGCAGCAAAGGTGTGGCTCACATCATATCATTTGTCTTGGCGGGCATCACTTTGGTACCGACGTCTGAAGCGTGACATGGCGCACCTCCCGGGGAGAGTTCAGCTCATTGCTGAACTAACGTTTCGGGCTGAAATTCGGAACACTAAGCTCGCAGCGATTAAGAACCTGTGGCAAATCGGCTTCGTCGGTGAATACGAGGAGCAGTTTATAACTCTCGTGTGCAGGTGCAAAGGACTTAGAGAGGCGAACCAGGTGGAGCTGTTTGTGGCGGGTCTCACAGGTCAATCCGGACCAACGTCAAGCTCATGTATTCGGCGACACTAGAGGATCATAGGTCATGTGTGATGCACCAGAAGATAGCAAGAAAGGTCTCGTGCACAAGGGAAACACCGAGGGAGGCATCAGGCCGTCTACATCAGAACTTGCGGCTCCTCCCAAGGCTGCAGCTACGTTGCCCAGCAAGCAGCACCTCCTGCGGCTATCACCGGCCGACATGGATGAACAGTGTGCCAAGGGTCTGTACTACAATTGCGACAACAAACACCCCCCCCCCCCCCCCCCCCCCCCCCCCCCCCCCCGCGCACGCCATAGCTGCAAGCGCCTTTATGCTTGTTGGGCGGATGCTTCCGAAGAGGAGGCGACTGGTCAACTGAACACAAGTACCAGTTCCTGAAGGTTCTTAGGTGGGAGTAACCTCTTTCAAGCTCGAGGATGGGCTGCTTGTCGAAGAGGAGAGTGATGTCACACCAGCCATGTCCTACTCCAGCCGGATAGGTCTTTATTGCTTTCCAAGTCGAGTTAGGTTGGTTAGTTCAAATTATGTTTAGATCTAGATAAGCCTTCCTATCTTAGGATTTGTTAGCTTTCTTAATTTGCAAGTATTGATTTAGAATAGAATCAGGAGTCTTGGTTGATTCGGTTTCTATCTTTAGTTGGTTGGCTGCTATATAAGCCAGGCAGTACTCGTGTGATTGGTATCGAAGAAAGAAATAGAGAAAGGGGGAGGTTTACCTCCAGAATGATCTAGCCCTCCAGACGCCACGGCGGCAAAGCCCAAACACCCTCGCGTCAGATCTCCTACCTCTCACGACTGCGCCCTTAGTAATTTGGGTCGTGACTGGGGTGGTGGTAGGGATTGGCTGAGGATCGGTACATCTGATAAAGAAGGGGATAATCCTGTGTGAAAGGAGGGCAAGGGCGAGAGAGTTTTGGCTTGGGGACAGTGATGCCTTAAGGATAGATCTGTTCTGGAGGTAAACCTCCCCTTTGCTCTATTTATTTCTTCGATACCTGATTATGCGCTAATTGCCTAGCTTTATAGCGCAGCTGGCAGTAGTTTACGAAAGAGTTGAACCGACTCAACTAACAAGGAAAGATCTAAACAGATCCTGAGCTAAGCATGTCCTATTATATGGGTTCGCAGCACAGGAATGAGTAAGATTGATCTTGTGCACAGGTACAGACTGAGACAGATGGATCAGACTAGTACTCCACACCTAAATGGCCTGAAAGGAAAGCTTTGGATTTGACGGCTCGCAGAAAAGGAATTTAGGGCTTTGCCAACAACAAATCCAGATGGATCAATGTCATTACTGAAGAGAGGATGATATGGAGGAGGGCGCCAGCAACTCTGGAAGAGTTGTGTTAGGTGTAAAGGCAGGTGAAGGGGGCTGCAAACTTACAACGGAAAAACTATTTTGAATTTGCGCATCACATTGTAGTAAGATTTGAGCATGCAATACGACCGTGACATGTCAGCCTAGTGAGGCAGCGTATGTACCCAATACGTGTCGCCATCTTCCCAGATCCAGCACAACCAACATCTCACCGCCAGGCGCCGGCCCGCACATCCCACAAACGGTCGGCTGACCGCTAGTTGCAAACCCACACCGCAGCACTACCATCCCACCTAATATGCTGCCCAAGCACAAAAAATGCAACCCTAGCTTCAGCACTTCTTATTTTTCTCAATTATCAATTTCTACATTAAAAAAAGCAGTGAGTTGAAATTCATCCACCTTGGCTTAGGTTAAGGTACACATAATAGTGCTCCTGATTCTACAATGGGATGCAAAATGTACATACATGCAGTGGCCAAGCCATGATTGAAGTAAACCCCGGGCCAAAGTTTTATGGCCTATAACTACCCATAGAGATACCTCATAACCACCTCTAAAAAAACTTGCTAAAACATACATAAAATTGCTTGATTGCACAATAAATCTAGAACTTAAACTCAACGCTGAAATGCTAGGTGTAGACACTCCCGTTGCGGGGCACCGGTGAAAACTATCGCGGCATCTTCTATTTCTACAACATTAAATGAAATTGATATGAAAATGCGTTAACTCGAGTTCAATCAATACAATGTACATACACATAATTCTATTTCAGGTCTATTTCAGTTCACTTTCAGTTCAACGTCAAATGCATCAATTTCAGTCCTGTCTCTCGGTACGAAAAAATTACCCAGTGAGTGGTGCCCGGCGGCAGCAGGACGGCGATCGGGGTGGGTACCGGGGAGCAGGGGCGGAGTCCTTGGAGCAGCGGAGGCTGGGGCCTGCGCCCGGCGGCAGCGGCACGGAGGGCGGGGCCGAGGCCGGAACGGCGCGGTGCAGCCAGCAGCAGGACTGGGGCCGCGGGACGACGGTGGGGGGGCGGCGGCCGGCGACGGACTACGGGCTCCAGCAGACACACGGGAGCAGAGAGCAGGCGAGGGGCGGCGCGAGCGTCGCAGGAGCGAGCGTGGCTGGTGTGATCCTGCAGGCTAGGGAGCTAGGGTTTTTTTTTAGGCAAGCTATAGGGAGATAGTTTTTTTGTTTTTGAGACAGCCACCCACCCTTCGGGCCTTTGTATATCTCGGCTGTGCTGGCCCGAACCCGGGCCCAAAACGAAATGGGAAAATTTTGTTTTTGCCACTCTAGTTTTTGCCAACTTTGCTTATGCCACTCTAGAATTTGACATCTCACTTTTGTCACTCTTAGCTTTTAATAATACATCACAAATGTCATTCCGTGGCAAAAACGATAATTTTTCATTTCATTTTTGCCACTTTTAGTATTTGACATGTATCACAATTGCCACTCTGAAAATTTTGTTTTTGCCACGGAAGGGCAAAAGTGATATATTGTCAAAAGCTAAGAGTGACAAAAGTGAAATGTCAAATTCTAAAGTGGCATAAGCAAAGTGGGTAAAAACTAGAGTGGCAAAAACAAAATTTTCCCAAACGAAATCCATCGATATAGGCCTTTTGTTTTGAAATTGGAGCGATCTACCTGGCCACCGAGATGAGCCGGCCCAGTTACGAGATAACATACGCGCAGTATCCGGTTTTGGAAACCTGTAGAAGGTTCCTGACAGAACCTTCTAGAAGATTCCTGACCGGTTTTTACTGGTTTTTTGTTTCCTTTTTATTTTTTCTATTTCTTTTTTTAGTTTTCTTTTTCTTTTTCTTTTTCGTTTTTCTGCTTCTTTATTTCTTTTTTAATTCCATTTCTTCTATTTTTATTTTCAGAACTCATTTTTTGTCAAAAGTTTAAAAAATCTGCAGAAGTTCAAATAAGTTTCTGTTATTAATTTTTTCAAACTCAAAATATGTTATTCATTTTCTAAAAAATGTTTGCATCTTTGAAAAAATGTTCAAGCTCAAAAAATGCTCCTGTTTTGAACTTTTGTTCACTCTTTCGCAAATTACAAATAATTTTCGCTCTTTGTTAATTTTGTTCGGAATTTCAAAATGTACTCACAGATGCAAAAAATAGTCCTTTTTTCAAAAATGTTCATATTTTCAAAAACTGTTCTGTTTTTCAAAAATTCTACACAAATTCAAAAAAGTTCCCATTTTAAAAGTTGATCGCACATTTAAAAATTGTTCACATCTTTTAAAAACTTCTTCATGTTGGTCAAAAAATGTTCAAAATTTAATAAAAGTTCCTGTTTTCAAAATTTGTTCACACATTCATACAATATTCCCATTTTTTAAAATTTTGGTTACAATTCGATACAATTTTTCAAAACTTGTTCACGATTTTTAATAATTTGTTCAGAATTTTTGAAAAGTATTCAGAAATTTCATGAAATATTCGAAATGGCTGTTACAATTAGTTTTACATATTTCGTTTTGCAAATTCATCACTAGCACTAAGCAGCTCCACTGGTTAGGTACATGTGTCCAGTTGTGGCACGCGAAGCCCTACCACTGCGGGAGATAGGAAGTCCCGCATATAGGCCTCTGTTTGTCTAAAAAACATACATGCCTCTGTGAGGCTCAAACAAGAATATAGGTCTCCATGTATCGATAATTCACCCTTCAAAAAAAAGTGTACCGACAATTCAATTCAGAGAGTGAATCTCAATGCTTCATGAGAGAGAGTGCATCTCCACAAGGATCTTAAAGGCGGTATATTTCTTGGACAGTGATATTATGACGACGTCTTTTGGCACTAGACCATCGCAAGTTTGGAGAGCTATAGTTGAAAGCTCTAGATATTTTGAAGATGGGGTTGATTCGCAGAATCGGTGATGGTTGCATGACAAATGTCTAGTCAAATAACTGGATACCTAGGGACGAGAGGAGATTATTGCATGTGGTGCTATATGATGATCCTCCTATGAAAGTCTCGGGTTTTATTTGCTCGGTGACCGAAGCATGGGCGTCGACAAACTCAGGCATCATTTCTTGCCTACGGACGCTGACATCATCCAATATATTCTCATCGGTACACTTCAACATGATAACTTATGGGCATGCCATTCCGAGAAGACCGGGATTTTTATGGTCAGATCATGTTCATAATGTTGGAATGTACCAAGAAGACCAAAGAGGATTGGCTAGAAGAGCAAACGGCCTCGAGTTTATAAGATCTAGGAAGGAATAGACCAACTTATTAAGATCAAGGTACCATCTAGGGTAAAGAATTTTGCATGTCTCTCGCATTGCACTCGCTTCAAACTTGCAAGGTCTTACAACACAGAATCATAGCAAAGACGGCGACTGTGTGCATTTCTCCATGGTGATTTTGGATCCTGGCGTCATTCACTCATATATTGCACCATCACACGGTGCATCTGGGCCTTAGCAGATTGCCAAATGGTTCAACACATGTGCATGTCTACATGTCCATATGCGAATGAGTGGTTCTTTCATCTCATGGAATCCGCCTCCCATGTAGAGTTTATTGAGATTTTGATCACTCTTTGGGAAATCTGGTTGGCGAGAAGAAAGGCAATTCACGAGGTGGTTATCAGAGTCCGGACACTATAAATGGTTTCATTAGAAACCTGGTAGTTAACTTGATACAGTGCAAGACGAGGAAGGGAACCAAGCAGCCTGTAGCAGCTCATGTGGATGTGGTGCAGAACGGGCTCCCACCACCTGTGGAATTTGTTTGTTTGTCGATGATGGTTTGTCGTCACCAACAACTCGTATCGCATCAGCCTCCTTTCCACTCTAAGAGAAAGTCATTTTACCTTACGAACAACATTCAACACATGTTGTGGTCGTGCCCCTCGCATCGGTCTAGATCATCTGCACCATGATCTATTTGCACTCTCGCTCTAATACCACTTATTAGAATGTATGCCAATAGGCAATTGGAAAAAAAATTAATGAAAGAGGTTTTCCTCCGATTTCATTAATGAAACCAAAAGCAGTAACAAAGTCGAGATCCTAGTAGGTTCCATCACATGCGCATCAAGGCTAACATAACGAGCTAAAGTTCTAACTGTTGTATGCTCTGATCGGTTAGGTTTAAAGATTCACGGTAGTCTTTACCTTTTCCTTGGATTGATGAGCCCGATGGGTGGCCATGGTGGATGGCGGCGGTAGTGATGTGTGGGCAGTGGCAGCGGTGGAGCTTCCCATCGCTTCAGTGCCTCCCTCTAGATCGGATAGGGTTAGGAGTGGGGAACAGTAGCGGTGACGAACCTCGTACCCCGTGCCCCTGGTCCCCACCTCCTCTTTATAGCACTGTGCGACAGGGGCCCACCAGCCTTGCTTGGGCTGGACGCCCCCGATCAGGGCGTGGATCAAGGGCCCAATGAGCCGTTTGGCCCATTGGTGGAGAGATCAACCTAACATTCTCCCCCTTGATCTCATCATTATACTTTTAACTTTATACTTTGAAATAACTCTTTTCAAAGTACTTGTTCCATCACAGATTTGCATGTAGAGCATGTCTCATCATCACGGTTCATTCCCGATAGAATCAACACCTACAACACACTCCTCTGTTTTGAAACAGATTCTTTAACCTTGGGCCCTTTTATTGTCCGGAAATCTTAGACTATACCATAAAACCCATGTCGACTGTGTGTTCTCCGAACACACTGGGCGGCAAGCCTTTAATAAGCAGATCTGCAAACACTTGTCTGTTGCTTTTATGCTTCAAGCATTTCTACATGATTCCGGACTTTCTCCTTCACAACACATAACTCTGTGTCAGTGTGTTTGGCATCAACACTTGACTCGTTGTCATAGCAGCGAAAAACTTAAAATGGTTATCGCAGTTGTCAACCATTATCAATTCCGGGTACAGGTTTCCATAACGATTTTGCCTGTCCCTCAGCCTCATATCATGCTATACTTTATATTTGCATCACATTGATGATAAATGATTCATTCTATAGAGTTCTTCCACACAAAAACTCCTAATGTGAAGGTCAACGACAATTGTGGATTTCGCTGTACATTTCACAAGTTTTTATCTTTGTACTCACAACCTTTTGAGAGCACTTGTTTCTTTCAGCATGAGGCCGATATCTTTGACTCCATTCCATCAATTTAAATATGTACTGGACATTGCCAAAACAACCCGGATATGTGAACTATGTCACGGTAATGTTACACTTTTGCATTCATAAAGCTTCCAACAGCTGAAGCATATGGTACCATATTCATTTGGTCTATTTCACATTGACTCTTGGAACACTAAAGTTCCCAAAATCATTACCCTTTACTATAAGAACAGGCGTAGGTTTTCTCGCATGCATACTTTAGAAACTTTCCTTAGCATGCCCATGCGACACACCTAATACCCCTTTTATTCTTTTCTCGGTGAATCTCGATCCTTATAACGAGAGACATTCTTTTAAACTTTGAGGACAAGAACTTCTTTTCCTCCTGCAGTCGAATTAACATCACTACTAACAAGCAGAATGTTATCCGCATGTACAAGATATAGGAAATGAAATTTCCATTCTATAACTTTATACAAACACAATTGTCCTCTCATTTTCTTTAACCCAAAACAACATTTGATTTCTTTAGTCCATAAAAGACTTCTTCAGGCAGTATCCCCTGTGTTCTTTACTTTCATCTGATGTAACTCAGATCATAATATCTTTCATCTGATGTAACTCAGATCATGATGTGCTACCAACACACATTGTAATCTATTCAGTGTAAAATGCGCAAAAAACCTTCCGATTTTAGTCGTGTTTTACACCTTTACATATTTCCTTTGGAGTCACATTGACCTTGTAGACTTTTTACAGCCTACTGTTTTGGCTCCATTGGAAATTACTCATGAGTCCCGAACATCGTCAGAATTCACCAATTTCATTTCATCTCACATAGTCTCTTATCATTTAGATAAGCAAACACTTCTCAAAACTCGATTGAGCGCTTTAAATGAGGTGGGATCAACCTCCATTTGAATTTCACTACCATAGACTTTATAGTAATCAGAAGTATCTGATTTTCTCATTCCTTGAGACCATCTGTGTCTCAGGTACTGGCACTTCTTTCATATGGGGCTGTTGTTGCTCTGTCATTGCCAAGAGGCAAATTAATTGTAGTCTTTCACTTCCAAGAGGCAATAGGTTTTACAGGACCTGTATCACAAGATCCATGTTTACTCATTCCTCCTTTATGGAGCTAACAACAGGTGTTGTATAAGTCATACAACATGCACCCCAGATACAATCTATTCGAGTCTTAGGTATTTTCATACCATGCTCCCCCGGATTACTCCATCTTTACTAAAAATGGCGTATCTTTAAACTTTATTATTTGGGTTTATTCTGTTAAAACTTTCTTCTTTATGGCACTTTAAGCACCGTCTTAGTATTCCTTAGTATGCTTTCGGAACTGTAAAAGATCCAGGAATACATCTATTTCTTTTCTTTAGGGGTATTATTATGATCGTCGTACTCCCCCAGATGATCACATTCTTCATTAATGGATATCTCATATTTCTTTCTCCCCCTCGAAATGTGGCAAGAACTTTTCTGCCACAATTTCGAAAAACCATTCTCAACTCTTGTGAATTGAGGAAACTTTGAGTATCTACTTCATGTATTTGATTACTTCATATGTAATGAAGTTATCTGTTAACGGTATGGGAGTACTTTTTCCTTATTCCTCATTCCATTTCGGAAACTCAAAAATAGTTCTTTATCATTAGTACTTTTGCAAGTCACACTTGCATATCATTCTTATCTTTAGGTTCGTCTGTAACTTTTATTCTCTTTGGATTTATTGAGTGCTTAATGACCGTTGCACATAAGGTGTACGGTCGATACTAGGAAAGCATAATAGCTACTCCATATTTTCTCCCAGAGTGGGACACATTAAACGCACATGAGTCATCATATCTTTCTCCTGTCACATAGGATAAGTCTTAGCCAAAATTTCTCCTGACGTATAGGATTTTTGACATAATACTATGTCAACTTTACCCAGTTACGCAGGTATTTTCCCAGACTTTTCCCGCCATGCGGGTTTTATCATAGTCCTCTTTTCCCGCTATGCGGGTAATTCCCTGTAAGGAACATAAATGCCAGAATTGGCTCTTTTGACTGCATATGCAATCATGAAATTCAGAAATAAATCTGAACGCTCTTTGACACACATGCTTAATCCGACGTTGGTCAAATTAAACACGCATGTTGCTTGTTTCATCTCAAATCGTGTTGACTGAAAAGTCTTCTTCATATAGAATACATGAAAGACATTCGTCAACCAAGACTCTCAATGATCTATTTGTTTTCTTTTCTTGGATTAATATCCAAGAATTCTTTTCTTTTGAAGCCATTCTTTAGAGAGAACATACTCCCTCACGTTATGACCTTTCTAGGTCATCTTTCGGGTAACAAGTACCCAGCCATTCGCTTTCACGAATGAAAGCATGGAAAACTTTTAGTCTGAGAAAACTTCCAATAATCAACAATAATGAGCATAAAAAATAACCCCATGTTGGTCTGGTTAAAAAAACATATGCACATTAAACTTTGAAAAAAAACTTTCTTTTATATTCTAAATTATCGTTGGGCAGAATTAGAATAAAACATCATCCTTCTACATTAATTCCATATCACAGTTGGGCGGAAATGGAAATAATGCATATAACTCATAAATAATGTGATGATAAAATTTCTATTAAGCGACTTTGCTAAGAAAATAATCATCATTATCAACTTTATTGCAGCGGAAAACTTTTAATATACATTTCTCAATCTTTATCAAATGCTCTGAAAATTGGTCACTTTGATACAAAAATTTATCAGAGATTTAAGCTTTGAACATAAGACTCATAGAATTATAGTACTGTTATCATCAACGTTGGTCAGAAAATAACAATACCATATTTTAACTTTAAAACAAATATCTTTCTTTTGTCATAGCGGAAACTATATGAATCTGATTTCACCTACATGGGAAAAACATTGCTCAGAACAGTTCTTCCAATTAAATTTTCTCGTTGGTTCCAATTTAATTGAAGGATAAAACTTTTACTTTGCAGCGGAAACTTTACAATATTCTATTCAGAAATAATTCTGTACTCTTTTACTCTCTAAGCAATTTTAACCGGTTGATTCAAAATTGCATTAGAGAAGTAACAATTTAATCTTTTACTTTAGTTCTATTCACTTTTAAAAGAGCGCTTTTATTATATATTTTTATTTGCAGCGAACAAACATGAATAAAAAAATCCATGAACTTTTTACTTTTCAGAAGCACTTCTGTCACTTTCTTATTTTCTAAGCAAATCTTTCGTTGGATCAATTTGAATAGAAAAACTGGGTGAAAATTTGCCCAAAAACTGAACAAAAAACATCAAAATTGTGCTCTGTAAAAATTATCAGAGAAAACTCTCTGCGTGGGCCGTTTCTTTCACGCCGGCGGCCCACAGCCCGCTCAGCGCGTCGCTCTGCGGCCTGCTACTCTCGGCCCACAGCCGGCTGGCGAGCGCCGCCTGTCAACCGCGGTGAGAAACCGGCCCACGGACCATTAGCGCGTGCTCACTTGCTCCCGGCCGTCCGATTCGATCAATCGGTTCTCCGCGGCTCTCGCGCGAACAAAAAACCGCCCGCACGGGCCTCGCGAACCCTAGCTCCCCTCACTCTGTTGCCCTCCTGTCTTTCTCTCCCGAAAACGGCGCGAGTGGAGCGGCCCGCCGACGACGGCGCGACGGCGCGCGACGCCACCACCACGAGCTCCTCACCCCTTTTTCCCTTTCCTGTTCTTTCTTCCGCAGAGAGAGGGAGAGCGACGGCTGCGCCTCCTCTGCTCCCCCTCGCCTCTCCCTCTCGCTCGCGACGGCGGCCTCTGTACGGGTCGTCGGGCCACCGCGCCACGCGTAGTCGCCGGCGACGGCCACCGCCGTCGCGATTCTTTCTTTCCCTCTTCTTGATTTGTTTCTCCACCACCCGCATCTCCTCTCTGTGTCACCGAGGACAACGACGGCGTGAAGCAGCGGTGCCCCTTCTGTCCCCCTTGCCGGTGTGCGCGAGCTCCCGTGGGAGAGCGCGCCGCCGTCAAGCGGTGCGGTGGTGGTGCCCTTTTGCCCCCTTGGGGAGGCTGTGTTCTTCTTCCCCGCACCTCGGCTTGCCGATGCGTGTGGGGATCGAGAGGAACGGCGCGGCCTTGCGGCGGCGCACTTTGCCGGCGAGCACGAGGCCCTCTCCGGTGATTTCTTTGCCCTGTAACTTCAGGGTTCTTGTGGGAGGGGAAAGTTCTTTGATTTGCACCGAAATCCTCAACCGAAACATGGCTGATACCATTGTTGTATGCTCTGATCGGTTAGGTTTAAAGATTCACGGTAGTCTTTACCTTTTCCTTGGATTGATGAGCCTGATGGGTGGCCATGGTGGATGGCGGCGGTAGTGATGTGTGGGCAGTGGCAGCGGTGGAGCTTCCCATCGCTTCAGTGCCTCCCTCTGGATCGGATAGGGTTAGGAGTGGGGAACAGTGGCGGTGACGAACCTCGTACCCCGTGCCCCTGGTCCCCACCTCCTCTTTATAGCACTGTGCGACAGGGGCCCACCAGCCTTGCTTGGGCTGGACGCCCCCGATCAGGGCGTGGATCAAGGGCCCAATGAGCCGTTGGGCCCATTGGTGGAGAGATCAACCTAACACTAACCACTATCGGGATTACAAAAGTGAGACTGCATGGCATACATCAGACGCCCGCTAGTTATTATCTACTACAAGTTCAGAATAACACGACGAAACAAACAGAGGAGGTAGTCTGGTTTTGCTCCTTCGCCGGTTTAGCCCTCCAGTCGCCGAACCCCCAGCCTCCACCCGTGCGTCGCCTTGTATATCTCACTTGCCACCCGCTCGATTAGTTTTGCTCCCGGCTGCAGTAGTAATTGGAAAAAAAGTAGATGAGAGGACGGTATTTGTCATGAGGTTTACCGGTCAATGCCAACATCCACGGAGCATGATTACAGGTGGTCCTTCCAAATTAGTAAATTGGCATAGTACAACCCATCATACGCATCTCCGAGCACCGTGCCACATACAGTTCGGCATCCCTTCCACGAGGGCCTCAACTTTCCTTTCAGATCTATGTTTTGCCTATTTTCGTCTAGTATATCTTGGACACCTCGTGGTGATGGGGTGTATAATCAAATTATAGCTTATACGCATATTCGACACCAACTCTAGTAAGCTACGCAAAAGATTGTGTGCAAGTGACGTTGCACATTCTAAGCTAAACTAAACATGGTTATAAAAATGGTCAACCATCTGTTTTTTTAAGACAATGGATACCTCACACTTCCATTCCATTTAGAAACATAGAGTATTTTTTTACCTATTTCTTTTGCCTGAATTTTGATACACCGAAATTGGAACGGCCGCTAGTATGCATCCAATTAAACAAAAGACACATCCAAACATGTCCACACACATTCGTTGCCATCAAATATGAAACCAAGGCCAGGACAGAGCAGACACCGGGCAGATTCGCCATGCCGAAATGCGGCAGGCGGCCAGCGACCTCCACGCATCATGATCGTCCGATCAGACCAGCCGCACGACTGGGCGTGTTTGGATGCCAGGGTCGCATCAGGCTGCATCGCATCTAGCATGCTGGCTGAGCCTGGCCTGGCCGAGCTAATGCAATGAGAAACGGAGATGTGTGTTTGGTTTGCTTGTATGCCGTGGGACTGGTTGAGTTGAAATTGTGTTTGACAGGCTGTATGAGAAACCTGCGAGCTAAATTTTTCAGGCCAAGCCGGCGGCACCAGCGTGTCTCCAATGGCGGGCGCCGCTCCTGCCAAGCATGCACATCGGGTGTGCAACTGTGCATCATCCACGTGAGCTCCAGCATCACCAGAGCACCGTGATGCGCGAGTCGAGCCGAGCACACGCACTGGATGCGTGTTCACCATCCGGGCGCTGACGAGCGGAGGATCTCGAACGGGCGGAGGAGCACATAGCCATGGAAGTCCGGTGGAGGCCCTCGAGCGCGTACGGGCGGAGGAGCACAGAGCCGTGAGAGTCCAGCGGAGGGCCTCGAGCACGTACTGGCGGAGGAGCTCGAACGAAGGGAGGAGCATGGACGTCCGGCGGTGGGCCTCGAGCGCGTACGGGAGCACAGACGGGCGAAGGAGCACGGGCGGCGGCGTGCTAGATCAGATCTGATGCGTGAGAGAGAAACAGAGAGGAAAGGGAGATACGGGAACGGGAGGCTGCGCTGGCGATTTCGAAGTAATTCCGGAAAATATCAGGGGCAATCACGTATACCGCTTCGTTTTAAGTGTCGATGCGGGTGCAGGCGCGGGCTTGGCTCCGGGAAACGCTCGAGACGATACCTGCGTTCCTCTCAGCCTGGCTGAGGGGCCTTGTTTTGCATCTAGCGGGCCAGGCCGAGGATGTCACGCAGGAAACCAAACACATCGTATTTTGCACGCGGGATGCGAGCCAGATGCGACCCAATCATCCAAACACACCCAACGTACTAGTAGTAGTAGCCGTGACTACAGTAACGTAGTAGTAGCCGTGAAAAACAACGTGAGAAAATAAAGAAGAGAAAAGAAATCCAGATGGAACACCGATCATGTGCCAGCCGTTCAATCTCCGGTCTTGACGACAGACACAACACATAGACGTTGGAAATTGAGACGAGCCTCCCCCACGTTCCTGAGGATCCAATCCAATGATCCTGTTTAGTGGAGCTCACATACATAGTCACGTCACAGTTCCCAGGTCCTCCAACGGCAGAGTACTCTTCTGACCTGGGCCAGTTAAGGTAGGCCTGCTGCTCAATCAGTTCATGACAAATCACTAATCTATTTTAGTGTCCACCACTTAATCTGCATGCAAGCTGGGGGTATTCTTTGGCGAACCAAGGCAACGCAAGAATGATGAGAGTGGGATAGAGTAATGGAACGACGCTGTCTGTCAGGTACAATCAGGCCGGTTGCCTCGTCGCTCCCAGCCTTGCACAAGCTGTACGTACATTATTAACGCACATACACGGCCTAATAACTCCCTCCAAACACACTGGCTTTTGTCCCCCAAAATCGTCGTCGCCGTCGTCGCAATCACCCGTCCTAACGTCCTGATTCCAGCATTGTTTTTTATACTACGTCCTAATAATAACGTCAATAATTGCCCCTGTAACCTCTTTAGGGGGTCGATCGCTAGCTAATCACTCATTGGAATCATGGGGTGCTGGATTAGCGTACGTACCATGAGACGGGCCGTCTGGGTACGAACTTTGCCGGGCACCAATGGGGTTACATGTGTTACCCCCGCGAAATGATGGTGGATTAGCGCCCTAATCAGTCGGGCGTTGCTTTTGGTGGCACGTCGCTTGGTTGGCCATGGATGAATGGGCTCATGCACCACCATTTTCGGGGTGGTGCATGAGTTAGTGGAGCGCATGCTTCCACAAATAGTGGTGAGTGCTTGGGATATGATTGTGTGTCAAGCTGTCAGCCAATCGGCTGATGATCATGATGGCTGCATGCATGGTGCCCCTCGACCTCAATCACACGTCGGAGAGCAGTTCCCGTTTTTTCGGTTGGATGGGTGGGTTGTCACCGAGATTCCTCTGCTCTTGTTAGTGTTGGGGCTTTATTTGGGGGAAGAGGATTGACAGGCGATGTCCGAACACCCCTGTCTGAACTGAACCTCCTGCTTCAGACATGCGGTGCAGTTTTGTGGAATTTGACAGAAAAGAGAGCCCAATCAGCACCGATGCACACAAAAAACAGGTAGACGGTGTACTGTAAAAAAATACTACTCCCTCCGTTCCTAAATATTTGTCTTTCTAGATATTTCAACAAATGACTACATACAAAGCAAAATGAGTGAACATACACTCTAAAATATGTCTACATACATCCGTATGTGGTAGTCCATTTAAAATGTCTAGAAAGACGAATATTTAGGAACGGAGGGAGTAGATGGTTAAAAATACAATACTACTACAGGATCTAGTAGCATTTTTATTCACCTGAACCATGGAGAACGAGCACGTGAAACTCAGCGAAACACTCGGGCCATCCTCCTCCAACGTCTAGATGCTTTGGATCACTGGCATTTAGCGGCGGCTTTGCATTGGATACTCACGCCAACGTCCTCTTTTTTCAAAGGGAAGAAAGTACCACTACATAGGATCCATGCCCGTTCGAGCCACGCATCGGCATGTCAGTACGCGAGTTCCTCCGCATCATGCACGCGTGGCCGGTGTCTGTATCTGAAATCCCCAGTTCGCTCGCTGCCAATCGGCCCGATGGGCGCCTGGTCGGCCGCACGGGCTCAGCAGCGTGCACGCTAGAGCCTGCAGCCGTGCGCAACGCGTGCTGCCGGCTTGGCCATTGGATGCTTGCTGCAAGGCGTACCACGCAAGTGTGGTTGTGCATCGGGAGAAGCGATTACGGAATGTGGGGTTTTGAATTGATAAACCTGCACGAGGAATGGACGTACCGAGGGCGTGTCCGCGGCTTAGTTTTTGGGGTTCCCGGAAGAAAATGGTCAATGGAACCTTGACACTGACGAATAACGAGGTGGAGAGACTGCAGCAACTTAACTGTATTAAAATGCCATGATTTCCATGTCGGGCTTACGATGGAATTGATATCGATGCTTCCCAACATTTCGTGTGGCGAAGTCCGGTGAGACGGACGGGATCTACTCGATGGCGATGGACTTGCTGACACGTCCCAAGCCACGTCCGTGTCCTTTGTCTTCGCCCGGCTCGGCAGTGCGCCGCGGAAGTCTGCGTGCACGGCGACTTATAACTCCGGATGACGATGCCTTCGTGTTAAAATATCGTCTCATCGGGACACCGGTTCGAGAGGAGGGAGGATCTTGGGAAGAATCCAAGCAGTTTTTTTCAAGAAACGCTAAGCATGGGATAGGAAAACACGGCCGTGCTTTTCGTATTGGAAGCCATATTGTCGTCGCGTGCCGTGCGTGGACAGGCGACGGAGCACGGAGTTCGTGAGAGTGACCCTGCAGGGCTGGCCAAGGCCGCTTGATAACTTCGCTTAGTTTTCGTGGGTGCTTCCATAATCCAAAGTCACGATATGCACCCAGCAGAAGGCCGCCGCCAGTTTGCGTGCGAGTGCTTTTCTGATGTTGTTTTTTACGATCATTAGGGTCTTCCCGCCCACGGTTTCATCTCAAGACATCTGTTTGCCGTTGTTTCCTAGGATTTTCTTTTTAAAACAAGACAAAAGTGCTGTCATTTTCGTTGATTGAGAAGAAGAGAGTTTCTTGGTTAATCAATGAAAACCGGGTAAAAGTCGACACACCCACTGCTCAAGCACACAATATACACACACAAACTAAAGTGAACAAAACACTGTTGAGGTTGCACGTTGGTGTCATCGTCATCAATTCTCCTCGCGCAAGCGACTCCAGCTTCGTCACCGACGACCAGCGATAAAGCCTGATTGTTTGACAAAAAGACTACCACTTCAGGGATATGCGTCCCCACAGAACTACCACTTTTTAAAAAATGACTGAAAAGTACGTTTTTTTACTAAAAACTACCAACTTGAGTTGATGACTGTTCAACCATTTTAAGTGAGTTTCTGACCCACATGTCAGGCGGATGGCCGCCTTAACAACTAACGACGCTCACCTCGCGGTTGTTAGTGCCCGCGCTTGGTTGCACCTGGTTGGACCAGGTCAAACTTGGCTGACCGACTCGCCCTTTCCCCATCTCCCACTCTCCTCGAGCTCTCCTCCTTAGCCCTAGCCGGCGGCGGTCAAGGCGGTGGTGGATCCAAACTCCAACGGCGGATCGTTTGGTAGCATACCTCCCGACGTGGTTGGCGGTGGCGTCGGCGACTTCTCTGAGGTGGATAACTAACTAGGCAACACGAGCTACACGGTGCAGCACCCTTCCCAGCCCGAATCTCAGCTATCCCAGAAGCTAGTGAGGTCAGCGCCGGTTCCACTACCGTCGACGACAAGAAGTACACCTTGAGGCCGGCGCAAGCTTCCTCGTCCAGCGGGAGCCGATAGGTACGACAGCTAATCTGTCCTTGTTTATCTGAAATTGTAGTTTTTGTTAATTAGCAAGAAATTTAGGCTAGTGTTTGCACAATTAGGTTCAGTTTTACAGCCTGTATGATAACACTGGAAATTGTAAATTGTTAGAAACTTTAAGGCCTCCTTTTGTTTGGAGGAATTCTATAGGATAGGATTTATATAGGAAAAATTCCTTTGGAGTCCTTTGGTTTGTAGGAATGGATTCCTATTCCTATGGAGGAATTCTTCCTATCCTCCACAATTCATAGGAAAATAAACATTAGCCTAGACTCAATGGAAAAATGCCTATGATGTGAACCAAAGAACATCTCTTTTCCTATTCCTATTCATAGGAATTGATATGCATGCCATCTCATTTCCTACAAATTTCCTATTCCTATAATATTTCTACCCTATGAACCAAAGAAGGCCTAACATTGTGGTTTCTCTTATTTAGGAGTGAGGGCTGTGGAGCTGATGATTATACGTACTATGTTACCAATGAGGGGTAAGGAATAGAAGGTCTAGAGCAAATATGTTCTGAAGATGATGTGCAACAGATGTTGATACTCTCATAGTGGAAAGATTTTGAACATAAGAGTCATGAGAGCAGATGAACATTGCATTAACACACAACAAAGTTGCACTAAGGTGATCGATACGAGCATAGACAGAAAGGAGGAGCTTAAGAAAAGCATTATTTAGAGAGAAGCTGACCTTAACCATTTTGAAGGTGACACTAATGTGTCTGGATTTCTTTCTGATGATGTGCACTCAGATTAAGATGGCAACAATGTGGAATTACAGGCAAACTCTTCCTCTAAAGATGAAGCTGCAAAAGAAGATACACCAGTGCTCCAGAAACTCAAGCTAGTGAGAAATGCTAGTCTAACCAGTAGATCCTACCATGAGGCTGAGAGAAAGGAAAAACCAGATTGCTTTCTTGAAGCAAATGAAAAATGTTTTGTTGAGGAACGTAGTATTTCAAAAAAATTCCTACGATCACGCAATATCTATCTAGGAGAAGCATAGCAACGAGACGGGAGAGTGTGTCCACGTACCCTCGTAGACCGAAAGCGGAAGCGTTTAGTAACACGGTTGATGTAGTCGAACGTCTTCACGATCCAACCGATCCAAGTACCGAACGTACGGCACCTCCGTGTTCAGCACACGTTCAGCATGATGACGTCCCTCGAGCTCTTGATCCAGTTGAGGACGAGGGAGAGTTCCGTCAGCACGACGGCGTGGAGGCGGCGATGATGAAGTTACCGGCGCAGGGCTTCTCCTAAGCACTACGACGATATGACCGAGGTGTTAAACTGTGGAGGGGGGCACCGCACACGGCTAAGAGATTGTCTGTTGTACTTTGGGGTGCCCCTGGCCACGTATATAAAGGAGGGAGGGAGAGAGGCCAGCGGCCAGGAGGGGCGCGCCAAGGGGGGGAATCCTACTTGGACTCCCAGTCCAAGTAGGATTCGCCCCCCCCCCTTTCCTTTCTTCCACCGGAGGGAAAGGAAGGAGGGGAGAAGGAGAAGGAAAGGAGCGGGCCGCGCCCCCACCCCTTGTCCAATTCGGTTTGGGCAGGGGGAGGCGCGCGCCACCTCGTGGCGCTTCTTCCCTCTCTCCACTAAAGCCCACTAAGGCCCATTAACTTCCTCGGGGGTTCCGGTAACCCCTTGGTACTCCGAAAAAAAATACCCGGATCACTCGGAACTATTCCAATATCCGAATATAACCTTTCAATATATGAATCTTTACCTCTTGACCATTTAGAGACTCCTCGTCATGTCCATGATCTCATCCAGGACTCCGAACAAACTTCGGTCATCAAATCACATAACTCATAATACAAATCGTCATCGAAGTTAAGCGTGCGGACCCTACGGGTTCGAGAACTATGCAGACATGACCGAGACACATCTCTGGTCAATAACCAATAGCGGAACCTGGATGCTCATATTGGCTCCTACATATTCTACGAAGATCTTTATTGGTCAAACCGCATAACAACATACGTCATTCCCTTTGTCATCGGTATGTTACTTGCCCGAGATTCGATCGTCGGTATCATCATACCTAGTTCAATCTTGTTACCGGCAAGTCTCTTTACTTGTTCCGTAATGCATCGTCCCGCAACTAACTCATTAGTCACATTTCTTGCAAGGTTTATAGTGATGTGCATTACCGAGAGGGCCCAGATATACCTCTCCGATACACGGAGTGACAAATCCTAATCTCGATCTATGCCAACTCAACAAACACCTTCAGAGACACCTGTAGAGCATCTTTATAATCACCCAATTATGTTGTGACGTTTGATAGCACACAAAGTGTTCCTCCGGTAATCGGGAGTTGCATAATCTCATAGTCAGAGGAATATGTATAAGTTATGAAGAAAGCAATATCAATAAAACTAAACGATCATTATGCTAAGCTACCGGGACATCACATGATTCTCTAATGATGTGATCCCATTCATCAAATGACAACACATGTCTACGGTTAGGAAACATAACCATCTTTGATTAACGAGCTAGTCAAGTAGAGGCATACTAGGGACAGTCTATTTGTCTATGTATACACATGTACTAAGTTTCTGGTTAATAAAATTCTAGCATGAATAATAAACATTTACCATGATATAAGGAAATATAAATAACAACTTTATTATTGCCTCTAGGGAATATTTCCTTCAGTCTCCCACTTGCACTAGAGTCAATAATCTAGATTACATAGTAATGATTCTAACACCCATGGAGTCTTGGTGCTGATCATGTTTTGCTCGTGGAAGAGACTTAGTCAATGGGTCTGCAACATTCAGATCCGTATGTATTTTGCAAATCTATATGTCTCCCTCCTTAACTTGATCGCGGATGGAATTGAAGCGTCTCTTGATGTGTTTGGTTCTCTTTTGAAATCTGGATTCCTTCGCCAAGGCAATTGCTCCAGTATTGTCACAAAAGATTTTCATTGGACCCGATGCACTAGGTATTACACCTAGATCGGATATGAACTCCTTCATCCAGACTCCTTCATTTGTTGCTTCCAAAGCAGCTATGTACTCCGCTTCACACGTAGATCCCGCCACGACGCTCTGCTTGGAAGTGCACCAACTGACAGTTCCACCACTCAATATAAATATGTATCCGGTTTGTGACTTAGAGTCATCCGGATTAGTGTCAAAGCTTGCATCGACGTAACCATTTACGACGAGCTCTTTGTCACCTCCATAAACGAGAAACATATCCTTAGTCCTTTCGAGGTATTTCAGGATGTTCTTGACCGCTGTCCAGTGATCCACTCCTGGATTACTTTTGTACCTCCCTGCTAAACTTATAGCAAGGCACACATCAGGTCTGGTACACAGCATTGCATACATGATAGAACCTATGGCTGAGGCATAGGGAATGACTTTCATTTTCTCTCTATCTTCTTCAGTGGTCGGTCATTGAGTCTGACTCAACTTCACACCTTGTAACACAAGCAAGAACCCTTTTTTGACTGATCCATTTTGAAATTCTTCAAAACTTTATCAAGGTATGTGCTTTGTGAAAGTCCAATTAAGCGTCTTGATCTATCTCTATAGATCTTGATGCCCAATATATAAGCAGCTTCGCCGAGGTCTTTCATTGAAAAAATCTTATTCAAGTATCCTTTTATGCTATTCAGAAATTCTGCATTATTTCCAATCAACAATATGTCATCCACATATAATATCAGAAATGCTAGAAAGCTCCCACTCACTTTGTTGTAAATACAGGCTTCTCCAGAAGTCTGTATAAAACCATATGCTTTAATCGCACTATCAAAGCGTATATTCCAACTCTGAGAGGCTTGCACCAGTCCATAAATGGATCGCTGGAGCTTGCACACTTTGTTAGCACCTTTAGGATCGACAAAACCTTCTGGCTGCATCATATACAACTCTTCTTTAAGATATCCATTAAGGAATGCAGTTTTGACATCCATTTGCCAAATTTCATAATCATAAAATGCGGCAATTGCTAACATGATTTGGACAGACTTAGGCATCGCTACGGGTGAGAAGGTCTCATCATAGTCAACTCCTTGAACTTGTCGAAAACCTTTCGCAACAAGTCGAGCTTTCTAGACAGTAATATTACCGTCAGCGTCAGTCTTCTTCTTGAAGATCCATTTATTCTCCATGGCTTGCCGATCATCGGGCAAGTCAACCGAAGTCCACACTTTGTTCTCATACATGGATCACATCTCAGATTTCATGGCCTCAAGCCATTTCACGGAATCTGGGCTCATCATCGCTTCCTCATAGTTCGTAGGTTCGTCATGGTCAAGTAACATGACCTCTAGAACATGATTACAGTACCACTCTAGTGCAGATCTTACTCTGGTTGACCTACGAGGTTCGGTAGTAACTTGATCTGAAGTTTCATGATCATCATCATTAACTTCCTCACTAATTGGTGTAGGAATCACCGGAACTGATTTCTGTGATGAACTACTTTCCAATTCGGGAGAAGGTACAATTACCTCATCAAGTTCTACTTTCCTCCCACTCACTTCTTTCGAGAGAAACTCCTTCTCTAGAAAGGATCCATTCTTAGCAACGATTATCTTGCCTTCAGATCTGTGATAGAAGGTGTACCCAACAGTCTCATTTGGGTATCCTATGAAGACACATTTCTCCGATTTGGGTTCGAGCTTATCAGGTTGAAGTTTTTTCACATAAGCATCGCAGCCCCAAACTTTAAGAAACGTCAGCTTAGGTTTCTTCCCAAACCACAGTTCATATGGTGTCGTCTCAACGGATTTAGATGGTGCCCTATTTAACGTGAATGCAGCCGTCTCTAAAGCATAACCCCAACACGATAGCGGTAAATCAGTAAGAAACATCATAGAACGGACCATATCTAATAAAGTACGGTTACGACGTTCGGACACGCCATTATGCTGTGGTGTTCCAGGTGGCGTGAGTTGCGAAACTATTCCACATTGTTTCATATGAAGACCAAACTCATAACTCAAATATTCTCCTCCACGATCAGATCGTAGAAACTTTATTTTCTTGTTACAATGATTTTCCACTTCACTCTGAAATTCTTTGAACTTTTCTAATGTTTCAGACTTATGTTTCATTAAGTAGATGTACCCATATCTGCTCAAATCATCTGTGAAGGTCAGAAAATAACGATACCCGCCGCGAGCCTCAACACTCATTGGACCACATACATCAGTATGTATTATTACCAACAAGTCAGTTGCTCGCTCCATTGTTCCGGAGAACGGAGTTTTAGTCATCTTGCCCATGAGGCATGGTTCGCAAGCATCAAGTGATTCATAATCAAGTGATTCCAAAAGCCCATCAGCATGGAGTTTCTTCATGAGCTTTACACCAATATGACCTAAACGGCGATGCCACAAATAAGTTGCACTATCATTATTAACTTTGCATCTTTTGGCTTCAATATTATGAATATGTGTATCACTACAATCGAGATTCAACAAAAAACAGACCACTCATCAAGGGTGCATGACCATAAAAGATATTACTCATATAAATAGAACAACCATTATTCTCTGATTTAAATGAATAACCGTCTCGCATCAAACAAGATCCAGATATAATGTTCATGCTCAATGCTAGCTCCAAATAACAATTATTAGGTCTAAAACTAATCCCGACGGTAGATGTAGAGGTAGCGTGCCGACGGCGATCACATCAACCTTGGAACCATTTCCCACACGCATCGTCACCTCGTCCTTAGCCAATCTTCATTTAATCCGTAGCCCCTGTTTCGAGTTGCAAATGTGAGCAACAGAACCAGTATCAAATACCCAGGTGCTACTACGAGCATTAGTAAGGTACACATCAATAACATGTATATAAAATATACCTCTCACTTTGCCATCCTTCTTATCCGCTAAATACTTGGGGCAGTTCCGCTTCCAGTGACCAGTCCCTTTGCAGTAGAAGCACTCAGTTTCAGGCTTAGGTACATACTTGGGCTTCTTCCCTTGAGCAGCAACTTGCTTGCTGTTCTTCTTGATGTTCCCCTTCTCCCCTTTGCCGTTTTTCTTGAAACTAGTGGTCTTGTTCACCATCAACACTTAATGCTCCTTCTTGATTTCTACCTCCGCAGCCTTTAGCATTGTGAAGAGCTTTGGAATAGTCTTTTCCATCCCTTGCATATTATAGTTCATCACGAAGCCTTTATAGCTTGGTGGTAGTGATTGAAGAACTCTGTCAATGACACTATCATCGGGAAGATTAACTCCCAGCTGAGTCAAGTGGTTATGGTACCCAGACATTCTGAGTATGTGTTCACTGACAGAACTATGCTCCTCCATCTTGCAGCTATAGAACTTGTTGGAGACTTCATATCTCTCAACTCGGGCATTTTCTTGAAATATTAACTTCAACTCCTGGAACATCTCATATGCTCCATGACGTTCAAAACGTCTTTGAAGTCTCGATTCTAAGCCGTAAAGCATGGCACACTGAACTATCGAGTAGTCATCAGCTTTGATCTGCCAGACGTTCATAACGTCCGGAGTTTCTCCTGCTGTCGGTGTCAAAACCGGCGGATCTCGGGTAGGGGGTCCCGAACTGTGCGTCTAAGGTCGATGGTAACAGGAGACAGGGGACACGATGTTTACCCAGGTTTGGGCCCTGTCTATGGAGGTAATACCCTACTTCCTGCTTGATTGATCTTGATGGATATGAGTATTACAAGAGTTGATCTACCACGAGATCGTAATGGCTAAACCCTAGAAGTCTAGCCTGTATGACTATGGTAATGAGTATCTGTCTTTCCGGACTAAGTCCTCCGGTTTATATAGACACCGGGAGGATCTAGGGTTACACAAGGTCGGTTACAAAGAAAGAAATCTACATATCCGGTCGCCAAGCTTGCCTTCCATGCCAAGGAGAGTCCCATCCGGACACGGGTGCAGTCTTCGGTCTTCGTATCTTCACCGCCCATCAGTCCGGCCCATGGCTAATAGGCCGGACGCCCGAGGACCCCTTAGTCCAGGACTCCCTTAGTAGCCCCCGAACCGGGCTTCAATGACGAGGTGTTCGGCGCGCAGATTGTCTTCGGCATTGCAAGGCGGGTTCCTCCTCTGACGACTTCCAATTAATGTATTCGACTTATAATTCAATGCCGCACCCCTCGGCTTCTGTGCATCTATGTCTTCAGCTTCCATGTGTCGGGCGAATGCGGGCGGTCAGGGTATTTTTTGCAAATAACACCCCGGCCATGCAAGGAAGAGCGTCTATTTAAAGAGATTGGATCTCAGATCCATTCGGCACCACGTGGAGAAAATCCTCAGAGATTGCTAGGAAAGACCATTCCAACATGGCTAGTATCCCCCGCTCCTCCTCCCGTTCTGGCCCAGAGAAAGGCGAGTGGGAGAGGTGTTCCATATCTCATGGCCAGCTGGAGAAGCTGCAAACGCAGGGGTTTCTTCCTCCTGCAGATCTGGTCCCTGTTCGGGCAGGGTTGGCTACCTTCAACGGCAAGACCCAGGCGGAGGATTTTCCCAATCCATCCGCCGGGGGAACGAGTGTGCTTCATCCCCTATCTACCGAGGGGCGTGGGATTTCCCATTCACCCATTCCTCCGAGGGCTTCTGGAGTATTATGGCCTCCAGCTGCACAATTTTACCCCAGCCTCCATCCTACACATTGTAGGTTATGTCGCTTTATGCGAACTATTCCTGGGTTGTGAGGACCATTTTGATCTGTGGAGAAAGTTGTTTTGCCTCATCCCGCACAACCACGAGGGATCGATATTCAAAGTGGGCGGGGCCAAAATATGCCGTATTGCTGAGACCGGATACCTATCCGGCACACCGGAGAAAGCTTCCGAAGAGTGGGCCTCCGAGTGGTTCTACATAGATGACGTCGTACTTCCAGATCCAGTCCGAAGAGGTCTCCCCGAGTTTGCGAGTGTTCCTCTGAAGAAGCGCCACAGCTGGCGCCCTCGAAGCCCCGAGAAGGAAGATAGTGCGGAAGTCCGCCAACTCCTGAGCAAGATCAAGACGCTTGCCCAGTCCGGGTATACGATAGTCGAAGTGATGGCGACCTCCATAGTACGGGGAGTTCAGCCACTCCAATATAGAGGACTTCCCATGTGGAATTACAATGGGGAAGATGACGCCTCCCGCTGCGGCAAGAAAGGTCCAAACACCCCTGCCGCCCTAGCCAAAATATTGGCCGAACTTTTCAAGGGTGAGGAAGAGGAGTTCTTGCGCATCGCGCACAGAGAAGGATATTCCATGTACAATCCTCCGACCTGGGTGAGCCGCCAACTTTTTTGCTCCACTCATTCCTCTCCCTGAGCTTTATTAACCCGTCCATTTATAACAGCATTGGCGAAAGACTTTCGAGGGGCTTTACAGCCCCGCCCCGTAGCCCGAGGGCCACAATCGGGACCTTGACCCCGGATTCGAAGAGGATCCGGATATATTTGTGGTGCTGGAGAATGGCGTGTTTTACCAGGCGAGCTACGATGGCATCGAAGTGGCCATCATCGCCGATTACCCTGGTCTTCTCCCCGCTTCACACGTAAGTAGTCAAGAGACATCTTCCCCGAAAGGATTTCCTCGTTCCGCCTTACCCACCACACTGTTTCGTGCTTCGAAGGGGAGGCGTTCGACATACCGTGCTACTCAAGGAGCTACTCCAAAGAGAGCGGCTCCCGCGCCGGGAAGCCTTCAAAGAGGAAGGCAGGCAAAGACACGGTCGGGCCCTTGTTAAAGAGGTATCGGTTTGCAAATATGTTTTTTAATAGTCGCATCCAACTGTGACTTTCATGTTCATCCCATATCAGGAAAAGAGTCCGCCGGACTATGTCTGGGGGTCCGGGCAGTAATACTCCCAGCAGCCAGGATCCATCCCTAGCCGAGGGGGTGGGGGCCGATATGGGAGTGACGTCGGACTGCCCCTCGTCCGAGGGCTCGGAGAATATGTCTGTCACCAACTCGGAAGTGGAGAGCGCCATGAATCATCGGCGTTGGAGGGCCATTTTACGAGACCCCCACTATTCGAAAGAGGCATTTGATGCCTTCAGCTCGGCTGATGCATACATCCGAGCTGCTCGAGATGGGCTTAGCAGAGCCACAAAGCAGCATTTAACGGATGTGCGGGTAAGATTTATTTTGTCCGAAATGGATAAGCATGTGCTAGTAGCCTCCGAGACTGAAAGCCGTTGGCACAAGTGATTTAAGGATCGATGTATAACCAGGTTCTGACGGAGAGGAACAACCTGCTAGCTCAAGAGCTGGAGCAGTGTCGGACGCAGCTAAATGCTTCTACCGCCGAACTGAAAGAGTCCAAGAAGGCATCTTCTGGTAAGGATCCCCTCCATCGAGGAATAACAATTATATAGTAGCTGTGCTAATATTGTTGCTTATCTCATAATAGGATCATCAGGTCAACTGGAAGAGAAGTTGAAAACCGCTCAAGCGGGAGAGAAAGAGGCAAAAGACTACATGCCGCAGGCGAGCGTATCCTGGCCCGAGTCAGAGAGGAGAAAAACAAACTCCAAGATTCAAACACCAAAATGGGCGAAGAACTGAAAGATGTACGAGCCCAGCTAGTCGACTCCGTGAAGGATAACAAAAGGCTGCGAGGCGGCATATTCAGTACATGGCCGAATTGACCTTATAACGGTTTGGAGGTAAAAGTAGCTGATATAGCTGTGATTGCAGGTATGTTGACGGGCCGTCCCGAAGAGGAGGTGTCCGGATCATCAAGTGATCTCCTGCAAGGGTTGTCGCAGTTGCACGAGCAAGCTCGACAGGCAATGCGGAGTGTAGCCAAGGCCTTATGGCCATCCGACTCCCCTCCATGGAGTATGGAGAAGCTTGTAGAGCTGCTCAAGGGAGCACGGCAGCGTATCCGACTATGGAAGATATCGGCTTGCCGAGAGCATGCGCGAGAGGCCTGGGCCATGGTAAAAACACGATATACCAAGCTGGATCCGAATCACATGGTCCGGGTCGGACCGCTAGGGTCAAATGGGGAAGAAATTCCCGTTAGTTTAGTATATAACCAAGTTGAAGTAGCCGTCAAGTATTCCCAGCAGGATTGTAAGTTAAATAGCCTGCTAGACGGCATAGAGGAGGAAGTTTTTGAGTCCAAGTGACTATGTACTTTCCTTTGTATATGTAGCTCTAGCTGAAAATGATTGTCATGGCGGACCTTTTCACTTTAACCTCTCGACCCGGAGGTGCGGAGTGTTTCCGAATACCAGAACGGCCGAGTAGACCGGGTATGCATGGAAACCAGGCGTAGGGGTCATAGTTGCTTGAACAGACAATTATCCGGCTAGTTATGTTATATTACATTAAGAGTGTAAGAAACATCTTCCAGAGAGAATAATTCCGTTAAGGGTTCCTTTCCCTGGGTGTGCATGCATCGATGTGCATGTCCGAACTGTGATGAAGAAATCACAATGTGTATAGCTTCTGGGGGTTCACGATGGGACGAATGCAAAAACATCTTTAGTTCAATATTCCCTTAAGAACGCTAGCTTTCGGCTTCACCCAGTCTGAGGTACACATCCGGATGACCCGGCAGTAACAATCGCATAGGTGCTCCCTTTATGCCCTAGCCGAACTAAGGGGAATGTAGGGCATAAGCACAGGAGCCAGGCAACCCAGCTTGGCCAAAACTTAAGTCATATCGATGCATATAGTGGCGAAGAAAAGGTACATATGGAAGAAAACACATATGTGAGGAGCTTGATGCCGGGAAATAACAATAGCAAGCTTCTGTCCAAGAAGCCCCCAGGTATAATAGACGTACATACTTCAAGACGTATGCGTCGGGGGTGTACGGTCTAACCGCACGAAAGCTTTTAAAGCTGAAAATAAAAACGAAAAGACAGAGAAAAAATAATGGAAACAATAGGGGGAAGGAGACAAACAAAGATTTCCGCGCTAGGCATAGAATCTTCGAAGTCTGGCCGCGTTCCAGGTGTTCGGCTCTAATCGATTGTCTGACGCATCACGCAGGCGGTACGCCCCTCCGGTGAGAACTTCGTCGATGATGAAGGGACTCTCCCACTTGGGATTGAGTTTGTCCTTTTTCTTCTCCGGCAGGCGGAGAATGAGTTCACCGACATTGTAAGTTTTGGCCCGCACCTCTCTGCTTTGATACCTGCGAGCCTGCTGTTGATAATATGCGGAACGGGCTTTTGCGACGTCGCGCTCCTCCTCCAGGGCATCTAAGCTGTCCTGCCGATCGAGCTCGGCCTCTCTCTCTTCGTACATGCGCACACGAGGTGAGTCATGAATAATGTCGCACGGTAGTACTGCCTCTGCGCCGTACACCATGAAGAATGGTGTGAATCCGGTAGTGCGATTGGGCGTGGTCCGCAGCCCCTAGAGTACGGAGTCAAGCTCCTCAACCCAGTGCTTGTCTGACTCTTTCAAAGACCGCACTGGTCTAGGCTTAATGCCGCTCATAATAAGACCATTGGCTCTTTCGACTTGACCGTTTGTTTGTGGATGATATACAGAGGCGTAATCGAGCTTGATGCCCAGATTAGCGCACCGGGTTTTCACTTCGTCGGCTGTGAAATTGGAGCCGTTATCAGTGATGATGTTGTGCGGAACACCGTAACGGTGTACAACGCCGGATATAAAGTCTATTACTGGCCCGGACTCGGCTGTTTTAACTGGCTTAGCCTCTATCCACTTGGTGAATTTGTCCACAATGACTAGCAAATATTTATTCTTATGGCTTCCCCCTTTAAGGGGTCCAATCATATCCAGTCCCCAGACCGCAAAAGGCCAAGTGATGGGGATTGTTTGTAGGGTGGTGGGGGGCATATGGCTTTGGTTGGCGAAGAGTTGGCATCCAACGCAACGTTGGACAAGGTCCTGTGCATCCACTCGGGCCGTCGGCCAATACAATCCTGTACGGAAGGCCTTGCTAACAAGGGCCCGGGTTGCGGCGTGGTGCCCGCCGAGATCGGCATGAATATCAGCCAGTAGCTGTCGCCCCTCTTCCTCGGAGATACATCTTTGAAGGACTCCGGTAGCACTTTTCTTATAGAGCTCTCCGCCGTGAACCTTGTAGGCCTTCGAATGCCGGACAATGCGGCGGGCCTCATTCTGGTCCTCAGGAAGCTCCGTCCTGTTAAGGTAGGCCAGGAAGGGTTCGGTCCACGGGGTAATGACTGCCATGATGAGATGCGCCGACGGTGTTATTTAAGTGGCTGAGCCTCCGATGATGTCGGTGTTTTCGGAATCCGGGGTTATGTTCGGACCCGGACTAGTGTTGTTGTTTCCCCCCTGCCACACCACGGATGGCTTAAAAAGCCTTTCCAGAAAGATATTAGGCAGGACGGGGTCGCGCTTAGCGCCGATATGAACAAGAACGTCCGCCGCTTGATTACTCTCTCGAGCCACATGATGGAACTCGAGCCCCTCGAACCGAGTCGACATTTTTATGACGGCATTACGATAAGCTGCCATCTTCGGATCTTTGGCATCGAAGTCTCCATTTATTTGAGATATTGCGAGGTTTGAGTCCCCGCGCACTTCCAGGCGTTGTATGCCCATGGAGACAGCCATCCGGAGACCGTGCAATAAGGCCTCATATTCGGCTGCGTTGTTGGAGTCTGTGTATAGTATTTGGAGTACGTACCGAATGACGTCTCCAGTAGGGGACGTTAAAACGACGCCCGCTCCTAGCCCTGCCAGCATTTTGGAGCCATCGAAGTACATAACCCATTTGGAATATGTGACGTACTCTTTAGGGAGTTCGGCCTCTGTCCATTCGGCGACGAAGTCAGCCAATACTTGGGATTTGATAGCTCGACGTGGTTTGTATGTAATATCAAATGGAAGGAGCTCAATGGCCCATTTGGCAATCCGGCCCGTGGCATCGCGGTTGTTTATTATGTCGTTGAGTGGTACTTCGGAAGCCACCGTAATCGAGCACTCCTGGAAGTAGTTACGGAGCTTTCGGGATGCCATGAAGACCGCGTATGCTATCTTTTGATAATGGGGGTACCGGGATTTACATGGTGTGAGGACAGTGGATACGTAGTATACTGGCTTCTGAAGCGGGAATTTGTGTCCGTCCTATTCTTGTTCAGCGACGAGCACGGTGCTCACCACTTGATGTGTTGCCGATATGTATAATAACATCGGTTCACCGACATTTGACGCGGCCAGGATTGGGTTGCTCGCAAGAAGGGTTTTTATTTCCTCCAGTCCGGCTATTGCCGCGTCCGTCCACTCGAAGTGATCGGTTCGCCGTAGAAGGCGTTAGAGTGGCAGTGCCTTTTCTCCCAATCTGGGGATAAAGAGACTTAGAGCTGCCATGCAACCCGCGAGTTTTTGGACTTGTTTAACGTCTGTTGGCGTAGCCAATTGTGACAAGCTCGGAGTTTAGCTGGATTTGCTTCAATTCCTCTGTTGGAAATGATGAAGCCCAGCAGTTTTCCAGCGGGGACGCCAAAAACGCACTTTTCTGGATTGAGCTTAATGTCATACGCGCGGAGGTTGTCGAATGTGAGACGTAAATCGTCTATTAGTGTCTCAACGTGCCTGGTTTTGATGATGATGTCATCGACACAAGCTTCAACTGTCTTGCCGATCTGTTTCTCCAGGCAAGTTTGAATCATGCGTTGGTATGTGGCGCCGGCGTTCTTAAGCCCGAAGGGCATGGTGTTGAAGCAGAATGGCCCATATGGGGTAATGAATGCTGTTGCAGCTTGATCGGACTCCTTCATTTTGATTTGATGGTATCCGGAATATGCATCAAGGAAACACAGTGAGTCGTGTCCTGCGGTAGCATCGATGATTTGATCGATGCGGGGGAGAGGGAAGGGATCCTTAGGGCAAGCCTTGTTGAGGTCTTTGAAATCGATGCACAGGCGCCAGGATTTGTCCTTCCTTGGTACCATCACCAAGTTTGCGAGCCAGTCCGGATGTTTTATTTCTCTAATGAATCTGGCCTCAATTAGCTTGGCTAACTCCTCCCCCATGGCTTGCCGTTTGGGTTCGGAAAAGCGCCGCAGTGCTTGTTTGACTGGTTTGTATCCCTTTAATATATTGAGACTATGCTCGGCCAGTTTACGTGGGATTCCAGGCATATCAGAAGGGTGCCAGGCGAATATATCCCAGTTTTCGCGAAGGAAATCCCGTAGCGCGGTGTCGACTGTTGGGTCTAGTTGTGCTCCAATAGATGTTGTCTTCTTGGGGTCCGTTGGGTGGACCTGGAATTTGACTATTTCTTTTGCCGGCTTGAAGGAGGTGGATTTGGGTCGTTTGTCTAAGATCACATCGTCCTTATCCACCGAGCGCAGTGCGGTTAATTCTTCGGCCGCGAGGGCTTCAGATAATGCCTCAAGGGCCAGAGATGCGGTTTTGTTTTCGGCGCGGAGTGCTATGTCCGGATCACTAACAAGAGTGATTATGCCGTATGGTCCGGGCATTTTGAGCTTCATATACCCGTAATGAGGTATAGCTTGGAAGCGTGTAAAAGCGTCCCGCCCCAACAGGGCGTGGTATCCACTGCTGAAAGGAGCCACTTGGAAGGTGATCTCTTCAGACCGATAATTCTCCGGCGTGCCGAATACCACGTCAAGTATGAATTTTCCCACACACCGCGCCTCCCAACAAGGAATGATTCCTCGGAAGGTCGTGCTGCTTTGCTTGATGCGGCTCCTGTCTATTTCCATTTTGTGGAGTGTATCCTCATAGATGAGGTTTAGTCCGATGCCGCTGTCCATGAGGACCTTGGTGAGTCTAAAGCTGTCCACGATGGGACTGAGGACTAATGCGGCTGGCGCTCGGACTGTCTTGTATTACGGTTCGTCACCGGCATTAAAGGTTATAGCCGTGTCGTTCCAAGGGTTTATCGCGACGATTTGGCAGACTTCGGCGAGGTCGTGGAGTGCCCTTTTGCGCTTACTGTTTGACGCGAATGCCTCGAAGACCGTCAATACTCTGGGGTCGTCGTTTTCTGGAGGGTGTTGCTCTGGGGCGTTTTTGGTAAGGATGCCTTCGCTGCTCTTGGCTACCTGCCAGAGTATCCAACATGCTCTAAGGCTGTGGGTTGGTATGGTGTCCGGTGTTGTGTGTATTTTGCATGGGCCATCGAGCAATCCCTCCAGAACGGTTCCATGCCGCGTAATGGGTTTATGTTTGTTGGCTATTAGACTGGGCGTGTCACGAGGATGTGCCCTTTTCGTCTGGACCAGCGGTTGAGTTGGGACCGATGGCTCCCAACAAGCTGCCTGATCTTTCCAGGCACTTTCCATTGTGCTGTACTTCTGTACAATAGTTTCCATGTTAGCGAAGTGCAGTATAAGGCGGCGATTAATGGCGTTGAGGATTCCTTCATTCGTGCAATTGTTGCAGAATGCAAATATCGCGTCCTCGTCACGGCAATCTTTAACCTTGTCCTTGACAAGGAGGAATCTGGCCCAGAAGTGGTGGACCGTTTCCTGAGACTGTTGTTGTATGCTCATGAGAGCGCTTATGTCTGGGTGGGTGGGTGGAATTGGATTCGGACCCTGATCCGGTCGATGATCCGGAGTCTGAAGGTTTTCCAGACTCAAGAGTCCGGGCTCCGGAGTATCTTCTGGTTGCCTGTGCCCGCCGTCCGATTCTATGTTCGGAAGGCTGGTCACCTCCTTTTGCTGGTGGGTGTCCGGCTCTGCAGGGTTGGCGATCCGGACATAGTCTGTTTTCAGTATAGGGGAAGAGTCACCGTCTTTCTCCTCGACTACCGCTATCTGGTGGGTGACCGATGGAGATTTGATTTCTCTTTGGTCGGGTTTAAGCCCGATCCGATCGTAATTTGTGGCGATTCCCAGGGCGGCGATGCGATCAAGGAGCTCGTTTAAGGACGAAAACTCCGCCGGATCCATCTGCTTGGAGTGTTTGGGTTCGATACGAAGGGGATTTTCGGTGGCCCGAGAGGTCATCGTCGGCTTAGCGGCCGAACGGGCGGTCATGGTAAAGTCGTCCAGCTGGAGGGTTTGGCCTGAGGCCAGTTCTCCTCCGGTGGTGATATTGTCTTTAAGGACGAGGCGAGTCATCGATCCTGTCGTCGACGGCATAGTGGAACTCTCAATGAAAGCACCAATGTCGGTGTCAAAACCGGCGGATCTCGGGTAGGGGGTCCTGAACTGTGCGTCTAAGTCGATGGTAACAGGAGACAGGGGACACGATGTTTACCCAGGTTCGGGCCCTCTCTATGGAGGTAATACCCTACTTCCCACTTGATTGATCTTAATGGATATGAGTATTACAAGAGTTGATCTACCACGAGATCGTAATGGCTAAACCCTAGAAGTCTAGCCTGTATGACTATGGTAATGAGTATCTGTCTTTCCGGACTAAGTCCTCCGGTTTATATAGACACCGGGAGGATCTAGGGTTACACAAGGTCGGTTACAAAGAAAGGAATCTATATATCCGGTTGCCAAGCTGGCCTTCCACGCCAAGGAGAGTCCCATCCGGACATGGGTGCAGTCTTCGGTCTTCGTATCTTCACAGCCCATCAGTCCGGCCCATGACTAACAGGCCGGACGCCCGAGGACCCCTTAGTCCAGGACTCCCTCACCTGCAGTGGGTCTTGCACCTAGCAGTGCTTCCAGGACGTAATTCTTCTATGCAGCAATGAGGATAATCCTCAAGTTACGGACCCAGTCCATGTAGTTGCTACCATAATCTTTCAACTTAGCTTTCTCTAGGAACGCATTAAAATTCAAGGGAATGGTAGCACGGGCCATTGATCTACAACAACGTAGATATGCAAAAAAAACTATCAGGTACTAAGTTCATGATAAATTAAAGTTCAATTAATCATATTACTTAAGAACTCCCACTTAGATAGACATCCCTCTAGTCATCTAAATGATAACATGATCCATATCAACTAAACCATGTCCGATCATCACGTGAGATGAAGTAGTTTTCAATGGTGAACATCTCTATGTTGATCATATCTACTATATGAGTCACGTTCGACCTTTCGGTCTCAGTGTTCCGAGGCCATATCTGCATATGCTAGGCTCGTCAAGTTTAACCTGAGTATTCTGCATGTGCAAAACTGGCTTGCATCCGTTGTATGTGAACGTAGAGCTTATCACACCCGATCATCACGTGGTGTCTCGGCACGATGAACTGTAGCAATGGTGAATACTCAGGGAGAACAATTATACCTTGAAATTTAGTGAGGGATAATCTTATAATGCTACCGCCATACTAAGCAAAATAAGATGCATAAAAGATAAACATCACATGCAATCAAAATATGTGACATGATATGGCCATCATCATCTTGTGCCTTTGATCTCCATCTCCAAAGCACCGTCATGATCTCCACTGTCACCGGCTCGACACCTTGATCTCCATCGTAGCATCGTTGTCGTCTCGCCAACTATTGCTTCTACGACTATCGCTACCGCTTAGTGATAAAGTAAAGCAATTACATGGCGATTGCATTTCATACAATAAAGCGACAACCATAAGGCTCTTGCCAGTTGCCGATAACTTTTACAAAACATAATCATCTCATAAACATCACGTCTTGACCATATCACATCACAACATGCCCTGCAAAAACAAGTTCGACGTCCTCTACTTTGTTGTTGCAAGTTTTACGTGACTGCTATGGGCTTCTAGGAAGAACCGTTCTTACCTACGCATCAAAACCACAACGATTTTTCATCAAGTGTGCTCTTTTAACCTTCAACAAGGACCGGCCGTAGTCAAACTCGATTCAACTAAATTTGGAGAAACCACTACAAAAAAAGACACATCCGTGACATTTTGGGCCGAACAATTTTTTTTTTCTGTCATACTTATGACACTTCTATGACAGTAATTGTGACAAAACACGGTATCATCATAGATGTGGTGGGGTCCTACTTCTATGACAAAAAATCATGACAGAAAATGGGCTTTTTGTCCTGGGCGGGCCGGAGACGCAGCAGCATGACATTCTTTGGGCCGTCCATGACGGAAAAAACCGTGGTAGAAGCGAGGGCGAGGAAAATATCGGGGTGTTCCCGGTTAAGGTGGGTGGTCGGGGCCTAGCAATGCGCGTTTCTCTCGTACACGCACGCGCGTGGGTGCGTGGCGTCGGGCTCTAACTGAACCCGAGCGAGGCGTTGGGCTCTAACTGAACCCGAGTGATTGCACTGCAGGCTACACGTTACTGAACCCAAGCGATCGATCGATGGCTGTTAACTGAACCCGATCGAGCGATTCCTTCGCTACTGCTGCTAACTGAAGCCGATCGATGCTGCCTCTGGATGAACAGTGAGCGTTGCTGGGGGGGGGGTTGGATGAACAGTTCCCGGTGGGGGTGGATGAACAGGACCCCGTGGTGTTGCCTCTGGATGAACAGGACCCCGATCGATCGAGGCGGCTGGGGCTGGATGAACAGGACCCCGTGGAGGGCAGGATGAACAGGACCACCCCATGGAGGGCAGGATGAACAGTAGACGGTGGAGGGCTAGATGAACAGTAGCCCGTGGAGGGGTGGTTGAACAAGAGCCCGTTGAGGGAGTCCTGGACTAAGGGGTCCTCGGGCGTCCGGTTTGTTATCCATGGGCCGGACTAATGGGCTGTGAAGACATGAAGACCAAAGACCATACTCGTGTCCGGATTGGACTCTCCTTGGCGTGGAAGGCAAGCTAGGCAGCCAGCTGTGAAGATTCCTTCTTATGTAACCGACCCCATGTAACCCTAGATCTCTCTGGTGTCTATATAAACCGGAGAGCATAGTCCGGATAGGACACATTCATTACCATATATACATAGGCTAGGCTTCTAGGGTTTAGCCATTACGATCTCGTGGTAGATCAACTCTTGTAACACTTGTATTCATCAAGATGAATCAAGCAGGAAGTAGGGTATTACCTCCATAGAGAGGGCCCGAACCTGGGTAAACATCGTGTCCCCCGTCTCCTGTTACCATCGATCCTAGACGCACAGTTCGGGACCCCCTACCCGAGATCCGCCGGTTTTGACACCGACATTGGTGCTTTCATTGAGAGTTCCATTGTGCTGTCGGCAAAGGACTCGATGGACCCTTTGATGTCAGTAATGGCGTCGTTCAGGGAGAAACCTTCCTCCCCGGACAAACCTTTGTGTACGGCGACATCGTACTGCGGGCCAACTCGCTTGGCCATCTGGAGCAGGTCGATAGTCACGCCCCTGGCCATCAGGTCAGATCAGGAAGCTTGAACTGTGCCGCGGATACCCGTGGAGACTTGATCTTCGATGGATTCGAGACTGCGGCAGTCGCTCCCCCTCTCT
Source organism: Aegilops tauschii subsp. strangulata (assembly GCF_002575655.3). NCBI lineage: Eukaryota > Viridiplantae > Streptophyta > Magnoliopsida > Poales > Poaceae > Aegilops > Aegilops tauschii. The sequence continues at coordinate 504,983,055 of NC_053037.3, forward strand.
CCGATGAACATGACTTAAATATGTCATCGGATCACACCCATGAGATGGATCCTGTTGCTGCAACGGCCTCAGAACCGAAGCAGATCGTGCCCTTCGAGGCCACAAAGTACACGGCGTTGGAGCCGCACATGGACTCGACATCCTACAATATTTGCGTCAATGGAACTCCGGACTCGTTTTCGGCCACACGTTCCAGATCAGACGCGCCCGCGGACACCGAGTTGGATCGGTTGTCGATTTTCGAATTTGGCGCCGCAGACTTCTTCCAGCACTCACCTTTTGGTGACATACTAAATTCTTTAAAGAACTTATCCTTGGAGGAGGACTCACAGCCGAACTATGTTCGGGTCGAGCTAGAGATGGATGACGAGGAATTTTGCTTCCCACCCGCTACCCACTTCATAGCCACTGTCGATGACTTAACCGACGTGCTTGACTATGGCTCCGAAGACATTGACGGTATGGACGACGATGCCGATATGGAGCAAGGCCAAGACCCGCCATTCACCGGACGCTGGACGGCTACCTCTTCATACGACATGTACATGGTTGATACACCCAAAGGATCTGGCGACGACAACGAAGAGCCAGATGCGAATAAAACCTCTGAGACGCAGTCCAAGCATTGACGCCCCAAGCGCCGTTCTAATCCTTGTTGCTCAAAGGACGCTCCGGGCGAAGCCGAAAACAATGAAGACCCTGTCGGAGCTACATCCGAACAGGAGGAACATGACAACAGGCAAGACAACCCTGACGAACAGGCCATAGAAGATGACTCGAAGGACGCAGCTACCGTCCACCCTCCGAAGAGGAGACAAGCCTCGGCAACAAAGACTTCATCATGCCTGAGGATCCTCTGGAGCAGGAGCGCTTTAAGCTTCAGCTCATAGCCACTGCAAGGAGCCTGAAAAAGAAACAGCAGCAGCTTCAAGCTGAACAAGATCTGCTCGTCGACAGGTGGACTGATGTCCTGACAGCCGAAGAATACGGCCTCAGGCACCCAACAAAGGGCTACCCGAAACGCAGACTGCTACCTCAATTCGACGAGGAAGCACCGGAGCATACATCTCCGTTGCGTAATGCGGAACGACCACCACGTGGCCGGGACAGGACGGCCGACCGGCCACCCCGCGGCCGGGATAAAGCGGCAACTCAGGCTGAACAGCAGCCTGCCCCACCACCTCGTAAAAATAGAGACGGAAGAGTTTGGGGTCACACATACGACCTCCAGCAGATCCTGGACACATACAAGATCAATCTACGGATCGCGAGGGCGTGCCTCGAGGCACGACGATGGCTACCTATTCGGACGTGATAAATCTAACCACGCCCGGGCCGAATACCGCAGACGGACTCCGTCAGAGCTGCGCCACGACGCGGCCCGATATAGAGGCGCCGCACACCCTCTCTACTTCACAGATGAAGTACTGGATCACGAATTCCCCGAGGGGTTCAAGCCTGTCAACATTGAATCATACGATGACACAACCGATCCCGCAATATGGATCGAGGATTTCATTCTCCATATCCATATGGCTCGAGGAGATGACCTCCATGCCATTAAATACCTCCCACTAAAGCTCAAAGGGCCAGCCCGGCACTGGCTTAACAGCCTGCCTGAAAATTCTATCGGCAGCTGGGAGGACTTGGAAGAAGCCTTCCTGGACAACTTCCAGGGAACATATGTCCGGCCACCAGACGCCGATGACTTAAGCCACATAGTTCAACAACCTGGAGAATCAGCCAGAAAATTCTGGACTAGGTTCCTAACCAAAAAGAACCAGATCGTTGACTATCCGGATGCCGAGGCCTTAGTAGCCTTCGAACACAGCATCCGTGACGAATGGCTAGCACGCCACCTCGGCCAAGAAAAGTCGAAGTCCATGGCAGCCCTCACGGCACTCATGACCCGCTGGCTGGCCCGTAGTAACAACACAGCTAGCGAGACAGGCCCCGCCGAGGCCAAGAATAGCACTAGCAAGCTCCGGCGCAATAGACACAAACGCCGAAGCAATGGCAACAACACCGATGACACCACGGTCAACGCCGGATTTACTGGCTCCAAGTCCGGCCAACGGAAGAAGCCCTACAAAAGGAACAATGAAGGACCTTCCAGCCTGGACCGCATACTCGACCGTCGTGCGAGATACACGGCACCCCGGATAAGCAAGCTAATCATACCAACATAGATTGTTGGGTTTTCAAGCAGGCTGGCAAGTTAAATGCCGAAAATAAGGAAAATGGATCACAAAGTGAGGACGAGGAAGAAGAGCCCCGGCAGCCGAACACTGGGGGCAGAAGAAATTTCCCCCTCAAGTCAAAACGGCGAACATGATATACGCCACGCACATCCCCAAAAGGGAGCGTAAGCGAGCACTTAGGGACGTCTACACGGTAGAGCCAGTCGCCCCAAAATTCAATCCGTGGTCATCATTCCCGATCACCTTCGATCGCCGGGATCACCCAACAAGTATCCGCCATGGCGGTTCAGCCGCACTAGTCCTCGACCCAATTATTGACGGGTTTCACCTAACACGAGTCCTGATGGACGGTGGTAGCAGCCTCAACCTGCTTTATCAGGACACAGTGCAGAAGATGGGCATTAACCCCTCGCGAATCAAACCAACAAAGACTACCTTTAAAGGAGTCATACCAGGCGTAGAGGCCCGCTGTACGGGCTCAATCACGCTGGAAGTGGTCTTCGGCTCTCCAGACAACTTCCGAAGCGAAGAGTTAATCTTCGATATCGTCCCCTTCCGCAGCGGCTATCACGCACTGCTCGAACGAACCGCGTTTGCTAGATTCAATGCAGTGCCACACTACGCTTATCTCAAGCTCAAGATGCCTGGCCCACGCGGCGTCATAACAGTCAATGGCAATATGGAATGCTCCCTCCAAACAGAGGAGCACACCGCCGCCCTAGCAGCAGAAGTACAGCGCGGCCTTCTCAAGCAGCACCATAGTACGGCTGCCGAGCCCTTGGACATCATTAAGAGGTCCCGGACTACACTGCAACAGAATGGCGCGGCTCGTCAAGAGCTCGACTAGCAATCCGGCCTCCGTCCCAGTCCCAATGAGGTAGTGGCATTCCTACCACGCGTACACAATTACGCACTCAAAATTCCATGGACATCAGCGGAGGCACAAGATAGCCCGGGGTCTACAGTTCGGCCAGAGAGATCCCGGACACACATACTTTTACCTTTTCTTGTTTCAGGTTCCTTTTTCCGCGGGCCTGATCGCAAGTCCTTGAAAAGGATTGGCATACAACGGAGGCAAGCATCACAGGTGTGTAGGGTAACCTTTATACGTTCTTCTTGACGATATTCAAACTTATTTCTCAGGACCCGCACGCTGCACCCTACTGATCCTGGCATGTTAAATAGCCCGGATACTTCTCGCACCATATGTACAAGATACGCCTTGACATATCCATCCAGTTATAATAAGAATGGTTTGTGGCCCAGTTTCTGTGGTTTCCGCTTCTTACTTCGTTTTATTTCGATCTGCTTACCTGCTGCATCGATACTCTTTTGTACATTTCATATTCGCCAGGGGCTACTTGTCGCCCCACAATATGGCAGCAAAGTCCGAACACTTCTTATATATAAGTTCGGCACCCCGAATTTAACATTATATGCATTGGCTCCGAATCATGTCTTTGGTCAATAGTTGGGTTGCCCGGCTCCTGTGCTTGCTACCCTACGTTCCGCTCTATCGGCTAGGGTAGTAAAGGGAGAACTACTACGATTGTGCCCTGGCCTTGACCGGATGAGCACCTCAGTAGAGAAAGCCGGAAACTGACTGTCATGATACGGCGAGAGCCGGTCAGCTATTCGAGGGTTACAAAATCGTTGGAGATTTTTCCGCGTCATGCGAAGGATCGGCACTTCCTGATAAGATGCTGACAGCACCCTGGCTTGGACCAGGGGCTGCACACTTGCTTAATTATAAAACTCCTATGGCTAAGTGAGGGCGTTCAAGCCGTACAATCCCATTGCCTTGTTCGTTGTGCTAAACAACTCCTCCAAAGGACCATATAATTGGATCAAGATTGTTTAGAATCCGTCCCGAACACCTCCGTACTACCTACGTGAGGGCAGAAGCCGACGACTGGCCAACCCTCAGATTACAAATAACATGGCCGCACAGGAGGAAACAATTTAAAGCATAATAAAATTATTTTACAAACACTGACTTTGTTCCCATAATACAAGGCAAAGGCAACATGAATACATTTATTCAAATACAATGTCCTGCGAACATTGCGCCGCCACAAGTCGAGACCCCTCTACGACGTCCGCGAAATATTGCTCGGGTGTGCGGTGCTCCTTGCCCTCCGGCGTCCCGCTGGCAACTTCAACAGCGTTCATCTTCGCCCACCACATCTTGTAGCGAGCGAAAGCCATACGAGCACCTTCAATACATGCAGAGCATTTGATGACATCCAGCCACGGACAGGCCTCCACCAGACGCCTCACGAGTCCGAAGTAGCTGCCGGGCATAGCTTCGGCTGGCCATAACCGGATTGTCAAATCCTTCATGGCTAGTTCGGCCACCCTGTGCAGCTCCATCAGCTGCTTCAGCTGATCGGTGAAGGACACGGGATGCTCTGGCGTCGCGTACTGCGACCAGTATAGCTTCTCCGTAGAACCTCCTCCTTCGGCTCGGTAGAACTCTGCAGCGTCTGATACGCTATGTGGTAGATCCGCAAAAGCCCCTGGGGAACTCTGAATCCAGGTTAGTAAAAGATATTGCTTCTCCGCATACTTGCTTTGCATCTTAAATGCCTTACCCGCCGTGATCTTCTTGGCCTCCTGGATCTCCTGGATGGCGGCCTGGGCCTCATTCCGTGCGGTCTCAGCGCTCTGACGAGCCTTGGTGAGCTCGGCCTCTTGAGCTGACGCATCATTCTCCAAGGTCTCACATTTTTTCACCGCATCCTGGAGCTCATGCTGAATTTCCTTCACCCGGGCCTCGAGCTTCTTACGGGCGGCTTGCTGCTGGACAGCTTTCTCCTCAGCCTCGCCCAGGGCCCTCCTCAGGGCCTCGACCTCGGTCGCGGCTCCTGCACATATTACGACACTACAGTCAATACACATCGCTTACGCTTTCCGAACATACAGCGAAGTCGTTATTCACCTTGGTTCTCCGGGAGCCGAACCCTAACCTCGCCGAGCTCGTTCTCGGTCCGCTCCAGCCTCTGCCTCAATTCAGAGACTTTGGCAGCATGCGAGGTTGCGGCCAACAGCGACGCCTGCTTATGCATACATACTATGTTAGTCTCCTACAATAGATCCTCTGTCCGGTTCTTCTCGCCGGACAGTGTCTCAGGGGCTACTGACTACTGGGTTTTTTTTCTCTTTGTATGTCACTTACCTTGAAACTTGTCAACATGTTGCTGCAGGCCTCGTTCAGTCCACTCTTGGCGGACTGAACCTTCTCAATCACCGCGCCCATAAGGACGCGGTGCTCTTCCATAACGGAGGCGCCTTGCAGCGCCTCCATCAGGTTGTCCGACGCCCCTGGATGGACAGGGACCACCGGCGGAAGCGGCGCACCCTCCCCCTTCAAAGGGGGCTGCGCACCCGACTCCGAAGCCATATGGGTCTCCGGAATCGTATTCGGCTGAGGCCCAAACTGGATGCGGCCCTCTTCGCCAGTTTTCATGGGGATCGTCTCCTCCATGTGTCCGGCAGTGCAGGCTTCGCCTCGTGGCGCCTCCTCGACAGCCTCCTGGGCTCCTCCCTAGTTCGGATCGGCCCTCCGGGGCAGCACTTCGGTGTCGTCCCCGGCCCCGGGAGAGTAAGCAGGCGGTGGCGACTGGCTCGCCATCTCCGACGGAGCCAACGAACCTCCAGACGAGGATCGTTGGATTACGTTGCGGGCCGGACTGCAATGGTACAGTTAACCATATCAAGATAATGGAGAGAAAGGGCTGGATGTGCGCACGAGCGAGCCCTGTCACTTATGATGCGGCCTGGGGCTTAGTGCGGGGGCGCCGTTCCGGACTACTGTCAACGTCCCACGCGGTGTTGACCGCCGGGGCACCCTTCCCCTTTTTGGGCGCTTTCGCCTCCGGATGTGCCAAGGCTGCCCTCTTCTTCTCCTCGGGAGGAGGGTTGTTTTCCTCCTCCTCCTCCTCGTCGTCGTTGTCCTCAGGAATGGAGGAATGGGCCTCGTCTTCGGACGTCACGTCTGAAGTGCCCTTGCGACGGGGGCCACTCTTGGCCCCCTTGGCCTTCTTCTTGGCCTTCTTCTCCGGCGCCTTGTATGGCGCCGGCACCAGCATCTTTGCTAGGCGCGGGATGACCGGTTCTTCGGGCAACGGAGCCGGACACTAGATCCGCTTCGCCCTCTCCACCCAGTCCTATAGGGACCATAATAAAAGCTCACACGCCACCCTCAAAATAATGAGGTTGGGGATACGTCGGAAATAACATACCTTGCTGGCGGGGTGTGTACAATCGTGACCACGGTCTGAATCCGTGGCCGGTGGCTTCTCGTTGCCCTTGAAAAGCAACTTCCAGGCACCTGCGTGAGTTGTCTCGAAGAGCCGCACCAAGGTCTGGTGCTTCTTCGAATTGAACACCCACAAAGGGCGGCTTCGGTGCTGGCACGAAAGGATCCGGCGGACCAGCATCACCTGGATGACGTCAACGAGCTTGACGTTCTTGGTCACCATACTTTGAACGCGCGTCTACAGCGCTAACAGCTCATCAGGTGAACACCAGTCCAGACTCTTCTCGACCCAGGAGGTGAGTCGCATGGGAGCCTCGGAGCGGAATTCAGCAGCCGCGGCCCAGGTGGTGCCGCGAGGTTCTGTGATGTAGAACCACTGCTTCTGCCATTCCTTTACTGTCTCCACAAAAGTACCTTTGGGCCAGGAGACGTTGGATAGCTTGCTCACCATGGCTCCCCCGCACTCCGCGTGCTGGCCGTCCACCACCTTCGGCTTCACGTTGAAGACTTTGAGCCACAGCCCGAAGTGGGGATGGATGCGGAGGAAGGTCTCGCACACGACGATAAATGCCGAGATGTTGAGGAAGGAATTCGGGGACAGATCATGGAAATCTATCCCGTAATAATACATCAGCCCGCGGACGAAAGGGTGGAGTGGGAACCCCAGCCCGCGGAAGAAATGAGGAAGAAATACTACCCTCTCGTCGGGCTCCGGCGTTGGGATGATTTGTCCCTCGGCCGGCAAGCGGTGGGCTATTCCCTTCGCCAGATATCCGGCCGCTCGGATCTCCGTAATGTCCTCCTCCTTGACGGAGGAGACCATCCACTTGCCCTGACCACCGGATCCAGACATGGTTGCTTGAGTGGAAAGGTGATGAGAACTTGGGCGCTGCAGCTCGAGATCGAGAAGGCGGAGACAGAGAGAAAGCGTGAGAAGAGGAAGAGGGGATCCTTATCCTCTTATAAAGGCAGCAAACATTAAACGCCTCCTCGCTCGCCTTAAGATTCGCCTATTCCCAAGGACTGTGCAAATGGCACGGTTGGGTTACCCATGCCCGCATTAATGAGAATCCCGCGATAAGGGGACACGATCTCTGCTTCGACAAGACATGCCAATAGCATCCGCGTCTTGAGACATGGGATGGCAGAAGAAAAACGGTTCAAAATTATAACCGGACAGACGCAATGACGTGTTGTAAAGAAACTGTCAACAGATTAGATACGTGCAAATATTATATTCTCTCTGCGGTTGTGTGTCGTGTATGCCAGGTCCGGATACAATCATCACGTCCGAAGACTATCTTGGAGTTCGGAAAAAAGGGGAACCCGCCTTGCAACGCCGAAGACAATCTGCGCGCCGGACTCCTCGTCATTGAAGCCAGGTTCAGGGGCTACTGAGGGAGTCCTGGACTAAGGGGTCCTCGGGCGTCCGGTCTGTTATCCATCGGCCGGACTGATGGGCTGTGAAGACATGAAGACCGAAGACCATACTCGTGTCCGGATTGGACTCTCCTTGGCGTGGAAGGCAAGCTAGGCGGCCAGCTATGAAGATTCCTTCTTATGTAACCGACCCCATGTAACCCTAGATCTCTCTTGTGTCTATATAAACCAGAGAGCATAGTCCGGATAGGACACATTCATTACCATATATACATAGGCTAGGCTTCTAGGGTTTAGCCATTACAATCTCGTGGTAGATCAACTCTTGTAACACTCATATTCATCAAGATCAATCAAGCAGGAAGTAGGGTATTACCTCCATAGAGAGGGCCCGAACCTGGGTAAACATCGTGTCCCCCGTCTCCTGTTACCATTGATCCTAGACGCACAGTTCGGGACCCCCTACCCGAGATTCGCCGATTTTGACACCGACACCCGTGGAGAGGGCTAGTTGAACAGTAGCCGGTGGAGGCTGGATGAACCGGAGCCCGTGGATGAACAGTCGCAGGTGGAGGCTGGAGGAGGTCGACGGTGGATGAACAGTAGCCCGTGGAGGCTGGAGGGGGTCGACGGTGGAGATGAACAGTATCTCGTGGAGTCCCGTTTTGCGGTACGCCACACCCCTCCCGATGAACAGGACCCCCGTTTCGACCATAGCGCTCCAACACAAGTCCGTTTCCTCTATTTGCGGTACGCCACACCCCTCCCGATCAATAGGACCCCCGTTCCGACCGTAGGAGGTCCGTTTCCTCCGTTTTGCGGTACGCTAGACCCCTCCCGATAAACAGGATCCCGTTTCGAACATGGCCGGTTGAACACAAGGCCGTTTCGTCCGTTCTGCGGTGCGCCAAGCCTCGTTTCCATCGGCTGTTCCGTCCAAGCCCTCCCGATGAACATGACGACACATTCCGTTCCGACCCAGCCGGTTGGCTCCCCATGAACACGACGACGACGCAGTTTCTCCGTTCCGACCCAGCCATGTACACGAGCCCTGGCCGTACGTATGCGCGAGTAGGCGTTCGAGACCCTGCCCGTATGTACGTACGTGGCCGTATTTTCTTTCTTACACACTGGCCGATGTACGTACGTGTACATGCTACGTGCGCGCCTCTACTACGACACGTGCGCGCCTCTACATCGACCAGTATGTACGTACACGTTCGCGACCAGAATGACAACACTATGTACGCTTCGACCAGGTGGGTCCCGACTGTCAGGCACTTCCTTGCCTGCGAAGATGTAGCTGGTGGGTCCCAGCAGTCAGGGGCGAATCGCTTTTTTTGCCCGGACACACTTCCTTGCGTGCGAAGATGTAGCTGGTGGGTCCCAGCAGTCAGGGGGAAATGTTTTTTCGCGAAATACGGTAGCCCGTCCGGTGGGTCCCCGCTGTCAGGTGGAGGAATAATTATTTTGCGCATAATAAGGAGGCACTTCGTTGCTGCGGCCGTGGACCCAGCTGTGAGCCTCTCCACGTACAGTCCACGTCCGATGGAAGCCGTTCCTTGACCACGTTGACCACGCCGCACCGAGAGCAGCAGGGCGGTGGACGACGGCGAGGCCTAGGAAGGGGACGACGCGGAGCCGGGGAAGACGCGACAGTGGATGCCCACGCGTAGAGGAGTACGAGGGTTCACTGGTTCGCTGCGGTGTGAGGCTGCCATCGCCGCAGAATAACAGGGGGTGTGGGTGAGTAGAGGGATGGCTTAGCCAGCGGTGGGAGTAGTAGGGGGTGGTGAGGCCTCCGCCGCATCGCAGCTGGCCACGGGAGGCAGGAGCACGAGGCACGACCGGCGCTGCTTTGGGCGGCTGGAGCAAGAAGACCAGAGGTTGAAGAAGCACTGCGGCCGTTGGATGGACATCGTACGGTCACTAGAGCTAGAATCGTTCATATTGACTAAGTTGACAAAGCCCTCCGTCCCCATCAACTTAGTTGGCCCACAAGTCAGCCTCCCACTATTGTGGGTCCCAGCTAGCAGGGGGTATTCATTTTTTTGTGCGTAATAAGGAGGCACTTCCTTGCGTGCGAAGATATAGCTGGTGGGTCCGACCTGTCAGCGGTGGGAACATTTTTCGTGAAATACAGAGGCCCTTCCGGTGGGTCCCAGCTGTCAGGTGGAGGAATCATTATTTTGCGCGTAATAAGGAGGCATTTCCTAGCGTGCGGCCGTGGACCCAGCTGTCAGCCTCTCCACGCACAGTCTACTTCCGATGGTGTCGTTCGTTGACCACGTTGACCACTCCGCGCCGAGCGCATCCAAGGTGGTGGACGACGGCGAGGCCCCGGACAGCAACGAGCCGGAGATGGGAAGACGGGAGAGTAGAGTCGTAGACGGAGAGGTGTACGAGGGTTAACTGGTTCTGGTGCGGTGTGGTTCGGCAGTCGGTGGAGAAGAACAGGAGGTGTGGAGGGGTGGAAGGATGGCCTGGCCAACGGTGGAGTAGCGCTTCACAGCGAAGCGTGCTAAGCAGAGCTGCTAGCAGCAGGAGGCGGGAGCAGGTGGTCCCGGCGGCGCTGGAGGAAGAAGACAAGAGATTGAAGATGGATGCCGGTCGTTGGATACTTGGATGTAAATCCAACGGCTAACGATGTCAGAATCATTTGTTGACTAAGTTGACAACGACTTGCATTGGCTTCGACCTATTGGCCCACATTTCAGCCTCAAAAAATGTGGCACATATTCAACCCATTTTTTCAGAATTTACAGTCTTTTTTTGCGGGGTAGAATTTACAGTCCATTTGATCTCTTTTTTTTGAACTACAGTTCATTAGCTGGTCTGGGTGAACAAATAATGTAGCGTCCATGCAGCCCATTTATGTTTTTCCTAAAAAATTACAGGCCATTTGCACTTTCTTGAAATACACGATTTTGCTGGGCTTATTCTAATTATAATGTTGGGGGTGGGCGCAGCAATGTTATCAAAAAATAAATAGGGGCTGAGCATTTTGCTATATATATATTTATTTATCTAAATAATAAGTGATTTATTATTATATTGGTCCTTAAATCTTACCAAGCTTTTGTACACAATCACCAGGATTTTCGTTGCCAAAAAAATCCAGGATTTTATTGTTAAGAAATTATTTTTATAAGTTAATAAGATGTGGGATATTGTTTTCTTACATATGTAAGTATCTGTTAAATATATGATGACAATAACAATAATATATAATAACATATAAAATAATTTAAATATATATTAGTTAGAAGGGAAACATAAGTTGGACCAGGCGTTCCTATTCTTATATAGAAAAATAGAACAGACCTCTGCGTTTTCTTCAAAAAAAAATACATAAATTGGGCTGCCGATGTTTCAGGAAAAATAAAACCTCGGATGGGAGGTCCATAGGCCGGTCGATACATGACGGCCCTCAAGAAAATACAAACATGCCTATGGACCTCCCATCCGAGGTCGTGGGCTGCGCATGTTAAAAAAGAAAGCCTAGACGGGGCAGCCCAAAACCCAGCTGATACTTGCTGCCCCAGTGATAATAAATGTTACCTGCCAGCTCCCCGGCTTCGTTGTGAATTTATCTCCTATAGTAACTACGTTGAAGCACCTAAAAAATGTAACTATGTTGACAAAACCGTGGGCCCCAACTTCAGTATAGCATTAGGAGGAAGTATTTTTTCGATGAGGCACTTGCTTGCGTACGGCCATAGACCTGGTGGGTCCCGACTGTCCGCCTCTCCACGTACAGTCCTCTCCAGATTCCTCTCGTTTGTTCAGATGTTCACAACGGCAGACAGCGGCATCCCTCGCTTTCTCTGTTTTTCGCACACTCGACATTGTGTGGGCATCTTGAAAATAGCATATCTTTTTGACTATGCATCATATGAAGATGTGCTATACATGAATGTTGATCAGCATGATGTTAACTGGCTGGTAGTTCCAGTTTCGACCATGAATAAAACTTCCAGCATGATGTTAACACTGTTTGAAAAGGCCGTGTTAATATAAATGCTTTGCCTCTGAAAGTTGCAGTTTCTTATCTGAAACTGAACTTGGAGTTTCTTATCTGAAACTGAAACTTGCAGTTTCTTCTCTGAGAATCACATTGTCTGCACTTTTATACTCCTGTGAAACTACATTTTTTGAAGTGCTAAAAATAGATCTCTAGAATTCATAAAATACTTCATATGCTCAATACTGCAAATCTGAAATTCAAAAGACATTCATATCTGAAAGTACTCTCAAAATACACAACACAAAACACAATTCACAACCTGCAAATACTACCAACCCTAAGCTCATCCTGACAATTCACAACCTGCCCGACTATTGGTCCCTCCTATTCCTCGACGGCAGACAGCCACCCCGTGAGACGATGTGAACGGCGAGGGAGAGGATGGCGGGGAAGCGTCGTCGGGCCAACTATTTTTCTCCTCTTGCAGTTGGATTCGGTCAACGAAGACCCCACCGGCTCGCTCTGGCACGACACGCTCACAAACGGCACCCTGTAGATGCTCGATCCTTCAATCTCTGGTGGATGCTCCATCTGGGATCGATACTCCCACCACCTCTCCCTCGCGATCGGATTCGGTGAATCTGTTTGCCCCATGGCCTAGAGGAGCAGCTCTATGTACTCCCGCGTGACTCCCTCCGGGAGTATCGCCGCCTTTTTGCTCTGTTGCAGATATTTGGCCATGGATGTTGCCGTCGCCACTAGTTGGTCCTTGTTGTCAAACCAAGACTGTATCTCCAACATCCTAGCTAGCTTCACAGGGTCGCCGTCTGCGATCCTCGCGTATCGGTTGTACTCCTCCATCGATCTACTTCTCCACAACACCTTCACTCGCCGGCGGTGGATTTTTAATGGAAGAGGAGAGGAGCAGCGCTGGTTTTGGTTTAGAACGGGAGAGGAGCGACGCTAGTTTTGGATTGGAACAGGAGAGGAGGGGCGGTGGTTTTGAAATGGAAGAGGAGAGGAGCGGCGCTGGATTTAGATTGGAACAGGAGAGGAGCGGCGGTGGTTTAAGAGGAGAAGAGCGGAAGAGCGGCGCTGGTATTGGAAGTTTTTTTTTGCGTATTTTGGGTCAAAGTTTGACCACGTACTGTATTTGACAAGAAAAATGTGAATGCATGTCACCAAAAATTGTATCGTTTGGTTCGTGTCTGAATGTACTTACAAATTATATTATTTCTGCAACGTATAACATATATTTTATTTGCGAAAATCATGGTCAATTATGACCCAAAATAAAAGGGACACTAGTTAATGTGGGGTCGCTTTCTTAATTGAAGGGTAAATTGATTTTGATTTTGATCCAGTCACATCGCGCCGGCCCTCTCGTCCAATCCTAAATCACTGCCGCACGCTCCTCTCCCGCTTCTCCATTGCAAAACCACCTCCTCTCCTCTCCATCATCTCCATTCCAAAACCACCGTCTCGCCTCTCCCTCTTCTCCATTGCAAAATCACCTCCTCTCTCCTCGGACGAGGATCCCCTGACGTAGCCCATCCTTCCATTGAGACACTGACACATGGGTCCCACCAAGCGCGGGGCCCACCTATCAGCGACCGAAAGGTAGGGGAACCTCTCCTCTCCATCATCTCCATTCCAAAACCACCGTCTCGCCCCTCCCTCTTCTCCATTTCAAAACCACCCCTCTCCTCTCCATCATCTCCATTCCAAAACCACCATCTCGCCTCTCCCTCTTCTCTATTGCAAGACCACCGTCTCTCCTCCCATCTTCCAAAGCTAGCACCGGACCACTCAGAAGGACATCTATGGAGGGGATGCAGCAGCGAATCAGGTAGATTGCCGGCGGCGACCAGGCAAACTTAGCCAGGTTGAAGGAGATCCTTACTTGGTTTGACAATGAGTGGGAGATTTCGAGGACGGTGAGGGCCATGTGGCAATGTATGCGAAAGAGCGAGACGACGACGATGAGGGCGGCGATGTACTCCTCGGCGGCAGTCACGCCGCAGTCCTTCGAGTTCATCGAGTATCTCCTCTGGGCGATGGAGCAGACAGATTCGCCCGAGGCGAAAGTCAGGCGGAGGTGGTGGGCGTACAGGTCGAAGGTCGAGCACCCAGAGGATAACGAATCGATCGAGTACGGTGTGCCGTTCGTGAGGGTGCAGAGCCAACCGGAGCCACAAGAGTATTCGTTCTCCCACCGCAAGAGGAGGCCGAATGGCGCGACGTCGCTTCCCCGCCGTTCTCCACAGTTCCCTCGACGCTTGCCTCGTTTCAACGGCGTCGGTAGGGTTTAAGGTAAGCTTCGCACTAACCCAATCTTGCATCTGCTCATGCTTACAATAAGTGTGAAAACTAATAAAAATCATGCTTACAATCAGTCTCCGAGTACTACGCCAATCACCCTAAAATAGCTCTGGACCTTTGGGTCAAAGTTGTGACACTGTGTACAAATAAAGAAAAATAGATTGGTGCTTGTTTCAGAAAAGAGTACACCCCTAGAAAACTGCCAATATAAGCTACTAGTATTTTTTCAAGTCTAAGCTACTAGTATTTGGTTATAGGATTTGCTGCGGAGAAAGATCTGTCCACAGTGAGCACCACACATCCCACTGATGGTGGTGGATGCCAATGCTTAGATGGAGTAGGGTTGGTGTCGGTAATTTTTACTTGGCACCTCGCACTCTGCATATATGCTGGTTCCATCCGTACATTTGTGCAGTTCCACCAAAATGCAGCTGAATAACCCTGTTTGCACAGATAATGAAAAGGTGTGATTACATTATAGTGGCACTAGTTGATGAAACATACACTAACAAACAGAAGAAAATATTACATCATACTGGAAATCGACCCAAGTCTCCCCGATACACCTTCTGCCAGTGATGAACATCAGTGTACAGCGGTAGTACAAGGAGGGGCCTTGAGACATTCAAATCTCTATTTTTGTGCAGATCAACTAAAATTAAGCACCCCAGTTTGCAGAAACGCTTAAACATTAACAATGGGACTAGTTGATGAAACATACATTAACAAAGAGAAGCACTTTCTTTATCTACATTGGAAATGAAATGATAGAGAGGACACTCGCTCTATTTTAACTGTATTATTACTTCATTTTATCAGTGACACTAGGGTCGAGCAGGTGGCAAACGAGGTGTATTGTGCAGCAAGGATGAAGGCCGGGGGTGCTTAGACTAGGATGCTGAAGCTGGCTCTTCCAGTCCCTATCTTCCCCCTGATGTTTCTGTGGTAGCATTTGGGTTGTAATCCAAACTTGGTCGAGCTGGTGCTGCGTCCCCCTACCTGCCTAGCTTATGTGGCGAACTTGTCTCCTACTAGTACTCAGTCCGTTCTAGTAGTAGTTGCATAACTGCCCGTTTACACTGAGATGTTGTCGGATAATGGTTCTCTATGGTTGGGTTTCTTTAATGAAATCGGAGGGAACCCCCTCTTTCGATATATAAAAAACAGTGGCACTAGCGGTGCCAAAACATTGCCTCAAATTAATAGTGCCACTAGATTAAGGTGCAAAATAATAACATTACTACTTTATCATGGCAGTGCCAAAACAGTAGCACAAGAGCAGGATCAACATGCAGGATCTTTAGCAAACGGTACGGTCAGACCAAAAAGGAACATACCTCATGATGGGAACCATATCTGCAGTCAACGCCATCGTAGAAGGGATGACACCAGTCACCAACATGGATGACTCGATTCATGGGACCTTTTGGTGCAGTTCACCTAAAATGAAGCAATGTCCCATGAGCTAGCAGCTTCTTCTTCTTCTTTTTTAAGAAAAGGGCTCCAGCCCCGGTTCCATTTCCATCAGAAAACGAAACCCACAGAGCTTCTTCTTCATTAGTTGCAATAAAATTGAGCAACATCAAGGTTGGTCGTGAAGCTCCTGGAGAGTAGGCGGACCAGGACAGTTGCATCTCTAAGGAAAAGAACCAACTTATCTTAATGGGGAATTTAGCAGGACATGAAAAAAAGTGCCATTGATTCATATTACTGGAGGCATTACATTGAAAACAACATTGGTTTAACGTGTCCTTACTTTTAACAGTGCGACTGCTACATTTTACCAGTGGCATTACATAAGAGCGGCTCGGGGCAACAAACATCAGAAGAGGATATCTGGGTTGGTCCCATTTTTGTTCTGTATATAGCCACCTTATACTGTGTGAGGCTAGCAAATCTAGTGCTGGACTTACTCTGTTGACTTGTCCCCCAGTCCCCACTTTCTTTCCTTTTTCAACCAATAGATCGGGTTTATATTGAGTTTGTAATAAGTTCCCTTTATTTCCCTATTAGACCTAGAGACCAGTTGGATAGCCAGTCTCTGCCACTTTTCTCCCCCATTATTTCCTCTTTCGACCAAGTCCTAGATTCAGGTAACAAATCTTCCCCCACCCCACCCCCTTTCTTCCTTGTTTGAACCAACTACTACTAGATTCGAGTGCATGAACTAGTTTTACCTCTTAACAGAAATAGGTGGTTTTCGAACAGCCGATCGATCCTATCTACACGAGGGGGCCTGAGAAATAGTAAAAGATACAAATGCAGCGACGTCAGGAGCTCGGGAAGTAGAGCAAGGCCGGTTTCGAAGGAAGTTATACCTGAGGGTCGCCGGGATGTCGCTAGGTGGGCGGCGGGAGGCCGGATCTGCCCACACTACGGCAGTGAGGAAAAGGGGTGGGAGGCCCTCCCTCGCCAGTGATGCTTGGGAGAGAACAACAAGGCACACGCTGATCGGGACGCGTCGGCAGTGGGTAAGAGCCGTCACCGAGGACGACCGCGTGAACGTTGCACCTTCTCACCTTCCCCGGTGGAGAGGATCCGGCTGCATCTGTCACCAGCGGTGAGTAGAGAGAGAGAGTGGCCACCGCTGTCATGTTTAGATCTGGAGAGGACGAGACAGTGTGAAGAGAGAAACACTAGCAAGCAAGCGCGGAGGCTCCTGCCTATATAGTGGAGTACTAGTTTTCTTTTGACTACCGGCCGGAGCCGGCTTGACCTCGACAATGACTGTCGAGAAGTCTTCATGCATGTGCCCTGGAGGCGCAGTTGTCGTCATTTTGATCTGAAGCACCGGATTATAACATATAACACGAAAAAATGCCACATGACAAGAAATCATAACCTCACTGCCTAAAGGAGACAAGATGAATCCCGACGGACAAACTAGACGAGGATCAAAGCTCAAATTAAAGATAAACTCGTAGAAAAGGGGTCCGTCGATAGATTTCCTAATTAACATAGCCGGCTTGACCTAGAGGCAGCCGAGTAGTCTTCGTGCATGTGCCCCCAATGACTAGCCCAACTCAGTTGTCGCTGTTTAACCCTCGCAGTGATCCGAAGCACATGACACCTAATTTTGCGAGATGACAAGAAACCTTTTTTTAGATTTCTCACCAGAACTACAGCCCTGTACAACACAGCCTGCATGATATGTAGACGATAGCCAATCCAGGCGTGTCTTCTGGAGTCTTGTCACATGCATGGACGAACTGATCTTTCGTGTCTTGCAGGGATCGTCCAGGCACCAACATATGGACTCCTACAACACTTCTCTAGTAGTACTATCGCTCCTCTCTCTCTTCTATTAACTCACCCGACTTGCGGGGCCGGGGAGTGTGCCTATGGTCGGTTCTCAATTGCGGTCCCACATGTGTGTGCAAACGCAATATGACGCACGTTCCATTCGGAGAGTGGCGTGCCAGACCGACCGACCGTCTGGGGTGCGACGCGAACGCGACGGGCGTGCTGTATACTCCGTACATGTGTACCGCCATTTTCTTGAGGCTTTGCTCCATGGCGCAGTCCATGGATACAAAATTAGTACACTGTACTATTTAAAAGCCGAGGGCCGGGCTTTTGCCGCGCGGTAGGTGGGGCAGTTCCGCCTAGTCGGTTCGACAGAGACGCGAGAAGATGAGGGAGTAGGCTGCTGCAAACGTAGGGCTGTGTGATTTGACAGCGAGTTACTTCTGGACAGGTGGGGCCCGGTGATTTGACTTGCCATTATCATTTTAACTGCGGCTCTACGACCGGCGTGAGTCTCCCGATTCCTGACCACCTCCATACAGGTGCCTCTCCCGATGCTCCACCATGTAGAGGCTGGCTCTTGCTTGAGAGCCCACTCCTCCACTTTTTCCTTGCCTCTTTCCCCCACACATGCAAAAATGCCATGTAAAGCGGGCTTATAGCTCACTATTGTACTTGATCCTACTGGTGCTAAGCCTGCCACATAGGCATAAAGTCTGATGTGGCAAGTTCATTAAGAAGAGAGAGACTAGTTTGGTGACCCCAGGAAGAAACGGTGATAAGCGCGTGTACCTAGATGAAGCAAACTTAGCAACAAAAAACTAAGCACCTATGCATTGGGGACTTGAGTTGCTAAGCCATTTAATGCCCATAGCACCTCATCTAAGCACCATTTCATTGGAAGAGGTCACTCCTTGGCAAATACAATAAATACTACGAAGAAAGAGATAGAGAGAAGTAAACAAAAAAAATACTCTTATAGTCAACCTTATAGCTAACCTTGTTGTATGAGTGACTAAGTGATAACTATGTAAGACATGCCAACATCAGATAGCCTAACGCACCATGTTAAATCTCCAAGGGCGCGACCGCGCGACCGAGGCGACGGTCGTGGTAGGCGCGACCATGATACGGGCTGCTGGCAGCCCTTGGATCTGAGATCGAACGGTCGCATGCTAAGTTGCTGAAAATTTGTAGAATAACCCTCCAGGATAGGATATTCACCCATAGGTCTAGAATCACGCGATGCAACCGTTCGATCTCAGATCCAAGGGCTCTCGGAAGCCCATATCATGGGAGAATGGAAAGCTTCGTATCACCTGTAATTTTCCCGACGCTTGACATGACATCGAAAGCCATTTAATTGGGCGTCGAGTAGACATGACATCTAATTGGGCCCCATAGTACTGTGCATGAATCCATTTATCCACCAGGCAAGCCACTACCCTGCCATTCGCACGCGCCCCCACTCGACATTTTTACAATCGATAAACCGCTCCTAGTCGTCCCGTCCTTTCACATTACGACAGTTCCACTAATCCTAACCCTCCTCCCAAATCCATGGCGTCCCAAATCTCCATGATCGGCGGTGAGTACAAGGTTAGAACCATCACCGGCGATGAGTTCGACGTCATCTACACCCGTTCTTCCGCAACGGTGAAAGAATGCCTTGCTCGCTTCAAACGCATGTTCGAAAACTCAAATGATGAGTGGGTCACTGGGCTAGATGTTGAGTACACCACAGTCTTGGGAAGTGAGAAGAAACTAAAGGAGGCAGAGAAGAAGAAGCCCGCCGTGATCCAGGTTTGCGTGCATGACTTATGCTTGGTCTACCACATATGCCATGCCGACGTTGAGTGCGAGGAATTTAAGAAGTTCCTCAAGGGCGGCCGAGTCAAATTCGTTACTGTAGACTTTAGGAACGACAAGGAAATCCTGGGTCAGATAGGCCTTGTTGTTGGCCAGCCCTTCGATCTCCAGAAGGCAAGCCTGGTGTCCTCCCTTGATCAGCCTTCAATGTTGACCCTGGCAGGAGCCATGGTTCATCCTTCGTACGGTAAACTAGAGAAATCTCCGTACACGTTTCATCGTCATGCATGGCAGTGGAATGTACTAGATATAGACCACATCCACTATGCTGCAATGGATGGCTACCTTTGTTTCAATATCTACAAGGGTTGGATGAAGAGCAAGAGCCAAGTGTGCGGTTCAAGCAAAGAAGTATCGCCCAAGAGGAAGAGGGACAAGGATGAAGTCGAGGACATGGACGAGGACTCCGAGTAAGGTGGCAGTGTCGTTGCTCATGGTGGTTCTAATGCAGTGTCTACCAGATTAGTTGCTTAGTTTAATTTCTGGTGTGCTTAGTTTTATTTGAGGGGTGTGTTGTGTTGAGCCCCCAACAGAACTATGTTACGTTTCTTCTCGTTATATTTCGTACATTTCATCTTTTAGTTGGTATAGTACTACCACTCGTTTCTTGACATTATATACGTACAATATATATGGCCAACATCATATAGCCAGCAGTTTAGTTGTCAACGAATTTCAGGGTGCTTAGTTTTTTCAAAGAATTCCAGGGTGCTTAGTTTTATTTGAGGGGTGTGTTGTGCTGGACACCATTAACTTATCATTGTGAGAATCGGCTTATTTTGGTCATGTAACATGGTCAACGGGTTTGGCGTGAAAATAACAATGTCTAATGGCATTTCTGAGCAAACCTCTAACTTAACGATGGCATTTTTTAGATATCTAATTGCATTTTTGAGCAGGCATCTCATAGATCGATGGCATTTTTTGAGTAGTTGTAACTTCTAATGGCAAAACTTAGTAGTGATACACAACTAGTGGCATAAATAATAAGAACCCAAGAATTAAATAGGTATGTGATACACCTCCAACGTATCTATAATTTTTTATTGTTCCATGCTATATTATATTCTATTTTGGATGTTTATTGGGCTTTATTATACTCTTTTATATTATTTATGGGACTAACCTATTAACCGGAGGCCCAACCCAAAATTGTTGTTTTTTTGCCTATTTCAGTGTTTCGAAGGAAAAGAATATCGAACGGAGTCCAAACGAAATGAAACCTTCGGGAACGTGATTTTCGGAACAAACGTGATCCATAGGACTTGGAGTCTACGCAAAGCAATCAACAAGGAAGGCACGAGGCAGGGGGTGCGCCCTCCACCCTCGTGGGCCCCACTTTGCTCCACCAACGTACTTCTTCCTCCTATATATACCTACGTACCCCCAAACGATCAGATACGGAGCCAAAACCCTATTTCCACTGCGGCAACCTTCTGTACCCATGAGATCCCATCTTGGGGCCTTTTCCGGCGCTCCGCCGGAGGGGCATCGATCACGGAGGGCTTCTACATCAACACCATAGCCTCTCTGATGATGTGTGAGTAGTTTACCTCAGACCTTTGGGTCCATAGTTATTAGCTAGATGCCTTCTTCTCTCTCTTTGGATCTCAATACAAAGTTCTCCTCGATTCTCTTGGAGATCTATTTGATGTAATCTTCTTTTGTGGTGTGTTTGTCGAGATCCGATGAATTGTGGGTTTATGATCAAGTTTATCTATGAACAATATTTGAATCTCCTCTGAATTCTTTTATGTATGATTGGTTATCTTTGCGAGTCTCTTCGAATTATCAGTTTGGTTTGGCCTAATAGATTGATCTTTCTTGCAATGGGAGAAGTGCTTAGCTTTGGGTTCAATCTTGCAGTGCTCGATCCCAGTGACAGTAGGGGAAACGACACGTATTGTATTGTTGCCATCGAGGATAAAAAGATGGGGTTTATATCATATTGCATGAGTTTATCCCTCTACATCATGTCATCTTCCTTAAAGCATTACTCTGTTCTTATGAACTTAATACTCTAGATGCATGCTGGATAGCGGTCGATGTGTGTTGTAATAGTTGTAGATGCAGAATCATTTCGATCTACTTGTCGTGGACGTGATGCCTATATACATGATCATACCTAGATATTCTCATAACTATGCTCAATTCTATCAATTGCTCGACAGTAATTCGTTTACCCACCGTAATACTTATGCTCTTGAGAGAAGCCACTAGTGAAACCTATGGCCCCCGGGTCTATTTTCCATCATATTAATCTTCCAACACTTAGCTATTTTTATTGCTGTTTATTTTACTTTGCATCTTTATCATAAAAATACCAAAAATATTATCTTATCATATCTATCAGATCTCACTCTCGTAAGTGACCGTGAAGGGATTGACAACCCCTTTATCACGTTGGTTGCGAGGTTCTTATTTGTTTGTGTAGGTGCGTGGGACTCGAGCGTGGTCTCCTACTGGATTGATACCTTGGTTCTCAAAAGCTGAGGGAAATACTTACGCTACTTTTCTGCATCACCCTTTCCTCTTCAAGGGAAAACCAACGCAGTGCTCAAGAGGTAGCAAGAAGGATTTCTGGCGCCGAGATTCGCACCAAGTCAAGTCAAGATTTGATTTCTGGTCAACGAGCCATTTCTGGCGCCGTTGCCGGGGAGTCTACGCACAAGTCAAGACATACCAAGTACCCATCACAAACTCTTCTCCCTCGCATTACATTATTTGCCATTTGCCTCTCGTTTTCCTCTCCCCCACTTCACCCTTGCCGTTTTATTCGCCCTCTCTTTTCCATTCGTCACTTTCTTGCTTGCCTTGTCGTTATGGCTAGTCCCTTATCTTCTCCGTTGTCTCCCGAGAATGAACTTCTTAATTTTAAGCAAAGGGAGGGGGGAAATCTAAAAGACGCTTGGTATAGAATTTGCAATGCTCAAAATAGATCTACCAGGAAGCAATCTACTTCCGTTCTTCTCCGCAACTTTTATGTTGGCACTACTCCTTGGTATAGATATATTCTGGATACCATTACCGGAGGGAATTTCTTGGGTAGCCATACTTTTGATTCTTATAATTCTATGATAGATTTGTTTGGCTCACCACCTCTTTTGGTTAATGGAACTATGTTAACCTTGGAACATGTGATGCAAAGGCTTGAAATTATTGAAAATAAAGTTGCTACTATAGAATTGATTGAGAATTTGGATAAAAAGATCCACAACCAAATTATCCAATATGGATCTAAGGTGGGAGTTACTCTGAAAAGTTTTAAGGAAAAAGAACCCATAGTTAATGAAAGAATAGATCTAGACTCTACTAGAATCGATAAACTTGAAGGAATTATCACTAATTTGGGTTCCGCTTTTTCTTCCGTTAAAAAACCTCCAATTCCTCCTACCAAAATTACCAAGCTTGTTTATGTTCCTAAAAATAAGGGTGAATCCTCTAGTAAGGAAACTGCGGATCTAAAATCAATAAGTGTTCATCCCAATCTTTTTGCTATCATTAAGGAACCATTTGCTACAAATGATTTTATTGATTTTGTGCCTAGGAGTTTGATAATTAATAAAAAGAAAGAAACTCCTAGGGGTTATAGGTGTCATATTGAAGAATTACCTACCAAAGATGGCAATACCTAGATCTATCCTTGCTTTTATGCCTAGCTAAGGGCGTTAAACGATAGCGCTTGTTGGGAGGCAACCCAATTTATTTTTAGTTTTTTTACTTTTTTCTGCTTTTTAGGAATAAATATTTGTTATATCCTCTGGTTAGATTTGTTTTTATGTTTTAATTAGTGTTTGTGCCAAGTTAAACCTATAGGATCTTCTTGGATGATAGTTATTTGATCTTGCTGAAAATTCCAGAAAATTTCTGTTCACTAAAACAATTGTTTAAAATCACCAGAACGTGATAAAATACTGATTTCAATTGCTGCTGATCAATAAACAAATTTCTAGGTCGTCCTATTTTGGAATATTTTTCTGAGTTCCAGAAGTTTGCGTTAGTTACAGATTACTACAGACTGTTCTGTTTTTGACAGATTCTGTTTTTCGTGTGTTGTTTGCTTATTTTGATGAATCTATGGCTAGTAAAATAGTTTATAAACCATAGAAAAGTTGGAATACGGTAAGTTTAACACCAATATAAATAAAGAATGAGTTCAATACAGTACCTTGAAGTGGTGTTTTGTTTTCTTTCGCTAACGGAGCTCACGAGATTTTCTGTTGAGTTTTATGTTGTGAAGTTTTCAAGTTTTGGGTAAAGATTTGATGGATTATGGAACAAGGAGTGGCAAGAGCCTAAGCTTTTGGATGCCCATGGCACCCCAAGGTAATCTAAGGACACCAAAAAGCCAAAGCTTGGGGATGCCCCGGAAGGCATCCCCTCTTTCGTCTTCATCCATCGGTAACTTTACCTGGAGCTATATTTTTATTCACCACATGATATGTGTTTTGCTTGGAGCGTCTTGTATGATTTGAGTCTTTGCTTTTTAGTTTACCACAATAATCCTTGCTGTACACACCTTTTGAGAGAGACACACATGATTCAGAATTTAATAGAATACTCTATGTGCTGCACTTATATCTTTTGAGCTATATAGTTTTGCTCTAGTGCTTCACTTATATCTTTTAGAGCACGGAGGTGGTTTTGTTTTATAGAAACTATTGTTCTCCCATGCTTCACTTGTATTATTTTGAGAGTCCTACAAAACAGCATGGTAATTTGCTTTAATCATAAAATTAGTCCCAATATGATAGGTATCCAAGATTAGTAAAATTTTCTTATGAGTGTGTTGTATCTTATGAGAAGTTTGATACTTGATAATTGTTTTGAGATATGAAGATGGTGATATTAGAGTCATGCTAGTTGAGTGGCTATGAATTTAAGAAATTTTTGTGTCAAAGTTTGTGATTCCCGTAGCATGCACGTATGGTGAACCGTTATGTGATGAAGTCGGAGCATGATTTATTTATTGATTGTCTTCCTTATGAGTGGCGGTCGGGGACGAGCGATGGTCTTTTCCTACCAATCTATCCCCCTAGGAGCATGCGCGCAATACTTTGCTTTGATAACTTGTAGATTTTTGCAACAAGTATATGAGTTCTTTATGACTAATGTTGAGTCCATGGATTATACACACTCTCATCCTTCCCCCATTGCTATCCTCTCTAATACCGCGCACTTTTCGCCTGTATATACACCCACCATATACCTTCCTCAAAACAGCCACAATACCTACCTATCATGGCATTTCCATAGCCATTCTGAGATATATTGCCATGCAACCTACCACCGTTTCGTTTACTATGACATGCTTCATCATTGTCATAATTGCTTTGCGTGATCATGTAGTTGACATCGTATTTGTGGCAAAGCCACCGTTCATGATTCTTTCATACATGTCACTTTTGATTCATTGCATATCCCGGTACACCGCTGGAGGCATTCACACAGAGTCATATTTTGTTCTAAGTATTGAGTTGTAATTCTTGAGTTGTAAAGTAAATAAAAGTGTGATGATCATCATTATTAGAGCATTGTCCCATGTGAGGAAAGGATGATGGAGACTATGATTCCCCCACAAGTCGGGATGAGACTCCGGACTAAATAAAAAAAAGAGGCCATAAGAAAAGGAGAAAAGGCCCAAACGAAAAAAAAGAAAAAAAATGAATGAGAGAAAAGAGAGAAGGGACAACGCTACTATCCTTTTTCCACACTTGTGCTTCAAAGTAGCACCATGATTTTCATGATAGAGAGTCTCCTATGATATCACTTTCATATACTAGTGGGAATTATTCATTATATAACTTGGCTTGTATATTCCAATGATGGGCTTCCTCAAATTGCCCTAGGTCTTCGTGAGCAAGCGAGTTGGATGCACACCCACTTATTTTCCATTGTTGAGCTTTCATATACTTATAGCTCTAGTGCATCCGTTGCATGGCAATCCCTACTCACTCACATTGATATCTATTAATGGGCATCTCCATAGCCCGTTGATACACCTAGTTGATGTGAGACTATCTTCTCCTTTTTTGTCTTCTCCACAACCACCATTCTATTACACATATAGGGCTATGTCCATGGCTCACGCTTATGTATTGCATGAAGATTGGAAAAGTTTGAGAACACCAAAAGTATGAAACAATTGCTTGGCTTGTCATCGGGGTTGTGCATGATTTAAATATTTTGTGTGGTGAAGATAGAGCATAGCCAGACTATATGATTTTGTAGGGATAACTTTCTTTGGCCATGTTATTTTGAGAAGACATAATTGCTTAGTTAGTATGCTTGAAGTATTATTATTTTTATGTCAGTATTAAACTTTTATCTCGAATCTTTCGGATCTGAATATTCATACCACAAATAAGAGAATTACATTAAAAATTATGCTAAGTAGCATTCCACATCAAAAATTCTCTTTTTATCAGTTACCTACTCGAGGACGAGCAGGAATTAAGCTTGGGGATGCTTGATACGTCTCCAACGTATCTATAATTTTTTATTGTTCCATGCTATATTATATTCTGTTTTGGATGTTTATTGGGCTTTATTATACACTTTTATATTATTTTTGGGACTAACCTATTAACCGGAGACCCGACCCAAAATTGCTGGTTTTTTTTGCCTATTTTAGTGTTTCGAAGGAAAAGAATATCAAACGGAGTCCAAACGGAATGAAACCTTCGGGAACGTGATTTTCGGAACAAACGTGATCCAGAGGACTTGGAGTCTACGCAAAGCAGTCAACGAGGAAGGCACGAGGCAGGGGGGCGCGCCTACCCCCTGGGCGTGCCATCCACCCTCGTGGGCCACACGTTGCTCCACCGACGTACTTCTTCCTCCTATATATACCTACGTACCCCCAAATGATTAGATACGGAGCCAAAACCCTATTTCCACCGCCGCAACCTTCTGTACCCGTGAGATCCCATCTTGGGGCCTTTTCCGGCGCTCCGCCGGAGGGGGCATTGATCACGGAGGGCTTCTACATCAACACCATAGCCTCTCCGATGATGTGTGAGTAGTTTACCTCAGACCTTCGGGTCCATAGTTATTAGCTAGATGGCTTCTTCTCTCTCTTTGGATCTCAATACAAATTTCTTCTCGATTCTCTTGGAGATCTATTCGATGTAATCTTCTTTTGCGGTGTGTTTGTCGAGATCCGATGAATTGTGGGTTTATGATCAAGTTTATCTATGAACAATATTTGAATCTCCTCTGAATTCTTTTATGTATGATTGGTTATCTTTGCAAGTCTCTTCGAATTATCAGTTTGGTTTGGCCTACTAGATTGATATTTCTTGCAATGGGAGAAGTGCTTAGCTTTGGGTTCAATCTTGCGGTGCTCGATCCCAGTGACAGTAGGGGAAACGACACGTATTGTATTGTTGCCATCGAGGATAAAAAGATGGGGTTTATATCATATTGCATGAGTTTATCCCTCTACATCATGTCATCTTACTTAAAGCGTTACTCTGTTCTTTTGAACTTAATACTCTAGATGCATGCTGGATAGCGGTCGATGTGTGGAGTAATAGTAGTAGATGCAGGCAGGAGTCGGTCTACTTGTCGCGGACATGATGCCTATATACATGATCATACCTAGATATTCTCATAACTATGCTCAATTTTGTCAATTGCTCAACCGTAATTTGTTCACCCACCGTAATACTTATGCTCTCGAGAGAAGCCACTAGTGAAACCTATGGCCCCCGGGTCTATTTTCCATCATATTAATCTTCCAACACTTAGCTATTTTTATTGTCGTTTATTTTACTTTGCATCTTTATCATAAAAATACCAAAAATATTATCTTATCATATCTATCAGATCTCACTCTCGTAAGTGACCGTGAAGGGATTGACAACCCCTTTATCGCATTGGTTGCGAGGTTCTTATTTGTTTGTGTAGGTGCGTGGGACTCGAGCGTGGTCTCCTACTGGATTGATACCTTGGTTCTCAAAAACTGAGGGAAATACTTACGCTACTTTTCTGCATCACCCTTTCCTCTTCAAGGGAAAACCAACGCAGTGCTCAAGAGGTAGCAGTATGCTAATTTCTTTATTTCTTTATACCTTTGTGTGCGAAACAATATACGCTGCCTCCCCCCAGATTTTCTTTAAAGAGGCAACATAGAACTATATGAGTGCCCTGTTAAATTTTGGAATTATTCTGGGTTCGTTTGGCCTTTTTTATACATTAATTGAGTTTCTGGTCATTTAATGTGCATAATTCAAATTTGAACTACAAGCACATGCTCCCGTGCACCAAAGTTGACTGAAAAATCACATGTGTGTCCTCGGGTGAATTTCTAGGTCCCATGCAAGAAATGGGAATGAAATTCAAACATCTGGGCATCGTGGTTCAGCTGAGAACATTGAGAAGCTTGGTTTTAAAATTCTTGTAAATCCAAAACACGCATGAAAATCATGAAACTTGGCATGGTGTCATGTCATGGTACTACCATGCTGTGGTAAAAAAATTGCATAATAGGAACAAATTTTGGTATAAGCTTTTTGCAAACCGGAGCTTCTCTCAAGAAGGCTCGTGGTTCTGAGAGGGAACGTGTCACCTTTGTGTGCATAATTCAAATTTTAAATACAAGCACATGCTCCAGTGCACCAAAGCTGGTTGAAAAATCACATGTGTGTCCTCGGGTAAATTTCTAGGTCCCATGCCAGAAATGGGAATGAAATTCAAACATCTGGGCATCATGGCTCGGCTGGAACTTGGTTTTTTAATTCCTGTAAATCCGAAACACGCATGAAAATCATGAAACTTGGCTTGGTGTCATGACATGGCACCAACATGCTGTGGTAATTTTGCTGTCCGATTTGCGAAGGCGCACACATTAACAATCAACAAAGTCATTTTGGAACAAGTGCTGTGACGTTACAATCGGAAACACAAGTATTATTGAAACCGTGGGCGTTCTATTTACCATTTACGTGCCACCACTCGTCCCCTTTTTTGATTAGCTAGGAGGCGTCGTGCAGGGTAGCTATTTGGGTACGGGAGGCGTGCGATCAGACCCCTGCGCGTGCTTATCGGGAGGAGAGCCCTTTGACCTCCATCTGTCGTCCACCTCTCTCCCAAGGTCTCCATTAATGGCACCCGAGCCTCTATTTAATGGCGTGGCAATGTCTCACTCGACTGAGATTTAAGAGAGAAAAAAGAAAATCTGAAAAGAAAATTTTGCACGGATCCTGATGTAAGATCCGACGGACCTATATAGCATCTACTGCGACTTATAGCAAGACTGATGAATATATACAAGGACGACGAGAGTGGACAATAATTGTCTTACATAATTAGGAAGATAATTAAAAAAGCCACATGCGGCTATGCCCGAAATACACAAGGGCAAAAGAAGAAGGAAGACGCATACAACGATCTGGCTCGCTGATCTCTACTTTCTTTATGCGCTGCAGGTCGCGGAGACTAGTTCTCGTGGCGGGCGATGATCTCTTTCATCAGTGAAAGATCGTGGATGTCGCCTAGAGGGGGGTGAATAGGCGCTTTAAAATAATTACGGTTGAGGCTTGAACAAATGCGGAATAAACCTAGCGGTTAATTTGTCAAGCACAAAACCTACAACAACTAGGCTCACCTATGTGCACCAACAACTTATGCTAATCAAGAAAAACTACTTAGGTGATAGCAAGATATATGACAAGAAACAATATGGCTATCACAAAGTAAAGTGCATAAGTAAAGGGCTCGGGTAAGAGATAACCGAGGCACGCGGAGACGACGATGTATCCCGAAGTTCACACCCTTGCGGATGCTAATCTCCGTTTGGAGCGGTGTGGAGGCACAATGCTCCCCAAGAAGCCACTAGGGCCACCGTAATCTCCTCACGCCCTCGCACAATGCAAGATGCCGTGATTCCCCTAAGGGACCCTTGAGGGCGGTCATCGAACCCGTACAAATGGCAACCCTTGGGGCGGTCACCGAACCCGTACACTTTGGCAACCCTGGGGGGCAGTCACCGGAACCCGTCAAATTGCTCGGGGCGATCTCCACAACCTCATTGAAGACCCCGACACTTGCCCGGAGCTTTACACCACAATGATTGAGCTCCGAACACCACCAACCGTCTAGGGCGCCCAAGCACCCAAGAGGAACAAGCTCAAGGGTACCAAGCACCCTAGAGTAATAAGCTTCTCAACTTGTAACTTCCACGTATCACCGTGGAGAACTCAAACCGATGCACCAAATGCAATGGCAAGGGCACACGGAGTGCCCAAGTCCTTCTCTCTCAAATCCCACCGAAGCAACTAATGCTAGGGAGGAAAATGAGAGGAAGAACAAGAAGGAGAACACCAAGAACTCCAAGATCTAGATCCAAGGGGTTCCCCTCACATAGAGCAGAAAGTGATTGGTGGAAATGTGGATCTAGATCTCCTCTCTCTTTTCCCTCAAAAACTAGCAAGAATCCATGGAGGGATTGAGAGTTAGCAAGCTCGAAGAAGGTCAACAATGGGGGAAGAACACGAGCTCAAAGGATAAGGTTCATTGGGGAAGACGACCCCCTTTTATAGGAGGGGGGAAATCCAACCGTTATGCTCACAGCCCGCAACGAGCGATACTACCGCTCCTACGAGCGGTACTACTGCTAGGGCGGCAGAAGCCCAATGAAACAACACTGCAAACGGGCAACAGGGCGGTACTACTGTAGGAGCGGTACTATCGCCTGCCCTTGCGGAACTACCGCGCGACCACGGAAGTAAAAATAACTGCCGCGCCTACAACCGCTGGAGCTAGCTACGAGAAAAAGGCGGCATGGTACTACCGCTCACAGGGAACGGTACTACCGTGCAAGGGCGGATGTAAAAAATTACATCCGCGCCTACTACCGCACGCAATCAGCGACAGGATGCGAGGCAGTGGTATTACCGCTCACCAGGAGCGGTACTACCGCGCCTACTTCCGTGCGCGCCAGCGTTCTGGGCTAGAGGCAGCGGTACTACCGCTGGCCCCTGCGGTACTACCGCTCCCTTGAGCAGTAGTACCGCACGCCACAGAGGCTTTAGCACTTGGATGCCTTCAAAACGCAGCTAAAGACAACTGATGGATCCAATAAAAACCGCTCCCTTGAGCAGTACTACCGCACGCCACAGAGGCTTTAGCACTTGGATGCCTTCAAAACGCAACTAAAGACAACTGATGGATCCAATAAAACCAGAACTGCCATAACTTCTGCAAATGAGCTCCGAATTGAGCAAACTCAAGCTTGTTGGATACAAGACAATGAGTGGCATCAAAACAGCAGAGGTATGCCTAACACATAGAGGAGTGAAACCTCCAACAGAGAAGAACCGACATAACCTCCAACATCGAAAACATCATAGAAGATGCAAGTGAACTCCGTTTTCGATGAACTTGAGCTTGTCAACAAGATGACCAAAAGCTCCAAAACTCACAAAGAGAAGCAAACAAGAACCAAGAAAGATGATGCAAGGATGCAATGGTTTGAGCTCTCTACGAATGATACGATCAAGCTACTCATCGAGAGCCCCCCTTGATAGTACGGCAATCGATCCTATAACCCGGTCTCCCAACTACCATCATGAGACCGGTAAAATAGAAAACCTATCAAGGGCAAACCTTTGCCTTGCACATGGTCCACTTGAGCTAGATGAAGACGATCTTGACTCCCTCAAGTTGGACCACCTTTCTTGAAGGCGTTGGCTCGATGAAGACTAGTCGATTGCTCCCCCATACTCCACTATGGGTGAGCCACTCTTCCGCACATCTTCACAAGTCCATTGTCACCACAATGGACGACAAGATTCAAGCATTTGATCTCTTCGTGATGCTTCCTTGAACTTGCACACCGCAACCTAACCCCACAAAGAACTCTCACGAAGATCATGGGTTAGTACACAAAGCGTAATTGACAATGCTTACCATACCATGGGATCGCTTGATCCCCCTCGGTACATCTTCTACGCTTTGTGTGTTGATCAACTTGATTCACTCTTTTACTTAGTCTTGATCAACCTCTTACAAGACCAATCTTTAGGTAATTCCTTGAATAGCACCTTGGTCATCACAAACTCTCCTTGAAACCAACAAATGTACTCCAAGAAAAGCCTATGGACAAACCCTTAAAATATAACTCAAGGCAACCATTAGTCCATAGAGATTGTCATCAATTACCAAAACCAAACATGGGGGCACCGCATGTTCTTTCAATCGGTTTCATGTCCTTAATACGCTGCTTGGCAGCATCCACGGATTCCTCCACCAGCATGTTGTGCTCGAAGCGGAGCATGGCATTCTCGTCCATAAGTTTCTTGACGATGACGCTCGTCCTCTACAACAAGGCAGCGGTCTCCTCCGCCTGCTTCGCCCTTCTGGCGATCTTCGCCCTCAGCAGGTCAGACTCACCCCGGAGCTTCGCATTGCCCTCCCCTAGTTGCCGGATGACGCCGGTAGCCTCGTACTGCAACCTCGCAGCCGGAGATCTGATCCATCTGGCTATGGACCATCGCACGCATGGGCCTGTAAGAGTCCTCGCCTGCCCGCGAGAAATTTTCCCAGGCCGCCGCGGCGCGGCCGGACCTCCGTGCTGCTTTGGCGGCGCGGCGGGACATCTCTGCTGCTTCCGCGGCGTGGCCGGACCAGTCTGCTACATCGACGGCGCAGCGGGACCTCCATGCTACTTCGGCGGCGCGGCGGGACCTCTATGCTGCTACTGCTACGTGGATGGACATGTCAGCTGCTTTCGCGGCGAGGCGGGACATCTCTCATGCTTCCTCTTCCATGCTCACCTCTCCCTGGTGGAAATCTCTCGACCCAGAACTCACGCTGGCCATGGCTTGATTGACTTGATTGTTTTTTGT
The DNA here is from genome assembly GCF_002575655.3 of Aegilops tauschii subsp. strangulata. NCBI lineage: Eukaryota > Viridiplantae > Streptophyta > Magnoliopsida > Poales > Poaceae > Aegilops > Aegilops tauschii. Next base: position 505,015,152 of record NC_053037.3, read on the forward strand.
GGATGAGGAGTTGAGGAGGAATGTGCAGTCATCTTAGCATAGTAGTATTTATAACCGAATACTACTAGTACGCCCCTAAGTGGGAAACCGTTTAGGTTGTGATCGGTGTGAACAGGTTTGCAATTAAATATAGCGTGGTAGTAGTAGTAATTTGGAATGTGACGAGACGCGCTCAAAATTTATTGACGGTTCTAGTTTTGAAGTGCGGCACTATTCCCGGATGGCGTAACATTGGCACGTTTTCTCGGCCGTTGTGTAGCATATGCCATGGTACTAGTTCTTTTTCTACTGCTGTGTACGTGCAAAAACTGGCACCGTCGGATACATATCTTACGCTTGGCGTTCGACAGGAATAGCCTCGTGGCGAGCTATAGACTAGTATCTTTTTCAGATGCATTACACCTGTCTCTCGAGACTTCTCGCATGCACCATCACTTCTCCCTAGGTCGATGCCACCCACATACACTTGTACTCTGAGAAGGGGTGCACGCACGCACTCATCCTCTCTCACACACGCATATGTAGCTACGATTTGTAGTGTTCTCAACCATCCGATTGGCTCTATCATAGGTTTCACGTTGCTCCTTGGCCTTGAGATTGAGAATTTAAAACGCGGAGGCTAAGATGGAGGCGCGAGGTTTTGGTTAATGTGCGGGCCGCACACGGCACCAACACGACACGAGCTTCGTCTGCCTGGTGCGCATGCAGTCTGGTGAGTTGTCCAAGTATAGACACAACCAGGCCCTCGTTGGTATCCGCGCCTCGACTTTGGCTGGTCATAGTGGAGAGTAGCATAGACTAGTTACTAGTCTATGTTACTAGTACCTTCATAGTGGGTAGTGTCATATAGTATATGCATAATTTGGCGACGAGCGCCCTATATATGTACCACCTTTTTTCTTTAATTACATCTTGTTAGTTTTGCTCCATGGCGCAATCCATCGATACTACTACTGTACAAATGTATACATTTTTTAAAAGGCTAGAGGGCGGGGCAGTCTAGCTTGGTCCTTTTCGCGAGAGGCGAGGGCCTTTGTGATTTGATGGCTCATTACTGCTGGAAGGCGGGGCCTTGTGATTTGACTGCTCGCATAAATGTGCCGACGACCTGAGGAGGAGCAAAGAACCGTGCAGTATAGTCAAGTTTTCCACTGGAGTATGACGGAGGAGCACGAAACACGGCAGCCTAGTGCCATATCCTCTACTCTCTACTCTTATTATATATTACTAGCAAGAGGCATTGTTCTATTGGCGATAAAGAATGATCTAATTTGCTAGTCATCTCATTTTTAGTATTGTTCTATTCATGTCTTGCAGAGAAGGTGACACGTGCGGCAAAACACCTGAAGCAAAATAAGAAACACAGGAGAAAAAGAAGAAGGAGGATTATCACCCCAAAAAATAAGGAAGACGCACACACAAGTCTGGGGCGCTGCTCTCACTACATGAAGGGTTGCTAGCCGCGGAGTCGTAACGGCTTCTTCATCGCCTCCACGACCTCCATCTCATTGCGTGTCTCCTCCGCCATCTTCATCATTGTGTCCATGACGCGGGATTTCTCGACGTGAGCCGTCATCGTCTGTTCCAGGGCCGCATTACGTACCTTCACAGCAGCCGGGTGCTCGATGCGGAGCTTCGCCAACTCCTCCTTTTGTTCCATGACGAGGGCCTGCAACATCTTCATCGAGGAACTACTATTCTCATGCAGCTTCTTCCAGCCGGTGTTCTCCTCCTTCAGCAGGTCGAGCTCGTGGCAGAGCTTCGCCTTGTCCTCCTGAAGTTGCAGGATTTCGCCAGTCGCCTTCTTCTCCGAGGCAATGCTCTTCTTCAGCAGCATCACCAAGCCGGCGGTCAACTCCCCCTGCTCATTGAGCTCAACGGGCATGTCGTCGAGGCTCTCCTTCAGCAGCTCCACCAAGCCATGGATGAACTCCTTCTGCGTATTGAGTTGCTTATTGAGCTGATCGGGCATGCCGTCGAGGGATAACGACTCCAGCACCGCCAGCTCGATATGTTTGCCTCCGCGTCTAGGGCGCTCCTGGGAGCCATCGCCTGCCTGTGAGAGATCTTTCGAGGTCTCTGCGTGGTGGCGAGCCCTCTCTTTTTTTCCGCAGCCTTGGTTGCCCCTCCCTTGTTACGAGTAGTTCTCGACCTAGAGCTCTGCACACCGGCCATGGCAAGGACGGACAAAGAAAGAGGACTTATGAGGAGGAAGGTAGAGTAATTTTCGGTTAGGTAGTTCCCCTTTTTATAACCTAAGTACTAGCACTAGTACTAAAACCTGCATAGTGGGAACACGTTCAGGTTTGGTACGTACTGGTAGGTGTGAGCAGGCTTGCACTTAATTGTAGCACTAATGTGATGGGAACAAGGTAAAGATTAATTGATGGTTTTTGGTTTGGAGGCCCGAAACGGCCCCCGATGAGTTTAGTGGAACATAATTTTTTTTACTGTACACAGTAGGGCAAAACCCCACTGCAATTTTTTGTTTATATTAATCTAAAAAAAGTAAAGTCCCAGAAAGGAACCAAAGTACAAAAGGCTTGAGATAAGCCAAGAAGGAAGACAAAAGAAAGAGGAAAGAAAAAAAACACTAACAACTAAGAAACTAGGATTACAGGACAAGATTATCCAGCCAAAAACAGTATGCTCCAGCATAGCTCTTTTTAATTCTGAATCTGAGAAGAAAGAGCTCCTCCATGAAGATGGCTTTCCACCTTTGAATGCTGGGTTGAATTGCTTGGAAAATCATGTTGTTCCTGGAGATCCAAATAGCCCAAGAGGCAAGGATGACTATCTCCATGAAGAAAGGTACATGAAGTTTCTGCTTGAGATCAAGAAAAGCTTCCATGATTGAAAGATTTGCCTGTCTTGAAGGGCAGATCAGATCCCAACATTGTGCAGCAAAAGGGCAAGTCCAGAAAAGGTGCTGAAGAGTCTCTTCCTGTGGACAATTGTTGACAGCACAATTATAGCTGCCCAGCTGAAAAGATTTCCTTCTCAGAAGATTTTGAGTATTGAGCCTGTCATGAAGTAGTCTCCAAAAGAACACCTTATGTTTTGGCTGAGAAGAACTGCTCCAGATCCAATTGAACTGCTATGGTACCACTTTAACTCCCATCAGCACTTTTTATGCCTTAGCCACAGAGAATTGCTCAATTCCCCATATGTAGCTCTAGGTATCTGTGCAATCCAAAGTATCAGAGGCCCTTAAAGCAATGCAGATGTCCTCCATAGCCTCAAATTCCTGGAAAGCTTGCACAGTCAGTGGCAGATGAAATAGGTCCTCTAAGTATTCAGTTTGGAGAATGGTGTGAACAGTAGCATCCTTGTTTTTCACAAACGAGAATAGGTGGGGGAACATGTCTTGCAAGCAATGTGAGTGCCAAAGATCAGTCCAAAAATAAGCACTCTTTCCATCACCTATGTTGCATCTGGCCAAGGACTTATAGTTATCAATCAGCTTAAGGTTTGCCTTCCACCAAAAAGATCCCATCCAGCTATTACCAGGTAGAGAATCATTGCTGTAGTAAGATTCCCAAATCAGATTGACCCAGGGAATATTGTGTCTGTTGTAGAACTTATGCAGGTTCTTGAGAAGCAATGCTTTATTCTGAACAAAAAGATCAATCACTCCTAATCCACCTTGATTTTTAGGTCTACACACAATACTCCATGCCACCATGGCAGGTCTATGGTCCTCCAAATCAGGGCCTCTCCAAAGACAATGTCTCAAGTATTTTATGGCTTGGGTTTTGATGGTAACAGGCACATCAAGGCATCCCATGAGATATATCAATAATGAGTTGAGGACAGATTTCACTAGCAACAATCTCTCAGCAAAAGTCATAAAGGTGGACAATCCCACAATCTTCTTCTGCAGTCTTGTGACAAGAGGAAAACATTGCTCAACAGTAGGCTTATGAAGGCCTAGGGGTACTCCCAAATAAGAAAAGATTCCTTCTTGCAATGAAAAGTATTTATTAAAATCTCCATCTTCTCTTCTGGCACATTTATTGGAATCATACTTGATTTATTGTAGTTAACTTTAAGGCCTGTGGCATCAGCAAAAGTATTGAGAAGGGCTTTGAGGCAATGTAATTGCTTTGCATCTGCTTGCAGAATAACCAAGGTGTCATCAACATACTGGACAATTGGAAAATCAGGGCATGACTCTACTTGCAAGGGAGAAGTTACCAAACCCAGGTGCATTGCCTTATTGAGAATTGTCTGAAGTAGATCAGCAGCCAGCACAAAGAGAAGAGGGGACAGAGGATCCCCCTGCCTTACACCTCTAAGGCAATAATTTTTTTTTCCAGGAACACCATTTAGTAATATAGCAGAGGATGCAGAAGTAAACAATAATTTGATCCATGTAAGCCATCTGTCCCCAAAGCCCTTTGCTTTTAAAATATCCAACATAGCCTGATGTTTAATGGTGTCAAAAGCCTTTTCAAAATCCAATTTCAGAACAATGATTTCCTCCTTTGACTTGTGACATTGGTGTAAATATTCATAAGCCCACCCCAAACAGTCATGAATAGATCTTTCTTTAAGGAATCCATATTGGTTGATGTGTACCAATTTCAAAATCACCTTTTGCAATCTATTTGCCAGCAGCTTAGTAACAATTTTCAGACAGCTGTTCAGTAAAGACATAGGCCTAAAATCATTTGCAGTCAATGGAGAACTCCCCTTTGGAATGAGAGTTATGAATGAAGTGTTCAAGCTCTCAAGGGAGATGTGCCCTGCATGAAAATCATAAATGAATTTGAGCACATCTTCTTTTATAATATCCCAACAAGACTTGAGGAATTCATTGTTAAAACCATCAGGGCCAGGAGACTTGTCATTTGGGAGATCATGAACAACAGCTTCAATTTCTTCAGCAGTAAAAGGCAGTTCCAGATTAGCAAAAATATATGAATCTTGTCTCTGCCCATACAAAGAAACCAGATCAAAGTGCATTGTGGTTTCTTGGGATGTGCCCATTCTTTTTTTGTAAGCATCCAAGAGAATAGCAGCTTTGCCAGCATGATCTGAGATCTCCATTTGGTCCCCATTGTGAAGTATAGCAATATGGTTATGCCTGTAATTGATGGAAGCTTTTGTGTGAAAAAAATTTGTGTTTTCATCTCCAAACTTCACCCCTTGATTTTTCCTCTCTGCTTCCAATAAATCTGTTGGTTCCTCAGTAATATAAGTAGTTGTTCTTTCAGAATAGCCCTGCAGCTCCATTCATGAGTATCCAACTCTCTAAATTCCTCAAAAGAAATCCCACATGAAGATGAGCTCATTTAACTTTGCAATTGTAGTTTTCAGACAGGACAGAGATTTAGCCCACAGCTTCAAAGCTCTTCTTAAAATCTTGAACTTAGCATTCAAAGACTTAACAGAATCAAGGTTTCCCACTGGGATGCTCCAAGCAGAGGCAACAACTTGTTTGAAATCAGAATGATGCAGCCAATAGTTCTCAAACCTGAATACTCTTGCCTTTGGGATAGAAGTACCAACTTTAATTACACAGGGCAAGTGATCAGATATAGGTTTTGCAAGTGGTAGTACAATTGTATTAGGGAAAAAGTCATCCAGGAGGCAGAAGTGAAAAACCAGTCAAGTTTGACCAACAAAGGATCATGCTGCATGTTACTCCAACTGAACTTTCTACCATGCAAAGGTAATTCAACCAAACCTTGGTTACTAATTGCCTCATTGAACATAAGCATATCATTAACATCTCCCCCAGGTCTGTTCTTATCTGATGGAGCCCTCATAAGGTTGAAATCTCCCATTAAGATCCAGTCAACATCATCAGGCATGTGAATATTTAGAAACCAAACTCCATTTTGTCTTGAGGGTCACATGGACCATAGATATTTGAAAGAATCCAAGACTGATTGGCAAGCAAACTGGTGAACTGCATGGAAAGTGAGAACCTGTTTTGTGCAATGATTTCTCCAGAGAATTGTGAGCCATTCCAGGCCACTAGGAGCCCCCCAGAAGCTCCAACAGAGGGGAGGAAGGCAAAATTAGTAATTCTAGAGGGGCAGAATTTTTTTAAGTAGGCTGTGTCAAAGGTCTCTCTTTTGGTTTCTTGAAGGCACACAATATTACAATCACTCGCATCAATCTTCTGCCTTAAAGCCAGGCATTTGTCCTCAGAATTCATACCTCTAATGTTCCAATTTAGAATATTCCAGTTTCTGTTATTGTTATTCATGGAAACAAATTGAGATTTTGTACCAGAGAGCAAGCACCATCACTTGATCATCATCCAAAAAGGAAAGAAGCTGGCATAATGCCCTGGTCTGCAACATAACATAATTCCTGCAGAGCATCCAAAGATGACACATGAAAGGACTAGCAGGAAAGCACAGCCACATGCATACAAGGTTCAGAAAGCACCAAGATCCAAGTCTTACAATTGGCAAAAGCAGCAACAAACTAAGTGGTGTGGAACTACAAACACAATCCCACCACACAGCACTCCAAGAAGGGTCCCTAAACATTAAGAAGAGGTGGTAGCATGTCCTTCTCCTTTGGCCAAGGGCACCTTGTCCAAAACCTCCTCTTGCATTCTCTTGGGCTTCTTGGCCAGCATGTCCTCCAGTTCCCCCTCCGAAACCTTACAGAAAGAGGCAGTGAGGTTTTTAACAACTGATTTTTTGATGGTGGGAGGGACAGCATTGCAAGGTAAACAATTATTATTAGGGAAGGAATTTCTCTTGTAACCAGCATTGTCTTTCTTAATTCTGTCACTTCTTCTTACCTCTGTTTCCACAAGTGGAGTTTTTCCACTTCTCCTCTTCCTCAAATTTTCCTGGCCAAAAGGTTGCAGCAAGGCCTGTGACTCCACATCATGCAAATTTGCAGCTACCCCAATATTTTCTTTACCCTTGTCCTTCTCACCTTCCTCCATGACCTGACAGATTGGTGCATGAGAGGTAGGACATTTGTCAGGTATATGAAACAGAAAAGCTTGGTCCAAATTTTCCACAGCAGTGAATAGATCCCACATTCCAGATTTTAACATATTGATAGTCCAGGAAAACTTATCAGGGGACAGGAGCAAGTGGACAATAAAATTAAACCAACTTACAGGAATGTTGGTAGAGAAAGAGCTCATGTTGTCCAATGCTTTCTCTTTAAAGTGCTGCTTCCACAGTAACATGCCTTCTTCAGAAACAGAGAGTTCAGTGTTAGTAGTGGCAGCCATCTGAATACTTTTCAGACCAAGGAGGGAAGGTGCCATGTTAAAGTGTTTATTGATTTGATTAACCCAGTTACCTTGGAGACCTGACTGGAGGTCCTCTAAATTCTCCACAGGCTGTAAACTTCCTCTGGCAGTAATAACATGTTCAGTAGTGTCATTCAAGTCTTGAGCTGAAAACCCAGTAGTTGTCATAGGAAGATCAGAAAACATGACAGGCTCCAAAGCTGCTTCCAGAAGTGCAGGTTGGTCAGAAGCCACCTCCAAGGGAGGAGAAACATCAGGAGCAGCGTGTGTTGCAAGGGGGTTTGAGGCAACATGTTGCAGTGGGTCTGCAGGAGGCTGATCATGCAAAGCAGCCACCTCCTGGGTTTGCTCCTGCAATACAGGAGGCTCCTCATCATCTGACTGGTATGCTTGAATTATGTTCTGCAGTCCAGTAGCCATCACAACAGCAGCAGGTTGGGCAATTGCAGGAATTGCAGCCCTAGCATGAGTGGCTTCCACAGTAACTGAAGGCGAAACCATGTGAGAATTGTCTCCTTCAGAAAAGGACATGTCTGAAGAGAAACTGCTATTACTAGGAGCTGGAAGCAGCTCTTCACCATCTGCCCAGGCCATTTCCTCCTGTTGTACAACATCCAGAAGATCTTCCAACTCAGCATTATGGACGTGCTGATGGTTATCGTCCCAGTTATCCCAGTTTGCAGCAACCTGAACATCCACCTCATTATTGATGGCTGCAACAACATGAAAACCCTCAGCAGGCACAACATTCTCAGGTAGAGGGTGTGGGTCCTCATTAGCAGGAGGAAAAGGGTCCTCATCTGCAGGTCCTCCACCAAGGAGCTTGCTGGCCAGCACTTCGATGGAGGAAGACCAGCCGTCCCCCTCAAATTCATCCCCTTCAGACCAGCGCAAACTTTTTGGGATGGTATCCAAGTTCAGAACTCTTGCCTTGACCACAATGCGACCCATGTGGTCATCCTCCTTGTCCCAGGAAATCATGCGGCCAAATTTACTAACAGCACAAGCAAGATCTTCAGTGGTGCGGAAATCAAAAGGGAGTCCTGTCAGAAGCAACCACACCACTCTGTTAAGATGAACCCTCCTGTGATTCCTTCCCTCATCATGCCTCGCAAAACTAATGAACACATCTCCAAACTCGTGGGGGCTATCAAGGACCAACTTGTCCCTATCCCTAACCCGCGCGAGACGAACATATGCCTCACCGAACGGACAACGCTGGATATCTCGTAGCCCCAGCTGTCTATGTTCAACAATAAAATCCTCAAGAACATCTCTTACATTGGGGAATGGAGCATCTGCAGGGAGAGGGTGAATATTCGCAATCGCCCAGTCCTCATGGCGGCGAGGGCGCTTTTGTAGCACCACCCGATCCACACCATTGCGCCCAGGAACCTGCTGAATGTTGAAGCCATGTGGCACAAAGGGGCATGGGTCGATCGGGATGTTGGCCATCGGCGTCGCCGAAGAACGCGAGATCACTGGCGAAGTGAGGCGCAAAGCACTAGAAGCAGAGTTTGTGCACAGAGGTGAGACAGAGGAACAGAGCGGAGAAGTTGAGGAGGCAAGGGGACGACGAGGCTGGAAATTAGGAAAAGATCCCAAACAAAGCTCACTAAAAGAGGAAACGAGCGGAGGCTCGCGGGCTGGGCCAACTGACTGAAACCAGTCATGTACCGCGTCTAGGTCCCAGGCCTCAGGCGATGGGCTGGGGAAAGTGTCAAACCGGAGATAAGGAAAAAGCCCAGGTAGGCGATTGGCATTGCACTCCTTAGCAAAATGGCCCAACTTGCCACACGCGTAGCACTGAAAAGAGAAATTAGAGTGATTCAGATTCCCGCCCGACGAACCCGCAGCGAGATCCTCGCCCGAGGAATTAATATTGGGCAATGAGTGCACATTATTGCCCGAGGCCACATTACTGCTGACTGTCGGAAACTTCGCTAACCTAGCAAAAACCGACTGCCGTGGTTGATCACCGGAAAATCTACCGGCGGCGGAGCGTGGGCGTAATCCAGAACTGACCAAACTCCAAGAAGCTTCTTCCTCGCGATAAAAAAGTTGTTCTTCACGTAACCAGTTCGGTCCTCCAAAACCCCAAAGATTGAACACTAACTCAAAATCCTTCTCAACCACCCGCCCCTGATTATAAATTTCAAAACCCACTGCTTTGGAGGCAACCGAAAACTTGAATGATCTGTCCTTGAGATGTAGCACACGAAAGCCCTGTGGATAACCGCCAAAACAAGATTGCAACGTGACACTGACTGTGTGACAATCCAACCGAAATCGAGCACGGCAAAAGGAAACCACCAAAGTGAATTCACGTTGACGAAAACCAGGGGAAAACACCACCGGATGACCAAAGTTTTGTCTCATTGAGAGCTGAAATTCTTTACCTCGAGCAAAGTTGAGAGAGGGAGGATCCATGGCCACGCAAGGGCCAAAAACTTCCCACAAAGGGCCCAGAGATAGCCAGGTGGACGGATGGATGGTGGCCGCCGGCGCCGGAGCAGTAGCCGGTGGGAGGAGGGGTGGCCACCGGGGCCGGAGTGGCCACCGGCGGGGAGCGTCTAGAGAGAGCCTAGAGAGCGCGTCCGGAGTCACTGATCGGAACATAAATTTCAAGTAGACTACACTGCTCAGATGCGTAAATATTATGTTACTGTCAAAAATTGGCACAAAATACGAAGGAGACCAATGGAAGTACTACTAGCAACCCATGATTTAACTACTCGCATGCACGCAGTGGAGTAGTAATGTCTTTCTTCCGCCCTCACGTCCACTCAATTTGCATGCGTTGTATTAATTGACCATCAATGAAGTGAAGGACTTTACACGCGTCAAATTATCACATAGGGTGGATCTTGGTACAAAATTGCGTCTGCCCGTGTACTCGCGTGTGCGTGCGAGGGAATGAGTGCGTGCATGGCGTGCGTGCACATCTTCGCTTCGTGCATGTACCGCCAGTGCGGCTCAGGGAGGACGAGTACATTCTTCTGGAACCAGCAGCACGTCACTGTGATCAATCCACACAAGGATGTCGCGACAACGCCTCCACATGTGCCACGTGGCTTCATGAACTGTAAGAGAAACACTGTGTAGCGTGCCATTGTGTTTTGCACATACTCGAAGTACTAGTAAGGCACACGTGCATTGCACGCGTCAGATTTTGCAACCAAATTATGAATAAATACCACACTGTAGCATGTAAGCTCTGAGTCATATATGCCTGATGTAGACCTTCGTTTAATTCTTATAGTTCATCTCATTCAAAATCAATTAGTTTTTATAAAAAACCTAGGGACTCTTTGATTCGTAGGATTTCAAAAACGTGGGAATAGGAAGAACATGGGATTAGAGTGGAATGTCGTCTTGAATCCTATAGGATGGTACGAGTGTTTGATTGTGCATAGAAAAAACGCAGAATTCTTTCAAAGAGGTTTGAGTGGATGGGATGTTTCCTATGAAATCTAGTGCAAATGAATCATATGGAAAAATTCCTATGGTTTACAATCCTACGAATCAAACAACCAAGATAGGAAAAATCCCTAAGGATTAGAATCCTCCAAATTCCTTCGAGAATCCTTTGAATCAAAGAAGCCCTTAATATATTTTATGATTCATGGAATTGTGCGTTGTAAAGCATAAAGTAAAAACAAATAATGGCAATTCAACTAGAAAAAAAGTTTGGGCAGTTATGATACGGAAGATTCTAGAACAAAGGAGAACCACTGTTGTTTTGAGATTTGTGCATTATGCTTAAGTTCAACCATGGAGTCTGCTAGATTGTACATGTGGCAAAATCTGGTGATGGCTACAAGATGGTGCGAGGGGCCGAGTGGAGGGAGACTATCAAGGAGTGCACAACTGCGAGATCGATATTTAGAGAGAGGGGGCGAGAACGTGCGCTGTTGCGCGCAGTGGCGGAGCCATAAAAATGTCCCATGAGATAGGGGGCCAAGCATTGCTAATCCTTTACAAGGAGGGTCAATTCATCAACTTAAACCATTTTACCAGCAATTGTCTAATGATCACATTCATATTAGCCTCGACATATAGTGATGTTAGGGGGGGCAGGGCCTTGCTGCCCCCTGTCTTTGCCATTGTGCGCGCGTCTGAGAGATGAAGCAGAAGGCATGGATGATGAGAGGGGGCGTTGGATATATAATTAATGTGGGTGTATTAGCTATATATGTAATCCTATATAGAGAGGTATAGATTGATCGATGTGGACGTGGGAAAGAGGGTGAGACCTCACTAGATATATAGATTGATCGGTTTATGTGGAAAACTATGAAAGACCTAGCTATATACACACACACATAGAACATCGACCGTTGCGCATGCACGTGAGAGATAAAGAATGCCCGATATGATGGAGAGGGGAATGTGTGTGTGCGTGCCTTCATGGGAGACCGACCTTAAGAAAAAGATTGCATGTGTGCGATGGATAATGCCGAGAGAAAGTTAGTGGTACAATTATAAAGAGAAGACCAATGTGTGGGTGTAAAAGACTAGGTGAGGTCATAATCAATGTAAAGTTGAATTCAAATATTTGAATAAGAGATCATGATGTTTGAAATCCATGCATGCATGAATATAACGGAGATCTGCGCGGTGTGGTTTGGAAATGAGCATGTTGTAATGTATACACATTGAACAAGGTCAGACTGGTTTGAATTTGAGATACCGATGGCAGACATCGTTTGGCCACATTGCATCCGTGCATGGACACACTATTCTAATTGGAGATGATGGGTGGCTTTCGCATCACATATCTATATCTATACCCCTATATATATATATATATTATATTTTAAATTTTTTTATATAGTGTGCGGATAACTTTAACTTTGAAAGATGGTCGTTGGATGAGGCCAATCCGATGGTGCAGAGCTGGCAAATTTGAGCACTACTGGCCGTTGGATATCATCTAGATTCCACCAGATTTTGCCACATGTACAATCTAGAAGACTCTATGGTTGAACTTAAGCATAATGCACAAACCTCAAAACAAAAGCACTTCTTCTTTGTTCTAGAATCTTCCGTATCAGAATTGCCCAAATGTTTTTCTACATGATTTGTTTTTACTTTATGCCTTAGAACGCACAATTCCATGAATCTTAAAATAGATTAGCTTTCTTATAAAAACTAGATGATTTTGAATGAAATGAACTATAAGAATTAAACGAACATCTACATCATGCATATATGACTCAAAGCTTACATGCTATAATGTGGTATTTATTCATAATTTGGTTGCCAAATCTCATGCGTGCAATGCACGCGTACCTTACTAGTCTAAATGGTGTCTGTGTGTGTGTTGTGCGTGTTAAACACATTGTACGTAGTATATCATACTAGTCTAAATTGTCTTTTTTTCTTTTGGGTACACGTTAAGCTTGTTCTCCCAAAATTTCAAGCCGTGCCTTGTTATGCCGAAATTTCAAGCTAGCGTCTCTGTCTATCGTGCTGCGAAACTCCCGCCTCTTCAACCTGCGCCTTGTTAGCCAGAAATATTTAAGATATATCTTTGTCTCATTGTGCTCTGACAACTCCCTCCATCTCAACCCGCGCCTTGCTATTCCAAAATTACAACGCGCGCGAAAACTCCCACCTCCTGTGAAATCCCGACACGCGAAATGCCCGTGATACCCCTGAACCGAAAGAACCGCCTCAAATGGGTGGGGGTACTTTCGTAACTTACCCCACATTTCGGACAAGCGCGTCCCTAAGCCATGGTTCCCCACTCCCATCCCATCCGCACACCCATTCGTACACCGAGGCCGGGAAAACCCGCGAAGCCCCACACCCTCCTCCGTCCGCCACCCAGCCAGAGCCTCTTCCCCGACAACGTCGTCCAAAACAACACCTCGACGTCCCTCATCCACCATACCGGATGAGGATCCGTCGTCGATCTGGTCGTCCCACCGGTTCAGCCACCCCGTCCTCCACCTCCAAGGAGCTGCCCCGACGTTCCCCACATCTTTCGCGCCACCTCCATTCCCACACCGCCGTCTTCACCTGCACCAGTGGAAGAGCATCAGCATCACCGTTTCCTCGGATGAAGCTGCGGCCTAATCGGCGCCACCAAAGAGGTTGTACACTAATCACCGCATTTTCTTCTTGATTCGATCTCACGATGCTGCCGGCGCTCGGTCCCGAGCCGACACGGCGCGGCTCCATCCACCGCGGCGTCGCCGGCCACTTCCTCCACGGTGTCGCTCCCTCGGCGGCGACATCCACATCAGTAGGAGCTGTTGCTGCTTTAGCTCTCGCTCGCGCTGCTGCTCTGCTCTTGCTCTCGGTCCCCTACCTGATCTGCTCTTGCTCTCGCTCTTGCTCGCGCTGCTGCTCTCGCTCTTGCTCTTGCTTGCGATGCTGCTCCGATTTAGCTACACTTCAGTCAATTGAATCGACTTTTGGGTCAGTCAATTTTCAGGGGGTGGGGGGGCTCGCTGGAGTTAAGGAAGAACCAGCCACAGCGGGGAGGGGGGCTCGCCGGAGAAGTACCCCACTATCTATCTTAGGGTTCAGGGTGGGGGCGGTGGTCGCCAGCGGTGGTGGGGCGGTGGCTTGGGGATCACCGGAGAAAAAGCTCGGCACGGGGGGGCATAGAGGGATGGCCGGGGCGGCGGCGGACCGGCAGTGGGGAGTGTTTTCAGGGCGGGCGGGGCAGCGCACCGCCGGCCGCGGGCGGCGGGGGGCGGCTGTTTGGCCGGTGGTGGCTGGCGGCTCAGGGGGGTGGAGGTTGAAGATGAACTGCAGGCCCTTGATTTCGTATCCAACGGCTGCAAGATCGACTGACCAGAGATGAAAAAGTCAGTCGACTGACGTGTAGCCTCACCTCTAGTGCGTTCAGTTTCGATAGTAAAATTCAGTTTCGACAGCAAAATTCAGTTTCGACAGTTAAGTTCAGTTTCGACGGTTAAATTCAGTTTCGACAGTTAAGTTCAGAGATGAGCGGCTGATGTATACATCTAGCACTTTGTGGTTATGATTTTACGTCATCTATTGGAGATGCTATTAGAATTCCACTCAGGTTAACGCTGTCTCTCTTGTCCTGCTTCAGCCTCGGTGTCGTACAACTCACCGGAGCTACTCCAACGATGAAACCCTCCATCACAGCGGACCAGTACATCGGGCTCCATCTCCAGACGCCTAAGATCTTCTTCCCCTCCTCCGACAACCAAGTCAGCCGGAGCATCCTCACCGGCCAACCCAATCACGTTGAGATCGACATGGCTTCGCCAAAGAGGTTGTACACTTGTTGCATATCTTTTTTACTCTACTTGTTATATATATTGTCCACTGAGCACACGGAGTAACGGGAAATACGATTATTTTATCCTACTATATGACAAGCAGTGAGGTACCAAGCAACTTAGCTATCCGTGATGGACTCTCTTGAACGCCATCATTATTTATCTCTGCGCGTTTGAGCTGTGCATTTGTCGATGGCCCTGGGAGTTGAGCTAGTAGGGCAGTGGCCTGGGTCCAAAGTAATAGAAGTAGCAGAAAAACATTTTTTTAGTGTAGGCTATTCCTTGCTCAAGCCTGCCTACTGGAATCGCCAGTGCTTGAAAGGAAAAGTGAATGAAAGACATAGGAATTGGAAAGTTTCGTATGGTACTACTTTTCATGAATTTGGTGCAAAGGAATGGAGCAAAGGGAACTGTAGGATTTGTTCCTTTAGTGTCTCCTTGAAAGAAAAACCGTAGGAATTTTAATTTCCACTTGTCCTCCTTTTCAAATTCCTATTCATGAAGCACAAGACTAAGAGATAGTAGCATAATAGAATTATAACCGTACATTTTCTTGTGGTTTGACTTAATCTCACCATGCTTCTCGGCATCCTGTGATCTTCCAATTCTTGTGAACCAAACACCCAGATTGGCAGAAATCATGTGTTTTTAAATTCTATGTTTTGCACGTGCATTACTATCCTATTCCTGTCTATTTCCTATCCCTGCATTGTTAGAATCCTCAAATTCAAACAAGCCCTTACACAATTACTTCTATTACAGATATGTGTCAAAGAAAACCTTGTGTGGTTTGTCCTGCTCCTGCGGTGCTGTGTTCCACCCCAGCTCAGCTGCTCCAACGACGGAAGGGTTCACCACAGCAGGGATCCGCTCTCCAGACTGTCTTTCGCCGCCTTAGATCTTCTTCACCGCCGCCGGCAGCCACGACAACTGCATTACCATCATCAACTGAGCAGGTGACCTTGAGGACTACACGCAAGAGAGGTCGCACTCTTCCGTGTCTACTTACGTTATGCATCGCTTAATATGATGACATGCTACTTTATCGTCGTGTTCACCTATTAGACTCTGAGTCAGGTCCAAACTTATGCTGAAACTTGAGTTTTTAAATGGTTGTGGGGTACATATTGGGGCAGCAATCAGTACTATCTGTCTACTATCTGGTTAATCTCGGGTGTCTACTATGAGTTTCATGTTGGGTGCAAACAAACATTAAAGGAGCCATTATCTGTATTTTTTAACTAAAGCTATTATCTGCCTGCTATCATTGGTTTTGGGTCTATCCACAGTTTGCTACCATCACTCTCGATTTGTGCATGCACTCCTTACATAATCTCACTATGTTTTATTCCTATGCATGTCAGTTATTGTACACAGTGGAACTGAAAATGTATAGCAAAAGAGACGAGCCTTGCATGGGAATAAAATTTCATGAAGACGTCGCTCCATGGTGGGCGCAAAGGCAGCCCCCCTCCACCCATTTCGGATCGTAATCAAGAGGAAGATAACTGTTCTGAGGGCGATTCAGAAGTAGAAGACCACTCCTCTTTACCCCATGAGGTCTTCGCTCTAACTTGGCATGCTGATGTTGGTTATATCATGCATATGGTGCCTTGCATTGCTTACTTTATACATCAAATATGTCAACTGCTTAGTTTAGACATGCTTTGTGTGAATGCCATCTGTTTAGTTTATTCATCGTTTATGTGAATTATGCAATGCCATCTTGTTTAGCCAGGCATCATAAATGTGAATTTTGCAATGCAATCCTGCTTAGCCAGTCATCTTATATGTGAATTATATCAGGCCATCCTTTTTTTTGTTACGTATTACATTTCTCAACAATGTTAGTACATTCAACTACTCTTCGTGTGCATCAGCCATTTGACACGGTGATGGAAAATTCTGGAGTGAAAACAAGGTCTTCAGAGCAGACTATGCTATCTAACGAAGCGCATATCTCGCTGGTTACGGATAGCTCCTCAGAGGAGGATTCAAAGACAGATGACCAGTCTTATTCCCCCCCCCCCCCGAGGTGTATGCTCTAATTAACTTGGCAGGGTTATGTTGCTCATATCGTGCATATGGTGTCTTGCATTGCGATATCATTTGATTAGTTTAGACATGCTTTGTGTGAATGCCACCTGTTTAGTGTCTAATTACCATATATGTGAATTATGCATTGCCATCTTGTTGCAAGACATTATATATGTGAATTATGCAATGCTATCTTGTTGCAAAGGCATTATATATGCGAATTATGCAATCCTATCTTGTTGCAAAGGCATTATACATGTGAATTATGCAATGCCATGCTGTTGAGCCAATCATCATGTATGTGAATTATATCATGCTATCATTTTTTTGTATTACGTGTTCCATTTGTCGACAACGTTTGTATATTCAACTACTCTTCCTATGCATCAGCCATTTGAAGCGGTGATGGAAGTATCTGGAGTGAAAACAAGGTATTCAGAGCAGACAATGCTACCTGCTGAAGCAGACATCTTGCTGGATACAGAGAGCTCCTCAGAGGAGGATTCAGAGACTGATGACCAGTCCTATTTCCCCCCTGAGGTCTATGCTCAAACTTGGCAGGGTTATATTACCCATGTCATGCATGTTGTCTTGCATTGCTTAGTTTTTACATCATATATGGATTGCCATCTTCTTACTTGCTTACTATATAAATCATATATTTGAATTATATCATGCCATCATGTTTACATACACAACATCTATCTGAATTATGGCATGGCAACCCATTTAATAAAGACATCATATAGTTATATCATCTCATCTTGTTTAGTGTTTACAGTCATCATATTTTGAATTATGTCATTCTATCCGGGAATTATATCATGCTATCATGTTTCCATAGGCGGCATGTATGTGAATTTTGGCATGCCAACCTATTTAATAAACACATTATATATTGAACTATGTCTTTCCATCTTCTTTAGTTAGCCATCATAATGTGAAATTGTATCATGCTATCCTGTTTAGTTAGCCATCTTACATGTGAAATTGTCTCATGCTATCCTGTTTGGTTAGACAACATAAATGTGAATTATTTAATGCCCTCTTTTATTCCCCATTATCCATTGCACCTGTCTATCATACAATGTCTGTACATTCAATTACTTTTCTTGTTTATCAGCCATTTGAATTGGAGAGGGTGATGACAGTATCTAAGGGAGTAACAACACGGTCTTCAGAAAAGATAGTGCTACCAGTTGATGCAGATAGAACCACGGTTGTACTTGCCCAAGAACCAGCCCCACCACGCATAACCCAGACTCTCGCAGATTGTACCCCTACCCAGTTGGATAGAGAACTAGCTACACCCCTTCTAACCCCAACCCCAGTAGATAGTAACCCAGTTCCAGTTGACACATCACTGTCTCCACCATAGAGCACCCAAACACGAGCAGTTAGTAAGGGAACTGCGGTGCCCAAAGCACGAGGACCACCACTCTGAATCCCAACTCAACGCTTAAAGGACCAGACTCTCGCAGATTGTACCCCTACCCAGTTGGACAGAGAACCAGCTACACCCCTTCTAACCCCAACCCCAGCAGACAGTAACCCAGTTCCAGTTGACACAGCACCGTCTCCACCATAGAGCACCCAAACATGAGCAGTTAGTAAGGGAACTGCAGTGCTCAAAGCACGAGGACCACCACTCCGAATCCCAACTCAACGCTTAAAGGAGAAGAAGAATTGTTCTCAGGTCAAGTTTTGTAGCTATGGTTCATACTCCTTTGCTCTTGCATCACTGTGTTTACTCAGACCAACTATTTTCAAATTTGAAGGATGGAATTGAAACTCCAATGGTGCAACAGGTATGTTTTAAACTTGTTTCTTTAAGTGGTTTGCTGTTGTAACTTGCTCTATGTTGATTTCAGTTTCAATTGAATAAACAATTATGTTCTCATGTCATGCACATTACAAGTGTCTCTATAGTTTCCCACACTTATATTCTGTCTATTCTGCTTTGTCTTGAACAAATATTATTTGAACTGTGTCTCTATCTTGATTTGGCAACAAAAACTAGAATGATATATACCATAAAGTGACCATGGTACATAGATATATGTTTGTTTCATGATGTTATCCTGTGCACTTTACTACTGAACTGATTTACCAAAATGAGTTTCATATACAACATGGTAAACCTGTGATGTGTCTACTTGTTTCTCTTTTAGAATGCGGACAAAATATTGGAGAACAGTACCCCGTTATGCAATGGTGAAGGAAGAAATACAGATAAGGTTCAAGATAGTGAGACATCCCTGTTGGTCTCCAAGAAAGCTGATAAAAACTACCTTGACGACAGTGAGAGAACCCAGAAGTCCTGTCTTGATGTAGTGTTCGAGTTACTGGCGCTACAGCTGGCACAAGCTCTTCTAACTCGCTGCCTGAATCAGTTCGTCTTCTTGAGTCTCAGCTTCAAGTTGAAAGACATCGATCAGATGTGTTGCGACAGGAAGCTGAAGGACTGAGGAAGTCCCTGCAGAATTCAGATGCATACTTTCTGGTGCAACAGCAAGCGCTAGAGGATTTAAGCGCCAAACAAGAGAAAGTTAATAAGCTTGCTAAGCATCTTGCCAACATTATGGGTACCCAGGATATTGTTTCTTGAGATCTTCTGAAGTGGTTTCAGTTCTGGACATGTTTTGTTGCGGCGTTTATTTGCACTGGTCGCCAACTTTGACAACTAGTGTATATGATATGCTGCTTTGTTCCCTATATTTGCACTGGTGGCGAACTTTGATGCCCAGTGGATGTAATATGTGTAATAGCCGTGATAGCCTAGCATAAGTTGCTTGCTTATTTATTTCCTTGTTGTCTTGTTTATTTGTTTGCTTGTAGTCGGTGTTGTTCTTCTTCCGCGGTTTGCTAGTGGCTGCAATAACCTTTTTTTAACTAGGCCACAATAACCATGGGCTACATATTTACTGTAGTGACACTGGGCCTTCTACGGGCCGTAGAAACAAAGGGCCTTCTACGGGGCATAGAAACAATGGGCCTTCTACGAGCCGTATCATCAATGGGCCTTCTACGGGCCGTATTATCAATGGGCCTTCTACGGGCCGTATGATCGATTGCCCAAACATGGGCCAATAACATACCACTTTATACCCGTAAACGGGCTAGAGTTGGAATCGTCCGTTCATGGGCCGACCATAATGGGCCGTCGTTAATCGGCCATATTTGATGACGCTATGAAAACGGCCCAACGTATTAACGGGCCACAAACGGGCCGACTGTAAGCACGGGCTGAATTTGGCCCACAAGCAGAAAATGACAGTAACAGGCCGTAAGTAACCGAATGCTGGAAATGAGCCCAAGAATAAATGGGCCCTGAGAAGGCCGAAAGATAACATGGGCTGGAAACGGCCCAACGGAATAATGGGCCGTTAATGGGTATAAAGTGATATACTATTCATTACGGGCCGGTTTTACCACGGGCCGTTAACGGGCCGAGGGTTACTAAGGGCCTCAGATGGGCCAAAAGACGTCATGGGCCATACATGGGCCAGAAGTTAAAATGGGCTAGAATTATATTGGACGGCCCAGATGATGCTACTGGGCCTAATTCGGATAGGCTGTAAACGGGCCCTGGGTTAGCGGGCTGTAAATGGGCTATATGCGAACAGGTCATTAACAGGCTTGCCATGGGCTGGCCCGCCACCTTTTGACCAAGTCAAACGGGCCGGCCTTTTCACAGGAATGGGCCTCTGTTGGGCCGTGCCACGTGACGACGTATCATAGGCGCTTTGGGTCCAATGAGTGGATGACATCTGTCCCAACGGTGAGCCGACACGTGTTTCCTCCAGCCAATGATGATTTTACACGTGGAAAATCCCCATTGGTCGGGGCTGTTAACGGGTTATCGGATCCAAAACCGGACCCGATAGCTTAACGGCGTTCCGTTACGGTGGATGTCACGTGTCGGTCACCCTTGATGAAAGCGCTTCTGTGACGCGCGATTTATCGTCATGGAAGTGGACACTTCCGTGATGATAATTTTGGGAATGTCATGGAACACTTTTACGATAGCACAGGTATGACTATCTTGATTCTGTCATAAATTTGTCATGGATGTACATGCATGACAAAAACGCGACCTACTATGACAAACACGTATCATCACGGAAGTGTATTTTTTTGTAGTGAACAGACACCCGCTAGCCACCTGTGTGCGAAGCACGTCGGTAGAACGAGCCTCATGAACGCGGTCATCTAATGTCGGTCCGGGCCGCTTCATCTAACAATATCACCGAATCAAAGTAAGACGTTGGTGGTAAGCAGTATGACTAATATTGCCCACAACTCATTGTGTTCTACTCGTGCATATATCATCTACGCATAGACCTGGCTCTAATACCACTGTTGGGGAACGTAGTATTTCAAAAAAAATCCTACGATCACGCAAGATCTATCTAGGAGAAGCATAGCAACGAGACGGGAGAGTGTGTCCACGTACCCTCGTAGACCGAAAGCGGAAGCGTTTAGTAACGCGGTTGATGTAGTCGAACGTCTTCACGATCCAACCGATCCAAGTACCAAACATACGGCACCTCCGTGTTCAGCACACGTTCAGCACGATGACGTCCCTCAAGCTCTTGATCCAATTGAGGACGAGGGAGAGTTCCGTCAGCATGACGGCATGGCGACGGTCATGATGAAGTTACCGGCGCAGGGCTTCGCCTAAGCACTATGACGATATGACCGAGGTGTTAAACTATGGAGGGGGGCACCGCACACGGCTAAGAGATTGTCTGTTGTACTTTGGGGTGCCTGTCGGTGTCAAAACCGGCGGATCTTGGGTAGGGGGTCCCGAACTGTGCGTCTAAGGCCGATGGTAACAGGAGACAGGGGACACGATGTTTACCCAGGTTCGGGTCCTCTCTATGGAGGTAATACCCTACTTCCTGCTTTATTGATCTTGATGGATATGAGAATTACAAGAGTTGATCTACCACGAGATCGTAATGGCTAAACCCTAGAAGTCTAGCCTGTATGACTATGGTAATGAGTATCTTTCTTTTCGGACTAAGTCCTCCGGTTTATATAGACACCGGGAGGATCTAGGGTTACACAAGGTCGGTTACAAAGAAAGGGATCTACATATCCGGTCGCCAAGCTTGCCTTCCACACCAAGGAGAGTCCCATCCGGACACGGGTGCAGTCTTCGGTCTTCGTATCTTCACAGCCCATCAGTACGGCCCATGGCTAACAGGCCGGATGCCTGATGACCCCTTAGTCCAGGACTCCCTCAGTAGCCCCCGAACCGGGCTTCAATGACGAGGTGTTCGGCGCGCAGATTGTCTTCGGCATTGCAAGGCTGGTTCCTCCTCTGACGACTACCAATTAATGTATTCGGCTTATAATTCAATGCCGCACCCCTCGGCTTCTGTGAATCTATGTCTTCAGCTTCCACGTGTCGGGCGAAAGCGGAAGGTCAGGGTATTTTTTGCAAATAACACCCCGGCCATGCAAGGAAGAGCGTCTATTTAAAGAGATTGGATCTCAGATCCATTCAGCACCACGTGGAGAAAATCCTCAGAGATTGCTAGGAAAGACCATTCCAACATGGCTAGCATCCCGTGCTCCTCCTCCCGTTCCGGCCCAGAGAAAGGCAAGTGGGAGAGGTGTTCCGTATCTCATGGCCAGCTAGAGAAGCTGCAAACGCAGGGGTTTCTCCCTCCTGCAGATCTGGTCCCTGTTCGGGCAGGGTTGGCTTCCTTCAACGGCAAGACCCAGGCGGAGGATTTTCCCAATCCATCCGCGGGGGAACGAGTGTGCTTCGTCCCCTATCTGCTGAGGGGTGTGGGATTTCCCATTCACCCATTCCTCTGAGGGCTTCTGGAGTATTATGGCCCAATTTTACCCCAGCCTCGATCATGCACATTGCAGGTTATGTCACTTTATGCGAACTATTCCTGGGTTGTGAGGCCCATTTTGATCTGTGGAGAAAGTTGTTTTGCCTTGTCCCGCGCAACCATGAGGGATCGATATTCGAAGTGGCCGGGGCCAAAATATGGCATATTGCTGAGACCGGATACCTATCCGGTACACCGGAGAAAGCTTCCGAAGAGTGGACCTCCGAGTGGTTCTACATAGATGACGTCGTACTTCCAGATCCAGTCCAGAGAGGTCTCCCGAGTTTGCGAGTGTTCCTCTGAAGAAGCGCCACAGCTGGTGCCCTCGAAGTCCCGAGGAGGAAGATAGTGCGGAAGTTCGCCAACTCCTGAGCAAGATCAAGACGCTTGCCTAGTCCGGGCATACGATAGTCGAAGTGATGGTGACCTCCATAGTACGGGGAGTTCGGCCACTCCAATACAGAGGACTTCCCATGTGGAATTACAATGGGGAAGATGCCGCCTCCCGCTGCGGCAGGAAGGTCCAGACACCCCTGCCGCCCTAGCCAAAATATTGGCCGAACTGTTCAAGGGTGAGGAAGAGGAGTTCCTGCGCATCACGCACAGAGAAGGATATTCCATGTACAATCCTCCGAGCTGGGTGAGCCCCCAACTTTTTTTCTCCACTCATTCCTCTCCCTGAGCTTTATTAACCCATCCATTTATAACAGCACTAGCGAAAGACGTCTGAGGGGCTTTACAACCCCGCCCCGCAGCCTGAGGGCCACAATCGGGACCTTGACCCCAGATTCGAAGAGGATCCGGATATATTTGTGGTGCTAGAGAATGGCGTGTTTTACCAGGCGAGCTACAACGGCATCGAAGTGGCCATCATCGCCGATTACCCTGGTCTTCTCCCCGCTTCACACGTAAGTAGTTAGGAGACATATTCCCCGAAAGGATTCCCTCGTTCCGCCTTACCCACCACACTATTTCGTGCTTCGAAGGGGAGGCGTTCGACATAACGTGCTACTCCAGGAGCGACTCCAAAGAGAGCGGCTCCCGCACCGGGCAAGCCTTCGAAGAGGAAGGCAGGTGAAGACACGGTCGGGCCCTCGTTAAAGAGGTATGGGTTTGCAAATATGTTTTTTAATAGTCGCATCCAACTGTGACTTTCATGTTCATCCCGTATTAGGAAAAGAGTCCGCCGGACTGTGTCCGGGGGTCCGGGCAGTAATACTCCCAGCAGCCAGGATCCAGCCCCAGCCGAGGGGGCGGGGGCCGATATGGGAGTGACACCGGACTGTCCCTCGTCCGAGGGCTCGGAGAATATGTCCGTCACCAACTCGGAAGTGGAGAGCACCATGAATCATCGGCGCTGGAGGGCCATTTTACGAGACCCCCGCTGTTCGAAAGAGGCGTTTGATGCCTTCAGCTCGGCTGACGCATACATCCGAGCTGCTCGAGATGGGATTAGCAGAGCCACAAAGCAGCATTTAACGGATGTGCGGGTAAGATTTATTTTGTCCGAAAAGGATAAGCATGTGCTAGTAGCCCCCGAGACTGAAAGGAGTTGGCACAAGTGATTTAAGGATCGATGTATAACCAGGTTCTGACGGAGAGGAACAACCTGCTAGCTCAAGAGCTGGAGCAGTGTCAGACGCAGCTAAATGCTTCTACCGCCGAACTGAAAGAGTCCAAGAAGGCATCTTCTGGTAAGGATCCCCTCCATCGAGGAATAACAATTATATAGTAGTTGTGCTAATATTGTTGCTTATCTCATAATAGGATCATTAGGTCAACTGGAAGAGAAGTTGAAAACCGCTCAAGCGGGAGAGAAAGAGGCAAAAAGACTACATGCCGCAGGCGACCGTATCCTGGCCCGAGTCAGAGAGGAGAAAAACAAACTCCAAGATTCAAACACCAAACTGGGCGAAGAACTAAATGATGTACGAGCCCGGCTAGCCGACTCCGTGAAGGAGAACAACAGGCTGCGAGGCGGCATATTCAGTACGTGGCCGAATTGACCTTATAACGGTTTGGAGGTAAAAGTAGCTGATATAGCTGTGATTGCAGGTATGTTGACGGGCCGTCCTGAAGAGGAGGTGTCCAGATCATCAAGTGATCTCCTGCAAGGGCTGTCGCACTTGCACGAGCAAGCTCGACAGGCAATGCGGAGTGTAGCCAAGGCCTTATGGCCATCCGACTCCCCTCCAGGGAGTATGGAGAAGCTTGTAGAGCTGTTCAAGGGAGCGCGGAGGCGTATCCGACATTGGAAGATATCGGCTTGCCGAGAGGGTGCGCGAGAGGCCTGGTATCGGTGTCAAAACCGGCAGATCTCGGGTAGGGGGTCCCGAACTGTGCGTCCAGGATTGATGGTAACAGGAGATGGGGGACACGATGTTTACCCAGGTTCAGGCCCTCTCTGTGGAGATAATACCCTACTTCCTGCTTGATTGATCTTGATGAATATGAGTGTTACAAGAGTTGATCTACCACGAGATCGTAATGGCTAAACCCTAGAAGTCTAGCCTATGAGTATATGGTAATGAATCCGTGTTATCCGGACTATGCCCTCCGGTTTATATACACACCGGAGGGATCTAGGGTTACATGGAGTCGGTTACATAGGAGGGAATCTTCATAGTCGGTCGCCTAGCTTGCCTTCCACGCCAAGGAGAGTCCAATCCGGACACAGGTATAGTCTTCGGTCTTCGTGTCTTCACAGCCCATCAGTCCGGCCCATGGATAACAGGCCGGACGCCCGAGGACCCCTTAGTCCAGGACTCCCTCAGTAGCCCCTAAACCTGGCTTCAATGACGAGTCCGGCGCGCAGATTGTCTTCGGCTTTGCAAGGCGGGTTCCCCTTCTTTCGAACTCCAATATAGTCTTCGGATGTGATGATTGTATCCGGACCTGTGTACATAATTGCAGAAAATACAATACTCCACGAGTCCCATCGGTCGACAACTGTTACGACATTGCATCACGCCTGCCCGGTTATTATTTCCAACCGTTGGCTATCCTATCGCCCCACGTCTCGGGAAGCGGTTTTATTGGCACGTCTTGTCAAAGCAGAGATCGTGTCCCCTTATTCATGGGATTTTCAATAATGTTGGCATGGGTAACCCAACCGTCCCCTGGGTACAACTCTTTGAGGTTAGGTAAGTTTTGAGACCCAGGAGGGGACGCCCGATATTCTGGGCCTTTATAGGGACCCGGACTTGTCTTTCTCTTCTGCACTTGCTTCTTCCTCAATCTCAGCCACCTCGAGTTCTAGCCCTTGAGTTCCAATCACCAGCTGCCCCAATCATGTCCGGGCCCAGCCGTTCAGTCCGGTGGGTGGCCTCTTCCGTTACGGAGGAGGATATTGCGAAGCTCCGCGTAGCGAGGTACCTGGCCCCAGAAATCCTTCATCGGCTTCCTGCCGAGGGGCAGATTATTCCCACCCCCAAATTTGGCGAGAGGGTAGTATTTGTGTCCCACTTCCTTCATGGGCTAGGGTTCGCACTTAGCCCCTTTGTCCGGGGGCTCATGTTCTACTATGGGCTAGACTTTCACGATCTGGCCCCGAACGCCATTCTTCTCATCTCGGCATTCATCGTCACGTGTGAGTCCTTCCTCCGGACTCCTCCGCACTTTGGTTTGTGGCTCAAGACTTTTCATGTGAGACCGCAGGTGACAGAGGAGGAGCAGGCAGAGTGCGGCACCATTGCTATAAGCAAGCTTGCCAGCGTGGTTTGGTTTGAAGGATCTTTCGCCGAGTCTTCTGAACTATGGCAGCAGGGATGGTTTTATGTCAACGAGCCACGGGGCTCCAGGTGGATGGCTACTCCTGCTTTCTGACCCGGCCCTCCAATTCAACTCGCTTCATGGATCAACAAGGGATTGAACTGGGGATCCGTTAATGAGGTGCAGACTCTGCAAAGTCGCATCTGAAGCCTTACCGAGAGAGGCATCAAGCTTGTGAACATTGTTCAAGTAATGCTAGTCCGCCGGATCCTGCCATGTCAGCGGCGGCCTATCCGTATGTGGGAGTTTAATCCAGAAGGGCGGCGGACTCTTCAGCACTTCTTCGGCACTATGCACGAAGGAATGTGGAAATTATATTTCGGGGAGCGAGAGCAATGGCCGGACACCACCGAAGATGTTGGCCTCGACTGCAATCATCCGGACACTTCGGTAAGTATTCAACACCTTTTATTCCAACATCTTTTGACAAGATACTGAGCAATCCGTCCCTACGCAGGACTGTATAAAGAAAGCGGTATTAATCTGGAGTCCGGCGCCCCTTCCCGAAGATCCCGCGTCCACCCTGCTGACGCGGATGTTAATTCCGACACCGTACCGGGTGTCTGCAGAGGGGGGTGAGAGCGGGGAGCCCAAAGGAGATGCCTGCCACGGCAAGAAGCGGGCTGCATCTGGAGGCCAGGAGGGGAAACTTTCCAAGAAAGGAAAAATGCCATCATCGGTCGGCTTGAGCCATACAAGGGATGTCAATGTAGAGCCTGATGATGAGGACGAACCTCCGGCCAAACCGTAAGTGAAGCGGGGTACTTTAACCATACCTCATTCTTTTCTTATTACTGAAGTAGTTCTCCGACATGTGCACGTCCTCGCAGGTTAACGCCTGGTGTTTCTCAATCGTCCTCCTCCTCGGGGGACCTTCTTCCAGAGATGATGGAGAGTGACACACCTTCTCCGGCCTCCTCGCCCAATAGGGCGGATAATCTTGAGGTGTCGTCCCGGAGGGCCCCTCCCGACCGGCAAGTAGCAGAGGAAACGAGGAAGGAGTTACCCGAAGGTGGTGCCTCTGTCACTCTGGGTTCGGGGGTCAAGAATGGCGTCCCCGAACTGTCCGGCTTACAACCGGAGATGATTCTAGAGGCAGGTAAGCGGATTCCTTTAAAGGAATGTCGTGCTCCGGCAACGGTGTCCGAAGACCCAGGAGTGCCGGAGACGCTGACGGACATGCTGCGATAGGCATCCGTTTCAGAGGAGCACCGTGCCTTAATGGTTACAGTGGTCGAAAAGGTTCTCTCCGCGAAGAGCGGGTTGAATGAGGCCTTCATGAGCCTTCTAAGGGGTTTTGAGGTTTGTGATGTAATTTTGTCAATGGAATATTATTGACCGAATGCACCTGTTGTATATGCAGTAGCCCCTGAGACTCGGATTGCCTTCCAAAAGAAGCGATCAGAGGATCGAAAAGACACGCTCAGGTACTGACTTTGGTTTAACTTGGAATACAGACTGTCTCGCTTCCTGCGGCTACCCGTGGTATGGAAGTGGCCGAACTGCAGCAAAAGCTGGATACTGCGGAGGATGACATTGCATTGATCAACAGGCGTCTTGACGACTCGCAAGGTATGTTTTGTGGGCATTCCTTACACCAGTGTCCTTGTAATTTAAGCCTGACTCTGAAAAGAGTTTTATATGGAATATGCATGAATGCAGATGGTGCTGCCGCCGTGGAAGCAATTCGGGCGGAGCTAGCCCGGGCCAAGGAGTAGGCCCGGTTTAGTAATGTGGCCGCCGAAAAGGCATCGGCCGAGTTGAAGGCCGAACAAGCCGCGCGGCGCCAGGACAAGGAGGCCATGTCCACCATGGCGCGCGTGTTAGAAAATGTAGCTGGCCACTGTAAACTTCTTGAGAAGGAAAATGAAGCCAAAATGGTTGAACTTGACAAGGCCTTATGAGAGGCGAGAGAGGCGCGGTCTGAATCCAGAGCAGCCCATGAGGAAATCCGGCAAGCTGGGGTTATTGTGGCTGGCAAGCCCTTTTTGCTACAGGCTAAGTTCGGCGATCCGAACTATGCTCAGCTTAACCAAGTATGGAGTTCTCCGGACAATTTTTTAGACTTGCCGAAGAGTTCTTCCGATGCGGTGCAGTTTTATCAGGCGCAAGAGGGGTATGCAACGGAGAAGCTTTTCTGGTCGCAATTCGGCGTGTCGAAGCGCCCTCTGTTGCTGAATGAACAGATGTCCCAGTGGGCCGAGCTACATAGGATATCCGGCGCTGCCATGAAGAACGTCATAGTCCATTTGTGGCCGACTGAACCTTTTTCCAAGTAGTTACTTCGGCCTGGTGCAGCGGCTTGCTAACGCGGTGCCGCGTATCGACGCTATGAAGCGGTCGGCGTGCATTGAAGGTGCACGGATGGCCTTCCCCGAGTCAAGACGTTCTGGGGGAAGATGAAGGCCATCAATATTGCGATGAAGAGTCCACCCGAAGGCAAGGACCGTCCGGAACCGGAGCATTATTTTGGAGACGTCCTAGAGGCCGCCCGCTTGACAGAGGGTCAATGCTCAAAAGACATAATATTCGAGTGATGTGTACAAGGGTTGTAACAGACAACCTTTATAGTTAATCTATTTTTTTGCGCGAAAGCTTGTATTCCTCATGTGTGGCCGTTTTAATGTAATTTGAAAGTTTTCCAGTCGTCGGCTTCAGCCCCCTCGTAGGAAATACGGGGGTGTTCAGAAAAGCATTGAATCACTCTTTATCCAACGTCTTGGTCCATAAAGGAGGTGATAATGCGGCGAACCAGGCAATCGGACTATAGGGCGTTAACACTTTCACTTAGGCATAGGAGTTTTATGGTGGGGCTACGACATAGCCCCTAGTATGTATGCGGGGTATCGTAATATTGTGCCGTACATGTTTTGATCTGAAAAAGACCCTTCATGTGACACGGAGAATCGCTAAAGATTCAAATAAGTCGTCAAGTGGTTGACCAGCTCTCGCCGCATCATGACAGTCAGTTTTTGGCTATCTCTACTGAGGTGCTCATCCGGTCGAAGCCAGGGCACAATCGCAGTAGTTCTCCCTTTACTACCCTAGCCGATAAAGCGGAACGTAGGGTAGCAAACACAGGAGCCGGGCAACCCAACTATTGACCAAAG
This sequence comes from Aegilops tauschii subsp. strangulata, assembly GCF_002575655.3. Lineage (NCBI taxonomy): Eukaryota > Viridiplantae > Streptophyta > Magnoliopsida > Poales > Poaceae > Aegilops > Aegilops tauschii. The sequence continues at coordinate 505,044,430 of NC_053037.3, forward strand.
ACAATGATTCGGAGCTGATGCATATAAGGCCAAACTTGCGACGCCGAAGTATGCTATAGAGTTGTTCGGGCTTTTATTGGTGACTCATTTGTTCCCAAACCGAGCCCCTGGCCAGTTATGCCGAGGTGCGTCTTGTAACACCGCCATTGCGGCCGTACTCATTGTAAAAGGAGTATAGAAGATTAGTTCGGATGAAGTTTACTGGGAGTGGAGCAATAAGCCAATGATAAATTCATATATAAAAAAGGAAAAATCCACAACCCCGCCATTTGACATGCTCAGGGTCAGGAACGGAGGAAAAAAAGGCATAGTACGGGCTCAAAATAAATAGTGCGGTATACAAAAACTATTTTGGACCTCCTGTCGCACGTCTGCGCCGCCCGTCCTCTGGGAGGGCAGTCCTTATCCGAAGTAACCCCTTAGGTGAGTGTGCGGATCCGAACTCCGACAGAGTCCGTTGTATATGCAGTCCTATTGGTCACCTGTTTATAATAAAGAAAAGTAAAGAAGAATGGATAAAAAAGGTTACGGGAGTGCTTGCAGGGTTGTCCGTATTGTGCTTCCGCCGATGCCCATGGTATCTTGAGCGCGTAGTGATGTACGCGTGGTGTAAATCCTGCCATCATAGTGGGTGGGTGGCGGAAGCTGAACTGCTATTTCCGCTCCGGTAGTGGTCGAACGTCGGAGGGAAACTGCTTCTGGCTCCCGGTGTTCGGCTGGCGAGCCTTGCCGTCGTCTTTATCGCTTGGTGGCCTTCTCCCCTTGTATTCGGCATTAAGCTTGCCTGCCTGCTTGAAGACCCAACAATTTCTGTTGGTATGATTAGCTGGCGTATCAGGGTGGCCGTGAATCTGACAAGGTCGGTCCAATATCCTGTCAAGGGCGGATGGTCCATCCTGTTTGGCCTTAAATGGCTTCTTCCATTGACCGGGTTTCGGATTGTGAAATCCGGCGTTGACCGCTATGTCACGCAATCTTTCGTTATTGTTGCGACTGTTATGCTCGTTTAGTCGTGGCTTGCCGTTGCCGCCTCGGATTTCGGAAGTGCCCGGGTCGCTGGCGTTGTTGCTTTTGCGAGCGAGCCAGTTGTCTTCTCCCGCACAAAAGCGAGTCATTAGAGCGGTAAGGGCGGTCATGGATTTAGGTCCTTCCTGGCCAAGGTGACGTGCTAGCCATTCATCCCGAACGCTATGTTTGAAGGCCGCTAGGGCTTCCGCGTCCGGACAGTCGACAGTTTGGTTCTTTTTGACTAAGAACCTAGTCCAGAGTTCCCCGGCTGACTCGCCGGGCTGTTGGACAATATGACTTAAGTCATCGGCATCTGGTGGTCGGACATATGTTTCTTGGAAGTTGTCACGAAAGGTGTCTTCAAGATCTTCCCAGCTGCCAATAGAATTTTCTGGCAAACTGTTTAGCCAGTACCGTGCTGGCCCCTTAAGCTTGAGAGGCAGGTATTTAATGGCATGAAGGTCGTCTTCGCGAGCCAAGTGGATATGGAGGAGGAAGTCTTCAACCCATACTGCGGGATCTGTTGTTCCATCGTATGATTCGATGTTGATGGGTTTAAACCCGTCTGGGAATTCATGCTCCATTACCTTGTTGGTGAAGCAAAGAGGGTGTGCGGCTCCTCTATGTTGGGCCACACTGTGAATCACATCTGGTGGACTCCGCTTACAGTTTTCGGACCGAGCGTGCTCGGGTCTGTTGTGTCCAGTTCTACCCTCCGGGTCTTGTTGGATGTCGCGAGTGTTCCCCCGAGCCTCTTTATTCTTGCTTGGACGGCCGGATGGGTTGGTATGGTGCTCTGCTGGGGCTGCTGCTTTGCCCGAACCGAATTGTGGTCGGCCTACCAGCTTATTCGATGGTGATGTGGGCTCCAAAGCCTTGCCATCGTATTGAGGGAGCCACCTACTGTAGTGGTGGCTTTTGTCTGGGACGCTAAGGCCATATTCTTCGGCGGCCAGGACCTTGGTCCATCTATCGTTGAGCAAGTCTTGGCTCACTTGAAGCTGCAGCTGCTTCCTCCTTAGGCTCCTTGCAGTGGCTATGAGCCGGCGTTTAAAGCGCCCCTGTTCTAGAGGTTCCTCAGGCACGATGAATTCCTCGTTGCCGAGGCTCTCTTCTTCCTCGGAGAGTGGAAGATAATTACTATCCTCCGAGTCTCCGTATGTGGCCTGTTCATCAGGGCTATCCTGCCCGCTTTCCTGTTCATCCTGTTCGGATCCTATCTTAACAGGGTCTTTGTTGTCCGAAGTACTATCATCTCCGATGCTAATATTGTTTTCCCTTGAGTGGCCCCGGGGGCACCGGTGTTCGGACTGTGTACCAGGAGGCTTATCCTCGACTAGATCCTCCTTGTCATCGTCGAAATCGTCGTTGGGTGTGTCCACCATACATACGTCATACCAGGAAGTGGTCTCCCCATGTTTAGCGGATAGGAAGCTCTGGTTTTGCCCCTCATCGTCGTCCAAACCGTCGATGTCTTCGGAGCAGGGGTCAAGTGTGTTGGTTGGTTCTTCGACGGTGGCTATGGAGTGGGTGGCGGGTGGGAAGCAAAATTCTCCATCATCCGCCGTAAGGTCAAACCGAACTTAGTTCGGCGACGAGCCATCTGCCAGGGATAGGTTTTTTAGTGAGTTTAGTAGGTCGCCCATGGGCGAGTGTTGGAAGATATCCGTGGTGCTGAACTTTAGCCGATCGAGTTCGGTATCCGCGGGCTCGCATGGTTCGGAACTCGATATCGGAGACAAGTCCGGGGTTCTGTTGATGCAAGCATCGTACAAAGTGGAATCTGCATGCGGCTCCACCGCCGCCGAGTTGGTAGCCCCCATGATGGGGTTGAGTTTCCCATCTTCGGATGACTTGATCTGCTCCGTATCTAAGGCTAGAGTTGTTACAGGAGCTATCTCCTGGATGCGGCCCGATGACAGGTTTAAGCCATGTTTATCGGGGCGAAGGGGAGCGGTTGCCGCGGTCTCGAATCCGTCGAAGATCAAGTCTCCACGGATGTCCGCGACGTAGTTCAGGCTTCCGAATCTGACCTGATGGCCAGGGGCATAGCTATCGATCTGCTCCAGATAGCCTAGCGAGTTGGCCCGCAGTACGAAGCCGCTGAATACAAAGATTTGTCCGGGGAGGAAGGTTTCTCCCTGGATCATGTCATTACTGATGATCGAAGGGGCCATCAAATCCTTTTGTCGACGGCACAGCGGAACTCTCAATGAAAGCACCAATGTCGGTGTCAAAACCGGCGGATCTCGGGTAGGGGGTCCCGAATTGTGCGTCCAGGATTGATGGTAACAGGACACGGGGTACACGATGTTTACCCAGGTTCAGGCCCTCTCTGTGGAGGTAATACCCTACTTCATGCTTGATTGATCTTGATGAATATGAGTGTTACAAGAGTTGATCTACCATGAGATCGTAATGGCTAAACCCTAGAAGTCTAGCCTATGAGTATATGGTAATGAATCTGTGTTATCCGGACTATGCCCTCCGGTTTATATAGACACCGGAGGGATCTAGGGTTAGATGGAGTCAGTTACATAGGAGGGAATCTTCATAATCGGTTGCCTAGCTTGCCTTCCACGCCAAGGAGAGTCCAATCCGGACACGGGTATAGTCTTCGGTCTTCGTGTCTTCACAGCCCATCAGTCCGGCCCATGGATAACAGGCCGGACGCCCGAGGACCCCTTAGTCCAGGACTCCCTCACCTGGGCCATGGTAAAAACACGATATACCAAGCTGGATCCGAATCACATGGCCCGGGTCGGACCGCTAGGGTCAAATGGGGAAGAAATTCCCGTTAGTTTAGTATATAACCAAGTAGAAGTAGCCGCCAAGTATTCCCAGCAGGATTGTAAGTTAAATAGCCTGCGGGACGGCATAGAGGAGGAAGTTTTTGAGTCCAAGTGACGATGTACTTTCCTTTGTATATGTAGCTCTAGCTAAAAACGATTTTCATGGCGGACCTTTTCGCTTTAACCTCTCGACCCGAAGGTGTGGAGTGTTTCCGAATACCAGAACGGCCAGTAGACCGGGTATGCATGGAAACCAGGCGTAGGGGTCATAGTTGCTTGAACAGACAATTATCCGGCTAGTTATGTTATATTACATTAAAAGTGTAAGAAACATCTTCCAGAGAGAATAGTTCCGTTAAGGGTTCCTTTCCCTGGGTGTGCATGCATCGATGTGCATGTCCGAACTGTGATGAAGAAATCACAATGTGTATAGCTTCTAGGGGTTCATGATGGGACGAATGCAAAAACATCTTTAGTTCACCGACCGATTATTCCCTTAAGTAGCTTTTGGCTTCACCCAGTCTGAGGTACACATCCAGATGACCCGGCAGTAACAATCGCAGAGGTGCTCCCTTTATGCCCTAGCCGAATTAACGGGAACGTAGGGCATAAGCACAGGAGCCAGGCAACCCAGCTTGGCCAAAACTTAAGTCATATTGATGCATATAATGGCGAAGAAAAGGTACATATGGGAGAAAACGCATATGTGAGGAGCTTGATGCTCGGGAAATAACAATACCAAGCTTCTGTCCAAGAAGCCCCCAGGTATAATAGACGTACATACTTCAAGACGTATGCATCGGGGGTGTATGATCTAACCGCACGAAAGCTTTTAAAGCTGAAAATAAAAACGAAAAGAGAGAGAAAAAATAATGGAAACAATAGGGGGAAGGAGACGAACAAAGATTTCCGCGCTAGGCATAGAATCTTCGGAGTCTCGCCGCGTTCCAGGGGTTCGGCTCTAATCGATTGTCCGACGCATCACGCAAGCGGTACGCCCCTCCGGTAAGAACTTCGTCGATGATGAAGGGACCCTCCCACATGGGCTTGAGTTTGTCCTTTTTCTTCTCCGGTAGGCGCAGAACGAGTTCGCCGACGTTGTAAGTTTTGGCCCGCACCTCTCTGCTTTGATACCTGCGAGCCTGCTGTTGATAAAATGCGGAACGGGCTTTTGCGACGTCGCGCTCCTCCTCCAGGGCATCTAAGCTGTCCTGCCGATCGAGCTCGGCCTCTCTCTCTCTTCGTACGTGCGCACACGAGGTGAGTCATGAATAATGTCGCAGGGTAGTACTGCCTCTGCGCCGTACACCATGAAGAAAGGTGTGAATCCGGTAGTGCGATTGGGCGTGGTCCGCAGCCCCCAGAGTACGGAGTCGAGCTCCTCAACCCAGTGCTTATCTGACTCTTTCAAAGCCCGTACTAGTCTAGGCTTAATGCCGCTCATAATAAGACCATTGGCTCTTTCGACTTGACCGTTTGTTTGTGGATGATATACAGAGGCGTAATCGAGCTTGATGCCCAGATTAGCGCACCAGGTTTTCACTTCGTCGGCTGTGAAATTGGAGCCGTTATCAGTGATGATGCTGTGCGGAACACCGTAACGGTGTACAACGCCGGATATAAAGTCTATTACTGTCCCGGACTCGGCTGTTTTAACTGGCTTAGCCTCTATCCACTTGGTGAATTTGTCCACCATGACTAGCAAATATTTATTCTTATTGCTTCCCCCTTTAAGGGGTCCAATCATATCCAGTCCCCAGACCGCAAAAGGCCAAGTGATGGGGATTCTTTGTAGGGTGGTGGGGGCATATGGCTTTGGTTGGCGAAGAGTTGGCATCCAACGCAACATTGGACAAGGTCCTGTGCATCCGCTCGGGCCGTCCGCTAATAGAATCCTATACGGAAGGCCTTACTAACAAGGGCCCAAGCTGCGGCGTGGTGCCCGCCGAGATCGGCATGAATCTCAGCCAGTAGCTGTCGCCCCTCTTCCTCAGAGATACATCTTTGAAGGACTCCGGTAGGGCTTTTCTTATAGAGCTCTCCGTCGTGAACCTTGTAGGCCTTCGAACGCCGGACAATGCGGCGGGCCTCATTCTAGTCCTTGGGAAGCTCCTTCCTGTTAAGGTAGGCCAGTAAGGGTTTGGTCCACGGGGCAATGACTGCCATGATGAGATGCGCCGGCGGTGTTATTTCGGTGGCTGAGCCTCCGATGATGTCGGTGTTTTCGGAATCTGGGGTTATGTTCAGATCTGGACTAGTGTTGTCGTTTTTTCCCTGCCACACCATGGATGGCTTAAAAAGCCTTTCCAGAAAGATATTAGGTGGGACGGGGTCGCGCTTAGCGCTGATACGAGCAAGAACGTCCGCCGCTTGATTACTCTCTCGAGCCACATGATGGAACTCGAGCCCCTCGAACCGAGTCAACATTTTTATGACGGCATTACGATAAGCTGCCATCTTCGGATCTTTGGCATCGAAGTCTCCATTTATTTGAGATATTGCGAGGTTTGAGTCCCCGCGCACTTCCAGGCGTTGTATGCCCACGGAGACAGCCATCCGGAGACCGTGCAATAAGGCCTCGTATTCAGCTGCGTTGTTGGAGTCTGTGTATAGTATTTGGAGTACGTATTGAACGACGTCTCCAGTAGGGGACGTTAAAACAACGCATGCTCCTAGCCCTGCCAGCATTTTGGAGCCACCGAAGTACATAACCCAATTGGAATATGTGCCGTACTCTTTAGGGAGTTCGGCCTCTGTCCATTCGGCGACGAAGTCAGCCAATACTTGGGATTTGATAGCTCGACGTGGTTTGTATGTAATATCAAATGGAAGGAGCTCAATGGCCCATTTGGCAATCCGGCCCGTGGCATCACGGTTGTTTATTATGTCGTTGAGTGGTACTTCGGAAGCCACCGTAATCGAGCACTCCTGGAAGTAGTGACGGATGCTTTCGGGATGCCATGAACACCGCATATGCTATCTTTTGATAATGGGGGTACCGGGATTTACATGGTGTGAGGACAGTGGATATGTAGTATACTGGCTTCTGAAGCGGGAATTCGTGTCCGTCCTGTTCTCGTTGAACGACGAGCACGGCGCACCACTTGATGTGTTGCCGATATGTATAATAACATCGGTTCACCGCCGTTTGGCGCGGCCAGGATTGGGTTGCTCACAAGAAGGGTTTTTATTTCCTCAAGTCCGGCTGTTGCCGCGTCCGTCCACTCGAAGTGATCGGTTCGCCGTAGAAGGCGATAGAGTGGCAGTGCCATTTCTCCCAATCTGGAGATAAAGCGACTTAGAGCTGCCACACAACCCGCGAGTTTTCGGACTTGTTTAAGGTCTGTTGGTGTAGCCAATTGTGACAGAGCTCAGATTTTGGCTGGATTTGCTTCAATTCCTCCGTTGGAAATGATGAAGCCCAGCAGTTTTCCAGCGGGGACGCCAAAAACGCACTTTTCCGGATTGAGCTTAATGTCATACGCGCGGAGGTTGTCGAATGTGAGACGTAAATCGTCTATTAGTGTCTCGACGTGCCTGGTTTTGATGACGACATCGTCGACATAAGCTTCAACTTTCTTGCCGATCTGTTTCTCCAGGCATGTTTGAATCATGTGTTGGTATGTGGCACCAGCGTTCTTAAGCCCGAAGGGCATGGTGTTGTAGCAGAATGGCCCATATGGGGTAATGAATGTTGTTGCAGCTTGATCGGACTCCTTCATTTTGATTTGATGGTATCCGGAATATGCATCAAGGAAACACAGTGAGTCGTGTCCTGCGGTAGCATCGATGATTTGGTCAATGCGGGGGAGAGGGAAGGGATCCTTAGGGCAAGCCTTGTTGAGGTCTTTGAAATCGACGCACAGGCGCCAGGATTTGCCCTTCTTTGGTACCATCACCAAGTTTGCCAGCCAGTCCTGATGCTTTATTTCTCTAATGAATCCGGCCTCAATTAGCTTGTCTAACTCCTCCCCCATGGCTTGCTGTTTGGGTTCGGAAAAGCGCCGCAGTGCTTGTTTGACTGGTTTGTATCCCTTTAATATATTGAGACTATGCTTGGCCAGTTTACGTGGGATTCCAGGCATATCAGAAGGGTGCCAGGCGAATATATCCCATTTTTCGCGAAGGAAATCCCATAGTGCGGCGTCGACCGTTGGGTCTAGTTGTGCTCCAATAGATGTTGTCTTTTTGGGGTCCGTTGGGTGGACCTGGAATTTGACTATTTCTTCTGCCGGCCTGAAGGAGGTGGATTTGGGTCGTTTGTCTAAGATCACATCGTCCTTATCCACCATAGAGCGCAGTGCGGTTAATTCTTTGGCCGCGAGGGCTTCAGATAATGCCTCAAGGGCCAGGGATGTGATACGTCTCCAATGTATCTATAATTTTTTATTGTTCCATGCAATATTATATTCTGTTTTGGATGTTTAATGGGCTTTATTATACACTTTATATTATTTTGGGACTAACCTATTAACCGGTGGCCCAGCCCAGAATTGCTGTTTTTTTTTGCCTATTTCAGAGTTTCGCATAAAAAGGATATCAAACGGAGTCCAAACGGAATGAAACCTTCGGGAACGTTATTTTTGGAACGAACGTGATCCAGAGGACTTGGACCCTACGTCAAGAAAGCTACCAGGAAGGCACGAGGTAGGGGGCGCGACCTCCACCCTCGTGGGGCCCACGTTGCTCCACCGACGTACTTCTTCCTCCTATATATACCTACGTACCCCAAACTACCAGATACGGAGCCAAAAACCTATTTCCACCACCGCAACCTTCTGTACTCATGAGATCCCATCTTGGGTCCTTTTCTGGAGCTCCGTCGGAGGGGGCATTGATCACGGAGGGCTTCTACATCAACACCATAGCCTCTCCGATGATGTGTGAGTAGTTTACCTCAGATCTTCGGGTCCATAGTTATTAGCTAGATGGCTTCTTCTCTCTCTTTGATTCTCAATACAAAGTTCTCCACGATTCTCATGGAGATCTATTCGATGTAATCTTCTTTTGCAGTGTGTTTGTTGAGACCGATGAATTGTGGGTTTATGATCAAGATTATCTATGAACAATATTTGATCCTCTCTGAATTCTTTTATGTATGATTGGTTATCTTTGCAAGTCTCTTCGAATTATCAATTTGGTTTGGCCTACTAGATTGATCTTTCTTGCAATGGGAGAAGTGCTGAGCTTTGGGTTCAATCTTGCAGTGTCCTTTCCCAGTGACAGTAGGGGCAGCAAGGCATGTATTGTATTGTTGCCATCGAGGAGAACAAGATGGGGTTTATATCATATTGCATGAGTTTATCCCTCTACATCATGTCATCTTACTTAAAGCGTTACTCTGTTCTTTTGAACTTAATACTCTAGATGCATGCTGGATAGCGGTCGATGTGTGGAGTAATAGTAGTAGATGCAAGCAGGAGTCGGTCTACTTGTCGCGGACGTGATGCCTATATACATGATCATACCTAGATATTCTCATAACTATGCTCAATTTTGTCAATTGCTCAACAGTAATATGTTCACCCCCGTAATACTTATGCTCTCGAGAGAAGCCACTAGTGAAACCTATGGCCCCCGGGTCTATTTTCCATCATATTAATCGTCCAACACTTAGCTATTTTTATTGCCTTTTATTTTACTTTTTATCTTTATCATAAAAATACCAAAAATATTATCTTATCATATCTATCAGATCTCACTTTCGTAAGTGACCGTGAAGGGATTGACAACCCCTTTATTGCGTTGGTTGCGAGGATTTTATTTGTTTGTGTAGGTGTGAGGGACTCGTGCGCGGCCTCCTACTGGATTGATACCTTGGTTCTCAAAAACTGAGGGAAATACTTACGCTGCTTTACTGCATCACCCTTTCCTCTTCAAGGGAAAACCAACGCAGTGCTCAAGAGGTACAAGAAGGATTTCTGGCACCGTTGCCGTGGAGTCTACGCAAAAGTCAACATACCAAGTACCCATCACGAACCCTTATCTCCCGCATTACATTATTTCCCTTTTGCCTCTCGTTTTCCTCTCCCCCACTTCACCCTTGCCGTTTTATTTGCCGTCTCTTTTCATTCGCCTCTTTTTCGCTTGCTTGTCGTTATGGCTAGTCCTCTACCTTCTCCGTTGTCTCCCGAGAATGAAGTTCTTAATTTTAAGCAAAGGGAGGGAGAAAATCTAAAAGACGCTTGGTATAGAATTTGCAATGCTCAAAATAGATCTACCAGGAAGCAATCTACTTCTGTTCTTCTCCGCAATTTTTATGTAGGCGCTACTCCTGGTATAGATATATCCTTGATACCATTACCGGAGGGAATTTCTTGGGTAGCCATACTTTTGATTCTTATAATGCTATGATAGATTTGTTTGGCTCACCACCTCTTTTGGTTAATGGAAGTATGTTAACTTTGGAGCATGTAATGCAAAGACTTGAAATTATTGAAAATAAAGTTGCGACCGTAGAGTTAATTGAAAATTTGGATAAAAAGATCCACAACCAAATTACCCAATATGGATCTAAAGTAGGAGTCAGTTTGAGAAATATTAAGGAGAAGGAACCCATAGTTAATGAACGAATAAATCAGGATTCCACTAGAATCGATAAACTTGAGGGTCTCCTTACTAACTTGGGGACCGCTTTCTCTTCTGTAAAAAGTACTCCAAGTCCTCCAACTAAGATTGCCAAGCTTATGTATGTTCCTAAAAATAAAGGTGAATCCTCTACTAAGGAAACTGCGGATCTCAAATCTATAAGTATTCATCCCAATCTCTTTGCTATCATTAAGGAACCATTTGCTACAAATGATTTTTTTGATTTTGTGCCTAGAAGTTTGATAATTAATAAAGAGAAAGAAACTCCTAAGGGTAATAGGTGTCTTATTGAAGAATTACCTACCAAAGATGGCAATACCTAGATCTATCCTTGCTATTATGCCTAGCTAGGGGCGTTAAACGATAGGGCTTGTTGGGAGGCAACCCAATTTTATTTTTAGTTTTTTTGCTTGTTGCTTCTGTTTAGGAATAAAATTTTTATCTAGCATCTGGTTAGATTTGTTTTTATGTTTTAATTACTGTTTGTGCCAAGTTTAACCTATAGGATCTTCTTGGATCATAGTTATTTGATCTTGCTGAAAATTCCAGAAACTTTCTGTTCACGAAAACAATTGTTAAAAATCACCAGAACGGGATAAAATATTGATTCCAATTGCTGCTGATCAATAAACAAATTTTCTAGGAAGTCCTATTTTGGCTGAATTTTTTTAGTACCAGAAGTTTGCGTTTGTTACAGATTACTACAGACTGTTCTGTTTTTGATAGATTCTGTTTTTCGTGTGTTGTTTGCTTATTTTGATGAATCTATGGCTAGTAAAATAGTTTATAAACCATAGAGAAGTTGGAATACAGTAGGTTTAACACCAATATAAATAAATAATGAGTTAATTACAGTACCTTTAAGTGGTGTTTTGTTTTCTTTCGCTAACGTAGCTCACGAGATTTTCTGCTGAGTTTTGTGTTGTGAAGTTTTCAAGTTTTGGGTGAAAGATTTGATGGATTATGGAACAAGGAGTGGCAAGAGCCTAAGCTTCCCATGGCACCCCAAGATAATCTAAGGACACCAAAAAGCCAAAGCTTGGGGATGCCCCGGAAGGCATCCCCTCTTTCGTCTACTTCCATCGGTAACTTTACTTGGAGCTATATTTTTGTTCACCACATGATATGTGTTTTGCTTGGACCGTCTTGTATTATTTGAGTCTTTGTTTTTTTAGTTTACCACAATCATCCTTGCTGTACACACCTTTTGAGAGAGTCACACATAAATTGGAACTTATTAGAATACTCTATGTGCTTCACTTATATTTTTTGAGCTATATAGTTTTGCTCTAGTGCTTCACTTATATCTTTTAGAGCACGGCGGTGGATTTGTTTTGTAGAAACTATTGATCTCTCATGCTTCACTTATATTATTTTTGAGAGTCTTAAAATAGCATGGCAATTTTCTTTAATTATAATATCATGAGAAATTTGATGCTTGACAATTGTTTTGAGATATAAAGGTGGTAATATCATAGTTGTGCTAGTTGAGTAATTGTGGAATTGAAAAATACTTATGTTGGAGTTTGTGATTCCCGTAGCATGCACGTATGGTGAACCATTATGTAACGAAGTCGGAGCATGAGGTATTTATTTATTGTCATCCTTTGCGTGGCGGTCGGGATCGCGCGATGGTTAACTCCTACCAACCCTTCCCCTAGGAGCATGCGTAGTAGTACTTTGCTTCGAGGGCTAATAATTTTTTGCAATAAGTATATGAGTTCTTTATGACTAATGTGAGTCCATGGATTATATACACACTTACCTTTCCGCAATTTTCTAGCCTCTTCGGTACCATGCATTGCCCTTTCTCACCTTGAGAGTTGGTGCAAACTTCGTCGGTGCATATAAACCCCGTGATATGATACGCTCTATCACACATAAACCTCCTTATATCTTCCTCAAAACAGCCACCATACCTACCTATTATGGCATTTCCATAGCCATTCCGAGATATATTGCCATGCAACTTTCCATCATTTCGTTTATCATGACACGCTCCATCATTGTCATATTGCTTTGCATGATCATGTAGTTGACATTGTATTTGTGGCAAAGCCACCATTCATAATTCTTTCATACATGTTGCTCTTGATTCATTGCATATCCCGGTACACCGCTGGAGGTATCAACATAGAGTCATATTTTGTTCTAAGTATTGAGTTGTAATTCATGAGTTGTAAGTAAATAAAAGTGTGATGATCATCATTATTAGAGCATTGTCCCAAGTGAGGAAAGGATGATGGAGACTATGATTCCCCCACAAGTCGGAATGAGACTCCGGACTAAAAAAGAGGCCATAAAAAAAGGCCCAAATAACAAAATGAGAGAAAAAGAGAGAAGGGATAATGTTACTATCCTTTTACCACACTTGTGCTTCAAAGTAGCACCGTGATCTTCATGATAGAGATTCTCTCATTTTGTCGCTTTCATATACTAGTGGGAAATTTCATTATAGAACTTGGCTTGTATATTCCAATGATGGGCTTCCTCACATGCCCGAGGTCTTCGTGAGCAAGCAGGTTGGATGCACACCCACTTAGTTTCTTTTTGTTTGAGCTTTCATACACTTATAGCTCTAAGTGCATCCGTTGCATGGTAATCCCTACTCCTTGCATTGACATGAATTGATGGGCATCTCCATACCCGTTGATTAGCCTCGTTGATGTGAGACTTTCTCCTCTTTTTTGTCTTCCCACATAACCCCTATCATTATACCTTATTCCACCATAGTACTATATCCATGGCTTGCGCTCATGTATTGCGTAAGAGTTGAAAAGGCTGAAGTGCGTTAAAAAGTATGAACCAATTGCTTGGCTAAAAGCGGGGTTGTACATGATATGAATATTTTGTGTGGGGAAGATGGAGCATAGCCAGACTATATGATTTTGTAGGGATAACTTGCTTTGGCTATGTTATTTTGATAAGACATAATTGCTTGGTTAGCATGCTTGAAGTATTAGTATTTTTATGTCAACATTAAACTTTTATCTTGTATCATATTAAATCTGAACATTCGTGCCACAATAAGAAGAATTACATTGAAATTATGCTAAGTAGCATTCCACATCAAAAATTCTGTTTTTATCATTTACCTACTCGAGGACGAGCAGGAATTAAGCTTGGGGATGCTTGATACGTCTCCAACATATCTATAATTTTTTATTGTTCCATGCTATATTATATTCTGTTTTGGATGCTTAATGGGCTTTATTATACACTTTTATATTATTTTGGGACTAGCCTATTAACCGGAGGCCCAGCCCAGAATTGCTGTTTATTTTTGCCTATTTCAGAGTTTCACAGAAAAAGGATATCAAACGGAGTCCAAACGGAATGAAACCTTCGGGAACGTGATTTTTGGAACGAACGTGATCCAGAGGACTTGGACCCTACGTCAAGAAAGCTACCAGGAAGGCACAAGGTAGGAGGGTGAAAGATCGTGGATGTCGCCTAGAGGGGGGTGAATAGGCGCTTTAAAATAATTACGGTTTAGGCTTGAACAAATGCGGAATAAACCTAGCGGTTAATTTGACAAGCACAAAACCTACAACAACTAGGCTCACCTATGTGCACCAACAACTTATGCTAAGCAAGATAAACAACTAAGTGATAGCAAGATATATGACAAGAGACAATATGGCTATCACAAAGTAAAGTGCATAAGTAAAGGGCTCGGGTAAGAGATAACCGAGGCACGCAGAGACGACGATGTATCCCGAAGTTCACACCCTTGCGGATGCTAATCTCCGTTTGGGGCGGTGTGGAGGCACAATGCTCCCCAAGAAGCCACTAGGGCCACCGTAATCTCCTCACGCCCTCACACAATGCAAGATGCCATGATTCCACTAAGGGACCCTTGAGGGCGGTCACCGAACCCGTACAAATGGCAACCCTTGGGGGCGGTCACCGAACCCGTACACTTGGCAACCCTTGGGGGCGGTCACCGGTACCCGTCAAATTGCTCGGGGCGATCTCCACAACCTAATTGGAGACCCCGACGCTTGCCCGGAGCTTTGCACCACAATGATTGAGCTCCGAACACCACCAACCGTCTAGGGCGCCCAAGCACCCAAGAGGAGCAAGCTCAAGGGTACCAAGCACCCAAGAGTAATAAGCTTCTCAACTTGTAACTTCCACGTATCACCGTGGAGAACTCAAACCGATGCACCAAATGCAATGTCAAGGGCACACAGAGTGCCCAAGTCCTTCTCCCCCAAATCCCACCAAAGCAACTAATGCTAGGGAGGAAACTGAGAGGAAGAACAAGAAGGAGAACACCAAGAACCCCAAGATCTAGATCCAAGGGGTTCCCCTCACATAAAGGAGAAAGTGATTGGTGGAAATGTGGATCTAGATCTCCTCTCTCCTTTCCCCCAAAAACTAGCAAGAAACCATGGAGGGATTGAGAGTTAGGAAGCTCGATGAAGGTCAACAATGGGGGAAGAACACGAGCTCAAGAGATAAGGTTCATTGGGGAAGAAGACCCCTCTTATAGGAGGGGGAAAATCCAGCCATTATGTGCTCAGCCCGCACACGAGCGGTACTACCGCTCGGGCGAAAGAAGCAGGGAAAAAGGAGCAACAAAACATGAACCTTGGGGCGGTAGTACCGCTTATAAGCGGTACTACCGCTCACCCCAGCGGTACTACCGCCGGAGGAGCAGAACACGGGACCAAATGAGGCAGGGCAGAGCTGAGTACGGCGGCAGTAATGCAGTAGCGATACTACCCCCCCCCCCCCGACCGGAGCAGTACTACCGCCCAATCGGGGCGGTACTACCGATTATAGGCGGAACTATCGTGCCTTACTGCCGTGCAACTACTGCTAAACCCGACACGAAAAGTGCAAGACCCAAAATCGAGGCGGTAGTAGTAGAGCGGTACTGGAGCGGTACTACCGCATGACGAGCGGTACTACCGCTGCCGACCACGGTACTACCGCAGGGAGAAAACCCAAAACTGCCATAACTTCTTCATGAGAGCTCCGAATTGAGCAAACTCAATCTTGTTGGAAACAAGACAATGAGTAGCATCAAAACAGCAGAGGAGTGAAACAGAGGAGTGAAACCTCCAACAGAGAAGAACCGGCATACCCTCCAACATCAAAACATCAAAGAAGATGCACGTGAACTCCGTTTTCGATGAACTCGAGCTTTTCAACAAGATGACCAAAAGCTCCAAAACTCACAAAGAGAAGCAAACAAGAACCAAGAAAGATGATGCAAGGATGCAATGGTTTGAACTCTCTACGAATGATACGATCAAGCTACTCATCGAGAGCCCCCCTTGATAGTACGGCAATCGATCCTATAACCCGGTCTCCCAATAACCACCATGAGACCGGTAAAATAGAAAACCTATCAAGGGCAAACCTTTGCCTAGCACATGGTCCACTTGAGCTAGATGATGATGATCTTGACTCCCTCAAGTTGGACCACCTTTCTTGATTGCGTTTGCTCGATGAACACTAGTTGATTGCTCCCCCATACTCCACTATGGGTGAGCCACTCTTCCGCACATCTTCACAAATCCATTGTCACCACAATGGACGGCAAGCTTCAAGCATTTGATCTCTTCGTGATGCTCCACTTGAACTTGCACACCGCAACCTAACCCCACAAAGAACTCTCACGAAGACCATGGGTTAGCACACAAAGCGTAATGGATAATGCTTACCATACCATGGGATCACTTGATCCCTCGGTACATCTTGTGCGCTTTGTGTGTTGAATATTTCCAACTCTCTTCATTTGGATGATGTCTTGAAGGTAGACATGAATGATCACACAATCTTCTTCTTCAAGACATGCTTGCAATAAGCTCAACACTCACATGACCGATCTTTGGATAATTCCTTAATAGCACCTTGGTCAACTCATAAACTCCTTGAAACCAACACATGGACTTCAAGAAAAGCCCATGGACAAATCCTTCAAATATAACTCAATGCAACCATTAGTCCATAGAGATTGTCATCAATTACCAAAACCAAACATGGGGGCACCGCATGTTCTTTCAGAGGGCGCGCCCTCCACCCTCGTGGGGCCCACGTTGCTCCACCGACATACTTCTTCCTCCTATATATACCTACGTACCCCCAAACTACCAGATACAGAGCCAAAAACCTATTTCCACCGCCGCAACCTTCTGTACTCGTGAGATCCCATCTTGGGGCCTTTTCCGGAGCTCCGCCAGAGGGGGCATTGATCACGGAGGGCTTCTACATCAACACCATAGCCTCTCCGATGATGTGTGAGTAGTTTACCTCAGATCTTCGGGTCCATAGTTATTAGCTAGATGGCTTCTTCTCTCTCTTTGGTTCTCAATACAAAGTTCTCCACGATTCTCGTGGAGATCTATTCGATGTAATCTTCTTTTGCGGTGTGTTTGTTGAGACCGATGAATTGTGGGTTTATGATCAAGATTATCTATGAACAATATTTGATCCTCTCTGAATTCTTTTATGTATGATTGGTTATCTTTGCAAGTCTCTTCGAATTATCAATTTGGTTTGGCCTACTAGATTGATCTTTCTTGCAATGGGAGAAGTGCTTAGCTTTGGGTTCAATCTTGCGGTGTCCTTTCCCAGTGACAGTAGGGGCAGCAAGGCACGTATTGTATTGTTGCCATCGAGGATAACAAGATGGGGTTTATATCATATTGCATGAGTTTATCCCTCTACATCATGTCATCTTACTTAAAGCGTTACTCTGTTCTTTTGAACTTAATACTCTAGATGCATGCTGGATAGCGGTCGATGCGTGGAGTAATAGTAGTAGATGCAGGCAGGAGTCGGTCTACTTGTCGCGGACATGATGCCTATATACATGATCATACCTAGATATTCTCATAACTATGCTCAATTTTGTCAATTGCTCAACAGTAATTTGTTCACCCACCGTAATACTTATGCTCTCGAGAGAAGCCACTAGTGAAACCTATGGCCCCCGGGTCTATTTTCCATCATATTAATCTTCCAACACTTAGCTATTTTTATTGCCTTTTATTTTACTTGCATCTTTATCATAAAAATACCAAAAATATTATCTTATCATATCTATCAGATCTCACTTTCGTAAGTGACCATGAAGGGATTGACAACCCCTTTATTGCGTTGGTTGCGAGGATTTTATTTGTTTGTGTAGGTGCGAGGGACTCGTGCGTGGCCTCCTACTGGATTGATACCTTGGTTCTCAAAACTGAGGGAAATACTTACGCTGCTTTACTGCATCACCCTTTCCTCTTCAAGGGAAAACCAACGCAGTGCTCAAGAGGTAGCAGGATGCGGTTTTGTTTTCGGTGCGGAGTGCTATGTCCGGATCACTAACAAGAGTGATTATGCCATTTGGTCCGGGCATTTTGAGCTTCATATACCCGTAATGAGGTATAGCTTGGAAGTGTGTAAAAGCGCCCCGCCCCAACAGGGCGTGGTATCCGCTGCTGAAAGGAGCCACTTGGAAGGTGATCTCTTCAGACCGATAATTCTCCGGCGTGCCGAATACCACGTCAAGTGTGATTTTTCCCGCACACCGCGCCTCCCGACTAGGAATGATTCCTCAGAAGGTCGTGCTGCTTTGCTTGATGCGGCTCCTGTCTATTTCCATTTTGTGGAGTGTATCCTCATAGATGAGGTTTAGTCCGCTGCTGCCGTCCATGAGGACCTTGGTGAGTCTAAAGCTGTCCACGATGGGACTGAGGACTAATGCGGCTGGCGCTCAGCCTGTCTTGTATTGCGCTTCGTCACCGGCATTAAAGGTTATAGCCGTGTCGTTCCAAGGGTTTATCGCGGCGATTTGGCAGACTTCGGCGAGGTCGCGGAGTGCCCTTTTGCGCTTACTGTTTGACGCGAATGTCTCGAAGACCGTCAATACTCTGGGGTCGTCGTCTTCTGGAGGGTGTAGCTCTGGGGCGTTTTTGGTAAGGATGCCCTCGCCGCTCTTGGCTACCTGCCAGAGTATCCAACATGCTCTAAGGCTGTGGGTTGGTATGGTGTCCGGTGTTGTGTGTATTTTGCATGGGCCATCGAGCCATCCCTCTAGAACGGTTCCATGCTGCGTAATGGGTTTATGTTTCTTGGCTATTAGACTGGGCGTGTCACGAGGATGTGCCCTTTTCGTCTGGACCAGCGGTTGAGTTGGGACCGATGGCTCCCAACAAGCTGCCTTATCTTTCCAGGCGCTTTCCATTGCGATGTACTTCTGTACGATAGTTTCCATGTCGGCGAAGTGCAGTATACGGCGGCGATTAATGGCGTTGAGGATTCCTTGGTTCGTGCAATTGTTGCAGAACGCAAATATCGCGTCCTCGTCACGGCAATCTTTAACCTTGTCCGTGACAAGGAGGAATCTGGCCCAGAAGTGGTGGACCATTTCCTGAGACCGCTGTTGTATGCTCATGAGAGCGCTTATGTCTGGGTGGGTGGGTGGAATTGGATTCGGACCCTGACCCGGTCGATGATCCAGAGTCTGAAGGTTTTCTAGACTCAAGAGTCCAGCCTCCGGAGTATCTTCTGGTTGCCTGTGCCTGCCGTCCGATTCTATGTTCGGAAGGGTGGTCACCTCCTTTTGCTAGTGGGTGTCTAGCTCTGCAGGGTTGGCGACCCGGACATAGTCCATCTTTAGTATAGGGGAAGAGTCGCCGTCTTGCTCCTCGACTACCGCTATCTGGTGGGTGACCGGTGGAGATTTGATTTCTCTTTGGTCGGGTTTAAGCCCAATCCAATCGTAATCTGTGGTGATTCCCAGGGCGGCGATGTGATCAAGGAGCTCGTTTAAGGATGAAAACTCCGCCGGATCCATCTGCTTGGAGTGTTTGGGGTCGATATGAAGGGGATTTTCGGTGGCCCGAGAGGTCATCGTCGGCTTAGCGGCCGAACGGACGGTCATGGTAAAGCCGTCCAGCCGGAGGGTTTGGCCTGAGGCCAGTTCTCCTCCGGCGGTGATATTGTCTTTAAGGACGAGGCGAGTCATCGATCCTGTCGTCGATGGCATAGTGGAACTCTCAATGAAAGCACCAATGTCGGTGTCAAAACCGGCGGATCTCGGGTAGGGGGTCCCGAACTGTGTGTCTAAGGTCGATGGTAACAAGAGACAGGGGACACGATGTTTACCCAGGTTCGGGCCCTCTCTATGGAGGTAATACCCTACTTTCTGCTTGATTGATCTTGATGGATATGAGTATTACAAGAGTTGGTCTACCACGAGATCGTAGTGGATAAACCCTAGAAGTCTAGCCTGTATGACTATGGTAATGAGTATCTGTCTTGCCGGACTAAGTCCTCCAGTTTATATAGACACCGGGAGGATCTAGGGTTACACAAGGTCGGTTACAAAGAAAGGGATCTACATATCCGGTCGCCAACCTTGCCTTCCACTCCAAGGAGAGTCCCATCCGGACACGGGTGCAGTCTTCGGTCTTCGTATCTTCACAGCCCATCAGTCCGGCCCATGGCTAACAGGCCGGACGCCCGAGGGCCCCTTAGTCCAGGACTCCCTCAGTTCCCCCTGGGCGAGAGGCCTGCGGCCAGGAGGGGCGCACCAAGGGGGGGTCCTACTTGGACTCCCAGTCCAAGTGGGATTCGCCCCCCCCCCACTTTTCCTTTCTTCCACTTGAGGGAAAGGAAGGACGGGAGAAGGAGAAGGAAAGGAGGGGCTCGCGCCCCCACCCCTTGTCCAATTCGGTTTGGGCAGGGGGAGGCGCACGCCACCTCGTGGCCCTTCTTCCCTCTCTCCACTAAAGCCCACTAAGGCCTATTAACTTCCCCGGAGATTCCGGTAACCCCTCGGTACTCCGGAAAAATACCCGAATCACTCGGAACTATTCCGATGTCCGAATATAACCTTCCAATATATGAATCTTTACCTCTCGACCATTTCAAGACTCCTCGTCATGTCCTTGATCTCATCCGGGACTCCAAACAAACTTCGGTCATCAAATCACATAACTCATAATACAAATCGTCATCGAACGTTAAGCGTGCGGACCCTACGGGTTCGAGAACTATGTAGACATGACCGAGACACATCTCTGGTCAATAACCAATAGCGGAACCTGGATACTCATATTGGCTCGTACATATTCTACGAAGATCTTTATTGGTCAAACCGCATAACAACATACGTCATTCCCTTTGTCATCGGTATGTTACTTGCCCGAGATTCGATCGTCGGTATCATCATACCTAGTTCAATCTCGTTACCGACAAGTATCTTTACTCCTTCCGTAATGCATCATCCCGCAACTAACTCATAAGTCACATTGCTTGCAAGGCTTATAGTGATGTGCATTACCGAGAGGGCCCAGATATACCTCTCCGATACACAGAGTGACAAATCCTAATCCCGATCTATGCCAACTCAACAAACACCTCCGGAGACACCTGTAGAGCATCTTTATAATCACCCAGTTACGTTGTGACGTTTGATAGCACACAAAGTGTTCCTCCGGTAATCGGGAGTTGCATAATCTCATAGTCCGAGGAATATGTATAAGTTATGAAGAAAGCAATAGCAATAAAACTAAACGATCATTATGCAAAGCTAACGGATGGATCTTGTCCATCACATCATTCTCTAATGATGTGATCCCGTTCATCAAATGAAAACACATGTCTATGGTCAGGAAACATAACCATCTTTGATTAACGAGCTAGTCAAGTAGAGGCATACTAGGGACACTTTGTTTGTCTATGTATTCACACATGTACTAGGTTTCCGGTTAATACAATTCTAGCATGAATAATAAACATTTACCATGATATAAGGAAATATAAATAACAACTTTATTATTGCCTCTAGGGCATATTTCCTTCATGTTTTCCTAGTGATTATGGCATCACTGATGAAGAAGATGAGCCTGAAGGAGCCTATAAACTACCAGGTGGTAGGAAGAGAAGGAATAATAAGTTGAAGGAAAGTGCATGGTTTGATACAAACTTCCAGAACCACGAGAATAGTTTTCTAAGAGACTATTCTTCACCAATGTTTATGAGTTCAAAGATGCACTTAGAGATTTTCACATTAGAACTTTGAGGAATTTTCAATATCACAGAAATGCCCCAGATAGGATTATTGCTTGTTGATACGTCTCCGTCGTATCTATAATTTTTTATTGTTCCATGCCAATATTATACAAGTTTCATATACTTTTGGCAACTTTTTATACTATTTTTGGGACTAACATATTGATCCAGTGCCCAGTGCCCAGTGCCAGTTCCTGTTTGTTGCATGTTTTTTGTTTCGCAGAAAATCCATATCAAACGGAGTCCAAACGGGATAAAAACTGATGGAGATCTTTTTTGGAATATATGTGATTTTTGGGAAGAAGAATGAACGTGAGACGATGCCCGAGGGGGCCACGAGGCAGGGGGGCGTGCCCCTGACCCTCCTGGCAACCCCGTAAGGCGGTTGGTGTGTTGGGGAACGTAGTAATTTCAAAAAAAATCCTACGCACACGCAAGATCATGGTGATGCATAGCAACAAGAGGGCAAAGTGTCGTCCACGTACCCTCGTAGACCGTAAGCGGAAGCGTTATGACAACGCGGTTGATGTAGTCGCACGTCTTCACGATCGACTGATCCTAGTACCGAACGTACGGCACCTCCGTGATCTGCACACGTTCGGCTCGGTGACGTCCCACGAACTCACGATCCAGTAGAGCTTCGAGGGAGAGCTTCATCAGCACGACGGCGTGATGACGGTGATGATGAAGCCACCGGCGCAGGGCTTCGCCTAAGCACTGCAACGATATGACCGAGGTGGAATATGGTGGAGGGGAGCACCGCACACGGCTTGGAACAATCAACTTGTGTGTCCTAGGGTGCCCCCTGCCCCCGTATATAAAGGAGCAAGGGGGAGGCCGGCCGGCCCTTGGTGCGCCCAAGGAGAGGAGGAATCCTCCTCCTAGTAGGAGTAGGATTCATCCTTTCCTAGTCCTACTAGGAAGGGGGAAGGGGGAAGGAAGGAGAGGGAGGAAAGAGGGGGCGCCGCCCCCTCCTTGTCCAATTCAGACTCCCAAGGGGGGGCGCGGCCAGCCCTAGGCCCTCTCCTCTCTCTCCCACAAGGCCCATGTTGGCCCATTATATCCCCCGGGGGTTCCGATAACCCCCCGGCACTCCGATAAATATCCGGTGACCCCCGGAACTCATCCGGTGTCTGAATATAGTCGTCCAATATATCAATCTTTATGTCTCGACCATTTCGAGACTCCTCGTCATGTCTGTGATCACATCCGGCACTCCGAACTATCTTCGGTACATCAAAACACATAAACTCATAATACCGATCGTCACCGAACGTTAAGCATGCGGACCCTACGGGTTCGAGAACTATGTAGACATGACCGAGACTCATCTCCGGTCAATAACCAATAGCGGAACCTGGATGCTCATATTGGTTCCTACATATTCTACTTAGATCTTTATCTGTCAAACCGCATAACAACATACGTTGTTCCCTTTGTCATCGGTATGTTACTTGCCCGAGATTCGATCGTCGGTATCTCAATACCTAGTTCAATCTCGTTACCGGCAAGTCTCTTTACTCGTTCCGTAATGCATCATCCCGCAACTAACTCATTAGTTACATTGCTTGCAAGGCTTATAGTGATGTGCATTACCGAGAGGGGCCAGAGATACCTCTCCGACAATCGGGGTGACAAATCCTAATCTTGATCTCTGCCAACTCAACAAGTACCATCGGAGACACCTGTAGAGCACCTTTATAATCACCCAGTTACGTTGTGACGTTTGGTCGCACACAAAGTGTTCCTCCGGTATTCGGGAGTTGCATAATCTCATAGTCATAGGAACATGTATAACTCATGAAGAAAGCAATAGCAATATACTAAACGATCAAGTGCTAAGCTAACGGAATGGGTCAAGTCAATCACATCATTCTCTAATGATGTGATCCCGTTAATCAAATGACAACACATGTCTATGGCTAGGAAACATAACCATCTTTGATTCAACGAGCTAGTCAAGTAGAGGCAAACTAGTGACACTCTGTTTGTCTATATATTCACACATGTATCAAGTTTCCGGTTAATACAATTCTAGCATGAATAATAAACATTTATCATGATATAAGGAAATATAAATAAAAATTTTATTATTGCCTCTAGGGCATATTTCCTTCATGGTGCCCTTCTTTTGCTGCAATAAAGCCAATATCCGGCTAAAAATCATGTTCAAATTTCAACCCAATCGGAATTACGGATCTCCGGGAATATAAGAAACGGTGAAAGGCGAGAATCAGAGAGCGCAGAAACAGAGAGAGACAGAGAGACAGAGAGACAGATCCAATCTCGGAGGGGCTCTCGCCGCTCCCATGCTATGGAAGCCAAGGACCAGAGGGGAAACCCTTCTCCCATCTAGGGAGATGGTCAAGGAAGAAGAAGAAGGGGGGCTCTCTTCCCCTCTCTTCCAGTGGCGCCGGAACGCCGCCGGGGCCATCATCGTCACCGCAATCTACACCAACACCTCTGTCATCTTCACCAACATCTTCATCACCTTCCCCCATCTATCTACAGTGGTCCACTCTCCCGCAACCCGCTGTACCATCTACTTGAACATGGTGCTTTATGCTTCATATTATTATCCAATGATGTGTTGCCATCCTATGATGTCTGAGTAGATTTTCGTTGTCCTATCGGTAATTGGTGAATTGCTATGATTGGTTTAATTTGCTTGTGCTTATGTTGCTGTCCTTTGGTGCCCATCATATGAGTGCGCGCGTGGATGATACGTCTCCAATGTATCTATAATTTTTTATTGTTCCATGCTATATTATATTCTCTTTTGGATGTTTATTGGGCTTTATTATACACTTTTATATTATTTTTGGGACTAACCTATTAACCGGAGGCCCAGCCCAAATTGCTGTTTTTTGCCTATTTCAGTGTTTCGAAGGAAAAGGATATCAAACGGAGTCCAAACGGAATGAAACCTTCGGGAACGTGATTTTCGGAACAAACGTGATCCAGAGGACTTAGAGTCTATGTAAAGCAATCAACCAGGAGAGCACGAGGCAGGGGGCGCGCCTACCCCCCTGGGCGCGCCCTCCACCCTCGTGGGCCCCACGTTGCTCCACCGACGTACTTCTTCCTCCTATATATACCTATGTACCCCCAAACGATCATATACGGAGCCAAAACCCTGTTTCCACCGCCGCAACCTTCTGTACCCGTGAGATCCCATCTTGGGGCCTTTTCCGGCGCTCCGCCGGAGAGGGCATCGATCACGGAGGGCTTATACATCAACACCATAGCCTCTCCGAAGATGTGTGAGTAGTTTACCTCAGACCTTCGGGTCCATAGTTATTAGCTAGATGGCTTCCTCTCTCTTTTTGGATCTCAATACAAAGTTCTCCTCGATCTTCTTGGAGATCTATTCGATGTAATCTTCTTTTGTGGTGTGTTTGTCGAGATCCGATGAATTGTGGGTTTATGATCAAGTTTATCTATGAACAATATTTGAATCTCCTCTGAATTCTTTTATGTATGATTGGTTATCTTTGCAAGTCTCTTTGAATTATCAGTTTGGTTTGGCCTACTAGATTGATCTTTCTTGCAATAGGAGAAGTGCTTAGCTTTGGGTTCAATCTTGCGGTACTCGATCCGAGTGACAGTAAGGGAAACGACACGTATTGTATTGTTGCCATCGAGGATAAAAAGATGGGGTTTATATCATATTGCATGAGTTTATCCCTCTACATCATGTCATCTTACTTAAAGCATTACTCTGTTCTTATGAACTTAATACTCTAGATGCATTCTGATACGTCTCCAACGTATCTATAATTTTTGATTGCTCCATGCTATATTATCTTCTGATTTGAACATTATTGGGCTTTATTATACACTTTTATATTATTTTTGGGACTAACCTATTAACCGGAGGCCCAGCCCAGAATTGCTGTTGTTTGCCTATTCAGAGTTTCGCAGAAAAAGAATATCAAACGGAGTCCAAACGGAATGAAACCTTCGGGAACGTGATTTTTGGAACGAACGTGATCCAGAGGAGTTGGACCCTACGTCAAGAAAGCTACCAGGAAGCCACGAGGTAGGGGGCGCGCCTACCTCCCTGGGCGCGCCCTCCACCCTCATGGGCCCCACGTTGCTCCACCGAC
Source organism: Aegilops tauschii subsp. strangulata (assembly GCF_002575655.3). Lineage (NCBI taxonomy): Eukaryota > Viridiplantae > Streptophyta > Magnoliopsida > Poales > Poaceae > Aegilops > Aegilops tauschii. The sequence goes on from NC_053037.3 coordinate 505,069,949, forward strand.
GTACTCCTTCCTCCTGTATATACCTACGTACCCCCAAACTACCAGATACGGAGCCAAAAACCTAATTCCACCGCCGCAACCTTCTGTACCCGTGAGATCCCATCTTGGGGCCTGTTCTGGAGCTCCGCCGGAGGGGGCATCGATCATGGAGGGCTTCTACATCAACACCATAGCCTCTCCGATGAAGTGTGAGTAGTTTACCTCAGACCTTCGGGTCCATAGTTATTAGCTAGATGGCTTCTTCTCTCTTTTTGGATCTCAATACAATGTTCTCCCCCTCTCTTGTGGAGATCTATTCGATGTAATCTTCTTTTGCGGTGTGTTTGTTGAGACCGATGAATTGTGGGTTTATGATCAAGATTATCTATGAACAATATTTGAATCTTCTGAATTCTTTTATGTATGATTGGTTATCTTTGCAAGTCTCTTTGAAATATCAGTTTGGTTTGGCCTACTAGATTGATCTTTCTTGCAATGGGAGAAGTGCTTAGCTTTGGGTTCAATCTTGCGGTGTCCTTTCCCAGTGATAGTAGGGACAGCAAAGCACGTATTGTATTGTTGCCATCGAGGATAACAAGATGGGGTTTATATCATATTGCATGAGTTTATCCCTCTACATCATGTCATCTTGCTTAAAGCATTACTCTGTTCTTATGAACTTAATACTCTAGATGCATGCTGGATAGCGGTCGATGTGTGGAGTAATAGTAGTAGATGCAGGCAGGAGTCGGTCTACTTGTCTCGGACGTGATGCCTATATACATGATCATACCTAGATATTTTCATAACTATGCTCAATTCTGTCAATTTCTCAACAGTAATTTGTTCACCCACCGTAAATACTTATGCTCTTGAGAGAAGCCACTAGTGAAACCTATGGCCCCCGGGTCTATTTTCCATCATATTAATCTCCCGACAACAAGCTATTTCTGGCACCGTTTTTCTTTTGTTTTCTTTACTTTGCATCTTTATCATATAAATACCAAAAATATTATCTTAGCATATCTATTCAGATCTCACTCTCGTAAGTGACCGTGTAGGCATTGACAACCCCTTATCGCGTTGGTTGCGAGGATTTATTTGTTTGTGTAGGTGCAAGGGACTCGTGCGTGGCCTCCTACTGGATTGATACCTTGGTTCTCAAAAACTGAGGGAAATACTTACGCTACTTTGCTGCATCACCCTTTCCTCTTCAAAGGAAAACCAACGCGGTGCTCAAGAGGTAGCAAGAAGGATTTCTAGCGCCGTTGCCGGGGAGGTCTACGCAAAAGTCAACGTACCAAGTACCCATCACAAACCCTTATCTCCCGCATTACATTATTCACCATTTGCCTCTCGTTTTCCTCTCCCCCACTTCACCTTTGCCGTTTTATTCGCCCTCTCTTTTCCGTTTGCCTCTTTTCCATTTGCTTGTCATTATGGCTAGTCCTCTATCTTCTCCATTGTCTCCCGAGAATGAAGTTCTAAATTTTAAGCAAAGGGAGGGAGAAAATCTAAAAGACGCTTGGTATAGAGTTTGCAATGCTCAAAATAGATCTACCCGGAAGCAATGTACTTCCGTTCTTCTCCGCAATTTTTATGTAGGCGCTACTCCCTGGTACAGATATATCCTTGATACCATTATCGGAGGGAATTTCTTGGGTAGCCATACTTTTGATTCTTTTAATGCTATGATAGATTTGTTTGGCTCACCACCTCTTTTGGTTAATGGAACTACGTTAACTTTGGAGCATGTAATGCAAAGACTTGAAATTATTGAAAATAAAGTTGCTACCGTAGAGTTAATTGAAAATTTAGATAAAAAGATCCACAACCAAATTACCCAATATGGATCTAAAGTAGGAGTCACTTTGAAAAATATTAAGGAGAAGGAACCCTTACTTAATGAAAGAATAAATCAAGATTCCACTAGAATCGATAAACTTGAGGGTGTCATTACCAACTTGGGAACCGCTTTTTCTTCCGTAAAGAATACTCCAAGTCCTCCAACTAAAATTGCCAAGCTTATGTATGTTCCTAAAAACAAGGGTGAATCCTCTAGTAAGGAAACTGCGGATCTCAAATCTATAAGTATTCATCCCAATCTTTTTGCTATCATTAACGAACCATTTGCTACAAATGAATTTTTTTAATTTTATGCCTAGGAGTTTGATAATTAATAAAAATAAAGAAACATCCAAAGTGATAGATGTCTTATTAAAGATTTGCGTACCAAAGATGGCAATACCTAGATCTATCCTTGCTATTATGCCTAGCTAGGGGCGTTAAACGATAGCGGTTGTTGGGAGGCAACCCAATTTTATTTATAGTTTTTTTGCTTTTTGCTTCTGTTTAGGAATAAATATTTGTTCTAGCCTCTGGTTAGATGTGTTTTTATGTTTTAATTAGTGTTTGTACCAAGTTAAACCTATAGGATCTTCTTGGATGATAGTTATTTGATCTTGCAGAAAATTCCAGAAACTTTCTGTTCACGAAAATAATTGCTAAAATGTAGCGACCCGACCACAGATGGTCAAGTCTCTGTGCTTAAGTGTCATCCCTGGATCGGTATGTTGACACACACAATACTCGAGGATTTATAACAGAGGTAAATCACATGTATAAAATAACGTAAATACTATTACCTCAATCCAAATAGCGGAAGTAACAACAAGGTTGTGGATTCCCATCAACACCAATGGCAAAGTTGAGTGTAGAAATCATAACCCTAACGTATCACTTACTCGTCGTAAGAATCCTGCAACATGAGACGTTGCAGCCACAAAGGGTCAGTACATTGAATGTACTGGCAAATTCACACCATAGGATAATGATGAATAATAACTATCACTACATGCATATATGGCTGGTGGAAAAGCTCTATGGTTTTAATGTTTTTGTGAAAAGCCAATTTTTCCCTACAACAAAGGAATAAATTTTATTTAACTATCATGGTGGTTGTTGAACATTGAGAAGGTACCTCCAACTCAATCCCAATTAAGAACGTGATTAACCCAATCAAATTAAATTAAGTAACATGATGATGAGATTCACATGATAATCCAAGAACTAGATACTCAAGATGTCCATAACCGGGGACACGGCTAACCATTCTTAGTTTGTACACTCTGCAGAGGTTTGCGCACTTTTCCCCACAAGACTCGATCTCCTCCGTTTGATTTCTCGCACTACATGGTGTTTGAGAAACGGATGACCGAGACACGGTCTTTCAGAAACAATAACTCTTTACTCCGGGTGGACAGTTACACCTACTTTCCCCTACATCTGCTAGCCCACCTCTTCAAGAGGTCCTGTAACCTACTCAACTATGATAGAGCCCATAATATCTTCTAGCATGAATAATCTCATGATCCCTTTGAGCCTGGGTGGCATTCCATTGGGTGATCAAACAGGTCCTCCGGGATCCCCTTGGGCAAGCACTGGGTTCTCCAGGTGCCCGGGCAAACCACTGGGTGCTCTAGGGTGCCCCAACCATTCCACCCAGATGTGTATTCAAGTAGCCACCTTAAGTTAACCATTAATTAACAACTCTCACATCTGTCATGAATTCACTCAAACCCAATCCACGTCTACGAACATAGCATAGCAGTATAAGCATAACGTAGAAGTAACTCCCAAGGGTTTGATATAAAAGGGCAATAGGTTCCTACCTCATCATCTACTTCCCAATACCCACATGTTATCAATTCCTAACCATGCAATGTTTGAGGGTGGAACTAATGCATAAAAACTAGGTATGAAAGGGATATGATCAAAGTGTGAACTTGCCTGCAATGTTGATGAAGATGATTCGCACTCAAAACTCTTGATAGTTCTACTCGCCACACTCCGGTCAATCTATCGTAAGCAAGTAATAGTAACCACACATAAGCAATCACTCAACAGATCGGAAAGAGCGAAGAAACAATTTGGAAAACATCAAAACCAAGCAAATAACTCTTGCAACATAAAACAATTTCTAACAGTACCAAAATTAGGTGAATTTGGCCTTATCAGAAAGTTTAGGTCAAGAGCTTCGAATAGCAAAAAGAATCAACTCGAACGGAGTTATAAAACTCAAGTTATGATCAAACGAAGTTCAAATACAAATCTATTTGAAATTAAATTTTAAAACTTTCAAAAACATGTTGAAGTTGTTTATCTGGATAGAGGGGATCATATCGAAGACGTGGGCGTTGGTTTCGTTGGATTTGGACAAACGAGTAAAAAGTAGTGATCGTTTGAAAATCCGGGACTAATCTGTAAATAAAATCATCACAGATAGGTCCCTGGCCGAAATAAAAAAAAGAAAAATACTAAACAACGAACGTTCGCTACACAGATCTACAGAACGAAAACGTTCACTAAAACTAACTAAACAGAAAACGTTTGTTAAGTAATAAACCTAAAAAAAACAAATCCAGGGTTTTTTAGAAACCCGCACTAAACCGAATCAAACCGGGGCAACGGTTTTACCTGTCGGGGCGGTTTGGCTGGGAAAACCGGCAGCGGCTCCGGCGAGGCGGCGGACTCCGGCGAGGGGGCAGCGGCGAGCGGCGGCTACGGTGGCGCGGGCGGCGGCGTGGTGCGGCAGCGGCGAGCGGCGGCGCGGCGGCGAGCAGCATACGGTGGCGTGGTAAGGCGGCGGCGGCGGTTGACCACGGCGGCGGCGGCTGCGAGAGGAGGCGGCGGCGCGAGCAAAGAGAGAAACGGGGCCCGGGGCGGCGGCTTTATCGTAGGAGAGGGGAGGCGCAAGGCGTGGAGGAGGGGCAAGGGGAGGCGTGCCCGACCGGGACTCGGCGGCGGCGGCGGAGTCGGCCATGCTCGGGACGAAGTCCAGAGCTCGGAGACGCAGGCGGTTTGCGAGCTAGGCTAGGCCTGGCCGAGGAGCTGGGCCGGCCCAGTCGGCGGGGATTCTTTTTTTTATTTTTTTTAAATAAAGATTTTCCAGACAACAAATATAAATAAAACAAAATAAATAAATAAAATTAATATAGGCATATAATATATCAAAATTTTCAGAAAAACATTTCCTACAAGTTGAACATTTTTCTAGAGTCAAATAAAATCCACACAAATTTAAAGAAAGCCAAGAGTGCTACTGCTCTAATAAAATCCAACAAAAATCATTTTAAAAAATACCAAAATGAATTCAAATTTATTTCTCTCCAATTTTCTATTGTAGGGAATCATGTTACCCTATTTCCATGTAATTTATTTTTGGAGAAAAATAATTTGAATAAAACCCAGATAACCCCAAATTAAAACAATTTCCAAAAGGACTTTGAATTTGATCCTTTGAAACTCCCAACTCATATTTCATATGTTTTGAAGAAGTCATTTTATCTTCGCTCATGAAAATCATTGAGTTGCATAAAGTTTCAAAATTGGAAATATTCTCCAATGAAATTCAAATATTTTCGACACCCCTTGTCATTTAAATAAATGGAAGAAGTCATGTCATCTTCTCTCCAGGGTTTTGTGGTGAAAATAATTTGAATTCACGAAGATCATAAAAGCAAAAATGAAAGTTTGGGAAAGTCCTTTTATTCCCTCTCATTTAACTTTCAAAAATTTCGAATTCACTCACTTTCAGTCAATCAATCACACCACAAACAAGCAAACAATCAAATCTATCTATTTATTATAACATTCCAAAATTTAGAATTTTGGGATGTTACAAACCTACCACCCTTAAAATGAATCTTGTCCTCGAGATTCGGAGAGGCTAGAAAGAAATAGGTTAGGTTCGGGGTCTTCTCAAAATCCATCGATCATCTCCGGGGTCTCGGGGCTACCACCCTTAGAAGCATTGATACGGTTTCATCATAACCGTGTATACTCCATCCTTATTCTTGACAGTGTCGGTTTCCGCAGATTCTCGGGAAAATTCCTTCTCTGGGCTCTTTCGGTAGTGGCATAACCTTTTCCTCAATTCTTCTATCCTTTCATCTTGGTAAGGTTATTCCGAGATTGGGTCTGCTTAGCTGACGGGTCTGGCGCCAATACTAAACAACTATCGATATCTCATGGTGGTCAACAATTTATGGTTTTCTCCTGCAGGAAATGGGTCTGGGTTGAACCTCACCGTATATCCTATGATTGGCAACAACTGCCCAGTACAAGGGAAAATTGTCATACCATTCTAAGGTTTAAATAAGGTTTTGATATTCGTCGTCTCTCTACTATAGGTAAGTCACTCAGATTTACCATCCCACATAGCAAGGCGAATAATAAGAGTAAGTCGGTATGGTGATCAATCCATCCCACACCCAAATCATTACCTTGTATATGATTTAGCGAATCTCGTATTCTAACACTCGGTCATCCTCACAAGCATTGCAGAATTTCTCTTGTCAACGAACCAAGTTCGGATAAATCCATTGATTCTGCAAGCCAAACAAATATCTATTGTTCCTTCACAACTCTTAGGTTTTGCGTTACTCCTATAAGATCGTCTGCTGGTATAGTCGTAATCTTCTTCCAGGGTTTTTCCTTCAGCAAGATTGTGATTGCTCCTTGGCAGGTCCTGGGGCCTGTGGGTTATGGTCCATCTCATCACTTGTAAACCTTGAACTCATCCTCGGGGCAGCTGATCGTTATTCCCACATCCAACTTCCAGCTTCCAAGCATACCTAAAATCCTTCCAATTGTATTGTCTCCCTTCCTTCTATTTGCACCAAACTAAGACGTGATTACTCAGACTCATCATGGAGTTACAATTGCTCCATATTACCAACATCATACCGCCTTTATATCCAATAGTACTTCATCCCTTCATATTCTTGGGGTATCCAACATATCGAGACAAAACTCACACTTATTTTGTCTGAAATCCACTCCGTGGAATATCATTATATTTTCCAAGGGTCAAATCTCCTCACAGGGTACTACCACCCTTAGAATGCTCCAATCTTCCATAGACCATATTTCTCATATCCTCGAAAATGGTCAAAATCTTTCTTCATAAAGTAACAACTCATAAAATCCAAATCAGTACCAACGAGGCTAACTTTATTGATTTCCCAATTATTACAATCTCCTGCATTTCCATTACATGCCTCAACTCATCACCTTAATAATATAAGGAATGCTCCCACTGCTACTACTATACTTCTTACACACTCATCTATTTAACACTAGCCTCCTTCTCTTTGGGACAATCCCTGGCAAAGTGCCCTGCTTCATTACAGCGAAAACATATTACTGCTGACAAGTCTCGAGGTTTCCTTGTGATTACATAGCCTCCTTGGGTCGTCGGCTTTCTTTTTGGGCAACCGCTGAGGTAGTGCCCTGACTCCTTGCACCTGAAACAGGTGATATGACTCAGGTCCTTCCTGGTATCCAATCTATTTCTCTTCCTGGACTTTTCCGTTCTAATCAGGGCTTCTATTTCCTGTGGATCATACTCTACTTCCTCTGTCAGGAATTCTACTAGATCCCCATTCAAACAATTCTGGGAGATGTGTCCTTCTTCTCCACATGAATAGCATGACTTGGTGCAAGGTTTAATTGGGTCTTCTTTGGGTGTGTCCTCCACCTCTTCCTTCATCACAGGTTCTTGTAAAATTTCCATGAGGGCTCCTTTCATTGCTTCTTTCTTCTGCTGGATGGTTCTTTGTACCATGGGGTAAATGTGACACTGAGCAGGGTAGTGGGTAGTCCCTTCACACAAGAAACAAGTGATCTGCCTAGTTGGGCATTCTTTAGCTGGGTGACTTCCTTCACAATTAGGGCATTCATCCTTGTGTTCTTTATGGTTGTGTCTTATTTCTCCACAAAGCTTGCATGCACAAGTTTTCTTCATATCCTTTCCATAAGGCTTCAATTTCTGGGACACAAACCGAGACTTTAGCAGAGTCATCTTAAATTCTTCCCAAGTGGTTACTCCTTTCCATCCATTGATGGTTTGGTACATCCTCCACCAAGTAGCAGCACCTCTTTCAAAGCACTGAAGAGCATGCTGGGTCATATCCCTTCCGGCTATAGTGTTATTCTCCATATGATCCTCCATGTTCTAAATCCATCGGTCTGTCTCCAATTGACTTATCGGTCCCGGAAATGTGAGTTCATCTCCATTCATCCTCTATTGGGTCCAGGGTTTGGGGTGGGGTAGGAGAGGTCAAGAGGGATACACACAATGCAAACAATAGTTTTGAAAAGACAGATTTTATTATGGCTGTCGGAAAAACAACAAACAAATGACACCTCACAAACGTCGCATCTAACGTAAGTATATAATAGGGGTTTGGTCTTCTAATGGTCAATAAATCTTCAAAGTCATCAAACTCTTCAAGTCTTGTTCATGTCTCCGATGGCTTCTTCCGATCATGCTTGTCCTTCTAATTTTTTTTGCCAGATCATCTCTGTTGACGCGAAGTCTCTCGTGGCGTCCTTTAATATTCTAGAGTACCATTCCACTCTTCGGATTTTTAACATCCTTGGCATGATCCATGGTCCTACTGTCCTTCAGTTCCTGACGAATCTCCGGTATCTCGAGGTTTTGCACCTCCATCATGGCTACTTTCAGCTTCTGGGTCATGAGTCCTTCATGAAATGCTTACTTGTCGAATACTGCTTCCTGCAGGTCCATCCTAAACTTCCTGATGTAATATTCCAGATCCTGGTGATATACCAGCTAAGGTTAACACTTCATCTTGCTGATAGATGCTCCATCAGCCTTCTACCATCCAATCCTTCCATGCATATGCATACTTAACTCCGCACGATGACAATAGCATAAGCGGGCGATAACATCATGGATAGCCGTGTTTCTGCTCTTGTCATTTCCATGAGCTATCATTCCATAGTTGATATCTCCTGCCTTAAGGTTTTCTTGACAAAAACTTTGAGTTCTAATGTTCCATGTTCCGGTCTTTCTCCGATACCTTGATCTTAGGTATTGACAGCTTCCATAATTTGATAAGTTCCACAAGGGTAGCTTTCCTAGGTCATAAAAAATCTGGGAATTCTTCAGAGCCTTCAAATTCTCCTAGTCTTCGGAGTCTTCAACTGTCGTAGTTTCCATTATTCAGATGCACGGTAGAATCTCCTTCATTCCGTGGTGGTTGTGATTGTCCGATATCTTGTACTTCTTGGAGTGGCCTCATCAGTCGAATCTTCGAGTGGTCAAAAGAGGAAAGGGATATGGTCTCACTAAAAGGAAATATTTGAATAAGCTCAGAAGAGAAGAGAGGTAAAAGGTCTTTTTGAAAAGGAAAGTTTTAGAGAAAATCCTTCCTATGGGCTTGCCAGTTTCTAAGGCCACGTCCTACAGTCAACATGTGCTCTGATACCATCTTGTAGCGACCCGACCTCAGACGGTCAAGTCTCTGTGCTTAAGTGTCATCCCTGGATCGGTATGCTGACACACACAGTACTCGAGGATTTATAACAGAGGTAAATCACATGTATAAAATAACGTAAATACTATTACCTCAATCCAAATAGCGGAAGTAACAACAAGGTTGTGGATTCCCATCAACACTACCGGCAAAGTTGAGTGTAGAAATCGTAACCCTAACGTATCACTTACTCGTCGTAAGAATCATGCAACATGAGACGTTGCAGCCACAAAGGGTCAGTACATTGAATGTACTGGCAAATTCACACCATAGGATAATGATGAATAATAACTATCACTACATGCATATATGGCTGGTGGAAAAGCTCTATGGTTTTAATGTTTTTGTGAAAAGCCAATTTTTCCCTACAACAAAGGAATAAATTTTATTTAACTATCATGGTGGTTGTTGAACATTGAGAAGGTACCTCCAACTCAATCCCAATTAAGAACGTGATTAACCCAATCAAATTAAATTAAGTAACATGATGATGAGATTCACATGATAATCCAAGAACTAGATACTCAAGATGTCCATAACCGGGGACACGGCTAACCATTCTTAGTTTGTACACTCTGCAGAGGTTTGCGCACTTTTCCCCACAAGACTCGATCTCCTCCGTTTGATTTCTCGCACTACATGGTGTTTGAGAAACGGATGACCGAGACACGGTCTTTCAGAAACAATAACTCTTTACTCCGGGTGGACAGTTGCACCTACTTTCCCCTACATCTGCTAGCCCACCTCTTCAAGAGGTCATGTAACCTACTCAACTATGCTAGAGCCCATAATAGCTTGTGGCTGCACACGGAAGTTTCTAGCATGAATAATCTCATGATCCCTTTGAGCCTGGGTGGCATTCCATAGGGTGATCACACGGGTCCTCCAGGATCCCCTTGGGCAAGCACTGGGTTCTCCAGGTGCCCGGGCAAACCATTGGGTGCTCCAGGGTTCCCCAACCATTCCACCCAGATGTGTATTCAAGTAGCCACCTTAAGTTAACCATTAATTAACAACTCTCACATCTGTCACGAATTCACTCAAACCCAATCCACGTCTACGAGCATAGCATAGCAGTATAAGCATAACGTAGAAGTAACTCCCAAGGGTTTGATATAAAAGGGAAATAGGTTCCTACCTCATCATCTACTTCCCAATACCCACATGTTATCAATTCCTAACCATGCAATGTTTCAGGGTGGAACTAATGCATAAAAACTAGGTATGAAAGGGATATGATCAAAGTGTGAACTTTCCTGCAATGTTGATGAAGATGATTCGCACTCAAAACTCTTGATAGTTCTACTCGCCACACTCCGGTCAATCTATCCTAAGCAAGCAATAGTAACCACTCACTCAAAAGATCGGAAAGAGCGAAGAAACAATTTGGAAAACATCAAAACCAAGCAAATAACTCTTGCAACATAAAACAATTTCTAACAGTACCAAAATTAGGTGAATTTGGCCTTATCAGAAAGTTTAGGTCAAGAGCTTCGAATAGCAAAAAGAATCAACTCGAACGGAGTTATAAAACTCAAGTTATGATCAAACAAAGTTCAAATACAAATTTGTTTGAAATTAAATTTTAAAACTTTCAAAAACATGTTTAAGTTGTTTATCTGGATAGAGGGGATCATATCGAAGACGTGGGCGTTGGTTTCGTTGGATTTGGACAAACGAGTAAAAAGTAGTGATCGTTTGAAAATCAGGGACTAATCTGTAAATAAAATCATCACAGATAGGTCCCTGGCCGAAATAAAAAAAGAAAAAGACAAATACTAAACAACGAACGTCCGCTACACAAATCTACAGAACGAAAACGTTCACTAAAACTAACTAAACAGAAAACGTTCGTTAAGTAATAAACCTAAAAAAACAAATCTAGGGTTTTTCAGAAAACCGCACTAAACCGAAAATAAACCGAATCGAACCGGGGCAACGGTTTTACCGGTCAAGGCGGTTTGGCTGGGAAAAACCGGCAGCGGCTCCGGCGAGGCGGCGGACTCCGGCGAGGCGGGCAGCGGCGAGCGGCGGCTACGGTGGCGCGGGCGGCGGGGTGGTGCGGCAGCAGCGAGCGGCGGCGCGGCGGCGAGCAGAATGCGGTGGCGCGGTAAGGCGGCGGCGCAGCAGCTGCAAGCGGCGGCGGCGGCGGTTGACCACGGCGGCGGCTGCGAGAGGAGGCGGCGGCGCGAGCAAAGAGAGAAATGGGGCCCAGGGCGGCGGCTTTATAGTAGGGGAGGGGAGGCGCAAGGCGTGGAGGAGGGGCAAGGGGAGGCATGCCCAACAGGGACTCGGCGGCGGCGGCGGAGTCGGCCATGCTCGGGACTTCGTCCCGAGCTCGGAGACGGAGGCGGTTTGCGAGCTGGGCTGGGCCTGGCCGAGGAGCTGGGCCGGCCCAGTCGACGGGGATTCTTTTTTTTATTTTTATTTTAAATAAAGATTTTCCAGACAACAAACATAAATAAAACAAAATAAATAAAAAAAATTATATAGGCATATAATATATCAAAATTTTCAGAAAAACATTTCCTACAAGCTGAACATTTTTTGAGAGTCAAATAAAATCCACACAAATTTAAAGAAAGCCAAGAGTGCTACTGCTCTAATAAAATCCAACAAAAATCATTTAAAAAATATCAAAATGAATTCAAATTTATTTCTCTCCAATTTTCTATTGTAGGGAATCATGTTACCCTATTTTCCATGTATTTTATTTTTGGAGAAAAATAATTTGAATAAAACCCAAATAACCCCAAATTAAAAAACAATTTCCAAAAGGACTTTGAATTTGATCCTTTGAAACTCCCAACTCATATTTCATATGTTTTGAAGAAGGCATTTTATCTTCGCTCGTGAAAATCATTGAGTTGCCTAAAGTTTCAGAATTGGAAATGTTCTCCAATGAAATTCAAATATTTTTGACACCTCTTGTCATTTAAATAAATGGAAGAAGTCATGTCATCTTCTCTCCAGGGTTTTGTGGTGAAAAGAATTTGAATTCAGGGAGATCATAAAAGCAAAAATGAAAGTTTGGGAAAGGCTTTTTATTCCCTCTCATTTAACTTTCAAAAATTTCGAATTCACTCACTTTCAGTCAATCAATCACACCACAAACAAGCAAACAATCAAATCTATCTATTTATTATAACATTCCAAAATTTAGAATTTTGGGATGTTACATAAAAATCACCAGAACGTGATACAATATTGATTCTAATTGTTGCTGGTCAATAAACAAATTGTCTAGGTCGTCCTATTTTGGCTGATTTTTTGGAGTTCCAGAAGTTTGCGTCAGTTACAGATTACTACAGACTGTTCTATTTTTGATAGATTCTGTTTTTCGTGTGTTGTTCGCTTATTTTGATGAATCTATGGCTAGTAAAATAGTTTATAAACCATAGAGAAGTTGGAATACAGTAGGTTTAACACCAATATAAATAAAGAATGAGTTCATTACAGTACCTTGAAGTGGTCTTTTGTTTTCTTTTGCTAACGGAGCTCACGAGATTTTCTGCTGAATTTTGTGTTGTGAAGTTTTCAAGTTTTGGGTGAAAGATTTGATGGATTATGGAACCAGGAGTGGCAAGAGCCTAAGCTTGGGGATGCCCATGGCACCCCCAAGATAATCTAAGGACACCTAAAAGCCAAAGCTTGGGGATGCCCCGGAAGGCATCCCCTCTTTCGTCTACTTCCATCGGTAACTTTACTTGGAGCTATATTTTTATTCACCACATGATATGTGTTTTGCTTGGAGTGTCTTGTATGATTTGAGTCTTTGCTTTTTAGTATACCACAATCATCTGTGCTGTACACACCTTTTGAGAGAGAGACACATGATTCGGAAATTATTAGAATACTATATGTGCTTCACTTATATCTTTTGAGTTATGTAGTTTTTGCTCTAGTACTTCACTTATATCTTTTAGAGCACGGTGGTGGATTTGGTTTATAGAAACTATTGATCTCTCATGCTTCACTTAGATTATTTTGAGAGTCTTAAATAGCATGGTAATTTGCTTAAGAAATCCTAATATGCTAGGTATTCAAGAATAGTAAAAACTTTCTTATGAGTGCATTGAATACTAAGAGAAGTTTGATGCTTGATGATTGTTTTGAGACATGGAGGTAGTAATATTAAAGTTGTGCTAGGTGAGTAGTTGTGAATTTGAGAAATACTTGTGTTGAAGTTTGCAAGTCCCGTAGCATGCACGTATGGTAAACGTTATGTAACAAATTTGAAACATGAGGTGTTCTTTGATTGTCCTCCTTATGAGTGGCGGTCGGGGACGAGCGATAGTCTTTTCCTACCAATCTGTCCCCCTAGGAGCATGCGCGTAGTGCTTGGTTTTTGATGACTTGTAGATTTTTGTAATAAGTATGTGAGTTCTTTATGACTAATGTTGAGTCCATGGATTATACGCACTCTCACCTTTCCACCATTGCTAGCCTCTTCGGTACCGTACATTGCCCTTTCTCACATTGAGAGTTGGTGCAAACTTCGCCGCTGCATCCAAACCCCGTGATATGATACGCTCTTTCACACATAAACCTCCTTATATCTTCCTCAAAATAGCCACCATACGTACCTATTATGGCATTTCCATAGTCATTCCGAGATATATTGCCATGCAACTTTCCACCATTCCGTTTATCATGACACGTTCATCATTGTCATATTGCTTTGCATGATCATGTAGTTGACATAGTATTTGTGGAAAAGCCACCATGCATATTATTTAGTACATGTCACTCTTGATTCATTGCCCATCCCGGTACACCGCCCGAGGCATTCATATAGAGTCATACTTTGTTCTAGTATCGAGTTGTAATCATTGAGTTGTAAATGAATAGAAGTGTGATGATCATCATTCATAGAGCATTGTCCCACGTGAGGAATAAAAAAGAGAGAGAAAGGCCAAAAAAGAGAAGGCCCAAAAAATGAGAGAAAAAGAGAGAAGGGACAACGTTACTATCCTTTTACCACACTTGTGCTTCAAAGTAGCACCATGATCTTCATAATAGAGAGTCTCTTGTTTTGTCACTTTCATATACTAGTGGGAATTTTTCATTATAGAACTTGGCTTGTATATTCCAACAATGGGCCTCCTCAAGTGCCCTAGGTATTCATGAGCAAGCAAGTTGGATGCACACCCACTTAGTTTCTTTTGTTGAGCTTTCATACATTTATAGCTCTAGTGCATCCGTTGCATGGCAATCCCTACTCCTTGCATTAACATCAATCGATGGGCATCTCCATAGCTCATTATTAGCCTCGTTGATGTGAGACTTTCTCCTTTTTTTGTCTTCTCCACATAACCCCCATCATTATATTCTATTCCACCCATAGTGCTATATCCATGGCTCACGCTCATGTATTGCGTGAAAGTTGAAAAAGTTTGAGATTACTAAAGTATGAAACAATTGCTTGGCTTGTCATCGGGGTTGTGCATGATGAGAGAATTCTTGTGTTATGAAAATGGAGCATGACTAAACTATATGATTTTGTAGGGATGAACTTTCTTTGGCCATGTTATTTTGAGAGGACATAATTGCTTAGTTAGTATGCTTGAAGTAGTATTATCTTTATGTCAATATTGAATTTTTATCTTGAATCTTTCGGATCTGAATATTCATACCACAATTAAGAAGAATTACATTGAAATTATGCCAAGTAGCATTCCACATCAAAAATTCTGTTTTTATCATTTACCTACTCGAAGACAAGCAGGAATTAAGCTTGGGGATGCTTGATACGTCTCCAACGTATCTATAATTTTTGATTGCTCCATGCTATATTATCTTCTGTTTTGGACATTATTGGGCTTTATTATACACTTTTATATTATTTTTGGGACTAACCTATTAACCAGAGGCCCAGCCCAGAATTGCTGTTTTTTTGCCTATTTCAGAGTTTCGCAGAAAAAGAATATCAAACGGAGTCCAAACGGAATGAAACCTTCGGGAACGTGATTTTTGGAACGAACGTGATCCAGAGGACTTGGACCCTACGTCAAGAAAGCTACCAGGAAGCCACGAGGTAGGGGGCGTGCCTACCCCCCTGGGTGCGCCCTCCACCCTCATGGGCCCCACATTGCTCCACCGACGTACTCCTTCCTCCTATATATACCTACGTACCCCCAAACTACCAGATACGGAGCCAAACACCTAATTCCACCGCCGCAACCTTCTGTACCCGTGAGATCCCATCTTGGGGCCTGTTCCGGAGCTCCGCTGGAGGGGGCATCGATCACGGAGGGCTTCTACATCAACACCATAGCCTCTCCGATGAAGTGTGAGTAGTTTACCTCAGACCTTCGGGTCCATAGTTATTAGCTAGATGGCTTCTTCTCTCTTTTTGGATCTCAATACAATGTTCTCCCCCTCTCTTGTGGAGATCTATTCGATGTAATCTTCTTTGCGGTGTGTTTGTTGAGACCGATGAATTGTGGGTTTATGATCAAGTTTATCTATGAACAGTATTTGAATCTTCTGAATTCTTTTATGTATGATTGGTTATCTTTGCAAGCCTCTTCGAATTATCAGTTTGGTTTGGCCTACTAGATTGATCTTTCTTGCAATGGGAGAAGTGCTTAGCTTTGGGTTCAATCTTGCGGTGTCCTTTCCCAGTGACAGTAGGGGCAGCAAGGCACGTATTGTATTGTTGCCATCGAGGATAACAAGATGGGGTTTATATCATATTGCATGAGTTTATCGCTCTACATCATGTCATCTTGCTTAAAGCATTACTATGTTCTTATGAACTTAATACTCTGCTGGATAGCGATCGATGTGTGAAGTAATAGTAGTAGATGCAGGCAGGAGTCGGTCTACTTGTCTCGGACGTGATGCCTATATACATGATCATACCTAGATATTCTCATAACTATGCTAAATTCTGTCAATTGCTCAACAGTAATTTGTTCACCCACTGTAAATACTTATGCTCTTGAGAGAAGCCACTAGTGAAACCTATGGCCCTCGGGTCTATTTTCCATCAGATTAATCTCCCGACAACAAGCTATTTCTGGCGCCGTTTTTATTTTTTTTCTTTACTTTGCATCTTTACCATAAAAATACCAAAAATATTATCTTATCATATCGATCACATCTCACTCTCGTAAGTGACCGTGTAGGGATTGACAACCCCTTATCACGTTGGTTGCGAGGATTTATTTGTTTGTGTAGGTGCGAGGGACTCGTGTGTGGCCTCCTACTGGATTGATACCTTGGTTCTCAAAAACTAAGGGAAATACTTACGCTACTTTGCTGCATCACCCTTTCCTCTTCAATGGAAAACCAACGCAGTGCTCAAGAGGTAGCACATGCTGGATAGCGGTCGATGTGTGGAGTAATAGTAGTAGATGCAGAATCGTTTCAGTCTACTTGTCGCGGACGTGATGCCTATATACATGATCAAGCCTAGATATTCTCATAACTATGCTCAATTCTATCAATTACTCGACTGTAATTCGTTTACCCACCGTAATACTTATGCTCTTGAGAGAAGCCACTAGTGAAACCTATGGCCCCCGGATCTATTTTCCATCATATTAATCTCCCATCAACAAGTTATTTCTATCGCCGTTTATTTTGCTTTCTTTACTTTTTGTCTTTATTATAAAAATACCAAAAATATTATCTTATCATATCTATCAGATCTCACTCTCGTAAGTGACCGTGAAGGGATTGACAACCCCTTTATCGCGTTGGTTGCGAGGTTCTTATTTGTTTGTGTAGGTGCGTGGGACTCGAGCGTGGTCTCCTACTGGATTGATACCTTGGTTCTCAAAAACTGAGGGAAATACTTACGCTACTTTACTGCATCACCCTTTCCTCATCAAGGAAAACCAACGCAGTGCTAAAGAGGTAGCAAGAAGGATTTCTGGCGCCGTTGCCGGGGAGTCTACGCACAAGTCAAGACATACCAAGTACCCATCACAAACTCTTATCCCTGGCATTACATTATTTGCCATTTGCCTCTCGTTTTCCTCTCCCCCACTTCACCCTTGCCGTTTTATTCGCCCTCTCTTTTCCGTTCGCCTCTTTTTTGCTTGCTTCTTGTTTGCTTGTTTGTTGGATTGCTTGCTTGTCACGATGGCTCAAGATAATACTAAATTGTGTGACTTTACCAATACCAACAACAATGATTTTCTTAGCACTCCGATTGCTCGTCTTACCGATGCTGAATCTTGTGAAATTAATGCTGCTTTGTTGAATCTTGTCATGAAAGATCAATTCGCCGGCCTTCCTAGTGAAGATGCCACTGCCCATCTAAATAGCTTCATTGATTTGTGTGATATGCAAAAGAAGAAACATGTGGACAATGATATTGTTAAATTGAAGCTATTTCCTTTTTCTCTTAGAGATCGTGCTAAAGCTTGGTTTTCTTCTTTACCTAAAAATAGTATTGATTCATGGAATAAGTGCAAAGATGCTTTTATCTCTAAGTATTTTCCTCCCGCTAAAATCAACTCTCTTAGAAACGATATCATGAATTTTAAGCAACTTGATCATGAACATGTTGCACAAGCTTGGGAGAGGATGAAATTAATGATACATAATTGCCCTACACATGGTTTGAATCTTTGGATGATTATACAAAAATTGTATGCCGGATTGAATTTTGCTTCTAGAAATCTTTTAGATTCGGCCGCGGGAGGCACTTTTATGGAAATCACTTTAGGAGAAGCTACTAAACTCGTAGATAATATTATGGTTAATTATTCTCAATGGCACACCGAAAGATCTACTAATAAAAAAGTGCATGCGATAGAAGAAATTAATGTTTTGAGTGGAAAGATGGATGAACTTATGAAATTGTTTGCTAATAAGAGTGTTTCTTCTGATCCTAATGATATGCCTTTGTCTACTTTGATTGAGAATAATAATGAATCTATGGATGTGAATTTTGTTGGTAGGAATAATTTTGGTAACAACGCATATAGAGGAAACTTTAATCCTAGGCCGTTCCCTAGTAATTCCTCTAATAATTATGGTAATTCCTACAACAATTCTTATGGAAATTTTAATAAGATTCCCTCTGAATTTGAGACTAGTGTTAAGGAGTTTATGAATTCGCAAAAGAATTTCAATGCTTTGCTTGAAGAAAAATTGCTTAAGGTTGATGAATTGGCTAGGAACGTTGATAGAATTTCTCTTGATATTGATTCTTTGAAACTTAGATCTATTCCACCTAAGCATGGTGTCAATGAGTCTCTCAAAGCCATGAGAATTTCCATTGATGAGTGCAAAGAAAGAACCGCTAGGATGCGTGCCAAGAAAGATTGCTTTGTGAAAGCGTGTTCTTCTAGTTTTTATGAGAATAAAGATGAAGATCTAAAAGTTATTGATGTGTCTCCTATTAAATATTTGTTTTGCAATATGAATCTTGATAATGATTGGACTGGAGATGAGTCACCTTTACCTAGAAGGCGTCCCAAAAATTCGGAGTTTTTAGATCTTGATGCAAAAATTGGTAGAAGTGGGATTGAAGAAGTCAAAACTTTAGATATCAATGAACCCACTATTTTGGATCTCAAGGAATTTAATTATGATAATTTCTCTTTGATACATTGTATTTCCTTGTTGCAATCCGTGCTAAATTCTCCTCATGCTTATAGTCAAAATAAAGCTTTTACCAAACATATTGTTGATGCTTTAATGCAATCTTATGAAGAAAAACTTGAATTGGAAGTTTCTATCCCTAGAAAACTTTATGATGAGTGGGAACCTACTATTAAAATTAAAATTAAGATCATGAATGCTATGCTTTGTGTGATTTGGGTGCTAGTGTTTCCATGATTCCAAAAACTTTGTGTGATTTGCTAGGATTCCATGAATTTGATGATTGTTCATTAAACTTGAACCTTGCGGATTCCACCATTAAGAAACCTATGGGAAGAATTAATGATGTTCTTATTGTTGCAAATAGGAACTATGTGCCCATAGATTTCATTGTTCTTGATATAGATTGCAATCCTTCATGTCCTATTATTCTTGGTAGACCTTTCCTTAGAACGATTGGTGCAATTATTGATATGAAGGAAGGAAATATTAGATTCCAATTTCCATTAAGGAAAGGTAAGGAACACTTCCCTAGAAATAAAATAAAATTACCTTATGAATCTATTATGAGAGTCACTTATGGATTGCCTACCAAAGATGGCAATACTTAGATCTATCCTTGCTTTTATGCCTAGCTAGGGGCGTTAAACGATAGCGCTTGTTGGGAGGCAACCCAATTTTATTTTTAGTTTTAGTTTTTTTGCTTCTGTTTAGGAATAAATATTTGATCAAGCCTCTGGTTAGATTTGTTTTTATGTTTTAATTAGTGTTTGTGCCAAGTTAAACCTATAGGATCTTCTTGGATGATAGTTATTTGATCTTGCTGAAAATTCCAGAAACTTTCTGTTTAGAAAAACAATTGTTAAAAATCACCAGAACCTGATAAAATACTGATTCCAATTGCAGTAGATCAATAAACAAATTGTCTAGGTCGTCCTATTTTGGTTGATTTTTCTGAGTTCCAGAAGTTTGCGTTAGTTACATATTACTACAGACTGTTCTGTTTTTGACAGATTCTGTTTTTCGTGTGTTGTTTGCTTATTTTGATGAATCTATGGCTAGTAAAATAGTTTATAAACCATAGAAAAGTTGTAATACAGTAAGTTTAACACCAATATAAATAAAGAATGAGTTCAATACAGTACCTTGAAGTGGTGTTTTGCTTTCTTTCGCTAACGGAGCTCACGAGATTTTCTGTTGAGTTTTGTGTTGTGAAGTTTTCAAGTTTTGGGTAAAGATTTGATGGATTATGGAACCAGGAGTGGCAAGAGCCTAAGCTTGGGGATGCCCATGGCACCCCAAGATAATCTAAGGACACCAAAAAGCCAAAGCTTGGGGATGCCCCGGAAGGCATCCCCTCTTTCGTCTTCGTTCATCGGTAACTTTACTTGGAGCTATATTTTTATTCACCACATGATATGTGTTTTGCTTGGAGCGTCTTGTATGACTTGGGTCTTTGCTTTTTAGTTTACCACAATCATCCTTGCTCTACACACCTTTTGAGAGAGACACACATGATTCGGAATTTATTAGAATACTCTATGTGCTTCACTTATATCTTTTGAGCTATATAGTTTTTGCTCTAGTACTTCACTTATATCTTTTAGAGCATGGTGGTGGATTTGTTTTATAGAAATTATTGATCTATCATGCTTCAATTACATCATTTTGAGAGTCCTACAAAACAGCATGGTAATTTGCTTTAATTGTGAAATTAGTCCTAATGTGATAGGTATTCAAGATTAGTAAAAACTTTCTTATGAGTGCATTGAATACTAAGAGAAGTTTGATGCTTGATGATTGTTTTGAGATATGGAGGTAGTGATATTAAAGTTGTGCTAGTTGAGTAGTTGTGAATTTTAGAAATACTTGTGTTGAAGTTTGCAAATCCCGTAGCATGCACATATGGTAAACGTTATGTAACAAATTTGAAACATGAGGTGTTCTTTGATTGTCCTCCTTATGAGTGGCGGTCGGGACGAGCGATGGTCTTTTCCTACCAATCTATCCCCCTAGGAGCATGCGCGTAGTGCTTGGTTTTTGATGACTTGTAGATTTTTGCAATAAGTATGTGAGTTCTTTATGACTAATGTTGAGTCCATGGATTATACGCACTCTTTACCTTCCATCATTGCTAGCCTCTTCGGTATCGTGCATTGCCCTTTCTCACCTTGAGAGTTGGTGCAAACTTCGCCGGTGCATCCAAACCCCATGATACGACACGCTCTATCACACATAAGCCTCCTTATATCTTCCTCAAAACAGCCACCATACCTACCTATTATGGCATTTCCATAGCCATTCCGAGATATATTGCCATGAAACTTTCCACCGTTTCATTTATCATGACACGTTCATCATTGTCATAATTCCTTGCATGATCATGTAGTTGAAATCGTATTTTTGGGAAAGCCACCATGCATATTATTTAGTACATGTCACTCTTGATTCATTGCCCATCCCGGTACACCGCCCGAGGCATTCATATAGAGTCATACTTTGTTCTAGTATCGAGTTGTAACCATTGAGTTGTAAATGAATAGAAGTGTGATGATCATCATTCATAGAGCATTGTCCCAAAAAAAGAGAAAATAAAATAAAAAGGGGCAATGCTACTATCCTTTTTCCACACTTGTGCTTCAAAGTAGCACCATGATCTTTATGATAGATAGTCTCTTGTTTTGTCACTTTCATATACTAGTGGGAATTTTTCATTATAGAACTTGGCTTGTATATTCCAACGATGGGCTTCCTCAAATGCCCTAGGTCTTCATGAGCAAGCAAGTTGGATGCACGCCCACTTAGTTTCTTTTGTTGAGCTTTCATACATTTATAGCTCTAGTGCATCCGTTGCATGGCAATCCCTACTCCTCACATTAACATCAATTGATGGGCATCTCCATGCCCCGTTGATTAGCCGCGTTGATGTGAGACTTTCTCCTTTTTTGTCTTCTCCACATAACCCCCATTATTATATTCTATTCTACCCATAGTGCTATATCCATGGCTCACGCTCATGTATTGCGTGAAAGTTGAAAAAAGTTTGAGATTACTAAAGTATGAAACAATTGCTTGGCTTGTCATCGGGGTTGTGCATGATGAGAGCATTCTTGTGTGACGAAAATGGAGCATGACCAAACTATATGATTTTGTAGGGACAAACTTTCTTTGGCCATGTTATTTTGAGAAGACATAATTGCTTAGTTAGTATGCTTGAAGTATTATTACTTTTATGTCAATATTAAACTTTTATCTTGAATCTTACGGATCTGAATATTCATACCACAATTAAGAGGCTTACATTGAAAATTATGCCTAGTAGCATTCCACATCAAAAATTCTATTTTTATCATTTACCTACTCGAGGATGAGCAGGAATTAAGCTTGGGGATGCTTGATACGTATCCAACGTAGCTATAATTTTTGATTGTTCCATGCTATATTATATTCTGTTTTGGATGTTTATTGGGCTTTATTATACACTTTTATATTATTTTTGGGACTAACCTATTAACCGGAGGCCCAGCCCAAATTGTTGTTTTTTTGCCTATTTCAGTGTTTCGAAGGAAAAGGATATCAAACGGAGTCCAAACGGAATGAAACCTTTGGGAACGTGATTTTCGGAACAAACGTGATCCAGAGGACTTGGAGTCTACGTAAAGCAGTCAACCAGGAGAGCACGAGGCAGGGGGGCGCGCCTACCCCCCTGGGCGCACCCTCCACCCTCGTGGGCCCCACGTTGCTCCACCGACGTACTTCTTCCTCCTATATATACCTACGTACCCCCAAAACGATCATATACGGAGCCAAAACCCTATTTCCACCGCCGCAACCTTCTGTACCCGTGAGATCCCATCTTGGGGCCTTTTCAGGCGCTCCGCCGGAGGGGGCATCGATCATGGAGGTCTTCTACATCAACACCATAGCCTCTCCGATGATGTGTGAGTAGTTTACCTCAGACCATCGGGTCCATAGTTATTAGCTAGATGGCTTCTTCTCTCCATTTGGATCTCAATACAAAGTTCTCCTCGATCTTCTTGGAGATCTATTCGATGTAATCTTCTTTTGCGGTGTGTTTGTCGAGATTCGATGAATTGTGGGTTTATGATCAAGTTTATCTATGAACAATATTTGAATCTCTTCTGAATTCTTTCATGTATGATTGGTTATCTTTGCAAGTCTCTTCAAATTATCAGTTTGGTTTGGCCTACTAGATTGATCTTTCTTGCAATAGGAGAAGTGCTTAGCTTTGGGTTCAATCTTGCGGTGCTCGATCCCAGTGACAGTAAGCGAAACGACACGTATTGTATTGTTGCCATCGAGGATAAAAAGATGGGGTTTATATCATATTGCATGAGTTTATCCCTCTACATCATGTCATCTTACTTAAAGCATTACTCTGTTCTTATGAACTTAATACTCTAGATGCATGCTGGATAGCGGTCGATGTGTGGAGTAATAGTAGTAGATGCAGAATCATTTCGGTCTACTTGTCGCGGACGTGATGCCTATATACATGATCATACCTAGATATTCTCATAACTATGCTCAATTCTATCAATTGCTCAACAGTAATTCGTTTACCCACCGTAATACTTATGCTCTTGAGAGAAGCCACTAGTGAAACCTATGGCCCCCGGGTCTATTTTCCATCATATTAATCTCCCATCAACAAGTTATTTCTATCGCCTTTTATTTTGCTTTCTTTACTTTTAGTCTTTATTATAAAAATACCAAAAATATTATCTTATCATATCTATCAGATCTCACTCTCGTAAGTGACCGTGGAGGGATTGACAACCCCTTTATTGCGTTGGTTGCGAGGTTCTTATTTGTTTGTGTAGGTGCGTGGGACTCGAGTGTGGTCTCTTACTGGATTGATACCTTGGTTCTAAAAAACTGAGGGAAATACTTACGCTACTTTACTGCATCACCCTTTCCTCTTCAAGGGAAAACCAATGCAGTGCTCAAGAGGTAGGAGTGGATCACACCATAGGGTTAGTTGTATGTTGATAGGACTATGTATTGGAGGGCAAGAGTGACAGAAGCTTCAACCTAGCATAGAAATTGATGCATACGGGATTGAAGGGGGACCAATATATCTTAATGCTATGGTTGGGTTTTACCTTAATGAACATTAGTAGTTGCGGATGCTTGCTAATAGTTCCAATCATAAGTGCATAGAATTCCAAGTCAGGGATGACATGCTAGCAGTGGCCTCTCCCACATAAAACTTGCTATCGGTCTAGTAACGTAGTCAATTGCTTAGGGACTATTTCGCAACTCCTACCACCACTTTTCCACACTCGCTACACTAACTTTATTGCTTCTTTATCTAAATAGCCCCTACTTTTTATTTACGCTCTCTTTATTATCTTGCAAACCTATCCAAAAACACCTACAAAGTACTTCTGGTTTCATACTTGTTCTAGGTAAAGCGAACGTCAAGCGTGCGTAGAGTTGTATCGGTGGTCGATAAAACTTGAGGGAATAATTATTCTACCTTTAGCTCCTCGTTGGGTTCGACACTCTTAATTATCGAAAGAGGCTACAATTGATCCCCTATACTTGTGGGTTATCAAGACCTTTTTCTGGCGCCGTTGCCGGGGAGTTATAGCGTGGGGTGAATATTCTCGTGTGTGCTTGTTTGCTTTATCACTAAGTAGTTTTTATTTTGTGCTCTTGTTTTCTATCTTTAGTTATGGGTAGGAAACGCAAAATACCAAAAAAAATAGTGGTACCTACTGAACCAATGGTTGAAGAACCACTCAAAATCTATCACACTACTGAAGCTTTTTACTTGGATCATCTTCGATCCCTATGTGCTTGGGCTGAAACCCCAACTAGCTTAGTTGAGGGAAAATCTTTAGATGAGCATGCTTATTATGTGTGACACTGCATATCTGAAAAAGGGAAACTTTTACTGGATCAAATTCATCGTTTGCAGTGCTATGCTTGGAATTTATGTGAAATATATGATTGTACTTGTTGTTCTAAAGACCCTAAGAAACACCTTCCTTACCAATGTGAGTTTAGTGATAATGGAATCGTATCTTCGTATACTAAGGGTGTTTATAATTACTATGATGTTCAACAAATTGAAGAATTTGTTGCTTTTAGGGGTACTTGTGACATTGCTTCTTTTATTGAAGAGTGTGATACTACTCTCTACAAATCTAAAAATTTGGCCATACTTAAATATTGCTATGATAATTATGCTTCTAATCCTTATATTAAACCATATATTGAGGACTCCTCCGCTGTCCAAGAAGAGACTAATATTTTGCAGGAGTCTATGGAAGAAGAAATTAATGACATTGTGAGCTCATTGGATGAAAAAGATAAGGAGGAGAGCGAAGAACAAAAGGAGGAAGAGCGGATTGATCACTCGTTCCCACCATCTAATGAGAGTAACTCTTTATCCCATGCATTGTTTAATTTCCCTTCGAATTTACCGAAGGATGAATGCTATGATGATTGTTATGATCCCGTTGATTCTTTTGAAATATACCTTTTTGATGATGCTTGTTATGCTTGTGGCCAAGATGCCAATATGAATTATGCTTATGGAGATGAACTTGCTGTTGTTCCTTATGTTAAACATGAAATTATTGCTATTGCACCCACACATGATAGTCCTATTATCTTTTTGAATTCT
Organism: Aegilops tauschii subsp. strangulata; assembly: GCF_002575655.3. Classification (NCBI taxonomy): domain Eukaryota; kingdom Viridiplantae; phylum Streptophyta; class Magnoliopsida; order Poales; family Poaceae; genus Aegilops; species Aegilops tauschii. The sequence goes on from NC_053037.3 coordinate 505,095,494, forward strand.
CCCGACTACACTATATCGGAGAAGTTTGCCCTTATTAAGGATTATATTGATGGGTTGCGTTTTACAACTACACATGATGATTTGATAGATATAATATGCATGTGCTTGCTGCTCCTACTTGCAATTATTATGAGAGAGGAACTCCATCTCCGCCTCTCCATGTTTCCAATACGATAAAATTGCAAGAAACTGCTTATGCTATGTATTGGCCTTTACTATGTGTGCATGAATTGTTCTTTTATGACATGCCGATGCATAGGAAGAGAGTTAGACTTTGTCATTGCATGATATATGTTACTTTGTGCTCACTACTAAATCACAAATCATTGTTAATTAAAATTGGCTTTGATATACCTTGGGATCCGGGTGGATCCATTACTTGAGCACTATATGCCTAGCTTAATGGCTTTAAAGAAAGCGCTGCCAGGGAGACAACCCGAAAGTTTTAGAGAGTCATTTATTTCTGTTGTGTGCTTTTATAAAATTTAAAAACAAAAAAATAAAGAGGGGAACCTAAAACTTTTTCAAAAAGAAAAGCGAAAGTAAGAAAGACGGGCATTGTTAAAGTGGGAGCTAGCCTTGAACTTTGTTCATCCTCACGGAAACTTTGTGACCCTTTATTACAGAAACTTTTCAACAAAAATAATTATCCCCTTGTAAAAATCCATTGCATCATAAAAATAATGTGCCAAGATTTGCCTTTAGGATGTTTACATTGCTTGTTGGTTTGTGCGGTGCAAAACATAAACTTTGGCTGTAGTGCGTGATTTTACATTTTTTACTGGAACGTCAAACGGTTCTGAAACTTTTTGCACTGTCTTTCTATACAAATTGTTTGTTTTTCCTAATTGTTTCAGAATTTTTGGAGTACCATAGGTATGGTGAATGTTCAGATTACTACAGACTGTCCTGTTTAAGACAGATTCTGTTTTTGATGCATTGTTTTGCTTGTTTTGATGAAACTATCGATTTCTATCAGTGGATTAAGCCATGAAAAAGTTATATTACAGTAGCTACAGTGCAAAAACAAAATATTAATTGGTTTGCAACAGTACTTAGAGTAGTGATTTGCTTTATTATACTAACGGATCTTACCAAACTTTTTGTTAAGTTTTGTGTGGATGAAGTGATCAAAGATCGAGGAGGTCTCGATATGAGGAGAAGGAGGAGAGGCAAGAGTTCAAGCTTGGGGATGCCCAAGGCACCCCAAGTAAATATTCAAGGAGACTCAAGCGTCTAAGCTTGGGGATGCCCCGGAAGGCATCCCATCTTTCTTCAACAAGTATCGGTATGTTTTCGGTTTCGTTTCATTCATGTGATATGTGCAAATCTTGGAGCGCCTTTTGCATTTAGTTTTCACTTTTCTTTGATGCACCATGCTGGTATGAGATAGTCCATGGTTGATTTATAGAATGCTCATTGCACTTCACTTATATCTTTTGAGTATGGCTTTATAGAATGCTTCATGTGCTTCACTTATATCATTTGAAGTTTGGATTGCCTGTTTCTCTTCACATAGAAAACCACCATTTGTAGAATGCTCTTTTTCTTCACTTATATTTGTTAGAGCGTGGGCATATATTTTGTAGAAAGAATTAAACTCTCTTGCTTCACTTATATCTATTTAGAGAGTTGACAGGAACTGGTCATTCATATGGTTAGTCATAAAATCCTACATAAAACTTGTAGATCACTGAACATGATATGTTTGATTCCTTGCAAGCGATATAAAGATGGTGATATTAGAGTCATTCTAGTGGGTAGTTGTGGATTGTAGAAATACTTGTGTTGAAGTTTGTGATTCCCGTAGCATGCACGTATGGTGAACCGTTATGTAACAAAGTTGGAGCATGAGGTATTTATTGATTGTCTTCCTTATGAGTGGCGGTCGGGGACGAGCGATGGTCTTTTCCTACCAATCTATCCCCCTAGGAGCATGCGTGTAGTACTTTGTTTCAACGACTAATAGATTTTTGCAATAAGTATGTGAGTTCTTTGTGACTAATGTTGAGTCCATGGATTATACGCACTCTCACCCTTCCATCATTGCTTGCCTCTTCGGTACCGTGCATTGCCTTTTCTCACCTCGAGAGTTGGTGCAAACTTCGCCGGTACATCCAAACCCCGTGATACGATACGCTCTATCACACATAAGCCTCCTTATATCTTCCTCAAAACAGCCACCATACCTACCTATTATGGCATTTCCGTAGCCATTCCGAGATATATTGCCATGCAACTTCCATCATCATCATATACATGACTTGAGCATTCATTGTCATATTGCTTTGCATGATCGTAAGATAGCTAGCATGATGTTTTCATGCCTTGTCTGTTTTTTGATATAATTGCTACGCTAGATCATTGCACATCCCGGTACACCGCCGGAGGCATTCATATAGAGTCATATCTTTGTTCTAGTATCGAGTTGTAATATTGAGTTGTAAGTAAATAAAAGTGTGATGATCATCATTATTAGAACATTGTCCCATGTGAGGTTATCAAAATAAAAGTGGCCAAAGAAGCCCCCCCCCCCAAAAAAAAGAGAGGCCAAAGAAGCCTAAAAAAAGAGAGAGAAAAATTAAAAAAATGAACGAAAAGAGAGAAGGGGCAATGTTACTATCCTTTTACCACACTTGTGCTTCAGAGTAGCACCATGTTCTTCATATAGAGAGTCTCTTGAGTTATCACTTTCATATACTAGTGGGAATTTTCATTATAGAACTTGGCTTGTATATTCCGATGATGGGCTTCCTCAAATGCCCGAGGTCTTCATGAGCAAGCAAGTTGGATGCACACCCACTTAGTTTCCAGTTTGAGCTTCCATACACTTATAGCTCTTAGTGCATCCGTTGCATGGCAATCCCTACTCCTCGCATTGACATCAATTGATGGGCATCTCCATAGCCCGTTGATTAGCCGTGTCGATGTGAGACTTTCTCCCATTTTTGTCTTCTCCACACAACCTCCGCCATCATATTCTATTCCACCTATAGTGCTATGTCCATGGCTCATGCTCATGTATTGCGTGAAAGTTGAAAAGGTTTGAGAACGTCAAAAGTATGAAACAATTGCTTGGCTTGTCATCGAGGTTGTGCATGATTTGAATATTTTGTGTGGTGAAGATGGAGCATAGCCAGACCATATGATTTTGTAGGGATAACTTTCTTTGGCCATGTTATTTTGAAAAGACATGATTGCTTTATTAGTATGCTTGAAGTATTATTGTCTTAATGTCTAATGATAGACTATTGCTTTGAATCACTCGTGTCTTAATATTCATGCCATGATTAGATTATATGATCAAGAATATGCGAGGTAGCATTCCACATCAAAAATTATCTTTTTTATCATTTACCTACTCGAGGACGAGCAGGAATTAAGCTTGGGGATGTTGATACGTCTCCGTCGTATCTATAATTTTTGATTGTTCCATGCCAATATTATACAACTTTCATATACTTTTGGCAACTTTTTATACTATTTTTGGGACTAACATATTGATCCAGTGCCCAGTGTCAGTTCCTGTTTGTTGCATGTTTTTTGTTTGGCAGAAAATCCATATCAAACGGAGTCCAAACGGGATAAAAACTGACGGAGATTTTTTTGGAATATATGTGATTTTTGGGAAGAAGAATCAGTGCGAGACGATGCCCGAGGGGGCCACGAGGCAGGGGGCGCGCCCCGGGGGGGCGCCCCTGACCCTCGTGGCCACCCCATAAGGCGGTTGGTGCCCTTCTTTCGCCGCAAGAAAGCCAATATCCGGATAAAAATTGTGTTCAAATTTCAACCCAATCGGAGTTACGGATCTCCGGGAATATAAGAAACGGTGAAAGGCCAGAATCAGAGAGCGCAAAAAACAGAGAGAGACGGAGAGATAGATCCAATATCGGAGGGGCTCTCGCCCCTCCCATGCCATGGAAGCCAAGGACCAGAAGGGAAACCCTTCTCCCATCTAGGGAGAAGGTCAAGGAAGAAGAAGAAGAAGAAGAAGAAGAAGGGGGGCTCTCTCCCCCTCTCTTCTGGTGGCGCTGGAATGCCACCGGGGCCATCATCGTCACCGCAATCTACACCAACACCTCCGTCATCTTCACCAACATCTTCATCACCTTCCCCCATCTATCTACAGCGGTCCACTCTCCCGTAACCCGCTGTACCCTCTACTTGAACATGGTGCTTTATGCTTCATATTATTATCCAATGATGTGTTGCCATCCTATGATGTCTGAGTAGATTTTCGTTGTCCTATCGGTAATTGGTGAATTGCTATGATTGGTTTAATTTGCTTGTGGTTATGTTGCTATCCTTTGGTGCCCATCATATGAGGGCGCGCGTTGATCACAGCATAGGGTTAGTTGTATGTTGATAGGACTATGTATTGGAGGGCAAGAGTGACAGAAGCTTCAACCTAGCATAGAAATTGATGCATACGGGATTGAAGGGGGACCAATATATCTTAATGCTATGGTTGGGTTTTACCTTAATGAAAGTTAGTAGTTGTGGATGCTTGCTAATAGTTCCAATCATAAGTGCATAGAATTCCAAGTCAGGGATGACATGCTAGCAATGGCCTCTCCCACATAAAACCTGCTATCGGTCTAGTAATGTAGTCAATTGCTTAGGGACAATTTCGCAACTCCTACCACCAATTTTCCACACTCGCTATACTAACTTTATTGCTTCTTTATCTAAACAGCCCCTACTTTTTATTTACGCTCTCTTTATTATCTTGCAAACCTATCCAAAAACACCTACAAAGTACTTCTAGTTTCATACTTGTTCAAGGTAAAGCGAACGTCAAGCGTGCGTAGAGTTGTATTGATGGTCGATAAAACTTGAGGGAATAATTGTTCTACCTTTAGCTCCTCGTTGGGTTCGACTCTTACTTATCGAAAGAGGCTACAATTGATCCCCTATACTTGTGGGCTATCACTTGTTGCTCAAAAAGGGCCCAGGGATGTGAATTTTATATTAATTCCTATAAGTTAGCTCATGAAAAAAAGGTATCAAGAAGTGTGATATGGTGCACACTTGTGGAACATGTGTAGAGACCACAAATGTTACTACAAAGTGGTTGTCCAGATCAGTACATGCAACATTGCGAGAAGACATTAGATTGCCTGGCTTAAGCTTCTCCATTTGAAGGTCAATCTTTGTCTGCTTTTCAAGTTGCTTCTTCTTCTCCTTTAGTTTATAGATTGCCTGGCATGTGTAATCCATGTCATGAGATTTCTGTCCATCCTGATAGTGAAACAACTTGGATACATCATCCATTAGCTAGTTGTACAGATTTCCCAAAGAATCAAGCTCCTTCTTCAGTTTTTTCCACCTCTCCCTTATGAGCATCATTGTCCTGGACTCTACCAAGGTTCTACTGATGATGCATATCCTTGAGCTTGGTTAAGCACCTTTGCAAAATTACAGGCCAACGGACATCTACCCACTGCACAACACCACAGTTCACAGCATCCTGAAAATTCAGTGACATAGTATTATTGTTAGCTAAATTCAGTGAAATTTTCGTAAGCTAAATTCAGTTACAAACAAATTCAGGTGCTAAATCCATACACATCAGCACCACACCACCTCTGTACTACAATTACATTACCACAGTAACATACAGAACAACACTACCAAAAGTACAGTGACTAAAACAAACAACAAATTCAGTGTTCTGTTTCCACTATGCAGCACCAAATCAATCAAACAAATCACAAACTCTAAATCTTCTTACCTCAGTAGCACATCCTATGAATATCCCACCTGTGTTAGTGCCTTCAAAAGCCACAAGCTTGCCTGGCCTCTGCCTGTGCAGGATGCACTTAGGCTTAGATTCAACTACAAGCCCACAGAAACTTGGGTCCACCACAGTGTGAGGAGTTTGCTGTAGCAGCAACAAAAACATATATATGACATCAGCTCAAAGATATGAACTCAAATGAAAAAACAAATTATCTTCAAACCCTAACCATAATCCCAGCAGAGGAAATGACATGGCAGACTTATAAAGTACTCCATATGCATGATGCTGAACTTGCTCATCTCCTCGTCGGAGTTCTTGTCGGTGTTGGGCCACGACGGCATGCTAGCAGCGTTACCGTTGTGCGAGGAGAAGGAGAGGAGAGCAGAGAGTGAGCTCGAGGGAGAGTGAGAGACGGTGGGGAAAGGGCGAGCAGGTCGACTGACTTTGACCTGGTCTGACCAGGTGCGACCAAGCATTGGCACTAACAGGCACCAGGCGAGCGCCGTTAGCTGTTAGGGCGGCCGTCCACCTGACATGTGGGCCACTACTATTAGAAACTCACTTAAAATGGTCATCAACTCGACTTGGTAGTTTTTAGTCACAAAATTTAAAAAATGGTAGTTTCCGGTCACTTTTTTAAAAGTGGTAGTTTTGTGAGACGCATACCCCTATTTTTTGTCAAACATTCGATAAAGCCCACACCACAAGGACCATGCGACGCCACATGAAGATTTGAGACCAGGGATCAGTCATACACCATAAACATGGTTGAACCGGATCCGTGGACGAGCCACGGCGGAGAATTATGCATGATCAGCAAGATGGTCGACCCGAGTCTATTATCGTTGGCACACGGACCTCGCCACCACGCACCTCCAACTCCATCACCACAGAAGTTGACCACGATGACCCACACACACGCTGAAGAGTCCACTACCGCACCTGCGGTACGGAGCTTCCTGTATCTAGGGACCCCCCCCCCCCAGTTTGGCACATCCATGAAGAAACTTGTTGAGAGAGATTAGGTTAGGGAAAATGGAGTATCCACCAAATCTTCGGGAGGCTTCCTTTTATACGCCACGGGCTTCCTAATTTGGCCCACTGATCAACCGACATGGGGTGCTCGGCCGGCCCACCTGACCAGAAGAAGATGTGATGAGTGACCCACAATCCGGTATACCGTCAAGGTGCCCGGTAGGGTTTCTCCCCTCAGTTTGCCGATGAGACAAAATACTGGAGTATCACAAAGCTATGATTTTTCCAAACACAGTAGAGATGTAGATGCTCATACACACATACACTCACCTCTATGAATGACGCACGCACACCTTACTCTTATGAGCACCTCGAGAGGCTGAGCCGGCACATCATCTTGAGATTGATAAGATCGTCACAAACGCCTTCGTAATCAACGAAAACATTTTCTCCCACTAAACACACATCGCCAGAAGGCCTAGAATAAGTTTAGAAAAATGCAACCATCAATTTCAAGTTTAAGACTTGAATCCTGATGGGTTGCTTATGTCACAAGGAACTAACCATCCACTTCGCACAAAACTATGAATTTAAAGCCCCGAATTAGACATGTTGTATTGTTGTGTAATCAATGTATTTTGAAACGGAGGTAGTACGTAGTAATCCCTCCGTTCAAAAATAGATAACTCAACATTATATTAAAGTTAGTAGAAAGTTGAGTCATCTATTCTAGAACGAAGGGAGTAATACGCAGTCGCCGCTGATACCTCCGCCCCCGTCCATTTCATTTCCACTCGACACAAGAAAACAAATCATCCAGCAAGAAAGAAATCAGCGCAATTAACGCGTCATTAATTGGAACAAATCCGTTGCATGACGCGGGGCCCACGGGGGGCGCGCCACCTTCCTTGCTCTGGTTCGGTTCTCCTCTTCCGTCCGGCCAGCGCAAGAGCAAAGCTGGCCTCCCCACTCTGACAGCCTTGCTCCGCCTCCGCCCTCCGCCCCCTCCCTATATCTCTCCTCCCCAAACCCTAGTCCCAGCACAACACCCCAAGCTTTCTCTCTCTACCTCCCTCCCGTGCTCTCTCCCCCTCTCCCTCCTGCTCTATCTTTCTCACCGCAAAAGCTTGAAACACCCCGCGGAGATGGCAGAGGAGCCGCAGCCACAGGCCGCCGCCGCCCCCGCCGCCGCGGCCACGGAGGTGGTCGTCGCCGAGAAGGCGCCGGCGGAGGTGGAGAAGAAGGCCGAGGAGCCCGCGGCGGAGGCGGAGGCCGAGGAGACGGCCGCCGTTGCCGACGACGGGGGCGCCGTCGAGGCCACCGGCTCTTTCAAGGAGGAGAGCAACCTCGTCGCCGACCTGCCTGACCCGGAGAAGAAGGCGCTCGACGAGTTCAAGGAGCTGATCGTCGCCGCGCTCGCCGCCGGTGAGTTCAATCTGCCCCCTCCCCCGCCGCCGCCGAAGGCCAAGACTGAGGCCGCCGCAGAGGAGACCAAGACGGAGGCGCCGGCCAAGGAGGAGGCCAAGACCGAGGAGCCGGCCAAGGCGGAAGAACCAGCCAAGGAGGAGCCCAAGGCTGAAGAGCCGGCCAAGGCCGAGGCGGCAGCGGCGGAGCCAGCAGCCGAGGAGCCCAAGGCCGTGGTCGCTGCCGAGGCAGCAGCCGAGGAGCCGGCCAAGGAGGAACCCAAGGCCGAGGAGGCCAAGCCGGCCGAGCCAAAGAAGGAGGAGGAAGCAGTCGTGGTCGCCGAGGAGGGCACCAAGACGGCGGAACCGGTCGAGGAGGCCGCCGCCGCCGCCACCACCACAGAGCAGGCAGCGGCGCCGGAACCGGAGGCGGAGGCAGCCGCGCCCGAGCCGGTGTTCATCTGGGGCGTGCCGCTGGTGGGCGACGACGAGCGCACGGACGCGGTGCTGCTCAAGTTCCTGCGCGCGCGGGAGTTCAAGGTGAAGGAGGCGATGGCGATGCTCCGGTCCGCCGTGCTGTGGCGGAAGCGCTTCGGCATCGAGTCGCTCCTGGAGGCCGACCTGGCCTTCCCGGAGCTGGAGAAGGTGGTGTTCTACCGCGGCGCCGACCGGGAGGGCCACCCGGTGTGCTACAACGTGTACGGCGAGTTCCAGGACAAGGAGGTGTACGAGAAGGCGTTCGGCGACGAGGAGAAGCGCGAGCGGTTCCTCAAGTGGCGCATCCAGCTGCTGGAGCGCGGCATCCTGTCGCAGCTGGACTTCGCGCCCAGCGGCATCTGCTCCATGGTGCAGGTCACCGACCTCAAGAACTCGCCGCCCATGCTCGGCAAGCACCGCGCCGTCACCCGCCAGGCCGTCGCCCTGCTCCAGGACAACTACCCCGAGTTCATCGCCAAGAAGGTAACGCTCCTCTCCGGCATTGAATTACTCACAGCTGCAGCAGTGATTGTGATCCAACATTGTGGCAGTGCGCTTCAAAATTTAGCTGTAGCTAGCTGTTTGTGCCGAAGATTCAGTTTCTATCCGTTCACAGTTTAACGTTGGGAGCGAATGATTGAGCCCAAAGCATGTTCTTTGGGCACTGCGCTAAAGGGTAGACCTTTATGCTTTCAAATTTGAGTCCTGGCTTGAGTTGACTCATGTCTTTTGGCGTGGGCTTTAGTAATCATCATAGCTCAAATTGGGGGATCTTTCCTTTTGTTCATGCTTTTCCCAGTTTTGATATGATCAGGATTGGCCAAGTGGTAGCATTGGTTTACTGTGCCAAATTGTAGTTAATTACAGTAGTTTCAGTTGAATGGGATCATAAGTTTGGTTGGATCATGGTATGTATGCAGGTGTTCATCAACGTGCCATGGTGGTATCTCGCTGCCAACAAAATGATGAGCCCTTTCCTCACCCAGCGCACCAAGAGCAAGTTCGTGTTCGCCAGCCAGGCCAAGTCCCCTGAGACCCTTTTCAGGTACTGTCCACAATATACATTCAGTGATTTCCACTTCTATTGTTTGATCGTGGAGGGACTGTGTTCTCAATTGGTGTTCAACTCCTTCAACAAAATTCAGATACATCGCGCCGGAGCAAGTCCCCGTCCAATTCGGAGGCCTCTTCAAGGAAGATGACCCTGATTTCACAACCTCTGACTCTGTCACCGAGCTCACCATCAAAGCTTCTTCCAAAGAAACCATTGAGATCCCTGTCACCGAGGTTTGGCATCCTTTCCTTTGCATTCTGAATCAGTGCTTGCTTATGAAATCCTCCGATGCATCGATCATTCAAACTTATATAATTGTCCATCTGCCATTGTAGAACTCAACGATTGTATGGGAGCTCCGGGTGCTCGGCTGGGAGGTCAGCCACGGCGCGGAGTTCACCCCCGACGCTGAGGGCGCGTACACGGTCATCGTGCAGAAGACAAGGAAGGTCCCCGCGAATGAGGAGCCCATCATGAAGGGCAGCTTCAAGGCCGGCGAGGCCGGCAAGATCGTGCTCACGGTCAGCAACGCCGCGTCGAAGAAGAAGAAGCTCCTCTACAGATCCAAGGTGAAGTGCAGCACCGGCGAGTCCGTTGAGGCCGACATTCCATGACCACCATTGGAGTCAGTCCCTGATGATGATAGAAGAAGAAGAAGAAGAAGAAGATAAACCGCCTTTTTGGTTTTTGTTCTTTGATTCCATTGGTTTTGTGGTTTTTGGTTCGCATTCCCGCATTTGTTTAATTATTAAAATTAAAAACCCAAAGTGAGCTTGATTTTGTGACGGTACAGTAGTTGGGAGAGGAAGGTTGGTATGGATGGGATGATATAATGGCATCGTGATGGTTGTTGAGGGTAGGGCAAGAGGAGAAAAATGGATGATACAATCTGCTGCTGCTCTGTAAATTTGTCTGTACATTGTTGCAATCGCTGGCTGGATCCTCATGGACATGTTATATTTAGAAGTACCTGCTGCCATCATTCATTCATCAATCCCATGTTACTCTCGTTACGTGCGGTTCGTCCCCTCATTTCCGCTGCCTCTTGTTGTTCGTTAGAGGAAGCAGTTGCGCCCTCTCCTTGTACGTCCGGATCCGCGTTGCTCATTTCCAGCAAGGCAGGATCTGTGGCGAAGTTATTGGTGTGGCTCAACAACTCCGGACAATCTGGCGCCGAGGCGATCATGGGACATGTTTTCTCCCAAAATTCACTGCTCAGCGTTTCTGGGGATGAAAAGGACGCCATTTGTAACACGACGTTGTTGGCAGTACATCACATACCTGGGCAGCCTGGGCTGAGGAGAAAGCAAGCGGCGGCAAGAGGGTGGGACAAGGCTGCAGGCCGAATTAAGAAGGAGAAGAAAGCGTTTGGTGCTCCCCTCCCCTGCTACTGTACTGTCACGAAATGATGGGGGCATAAACTAATCGTGGGTGGGAAGAACATCCATCTATCATCCAGCGGGGGCGGAGGAGCCGGCCCGGTTCCAAGGCAGTCACCGTGTCGTGTCCCCCGAAACAACCCGCGGAAACCGAAGGGAAAAACGACGCCGAAGGCCCAACCCCAGCTGTGTCGCGGAATAAACAAACGGTGCGGCGCGCACTGTGCAGTCGCCTTTCCCTTTGACCACGGCGGCAGCGGCCAGTAAAATACCCGAGGCAAGGACCAAAAGGGCACGCAGCCCCTCCTCCTCCTCAGGTCATGTCCGTCCGTCCTCACCATGGGCAGGGCCGGCCATGTGCCGCTTTGTATAGTCGAATTTCTTTCTTGTGACTGTAGCAACTTTCATCGAAGGACGGGAGGGGAGGGCTTTGGTGCATTTTTGGCACTGACGCGCTGTGATTACTGCTCTTTGCATGCCCGGCAAAGGGCTTTGGCAAACAAAGGCGAGCAAGACATAGGGCCCGTTTTGGTTGCGGCTTGGCGACGATCCTCTCTACTAGGCGGTGTCATGGACGGACGGACGGACATGCACCAATGTCGTGTGTGACGATCGCGTGCCACATTTATTCAGGGCCACCGGGACGTGTCGCCCTCCGCCTCCATATGCGGATGCCAGATTGTTGCCATGGCCGAAGATCGGATGGCTGGTTAAATGCCACTACTCGTGGCAGGCGGGAGGCAAATTTATTTCGACCTCGTGCTATCGGTGTTGTCTTGTCCGGTGCTGCCTGGTTGGGTCGCGGGGCAGGGTTAAATGCCACTACTCCGGAACTATTTACCGACCTTCATCTTGCCGCCTTGCCCATGGCGATGAGGACACGGGCACGCGTGCTTGGCTGTCGGAGCCGTGGGCTTGCTTCATTGTCGGGGCGAGGCCGCCGTGAACCAGCCCAGTGCAGTTCCATGCCATAGGCCAATTCCAGAGGCAAAATTACTACTCCCTCCTTCCATTTATATAGGGTCTAATCGTTTTTCGAGGCTAACTTTGATCAAGTTTCCATCTATATAGGGTCTAATCGTTTTTCGAGGCTAACTTTGATCAAGTGTTAGAGCAATAATATATGACATGCAAGTTACACGAAGCATACCGTCAAATTCGTATGTGAAAGCAGCTTCCAATGATATAATTTTCACATTATACATCTCATGTATTATTAGTTTTATCAATAGTCAAAGGCTGTCTTGAAAAACACATTAGGACCTATATAGATGGAAGTAGGGAATAGAAATATAAAAATGATGGTCCCTGCAGCCGCCGGCAGGGCTGGCTGAGTGAGCACGACGAGCTCCAGGGCAGCGGGGCATGGCTCCACGCTCCGAAACTTTCTGTTCGCTGCGTCAGTCACTCTGCTTGGCCTGCGTGGCCATGTCGTTCCAGAGCGAGTGGGGGCCGTGTATGCATTTGTGCTTGGATCTTCAAGTTCCTAGTGGGCGAGAGATCGAGGGAAGCGATCAGCGATGATCGATCACGTTGGGAGGACGAACGCGGTACACGGATCGCTCCCTAGTAGTCGAGTCCCTGCGCTACTAATTTGTCCCCGTGCATCGCGTTCGGGGTCCCCGCCGTGAGCGCATCATTCGTGCATGTAGTTGGAATGGACCGGTCCGGACTGGGCTCCTCCCGGTGGGTGCCCGGGACCAAGCCGGAACCGGCCGGGGCCATCGGCCATGGAGCACGCCGCTCGTACACCACCGTGCACGCGTGCTGCTCCACCGTATCCGGGGAGTAGACGTAGATGTGTGGGAGTTGGGAGGGAGGGACCGTAGACTGTAACTCCACAAGGAAGCGTGAACTGCACTGCACGGCTTCCCGTTGCGCTCGTCACTTCCCGGTTCGCCGCTCACCTCGCGCGCCGCGCACGCGCCAGGCCTGCGCGATCGGAGGAAAACGCAGGAGCAGACGAGACGTGGGGGCCGGGTGGGTATCATGTGGTCACCCTCCTCCCGACCGCGTGACAAGGGCGACGGCGTTTGGATCGACCGGCGCCACGACGGCGGATGCCGCAGGTCCGGCCAAAACCTTGGCCGGAACGGCGCGCCGATGCCCCGACGTGGCACCGCAGATCACGCGCAGCGCGCGGCGGGGCAGGACCCAGCAGGAGTGCAACAGCCAACATGGCGGACACCCATGTGCGGCGAACCCCATCGCCATCGGATTCCTTGGATCGGGACCAGCCCAACAGCGGCCCGCCCGTGGTACTGCTGCGAGAATGAACTGATCAGGCGGGAGCGGCGTAGCTCGGGGTGACTAGGGCTTAGCGCTCCGTCCAATCTTTGGATCTTTATATATATCGACGTGAAAAAACAACGTAGTAGGGCAGAGAGAATAGAACACGACACATGCACACATGCTGAGATGAAGGTGAGCGTACGAGCTTTCCGATTATTAAGCACTGGCTAGAGCACGTTTTGGGTCAGCCATATCTGCCGTGCCGTCAGGATCCGAAGAGCCAGGACACTCGCAGATAAGATGAAGGAAAGTGTAAAAAGCTACTCGTATGCAGTGAAGATCGGAGTGTGAATGAATGAAATCCAAAGTGCAGCACTCCTCCAGTATCTGGGGAACCGGGAAAAGCGCTGCTAGCTCACTCCAGTAATCATGTTTGCTGAAACCAGCTGCAAACCATAACAAATTCCCTGGTCGGTAACAGTATAGTGTTGGTAGGTCATTTTATGCCGGAGCAGAGCACCATGGAGAAACATGAAGGGGAAAACAGACAGCATTCTGAAACAGATCCTGTCTTACTCTACTGCCTCAGAAGGTCAAGTAGCTGAACCAGTGACCCTTCAGCCTCAGCTAGATTCTTTAGAACGGGGTAGCATTTGAATCCGTTCCTAGGCTGGACCTTGGATTCCATTTCGATGGCAACGGTCGCAAGACCGATGCTCCACCGTCCGCGCTGCCGTTTTTTGGAGCCTTTGCACATGTCAGGAGCGATCAAGTCCCGGAGATCCACAGGCCCAGGCCATGCTTTTCGAGGGAGCAAGATGCTCTTTCCGAATCATTCCATAGCTTCCCGTTCCCGCGGGCCCGTCGTGAAATTCTCCATTATCAAACTGAATCAATCAATCAACGAAAGAAAAAGCTACGTACTACTACTACAAACAAGCAGAGCAGATTTATCATACGCAGTCTAGCCTGGTGGTCATCCGATGCCACAACAAAGCCTCGCTAGATTTGGCCAGCGTCCCACGAAGCGAGACCAACACACGCAGTATTCAATTAGCAGCAGCGAGTAGTAGCATCCGAGGATTACATTACATCAGATCAGATCAGATCAGATCTCTGCCTGCAGATGCTCTCCCTTCTTGAATTGAATCTTTGTTGGCTCCTTTAAGATATGCTACTAGCATGACAAAAAAGCTGAGATAGCATGTCCGGTGCCCGTCTTCGGGTGAGACGATGGGTCACTGTGACGCTGCACACGTACTAGTACTGGCCTGCTCCTGGACCACATCTCCGCATCTTGTAGCCAGCATCACCTTCTCGTTCGACGAGATGAAAGCAGCGTGGGTTGGTTAGACACGGTCTCTGCTCGTTCCAGCTCTGAAACCTAGAATTGCCATAAACACACACTGAGTAATGCCAGTATAACCGAAACCACACAACAGTTCGTTCCACAAGGACACTGTTTCCTGACATGTTTGCAGCCTGAACGACTCTGGAAACCAACAATAATAGTTTGAGTGCCTGTGCTGCAAACTGTGATAACATTAAAGGCCCTCCTGTTAAATGATACTCCCTCCGTCCCTAAATATTTGTCTTTTTAGAGATTTCAAATGGACTACCACATACGGATATATATAGGCATATTTTAAAGTGTAGATTCACTCATTTTGCTTCGTATGCAGTCACTTGTTGAAATCTCTAGAAAAACAAATATTTAAGAACGGAGGGAGTAGACAGCAACCGGCAGCTACCAGAATTCTCAGAACAACTTCCTACTCAGTTCATACAACAATGTACTACTCTCAGTTTGTTCCAGGACATCAAAAGAGACTCCCCAAGCTTTCCTGCTTGCAGCCAAGGTGCTTATGATTGTACGACTAAATTTATGCATTAAATGACCATTCCAAGAACACTTCAATTTCAGTATATTACAAGCAATGATCTGTGACAAAAATACTCTTACCAAGAAACTTGTCAATAGACTGCCTCATCTAACTATTGAAACCCTTTTTTTAACTGATAGTCTGATGGTAAATAGAGCTTGAGAGGAAGAAGCAGAATTGGTGCCATATTCTTTTTACCTGCCATTTAGCTTCTATCCTTTGCTGAATTTAAGAATGAAGTCAGATAACACACTGGTGTCATTACAAGTGTCCCTCGCTGATAACCATCTGTCATCAAGCTGAACATTTACATCCCTGTTTGAGGAGAAAGTAGCGACTCATTTTTTCAAACCCCACCAAGAATTCAGTTCAACATTATTGTAAAGACATATCGATAAGACTGTAACCATACTTCCAGTATGCTACTACATTTGCACACTTGCTTGGTAAAGAAATAGAAGGCAAGCGCCATGCCCTAATAGTACATGAAGCTATTTACTGTATATATGTGCCAAGATATGGATATGATCAAATGTAAAGTTTTGCTTGCATGTTGTTTTAAAAACTTCATACCTCTTCAAGCTGAGAACTTCATAGTTTTTCCGCAAGTAATCTGCATGCTTGACTAGAACATCCTGGGCATACTCCTTGCCTACCGTTCTAACTGCAGCTGTATTAAGTAGGTTTTCTAATGAACCATGTTTGTTCAGTAGTTTCACTGCAGTCTTGCGACCAAAACCAGGAGCCAGGTGCTGGATTCCGGGAACACCATCCGCTTCATCACCCATAAAGCATCCTACACAACATAACTTCTAATTGATAAGTTGAAAAGGTAAAACCCGACTGCAAGTAATGAAAACAAAAAATGAACAGTTGCAGATTATTGTACAAGATATATACTCACTGAGGCTCAAATCTACAGTTGGATCGCACTTGTATTGTGCAACATAATGCCTCAGCGTATAAAAGGACCATCGGCCAATCTCAGGAATGGGCATAACTAACTGAACATCTTCAGATATCAACTGCTTGAAGTCCTTGTCTGGTGAGGCAATGACAACTCTATAACCTTTCTGTAATACTTGCTCTGTCAAGGTAGCCACTACATCATCTGCCTCGTATCCATCGACTTGCACAACCTGAGTTTGCCGCTCACAAAAGCATTAGGATCAGAAAGAATTGTGACAAAGAGAGCATTGTGGATTGCGCAATTAACACAACTGTGTCTGTCATCTCTGGTCCACCCACCGGAACATTGCACTCGCGGAGCACGTCAACCACGCGTGAATCGGCACCGGTGCCTACGCCGCGAGTCCGGTGCGCTTTGTAGGACGGCAGCAGCCGCCTCCGGTACTCGTTCCCGCCTGCCCCATCAAAGACCTAGCACATCGAGGTAGAATTAAGAATTCACTGAAAACACAAAACAACTCCTATGTGGGGTCTGGGGTGTACTCACAGCGACAACGGGGTCGCGGAGGCTGACGTGCGTGAAGAAGAGCGCGAGCCAGCGCGCGAAGGCGCTGAGGCTACGCTGGGATCCGCGGAAGCATATCGGGTTGACGTCGAGGAAGAACACCCGGCCCTTTGAGGGCCTCGCCGGGGCGTCGCCTCTGCCCGCCAGGTGTTTGCGGGAATGCCTCGCAGACGGCGGGGGCGGCGGGCTGGAGATCGCAGAGGTTGAAGGGGAGGAAACCGTCGAGGGAGATGCGCGGAGTCGTATGGGACGGTACCTAAGGGGTGCTGCTGCCGCGGCGGCGGCGACCGGAGCTATCGCCGACGCGGGGACCGTGCCCACGGCGGGCAGCGGCAATGGCATGGTGCTGGATTCGGTGGGAAGGGGATGTGGGGGTTGCGGATGTGGATAAGGGGCCGAAAGAAACTGAAAACGCTGTTCGGATTTTGCGAAAGCCCATCTAACATATGGGCTAAAATGGTCCTGTTGCAGTTTCAAATGTGGTGAGCTTAGGCCGTCCCATCTTAACAAAGTGGATATTTCTTTCTTTTTAAAAAAAAGTGGACATTTGGAGCGAGTAATGTTTTTTCTAGTTATCTGGAAAAAAATATTCTCTAGACTATTTTTTTGAAAGTATTCTCTTGCTGATGAAGCACTCTAGTCTTTCATAGACAAGCCGAATCGCATAAAGTTAACTCTTGACACGGTGTGTGATTAATCCTTTTTTAGGGTAATCAATTCGGTGTTTCTGAGCATCTTCAGCCACGCCCCCAACAGCCTCACAAGGTGTTTTTTTAACGCCGACGCCTAAAAATCGGCTCAGTCACGCCCCAGAATCTCATTTAGCGCCGGTTTGGGCCGAAATAATAGCCGGCGAATCCGAGCCGAACCCAAGTGCCCGGGGGTCGCCGGCCGAAGCGAAAAGGGGCGTGGGGCCGCTCTGTCGGCGAGAGGAGGCCATTTTTCCGCCGTTTTCCCCCGCTTTCCCACTCGGCTTTCCTCCCATTCTCTATTCCTCCCGCCAATCTCCTCCTCCCCTCCAGTCGGCCGCCATGCCGCCGAAGAAGTACGCGGCCCCCGCGCCGCGATGGATGCCGCCGCCGCCACCACCCAGCCGAAGCAGAGGAAGCGGAGGGCGCCGCCGTCCAAGCCCCCGGGCATGTCTAACGCCGACTAGAAGGCAGAAGTTCAGCGCCGGGAGGCTCTCACCACCGACCGGCGGAACAGGGCCAACGCCAAGAAGGCCCGGGACAGGGCGGCGCTCGCGGCTGCGGCGGTGGCAGAGCAGGCGGATCGCGCGGCCGAAGAAGCCGAGGCGGCTCACTCGGGGATGTTGAATCCACCCGGCGGCCACGGCCCCTACGCGTCCTGGAGCCAGCAAAGCGTTGGGTTTCCGGCCGGCTTCTCGGCGTCGCCACAACCCTGGGGCTGCACGCCGTCGCCGGGCTACGCCGACGGCGATGCGGACGGCTGGTTCAACCCCAACATCACCTTCCCACATGGTCACCCGGCCCAGCGCACGCCCTCGTCCGCCTTCGTCGGCGTGTAATACCCCCGATACACCTACTCGCCGCCAGCCGTAGCAGCCTACCCGACGCCACCTCTCTGCTGTGGCGCGCTGCTGTTCTCATAAGCCTTCTCGTTGCATCTCGGCGACACCGACGCGACGGAGGCTGACATGGACGACATCATCACGACCGGCTCGGCCGCCGCCGCCGCCTCCCCCGGGTTCACTGTCCAAGTTGATACAATGGACCTCAACGGCGACATGGACGGCGAGCTCGACTACGGCGTGGAGGAGCCAGAGGAGGAGGAGGAGGAGCCGGTGCCTGCTCCGACGAGGAAAGGGAAGAAGAAGAAGCGAGCGGCCAGGACCGGCGAGCCGCGCGTCAAGTGGGCGTCCAAGGAGGACGAGTGCCACGCCGAAGCGTGGGAAGTCGTCTGCCTCGACCCGATCACCGGCACGAACTAGAGCGTCGACACGTATTGGGAGTGCATCAAGGCCGAGTTCGACGAGCGCAAGCTCATCGACCCCTACTTCAAAGGCGTCTACATGCAGCGCGGCTCGAAGGCTATGGCGAACCATTGGGGGCTCATCCAAATGGCATGCAACAAATGGCATGGGATGGTCGAGGAGATATCGGCTCGCCCGGAGAGCGGCGCTAGCATCGAGGGTCAGGTATGGCATGCCGGTCTCTACCATTTCTTTTCGCCATGTGCATCGCCGACTGTTGTTCCTCGGCGCAGATGGTGCGGATGTTCGCCATGTATCGCCAGGACAGTAGCACCGACCAAGATTTCAAGTACCTCCACGTCTTCCCCAGATCGAGAAGTGCGAGAAGTGGGCAAAAGTCCGGCGCACCCTCGCCAAGGCCAAAGAGACGTATAGGCCGGACACGCCGACGCCGGACGCCCGAACGGCAACAAAAGGGCCAAGACGGGGAAACACACCGAGTCGGCCACCGCGCGTGTGCAAGAGTCCATCGAGCATTGCCTCGCCGACGCCCAGACCCGGGCCGCCCAGCGGGAAGAGAAAATCGAGGCGCGGTGGTCGGCGTTGATGACAAACAGCGCCGTCAAGCTCGACCTGCTCCAGACCAACGTCGCCGCGAATAAGAGGAACACCGACCTGGCTTTCCTGATGGGGGGCATGGACATGCTCCGGAGCGACGACGAGCAGCTCAAGGCATGGTACCTGGTGGAGCGTGGCCTCATCCTGAACCAGATGCCGTCGACCGCGGCGCCAACTCCCACGCCGACGCCAACGCCGCCGCCAAACCCGAGCGATGATGCCTCGACGATGCTCAGCACAGAAGCCGCGCCGACGCCGACCAGCCCTCGCACGCCGACTCCTTCGACGCTGGAGGCCGACACCGCCGTTTGATGCATTGCCTACGCGTCCGTCTTTCCTTTTGCACGCCGAACTTTAGCAAGGTGATCGCTGAACTGTGGCGCTGATCGCCGGATTTGTGGCGTTTTTTGGGTGGGGGAATGGACCAAGTTTGAATTTGTGACTCCTTGGAGGCCGCACCTGGGGACGTGGCTGGGACCTAAATCGCCCCCAGGACCTAAAAATCGCTGGGCGAGCGGCCGAAAGAGCACCGGCCTATGTCGGGGGCGAACGAGTGGAGATGCTCTCTCACAAAGTAAAGCTCCACTACACACCTGGGGCCGATTCACCGCCGTGCTGTATATATTCGTTCCTCCAACCCGACGATTCGCAAGGGTCACAGCAAATGTACTCCCGTGGTGAGAACGACCGGAAGTTCGGCGACGACGCGTGAGCTTGCACATCAACGAATATCTCCCTTTATTTTTAGGAAATCCAAGGAATATCTCCATTCGCCGGCGAATGATAGCATGTTACTTTGCTTCATCCCCTCGTCCGAATTGACTTCTCTTTAGCATCTGGAGTATTAAACAAAAAAAAAGTTGTACAGCCTGAAGTATTGGACGAGTTCATTACTGCGAATTAACCATAATAAAGTTGCCATCAGACTATGAGACGCGACGAGCCTGCAACTCAGTCGCAGAGGATCGACCCTGAACGTACGTCTCCACACATGGCACGTAATTTTGTTCTTTTGGCCGAAAGTACATATGAGTTCATGTCCATTTCGAAAAAAAAATCAAAATATGTACCGTGCTTAATCACTGCTTGCTTTGGGATCCTCTTTTCGCATGTGAGTTTCTTGGTCCCTTCACGTCTGTGTTAATTTGGACCGGCGGTGCCTTTTTCAAAAGACCAAAAAAAGAAAATGGACCGGCAGGGTCAACTCCTCGACGCTCTCGTACGAGCAGCGGGAAAGAAAAGGGTGCAAACTCCTAAACTGACGAATAAACTCTGTTTTAAGAAATTTACATCTTTATTTTGGACCATCTATTAAAGTTGCTTTTTTGAACCATTAATTTGGATCATCTGTTGGAGTTGAGCTTTTTCGGAGCTTCAAAACACATTTTTTGGCGGTTCAAATTTTACATCTCCGTTTTTGGACCGCCAAATTTTGGACCATCTATTGGAGATGTTCTTAGACATCCGAAACTTGTCTTTTTATGCCACGAGCTCCTCGAATGTCGAAACTTCACAAAATTTTGCACGAAGTTCACGCTTAGAAGCATCCTGCACCAAAAAAAAATGAATTTTTTAAACTTTTTTCTATTTCAAATCGCGGTACTATTCATGCTCGGGCTCATGTGAGCCGGGGTACCAAATCGCCGCTCTCCCGGCAGTGCCTTTTTCAAAAGACAAAAAAAAGGACCAGCAGGGTCAACTCCTCGACCCTCTCGTACGAGGGGCGGGAAAGAAAAAGGTGCAGACTCCTAAACTGACGAATAGTAATATCGACAGACATTGATCGTATTCTCGCTGTCGAGCGCCGCAAATCGGCCGACCATCGCGACGTCGCTGGCGAACATTATCTAGCTGGGTAGTACTAGGATTCCAAATGAGTGTGCGTAAGACAGATCCCCACACAGACAGACATCATCATATAATTATGCTTCTACTAGATATCACGTCACATGGCAGCCGGTTATTTTGGTGACACGCTAGCATACGATGACACGCCAGTTGAGCTGTGGCGTCGTGGGTCTAGCTGGGGAGGAGAGAAGGTATCCCCTTTGTAGTCGATCGTGCTGGGCGGCCGCCGCGGCCAGCGATTCCGCATTGAGCTTGAGGATGTGGTGCTGGCGACCGCATTGATTGCCCTTTCTCACCTCCAGAGTTGGTGCAAACTTCGCCAGTGCATCCAAACCCCGTAATATGATACACTCTATCACACATAGGCCTCCTTATATCTTCCTCAAAACAGCCACCATACCTACCTATTATGGCATTTTCATAGCCATTCCGAGATATATTGCCATGCAACTTCCATCATCATCATATACATGACTTGAACATTCATTGGCATATTGCTTTGCATGATCATATAGCTGACACAGTATTTGTGGCTCAGTCACCGTTCATCATTATCATACATATTCCAAAGCCCTCAACCACTTTCTCATTTCAAATATGTCCAAAACCCAAAGTCAAACTCGGCCCCACCGATTTGATCTATCCGGCGCTGAGGGAGTCCTGGACTAGGGAGTCCTCGGGTGTCCGGACTATTTAATATGGGCCGGACTGATGGGCCGTGAAGATACAAGGAGGAAGACCTTCCCCCGTGTCTGGTTAGGACTCTCCTATGCGTGGACGGCAAGATTGGTGTCTGTATATGTAATTTCCTTCCTCCACAAACCGACTCTGTACAACCCTAGGCCCCTCCTGTGTGTATATAAACCGGAGGGTTTAGTCCGTAGAGGCTATCATAATTTACATAGGCTAGACGGCTAGGGTTTAGCCATTACGATCTCGGGGTAGATCAACTCTTGTAACCCCTATACTCACCAAAGAGAATCAAGCAGGACGTAGGGTTTTACCTCCATTAAGAGGGCCCGAACCTGGGTAAACATCGTGTCCCCTTTGTCCTTTGTTACCTTCGATCCTCAGACACACAGTTTGGGACCCCCTACCTGAGATCGGCCGGCTTTGACACCGACATTGGTGCTTTCATTGAGAGTTCCTTTGTGTTGTCGATAGAAAGATCGATGGCTCGCCTTGTCATTAATGACGATATTACTTCTGGAAGGACCCTAACTCCAGGACAGGTCCTCCAGCTCGGCGGTTTTACCATGGGCGCTCGCTCGGCCGTTAAGCCAACGGCGGCCCCCACAATCGCCAAACATCATCTCCGCATCAGCCTCGAACACTCCGAAAAGATGGATCCGACAGATGTCTCGTCTTTGAACGAGCTGCTAGATCGCATCGCCGCCCAGGGGGTCGCACCAGACTATAATCGGATTGGGCTTAAACCCGATCAAAGGGAGATCAAGTCCCCACCGATCACCCATCTGGTAGCGGTCGTTGAGGAACGAGCCGAGGACGCTTCTTCCCCTAAGTTAAGAACCAGCTATGTTCGGATTCCCGAGCCCATCGAGCCGGATACCCATCCTTGGGAAGAGACTTCATGTCCACCGAACATAGGATCAGGCACTGAGCCCGGAAGTCACCAGGACCTTCCTGATCCTGAACTGGTGACCTCAGAGATTCTTCAATCTCCGGACCCAATCGTGGGTCGGGATTCGAATTTTAGTCTGCCCACCCACCACAGTCAATATTCACCAAGTAATTCAGGCCCTCCAGACATATGTGACCTAATGTATGTACGGCAGCAACCTCAGGAAACAGTCCATCACTTCTGGGCCAGATTCCTCCTTGTTAAAAACAAGATTAAAGATTGCTGCAACGACGACGCGGTTTCAATTTTTTGCCGTAATTGTATGGATGAGGGAATTCTCAATGCCCTCAATCGCCGCCGCAGACAGCACTTTATAGATTTGGCACACATAGTACAGAAGTACTGCATGATGGAAAGCACCTGGAAAGCTCAGACAGCCCGGTGGGAACCCCCTGCTGCTACCTCTTGAGCATGCGTTGGTTTTCCCTTGAAGAGGAAAGGGTGATGCAACAAAGTAGCGTAAGTATTTCCCTCAGTTTTTGAGAACCAAGGTATCAATCCAGTAGAAGGTTACACGCAAGTCTCCTAGTACCTGCACAAACAAATAAGAACCTTGCAACCAACGCGATAAAGGGGTTGTCAATCCCTTCACGGCCACTTGCAAAAGTGAGATCTGGTAGAGATAATAAGATAAATATTTTTGGTATTTTTGTTGTATAGATTGAAAAGTAAAGATTGCAAAATAAACGGTGACAGAAATAACTAATTGACGGGAGATTAATATGATGGAAAATAGACCCGGGGGCCATAGGTTTCACTAGTGGCTTCTCTCAAGAGCATAAGTATTTACGGTGGGTGAACAAATTACTGTTGAGAAATTGACAGAATTGAGCATAGTTATGAAAATATCTAGGTATGATCATGTATATAGGCATCACGTCCGAGACAAGTAGACCGACTCCTGCCTGCATCTACTACTATTACTCCACACATCGACCGCTATCCAGCATGCATCTAGAGTATTAAGTTCATAAGAACAGAGTAATGCTTTAAGCAAGATGACATGATGTAGAGGGATAAACTCATGCAATATGATATAAACCCCATCTTGTTATCCTCGATGGCAACAATACAATACGTGCTTTGCTGCCCCTACTGTCACTGGGAAAGGACACCGCAAGATTGAACCCAAAGCTAAGCACTTCTCCCATTGCAAGAAAGATCAATCTAGTAGGCCAAACCAAACTGATATTTCAAAGAGACTTGCAAAGATAACCAATCATACATAAAAGAATTCAGAAGATTCAAATATTGTTCATAGATAATCTTGATCATAAACCCACAATTCATCGGTCTCAACAAACACACCGCAAAAGAAGATTACATCGAATAGATCTCCACAAGAGAGGGGGAGAACATTGTATTGAGATCCAAAAAGAGAGAAGAAGCCATCTAGCTAATAACTATGGACCCGAAGGTCTGAGGTAAACTACTCACACTTCATCGGAGAGGCTATGGCTTCTCTCAAGATAGCAAATACCACGGTGGGTGAACAAATTACTGTCGAGCAATTGATAGAAAAGCACATAGTTATGAGAATATCTAGGCATGA
This sequence comes from Aegilops tauschii subsp. strangulata, assembly GCF_002575655.3. Classification (NCBI taxonomy): domain Eukaryota; kingdom Viridiplantae; phylum Streptophyta; class Magnoliopsida; order Poales; family Poaceae; genus Aegilops; species Aegilops tauschii. Next base: position 505,119,707 of record NC_053037.3, read on the forward strand.
TCATGTATATAGGCATCACGTCCGTGTCAAGTAGACCGAAACAATTCTGCATCTACTACTATTACTCCACACATCGACCGCTATCCAGCATGCATCTAGAGTATTAAGTTCATAAGAACAGAGTAATGCATTAGGCAAGATGGCATGATGTAGAGGGATAAACTCAAGCAATATGATATAAACCCCATATTTTTATCCTCGATGGCAACAATACAATACATTTCGTTTCCCCTGCTGTCACTGGGATCGAGCACCGCAAGATTGAACCCAAAGCTAAGCACTTCTCCCATTGCAAAAAAGATCAATCTAGTAGGCCAAACCAAACTGATAATTCGAAGAGACTTGCAAAGATATCAAATCATGCATATAACAATTCAGAGAAGATTCAAATACTGTTCATAGATAAACTTGATCATAAACCCACAATTCATCGGATCTCGACAAACACACCGCAAAAAGTTATTACATCGAATAGATCTCCAAGAAGATCAAGGAGAACTTGTATTGAGATCCAAATAGAGAGAAGAAGCCATCTAGCTAATAACTATGGACCCGAAGGTCTGTGGTAAACTACTCACACATCATCGGAGAGGCTATGGTGTTGATGTAGAAGCCCTCCGTGATCGATTCCCCCTCCGGCAGAGCGCCGGAAAAGGCCCCAAGATGGGATCTCACAGGTACGGAAGGTTGCGGCGGTGGAAATAGGGTTTCGTGGTCTTCCTGGATGTTTTCGGGGTATATGAGTATATATAGGAGAAAGAAGTAGGTCGGTGGAGCCACGAGGGGCCCACGAGGGTGGGGGGCGCGCCTACCCCCCTGGGCGCGCCCTCCTACCTCATGGCCGCCTCGTTGCTTCCTTGACATCCACTCCAAGTCTCCTGGATTGCGTTTGTTCCAAAAACGATTCTCCCGAAGGTTTCATTCCGTTTGGATTCCGTTTGATATTCCTTTTCTGCGAAACACTGAAATAGGCAAAAAACAACAATTTGCACTGGGCCTTTGGTTAGTAGGTTAATCCCAAAAAATAATATAAAAGTGTATAATAAAGCCCATTAAACATCCAAAACAGATAATATAATAGCATGGAACAATCAAAGATTATAGATACGTTGGAGACGTATCAAGCATCTCCAAGCTTAATTCCTGCTCGTCCTCGAGTAGGTGGATGATAAAAACGGAATTTTTGGTGGAATGCTTCCTAACATAGTTTTCTATGTAATTTTCTTTATTGTGGCATGAATGTTCAGATCCAAAAGATTCAAGATAAAAGTTTAATATTGACATAAAAATAATAATACTTCAAGCATACTAACTAAGCAATCATGTCTTCTCAAAATAACATGGCCAAAGAAAGTTCATCCCTACAAAATCATATAGTTTGGTCATGCTCCATTTTCGTCACACAAGAATGCTCTCATCATGCACAACCCCGATGACAAGCCAAGCAATTGTTTCATACTTTAGTAATCTCAAACTTTTTCAACTTTCACGCAATACATGAGCGTGAGCCATGGATATAGCACTATGGGTGGAATAGAATATAATGATGGGGGTTGTGTGAAGAAGACAAAAAAGGAGAAAGTCTCACATTGACGTGGCTAATCAACGGGCTAGGGGGGTGCCCATCAATTGATGTCAATGCAAGGAGTAGGGATTGACATGCAATGGATGCACTAGAGCTATAAATGTATGAAAGCTCAACAAAAGAAACTAAGTGGGTGTGCATCCAACTTGCTTGCTCACGAAGACCTAGGGCATTTGAGGAAGCCCATTGTTGGAATATACAAGCCAAGTTCTATAATGAGAAATTCCCACTAGTATATGAAAGTGACAAAATAAGAGACTCTCTATCATAAAGATCATGGTGCTACTTTGAAGCACAAGTGTGGAAAAGGATAGTAACATTGTCCCTTTTTTCTTTTTCTTTTTTTCCTTTTTCTTTTCTTTTTTGGGCCTTTCTTTTTTTATTTGGCCTTTCTTCTTTTTTTTTTCTTTTTTTTTCGGGACAATGCTCTAACGATGATGATCATCACACTTCTATTTATTTACAACTCAAAGATTACAACTCGATACTAGAACAAAATATGACTCTACATGGATGCCTCCGGCGGTGTGCCGGGATGGGCAATGAATCAAGAGTGACATGTATGATGAATTATGCATGGTGGCTTTGCCACAAATACGATGTCAACTACATGATCATGCAAGGAAATATGACAAGGAGAGGCCATGGTGTTGATGTAGAAGCCCTCCGTGGCCGATTCCCCCTCCGGCAGAGCGCCGGAAAAGGCCCCAAGATGGGATCTCACGGGTACAGAAGGTTGCGGCGGTGGAAATAGGGTTTCGTGGTGCTCCTGGATGTTTTCGGGGTATATGAGTATATATAGGCGAAAGAAGTAGGTCGGCGGAGCCACGAGGGGCCCATGAGGGTGGGGGCACGCCTAACCCCCTGGGCGTGCCCTCCTACCTCGTGGCCGCCTCGTTGCTTCCTTGACGTCCACTCCAAGTCTCCTGGATGCATTTGTTCCAAAAACGATTCTCCCGGAGGTTTCATTCCGTTTGGATTCCGTTTGATATTCCTTTTCCGTGTAACACTGAAATAGGCAAAAAAATAGCAATGTGCACTGGGCCTTTGGTTAGTAGGTTAGTCCCAAAAATAATATAAAAGTGTATAATAAAGCCCATTAAACATCCAAAACAGATAATATAATAGCATGGAACAATAAAAAATTATAGATACGTTGGAGACGTATCACCTGCCTTTAAGCAACCCGCCGTACGGGCAAAGCGGATGCACCCTTATGAAGCATTTGACCACAAGTCCATTGACAAGAAAACAAACCCTTCACGGGATACAGAACCGTCCTGGACGAACTGCTCAACAAGCCTTGTCAGATACATACGACGCCGAACACCGAACTAACGCATAGCCTTCGGGCATGTTGGGTACTCCGGCAAGTGGCTAAGAGCGGTGAGGCCATCCTCATCAGTACTACTCCAAAGAAGCATTCTTCGGAGGATGACGATTTCAACATCTTTACGGTCTTTGAGACCTTTTCTTCAAATAATCGATGCAAACGGGCGCTCCGCGACCTCGCCGAAGTCAACCAAGTAGCCGCAAGGAACCCCTGGAGCGATACAGCCATAACTTTCTCCGCTGATGACGAAGCAAGGGCCCGATCAGTCCGAGCACCAACCGCCTTGGTATTAAACCCAATTGTGGACAGCTTTCGACTCACCAAAGTGCTCATGGATGGCAGTAGCGGACTTAACCTCATCTACGAAGATAACAAAATGCAAATGGACAAGAGTCGCATCGAGCAAAGCAGTACCACCTTTCAAGGTATTATCCCCAGTCGAGAAGCACGATGCTTGGGGAAAATTAAACTTGATGTAGTATTCGGCACACCTGATAACTACAGGTCCGAAGAGTTGCTCTTCCATGTGGCCCCTTTCAATAGCGGATATCACGCCCTTTTGGGGCGGGACGCCTTCGCATGCTTCCAAGCCATACCCCATTACGGGTACATGAAGCTTAAAATGCCATGGCCCAACGGAGTAATCACTATCACCAGCGATCCGGATATAGCACTCCGTGCCGAAAACAAAACCGCATCCTTGGCCCTCGAGGCACTATCCGAGGCCCTCGCGGTCGAGGAGTTAACCACTTTGCGTTCTACAATGGACAAAGACGACGTAATCCTCGACAAGAGGTCCAAATCCACCTCTTTCAAACCAGCAGACGAAATAGTCAAATTTCAAGTGCACCCGATGGATCCTAACAAGACAACATCCATTGGAGCACAGCTGGATCCGACGGTCTACACCGCCCTACGAGCGTTCCTGCGTGAAAAATGGGACATCTTTGCCTGGCACCCGTCGGACATGCCCGGAATCCCACGCAGACTGGCCGAACATAGCCTCAAGATAATAAAGGGGTTCAAACCAGTCAAGCAAACGTTGCGGAAATTTTCCGAACCCAAACGACAAGCTATGGGGGAGGAGCTAGCCAAACTACTCGAGGCCGGGTTCATTAGAGAAATCAAACACCCGGACTGGCTAGCCAACCTGGTCATGGTGCCGAAGAAGGATAAATCATGGCACCTTTGTGTCGATTTCAAAGACCTCAATAAGGCTTGCCCTAAGGACCCCTTCCCGTTGCCCCGCATTGACCAAATTATTGACGCAACTTCAGGACACGATTCATTCTGTTTCCTCGATGCCTACTCTGAATACCATCAGATTAAGATGAAGGAGTTCGACCAGGCCGCAACAGCATTTATTACCCCGTACGGGCCTTTCTGCTTCAACACTATGCCCTTCGGGCTCAAAAACGCTGGCGCCACTTACCAACGCATGATTTAGACATGTATGGAAAAACAAATTGGCAAAACAGTGGAGGCATACGTGGACGACGTGGTCATCAAGACTAAACACGCTGAATCATTGGTGGATGATCTGCGCCTCACATTTGACAACCTCCGAACATATGACATACGACTCAATCCGGAAAAATGTGTCTTCGGCGTTCCAGCCGAGAAACTGCTCGGGTTCATTGTTTCCAATAGAGGAATCGAAGCGAACCTAGCCAAAATCTGAGCCCTGTTACAATTGGCGACGCCAACAGACTTAAAGCAGGTCCAAACACTACCTGGGTGCGTGGCAGCCTTAAGCCGCTTCATCTCCAGATTGGGAGAAAAAGCACTACCGCTTTATCGACTGCTCCGGCGCACCGACCACTTTGAATGGACGGACGCGGCCACAGCCGGATTGGAAGAAATAAAAACCTTGTTGGCAGGTAACCCAATCCTAGCCGCACCAAGTATTTGCGAGCCTATGTTGCTCTACTTATCCGCGACTCACCAGGTAGTGAGCGCCGTACTCGTCGTTGAACGGGAGGAAGAGGGACATAAGTTCCCCATCCAGAAACTGGTGTCTTTATGGCATCCCGGAAGCTGCGGCACTACTTTCAAGAGTGTTCGATCACAGTGGCATCCAAAGTACCACTCAATGACATCATAAATAATCAGGATGCCACCGGCCGCATAGCCAAATGGGCCATCGAGCTCTTACCATTTGAAATAACGTACAAGCCACACCGAGCTATTAAATCTCAGGTGCTGGCCGACTTTGTCGCCGAGTGGACGGAAGCCGAGCTCCCTAAAGAGTACAGCACATACTCCAAATGGATCATGTACTTTGACGGCTCTAAAATGTTAGCCGGATTGGGGGCTGGTGTCATCTTGACATGCCCTACGGGGGACACAGTCCGCTATGTGTTACAAATCATGTATATGGACTCCAACAATGTAGCCGAATACGAGGCATTACTACATGGTCTCCGAATGGCTGTCTCTATGGGCATACAATGCCTAGAGGTGCGTGGGGATTCGAACCTCGCAATATCCCAAATAAATGGAGAATTCGATGCAAAAGACCCCAAAATGGCAGCATATTGAAACACCGTACTTAAGATATCAGCTCGGTTTGAGGGGCTCGAGTTCCATCACGTTGCTCGAGACAGTAATCAGACAGCGGACATCCTTGCTTGAATGGGCGTTAAGCGCGATCCCGTCCCTCCTAACACCTTTGTGAAAAGGCTCTTCAAGCCATCCGTGGTATGGCAGGACGAGAGCGGAAATACTAGTCCGAAGCCGATCATACCCCCAGCAGCCGAACATAATTCCGATATCATCGGGGGCTCGGGCACTGAAATGACACCTTTCGCCCATGTAATCATGGTCATCATTGCTCCATGGACCGAACCATTCCTGGCTTACCTCAATAAGCAGGAGCTCCCTGATGACCAGAATGAGGCCCGTGCATAGTTCGATGCTCTAAAGCCTACAAAGTTCACGAAGGTGAACTCTACAAGAAAAGTACTACTGGAGTTCTTCAAAGGTGCATCTCCGAAGAGGAGGGACGACAGCTATTGGCTGAAATACATGCTGGCCTTGGTGGCCATCACACCGCAGCTCGGGCCCTCGTAAGCAAGGCCTTCCGTACAGGTTTCTTTTGGCCTGCGGCCCGAGAAGACGCACAAGCCCTTGTACAGCGCTATGTGGGATGTCAGCTTTTCGCCAATCAAAGTCACATGCCACCCACTGCCTTAAGAACAATCCCCATCACTTGGCCCTTTGCGGTCTGGGGGCTAGATATGGTCGGACCCCTTAAAGGGGGAAGCCATAAAAAGAAATATTTGCTGGTTATGGTGGATAAATTCACTAAGTGGATAGAGGCCAAACCAGTAAAACGGCTGAAGTCGGGCCAGTGATCGACTTTATATCCGGCATGGTGCACCGTTATGGTGTCCCACACAGCATCATCACTGATAATGGCTCCAATTTCACAGCCGATGAGGTGAAAAGCTGGTGCGCTAACTTGGGCGTTAAGCTCGATTACGCCTCCGTATACCACCCTCAAACAAACGGTCAGGTCGAACGGGCTAATGGCCTGATAATGAGCGGCATCAAACCCAGACTAGTGCGATCCCTATGGGAATAAGATAAGCACTGGGTCAAGGAACTCGATTCTGTACTCTGGGGATTACGGACTACGCCCAATCGCACGACCGGATACTGTTGGAGATATGCCCTAGAGGCAATCATGTATGATGATATTTCCTATGTGTTTATGAATAAAGATAGTCCTTGGACATTGTCAATGATGTGTATCAGCAAGTACGTGACTTGTTTGTGGGACTAAGCAGTATATGATGACTGTCCTAAAAGGTCCCTAGTCCAAAGGGCTGTGTGGACGCGCAGCCGACTAGACTAGCATATGACACGGTCGATGGCTCGTCTCACTAGCCATGAAGCATTGGATGCTAACCAGATAATATGGACTTGGAAAGGTCTGGTCGGATTCGACGTACTCGGATCCGAGTTGAGATAAGGTCTGAGTCGGACAGACCCAACCATGAGACGCAGCGATATGTCATCTGTGAGTCTCTAGTACAACATACGTTCTATGTCCTAAGACCTGAGCTGACGCATGTACTCGGGATGGTGATAGACCTGCTTTGGGCCGACCAAACGCTACTTCGTGACTGGGTAGTTACAAGGGTAGGTTTCGGGCTTGTCCAGACCCATGCTGCGAGACATGGTCGAGGAAGATGGGATTTGCCCCTCCGACCAGGAGAGATATACTCTAGGCCCCTCGTGTGATCCAACCAGGATAAGCATGGCCATGCGACAAGGATTATGAGATAATCCGGATTATGGTCGGCATCACTGGAACGAGAAAGAGGTCGGGCTAGCACAAGGATGACAGGCTCACCTTCAGCCCGACAACATATATCGTGTGGCAAAAGGAATGGAAGTATGATGTACAGGTTCGCTAACCAGCTTCATAGTCTGCTTGGTGTTCGGCATGCCTTGCTAGAGGTCGCTACCAACCGTGCAGTTCGGAGGTGATCCGAACTGCGACCAAGCCGACTTGAACCTAAGGGGTCATGCGCTTAAGGGAAGGAACCTACGAGGTCGGATCCGAGGGCACTGGTCGGATGTGATCCGAGCTGTATTCGGATCGTGGCCGAGTAGACTTGTGGGCTTTAGGATCTGTGCGAGGCCCAAGAGTTGAGCCCGTGACAGATGCCTCTATATAGTGGAGGTGCGGCACACTCATTTGGTTGATCGCTTCGGCACCGTCACTAGGGTTTGCATGTGTTGCGAATAGACACCTCCACTCGCTGTCGGTTGTGTGATCGGACCTAGCAGTCCACCGCATGACGTTCCTCTTGCACGTGCGGATACCGTTAGAGGCGGTGCACTTGCGCCGCTCCGGCAAACTTGTACGTGGGATGGGACGAGCGGCTGTTCGAGGGAGATCGGACGAGGAGGAGACGAACCACGCGGACCCGCTGCCCCAACTCTTTTTCCGCTGCACGGCACTGCGCGTCTAGTGGTAACGAACTGTGATCCATCTCCCGTAGCATGTTCTTGGTTGTTCTGCGCGTAGGAAATTTTAATTTGCAGTCGACGCACACTACGGTAGAACCCAACAGTGGTATCAGAGCCTCTGCTATAGGATTGGGATTCAGATCATATGCATATTAGATATGTGGAGGCGGCAGATGAGATCTGTTGTCGTTGATGAGATCGGCTGTGTGCACGGTTGATGAGATCAACTGCACATGGGGATCGATGAGGCTATGTTTTCTATCAATCGGGATCGATGAGGTCGTGACACAACCTACCCCTACCAGTCGGTTATCCGCCATCGGGGTTAACAGTGAAACATAAACCCGAATTGGATTTGCGATGATCGATGAGATCGGTCAGATCAGAAAATTCGGCGTGATCGGAGTTCAGATGTGATCTGTGATTTCCGAAAATGTCGGGCGTCTTGTGTTTCGTACACGATCACTCAAACCGGTAGAATGCGATTCTATGCATAACTTTATTTTGCAGGGTTTGATGTGAATAGTATGGCTCATGTGTATGTGATGCATGTGTGTAAATTATACATGGCCTGCATGTCATGTTTGTCAGCCGGCAGGAGCCAAAGTGATGTCATTATATTGTATAACGACCTGCGTGTCGACTTGTGACTCTATGTAAAATTCATTACTAGTTGTAGTAATTGGATAATACAGATCAGGTTGGTGGCTTGGCGTCCCGGCGCGACAAACAAGATGGAGTTCCTAGATGGTCATCGGAGTCGGAGCCGACCTGGAAGAACATCCATGAAGGAGCCATACTATTTCATAATATATGTTTATTTGTGATTGTTATGATTCTTGTTTTCTATCCATGTTAGAATGGTAGAAAGATCCCTCATGAATATCAAGCGAATTGCCATCCCCGATGTTGCACCTTCGCACGTCAAGTACGTCTAGTAGTGGGCTCATAAAATTGGGTGCTGCTGGGTGTCCTTGAACTGAAGGGTTCGTGTCGGACACGGACATGCACTGCATCAGGTTAACTTGACAAGGCTATCAAAACGGTTTTGGGCCTTGTGGCAAAGAAGGTCGGGGGCCGGGGTATGAGATACCTTCCCGACTGATAGGAGTCATATAGAGATACGATTAGCAAGGAGTTGCTTACCGGATAGGCATGTTGTCTAGTAGTGATGCTAAAGCTCACTAGTCGCATGTGCTAGTCGGATCCTGAATCACTGAGTGTTTGCGGAGGGATGCCAACTTCAGCGGGAGTATTGTCGTTTAAGGCTAGAATTACTCTACATAAACACATTGCTTAGTGATTGCATATTTTCTGTTGTAGATCAATGACACCACCTGCTCAACCCAACTTTGCATTGAAATCAATTCTGGAAAAGGATAAACTAAATGGAACAAACTTTACCACCTGGTATAGAAATTTGAGAATTGTTCTCAAGCATGATAAAAAGGAACATGTTCTAGAGGATCCACTTCCAAAGGAACCCGCCGATAATGCTAGTGCCACAACTAAGAATGCCTACCAGAAACTCGTTGATGAATCAACAGAGATCAGCTGTCTAATGCTGGCTTGTATGGAGCCCGATTTGCAACAACATTTCGAAAATGTTGAGGCTTACGTATGATCGAGAGTCTCAAGAGCATATTTCAGACACAGGCTAGGACCGAAAGGTTCAATGTCTGGCGATCCTTGATGGATTGTAAGCTGAAGGAAGGTGATCCACTGAGCCCACATGTGATCAAGATGATCGGATATGTGCAAGCTTTGGATAGGTTGGGCTTCCCACTCTTGGATGAGCTGGCTACAGATGCAGTTCTGGGTTCTCTTCCTCCTAGCTATGGGACGTTCATCTCGAACTATCATATGCACGACATGGATAAGAAGCTCACTGAATTGCATGGGATGCTCAAAGTGGCAGAGCAGGATATTAAGAAAGGCACGCATCAAGTGTTGATGGTGCAGAAATTAGCTAAGTTCAAGAAGAGTTGGTCTAAGAAGAAGGCTAAGGCAAAGGGCATGGAGATGGAAACCTCCGCCGCTGCGCCGAAGTCTGGACCGGACTCAAAGACCATTTGCTATCATTGCAAGGAAACTGGTCACTGGAAGAGGAACTGTAGCAAGTGGCTTGTAGAGCATGGCAAGAAGGCCGTGAATGCTGCTTCAGGCAAAGGTACACTTGTTGCATATGTTATAGACATTTACCTTGCTAACATACCTAGTAGCTCTTGGGTATTTGATACCGGATCGGTTGTTCATATTTGCAACTCGATGCAGGGGCCGGTAAGAACTAGGCATGTGGCACAAGGGGAGATTGACATCAAGGTCGGCAACAAAGCAAGAGTTGCTGCGTTGGAGGTCGGCACGATGCAGCTCCAGCTTCTTTCTGGATTTATTTTGGAATTGAATAATTGTTATTACATTCCTGCACTTAGTCGGAACATTATTTCTGCCTCATGTTTGATGAGCACGGTTATGAATTCAATTTAAAGGACAATGGTTGTTCATTTTATTTGAATGGTATGTTCCACGGCTATGCACCCATTGTTGATGGGCTATTTATATTGAATCTGGAACTGGAACCGGTCTATAATGTGAATGTCAAGAGGCATAAGCCTAATGAGATAAATCCGACATACTTCTGGCATTGTTGACTTGGACACATTAGTCTCAAATGCATGAAGAAGCTCCATGATGATGGGCTCCTAACTTCGTCCGACTTCAGGTCGTTCGAGACATGTGAATCATGCTTGCTCAGCAAGATGACTAAGTCTCCTTTCGCAAAGAGTTGCGAGAGGGCGTCCGAGCTGTTGGAACTTATACATAGTGATGTGTGTGGTCCAATGAGCACAACTGCCAGAGGTGGCTATCAGTACTTGTCATCGAAATCAATTCCTTCAACCTGTGTGTAGCCTTGAGCTACAAGCCGTGCCTTATTCCTCACCACAAGGCCATTTTAATCTTGCTTGTTGCGGTAGATCCACTTTGTGCCAATGATATTGTGCTTGTGAGGATCTGGACGTTTGACCAGTTTCTAGACGTTGTTGAGCTTGAATTGATGTAATTCCTCTTGCATAGCTTGAATCCATTCAGGCTCCAGAAATGCTTCATCTACCTTAGTGGGCTCTGAGATAGAAACGAAAGCAAAGTGCCCACAAAAGTTAGACAAATGTGAGGCTCTTGAGCGCGTGAGAGGACCTGGTATGTTGATGTCGCTGATGATTTTCTCAATCTGTACTTCATTTGCAACGCGAGGATGAGCTGGTTGTCATTGAGGAATTTGATCAGCATTTTCTTCAGCGCCATTTTCCTCAGGTGCATCAGCATGACGTTCTTCATGTTCTGGAATGACTTCTTCAGCAGATTCTTCGGTAGGAATGACATCCACAGTAGCCTTGAACTTGATAGATTCCTCAGGTGACTGTTCATCTAGCACATGAGGTAGGTTCTCTCTTTGCGAGCCATTAGATTCATCGAACCGCACATCTACAGTTTCAACAACCTTGTGGTGAACGTTGTTGAAGACTCTGTAGGCGTGCGAGTCCTTTCCGTAACCAAGCATAAAACCCTCATGTGCTTTCGGTGCAAATTTAGAATTGTGATGAGGATCTCTAATCCAACATTTAGCACCGAAGACTTTGAAATAACTCACATTGGGTTTCTTGTCAGTGAGGAGTTCATATGCAGTCTTCTTGAAGAATTTGTGAAGATATACCCTGTTGATGATGTGGCACGCAGTATCAATTGCCTCAATCCAGAAATGACGAGGCGTCTTGTATTCATCAAGCATAGTGTGAGCCATCTCAACAAGAGTCATGTTCTTGCGCTCCACGACGCCATTCTGCTGAGGAGTATAAGGAGCAGATAACTCATGAGTAATACCAAGTTCATCAAGATAGTCATCAAGACCAGTATTCTTGAACTCAGTTCCATTGTCACTTCTGATGTGCTTGATCTTCACACCAAAGTTGGTTGAAGCCCTCGAGGAAAATCGTTTGAAGACTTCCTGCACTTCACGTTTGTAAGTAACAATATGCACCCATGTGTAACGAGAGTAATCATCAACAATAACAAAGCCATATTGAGATGCTTCATTGGTGAATGCAGAGTAATGGTTAGGACCAAAGAGATCCATGTGAAGCAATTCAAATGGTCGAGTGGTAGTCATGATAGTCTTCGCTGAATGCTTGGCCTTGGTCATCTTTTCAGCTTCACAGGCTCCGCACAAGTGATCCTTGAGGAATTTGACATTCTCAATGCCAATGACATGCTTCTTCTTCGCAAGCGTGTGTAAGTTCCTCATGTCAGCATGACCTAGTCGTTGATGCCATAGCCAGCCTTCTGAAGCTTTTGCAAGTAAGCATATAGCTGGTTGTGGTCCTGTAGAGAAATCAACAATATACAGATCTCCTCTCCTAAAGCCTTCGAAGACTTTGGAATTGTTAGCTTCCATGATCACAACACAACGATACTTGCCAAAGATAACAATCATATCAAGATCACAAAGCATTGAGACTGACATGAGGTTGTATCCTAAGGACTCGACAAGCATGACTTTGTCCATGTGTCGATCCTTTGAGATCACAACCTGACCTAGACCCAATACCTGGGCTTTGCCTTTGTCAGCGAAGATGATATGCTTCAGATGCGATGGAGATAAGGAAACATCCATCAACAGATTCTTGTCACCAGTCATGTGATTCGTACATCCACTATCGAGGACCCACTCAGTGGCTTTGGGTAGATCATCCTGCAGATGAATTAGTGCAACTTATGAACTCATATACTTCATCAGTGAAGAATATGACATCAATTTCATCATATCAATTTCATCAAGCAATAGAACAGATAAAGCAGTAGGAGGACGTGAGAAATGAGGATTCATTTCTTCATGATTAGCCTGCGTCCTTTCAGGCAATTTTCAGGTCTCTAGCTAATTCTTCAGACGTTTAAGCACGTCTGGAGACCTGACCCTGCATAAGAGATTAGTTCTTTTTCTTCACCACCCACATCTGAAGGGGGGCAAAGAGTTCATCATTCTGCGAGCTCCATAAGAGAAAGGTGGCATAGAAGCCATCCCACTTCGTTTCACATAAGAGGAATTAGGGTAAGCATATGAGTAAGCAGAGAAGTTCTTCGAGGACCTATGAACATAATGGTTAGAAGAATAATGCTCATATTCATAGCCCTTAAATCTTCCCTGCGAAACAGAAGTGTTAGCATGATGATGTTCATATGAGGACTTTGATCCTTTTGAGGAATTTGATCTGCATGAGGAATTCAGTCCATATGAGGACTTGGATCCATATGAAGAATTTGGTCCATATGAAGAATTTGATCTGGGGTTCCTATTCTTCACAGGTGGTGTCATGATGACATTCACCTGAAGATTTTCAAGGCACCTTTTGGGAACCCAGATTTTCTTCATATGGAATTGTTCCTGCAGTTAGTGCCAACATATCTAGCAAATACTTCACCATTCTGATTTTTGAACAGTTTATAGTTGGAGTCAAATGACTCATCAGAAGAATGAGGAGATTCACATGTAAAGCCAGATAGAGTAGATGGATCTACTGGAGGTCCCTTTGCAGCAACCCATAAGGTTTTGGGATACTGCTCAGGCTTCCAGCATGTCCCATCAGCATTGAGTTTCCTCTCAAAGGCAATACCCTCTTTCCTAGGGTTCCTGTTGAGGATCTGCTTTTTAAGCACATCACAAAGAGCCTGATGCCCTTTGAGGCTTTTGTACATGCATGTCATATAAAATTCCTTCAGCCCTGCATCATCAGTGATACTAGCAATGTTCTCAGATGAGGAATTAGTGATAGCAGAGACAGGTCAAGAATTTGTAACACTAGAAGCATTTGAACATTCAGGTGAAGAATTAGCAGATTCACGTTCAATGCACTTCAAACATTGAGGAACAAATTCTTCCTGAGCAGCGCTGATTTGTTGAGCAAGTAATCAATCGCGCTCCTTCTGAAGATCTTCATAACTCACCCTTAGCTTTTCAAGATCTTGCTTTCTTTGAAGAAATTCATAAGAAATCTTCTCATGATCAGATAAGAGAGTGTTATGATGACTTTGAAGGTTGTCAAACTTAGACTGAAGTCTCTGAAGACTTTCAGCCAAAGCCTTTGACTGATCCATTTTCTCACCCAACATATCATCGCTCTTACCTAGCATGTATTGAACTTTTTCCAAAGCTCTTTGTTGTTTAGTGGCAAGGGAAGCAAGTTTGGCATAACTTGGTCCAAATTCATCACCAGATTCATCATCGCTGGACTCGGATACGTAGCACTCTGTTACCTTAGCACCTTTTGCCATAAGACATGGTGTAGAGGATGATGACTCTGGTTCGAATGTCATAGCTTTGAGTGATTCCTTGAAATCCTCAAACCAAGGATCATGACGAGTTCGATGACCTTCATAGACCTCAGAGAGACGGTCCCAGATAAGTTTCGCATGGCTGAGATGCATGATATTCCTGAACTGATTTTGAGACAGACAGGAGCAAATCACATCCTTTGCCGTGAGGTTGAGAAGAGTGTACTTGCGAATGTCATCAGCTTCCGCCATCTTGCACAGATCGGTGAGACCAATCTTAGTGATGGTCCATAGTTTGCTGTTCATCGCCATGAGGCGCTTCTTCATCATGGCCTTCCATTTGGGATAATCATGACCGTCAAAGATGGGGCATGACACTGTCTTCATTCCTATGGTCAACATAACTAAAACTCCAGGCGGTTAAACCAAAATCACACAGAACAAGGGAGTACCTTGCTCTGATACCAACTGAAAGTGCATTAAGTTGACTAAGGGGGGGGGGTGAATAGGCGATTTTTATGAATTTTTCACTGAGGAATTTCAGGGTGAGGAAATTCCTAAGTGAAGAACTACTTGCAGCGGAATGAGTACTCAGATGCATACATGACATAACATAAACATGGACATCATGATGAAATGAAAACAGACACAGAGTACAGGAAGCGTAAGCACATGATAAAACAGGATGAAGCAATTGAACGGAGGAAATTGAGAAAGTCTTTAGTCAAAGTCTTCAAACAGATATGAACAAGCACACAACACAATTATGAGGAAATGAAAGAGTTGAGGAAATAGAACCAGTAGGCTTGGTAAAGACAATGATTTGGTAGACCAGTTCCAACTGCTGTGACAGTTGTACGTCTGGTTGGAGCGGCTAGGTATTTAAACCTGAGGACACACAGTCCCGGACACACAGTCCTCACTGTATTCTCCTTGAGCTAAGGTCACACAGACCTCGCCCAATCACTCGTGGTAAGTCTTCAGGTGACTTCCAAACCTTCACAAACTCGGCCACTCGGCGATCCACAATTTCCTCTAGGATGCTCTAGACCATGACGCCTAACCGTCTGGAAGATGCACAGTCTTCAAAGGTAACAAGCATCGGATCCACGCAGGATCAATCTCTTCAGTGATGCTCAATCACTTTGAGTTTGTAGCTGTTGTGGTTTGGGTTTTCCTCACTTGATGATTTTCGCCCAAAGTCCTCAGAGGATGGGATGCTCTCAAATGACAAGTGTCAGTTTCTCTCGGAGCAGCCAACCAGCTAGTGGTTGTAGCGGGCGGCTATTATAGCCTAGGGAGCAGCCCGACATGATAAGACATAAATGCCCTTCAATGATATGACCGTTAGGTGGGTAGATATTTTGGGACAGCTGGCGCGTAGCACAGCAACAGTCAGAAATTTGACTATCAAATTCCTCAGGGCTATCATGTTCCTCACTTGTAGGCAATCCACAGTAGCGAATTCCTAACTCCTCAGCCAGAACAAATTCCTCACGCTTCATGTTCCTCGCATGAAATCATGTTCTTCATGCTTCATGCTCCTCACATGAAATCCAAGTCTTCAGGGTCACACCAATTTCTTCATTTTCAAAGTCTTCAGAAAGTCTTCAGAAATCCAAAGTCTTCAGTCGAAGACATTCATCTTTAGGGGTCAACTTTCTCTGTAAATATCAAACTCCTCATAGACTTATAGTCCTGTGTACACTCACAAACTCATTAGTCCCTTAACCTATAAGTCTTCAATACACCAAAACCACTAAGGGGCACTAGATGCACTTACAGATGTGATCCCGTTCACCAAATGACAATACATGTCTATGGTTAGGAAACTTAACCATCTTTGATTAACGAGCTAGTCTAGTAGAGGCTTACTAGGGACACTGTGTTTTGTCTATGTACCCACACATGTATCAAGTTTCCAGTTAATACAATTCTAGCATGTATAATAAACATTTATCATGATATAAGGAAATATAAAAATAACAACTTTATTATTGCCTCTACGGCATATTTCCTTCACCTCTCCGGTCAGTAACCAATAGCGGAACCTGGACGCTCATATTGGCTCCTACATATTCTACGAAGATCTTTATCGGTCGAACCGTTATGACAACATACGTTATTCCCTTTGTCTATCGGTATGTTACTTGCCCGAGTTTCGATCGTCAATACCTTCATACCTAGTTCAATCTCTTTACCGCCAAGTCTCTTTAATTTACTTGTTCCGTAATACACCATCCTATAACTAACTTATTAGTCACTTTGCTTGCAAGGCTTCTTATGATGTGTATTACCGAGAGGGCCCAGAGATACCTCTCCGAAACTTAGAGTGACAAACCCTAATCTCGATCCATGCCAACCCAACAAACACCTTCAGAGATACCCGTAGAGCATCTTCATAATCACCCAGTTACGTTGTCACGTTTGATAGCACACAAGGCATTCCTCCGGTATCCGGGAGTTGCATAATCTCATAGTCGAAGGAATATGCATTTGACATGAAGAAAGCAATAGCAATAAAACTGAACAATCATAATGCTAAGATAACGGATGGGTCTTGTCCATCACATCATTCTCCTAATGATGTGATCCCGTTATCAAATGACAACTCATGTCCATGGTTAGGAAACCTTAACCATCTTTGATCAACGAGCTAGTCAAGTAGAGGCTCACTAGGGACACAATGTTTGTCTATGTATTCACACATGTATTTAGGTTTCCGATCAATACAATTCTAGCATGAATAATAAACATTTATCATGAATAAGGAAATATAAATAACAACTTTATTATTGCTTGTAGGGCATATTTCCTTCAGGAGGGAGAGGAGCAGCAGCCGACTCCAATGGAGATGGCGGATTCGGAATTGGATGAGGCGGAGCAGCCGGAGGAGGAGCTGGCGCCGGCTCCGGGCTTCAATATGGAGGACGTGGTGGCGGAGTGCACGTTTTCCGGATAACCCACAAGTATACGAGATCAATTGTAGCTTTTTTGATAAATAAGAGTGTCGAACCCAACGAGGAGCTAAAGGTAGATTTATATTCCCTTCAAGTTCTATCGACCACCGATACAACTCTACGCACACTTAACGTTTAATTTACCTAGAACAAGTATGAAACTAGAAGTACTTTGTAGGTGTAATGCTAGAACTATGTAGGATCTAAAGTAGGTCTAGAGGGGGGTGATTGGACTACTTGACCAAATAAAAATCTAGCCTTTTCCCAATTTTAAGTGTTGGCAGATTTTAGCAACTAGTACAAGTCAAGCAATCAACCTACACATGCAATTCTAAGAGTATAGCAGCGGAATGTAAAACATTGCACATGAAGGTAAAAGGAAGGGTTTGGAGAGGGCAAAGCAATGTAGACACGGAGATTTTTGGCGTGGTTCCGATAGGTGGTGCTATCGTACTCCACGTTGATGGAGACTTCAACCCACGAAGGGTAACGGTTGCGCGAGTCCATGGAGGGCTCCCCACCATGAAGGGTACACGAAGAACCAACCTTGTCTATCCCACCATGGCCATCCACTACAAAAAAGACACATCCGTGACATTTTGGCCGAACGAATTTTTTTCCTGTCATACTTATGACACTTCTATGACGATAATTGTGACAAAACCCGGTATCATCATAGATGTGGTGGGCTCCTACTTCTATGACAAAAAATCATGACATAAAATGGGCTTTTCGTCCTGGGCGGGCCGGAGACGCAGCTGCATGACATTCTTTGGGCCGTCCATGACGGAAAAACCGTGGTAGAAGCGAGGGCGAGGAAAATTTCGACGAGTTCCCGGTTACGGTGGGTGGTCGGGGGCCGAGCGATGCACGTTTCTCTCGTACACGTATGCGCGTGTGTGCGAGGCATTGGGCTCTAACTGAACCCGAGCGAGGCGTCGCCTAACTGAACCCGAGCGATTGCACTGCAGGCTACGCGTTACTGAACCCGAGCGATCGAGCGATTCCTTCGCTACTGCTGCTAACTGAAGCCGATCGAGGATGCCTTTGGATGAACAGTGAGCGTTGCAGGGGGTTTGGATGAACAGTGAGCATTGCGGGGGGGGGGGGGGTTGGATGAACAGTGAGCGGTGGGGGATGGATGAACAGGACCCCGTGGCGTTGCCTCTGGATGAACAGGACCCCGATCGATCGAGCCGGTTGGGGCTGGATGAACACGACCCCGTGGAGGGCTGGATGAATAGGACGACCCCGTGGAGGGCTGGATGAACAGTAGACGGTGGAGGGGTGGATGAACAGTAGCCCGTGGAGGGGTGGTTGAACAGGAGCCCGTGGAGAGGGGTGGTTGAACAGTAGCCGGTGGAGTAGCGCGCGGTGGAGGCTGGATGAACAGGAGCCCGTGGATGAACAGTCGCAGGTGGAGGCTGGAGGAGGTCGACGGTGGATGAACAATAGCCCATGGAGGCTGGAGGAGGTCAACGGTGGAGATGAATAGTATCGCGTGGAGTCCCGTTTTGCGGTACGCCACACCCCTCCTAATGAACAGGACCCCCGTTTCGACCGTAGCGCTCCAACACAAGTCTGTTTCGTCCGTTTTGCGGTACGCCACACCCCTCCCGATCAACAAGACCCCGTTTTGACCGTAGGAGGTCCAACACAAGTCTGTTTCCTCTGTTTTGCGGTACGCCAGACCCCTCCCGATGAACAGGATCCCGTTTTGAACGTGGCCGGTCGAACACAAGGGCGTTTCCTCCATTCTGCGGTACGCCAGGCCTCGTTTCCATCGCCTGTTCCGCCCAAGCCCTCCCGATGAACACGATGACGCATTCCGTTCCGACCCACACGGTTGGCTCCCCATGAACACGACGACGACGTTGTTTCTCCGTTCCGACCCAGCCATGTACACGAGTCCTGGCCGTACGTATGCGCGAGTAGGCGTTCGAGACCCCGCCCGTATGTACGTACGTGGCCGTATTTTCTTTCTTGCACACTGGCCGCTGTACGTACGTGTACATGCTACGTGCGCGCCTCTACTACGACACGTGCGCGCCTCTACATCCACCAGTATGTACGTACACGTTCGCGACCAGAATGACAACGCTACGTACACTTCGACGAGGTGGGTCCCGACTGTCAGGCACTTCCTTGCGTGCGAAGATGTAGCTGGTGGGTCCCAGCAGTCAGGCGGGCGAATCATTTTTTTTGCCCGGACGCACTTCCTTGTGTGCGAAGGTGTAGCTGGTGGGTCCCAGCAGTCAGGGGGGAAACGTTTTTTTCGTGAAATACGGTGGCCCGTCCGGTGGGTCCCTGCTGTCAGGTGGAGGAATAATTATTTTGCGCGTAATAAGGAGGCACTTCCTGGCGGCTGCCGTGGACCCAGCTGTCAACCTCTCCACGTATAGTCCACGTCCGATGGAAGTCGTTCCTTGACCACGTTGACCACGCCGCGCCGAGAGCACCACGGCGGTGGACGACGGCGAGGCCTAGGAAGGGGACAACGCGTAGCTGGGGAAGACGCGACAGTGGATGCCCACGCGGAGAGGAGTACGAGGGTTCACTGGTTCGGCTGCGGTGTGAGGCTGCCGTCGCCGCAGAATAACAGGGGGTGTGGGTGAGTAGAGGGATGGCCTGGCCAGCGGTGGGAGTAGTATGGGGGTGGTGAGGCCTCCGCGGCAGCACAGCCGGCCACGGGAGGCAGGAGCAGGCGGCACGACCGGCGCTGCTTTGGGCGGCTGGAGCAAGAAGACCAGAGGTTGAAGAAGCACTATGGCCGTTGGATGGTCATCATACGGTCACTGGAGTATTGACTAAGTTGACAAAGCCCTCCATCCCTGTCAACTTAGTAGGCCTACAAGTCAGCCACCCACTATGGTGGGTCCCAGCTAGCAGGGGGTATTCATTTTTTGTGCGTACTAATAAGGAGACACTTCCTTGCGTGCGAAGATATAGCTGGTGGGTCTGACCTGTTAGCGGGGGGAATGTTTTTTTCCACGAAATACAGAGGCCCTTTCGGTGGGTCCCAGATGTTAGCTGGAGGAATCATTATTTTGCGCGTAATAAGGAGGCATTTCCTTGTGTGCGGCCGTGGACCCAGCTGTCAGCCTCTCCACGTACAGTCCACGTCCGATAGAAGTCGTTCCTTGACCACGTTGAACACGCCGCGCCGAGAGCCCCAGGGCGGTGGACGATGGCGAGGCCTAGGAAGGGGACGACGCGGAGCCGGGGAAGACGCGGCAGTGGATGCCCATGCGGAGTGGAGTACGAGGGTTCACTGGTTCGGCTGCGGTGTGAGGCTGCCGTCGCCGCAGGGCCTGGCTAGCGGTGGGAGTAGTAGGGGGCGGTGAGGCCTCAACGGCAGCACAGCCGGCCACTGGAGGCAGGAGTAGGCGGTCTCGCCGACGCTGGTTTGGGCGGCTGGTGCAAGAAGAGCAGCACTTGAAGAAGCAGCAGGACCGTTCGATTCAAATCCAACGGTTACTGCTGCTACAATCGTTTGTTGACTAAGTTGACAAGCCCTGCGTACGCGTCAACTTAGTAGGCCCACAGGTCAGCCTCCCAACCGGTGCGCCCCAGATGTCAGTGGGAGGAATCATTTTTTTCGCGTAATAAGGAGGCAGTTGATTGCGTGCGGCCATGCCAGTGGAGGGAGTATGGTGGGCCGGGAAAGCCTGCGCGGCATCACAGCGGGCCACAAGAGGAGGGAGCAGGCAGTCCCGCCGGCGCTATTTTAGGCGGCTGGAGCAGGAAGATCAGAGATTGAAGAAGCACGTCGGCCGTTGGATGAACATCCAACAGTCACTGCTGCTAGAATCGTGTGTTGACTGACAAAGCCTTGCGTAAACAAGTCAGCCTCGAAATCTGTGGCGTGTACAACCCATTTGCTATTATTTTTACTCATTTTCTAATTCATATGGAATTTATTGCAGCCCGTTTTTCATTTTTAGAATTGCTGCCCATTTTCTGGTCAGTACTAGGGTTAAAAAATTAACTAAATATGTGCGAAATTTTGAAAATTCGCAAATTTTGGCTGGGGAACAAAATATTCTTAATCCGAAAATTAGTAGCCATACTAAAACAAATTTAAAAATAAATTAGTAATATGTCATGTTAAATCCAATGAAATAATATAAAATATCAGTGAAGAACAAAAACAAAAAAGAAACTAATATCCCATTTGCTATAATTTTTTTGGAATTTTCAACCCCTTTGATATTACTTTTAACAGACACTGACCATACTCTTTGGCCAGGCCGGAATGCATCCCTCCTCGTCTTGAAAGATTTGCAGCCCAGTAAGTCGAAGAAAACAAACAGGCCTAGCTTGGGTATTCTTTAAAAAGAAATACTGGGCTACCTATTTTCCCAAAGAAAAACCTGCTGGGCTGGTCATGTTGTTAGACGGGCCACAGAGACCGCACAACCCAGTTTATAGCCTGCTCCTCCGAATTACTACTCAAAAAAAAATTGTACAATTCTGTCGTTAATTGACTCTACGTTAAAAATGATGTGGGTCCCCGATATCAGCAGGGTGGATTAGATTAAAAAACGAGGGGTGCATCTGAGTAGTAAAAGAGGCGCTTGCTTGTGTCGGGAGTGGACCTGGTGGGTCCGTACTGTCATACTCACAACTACAGTTCTCTCCCGATTCAGTATGTAGATAGGGACCGTTTCGAAAAAAACTATGTTGACAGGGCCGGACGGCGGCGCCGCGGCGAGCGCACCAAGGCGGAGGATAAAGTGCTGTCGCCAATGTGCTGGGCTGGGTTGGACATTCTTATTGAAAAATAAAAATGGACCGGAATTATTTACGATGTTGACTACGATTTGCATGGGTCCGCTAGTTGCAGGAAGAAAATGCTGGGAGAAAGAAGACCGGTCGCTATCTTTGCCTAAGAATAATATCAACTTAATGTAACGACACTATCATAGGAAATAATATCCTCCTGTTAAATCATGAATTTAAAGGACTGGTGCATGTGCATTTAGCTTTATTTATTTATTTACTTATTTATGTTTAGGGGACCATGAGCATGTACCTGGGTCGGATTCATGTGAGAGCCTCCCTTCCAGTTAATTATGGGCTCCTCTATTGGGCCATCATCAGTGGGTTGCATGTTATCAACAAGTGGAAAATGTGTTCCGTACGAAAAAGTATGCGTTACGTACGGTACGGGGCACTAAGGATCGAACCGTGCAACGACTTCCAAAACATTGTGTTTGTCGTTCTAACAACACATTTATTCAACCAACAAACGAAATATACTACTGATTGTACATTGAAAACAACAGCAGCAGCAACCAGGGCTGGGGGTGCAACAGAAGCAGTAAGCAGGCCAGAAGAGTGAAGACGCAGCTCTCTCTTCCAAACCAAACATCAGCCATTATTACAAAAGGGCTACCAAAAAAGTACAAGTGTATGCATCAAACTAAATAAAGATCCTACTACACCAAGTGTACGCATCTAACTAACTGGCTCAGTTAGACGTTACTATTTATTAAGCTATGGAGATTGGCTGACGGCTTGAACCAGATGGGTGCCTGACGGGGGAAACTCCAGCCAGCAGGTCGAAGTCTGATACTTGCGACCCTCTCTCCTACTTTGGGCTGCAGAGCGTGGCGGCACATATCAGGGTATGGTGCATGCAGAGACGTATGGTATGCTGTGTACACACAGTTTTGCCTGATGAACGAAACCGCGAACCCATCATGATCCTTACCGTCGGTTATCTCTTGGTTAATCGGATAATTCAGTCCGACAAACAGAGAGCGTGTACCAAGGCTACTTACCAGCCTCCAGTCGAAAATTCCTGAAGGCCCAGAGAAGCTGGGATCCTGCTCAAAGACCTTGCAGTGACTGTGATTGTATTCCGCGAAACAACACGTCTGGTACGTGCGAACGATCATCAATCGTTCGCCGTCGTCTGATCGAGCCAGGAACCACCTGAAACTGCCATGTCGCTTTTCTTTGAAAGGTTCAGGGATTAGGAAGGGTAGGGACACCAGGTGGCCTACGACATCATATCAAGTTGGAGTCAAATAAAAAAGGGCTCTTGATGTAGTCAATCTTAAGAACAGCATGTTATGAGCATGAATATTTTTTCAGTAAATGTTGACAGTAATATAAGCAAGCCATCATGATATCATAGGAAAGTAACATACTGCTGTAACAGCTGATTGTAGTGATGACTGGAGTAGGCCAGCAATACGTCCAGCCATAGAAGGAGTCGACAGCGTAAATGAAGCCCTTGTGTTCAATGGCATCAGAGAACCATGGAGGATGTATGATCCTGCGATGGACGTGCAGATTTATCCACTTACCGCAGTGACCTGTCAGATAGGCGAGACCGCGGTTGAAGAACGCATTTAGCCTGAAGTCTTTATAATTCGCAGATCTTGTGGACACTTGGCAGATTACAACCTTGAGCAAATCAAACTTAGTATCATGTTGGCTACTGTAAGATTCCGAGTATTCTGGGCCGCGGTGCCAAAGCAGTGCAGTGTTAATCGAAGGAAGGGGGATCAATCGCCGGGTGTAGACCTCCACGAGCATCCAGCTGCCGCGACCATCGACGAGCACCATCCAAGACGTGTTCATGCCGACCCAGTACATACCGTTAATGTAGTTGAGGGTGACGGGGATTGGATCGCAGTCAAGGGGGTTGATGCTCGCCACCCTACGATCGTTATGCTGCGTGACATGCCGTTTCTGAAGATCAGGTGGCATCAGCAAGCAAGGAGCTGGCTTAAAAAGCTCAAGCCTGAGGACTTTGAGTAAACGGTACAACCCCGACGAGCACGCGGCGAGCGGCATGGTACTGAGATTGTCCACACGTGAAACAATGAGGTTGATTACCTCTATGGGGAGCGAATTCCAGCCACTCTTTCGGCGAACGCTGCTCGGTTCTGCCATTGTTAGTGGTTGGGTTTCAGACGAGGGGGAGGCGCCTTAGCGGGGATGGAAGATTGGATGATATTATGTGCGGACAAAGATGGAGAAGCGAATATGTGATGCGGGAAGTGGACAGCTGATGATGACTACAACACGCCGCTTGACTTACGAGACACATACCAGCAGGGTAGGGTCATATCGATGCCAGACAACTTGCTTGAGTGATCACAGTACTGGTACTCCCTACAGTACCTACTACTATGCCCTAACTTGCTTGAGTAGAGTAGTAGAGTAGGACTCTGCTCTACTACTAGCACCGGAGGAGTAGTATATTCTAATGTAAAATAGTTACAAACTTCAATGCCCGAGCATGGAACGACTACGAACCGTGCTAACTCCAATCCCCAGCAAATGTTCGCTGGGAGACATGGCAGTTGCAAACGCCCGCGACGCAGTTACAGTACGTGTGTATGGCTTAAAAACAGGCCACCGTCGGATGGAAATCTGATGGTTACGTGGGATTTGCCAGGATTGAGCTCGTGCCGAACAATCGCCAGATATCATTAGTAAAAAAAGGTTAAAACACCCGGGGCAATAACTTGCACCGGCTGACCACTAACAATGATAACATCCCGTCAAAAAAAAAGATACTAACATAGTTGTAAAATGGTCAAAGACCGTGTCTACGTGGTGTTTGGAATTATATGCAAAAAAATTAGCAAGATGCCCGTGCATTGCACGGAACACCATCATCACCAACTCGGTTTTTTCTCTACTCATACTCCTATAAAAGACTCAGTTGGTGATGATGGAGGCGAGGAGGCGTGTTCAGCCGGGCGTGCAGCGGATGGGATTTGTTATAAAAAACAAAGAAGAGTAGTAGAGATAGAGATAAGAGTAGAGATAGAGACTTAGGGAGGAGCACCATTTACTGCTTCGTGTGCTACTCATGCGCTCCATTCGGCGGCCGCAACGTCCCCTACAGCCACTCCCTCCTGCGCTCCATTCGGTGGGCGCTGTTGAAATTTGGGGAGCGCACTGTCGCGACTGCTGGCAGCCACCACTTCACCGACGACGACTTCTTCCCCGACCTCGGCAGCCTCTTCCTCAACGACATGGGCGACAACCTCAACGCCAACGGTGCTGCTCCCATTGCACCATATGTGTTTATGTCCTTCCTGTTCGAAATCGTGGTAGAATTCATGTTTCTACTTTGTATCCTACTAGATTATATCTGTTCATCTACTATGCTAGTCCACATGATTAGTTTAATCTCTGTTATAGCCGTCATGATTTATTTTGTGCTTATTTGGATTAAATCTCGTAGTAACTTGCTCATATATTCAACTGGCGCAACGTCCCCTACAGCCACTCCCATTTCATGGATGGCCTGGTCGATGCCTCCAAGGAGCCCTTCGTCTACTGCTATGAGTGCCCGATGCCGTTTTAGGGCTCGCCGACGGACATCGTGCATCACCTCACGGATGCGTGCAGCGGTCACTACTAGCCCTTGGCGGAGAACATCAAGTACGAGATGTGCTACCCATTCACCATGTCGGAGTCGCTGGAGGATCACCGCCGCCTGCTAGTCTCGGAGGAGGACGACAGCGTCTTCTTCTTCATCGTGGGCACCGGCAAGGCCAGTGCAGGCCGCTGCCCCGTCTCTGCAGTGTGCATCAGGGGCGACGCCGCTGACGCTGACACTGACATAAGGCCAATGTACGGGTGTGTGCTCACTGTTACTACCCCTCAGAGGTACGTGGGCGGCGACACCGGCTCCATCATGCTGACTAGGACTGTGCAGAGCTGGGACCTTCCCGCCGATGTGGACATGGAAGATGCATGGTATGATTTACCCCGCAACACGGTGCACGAGGACTCCAAGGAGGTTCACCTGGACATATGCATTACCAAGTTAAATGTTGATCATTAGTCTTCGCTCAATGAAATCCGCTGTCTAAGCATGTGGAGACTTCCATGCATGATCTTGCTCTATTGGAGTATCGTGCATGAATAAAAGTGTATCCATTTATGGTTTAGTCTAGAATCTTCCATGTATGAATCTTTACTACAGTACTGGTGAAAGACTTACGATGAACCATTTCTTACATCTCCTCTGCCCCCTTCCAAGTCATCCTGATTTAATCCCTCCGTCTAGGTGTATAAGGGCATGGTTAATACTTAATACTATAGCCAACTGTTGACTATAAGAAAGTGCCATGTCATCTGTAGCCAACATGTATAACAATCGATACTCAAAAACTAATTCTTAAAGATCATTTCTTGCAAAGCACAATAAGTGTTATTTCTTCACAAGCTTTGGATGCAGGTTGAACAGTTGAACGCTTTTGTTTGCAAAAGATACCTTTTTATCTATTTCACCCGGATGTTTGTGAGCTCTAGAGATGAAATAATATCCGAAGAAACCTATCGATACCCGTTACACATGAGATGACCCCCACATCCTTTGTCAAAATAAACAATTCCCCGATCAATGCATTTCACTCTTCCGTGCAACGCACGGCCACCTTACTACTATAGATTAGTACGACCAAAAATTGAACTAACATTATATATAGTACGATAAATGCTTATGCATGTCACCTAAAATTATATCATTGGTTCAAATACGAATCCAATGATATAGTTTTTTTTTACATGCACTAACATTTTGTTAGTTAAATCTTCAGTCAAATTCACTGGGGGACTAATAAACCACGACCGATATAGTACAAGTGTAGAGGGCGGCGCTGCACGGGAGTCTCACCCCGCTCGTGGCGCGGCAGTAAAGCCGTCATATCACAAAACCCAACCACTGCCAGTAATAAGTGGCCTGGTAAAACAAATGGACAAACAACCATCACATCCCTTCGTCTTTTTTTGCATTTCATCTCTCTGCATTTACTTTGTTCGGTTCATCTCGCACACTCGATCCCTAGCTACTACTCCTCGTATCCCTAGCTACTACTCCTAGGGCTAGTTCTTTTGGCGGCTTAAAAAATAAGCCGTCTCTTCCCCAGCTTTTCCCATAAGACTAGTCATAGTGGAGAGTAACATTAAGGCGCCTCACTCATTTATTTGGCTTCTAAACTACTACTAGTACTCCCTTCATTTTTATATACAAGGCCACAAACTCAAATTACAGGTACTCCCTCCATCTAGGTGAGTAAGTCATCTTAGGTTGTGCACCGTGACCAAGGAGGAGGATAAAACGAGAGAACTTAATGTTCATTTGCTAATTAAGCATTGCATGAAATGAACTAACCACTGCATGTCGTGTGTGGTAGTCTCAAGTCATTAAAAGGATGCACACCCCACATCTCTTATTGGTTGATATGTCAAGAAACAAGAAACGAGGTAGAATTTAATGCACCACGCCTAAGTGTTTTGGGATTATTTGGTTTTTGTAAGATGACTTACACACCTAGACGGAGGGAGTACCAAGATAAAAATCAATGTGTGCTTTACAAGTCAATTTATTTTCTCGTTTGCCGGGTTAATTAACAGGGTGCATGCACATTAGAAGAAATTGAGTGGCCGTGAGAGAGGAAGTAGATGAGTTTGTCATTATCATCCACTACATGCATGCTAGTAATTAAGCCATGGGTTACTAGTACGAGGAAACATCATTAATATTTGTCTCGATTATTGTTGGTGGCCTTGTATAGATGCAAAATGTATTTTTTATAGTGGCCTTGTATCAAAAATGGAGCGAGTACCTCCGTCCTGGTTTATTCGTCACCATTGTAATTTGTGGTAAATTTTGACCAAAGATTTAACTGATAAAATGTTAGTGCATGTGACATCACAAACATTTCATTAGTTAAATTTATGATCAAAATTTGACACAGATTACAATGGGGACCAATAAACCAGGACGGAGCTAGTAGTAAAGGGATTACTACTAATCTAGAAGCCTAAACGAACTGGCCCCTGGTACTCCTACTAGTAGTACTAGTACTCAAGTTGGAATTCCAATTGCACGGCACAACTTGTTAGGCAAAAAATTCGATACAGGGTGTCGGAAGCGGTTTGGGAATTTGCATGCCTTTCCGACCAGTGAGATACTCCGTACAAAGTACGACAGAGAAATAACCACAGAGAAGGAAGCTAAAAGTAAACAATCAAACGCGCATTTTTGCATTTGTTTTGCATTGAATCATTTCACAAGCTTGACTAGTGTTGTTTTTCTACTTTTACAAAAACCACATCGTAATTGTAGGATCGAAAGTATGTCTAGAGGGGGGGGTGATTAGACTACTTGACCAAATAAAAATCTAGCCTTTTCCCAATTTTAGTTCTTGGCAGATTTTAGCAACTTAGCACAAGTCAAGCAATCAACCTACACATGCAATTCTAAGAGTATAGCAGCGGAATGTAAAACAATTACATATGAAGGTAAAGGGGAGGAGTTTGAGGAGGCAAACGCAATTGGAGACACGGATGTTTTTGTCGTGGTTCCGATAGGTGGTGCTATCGTACATCCACGTTGGTGGAGACTTAACCCACAAAGGGTAACGGCTGCGCGAGTCCACGAAGGGCTCCACCCACGAAGGGTCCACGAAGAAGCAACCTTGTCTATCCCACCATGGCCGTCGCCCAGGAAGGACTTGCCTCACTAGGGTAGATCTTCACGAAGTAGGCGATCTCCTTGCCCTTACAAACTCCTTGGTTCAACTCCACAATCTTGTCGGAGGCTCCCAAGTGACACCTAGCCAATCTAGGAGACACCACTCTCCAAGAAGTAACAAATGGTGTGTTGATGATGAACTCCTTGCTCTTGTGCTTCAAATGATAGTCTCCCCAACACTCAACTCTCTCTCACAGGATTTGGATTTGGTGTAAAGAAGATTTGAGTGGAAAGCAACTTGGGGAAGGCTAGAGATCAAGATTCATACGGTAGGAATGGAATATCTTGACCTTAACACAAGTGTAGGTGGTTCTCTCTCAGAAAATGTAAGTTGGAAGTGTAGGCATATTCTGATGGCTCTCTCCATGAATGAAGAGGGGGTGGAGGGGTATATATAGCCTCCACACAAAATCTAACCGTTACACACAACTTACCAATCTCGGTGGGACCGAATCGTGAAACTCGGTCAGACCGATTTAGCAAATAATGTGACCGTTAGGATTTTCGGTGGGACCGACATGCAACTCGGTAGGACCGATATGGTTAGGGTTAGGGCATAACGTAATCTCGGCGAGACCGATTACACAAACTCGGTGGGACCGATTTTGGTAATAAGCTAACCAGAGAGTTGGTCAGGCAAACTCGGTGGGACCGATTCGCTCATCTCGGTGAGACCGAAATGTTACGAAAGGGAAACAGAGAGTTTGCATTGCAATCTTGGTGGGACCGATCGCTCATCTCGGTTTGACCAAAACGTTACGAAGGGAAACAGAGATATTACAACCCCATCTCGGTGAGACCGAGATCCCTATCGGTGAGACCGATTTGCCTAGGGTTTGTGGCAGTGGCTATGACATCTGAACTCAGTGGCGCCGGATAGAAAGAATCGGTGGGGCCGAGATGGATTTTTGGTTTGGGTCATATGTGCATGTGAGAAAGTAGTTGAGGGCTTCGGAGCATATCACTAAGCATTTTGAGCAAGAAAGCCATTAAGCAACACCTCATCCCTCCTTGATAGTATTGGATTTTCCTATAGACTCAATGTGATCTTGGATCACTAAAATAGAAAATGTAGAGTCTTGTGCTTTGAGCTTGAGCCAATCCTTTTGTCCTTAGCATTTTGAGGGATCCACTTTTCTCATCCATGCCATGCCAATCATTGAGCTTTCCTGAAATATTTATCTTGAAATAGCATTAGCTCAATGAGATATATGTTGTTAGGAATTACCAAAACCACCCAGGGATAGTTGCACTTTCAGTAATGTTAAAACGTGCATTTGCCCGTACATAAGTAATAGTAGTACTCCCTCCGTTTAGGTGTATAAAGTCTTCCCTCCTACTAGGTCACGGTGCACAACCAAAGATGACTTATTCACCTGGACGGAGGGAGTAGCACAGTCTGCAAGCATATATAGAGAGAGACGTGTAGTGCGATAGTACTCCCTCCGTTCCAAAATAGATGACCCAACTTTGTACTAACTTCGTACTAAAGTTAGTACAAAGTTGAGTCATCTATTTTGGAACGGAGGGAGTATATAGTACTAAAGTTTGTGCTGTATGCACCTACTTACAAAATGCGTACGGATACACAAGGTTTCCAAACTTTCCCTCTAATTAAGGATGCTAATAATTCCCGAACGTTCAGGATTTATCATTTGCGTCCCAAAACTAATGAGATCACCTTACGAAACTAAATTATACTCCCTACTAAAAGCCACGGCGCTCGCAGGAGCGCTTGCGGCGCGCCACGAGTGCCCTGGTGCGCGGCCGTTTCCCAGCGTGCCGACACAACGCCTCTTCCTCAGCCTCGCAACTTGCGAGGTGCTGATTGGTGGCTTGCCGGAGGGCGAGCGCAATCTCATCGGTGTGGTGATCCGGCGCCAGTAGGTACTCCTCCTCACTGGAAGTGTGCACCCGGTCCATGTACCGCCAAGCGTAGATGAGGCGCTTGGCCCCGACTGCACTTAGGGCTTTGGCACGGGCATCCTCCGCCACCCTCACGGCCCTTGCACGAGGCTTCTGCCAAAGAGCCAATTGCCTGACTCTCTCGGACGCGACATAGACCTACCAGGCAGCTTGCCCCGCGGTGCGCTTCTCTTCCTCGACCTTCTTCTCCGCCTCTATTTTGGCGTGCTCTGCCGGCGGCAAAGCCTCCCACATGGCGACATCCATTTCTTTCCAAAGCTCCTCAAGGCTGGGGGGCTCGGCGGGCGGCGCAGCGTTCTCCTCGTAGCGGGGAGCCGACACATCCTCCAACGCGCATGCTGGCGAGATTGGGAACGCCGACGCGTCCACCTCGGCGCGTCGCGGCGAGGAGTGGAACGCTGACGCGTCCTCCTCGACTAGTGGCAGCGAGGAACAGAACTGCGACGTGTGACCGTCCGGGCGGTGCAGCGAGGGGCGCTTAGGGCTTGGGAGGGGCGATGCCATGGTGGTCGGCGTGAGAGGGAGGGGAAGGAGATAGCGATGAACGTGAGTGTTCTTCCGAATGCCGTGGGAGGCGCACTATTTATAGCGAGCAATGGCACACCTGCGTAAGATATGGACTGAGCTGCACTGACTTAACTGCAGGTCCAGTTGCGTCACTGACATGTGGGCCAGACCCTTGTTGGGCCCATATGTCAGTGACCCAATGCACCTGCAGTTAAGTAACTGAAGCAGCGTCCCGGAAGATATGTTACGTGATTAACGTAACAGCTACGTGGGCATATTTGTTGGAGTAAATTACGGGGGAGGGAAGGGGTGGAAATATTGCTGGTCACAATGGATTGGACGAGCGTGGGGGGAGGAGAGTCATGCATGCATATTTTTTCCACACGGGGTGGAGTGGTGGGACCGCCGGAGGGAGAAGGAGAGTCTGGCAGGCATATTGTTTCCACACATGGAGAGGAAAAGATTTGGAGACGAACGGGCTTCCTGCAGGTATGGACAACGGTGCATAATAAGTCATCTTGCATGCCGGGCTAGGTATAGTCTCAAGTCATTAAAAACATACACGCCCCACACATGTTCATATTTCAAGGTGCACTAAATTATTGCATGCAATGATTAAGGCTGGCCATAATGGTGGTATCTTAGCTGGTATCATGCACACGGGAATAGAAAACATGCTGATGTGGCAAAGAATTAACGAAGAGAGGGGGGGTTAGAGTAACTAGTGTTCATGCATGCATTGGTAAACACATTTTTTGTGAAGAACGACAGTATTAGTTGAGTACTTTTGCAGACTTCAAAAACTATTCCACCGCCTCTAGTATCTTGCTAAGAGTAGGTGAAAATTTTGAATCGAGCCCTTAAACTAGAAGGGAGGTAGTAGTACTCTAATACTAGCTAACCTTGTTGTGATGACAAGATAGGACACGGCACGCACCTGGACGGAGGAACTAGTCTGCATTGTGCATTTAAGTTTTGTCTGAAGTCAATGTACCTCTACTTTGTCCAAACTTATAGAAAAATGTATCAACATTCACAATGTCAAATCAATATTTTTACACTCGTTATAAAACGTAGTTCTTATACTCATTATAATTAGTATTGTAGATATTGATATTTTTAGTATAAATTTGGTCAAACACTTTGCAAATAGTTGACGGGAGTAAAAAGGACCAGAGGGAGTATCATGCATGCGGAGTAGGCAAAAAAAATTGGTCATTTATAGCCGGTCGAAGTCTCAAAGGGCGCGACCGCGCGAGGGAGGCGAAGGTCGTGGGAGGCGCGACGGTTGATGGAATTAAGTGAAGTTACATCCACGCGCCGGCATGGCGTGCGAACAGGCAGAAGCTATACCGTCAGGCCTACGATATGGGTCTAGTAGACATGACATCTAGTGGGTCCCGCATAGTTCTCGAGAACTCTTTGGGGGCTTGCAGCCGTTTATCCACCGGGCAAGCCAGCAACCCCACGCCGTTCGCACGCCCTACTCGTCCTCGTCTTCTACCTTACAACAGTTCGCTCCCAGTTTTTTTTGCGGGGTACAACAGTTCAACTTCTCCTAACCCTCCTCCAAAATCCATGGACTCCCAAATCTCCATGGTCGCCGCTGAGTACCAGGTTAGAGCCATCACCGGCGATGAGTTCATCGTCATCTACACACGTGGATCCGCGACGGTGAAAGCATGGCTTGCTTGCTTCCTACGCATGTTCAATTGTTCAACGGATGAGTGGGTCGCTGGGCTAGAAGTTGAGTACACCATAGTCCTGGAAAGAGAGAAGATTCTAAAGGAGACAGAGAGGAAGAAGCCCGCCGTGATCCAGGTTTGCATACACAACGTTTGCTTGGTCCACCACATATGCCATGCCGATGTTGAGTGCCAGGATTTTAAGCACTTCCTCAAGGACAAAAGAGTGAAATTCGTTACTGTAGACTTTAGGAACGACGGGGATGTCCTGCGTCGGATAGGTCTCGTTGTAGGCCAGCCCTTCGATCTCCAGAAGGCAAGCCTGGTGTCCTCCTCTCAACCTTCAATGCTGACCCTGGCAGCAGCCATGATTGATCCTTCATACGCTAAACTGAAGAAACCTCATCACGAGTTTCATCATGCATGGGAGTCGAAGACATTAGATGAAGATCACATCCTATACGCAGCAATGGATGCCTACCTTTGTTTAAATATCTACAAGGGTTGGATGAAGAAGCAGAGCCCATTGTCCGGTTCAAGCAAAGAAGCGTCGGTGACGAGGAAGAGGGACGAGGACGAAGTCGAGGACGTGGACTCGGACTCCGAGTAGGTGGCAGTGCCGTCGCTCATGCTGGTTCTACTGTAGTGTCAAGCGGACTAGTTGCTTAGTTTATTTTCAAGGGTGTGTTGTGCTGAGGCCCCAGCAGAACTATGTTTTTGTTCTTTCTCGTTATTTGAACTCTTTAGTACATACAGTAGTACTAGTACTATGTCTTACTATTGTTCTTCTTGCAGTTGGTACTACTGCACGTATCTTCGTGTTCCTACTGTACTTAATACGTTCGTACTAGTAGTATAATTTGGGCCAGTCGATTTGTGAAAGAAGTTCGACGGAGCGAAGGAAGAAGACGGCAGAAGAGGTGGAAGAAGCCCTTCTAGCCATCCATGTTGCATCAAACGGCTCACAAGAGTCGACTGACCCAAATTGCTCCTTCAGATTGGAGGATCCACGTGGCATTCAAGGTCTCAAAGGTAGATTTCGTGTCCGCACCCGGTTTGCGGGCTCGACGCGCGCGCGACCGGCTTCCGCCATGACAACCACCATGCGCGCCTCCTCCGCGGGCGGAGACGACAATGACACGCTAGTTCCTCCTCGCCGGCGTGCTGGAGCACGCGCTCGTCCTCCTCTTCATACGCTACGTGCATAGACGCGGCTCCACCAGCTGCTCGCGTGCTTGGCAGTGCGGCGGCATCGCGAGGAGGGAATGCAGACGACGTGAGCGGGCGAGCCTTCGGCTTCATGGCACAGGGATGGCGGCGACACGGCGGTGATGGGCAAGAAATTGTTGGCCGGAGCAGGCGGGAGCCGGCATGCGCAACGGCGGCACCGGCATATTGATGAGTGCGCGTATGGGAGCTTACTTTAGTTTTATATAGGGTTGGTCAAACTTAAAAGAAAACCGTACTAGTACATGTAAACATTAGACTTAGGCAGCGCTTTTATTAGTTAGTACCACAGGCACGATACGGAATCCTGTGCAAGCGCGTGAACCGCGGCCGCGCGGTCGATCGAACGGTGCGTCACCGTGTCGCGCTCGAAGGACATCTACCGAACCTTTTTGTGTGTGTGAAAACAATCCCCGAATATTACTCAACTTTTTTTCCTGGAAAAGTTCTTGACGCTACAATATTTCCATATATTTCAATTTAGCTCCAGTTCGTGTTTATTTGGATTTGGACGTTTTAGGTGCGCCCTAGTTTTTTTAATACTGATTTTGTGTGTGTGACTGAGAGAGAACGTGTGTATGTGTCCATATGTGTGTTGTGGCGGAAGGGCAATGTGGAGACGGTGTGCGTGTGATACAGACATAGAGAGGTGTGAATGTGCAAATGATCATGCATGAGTGAGACATAGACAGATGCCGATACGTTGTGTATACATGAGAGAACGGTCTTCTAGTTTACTTGTGTGTGTGTGTGTGTGTGTGTGTGTGTGAGAGAGGGGAGCATCCGTAACACAACAACCATCTCTCTCGATTTGTCCGTCCCTCGCACGATCGCATGTAACACATGCATCAACGCGCACATTTTGACACCCTCACCCAGCCCTTGCCCACCTCAAGGCCCGCACAATCTCTTCGTGAATACCCATTTCTCTCCTTAGGTTTGTTTTCTCTCAATATCTGACACACACACACACACAGACACACACAGCACAGCACACACACACACCCTCCCCCGAGCACACAATTCATCCCCATCCAAGGTTATACGGCGACCACCCTCGCTTGTGCTTCTTTGCACCCCAACATGCACAACACCTCAATCTTCAAAGAGGGCATCGAGGAGATCGAAGACGGCGACCACACCGCGCTAGAGAATGCGGGGCCATTTGGAAGCAGGATGATGTGACGACGGCTGACTGACTCCTCCCCCCACCCTCTCTCTCTCGCACAAAATTACCAATCCCTCTCTCCCCCGCACAAAATTATCAATCCCTCAACCCACGAGATCCTTCCCCTCTCGTCCATGTTTTTCCAGCTCTCTCATCAAACATGTTGTCTCTTCTCCTTCCACGTATACAGAATCCGGATGCACACGCATCTCACGTATATTACATGTCTCCATCTTTCTCACAGACCTAACTTCTTCCTCTCTCTTTATCTCTCTCTCTCTCTCTCTCTCTCTCTCTCTCTCTCTCTCTCTCTGTCTCATTAGGTTTGTCTCCTACTCTCTCGTCCACATACATACAATATTTCCCGCCCTATCTGCTCCATCTTCGCAAGCTCTCTCTGCACGTTTCATTCACACATTGGGATATGTTCAAAATGTTTCTTCTATAATGGCTGGTGTAGAGTTATGGTTGGTTTTGTTGCATCCCACATAGTAATAACTATGAAATGCATTTAGATTCTCATTTGACTGGGATTATGTGAGTTTGAGCATGTTGTGAAGTACTATAGACCTTGTATACATCTTGGGATTCGACAATGATTGTAACTATTGAATTGTATAGACCATTACATTCGAAGTCAATAGCCTAATATATTTATTTCACAATTTCAACAAATGATTAGTTCACTACAAACTAAGAAAACAAATGTGTACTCCCTCCGTTTATATTTAAGTCCGCGTATTCGCATTGGTCAAAGTCAAGTTTTGTAAACTCTCAGAAAGCTCATAACAAAAAATATTAACATATACAATAACAAATAAATACCATTAGATTCATTATTGAATGTACTTTCACATCATACATATTTGTTATGTTAAATGTTTATATTTTTCTATAAACTTGGTCAAACTTTAGGAAGTTTGACTTCGGCCAAACCTAATATGCAGAGTTTAATAGTACTACTCGCTAGTTGCTTAGCTGAATCACTCAACACGCCACACGGGGAGTTCAGTGTCACAAAATTTTGAGGTCGGCGGGAAAATCTCCCGCGACCCTGATTCGAGCAGTGGGAAGTTACCATCATAGCCTTCAGAACAGGCCTACGGATCACACTTGGTAGGGGGCTGTTTTCGTAACTTCAGGTTCACCCTACCCAGCCAACCCCACCCCGGCACCCAGAGTAGTACACCTGAATACTCCCCATTTTCTATCCCCACCGCAAAATAGACTTCTCCACGGCACCGCAGCCTTCGTGCTCCTCCCCTTTACATCGGCGCACTCGTCCACCGCAGTGCATCTGCCTCATCAACGACCTCGTACGCTGCACTGGAGTCGGTCCACCGTCGTCGTCGTACACAGAGCCTCTTTACCGGCATCGTCTTCCACGGTCTCGGATCTGCTTCCGGAAGCCGACGCCAAGCGCAGAAGCACCACGTCGTGGACAATGAACTGACTCCCGTTGCCGACCATGACTCATAGAGGCCGCCACGACCATCGTTCTCCTCCACGATTGGTAATGTGTGTATTGAATCACTTAGCAGTACATGTGCAGTTCCAATTTTGTTCATACCTACCCTTCAAATTTCCTGGGTGCTATTGTTCCCGTAAAGTAATTGGTTATAGCCTCCATTGTCCAACAGAATATCAGCTTGTAATTGTGCGTCGCTCCTATATCGCGCTGTGCTTGGGTAGGTTTTTCATCTGCAACCAGTAGTGTGGCAAATGATGGAAAGTTTTTTAGAACTAGCCAGATGCACATGCGTTGCACGCATCAAGATGCATATGTATGAGTAGTTTATCTTGTGGGAGAAAAGGATGAACGAGGGAAGGCCTTATTTGCAAATCTGGAGAGGGGTATGGGTATCTTTTTGCAAAATTCCCATTGTTTCCTTCCTATCTGTCAGATATAAAGCGGGCCGCCTATATTGCAGGATGGCAGGCACACCATCACCAACTCTGTTTTTTATAAGAAAAAAAGTATAGAGAAAAAAGTAGACAGTAGAGAAGTATAGATAAATATTAAATATTAAATAAATATAATAGTAGAGAAGAGAGTAGAGATAGCAGAGATGTTGGGAAAGGATCGCGCGCGCGCGGGAAAAAGCGGCCGGGCGTGCGCTAGTTTTGGCGCGCGGCGTCCGGCGCGCTTTATAAAATCCAACGCCCTCCCACCGCTCTGTACCTTGCCACCGCTCTCTCCCCGCTCTGTGCCTCGCCACCGCTCTCTCCCTGCTCTTTCTCGCCTCGCCGCCGCTGCGCCACCATGCCGCCGCGCCACCGGGAAACTTGGGGATACCGCAGCGTCCGCACGCGCCCCTCCGACGGCTTCTCCGCCGAGATCCGGTTCCGCGGGATGCGCCTCGGCCTCGGCAATTTCGACACCGCCAACGAGGACGCCCGCGCGTACGACGCGGCAGCTTGGCGCCTCCGGTGGCCTCATAGAACATTGAACTTCCCCAACGTGCCGACGCGGGAGAGGGCGCAGGAGCTCGCGCCTCTGCCGCGGCTTGGCACCGACGAGGATCGTCGCGACAACCGGAGGCGGGAGCACCGTCTCGGCATCGCCGAGATGGACGAGGAAGCCATGGCACTGTGGCGCCAACACTTCCCGCAGGACATCATCAACGACCCCGAGTTCTACGTGCAAAGGAGGGCGGAGAGGGATAAGAGGAGGGCGGAGCGAGCCGCCTATCGTGAGGACAAGCGTAGGCGAAAAGCGGACGCTCAATTCAACATGAGGCTAGGAGCAGCGTCGCCCTGGGAATCCGACGACGATCGGTATCTTCACGCCTACAGTCAGACGTCGGAGGAGGACATCACCGAGGAGGAATCGGACGACGAGGAGTAGTTGAATTATCTATTTTTTATCTATCAATGCTGAGAACTATCATGTACTCTCTAGTCTCTCTACTTCTCGATCTCAGCACTGTAAATGCTTTTTTAAAGCGCCGCGCATTGCGATTCTGTTAGAGATGCTCTAAGATGGCAGACGAGTGCTTTAATGTTGCCCACAAGATGCGCGAGTATTACTAGTAGTATATTTTTCTTGTCATGTTGAGATTTTAAAACCACGAGTGCGAACATGCAGAGTAGCAATGAAGACCAAACACGGGATATTGGGGACATCTTCAAGGAGCGTGGCAAGTTAAAGAGGAGCTGCACCGAACCTGTAAAACGAGCTTTGGTAAGTAACACCCTTCCAATTACTTCCGTTTAGCCTCGTGTTCTTCGATGTCTATATGTTGTAGTTTCTGTTTCTCTTAAGCCTGGTGTTCTTCGATGTGTAATAAGAAGAGTCTTAATCGTCCTAATGCTTTCGTTTTTAGCTTCATGTAGGAAGTGGGTGTTCTCACCTTGTAGTCTGTTTTTATATTTTTTTACTTTT
Organism: Aegilops tauschii subsp. strangulata; assembly: GCF_002575655.3. Lineage (NCBI taxonomy): Eukaryota > Viridiplantae > Streptophyta > Magnoliopsida > Poales > Poaceae > Aegilops > Aegilops tauschii. The sequence goes on from NC_053037.3 coordinate 505,158,308, forward strand.
CAATTCACTTCTCCAAGTTCTGTTTATCTGGCTTCTACTAAATGGATCTGGGTTGCTCTGAGTATTGATCTAAAAAAGAAGTAACTTCATGTCAGGATGCAGTTCCTGCGAGGAGGGAAGTATGGTCAACCTCGAGATCATGTTTCCAAAATGAGGCTGGATTACACACAAGGTGCCAGTTCCCTAATGATGCTGGATTAGACACAAGGTGCAAATTTCCAGATGATGTTGGATTACACACAAGCCAGGTGGAGTCGTTAGCTGTTCGTCTCCTCGTGGCTCTAGTAAAGGCTGAAAGAAAGCGTGCAGCAGCCCTTGAGAATGTAGTTGAGTTCCTGAAGAAGCGAAAAGAGCAATCAGATGCTCTCTTCAACCAAGCCAAAGAAGAGATGGAAGAAGCCAGAAATAAGCTAGCAGAGGCAGAGCAGGCTAGGCGTCTCCTGCTATCTAAAACTGTTGTCAATACAAAATTTCCTTCATAATAGCTAGGTTCAAATGTTTATCCAGTCAGCATGCCTGTTGTGATGTCCGTGCATCTACTGATGTGGCACAAAATATTTTTTTCGGGTCATGTAATAACAGAAATTACTTTCCAAACAATAACAGACGAAGCATTGGACATGGTATAGTTCACGCGCAAGCCCGACATTCCAAGTTCAACTTCCACATCAAACTCATGTTCACAGATATCTGCACATTCATACATAATGTCCACAACCATGATTCACTTCAAAGCCAAAAAAAATGTGAGGAGAGTTATAAATAAAGAAAAACCTCTACTAGTTCCTGCTACCAGTGCGAGCACAACAAGTCAAGACCATGCGTAAATTAATTATATTTTAGTCATTTTTTGTGTTCTAAAATGCCTGCCGGCTCGCGGAAGGACGTGTTGCCGGCACACGCGCGGATTCAATGAAGGTAGGCGGGGCAGTCTTAAGCTGGTTGCATGCGGCGAGGAGGCGTGCTCAGCCAGGCCTGCAGCGAGTGGGGCCCTCTTGGCCCGCGCGCTGGTTCAATGCCTGCGCTATGAGAGGTCGCGTCCGTGTCAGAGCAATCACTCCCTCCAGTCCTTTTTTGTTTGGGTATAACAAAATCTCATTTTCCATTCACATTTTACAAGTAAAATTCGTGGACAAACTCTGACCCAAAATACGATGGGGACTAGTGAACCAGAATGGAGGTGGTAGTTTTTTTTAATGAAGGAAGGGTTTCCCCTTCCGATTTTCATTACTGAAAACCAGCATCTAAATCCCCTTCCGATCAATTACTACCAGGTTCAACATCTCGCAACATAAACCCATACAACCATACGCCAAGGAGGTACGTAGTACTATGAATTCCATTTTCGCTCCATACCAATCGTTCTAAAAACTACTTAGTACTTATAACGCGCCATTGAAAATCGGAACTCTTAACCCCGCTAAAAATGATATTTTAAACGTGGCTACTCAATCTGTGGCAACTGGCGAGCCACCGCCTCCAAGTCGTTCACCTGTGGTCCCGACCATCAACTCCTATGGATCAAATTATCACGCGAGCTGACTATTCCTACAAAGGTGCTCCACCACATACTCGGTACCTGCGAATGCCGCAATCGTGCACCTAGGATTTTAGGGTTTATTTATTAACGTCGCCTTTACGTAACACTCATGTGTGCGAGACAGCGAGAGGCCGACTGCGTGCGTGCGCCTCTTCTCTTCGTATATGTACTCCACCGTTTTTCTGGTGTCCAAAAAATTATAATAACTACTAGCAATGTGCCAATGCGTTGCCACACGATCAAAGTAGATTAATACATATTCACCGATTTGATAGAAAAAAGTCTAGTTTTGAAATACGTATATCACTAAAAATATGTTATGTTTCACTCAAAATATATTCCTTTGGCGGTTTTGATGAGATAAGGGAGGAATGTTGTTGGTTTCAAGATTTGAGAAGTGGTATATGTCTAATTTCTACTCTTACTAGCAAGATGTCCGTGCGTTGCACGGAACATCAAGATCTTGTGGGAGAAAAGGATGAACGAGGGAAGGCCAAATCTGCAAATGTGGTGAGGAGTGCGGGTAAATTGCCATATTTTTCTTCCTATCCGTCAGATATAAATCGGACGACCTACATTGCAGGATGGCAGGCCCACCATCATCACCAACTCTGTTTTTTATCCCTACTCTTATAAAGCATTGTCGGTGATGATCGTGTGCCTGCCATCCTGCAATATAGGCCGTCCGATCTATATCTGACGGATAGGAAGGAAACTATGGCAATTTTGCAAAAAGATACCCACACCCCTCTCCACATTTGCAAATAAGGCCTTCCCTCGTTCATCCTTTTCCCCCACAAGATAAACTACTCATACAAATGCATCTTGATGTTCTGTGCAACGCATGGGCATCTTGCTAGTTGTTGCAAAAAGGCCGTGTGTGTGTGAGAGAGAGGGAGAGTGGAGGAGGACGGAGTGCATGTGTGATAAAGACACAAAGAGTGTGTGTGCGATGGGTATCAGCTTAAAATGAGGCCATAGTGTGTGTGTGCACGATCGAGAGGGCTTGTCTCAAGAAGGGAAGAAAAATCTACATAGATACAAGGAGCGGGAGAGAGACATGTATGCGATAGTGGAAGCACGAGTGTGCGGGTGTATAAACCTATCTAGAGGCCAGTCGATAAATGTTTGTGAGATAAATACGAGTCAGGGTGCGAAAGCGAGAGTTTTGTGTGTGTGTGAGAGAGAGACGATAGTCGGGAAGGGGAGTGGAAGCAGGAGTTGTGTGTGTGTCTCTGAGAGAGAGGGGGGTGTCTGATCGGTAAACAAATGAATAATGTCAGTCTGGGATGGAGACGAAAAGGAGACCGCAACAAATGTTGTGTCTACAGGAGAGAGAGAGAGAGAGAGAGAGAGAGAGATTTTAGTGGTATGAGTCATATCTAGAGACATATAGGGTGTGTGAGAGAATCCCATAGAGAGAAAGACAAAGTGAAATACGAGTGGAGACTGTGTGTGTGGCGGTGAAAAAGAAAGGTTAGGTACCGAGTGATACCAGAGAACAGTAGAGACGTGAGAGATAATGAAAACCGTGTAATGTATAATGATAGGGAGAGTGTGACACTTCTCAAGGGAGATGTCGAGAGACCGTGTTTGTGAGGATAGGAGAAACATGAAGTGAGCGTGCGGGTGAGCTGGACAAAAGGGAGTGATAGCTACATGAAGGAGCATGCATGCGAGAGAGATGGGCGTGAAAGGAGTGAACATAAAAGGGATTCAAATATTTGAATTCGAGATGATGATACATGTAATCCATACTCGAACCAAAATTGATCTATCAAACATGCGTACTCATATGAATTCACGCGCATCTATGTTATTTAATATGTAGATATTACTGATCCATACATTTTAGTAGAACATAATTTGGTTATTTTTTTTGAATTCAACCTTAAGATTTTGAGATCATTGTATTTGTAAATCATATTATACATATAAAGGAGCAGAATTCTTTGTTGTGCTTTTGAAAGTATATATAAAAATTGATGTATATAGAATTTAATTCCAATTGAAAATGGATCCCGCCCGAAAAAAATAGAATACAAACGGGATTCGAATTGAGTTGGCACGGTAAACGTGCACTCTGCAAAATTTGAATAAAGCGGGGAAAGTCGCAGTAACCGCCCGAAACCAAAATCTGCGAGATGGATATTACTACTGCCTATCCCTGCCACGCAAAGCCTATCTGCTGGATTTCTATAGGTTTCGATAGGGGTAGGTTTGTAATTTCACCCAAATGTGACGTAACCGCCTCTCACCCGGATTCATACACGGTGGGCGCCAAAACACAGTGTGTCCTCGGCCGAAATCGACTCCCTCCCCGATTCATATTCATACACGGTGGGCGCCAAAAACAAACTCTCGTCGGCAAATATTCGGTGTATGCGAGATTACCGTCCTATCCCCAACCGACTAATATTGTTGTGATGTAGGAAATTTGAAATGGGGGCTAAGTTTGTAAATTTCCTCGCATTTGAGACAAGCGTGCCCTGAATACATGGTTCCCCCCTTCCTCTCTACCTCCCTTTTCCCCATTCGTACTCCGTGGGCGCCAAAACACCCTCTCCACCCCAGCCTCCTCCGTCCGCCACCCCATCCACTGCCGTCCTCCTCCACCATGCCGGAGCTGATACCCCGACGCCACCGTCCATTACAAGAGATCGACCTCTCTCATCCACGGCTTCGGACCGGGATCCTTGCATCCCGTCCTCTTGCTTCATCCCCGCCGTCGTCCACCTTGCCGGCGCCGCTCCTACGACCGTCTCGTCCATGGCGCCCCGCCGCCACCGTCTACCCTCCTAGATCTGCTTCCACGCCGCCGACAGCCATCACGACCGCAGCACCGTCAAATTCTCAGCAGATGCATACACGGCGCCGCACCAGAGGCGGTACTCTTTCGAAGTTGCCTTTGCTTTACTCTGATTTCTTGTCTTGGTTGCGAAGTTGCCTTTGTCCGGTTTGCACCTTCAGATCCGCCATGGCACGCTCAACACTGTACTCCCAATGCTTATGGTTTTCCCCTTTTATATTCCACACTAGTTAAATCACAGTAGACTAAATTTCAAAATTGGGTCAGTCAATTTTTCAGAGCTCGCCGGAGTTCGCCGGTGCGAACGAAGGGGCTCGGGTGGTTGTGGGGCCTCGCCGAATGAAGAAAACTCGACACGGGTGGGGGCGGGGGCGGGGGTGGGGGTGGCGGAGGAACACAGACCGTGGGGGCCGGTGGTCCGGCCGGCGGCCCGTGCGGTGTTCTGTATGGGAAGAATCAGAGATGAGGAAGAAGAAGGGTTAGGAGACGTAGGATCTTCATCCAACCGCCTGAAATGGTCGAGAGACAGCTGTGAGTTGCATTCTTAATGCGCTCTGGTTCATCATGTGTGGGCACTGCGCAACCAACATTTTATTATCCAAAATCTGCTTGCTCTTCTTTACCATGATCCTCTTCCGTTCTTCTTTAATATGTACTTTCTCCATTCCTAAATACAAGTCTTTGTATAGATTCCACCATGGACTACATATGGAGCAAAATGAGTGAATCTACAATCTAACTAAAATGTATCTGGATACATCTGTATGTGATCCATAGTGGAAATCTCTACCAAGACTTATATTTTGGAACGGAGGGAGTATGATAGTAGTACAGTATGTTCCTTGTACTGAAGATGAGCAGGGACATTTGCAGTGTAGAGGTCTATACGGTCGGTTGCGATGGACACTTTGAGCCTCTTTGATTCGTAGGATTTTGTAAACATAGGAATAGGATTTGTAGTGACCTGCCTACTTGAATCCTATAAGAATGGCAACGAAATGCGGGGAGCTGTGTCGCCTTTGAGAGTTACACTGGTATTAACAGTACCACACCTTCAGTTGAAGAGAACTGGTATCCAAAGCCTTTCTAGCCGTACCGGCAGTACTAGCACATATATTCCAGCAAGTTCCACTTTGCTGATTTTACTCTGATGCTTACGGTTTTCCCCGTTATATGTACACTATGATCTGTGTAGCTGCTTTGTGTCGCACTAGCAGCAGTCCACTCTTGAAGCTAAACACTGCAATGACTTACAAAATTGGCACCAAGGCATTGAGCGCCATTCTGGATGCAATGAATCTCATACGCTCCCCACCTGTTGATTCTTGTTCAGAATATGATCCTAATGACTAGCTAACCTCGAGGAGTCAAAGGCAGATGGCCTGTCCTGTTCACCCGTCAAGGTGCCTGTTCTAATTTGGCAAGGTTTTATTGATTGCGCGTATCTTGCATATGTTGTCTTGCATTTCTTCTACTTTGTTGCACCGCCATCTGCTTAGTTTACTCATCATATATGTCGAGATGCCATGCCCATCCATTATCAATACATATTCCATCTGTCATCATACCATATTTTTTCACTCAAATGCTGTTCTTGTGCATCAGACATCAAAAAGGAAGAGGGTCATTGCCGAACCTGAAGGAGCACCAGCAAAGTCCTTGAAAACGTGGTGGTGCCGGATAAATCAGACAACACCCCACTTATATTGACTGTACAACCAGTGACACAAAACGTAGGACCGACTCCAGCAGACTGTACCCATACTTCACTGGCCACACCACTAGCCCCACCACACAGGACCTGCATTCTAGCAAAAGGTATACCGATTTCATTTGCCATAGCACCAGCCGTACCACAGAAAAATCCCTCTCCAGCAAAAATTACAGCAAGCCCACCGGCCGAAGGCCTATCCCAACTGCAGAGACGGCCAATTCCTCCAGATTGGAACCCCATTCCATTTATTCCCAGTTTAAAAGACAATGCTTTCAATGTTGTTAGGGACTACGTGCATATATTCCCATCATGGCAAGATTATAGTGAAGACAAACACCATTTTCACATCTTCCTGTCCAACTTACGTGTAATTGCTATTATTCATGGTTATTATTTTCCTGTTTTCTACTAATTGAACACATCAATGATTTACATTACATTGTTGTAACTAGGCGAGGATCAATCTGGATAGTCATGACGAGCAAAGCTTGCTTGTGCTTTTCAAGGAAGCATTGCAGCAGTATCGGTGTTACCTGAGGAAATCACACTTTGAAGGCAAGTCTATAAACGAATTTCCGGTGAAGTCTCCTGTGCTAAACTTTGAAGACATTGAATGGAAAAACCTTGTTATGCACTGGTCTCGTTCCCAGGATGAGGTACAGTCTATGAAATCACATGAAAATTTGAACTTCTACTTTTCCGCATGTGCCTTACGGATCTTTTTTGCAGGAAACCTGCTCGAAGAAGAATTCCGGCTTGAAAAGAACGACAAGATATCACAAATATGCTGCCCGCTGCTTTGCTCTTGTTAGTACCTATTGTCCTGTATCACTGTACTTGCATACATACCTGGTTCATTATGTGACAGCAGTATGCATGATAGCTTGCTTATCAATTGTTCGCTCCAAATTATCTGATCTGTATGAATGGTTACATTAGTGTAGAATATATCCAATGCCAATGAATTTTTTTAGCTCTGCATTGTTCTTGTAAGTACATGTTGTCCTTTATCAGTGTACTTATATTGACAGGTAGTTGTTCATGTACCATCACTCTGCAGCTTATTTTCCTTTGCCCTCCATTTTCTACACATCAGATCTATATTTACTCTTACCATAAGGTTGGTACTGAAGAAGTTTAGTTGTGCATTGCTCTTGGCTGTACCTTTTGCCTGTATCACTGCACTTACATTTATAGCTACTTGGTTATGTAGCATCACTCTTCATCTTATCTTAAATATTCTCCATTTTTTCGTATATTATCACATCTATATTTACTCTTAACAAAATGTAGAATAAAGGCAATGCTTATGAAGAAGATTCTGTGGTAAACTTCTTGAATTGCCCCCCCCCCCCATCAGCATGGACAAGGGCTTTATAGAGCCTGTCTTCACCAATAATGTAAGTTTGTCCTTCTCAATCCTTCAAACTTTGTTGTGTATATTTGGTTAGGCATGACTGCAACTGCTGTTTATTTTTGGTGTTTGCATCAAATTGCATGTCTAAAGTTTATTATGTAGTTCATAAACAAAAGTTTATCCTTCTCAATTTAAGTTATTAGTTGTACAACCAAGTTCCTTCTTCATACCATGTAAATTAAACTATACAGAGCAAGTGATCTTCTTTTGCACTGCATGTATGCTTCTGTTCTTCATCCGTAATCCAGTGGTGTGGTGAACCTACCCACTACAGCACAATGTCATATTCTGCAATGTCTTAACTATGAACAATGTCATATCATTCTACTATTATTTAAACCGTCTCTTTATTTGCCAATCTGAAATGGTATAAATTGACAGCACACTAACCATTGATACTTATGAGTTCTTGATCTGTAATCCAGTGGTGTCGTGAAGCTGCCAACTCCTTCACAATGTCATTTCCTGCCATGTCTTGACCTGAACAATACCATATTGTGTTAATGCAATTTTAAACTGTGTCACTTTATTCGTCAGTAAGAAATGTGATGAATTGTCAGCATTGATACTTTTATGTGCAAAACCTGTCACCTGTCTGCTTGTTTATCTTTCAGAGTGAGGAAGATATAAGTGTTGAACAAGCGTAGTCTCATCATCTTGCTCAGCTGCTTGCGCTGCAGCTCCCCAGCAGGGCTAACCTTTCTTGAACTCTATTGAAGTGCTGTCGGTTTTGTATATTATTTTTTCGGCGTGTTTATTTGCACTGGTGGCGATCTTTGATGCCCAGTGTATGTAATCTGCTGTCTGCTTGTGCTTTATTATCATAGTGGCGAACTTTGATGCCCGGTGGATGTAATATGCCGTAATTTCTTTATTGTATAGTCTATGTTTTTTCTTATTCACAATGCTGCAGTTATTTTATTGTATATATATCCTGTCTTCGCAGTAAACCGGCCAAACCGTAAAATTACGGTACATAATCGGGCCGTCATGCAATCACGATGTATGGTCCGCATCATGGGCCCTGTCATCTTGGTCCGTTAAAAGGCCAAAAGTAAACTGACCCACTAGTAGATTCGGGCCTTTAATAGGCCGAGTAACCCCCGACCCTCTTTTCGCAAGAAAACTCAATGGGCTTTTAGGAGGCTGAGAAGTAGGTTGGGCCTGAAACGTGCCGAACAGCTCACGGGCTGGCAGCAGCCCGAAATGGACCCCGACCCATGATTGTGCGAATCAAATCATGGGCTTTTAACAGGCCAAAATTGTCTCGGTCCTTGTTTGGCCCAATCAGATATAGGCTGCGAGCAGGCCGGATGCAAACCGGGCCGTAGTTAGGCCCAACTATATGACGGGCTTTTAACAGGCCGAAATTAATATAGGGCCGAAATGTTAAACGGACCCTTAACAGGCCGAAACTAATATCAAGTCGAATTACTAAATGGGCCTTTAGCAAGTGGGCCCAAAAGCATAGCGTCCAGTTGACGGGCCGAATCTGATATGGGCCATAATTTAGCCCAAAGCCTCTTAAAGGGCCGGACCTGATCTGGGCCGTAATTTGGCCCAGAACGTGGTAGGCTTTTAACGGGCCGGATCTCATATGGGCCATTATTAGGCCCAGAACGTGGCAGGCCATTAATGGACCGGATCAAATATGGGCCGACATTTGCCAAAACATGGCAGCCAGTTAATGGGCCGGCCTACTAGGTTCCTAAAAATCTTGTGGGCCTATAGCTGGGCCAGCCCATTAATGTCGGCGAAATCTCGTGGGCCTTTAGGGCCGGCCCATTATGATCCGCAAGTATCTTGTGGGCCTTTACCTGGGCCGGCCCATTATGGCACACAAAAATCTTGTGGGCCTTTACCTGGGTCGGCCCATTATGGCCCGCAAAATCTTGTGGGCCTTTTGCTAGGCCAGCCCATTATGGTCCGCAAAACCTCGTGGGCCTTTAGCTGGGCCGGCCCATTATGGTCCGCAAAATCTCGTGGGCCTTTAGCTGGGCCGGCCCATTATGGTCCGCAAAATCTTGTGGGCCTTTAGTTGGGCCGGCCCATTTAAAATTTATGGGCCGGTCCACGTGTCAACATATCATAGGCGCGTCTCGCCCATTGGATGAGTGACACCTGTGCCAACGCGGAGCTGACACGTGTTTCCTCCAGCCAATGATGATTTTACACGTGGAAAATCCCCATTGGTCCGGGCTGTTAACGGGTTATCGGATCCAAAACCGGACCCGATAGCTTAACGGCGTTCCGTTACGGTGGATGCCACGTGTCGGTCACCCTTGACGAAAGCACTTCTGTGACGCGCGATTTATCGTCATGGAAGTGGACACTTCCGTGATGATAATTTTGGTAATGTCATGGAACACTTCTACGACAGCACAGGTATGACTATCTTGATTCTGTCATAAAATCGTCATGGATGTACATGCATGACAAAAAACGCGACCTACTATGACAAACACGTATCATCACGAAAGTGTATTTTTTTGTAGTGATTGCCCGCGAAGGACTTGCCTCACTCGGGTAGATCTTCACGAAGTAGGCAATCTCCTTGCCCTTACAAACTTCTTGGTTCAATTCCACAACATGTCGGAGGCTCCCAAGCGACACCTAACCAATCTAGGAGACACCACTCTCCAAAAGGTAATAGATGGTGTGTTGATGATGAAATCCTTGCTCTTGTGTTTCAAATGATAGTCTTCCCAACACTCAACTCTTTCTCACAGATTTGGATATGGTGGAAAGAAGATTTGAGTGGAAAGCAACTTGGGGAAGGCTAGAGATCAAGATTCTTGTGGTAGGAAAGGAATATCTTGGTCTCAACACATGAGTAGGTGGTTCTCTCTTAGAAAATGAGTAGTGGAAGTGTAGGCACGTTCTGATGGCTCTCTGTCAAATGGAGAGGGGGTGGAGGGGTATTTGTAGCCTCCACACAAAATCCAACCGTTACACACATTTGACCCAACTCGGTCACACCGAATAGACAAACTTGGTGAGACCGATTCAGTTCAAAATGTGAACGGTAGGAATATCGGTGGGACCGACAGGAACAACTCGGTGTGATCGATGTGCAAGGGCTAGGGAAAACATCAACTCGTTGTGACTGATTACCCCAACTTGGTGGGACCGAAGTGAAGTAATAAGCAACAGAGCGAATGACAAGCAGACTCAGTGTGACCGATTTCACTGACTCGGTGAGACCGAAAGAGTGAAACATGTCACAGCAAAAATGCAAGGCCATCTCAGTGAGACCGAGATCCATATCGGTGTGACCAAACTGGCTAGGGTTTCTGGCAGTGGCTATGTCAAGAGAACTCGGTGGCGCCTGTCGGTGTCAAAACTGGCCAATCTCGGGTAGGGGGTCCCAAACTGTGCGTCTGAGGATCGAAGGTAACAAGGGACAAAGGAGACATGATGTTTACTCAGGTTCGGGCCCTCTTAATGGAGGTAAAGCACTACGTCTTGCTCGATTGTCTCTGATGAGTATAGGGGTTACAAGAGTTGATCTACCTCGAGATCGTAATGGCTAAACCCTAGCTGTCTAGCCCATGTAAATTATGATAGCCTCTATGGACTAAACCCTCCGGTTTATATACACACCGGAGGGGCCTAGGGTTGTACAGAGTCAGTTTGTGGAGGAAGGAAATTTCATATCCGGACACCAATCTTTCCGTCCACGCATAGGAGATCCTGACACGGGGGAAGGTCTCCCGCCTTGTATCTTCACGGCCCATCAGTCCGGCCCATATCAAATAGCCCGGACACCCGAGGACCCCCTAGTCCAGGACTCCCTCAGTAGCCCCCGAACTGGCCTTCAAACGACGATATAGTATCTGGCTTACGTCTTTGGCTTTTGCAAGGTTGGTTCTTCACTGTATACTGGGTGGATAATAGTTCGGCCCTGGCTTCCTTGCTCCGTCTTTATGACTCCTTCCCTATCGCCTCGATTTCCATGCGTTGGGTGAATGCGAACGGTCCACAATTTTTTATTAATAAGAAAACACCCTGCCATACGGAGATAGCGCCTATATAAAGAGGTCAAATCCTCCAAGTGCCATCCACATCTCGTAGAAAAAACGCCAAGATTAGCTACGAAAAAAGCTTCCAAACATGGCCAGCGCCACAGGCTCTTCTTCGCGCCCCCATGGCCCTCAAGAGGGTGATTGGCAGAGTTGCTCAGTGCCTCATCTTTAGCTGAGTCGACTCCAGACGCAACGATATCTTCCCATCGCGGATCTAGTCTCCGTTCGAGCGGGGTTGGCCTCAATCGGCAACGACGTGATGACTGAAAACTTCCCCAACCCCAATAAGGAGGAGAGCGTGGGCTTCGTTCCATTTCTTTTGCGGGGCTTAGGATTTCCAATCCATCCTTTCTCAGGGGTCTATTGGAATTTTATGACATCCAGCTGCACAACCTCACCCCAGGTTCAATTCTACACATCTCAGGTTTCGTTGCCCTCTGTGAACTGTTCTTGGGCATCGAGGCCCATTTCGAACTATGGAAAAAGTTCTTTTGCCTCGTTCCCCGCCATCGGGGAGGCTCTATATTTGAAGTGGGCGGTGCCGAAGTATGGCGTACAGCCGAATCCGGATACCCTGTTGGAACTCCCAAAGAGATATATCCAAAGTGATCTTCCGAGTGGTTTTATATAGATGACGTCCCACTGCCGGACCCAGTGCGGCGCGGCCTCCCTGAATTTTCCAGCGCTCCCCTCAAGAAGCGCCTCAACTGGCGTCCCCGAAGTCCCAAGGAGGAGGACAGTGTGGAAATAAAAAGATTGGTCGGCAAGGTCAGACTATTAGCCCATTCCGAGCTCTCTATAATCGAGGTTATGGCCATTGCAATAAAAAGATGCGTCCGTCCTCTCCAGTCTAGAGTAACTCCCTTATGGTGCTACAACGGAGAAGATGACACGTCTCGTTACAGACGCAAGGGTCCAGATACCCCAGCCGAACTGGCCGTGATCTTGGCCGATCTGTACAAGGGCGAAAAGGACGACTTCCTCCGCTTAACTGCCGGGAAGGTTACTCCATGTACAACCCCATTGAATGGGTAAGCTTTCGATTACCTGTGTTGCCTTATTGCTATCACGGCATGCTAACCCAGTTGTTCTTTGTTGTTACAAAACAGTCATGGAGGAAGATGATCGAGGACGTTCACTATCTTGCCCCACAGCCAGAGGATCACAATCATTACGAAGACACTGGCTTCCGCGAGGATTCGGATATATACATAGAGTTCGATGATGGGGTATTTTATCAGGCGAGCCTTGACGGCTCGGAAGTGGCTATCACAGCCGACTACCCCCGCCCCTATCCCTTCTCCATCGTAAGTATTCATTGAGCTTTAAATAAGTCCCTATTTGCACCTTTATCCATTGTACTACACCGTACTTTATAGGACCGACGCTCGGCGGGCCGCACCCCCTCGAGGGCGGCCCCTACGCAGGGCAATCATTCAAAATGAAAGGAGACCGGGAGCGCTGCCGAAACTTCACATCCTTCAAAAAGGTATGTCCATATAATACATGTCTGGGTACGAGTTTCGATTATTAATGTTCCCCTCTACCTTTGATTCAGGAGGAGCACGCGGCAGACAGTGGGAAAATGCCCTGCTAGCCGAATGTCGGCCAATCCGGCGCCGAACTCGTCAAATAGGACGATGGCTGAAGCAACGCCAGTTCCACCGCCTCATGAAGATTTGGATGACATATCTGTCACTAATTCCGAGGTGGAGAGCGTAATAAATCACCGTCGACTCAAAGAGGCCATGCGCACTCCAGCTTTTTCTGAACAGGAATTTGCCGCACTCAGCACGGTGGACACATATATCCAAGCTGCTCGAGACGAAATTGCCAGAGTTACTCAGCTGTTCTCAAAGGATATACAGGTAAGAGTTTGTGCAATCTTGATAGACATATGCCAGTAGCCCCCGAGACTTGAAGCGGTGAAGCCAACCGATTTAAGGATCGATATGACCTGCAGGTTCTTAAAGAGAAGAATACTGCGCTATCCCAGGAGCTAAAAACAAACCAAATGCAGCTGAATACCATCACCGCCGAACTGGCGGAAATGAAAAAGGCCGAAATGAGCACGTTCAAGAAGAGAAAACACGAGGAGGAAAAAGACAAGCAATCCAAAGAGATAAAGAGCTTAAAGGTTCAGTTATCGGCCGCCCAAAAACAAAATGAGAAGTTGAATGGCAGCATGTTCGGTATGACTTTTAAGACCACCATAGAGATTCATGTTTAATCCACAATTCGGAATGTCATAACTCTGTTTTTGCAGGTCTATTAACTGGTCGGCCTGAAGAAGAAATATCCGGATTTCAAGGTGACGTGCTGAAGGAACTATCCATGGTGCATGAGCGGGTCCGGAAGGCCATGAAAAGTATGGCCAAGGCGTTATGGCCATCCGATACCCCTCCAGAAAGCATGGAGGGTTTGGCAAGCCTGTTCAAAGGTGCTCGATGCCGCTTTGAGCTATGGAAGACGTCCGCCTGCCGTGAAGGCACACGGGAAGCCCGGGCAATGGTGAAAACACGCTTTACCAAGCTAGATCCGAATCATATGGCCTGAGTAGGACCACAGGGACCAGACAGGAAAGATATTCCGTGGAACTTGGTGTATGAAGAAGTAATGATAGCTGCGAAATATTCTCAAGAAGACTGTAGGCTAGACAGTCTTACAGATGGGACGGAAAAGGAATAGGTATCTGATTCAATGTATTAATGTATTGTATGATCATCCTGCATCTTCAACCGAACATGTGAAAAAAAATTGTCATCGTGGGCTTTCGGCTTTGACCTCCAAACCAAAATGGTGGAGTGTTTCCGAATACTATTGTGTATGTAAGAAACATTCACTATGTCCGGAAACCAGGCAACCCAGTCATTGTGCTCTAACAGACAAAGATTTAGTTCAGGAGGTATGTTATATTACATATATAAGAAACATCTTCCAAGGAGAATAATTTCGTTAAGGGTTCCTTTCCTTGGGTTGGCATGCTTTAATTATGCGTGCCTAGACTTTGGTCCGTATTATGGAAAAACTGTCCCGCATTTTTTTTGAAGAGTTACAAGAATGTAACAATCTGTCATTTGGTTGCCGACCAATTATGCTCTTAAGAACGCTAGCTTTCGGCTTCACCCGTCTGAGGTACAGGTCCGGATTACCCGGTTGTAACAATCGCAGAGGTGCTCCCTTTACGCCCTAGCTGAACAATCGGGAACGTAGGGCATAAACACAGGAGCGAGGCAACCCAGCTTGGCAAAAACTTAAGTCATAGAGGTGCATATAGTGGCAAAAGAGTGTGTATAAACAAACGACATATAAGTTGTGAGCTCCAGGCTCGGAGTAATAATAAGCTTCGGTTAAAGAAGCCCCCAGTCATGGTGGAGTGTATACATTTTAAGATGTGTACCTATTGAGAGTTCGGCCTATCCGAAAGTATACTGGGAAACGTATAAAAATGAGAAAACAAAAAATAGGTGAAGAGGGAAGAAAAAGGGGTGAAACAGAAATAGCCCGAACTTATGCGTAGAATCTTCGGAGTCGAGCGGCGTTCCATGGATTTGGCTCTAGGCGATTGTCCGATGCATTACAAAGGCGATAGGCTCCTCCGATGAGAACTTCATCTATAATGAGGGGGCCCTCCCACTTTGGTTTGAGCTTGTCTTTCTTCTTCTCTGGGAGGCGTAAAATGAGTTCGCCGACATTATAAGTCTTGGCCGGCACTTCTCTGCTTTGGTATCTCCGAGCCTGTTGTTGATAAAATGCGGAACGGGCTCTTGCAATATCGCGCTCCTCCTCCAGGCCGTCTAGGTTGTCCTGTCGATCGAGCTCGGCTTCATTCTCTTCATACATTCGCACTCGAGGTGAGTCATGAATAATGTCACATGGCAAGACAGCCTCTGCGCCGTTCACCATGAAAAAAGGTCTGTATCTATTGGGTTCTACCGTAGGGTGTGTCGACTGCAAATTAAAATTTGCTACGCGCAGAACAACCAAAAACATGCTACGGGAGATGGATCACAGTTTGTTACCACTAGACGCGTAGTGCCGTGCAGCGGAAGAAGAGTTGGGGCAGCGGGTCCGCGTGGTTCATCTCCTCCTCGTCCGATCTCCCTCGAACAGCCAGTCGTCCGATCCCACGTACAAGTTTGCCGGAGCGGCACAAGTGCATCGCCTCTAACGGTATCCTCGCGTGCAGGAGGAACGTCGTGTGGCGGACAGCTAGGTCCGATCACACAACCGGCAGCGAGTGGAGGTGTCTATTTGCAACACATACAAACCCTAGTGACGGCGCCGAAGCGATCAACCAAATGAGTGTGCCGCACCTCCACTATATATAGGCATCTGTCGCGGGCTCAACTCTTGGGCCTCGCACAGATCCTAAAGCCCACAAGTCTACTCGGCCACAATCCGAATACAGCTCAGATCACATCCGACCAGTGCCCTCAGATCTGACCTCATAGGTTCCTTCCCTTAAGCGCGCGACCCCTTAGGTTCAAGTCGGCTTGGTCACAGTTCGGATCACCTCCGAACTGCACGCTTGGTAGCGGCCTCTAGCAAGGCATGCTGAACACCAAGCAGACTATGAAGCTGGTTAGCGAACCTGTACATCATACTTCCATTCCTTTTGCCACACGATATATGTTGTCGGGCTCAAGGCGAGCCTGTCATCCTTGTGCTAGCCCGACCTCTTTCTCGTTCCAGTGATGCCGACCATAATCCAGATTATCTCATAATCCTTGTCGCATGGCCATGCTTATCCTGGTCGGATCACACGAGGGGCCCAGAGTATATCTCTCCTGGTCAGAGGGCCAAATCCTATCTTGCTCGACCATGTCTCACAACATGGGTCTGGACAAGCTTGAAACCTACCTTTGTAACTACCCAGTCACGGAGTAGCGTTTGGTCGGCCCAAAGCAGGTCTGTCACCATCCCGAGTACATGCGTCAGCTCAGGTCTTAGGACATAGAACGTATGTTGTACTAGAGACTCACAGATGACATATTGCTGCGTATCATGGTTGGGTCTGTCCGACTCGGACCTTATCTCGACTCGGATCCGACTACGTTGAATCCGACCAGACCTTTCCAAGTCCATATTATCCGGTTAGCATCCAGTGCTTCATGGCTAGTGAGATCGAGCCATCGACCGTGTCATATGCTAGTCTAGTCGGCTGCGCGTCCACACAGCCCTTTGGACTAGGGACCTTTTAGGACAGTCATCATATAATGCATAGTCCCACAAACAAGTCACGTACTTGCTGATACACATCATTGACAATGTCCAAGGACTATCTTTATTCATAAACACATAGGAAATATCATCATACATGATTGCCTCTAGGGCATATCTCCAACAGTCTCCCACTTGCACTAGAGTCAATCAAATAGACATTGAATTCCCATAGCTCTAACGTGCCCCTCATGCTTGGTTTGTGGAAGCGGCTTAGTCAACGGATCTACAACATTTGCATCCGTGTGAATTTTGCATAACTCTACATCACCATTCTTTACGATCTTTCGTATCAGGTGATATTTCCTATCTATATGTCTGACCTTGTGGTGATTCCTCGGCTCCTTGGCTTGTGCGATGGCACCAGAATTATCACAATAAAGGTCCAACGGTTTTACCGAGGCTGGGAAAATACCAAGATCATCTAGAAAGTTCCGGATCCAGACACCTTCCTTCGCAGCTTCACAAGCCACAATAGATTCGGCTTCTGTGGTAGAATCGGCCACCGTATCTTGCTTGGAACTCATCCAGCTCACTGCTCATCCGTTCATGACGTACACGAATCCATACTGTGATCGACAATCATCTCTGTCGGTTTGGAAACTAGCATCGGCGTAACCCTTTACGACGAGCTCTTCCTCACCTCCATAAACTAGGAACATCTCTTTAGTCCTTTTCAGGTACTTCAAAATATTCTTTACCGCTGCCCAGTGACTCTCACCTGGGTTGGCTTGGTACCTGCTTGTTAGGCTTATTGTAAAAGCAACATCTGGCCTTGTACATATCATGGCATACATGATGGATCCGATTGCCGAGGCATACAGAATCCTACTCATCCTGCTTCATTCATCAGATGTCGAAGGACTCTAAGGCTCGCTTGGCCTTATACCATGTGAGAGTGGCAAGAACCCTTTCTTCGCCTCACTCATGTTGAACCACTTCAACACTTTATCTATGTACGTGCTCTGGCTTAAGCCGAGCAGCCTTCTCGATCTATCGCTATAGATCTTAATGCCTAATATATATATACATTGCCTCACCAAGGTCCTTCCCAAATTTGCTATTCAATGACTCCTTGACCGAGTTCAGCATTGAAACATCATTTCCGATAGTAGTATGTCATCCACATACAAGATCAAAAACACTATCGAGCTCCCATTAACTTCTTGTATAAACAAGCGTCCTCTTCGCTTTTGATGAAACCGAGACCAGTGATGCCCTCATCAAAATGAATATTCCAGCTCCGAGATGCTTGCCTCAACCCATAAATGGATCTCTTGAGCTTGCATACCTTACTAGTGCTAGTCGGATCGACAAAACCCGCGGGCTGTATCATATACACGTCCTCGGTTAAATTTCCATGAAGGAAAGCCGTCTTGACATCCATCTGCCATATCTCGTAATCAAAATATGCAGCTATAGCTAGTACGATCCTCACCGACTTCAGCATCGCTACCGGCGAGTAAGTCTCGTCGTAGTCAATTCCTTGAACTTGTCCATAACCCTTAGCGACAAGCCGATCTTTGTGGATCTGAACATTTCCATCCACACCAGTTTTCTTCTTAAAGACCCATTTGCAACCAATGGCTGTTACGCCAGGCGGCGGATCAACCAAGTCCCAGACTTGATTCTCATCCATGGACTTTAACTCGGATCTCATGGCCTCCAGCCATGCCTCGGAATCTGGGCTCACCATCGCTTCTGCATACGTGGCCGGCTCGTCGCTTTCTAGCAACAGTACATCACGCACTCTGCGCAATCTTTCCGACCTCCGTGGTTCCGGTGCCGCTTCCACTACGTGAGTGAAGAATATCAAATGTCTATGATGGGAGAATTGAAATTCTTCTTAGGTCTCCAAATTCGTCAACATCGCAATGGCATATTCATACCGCAAGAGAAATACCTCAAGGATGTACTAAGGAAATTCGGCATGCAAGATTGCAAAGGCGTCAAAATCCCTATGCCCACAAATGGCCATCTATGCACTGATGAAAATGGTATTGACTTTGATCAAAAGGTATACCGCTCCATGATTGGTTCTTTATTGTATTTATGTGCATCTAGGCCAGAAATTATGCTTAGTGTTTGCATGTGTGCCCGATTTCAAGCTACACCGAAGGAATCACACCATAAGGCTTTGAAACATATTCTTCAATATCTAGCTCACACACCAACACTTGGATTATGGTATCCCAAGGGCTCGGCTTTTGATCTCATTGGATATTCAGACTCTGACTATGCCGGTGATCGTGTGGACCGCAAGTCAACATCAGGCACATGCCATTTCCTCGGATGATCCTTGATCTGTTGGTCCTCGAAGAAACAGAACTGCATATCACTTTCTACTGCTGAAGCTGAGTACATTGCTGCTGGTTCTTGATGTGCTCAATTGCCGTGGATGAAGCAAACCCTCAAGGACTACGGCATCAACATGAAGAATGTGCCTCTCTACTGTGACAATGAGAGTGCCATCAAGATTGCTCATAACCCAGTTCAGCACTCGAAGACAAAGCACATTCAGATTCGTCATCATTTTCTTCGTGATCATGTGTTGAAGGGCGACATCTCTATTGAGGATGTGAAGACTAAAGAATAGCTAGCCGATATCTTCACAAAGCCCTCGGATGAGAAGAGATTTAGCAAGTTGAGGTGTGAGCTAAATATCCTAGAATCTTCGAATGTCCTTTGAAAAGGACACACATCCTAACACTTATGCAAAATTGATGACTTAGAGGTGCAACACACGAAGAAACGTTTTTCTTCAATCAATGAAGACTAACACTCTAAGTGTGAAGAAATTAACGAAGAATTTGATTCCCAGAACCCTACGACAATTGTACGCGGTGTCTGAAATCATAATTCTTATACGGTGGGTCACGCCACCACCAAAAGTTGAAAATCTTCAATTTGAGTTTTTCCTCATTTTAGAAATTCCTCAGTTGTTCAATTTCTTCAACTTTGCATTGTCTTCGCTCTTTCCGTTGTTGTTCTTCATTGGCTATATATGTTGGGGAACGTAGTAATTTCAAAAAATTCCTACGCACACGCAAGATCATGGTGATGCATAGCAACGAGAGGGGAGAGTGTTGTCCATGTACCCTCATAGACCGTAAGCGGAAGCGTTATGACAACGCGGTTGATGTAGTCGTACGTCTTCACGATCGACCGATCCCAGTACCGAAGTTACGGCACCTCCGCGGACTGCACACGTTTAGCTCGGTGACGTCCCATGAACTCACGATCCAGTACAGCTTTGAGGGAGAGCTTCGTCAGCACGACGGCATGATGATGGTGATGATGAAGTTTACCGACGCAGGGCTTCGCCTAAGCACCGCTACGATATGACCGAGGTGGATTATGGTGGAGGGGGGCACCGCACACGGCTAAGAGAGATCAATTATCAACTTGTGTGTCTATGGGGTGCCCCCTGGCCACGTATATAAAGTATGGAGGGAGGAGGAGGCCGGCCCTCATAGGGCGCGCCCAAGTGTGGAGTCCTACTAGGACTCCCTAGTCCTAGTAGGATTCCACCTCCCACATGGCATAGGAAAAAGGGAAGGGAGAAGGAGAAGTAAGGAAGGGGGAGCCCCCCCTCCCTAGTCCAATTCGGACCAGTCCATGGGGAGGGGTGCGGCCACCCTTTGAGGCCTTTCTCTCCTTTCCCGTATGGCCCATTAAGGCCCAATACGAATCCCATAAATCTCCGGTACTCCGAAAAATACCCGAATCACTCGGAACCTTTCCGATGTCCGAATATAGTCGTCCAATATATCAATCTTTACGTCTCGATCATTTCGAGACTCCTCGTCATGTCCCCGATCTCATCCGGGACTCCGAACTACCTTCGGTACATCAAAACACATAAACTCATAATACAAATCGTACTGTTAAAGGGGGTCGAGGAAATACTAAGGAAAAATTTCCATGTGATGCTCAACTCAAAATCCTACACCTACCAATCCTTTGAGTGAAGCCATTGGAAATCTCATATAGCTCAGTCAATTTCTTCTGTGACAGAGACGAAGTTCTTCTGGTCTCTGAGGAATTTGTTCTGACTGAGGAGTTAGGAATTCGCCAGTGCGGATTGCCTACAAGTGAGGAACATGATAGCCCTGAGGAATTTGATAGTCAAATTTCCGACCGTTGCTGTGCTATGCGCCAGCTGTCCCAAAATATCTCCCCACCTAACGGTCATATCATTGAAGGGCATTTATGTCTTATCATGCCGGGCTGCTCCCTAGGCTATAAATAGCCGCCCGCTACAACCACTAGCTGGTTGGCTACTCCGAGAGAAACTGACACTTGTCATTTGAGAGCATCCCATCCTCCGAGGACTTTGAGCGAAAATCATCAAGTGAGGAAAACCCAAACCACAACACCTACAAACCCAAAGTGATTGAGCATCACTGAAGAGATTGATCCTGTGTGGATCCGACGCTTGTTACCTTTGAAGACTATGCATCTTCCAGACGGTTAGGCGTCATGGTCTAGAGCATCCAAGAGGAAATTGTGGATCGTCGAGTGACCGAGTTTGTGAAGGTTTGGAAGTCACCTGAAGACTTACCACGAATGATTGGGCGAGGTCTGTGTGACCTTAGCTCAAGGAAAATACGGTTAGGACTGTGTGTCCGGGACTGTGTGTCCTCAGGTTTAAATACCTAGCTGCTCCAACCAGACGTACAACTGTCACAGCAGCTGCAACCAGTCTACCAAATCATTGTCTTCACCAAGCCTACTGGTTCTATTTTCACAACTCTTTCATTTCCTCATAACTGTGTTGTTTGCTTGTTCATATCTGTTTGAAGACTTTGACTGAAGACTTTCTCAATTTCCTCAGTTCAATTTCTTCAGTCTGTTTTTCTTCATCCTGTTTTATCCTGTGCTTACGCTTCCTGTACTCTGTGTCTGTTTTCATTTCATCATGATGTCCATGTTTATGTTATGTCATGTATGCATCTGAGTACTCATTCCGCTGCAAGTAGTTCTTCGCTTAGGAAATTCCTCAGTGAAGAATTCATAAAAATCGTCTATTCACCCCCCTCTAGTCGACTTAACGCACTTTCAACATCATTAGGAGAATGATGTGATGGACATGACCCATCCGTTAGCTTAGCATAATGATCATTCAGTTTTATTGCTATAGCTTTCTTCATGTCATATACATATTCCTTTGACTATGAGATTATGCAACTCCCGGATACCGGAGGAATGCCTTGTGTGCTATCAAACGTCACAACGTAACTGGGTGATTATAAAGATGTTGTACAAGTATCTCCGAAGGTGTTTTTTGGGTTGGCATAGATCGAGATTAGGATTTGTCACTCCTAGTATCGGAGAGGTATCTCTGGGCCCTCTCGGTAATGCACATCATAAGAAGCCTTGCAAGCAATGTGACTAATGAGTTAGTTGCGGGATGATGCATTACAGAACGAGTAAAGAGACTTGCCGGTAACGAGATTGAACTAGGTATGAAGATATCGATGATCGAATATCGGGCAAGTAACATACCGATGACAATGGGAATAACGTATGTTATCATTACGGTACGACCGATAAAGATCTTCGTTGAATATGTAGGATCCAATATGAGCATCCACCAGCGTAGGAATTTTTTTGAAATTGCATGCTACGTTTCCCAACAGTGCCATCCGAGCCAGGTCTATGCGTAGATGATATGCACGAGTAGAACACAAAGAGTTGTGGGCGGTGATCGTCATACTGCTTACCACCAATGTCTTATTTTGATTCGGCGGTATTTGTTGGATGAAGCAGTCCGGACCAACCTTACGTGACCACATTCATGAGACCGGTTCCACCGAAAGACATGCAACTAGTTTTGCATAAAGGTGGCTGGCGGGTGTCTGTTTCTCCTACTTTAGTTGAATCGAATTTGACTGCGGCCGGTCCTTGTTGAAGGTTAAAATAGAAAACTTGATAAATCACCGTTGTGGTTTCTGTGCCGTAGGTAAGAATGGTTCTTGCTAGAAGCCCATAGCAGCCACGTAAAACTTGCAACAACAAAGTAGAGGACGTCTAACTTGTTTTTGCAGGGCATGTTGTGATGTGATACGGTCAAGACATGATGTGATACACGTTATTGTATGAGATGATCATGTTTTGTAAAGTTATCGGCAACCGGCAGGAGCCTTATGGTTGTCTCTTTATTGTATGAAATGCAAACGCCATGTAATTGCTTTACTTTGTCACTAAGCGGTAGCGACAATTGTAGAAGCAATAGTTGGCGAGATGACCACGATGCAACGATGGAGATCAAGGTGTCGAGCCGGTGACGATGGAGATCATGACGATGCTTCGGAGATGGAGATCAAAACCACAAGATGATGATGGCCATATCATGTCACATATTTTGATTGCATGTGATGTTTATCTTTTATGCATCTTATTTTGCTTAGTACGGCGGTAGCATTATAAGATGATCCCTTAACTAAATTTCAAGGTATAAGTGTTCTCCCTGAGTATGCACCGTTGCGACAGTTCGTCGTGTTGAGACACCATGTGATGATCGAGTGTGATAGACTCTATGTTCACATACAACGGGTGCAAGACAGTTTTGCACATGTGTAATACTTGGGTTAAACTTGATGAGCCTAGCATGTACAGACATGGCCTCGGAACACTGGAGACCAAAAGGTCGAACGTGAATCATATAGTAGATATGATCAACATAGAGATGTTCACCATTGATGACTACTCCATCTCACATGATGATCGGACATGGATTAGTTGATTTGGATCACGTATCATTTAGATGACTTGAGGGATGTCTATCTAAGTGGGAGTTCTTAAGTAATTTGATTAATTGAACTTAATTTATCATGAACTTAGTCCTGCTAGTATTTGCATATCTATGTTGTAGTTCAATGGCCCGTGCTACCGTTCCCCTGAATTTTAATGTGTTCCTAGATAAAGCTAAGTTGAAAGATGATGGTAGCAACTACACGGACTGGGTCCGTAACTTGAGGATTATCCTCATTGCTGCACAGAAGAATTATGTCCTTGATGCACCGCTAGGTGAAAGGCCTGTTGCAGGAGCAGATGCTGATGTTTTGAACGTCTGGCAAGCTCGATCTGATGACTACTCGATAGTTCAGTGTGCCATGCTTTACGGCTTAGAATCGGGACTTCAAAGATGATTTGAACGTCATGGAGCATATGAGATGTTCCAAGAGTTGAAGTTAATATTTCATGCAAATGCCCGAGTTGAGAGATATGAAGTCTCCAACTAGTTCTATAGCTGCAAGATGGAGGAGAACAGTTCTGTCAGTGAACACATACTCAAAATGTCTGGGTATCATAATCACTTGACTCAGCTGGGAGTTAAATCTTCCAGATGATAGTGTTTTTGACAGAGTTCTTCTATCACTGCCACCAAGCTACAAAGGCTTCGTGATGAACTATAATATGCAAGGGATGGAGAAGACAATTCCCGAGCTCTTCGCAATGCTTAAAGCTGCGGAGGTAAAAATCAAGAAGGAGCATCAAGTATTGATGGTTAACAAGACCACTAGTTTCAAGAAAAAGGGCAAGGGAAATAAGGGGAACTTCAAGAAGAATGGCAAGCAAGTTGCCACTCCCGAGAAGAAGCCCAGAGCTGGACCCAAGCCTGAAACTGAGTGCTTCTACTGCAAAGGGACTGGTTACTAGAAGTGGAACTGCCCCAAGTATTTGGCGGATAAGAAGGATGGCAAAGTGAACTAAGGTATATTTGATATACATGTTATTGATGTGTACCTTACTAATGCTTGTAGTAGCGCCTGGGTATTTGATACTGGTTCGGTTGCTCATATTTGTAACTCGAAACAGGAGCTACGGATTAAACGAAGATTGGCTAAGGACGAGGTGACGATGCGCGTCGGGAATGGTTATTCATTGTTTGGTGCCAGCGTCGAGAAAGATGTGATGGACAAGACCCATCCGTTAGCTTAGCATTATGATCGTTCAGTTTTATTGCTATTGCTTTCTTCATGTCAAATACATATTCCTTCGACTATGAGATTATGCAACTCCCGGATACCGGAGGAATGCCTTGTGTGCTATCAAACGTCACAACGTAATTGGGTGATTATAAAGATGCTCTACAGGTATCTCCGAAGGTGTTTGTTGGGTTGGCATAGATCGAGATTAGGATTTGTCACTCCGAGTTTCGGAGAGGTATCTCTGGGCCCTCTCGGTAATGCACATCATAAGAAGCCTTGCAAGCAAAGTGACTAATGAGTTAGTTACAGGATGATGTATTACAGAACGAGTAAAGAGACTAGACGGTAACGAGATTGAACTAGGTATGAAGATACCGACGATCGAATCTCGGGCAAGTAACATACCGATAGACGAAGGGAATAACGTATGTTGTCATAACGATTCGGCCGATAAAGATCTTCGTAGAATATGTAGGAGCCAATATGAGCATCCAGGTTCCGCTATTGGTTATTGACCGGAGAGGTGTCTCGGTCATGTCTACATAGTTCTCG
Organism: Aegilops tauschii subsp. strangulata; assembly: GCF_002575655.3. Classification (NCBI taxonomy): domain Eukaryota; kingdom Viridiplantae; phylum Streptophyta; class Magnoliopsida; order Poales; family Poaceae; genus Aegilops; species Aegilops tauschii. The sequence continues at coordinate 505,183,525 of NC_053037.3, forward strand.
AACCCATAGGGTCCGCATGCTTAACGTTCGATGACGATATTGTATTATACGAGTTATGTGATTTGGTGACCGAATGTTGTTCGGAGTCCCGGATGTGATCACGGACATGACGAGGAGTCTCGAAATTTTTGAGAGGTAAAAATTGATATATAGGACGATAGTATTCGGACACCGGAAGTGTTCCGGAGTGTATCGGGTAATTATCGGAGTACCGAAGGGGTTACCGGAACCCCCCGGGGGAATATATGGGCCATATGGGCCATGAGAGGGAGCACACCAGCCCACAAGGGGGTGCACCCCCTTATGGAAGGTGGCCGAATAGGAGAAGGAGAAGAGGGGGTTCGGCCCCCGTTCCTTCTCTTCTCCCCCCTTCCTTTCTTCTCCGGTGAAAAAAAGGAAAGGTGGGGGGGGGGTGCCACTTGGGGAAACCCCAAGTAGGATTCAGATCCTACTTGGGGCGCCCCTGGCTGCCTCTCCTCCCCTCCCACCTATATATATATGGGGAGGGGGCGCCTAGAACACACAACATCAATTGCTAGCCGTGTGCAGCGCCACCCTCCACAGTTTACACCCCCGGTCATATTCTCGCGGTGCTTAGGCGAAGCCCTGCGCGGATCACTTCACCATCACCGTCACCACGCCGTCGTGCTGACGGAACTCATCTACTTCCTCGACATCTTGCTGGATCAAGAGGACGAGGGACGTCATCGAGCTGAACGTGTGCAGAACTCGGAGGTGCCGTATGTTCGGTACTTGATCGATCGGAGCTAGAAGAAGTTCAACTATATCAACCGCGTTCTCAAACGCTTCCGCTTTCGGTCTACGAGGGTACGTAGACATACTCTCCCCCTCGTTACTATGCATCTCCATGGAAAGATCATTGCGTGTGTGTGTAGAATTCTTTTGTTTTTCATGCAACGTTTCCCAACACCTCCTCCTCCGGCTACTCCTCTCCCTCCTCCTCCGGCTCCGGCAAGTCCGATGCTACTTATTAGTTGTGGCGTGGGTTTTAGACCCAACGCTGCTACGGTGGATTGTCCCAGGAGGCACGGTGGGGACCACTTAGTAGTTGCGCGGGGTCACCAGTGCCCGCGCTACTTCTACAGTTTACCTACGGCGCGGTGTTTTACCCCGCGCTACCGCTACTTACCAGTAGCATGACCCCTTTAACCCGCGCCATTGTTATGTGATTGCCTATAGGGTTTTTTTCTAGTAGTGAGCCGACGCAAGCTTGCTTCAGCTTTTCATGAATACATGGGAGCCCGTCAAGATTTCGTCGGATGGTCCTAGATGGCATGTTACAAGAGCAACTTTAGTCCGGACATCGCGGAACCCTTAACAAGCTCGGGAGCTACTAACTGTATAGGGTACCGGGGGTATCCAACCTAATTGGAAGTCAGCCTGCTAACTGGCCTCATGTCTCAGATAAGGCCTAAGCCCCTCGTCATGTCAGTGGGCCTCACTCCAAAAGTTCTTCTACTTAGCGCCCAAGACTTCGCCTTGTAAATCATGTCGGATCGTTAGGCCGACATGATCGGACTATGGCTCTTGTAATCCTAGACCTCATCCTCCTTTATAAGGTGAGGCCAAAGACTACTCTAGGGCATCTCATATTCGCATAGGTGAAATCCTAGCTCCGGTATAACCTTCATATTCTCCATTGTAACCCTCATACGAGGCATCCATACATCAATCCAACCAAAGCATGAGTAGGGTATTACCAAGATGTGGGAACGAACCTATATAAAAACTTCGTGTGCAATACCTTATGTTTTTTTGGATCGACAAATCCTCTTCCATGGCTTCTTTATGTTCATAAATTTCAACAATAAGTGATGTCGCTCGTGTGCTATTGCGTACCACGACCATTGTTATTTTACTAGTGTCGAAGTTTACTTGCGGGCAAAGTGGGCCCAGATGCCACCTCAACTCTCCTTTTTGGTCCCTTCCAAGATCACGCTCAAGCTCCACCACCGATGCCATGCATATCCGTTAGATGTCCCATGCGCCCTTCCCAAATGGCTTCCGCACCACGACAACAACAACCCCTCCCCCACCACACCACGGCAACAACAACCCCTCCCCAACCGCACCATGACAACAACAACCCCTCCCCCACCGCACCACGGCAACAACAACCCCTCCGCCACCGCACAACGACAACAACAACCCCTCCACCACTGCACCACGGCAACAACAACCCCTCCCCCACCACACAACGACAACAACAACCCCCCTCCCCCACCCCAAGCTTCCTTGTATCAATCCTCGCCAAACATTTGTTAGAACACAATTGTCACAAGCTACCTCACTGCTGGCATCCATATACACAAACATGCAACTACTAGAGTGGCAACCAAATGCATCACAAACGTGAGGCAGATGATACAACCATACAAAATGCCTATAATGACGTGAAAAATGACTAATTACGCCTAAATAAAGGAACACAAACCATCCATCCTTTGAGCCCGGGTGGCGATAGTAAATTAGGAAATCATGAGCGCGATTATACAAACATTATTGTCCATTCAAGAACATAAATACCATGTATTATTGCTAGAAGTTAACCCTTGTTGTTAACTGTTAAGATAACCTTTTCACACTAAGAGACTCTGTCCGTGTGCTATAGCGTACCACAACTGTTGGTATTTTACTCGTGATGTAGCTTACCTGTGGCCAGAGTGGGCTTGGACCCCCACCTCGACTCTCCTTTAGGCTTTTGGTCCCTTATAAGATAATGCTCAAGCTCCACTGACGACACCATGCATATCTGTCAGATGTCTCATCCGCCCACCCCCAACAGCTTCCGGATCACGACAGCAACAACCCCCTCCCCTCCCCCGCCCCAAGCCTCCTTGTAGCCTTCCTCGCCGGACATTTGTTAGAACACATCTGTCATGAACTACCTCACCGCTGGCATCCATACACACAACCACGCAACTACTGGAGTGCCAGCAAAGTGCATCACAAACGCGAGGCACGTGATACAACCATACAAAAACATATATTGACGTGAAAAATTATCGATTACGTCTAAATAGAGGAACACATACCATCCGTTCTTTGGGCCCGGGCGACGACAATAAATTAGGAAATCGTGAGGGTGACGATACAGGCATTATTGCCCATTCAAGAACATAAATACCACGTATTATAGCTAACCTTTTCTTTTCTGTGAAGGATTCGTTCTCCCTAAAAGGAGACTTATTCATAAAAAATATATGAAATCAAAACTGATAATGCATCGCATTAGGCACCCATGAAAGGTACACGAAACCACCGAGATCGCTGCCAAACGTGTCACCGGTAACTTGAGCGACCCGGGCTCCCTCCCGTCTACCCATCCAACCCAATAATTCAAAATGGCGCTTGAAATCGCACGGCTAGGCTGAGCAGAGAACACCTGCACACCACCGCCAGAAATACGCTTTCGTGCGCCCGCTGGTAATCCCCCCCTGTCGACGCCACCACCCGGAACCGGATCCAGTTCATACGTAGCACCGCCACCAACACCACGCGGGGACCATTTCGCCTGCCATGTCACGCGCGCACTGCCTCCGACGCGTTCGCGCTATATAAACAGCTCACCACCCAGTCCCACCACCCTCCCTCCCTCTCCCTGTTTCCTCCTCCCCCAATCTATTCTCCCCCCGCTCCGAATTCGTAGTCGCAATCCCCAGATCGAGAGCTCCGGCAGATTTCGCGGCGGCCGGCCGGTCCGTCCACCCCTCTCTCCCTCCGTCCCTCCCCGCGCGTCGTCGGCGGCCTCGCCCTCCGCCCGCGGGTCGGCGGCGCGCCGCGGGTGTTTTCTGCGCGCGCGCGCGCGCGTGTCCCTGTCTGACGGATTCCTCCGGGGTGGATTTTCCGATCAGGATGCCTTCTCCGCGCCCGTACGTAAGCTTCCGATGCCCTGGGCTTTTCCCGAATCGGGTGGGTTTTATCGGGGTGCCTGTTTGACGGCGCCAAGCAATCGCGGGCCCGTCGATTCCTGCAAGGAGCTCCTCCGGCGATCGCGAGGCATTTGTTTTTTGTTTGTTTCGCTGTTCGTTAGTTGCCGCCGTCGGCTTGCGCCGCCCGCCGTCTCCGTAGACCCTGCGTGCTCCCCGGCCATCGGGCTCCGCCTCGACGCCCGCCACCTCTCTCCTGCCGCCGACAGTCGTTGAGCGTTGCTGTGCCGCCGGCTTAGTTTTTACCAGAGTTGCGTGTGCTGCGTCCGGAGGTCAGGGGCCGAACATTTGGATCCATCCGTAAGTCTGGTCTTAAGAGTATTATATTTGACGACATGATAGGTGAACTACATGTGGACTTGGTGCTTTCCACTGTATAGATTATTTGGCGTCTGGCTACTACTGTTGGGACAGTCCGTGTCCTTCAAGGAACACCTGTTTTTGGAACTTTTTAGTTTAGTTGCCCATGTTCTTAGAATCCTAGTAAAACGTACTGTATTATTTTCGGGGGTGCTTGATTTACTGTACACCATTCAAATTTATTCTGTGTGTGGGTAGATTTTTGGGTGTTACATGAGCTTAGTGGTGTGGTTTTGTAGAATCCACTGGTTGTTATTATTTTGATACAGTAACTTATTTTGCGCTATCTCTGTAATTCTGGTGTGTCCTCTGAACTTCTGCTTCCAAATTCCCAGTTTACGCTGGAACTTATAAACCAATGTACAACTAGGCATGTTCAATGCGAATAACTGGAGATTCTTGTAGTGCTGACCTGGGAAAATTCTTAGATTGCTGTGATGGATATTATATATTTCTATGTATGCGTAGTCCCTTCAGTTTCGGGACTAGCAGTCAAGATGATTCAGGGTTATTATATTTGCAGGTGGTCATATTTTTTGCTTGATAATCTGGTAAATCTGTGTCATGAGTAAAATGTGTCATGCAGTTGAATCAGAAGAGGCAACCATGGATGGGGAAAATGACGTCCTTACCTGTAGTGATTCTTGCTGGTACAAGTGTAGCCATGGTATTGATTCATCAGTTACAAATGGTGAGATGGAATGGCTGAGCATGCAGACAAGCTCTTGTGGCACTCCTTACAGCACTCCTTACGGTTCTCCCCGTTTTAGCAGAGGAAGTTCTTCTTCCAGCTATGCTAGTTGCTTTTCAAGCTTTGGTAAGTCTCTGTGCACCATTCTCTTATAGCTAAAATACTACCACTTCTATCATTGTGATTATTTGTTAACTGAACCTAACTATATTTTTGCTCCGTATTTCTCAGGTGGCTCCCTCATGGATACCGACTCTGAAGAGGACACTGAGCTCCTAGATACCGGTCAACTTCATCCTGATATCTTCGTCAGTGATGAATTTATGGAGCAAGGAGAAGAGAATCTAGTAAAAGAGGAAGAATGTGAACCCAGTCATACTACTGTATTCAGTGGTGGTGCTAATATTCCCATCCCGGCTGACCAAAATATTCTATCTAGTCAAACGCAGTTGGAGACTGATCAAGATGCCACCAAGGAAAGTTGTGATGCCGGTAATGTCATCTTGGACACAAATTTATCTTCGGAACCTGATCGAGATACCCTGACCAATGATCAACTTACAGGAACACAATATGGTGAGGAGGTTACTAGCCTTCCCATGCCAGGAGGTGAAATAGTTCCGTTGAATGAGCAAGTTATGGATCAGGTTGACAGTAATAAGGAAAATACTATCGTTTACAACAACATATTGAATGCTGAGTCCGGCATGAAAGCAGATGCTGACTCTGAGAATGGAATTGACTGCCTTTATCCACTAGTTTTGCCCAGTTTTGAGACAGACCCTCTCATTTGGTTACCACCAGACCCAGCAAATAAGGAGGATGATGTTGATACTCTTGCTAATCCCGATGATGATAGTGACAATGATACTAAGTGGGGTCAGTCAAGTTTGAATCTTAGCTTTGACGAGGAAGGAAGCAATAATAGCCGTGAAGATCAATTGCAGAAAGCAATGTCAGAAGTTATGAATGGACAATTCAAGATCCTTGTTAGTCGTTTTTTGGCTGCTGAAGGATTCTCCTTGTCTGATGGAGCAACCGATAATATCTGGCTTGATATTGTTGCTTCGTTATCGTGGCGTGCTGCCTTACTCGTCAAGCCTGATGCCAATATGGGAAATGCAATGGATCCAGGGTTGTATGTAAAGGTGAAATGCATAGCTTCAGGATCTTGCCAGCAGAGGTAACGTGTTAGCATTCCTCCTCGTACTGCTCATTTTGTTGCCTTATGATGCCTCAACTCTGTACTCACTCTCTTTCTTTGATAGTGAAGTGATCAACGGTCTTGTTTTTAAGAAGACCGCCGCACATAAGCAGATGCGTGCCAACATTAAGCATCCTAAACTGTTGATTCTTAAGGGTGACATTGGTCAATTTTCTACCGGGCTATCATCAATGAATTCAATGAAACAGGTCTGCATGCATGCTCTTAGTTAAATTTATTTATGTTACAGAGTTACAGTATCAGATGATAAAGAAAATTTACAAAATTCCCATTCACCATCATTGACCAGGAAAGCGAGCAGTTGGAGAAAAGTCTCAGCGATATGATAGGCAAATGCCGGCCGGATGTTATATTGGTGGAGAAAGCGGTTTCACGAAATGTAAATGAATATGTTCAGAAACAAGGAGTTACCTTGGTTAGTGACATGAATATCCATCGCCTGGAAAGAATCGCTCTTTGTACTGGTTCTCCAATCATCTCATTGCAGGATGTTCGTACGAAAACTAACCTTATTAAGCAGTGTGAATCTGTCAATTTCAAAAAAATTGTTGAGGAGCATAATCTAACTGTAGAAGATGGAAGGAGGTCACCCAAAACATTTTTATTTCTAGAAGGTTTTCCGAAACCTATGGGATGCACAGTATGTCTTCTTCTTTTTCCTTATTTTTATGTCATCTTTCCTCTTTCTGCTCTGCAATTTCAACTTTTTTTTACTTCATAAAATAATTCTTGATGTTTATATGTTACTACCTCCTTTTTGGTTTAAAAGGCCCACGTGTATCGCTAGATAATTTGACCAATGTAACATGAGTAATATATCACAAAAATATACCATTAGAAAAACTTCAAATGTTATATCTTCTAATGGTATAATTTTTGTGACATATACAATTTGTATTATATTGGTCAAATTTTTGATCTAGGGATACGTCTGGTCCTTTTTAGCCGGAAAGGAGGGAGTAGACAATTCATTTTGTGATCATTATTAGGACTGCGTTGAAGCGTTTGTGTCTGAGACTGAGACAGCGCTATTCTTCTTTCTCTCTATATATTGTCTCCTTTTTGGCAACTTAGAATAATCTAGCCTTTTTCTTCTGTTTCTCGGTGGTTTGTACTTCACTTTCTAAAGCTTTTTCTTCTAATACAAAATGACATACATTTAGGGGTGTGTTCGAGAAAGAAAGTACTGAGTTGCTCATGATGCTGCTGGTAACACCATTATTCTGTTTGTTTGCATATAGCGAAGTGCACAGAGTACACATTTTTGCTCCTTGGTTGTGCTAACATTTCCATTTGTGTTCAGTATCCTATATTGTGTGATCTTTTATTTTTGCTCTTTCTGATTAGCTTGAACTTCTCTTGTAGATATTGCTAAAAGGATCAACAAGTGAAACATTGAAGAAGATTAAGCGTGTTCTCCATTTCACTGTCTTTGCAGCTTACCATTTGATCCTTGAAACATCATTTTTCACCGACCAAAGATCATTTATAACCGAAAAAAATGCTTCCCGTAAAGAGGACTGTTTAAAAATCGATTCGCAGCTACATTTTCCTGGCAGCACTTGTGATGAGCAGTATGCTAATATGGAGGAGTTAGCCGACACTAAAAACTCCATGTCGCAGCATCTTCATGATTCCGAAATTAAGAATTCCAGAGATTCCAACAGCCAATGTATTCAGTCTAATTCATCGCGGCCTGATCCAGATCCCTCGACAGATATTATTGGGGACATCTCATATATCAGCTCTGCTGAGTCAACTTCAGGTGATGGGTTTGATGGGTCAAATATTGCTGCTGCTCCAGAAAAACTAAGTGCGCATAAAAAAGAAGCATCTGGCAAGAAATTTAAAGAAACTTTTGATGATGAAACGCACACGGGGACTAGCACTTCTCTAAATCCTCAGACCATACTAATTTCGATGTCCAGCCAAAACATCAGGAATAAAGCAGTTTGTGAGCAGAGTCATCTTTCCAGGATAACTTATTATGGGAATTGTGACACATCTCTTGGGATGCATTTGCAAGATACTTTACTTAACGAGGTCATACATCTTAATTCTTGTTATATTAATTTAACAAATCATTCATTGGCTTTAATTATGCGTCAGTAACAAGTAGATTACTTGCAGAAGCACAATTGCTTATCATGTGGTGAGCCTCCAGAAGCTCACATGTACTCTTACACTCACCATGATGGTACCCTCACTGTTCTTGTGAAAAGCCTTCGATTGGAGGAAGCACTTTCCGGTGAGGGTCAAAGAAGAATTTGGATGTGGACCAGGTGCTTGAGATGCAGTGGTATGCCCACACCAAGGGTTATAATATCTTCCTCTGCACGCAACCTCTCGTTTGCGAAGTTTTTGGAACTCAGTTTCTCGACACATTCTTCTGCTAAGAAGCTGTCAACATGTGGACATTTGCTGCACAGGGACTGCCTACGTTTCTTTGGGTAAATTTTAGCAGGATGTTCCGACGTAAACATAGAAGTTCATTTCCAAAATGATATCACTAAAAATTTCTTCCTCTTGCAGATTGGGATCCAAAGTTGCTGTGTTCAGATACTCATCTATTGAAATATATTCCGCTACTAAGCCACCAATGACTTTGCAGTTCCATAACCCAAACAGAAAAGATTGGCTCGATGTTGAAGTTAAAAGTGTGCGTTTCTACAAATATTTTTCTGCAGCCATACATTCTTATTTAGCTAAATCATTCCTCATCCTAACATACTTCTATGCTTGAAGGTCCTTGCTGAATGGAAGCTACTCTTCTCTGAAATTGAAAACACAATACAAGGCTTGAAATCAAGATACTCTGGTGAAGCCATGGGGAAGAACACAAACAGTTCAGCGTATGAGGGAATATTTTTGGAAGTCAGTAGTATGCTTGCACAAGAAAGGAACGTACTTGAGGTAAGCCTATTTGTTTCTCTAAGTTGATTCTTCTCCTGACCCAAGGGTTGAGTTTTTGACATGTTATATATCTTCTATATACTAGGTTTCTCTGAAGGCATTTGACCACATTGCAAGGCCTGAGACTTGTGCTCACGAGATCCTTAGCTTGAACTGGCTGTATCAGCAACTTCTTCTTGGATTCTATGTTTGGGATGTCCGTTTGTATCATCTTCTTCAGTACATTAAACTTGATGGCGCATCTTCAGACAATTCTAACCACAAAAGCATACCGGAGAATGAGCTGAGTTCTAAAAATATTTCCGTACCCATACATGGGGACACACTGTCTGTCCTGAATATTGGAGTGGAAAGACTGGAAGCAACTATAAATTCTTCTGACGATTTTGACAATTCTCGTGGTGGCATAATTTCAGAGAAGGATCAGCTTACTGAGAAATCACCAATTAAAGAGCTTGGGTCTTCTCCAGGTGAGGTTGATGAAAATGGGTCACATCAAAATGTGTTACCAGTTAAGAATGATGAACACCCTGCACCAGCCAGAAGCAATGAAATTTACCCTATTGCCATGCCAAGTAAACATTTGCCTGTATTGCAAAACTTGTTGGATTTCATGAGTGATGACACAAGAGAATGGGTCTGGAATAAGTTGAGTCACTTGGAAATGGGATACAAGAAAGAAATTGAAACTGGCGATCTGAATAAGTTCCATCTCATCAACAAATACACCCCAACTTCTTCATCACTGACACAACTCAAATGTCAAATGAATTTGATGCATTTTGTAGCTGGCCCCTGTGGTAATATTTTGTCAATTGTTGAGGAAGAGATATCTAGCATCATTGCTTATGCACTGGCTATATCTGAAGAGCAAGGAATTTATTCTGAAGCTGCATTTGAAAAGGATGAACTTTTATCTAGAAGAAAGCTTGATAAGGTTGCACCTAGCAACTTGGCCAGAGGTACCTCTATGCCGTCATCAGTTATCTCTTCGAAGGAGTCTTTAGAAAAGGATCATAGCCTATTAAACAATACATCGTCATTATCATATGAGGAATCAACATCTGGATTTTATGATTCATTTCTGTCAGCATTAAAAGATATGCATCCTGAAATTTGTCTGAATAGTGAAAAGCTAGGTTTGAAGAGCAAATACACTGTGGTTTCTGTATATGCAAGGCAATTCTATGAGCTTCGGAAGATATGTTGCCCATCCGAGCTTGTGTATATTTCATCCATAAGCCGTTGTAAACTATGGAATGCACAAGGTGGTAAGAGCAATGCTTTTTTTGCGAAATCAATGGATGACAGATTTATCATAAAAGAAATCAAGAAAACAGAGTTTGACTCGTTCTTAAAGTATGGTCTTGAATATTTCAAGCATTTTAGTGAATCTCAGGTCTCAAGTAACCCTACTTGCCTTGCAAAAATTCTGGGAATATATCAGGTACAGAATGAATTTTCTGCAAAGCTCTACCCTGTTAATGCTCGCACTATTAATTGTTTATGTTCTAATTATCTCTAACCACTATTGTAGGTCAAAGAAATTAGGAATGGCAAGGAGGCAAGGACTAGTTTCATGATTATGGAGAATCTTTTATTTGGCCGTAACATACTGCGTAGATATGATCTGAAGGGTGCTCTTTTCTCACGATATGTTGCTGATTCAACAAATCCAGAAAGTGTACTGTTGGATCAAAATTTTATTGAAGACATGCGTACCATGCCTATCTACATTAAAGGAAAAAACAAAAACTTCATGGAACGTGCTCTTTGGAATGATACATCCTTTCTATGTGTAAGTATGCCTATATTGCCGCAAATAGTTTTCGTTGAGTTCATATGCATTTGGGCGTATGCCCATTACGTTGGCTGTGAAGCTCACAAGATGTGTTTCTTGTGTTTCCAGAACATGAATGTCATGGATTACTCCTTATTTGTTGGAGTGGACAAACAGAAGAAGGAACTTGTATTCGGGATAATAGATTACTTGAGGCAATATACCTGGGACAAACAACTGGAGTCATGGGTGAAGACATCGCTTGTTGTCCCCAAGAATCTATCTCCAACAGTAATCTCTCCGAAGGAGTACAAATTAAGATTCAGGGCATTTATGTCTCAGTACTTCAAATCAGTTCCAGATGGTTGAGCTTCGAGGCGTGATCGTTTGTGATGTTGGTGCCTGAACTTATCTTGAACTCTTGAGTATGGTCCATGCTGCCATGGTCCTTGTCTGACTGGAAAATATGGTTGAGTCCATGTTTAGCATGCCAACAGCGTCTTATTTATGTGTTCAGTGTTAAGTTTCGTTCTGTTCATATTTGTGGTGTGTGTATGATTGTCGATATTGCTTCTCGGCTGGTGTACATAGCATTAGGACTTGAGATACCAAAAAGGTCAATGAATGGTGATTGGCATGCACATAACCGAAGAAATGATCTTTGTTGATGATCCTAGGGTGGAACATGTGTAATCAAATTTTGAAATGGGAATAGATGCTGGTAATAAAACTGTCAAAAATGACTCTCAGAATGTGCAGGGAAGCCGCGCATCTTTCTATAGTATGGAAGTTTGAGGCTTCTGTGTTTTACTTACTTTGTTTAAGCAATGACTGGTAATTTGTGTCTACGAATTTCCATTAGTTGGTCGAGCCTTCTTTTACTACTAATGTTAACGTTTTTAAAATCTTTTCAATAGTCCGTTAATTGCTAGAAGATGGTTTGGTTATTAGATGTGTGTAGCCCAAATGTACATGAGACTGTTTCTATTAGGTGTACATGAGATGGTGTGCATTAGCGAACCAGAACCATTTCAATTTGAGATTGTTTCTATTTGGCCAAGGAAGTCCACGTCAAATCTGTGGTTCAGGCGCTTCCTTGCTTCACCATGGGCGTCTTCCTCCTATCCAAAGGTTTCTGTGATAAGTATGAGAAATTGGTGAGGGATTTCTGGTGGGGGGATGAAGAAGGTCACAGGAAGGTCCACTGGATGTCGTGGGAACACATGACCCGTCCTAAACGGGCGGGTGGTATTGGGTTCAGGGATATGCACCTGTTTAATCTAGCACTTCTTGCGAAACAAGGGTGGAGACTGCTACAACACCCGGATAGCCTCTTTGCAAGAGTTATGAAATCCAAGTACTGTCTTTGCCGCAGACGCATCCCCAGTTTGGAGAGGCATAGAAGCAGGGTTGGAACTCCTCAGAAAGGGTATAATTTGAAGACTAGGAGATGGAAAGAGCATACAAATTCAACGGGATCAATGGATCCCTAGAAATGAGGGTCTTCGCACGGCATCTTTCATCAGACGCTCGAGATTGAGATGGGTGAACCAGCTAATGCATTTGGACAGGAAAGAGTGGAACATAGAGCCGATTAAGCAAATCTTCCATGCTTTTGACGCGGAAGAAATTATCAAGCTGGCTATCCCTCAAGCGGATGTTACGGACCAGATAGCATGGCATCATGAACGGAGCGGAGCGTTTTCAGTAAGAAGCGCGTATAAGCTTGCCGAGTTGCTGCAAGCTCATGCTGCCCAGGCCCCAACGAGTTCTTCGAGCGAGGCTCGGGACCGAAGTATATGGGATGTCATATGGAAAGCAAACGTCCCTCCAAAGGTCAGAATTTTCGGTTGGAGGATCGCTACTAACACCCTGGTACAAAGAAGAATAAGTTCAGAAGAACACTCGAGTTGGATGCTATCTGTAACATATGCGGCTGCAAGGAAGAGGACGAATTTCATGCTGTAGTCGAGTGCACTAAAAGTAGAGCTCTGAGAGCAGCCCTTAGAGAAGAGTGGGTTCTCCCCGAGAACACGCATTTCGTTGAACTGGCCCAGACTGGCTGCAGATGCTGTTGTGCCCAGAATCTGAGGAAACTAGAGCCAGGATCCTCATGATGTTCTGGAGGTGCTGGCATCTACGTGACGACATTGTATGGGAATGGAAAGGAGCCCATCAAAAAATCTGTTATCTTCCTGCTGTAGTATGAGGATGAAATGGAGAAAGCTTTGTTGGCGTCAGATGGTGGAAAGATTCCCTGGCACGCTGCTACTGACTCACCACGAAGGACGACACAAAATCTGAAACAGTGGGTCGCCCCAAGATTAGGAGCGGTCAAGATCAACTCTGATGCTTCGTTCCTGTCTGACAGTGGTGCATCTTGGACAGGTGCGGTCGCTAGAGACCACCGGGGACACGTCATCATGTGCTTGGGAAAACAAATGTCGACGTCGAGCTGTGTGGAAGAGGAGGAAGCCAAGGCGGCTCTGATTGGCCTGCAAACATTGGTGTCAGCGTATAAGGGGCCGCTGGAATTGGAAATGGAGTGCCAGACAATCACAAAGGAACTAACGGCTGTTGGCCCCTGTTTGTCCCCTTGGCTCGCTGTGATCCAAGACATCAAAGCTACCCTTACCCAGTTTGCGTCGCACTCAGTCTCTTTTGCTGGGAGGGATTGCAATACCCTGGCGCATTCATTAGCTGTGGAGGCCAGGAGAACGGGAGACCTGGACTTTGAGGAAGAAATCCCAGAGATGTTTCGAAACATGATACGCAAGGAATGTGGAAACCATCTTGAGTAATTGTCTACTCTTGTTGTGTTTGTTTTGGGTGTGCTTTGTGGAGTTCTATGCTTGGTGTTGCCTTCCGACTACGCCGGTGCCACACAGGTGCCGTGGCGTCGTCTCGGCCTGGTGTGACCGTTCGAATGTACCCCATGACACAGGTGGTGTCGCGGCGTTGTGCAGTCTTGGTTGCCCGGTGCTTTTCGATTGCGTCGATGGTGCAGTGTCATGGTTTAGTCTTGGCTTGCCTTTGCAGTCGAGCGCCCGTGGTGCCCCTTGTTGTGTAGCGTCCCCCCTCGCCATGTGTTGTCTGTGTGTTGTTTTCTCTTTATTTCTCCCTCATGTGCCCCATGTACTTCTGGTTCTCTTGAACCCTATCTTGTATTAGGCTGCAGAGCCTATAGACAACAAATGAATATAATTTAGGTGGGGAGGATTTCTTCTCCCCCCCCCCCAGGTGACAATTCAAAAAAAAGTCTACTCTTGATTCTAAAAAAAAGAACCATTTCAATTAAATAAAAGAATGGGGATATAATGCAACAATTACGAATCATAGTAGAAGACACTTGCACCAGAGAGAAACACTGTTCATACTGAAATTAGGCGTCTTGCTGTCGAGACTACACAAAGAAACACCTTCCTGTTTTCCCAACGGCCACTCTATACCTTAAGCTAGGATTGTCACTGGCACCGTTGAAGAGCCTCACGCACCACCGAGATCACATCCCGACACGAGGGGTGATGATGTCACCGAAGGGCAATGTTCCATCAAGATGACAGATCTGGACATCAAACTTGACAACCACGACCATATGAGCACTATGCAAAAGGAGGAGAATGGCATACACTATCCAAAAGAAATGGTGAACGGTCAGAACGGGGTGGATAGAGTACTTAGGGAATCTCCAATGATATACATGAAAACAGACACACCAAATGTGGGTGGACACGTCCGAACATGTCCGCGGACGGCTTTAGGGGAGCCAACCATCCAACCCGGTGCATCAAATAAAAACCGACATGACATTTTTATTAGTACTGGGATTTTTTGCATAGCAAAAGTTAAGGGTTTAAACCAACCCTAGTCTAAATCTTCACCGGCCATGGGCACGTCCATGTCTCACGTCCTTGTGGGGACCACAATCTAGCTAACCAAAGTCATCTATTGTGCATGTGCAGTGATCCCAAGATCAATGCTCACTTAAACACAACGAACTGAATATCACAGGTTACATTCATTACATAACAATAAAGTCTTACATAAATAGAAACATTATGGTCAAGTCTTACACATCAATGCCTCACGAGCGAAACTCCAAATGAAACAACGGCGGAAACTCCAACAATAACTTGAGCCCTAGCCATCATGCCTTATCCCTATAGGCATTCTGACTGGGAGGTCTCCTAATTCGTAGCATCGTAACAAACTCATCTTCTAGAAAGAAATCCTCCACGCCTGACCAAGTTAATAGCCAGCGACAACAATGCTAGATGAGTACTTTGAATGTACTCGCAAGTAGCCCACAAAAGAGTGATAACATAATATTCATGTAGGGTTTAGTACAAAGAAAGGGTGCCTCTATACTATATTTCATTATTTAAGGAAAGCAATATTTGGACACGTGTGATCCTATCGATTTTGCGAAACATTTTTAAAGCATCTAAGTATGACCCTATGGGTCAATGTTCTTACTCCGAATCCATTCGTGATTCACCATAATCCAAATTCCCAATTCATACTATCATCAAAATCCAACATCCTCATAATCAAGTTCCATTTAGGTCATTATCCCGGGACAAGCTCCATGTTTAAATGGCCATTCCACTATGCATCAGACCGAATGTACCACCTACCATGAGTTTTTAAACCCAAAACACCCCACAAGTTTAGTGCAGCCTCACTAGCCGTCCTTGACCATGTACACGGCTATTCGAATAGTTGTACACTTTACCCATAAGATTTGAAATGCTTATTGTGTTAGCCATGGCTTGACATGCTGTAGGATTGATAAGTATGTCTAGAAGGGGTGAATAGACTACTAAGATCAAGAAAGGGTTCTTTTCCCAAATTTAAGTTCTTCGCATATTTAAACTTTTCTAGCAATTATAGGAGCACCCTACACATGCATATTACTCCTATAAAGGATGTTGGAGTACCCGCTTCCTGGGAGCCTTTGTGGGCTAGAGTGCCTCCGTGCCGACCGTTTTGCGCACGCATAGTGCGGCTGGCTCCCTGGGGTCCTTCGTGTTGTCCAATCTGCCCGGACAACGCGCACCCGGGAGGCGTGCCTCGGGGGTCCATGATGGGCGACAGGGTCCTAAACCCGGGGCACCTAACGTAAGGGAGCCCGGCCTCGACCTTAACATGGGCCCACTAGGCCGAAGAAGCATCAGGAAACCCTAAGAAGGCGAAGGAGGGCATGTTCCCCAAGATAGAGGGCGACAGCCTTATTGATCCAACCCCCCCCCCCCCCCCCCCCCCCCCAGTGTAAACCCTAAACCTCTCATGTCCATATAAAGGGAGGCCTAGGTCCTCACTAGGGATCCAATCTGAAACTCAACTCTCGGTAGACATCTCAAACACCATTGTAATCTTTTGCACAAGGTATTCCCTCGCCATTAATAACAAGACAACACATGATGTAGGGTGTTACTCTTCGGAAGCCCGAACCTGGGTAAATCATGTGTCGAGATCCCGTCTCGGTACTTCCGGTCTCATCATGAACCCTACCGAGGGATCTAACGAGAATTTGCTCTGTCAACGGATGGACCGCGGGCATGGGCAAGGGCACCATCATGTGGTGTTTTTTGGCCGCGCCCGCGTGCGTCCTCTAGCACGCTACCTGCGTGCGATAGGAAGGCCGGGTATGCCTGTCAGCGCCTTCGGCTCCGCCGACCTAGTTCGATCGCAGCAAGCAGGTCGTACATCATGCTCGTGTATGCTGAATCGCGTGTGGGGCGGCCTCCGCCGGGTTGGTTCGCTCGCGCCAGCCAGGTCATGCGTCGCACCTACTCGTGCGTGGGTTCAGCCTGTCAAGACCGTTTGCCCCGTGCCGGTTTGGTTTGCTCACGCCAACCGTGTCCTGTGTCGCGTCTATAGAGTCGGCTCGCCCGTGGGGCCATCCTGTTAGGCTATTCAGTTGGGCCTACCCGGGTACGCGGGGGCAGCTTGGCAAACCTACACATAGTAGGATAGTTCCCACGCACGGCCGCACCTGTGGGCTTTTCAGTATTTTCCTTAAGGCAGTGGAGTTTGGTGGCTGCATAAAAGGACGCCCTCCCGATGTCCGGCAACCTTATTTTATTTTCCCATCTCCTTCACCTAATCCCTTCGTAATTCTCTCTCCGCATGCTGCAGCCGACACAGCGCCAGTGCAGGAGGGGCAGAAGTTGATGGGGAGCTCGATGGCAGGGTGGATTTGGTGGCAGTGTTGTGTACGCATCAGAGGATGGCCCACAGGGAGAGATTGAGGTGTTGGCGAGGTCCCTCTTTCTATCTTTCATATTGCCATCGATGCCCTCTTCCTCTCACCTCGTGCCAGTTCTTTGCGGTCTGGGCTAGAACAATGGTCATTTGTGGCGAAGTAAAAAACGCTTGCTCAGGGAGAGGTGATGATGACGATGCCAATATGCAACGTCGGCGAGGTTTGTCTTCACAATGGTATATTGTGTATGCTGGTCAATAGATTGTGATGATTTTACCTTTTCTTTTTCTTAATTAATT
Organism: Aegilops tauschii subsp. strangulata; assembly: GCF_002575655.3. NCBI lineage: Eukaryota > Viridiplantae > Streptophyta > Magnoliopsida > Poales > Poaceae > Aegilops > Aegilops tauschii. The sequence goes on from NC_053037.3 coordinate 505,200,951, forward strand.
GAGCAACTTTCTTCTTTGTGATGAATGAACTGAACTGAGTCCTAAGGACTCTGGTTCAAAAAAAACTGTACTGAACCAGTTATCGATGAAGCCACCCCATGGCGAAGTAGGCCCAGTCAACCCATTTAGTACTCCACCCAGGCCAATCACTACTTTACAAAAAATCTAAATTCTTGCCACCTTATAGAAAACAGCTAAAATGAATTATAACAATCAAGGTTTTCGGATGCATAAAACAAGTTGCCACGATTTTATTGTAGATAATTGCCATCCCGAAAGGCAAAAATTTACTCTATAAAAAATTCAAAAAATTGTGAGTGACATTTGATTTTATGAATTTATTCATGAGATGTTTCATGCCATGTCACTGTGCAAAAAAAACATGTTTGTGAGAAAATTTGCTCTTTGTTTTTTTCATGGGCTCATGTATAAAAGTTTATGAATTCAAAATGCCATGTGACAGTACAAAGAAATATCTAAAGTTTGCCGTCCTCTTAATAATAAAAATGCCATGTTATTAATAATAAAACTGACATGTACAAAAACAAACTTGACCTGTGAAGATTAGGGAATAAAAATGCCATCCTATTAATAATGAATTATCCTGTACAAGAACAAACTTGACTTGCGAACATTATAGGAAATAAAAAATGTCATTCTCTTAATAATAAAAATGCCATGTTATTAGTAATAAAACTGACATGTACGAAAACAAACTTGACTTGCGAACTCTGAAAACAAATGTTTAAATTTGCCATGTGGCTTCAAAAAATTATAAAAAATGTCATGTTATTATTTTTAGAAAAATTGCCATGTACCTAAGTAGAAAAAATATTGCCATCTGGTAAAAAAAGAGAAAGAAAAGAGGGGCCGGGATTCAATCTCAGGTCTCCAAAGTGGAGGTTCACGTCACTATCTAGTGCGGTAAGCGGTAGTGTTTTGAATAGGATAATGTCGCTGGGTTTTGTATCACAGCGAGCGAGTTTAAAATCGGACGCATCTCATGTTCCCTGTGCTAAGATTCATGCAACAAAACCAACGGAAGATAGCGTGTTCATCAGTATTGGCTCCCTGACGAACGGTTACCTGTTGACAATTCTGTAAAAAGGGAGGCTTTCCAAATGACTCATTCTTGACCGCACTGCATGAATAAATGGACTGGTTTATTCGTCAGCTTTCTGCACAGTACGCTGAGACATGCTTCAAGCAGTATTGGTCACAAGTTAGGGCATCTTCAACACCGGCCCTCAAAAAGCCCGCGTACATTCGAACCGAGCTATTCAGATGTAGTTTGCCGTTCAGCATGGATCCCTATTTGTTCGTGGGCACGTCCTCTTGTCAAAATTTTCGTAAACCAGACGCAAACTGAGGGAAGGCTTGCGGGCATCCGGACCTCCGCCACTTCAGACCCTGACACTGCCAACCCATTCAAATCCCCCTCTCGTACCACTTTTCTTCCACTCCGCCTTACTCCCTCCTTGCTCTGCATCCATACTCTCGTCCGCCGCCGCCGAATTACCTCTTCGGTCACCACCCAGGCATTGCCGGATGTCTGAAGGCCCCATCTACACACCTGCCCATCTTGGACTACGTCGCCATCCACGCAGGATTCGTCCACAATCATGTACCCTCTGACCCCTGCCAGCGCCGTTCATGGTGGACACCACGCCCGATAGGTGTTCGGTAGTTGAAATTCATATTGTCCACTAGCTCCTCCCTTGTTTGGATTATCGATCAGGCAGGGTTGAGGTTTTTTTTACCTTCTTGGTTTTTCCTAGAGTAAGCACAATGACGGGGTATTCGATAAGTGACCAGACAGCTCGAGAGTGGGATTTGCTCCTCCGACGATGGAGAGATATTATTAGGGTCCTCTCGGTGTGAAGGCATCCATCATCTTCTGGCCAAACACAGGTGACTACGTCACGGGGATGCCGGAACACGTCAACGAGAAAGAAGAACAAAACCGGTAACAGGAGCAACGGTATAGTGAGCATGGTGATGACTCAAGAGGATACCGATGCACACCGGGTTTTGTAAAGTATCGCGGAGCAAAGGGAACATCACATGATAACCGAAGGTTCACTCAAATATCATTCATGTAATCATAGGGACCGATATGGATGTCCACGTTCCGCTATCAGTCATTGAACGAAGGGGTTTTCATTCATGTCTATGGTTACCGAACCTACAGGGTCACAAGCTTAAGGTAATCACGATCTGCTAAGTGTTAATAGGACGGGAGTGATGAGAATATATTTGTGGAATTGTTTCGTTAATATCTGGAATAGTTCTGAGAGGTTCCGGAAGCGTTTCGGAGTCATCGAAAGGGTTTCGATGAATGTCGAGTAATACCGGGTATTACCGATTAATTATATATAGGTGGAAAATGTTTCCGGGGATGCTAAATTATATATATAATGCTCTGAAAATGTTTAAAACATTTTGTATTTAATTTAAATATCAATGGGCCTTAAAAGGCCAAGAGGTGGAAGGCAACTTGGGCCACAAGGGCCCAAGTAGGAAGGCACCCCCTTTCCTTATAGGGGGGCCGAATTGGACTTGGGGATGAGTCCTACTCCTCCCCTTATGGCCGGCGCCCCAAGGGGGACTTTCCCCCTTGGTGGCTGCCCTCTTCCTCCCCTCTAACCTATATATACTAGAGGTTTCCCACCCTTTATGGATACAAGTTTTGGAGCCTCCTCTAGTTGATCTAGTGCACGTTCTAAATGGTCCTAGTTGACTAATTATAGTGATCCCTAGCCACCTCTAATCCTCATAATTAGAAGCCCCGTGTGGTTCTAATTTCCTCCCTCTATTTCTCCGGCGACAATTAGCTCTGGACGGCGAAGCGCTACTGTATCGTGAAGACCGTACGCTAGCAACCAAGTAGAGAGGTCGTGCTTTCGGTCTTCCGTTCGAGGGATTGATTGTTGGCGGTTCGCAGGATCGTCATCAAAGTTCAAGGGACTTCAAGTACGATCTACACCGACTCATCTACTTCCGTTGCACTCCCAGAGTCAGTAACGATCATTGATCACAACCCGTTATACATCTTCATATTATTCTTGGGTGATCGTAGGGCGATTTTTTTTGTTTTCTACTACGTTTCCCAACAGATAAATCAATCTAGTTAGCCAAACCAAACCAATAAATTGGAGAAGAAATACGAGGCTATAATAATCATGCATAAAGGAGTTCAGAGAAAACTCCAAATAATATTCATGGATAGATCTGACCATAAACTCACAATTCATCGAATCCCAACAAACACACCGCAAAAGTCATTACATCAAATAGATCTCCAAGAACACCGAGGAGAACATTGTATTGAAGATAAAAAAAGAGAGAAGAAGCCATCTAGATACTAACTATGGACCCATAGGTCCGTGGTAAAGTACTCACGCATCATCAGAGGGGCATCAAGGATGATGAAGAACCCCTCCATGATCGTTTCCCCCTCTGGCACAGTGCCGAAAAAGGCCTCTAGATTGGATCTCGTGGTTCTGAAACTTGCGGCGACGGAAAAATTATTTCGTGGACTCCCTGATAGGTTTTGGGATTTTAGAGTATTTATAGAGGCGGAGTGAAAGGACATGCGGTGCCCCCATGTGTGGTTTTGGTAATTGATGACATTCTCTATGGCCTAGTGGTTGCATTGATTTATATTTGAAGGATTTGTCCATAGGCATTTCTTGAAGTCCATGTGTTGGTTTCAAGGAGTTTATGAGTTGACCAAGGTGCTATTAAGGAATTATCCAAAGATTGGTCATGTGAGTGTTGAGCTTATTGCAAGCATGTCTTGAAGAAGAAGATTGTGTGATCATTCATGTTTACCTTCAAGACATATGAAGAGAGTTGGAAAGATTCAAGGTTGATCAAGACTATGTACAAAGAGTGATTCAAGTTGATCAACACACAAAGTGTAGAAGGTGTACCAAGTGGGATCAAGTGATCTCATGGTAGGGTTTAGGGTTTAGAGTTTAGGGTCTATGTGAGAGTTCTATGTGGGATTAGGTATGTTTCCATGGGCTTGCATCAAGCGGTAGATCCCATACAACCCATGGAGGATGACATCAAGTGGTGATCGTCATCAAGATTGCATGTGCAAGTTCAAGCGGAGCATCACAAAGAGATCAAGTGCTTGAAGCTTGTTGTCCATTGTGGTGACAATGGACTTGTGAAGATGTGCCGAAAAGTGGCTCACCCATAGTGGAGTATGGGGGAGCAATCAACTAGTCTTCATTGACCCAACGCAATCAAGAAAGGTGGTTCATCTTGAGGAGGACAAGATCGTCATCATCTAGCTCAAGTGGATCATGCGCAAGGCAAAGGTTTTCCCTTGATAGGTTTGATGTCTACTACGCAACTTTATTCTTGTAGACTAGTGTTGGGCCTCCAAGCGCAGAGTTTTGTAGGACAGTAGCAATTTTCCCTCAAGTGGATGACCTAAGGTTTATCAATCCGTGAGAGGTCTAGGACGAAGATGGTCTCTCTCAAACGAACCTGCAACCAAATACAAGAAATCCCTTGTGTCCCCAACACACCCAATACAATGGCAAATTGTATAGGTGCACTAGTTCAACGAAGAGATGGTGATAAAAGTGTAATATGAATGGTAGAAATATACTTTTATAATCCGAATAAATAAAAACAGCAAGGTAACAAATAGTAAACGGGCACAAAAACGGTATTGCAATGCTTAAAAACAAGGCCTAGGGTCCGTACTTTCGCTAGTGCAACCTCTCAACAATGCTAACATAGTTGTATCATATGATTATCCCTCAAAGTGCAATAAAGAATCACTCCCGAGTTCCTATTAGCGGAGAACAAAAGATAGAAATTGTTTGTAGGGTACGAAACCACCTCGAAGCTATTCTTTCCGATCGATCTATCCTAGAGTTCATACTAAAATAACACCAAAGCAAATTCATATTCATAATACTCAATCCACACAAAGAACTACAAAGAGACCCCAAAGTTTCTATCGGAGAAAAGATAATAAAAACATGCATCAACCCCTATGCATAGATTACCCCAATATCACCTCGGGAATCCGCAAGTTGAGTGCCATAACATACATCAAGTGAATCAATATGATACCCCATTGTCACCTCAAGTATTCATACCGCAAGACATACATCATGTGTTTTCATATCTGAATATTCAATCCGACAAGACAAAACTTCAAAGGGTAAAGATTCAATTCATCACAACAAGAGTATAGAGGGGAGAAACATCATATGATCCATCTATATTAACAAAGCCCATGATATAGATCACGATAGAGAGAGAGATTAAACACATAGCTACTGGTACAAACCCTCAGCCCCGAGGGTGGACTACTCCCTCCTCATCGTGGTGGCCGCCGGGATGATGAAGATGGCCACCGGAGATGATTCCCCCCTCCGGCAGGGTGCCGGAACGGGGTCTAGATTGGTTTTCGGTGGCTACAAAGCCTTGCAGCGGCGGAACTTCTGATCTAGGTTAACCCCAATGGGTTTCGGAATATTTGGGAATTTATAGTGCAAAGAGGGGGTGCGGGAGGCCACCGAGGTGGCACAACCCACGTGGGCGTGCCAGGGGGCCCTGGCGTGCCCTGGTGGGTTGTGCCCCCCTCGGGGAACCCCCCAGGTGCTGCTCTGGCCCAATGGGTGTCTTCTGGTCCATAAAAAATCTCCGTGGAGTTTCGTTGTGTTTGGACTCCATTTGGTATTGATTTCCTGCGATGTAAAAAACAAGCAAAAAACAGCAACCGACAATGAGCACTGGGTCAATAGGTTAGTCCCAAAAAATGATATAAAGTTGCTATAAAATGATTGTAAAACATCCAAGAATGATAAAATAACAACATGAATACTTCATAAATTATAGATACGTTGGAGACGTATCAGCATCCCCAAGCTTAATTCCTACTCGTCCTCGAGTAGGTAAATGATAAAAGAAATAATTTATGAAGTGTGAATGCTAGCAAAGCACACAAGTTTGATCAATGACAATTTCAATCACTTTTCCTAGCATCATAACAACAATTCTTTCTTATAAAACTTCTCATGTTATAGTAGCAACCAATTCACATGTTAAGGTTCAAACAATGAACTCTCTTGAAACTCAACAACCTATGTTCTTAGTCACCAAGCAATTGCAATTCAACTTATTCAACAGAGTTTAAGGAAGAGATCCTCATACTCAACCATCATATAGTCTTCTATGATTGCTAACACTCACCACATACACATGAGCAAAACGTTTCAACCGGACACGTAGAAAGATAGTGGCTTACTGTTTTGCCTCCCAACGTATTCACCTCAAGGGTGATGTCAACAATAATAACTCATGCTACCCATATTCAACTGGACATATGTGCCTAGATCTTTCCTCACCACATGATGCTTGCCAAAAGAGAAAAATAAAAAGGAATAGAGAGAAAAACTTTGACTCTTTGCATGAAAGTAAATACTGAAAAGTAAAAGATGGACCCTTCGCAGAGGGAAGCAGAGGTTGCCATGCGCTTATTTGTTTGTATGCTCAACCCCTTAGTGCAAAAGAATGTCATGTTATATTGCCCCTTATGATAGCAACCTTTATTATGTAGTTCGTCGCTTTTATTGCTTTGCCATCATAAGTTCGTACAACGCTCAATTTTCTCTTACACTAAATGATCTAACACTTTTAAAAGCAATTTTTATTGCCTTATTGCACCGATGACAACTTACTTGAAGGATCTTGCTCAATCCTTAGATAAGTATGGTGGACTCTTGAAGATATGATTTGGGTTTAAGGTTTTTGGATGCACAAGTTGTATCTCTACTTGGTGCGGAATTTTTGGCTAGCAAAGATGGGGGCAAGCACCACATGTTGAAGGATCTATGAAAATATAACTTCTATGTGAATATGAACAAACATAAATCATTACGTTGTCTTCCTTGTCCAACGTCAACAATTCTGGCATATAATATTTTGATGGGGGCTCACAATCACAAAAGATTTCCAAGATAGTGTATTCGCACGTGAAAGTTCTCTTCCTTATACTAATTATTCATGAATTGCTTGTATGACCAAAATTGTGATTGTCAAGCCTCAAAAGATTTCACTTTATAAACCCAATGTGAAGCTACCACTAGGCATGATATGATTTCAACTTCATGACATTCAATTTATTCAACAATTTACTCATAGGATATAAGTGAAGCACAAGAGCAATTCCAAAGAAAAGAGATTCATTGACGGGATGTGAATGCCGCTTACTTAGCCTCCTTGGCAACTATTTGAGGACTCTATTTTATTTAAAAACTTTCATATCTAAGTATTTTATTAAAACAACAAGCAAAACAAAATAAAATGACACTCCAAGGATAGCATACATCATGTAAAGAAGCAAAAACTTAGGCTCAACCGATACTAACCGATAATTGTCGAAGAAGGAAGGTGGGATGCCTACCGGGGCATCCCCAAGCTTGAGCTTTTGTGTCTCCTTAATTCTTCTCATATCACGGTTTTCCTAAATCTCAAAAGCTTCATCCACACAAAACTCAACAAGAATTCGTGAGATAAGTTAGTATAAATCAATGCAAAAAACTTATCATACTCTACTGTAGCAAATCACAAAAATTATTATTCAACATTGCATACTAAATGCCTCTGCATATTTAATACTCCTATCCTCAAATACGATCATTAAACAAGCAAACATATGCAAACATAACAGCAATATGCCAAAACAGTACATTCTGTAAAGAATGCAAGAGTATGAATACTTCCCTAACTCCAAACATTATGAAATTCTACCAAACTATAGAAAATTTATCAGATCTTATTATGCAAAAAGTTTCAACATTTTATCACATTCTGACTTTCCTCGGGAATGTTTGCAACATCGATAAACTTTTCGTTTTCAAACAGCAACATGTAGACTTGCAAAATAAGCATAGTAAAGGCTATCAATGCCACCTTCATTGAAATAAAAGATGAAAAACATTATTCTAATTAACAGAAAGAAAATCCTAATAAAATAAATTGACGCTCCAAGCAAAACACATATCATGTGACGAATGAAAACATAGCTCCAAGTGAGGTTACCGATAGTGTTGGAGACGAAAGAGGGGATGCCTTCCGGGGCATCCCCAAGCTTAGTTTCTTGGATATTCCTTGGATATTAACTTGGGGTGCCTTGGGAATCCCCAAGCTTAGGGTCTTGTCACTCCTTATTCTCCTCATATCGATATCTCACCCAAAACTTGAAAACTTCAATCACACAAAACTTAACGGAACTTCGTGAGATAGGTTAGTATGATGAAGAGCAAACCATTTCACTTTGGTACTGTCAAAGACAAGATTCATAATTGTTTCCACACAATGCCTACTGTATCATATCATTTCCCCAATTTATATTGAGCAATATAAGCCATAGAAACTAGAAAACAAGCAAACTATGCATTGAAAACAGAACCTGTCAAAAACAGAACATTCTGTAGTAATCTGTACTCAAACCATACTTATGATAATCCAAAAATTATGAAATTTTTTGGACCACGTGATAAATTTGTATATTAATATTCTGCAAAAATAATCAACTCAAAAGAACTCTTATGTTAAAAATGAGAATTATTTCCGTGAGCACAAAATTTTCTGTTTTTCAACAGGGTCAAATCAACTATCACCCAACATGATCCCAAAGGCTTTACTTGGCACTTTATTGAAACAAAAGCAATAAAACATGATTACTACAGTAGCTTAATCATGTTAACACATAAAAACAGTAGGTAAAAGTGATGGGTTGTCTCCCAACAAGCGCTTTTCTTTAATGCCTTTTAAGCTAGGCATGATGATTTCAATGATGCTCGCATAAAAGATAATAATTGAAACATAAAGAGAGCATCATGAAGCATATGACTAGCACATTTAGGTCTAACCCACTTCCTATGCATAGGGATTTTGTGAGCAAACAACTTAGGGGAGCAAGAATCAACTAGCATAGGAAGGCAGAACAAGTGCAACTTCAAAACAATCAACACATAAAGAAGAAACTTGATATTACTGAGATATGTAAGAGCATAAGTTCCTTCCTCATAATAATTTACAGAAAAATCATGAATGGATTCAACAATATAACCATCACATACAGCACTCTTTTCATGATGCACAAGCATATAAGATTTATCACTCTTTATGGCATACATGTCATCATAATAATCATCATAGATAGCAACTTCATTGTCATAATCAATTAAAACCTCTTCCAAAATAGTGGATGTATCACTAAATAAAGTCATGAACTCTCCAAATCCACTTTCATCAATATTGTAATAAGATTCAACACCCTCCAAAATAGTGGGATCATTACTACCTAGAGTTGACACTCTTCCAAACCCACTTTTATCAATGTAATCATCATAAATAGGAGGCATGCTATCATCATAATAAATTTTCTCATCGAAAGTAGAAGGAATAAAAGGATCATATTCATTAAGAAAAGCATCCCCAAGCTTAGGACAAGCATTATTTCCAGCAAATAAATCTTCAAACATGTCATACTCATTAAACATAGCATCCCCAAGCTTGTGGTTTTGCATATCATCACAATCATTCTTATCAATAGCATGAATGGCACCAATAGTATAGCAAACATTATTATCATATTCTTCCAAGCAAGTGCTAAAAAGGTTTTCAAGATCATAAGGCATATCGTTGTCTTCCCAATCGTAATCATTACAAAAAGTAGTAGGTATCACAAAATCACACTCAATATCATCATCCTCCATCAACATATTTGATTCACTTTCATGAGGCACAATGGTGATAGGAGCAACATTATTTGGGAGAGTTACCTTTTTACCTTTATTCTTTCTTCTTTTCTCCTTCTTCACCACATCATGTGTGGGTTTAATTAATTTCTTTAAGATTCTTGTTGAAGAGATTGATTGGATAGGAAGCTCCTCCTCGTTACCTGTTTCATCATAATAAACACTAGGAGGGTATTGGGAAACATTTTCCCTTTCATTAGTACTCTCTTCATACTCCATTTGTTTTCTTGTCTTTAAGTAGTTGGCAATATAAGGATTATCAATGCAATTCACCGCACAAAACATATAAATTTATTCTAGATCAAAGTCAAGAAATCTCTCGGGATTTGGAAAACCCTTAGTTATACATTTCATTTCTTCATACCCCAAAAGAAGACTAAGCTCTTTATGATGCTCAAGGGTAATCAAGTTATCATAATTTTTGGACACGATTTGATCATGAAATAATTTGCATTGGAGATTTGAATGACCAAGTTCATTGCATAGTTCACACGGATGGTGAAAAAATGCATCTTCCAGCACAATCATCTAGCCTCTCTTGCAACTTTTTCGTTTCTAAATATTTATGCTTCTTACAAAATCTATCTTCCCTTTTTTGTGTGCAATTGCACTCCCAATTCACTCCGCAAAAAGTGACATGCTTATAAGAAACATTTTTGTCATGACTTGTGCAATCATCATTAGCATTTTGGATATAGAAAGAATTCATACTAACAACATTGCAATCATGCTCATCATTCAAATATTTTGTGCCAAGCATTTTATTGACTTCTTCTTCTAACAATTGAGCACAATTTTCCGAACCATCATTTTCAAGAAAGATATTATAAAGATGATCAATAATATGATGCAGCCTAAATTCCATTTTTTATGTAGTTTTCTTTTATAAACCAAACTAGTGATAAAACAAGAAACTAAAAGATTAAATTGCAAGATCTAAAGATATACCTTCATGCACTCACCTCCCCGGCAACGGCGCCAGAAAAGAGCTTGATGTCTACTACACAACTTTATTCTTGTAGACACGTGTTGGGCCTCCAAGCGCAGAGTTTTGTAGGACAGTAGCAATTTTCTGTCAAGTGGATGACCTAAGGTTTATCAATTCGTGAGAGGTGTAGGATGAAGATGGTCTCTCTTAAACGACCCTGCAACCAAATACAAGAAATCTCTTGTGTCCCCAACACACCCAATACAATGGCAAATTGTATAGGTGCAGTAGTTCGGCGAAGAGATGGTGATAGAAGTGTAATATGGATGGTAGAAATATATTTTTATAATCTGAATAAATAAAAACAGCAAGGTAAAAAATAGTAAACGGGCACAAAAATGGTATTGCAATGCTTGAAAACAAGGCCTAGGATCCGTACTTTCGCTAGTGCAACCTCTCAACAATGCTAACATAGTTGGATCATATGATTATCCCTCAAAGTGCAATAAAGAATCACTCCCGAGTTCCTATTAGCGGAGAACAAAAGATAGAAATTGTTTGTAGGGTACGAAACCACCTCAAAGCTATTCTTTCCGATCGATCTATCCTAGAGTTCGTACTAAAATAACACCAAAGAAAATTCATATTCATAATAATCAATCCACACAAAGAACTACAAAGAGACCCCAAAGTTTTTATCTGAGAAAAGATAATAAAAACATGCATCAACCCCTATGCATAGATTACCCCAATATCAGCTCGGGAATCTACAAGTTGAGTGCCGTAACATACATCAAGTGAATCAATATGATACCCCATTGTCACCTCAAGTATTCATACCGCAAGACATACATCATGTGTTCTCATATCTGAATATTCAATCCGACAAGACAAAACTTCAAAGGGTAAAGATTCAATTCATCACAACAAGAGTATATAGGGGAGAAACATCATATGATCCATCTATATTAACAAAGCCCATGATATAGATCACGAGAGAGAGAGAGAGAGGGAGGGATTAAACACATAGCTACTCGTACAAACCCTCAGCCCTGAGGGTGGACTACTCCCTCCTCATTGTGGTGGCCGCCGTTATGATGAAGATGGCCACCGGAGATGATTTCTCCCTCCGACAGGGTGCCGGAACGGGGTCTAGATTGGTTTTCGGTGGCTACAGAGCCTTGCAGCGGCAGAACTTCTGATCTAGGTTAACCCCGATGGGTTTCGGAATATTTGGGAATTTATAGTGCAAAGAGGGGGTGCGGAAGGCCACCGAGGTGGGCACAACCCACCTGGGCGCGCAGGGGGCCCTGGCGTGCCCTGGTGGGTTGTGCCCCCTCTCCCCCCAGGTGCCGCTCTGGCCCAATGGGTGTCTTCTGGTCCATAAAAAATCTCCGTGGAGTTCATTGCGTTTGGACTCCGTTTGGTATTGATTTCCTGCGATGTAAAAAAAGCAAAAAACAGCAACTGACACTGGGCACTGGGTCAATTGGTTAGTCCCAAAAGTGATATAAAGTTGCTATAAAATGATTGTAAAACATCCAAGAATGATAAAATAACAGCATGAATACTTCATAAATTATAGATACGTTGGAGACATATCAAGGTTTTCTGTTTTACCGGTCTCATGATGGTAGTTGGGAGACCGGGTTATAGGATTGTTTTTGATACTATCAAGGGGGGCTCTCAAGTTGGTAGCTTGATCGTATCGTTCATAGAGAGCTCAAACCAGTGCACCATTGAATCATATTTATTGGTTCTTGTTTGGTGTTTCTCTTTGTGAGTTTTAGAGCATATGGTCATCTTGATGACAAGCTCGAGTTCATCAAAAACGGAGCTCACATGCATTTTCTATGATGTTTTCGATGTTGGAGGTTATGCCGGTTCTTCTCTGTTGGAAGTTTAACTCCTATAAATGTTAGGAATACCTCCCCTGCCTCTTCTTACTATAACGAGTCGCTGTTTTGATGCTACTCGTTGTCGGTGTCAAAATCGGCAGATCTCGGGTAGGGGGTCCCGAGCTATGTGTCATGGATCGATGGGTAACAGGAGACTGGGGACATGATGTTTACCCAGGTTCAGGCCCTCTTAATGGAGGTAATACCCTACTTCCTGCTTGATTGATCTTGATGAACATAGAGATTACAAGAGTTGATCTACCCCGAGATCATATGTTGTGGTCTAAGCCCTAGGGGTATGATGATTAATGTCATAATGCTCTAGCATATCCCTATCGACTAGCCCGGCCTCGGCTTATATAATGCACCAGAGGCCTGGGATAACAAGAGTCCAAGCCGAATACGTTGGTGGAGAGGAGTCCCTGTCTTGATCCCGAAGTCTTGTGGAATATTCCTTGTATGCGGCATGGGCTGCCCGAAGTGGCCCATGAGTGAACCGCCATGGGGGTCCTCGGCCCGATCCACCTGGTCGGGAGACGATGTGGTGAGTACCCCCTAGTCCAGGACACCGTCAGTAGCCCCCTGAACCGGTCTTCAAGTTGGGGACGCTCCTCGATCGTTCCGAACTATTCTTCATCTTTGGTCGTCGGTCTTGAAAACTGGTTCAACAAATCTTCTCATCTTCGATCTTGAGGATCACCGAAGTAAATCCAAAGAGTTTACACGTCGGGTATCCGAGGAGCCCCTTTAAGTTCTCGGCCTTTATCAATGCCTTATTATTATTTTTTACGCCACACCTCGAGTTTGAAGTTGTTCTCGTGCGGCGGTGTCCTCTTGCATCCGAGCTCCAACGCGGGACTACATTCGAGATATCTTCTGCAGCCGAGAACCAACGCCAGACTATATCCGAGCTCCAACGCCGGACTTTATCCGAGGTGTCATAGATCACCTTGGCCTGAAAAAGTTTGAAGGAGGTTATCCGAGTTTAACTCTGAAAAGTTCTCTATGGAACGAGCCATTCGAATCCGGGCTTTATGCCGGACCACTTCCGAGATCCAATGATGGTCAGCGTCCGAGGTGTCGTAAACTACCTCGGTCTTTTAAAAGATTGAACGAATTCAGCCGAGCTTAATGCCGGAAATGTCCTCTATGGAGCCAGCCACTGGCGCCCGAGCTTTATGCCGGCCTGCTTCCGAGGTGGTGCACCACCCCGACCGCGAGCTGATTTTTGTGAATATTTTTTATTGGTGCAATTTACTCTCTGCCGAGATATATAGCCAGTATATGTATATCCAGTAGCCCTCAAGGTGTGTGTCGGTCTAAACCCGAGGTGCACCTGAAGGAAAACATAAAACTGTTGATCCTGGTAGCCCCTGAGACTCAGGCCGATTTGCAAAATCGGCCCGAGGATCAACTCCTAGTTCGGCAGCATACGTAGGAGTAGAAACGTAGTGTAATATATTAGAGATAATAGTGATTGGCGAATGGGCCCTTGAGAGAGGGTCTTGAGAAGTTGCCGCAAAATATTAGCTTGACGCCAGATAGGTCCAGATGGTACCTATTGTGTCCGAAGACGCGTTTGCCCATAGTTCGGTCAAGCCGAACACTAAGCACTTTGAATCTTCTGCATTGAACAAGCAACGCAGTAGCCCCCGAGACACTGGTCGGGTGGCAACACCAGATCAGGGGTTCGATGTGCCCCTTTAATATTTGTAAATAATAAGCCCAAAGCCCAGTAGCCCCCGAGCCTTAATGCGGGCATGGGTGGCCGAATTAAGGATCGATATCCATAGTAAAATCACAAATTATGTGTAATGATTCTATGTATCCAAGTACTCTACATCATTAATGCTCGAATCCGTTTGTACAAAACTTTGTTGACCGACCATCGGCTTCAACCTCTTCGGCCAGTAGCCGAGGAGTGTTTTCCTACTTTATAAAGCCGTTATAAGGGCAAAGATTTATGGAAAACAAGGCAATCCGGCAATACGGTTTTATAAACAAAGGTACACGGAGAGATATGTTATATTACGTTTTAACGTAAGAAACATCTTCCAAAGAAAATAGTCCCGCTATCGGTTCCTTTCTTTGGGTCGTCATGCTTATCATGATCATGAAACCTCACCTCCGATCAATGTGGGAGGAAAATATTGAGGATTTAGTTCGGGGAAAGTTCCCGAACTCTTTGGTATTAATGAACAAAAAATTTCAATTCCGTCATTGCCGACCAATGTGATCCTTTAAGATTGCTAACTTTCGGCTTCACCCAATCTGAGGTACTAACTCGGATGACCCGGTAGTGACAATCATAGAGGTGCTCCCTTTACCGCCTAGCCAAACAATCGGGAACGTAGGGGTAAGCACAGGAGGCAGGCAACCCAACTTGGCCAAAATCTTAAGTCAAATTGATGCATATTTATGGCTTTATATAACGATAATTACGGAAGGCAATGCTTGTATAATCAATACAAATGCTGATGATATATACTTATTTTGACTCCATTACGACCATTTATCAGTTGAAAGTGGCCCATCGTCGGCTTCTACCCCTTTGTAGACACTACGCAGGGTGTTTCCGCAATAACAAGACAACCCTTAGCCGACGTCTCGGTGCCCGAAGGCGGTTGTGTTAGCGGAAATGAGGCAATCAGATATGCGGGCTTTATAACCTTCACTTAGTCATAGGAGCTTTAAACTGGGGAAGCTAGCTACGAGCCCCCGGCTAGTGTTCGGCGACAGCCGAGGTCAAGCCGTAAACACTTCGGCCAATGTTATGTACGACCCATCATTTAACATAGTCATCGGATTGCTGGCCAGTTTACGCTTATTGTGACAGTCAGTTTTCGGCTTTCTCCACTGAGGTGCTTAACCATGCGAGATGGAAGCACAATCGCAGTGGTTCTCCCTTTGCACACCTAGCCGAACAAAGCGGAACATAGGAGGCAAGCACAGGAGCCGGGCAACCCAACTATTGACCAAAGACACAATTCGAAACCGATGCATATATAGCAATATCCGAGAATGTTTTTGCCGAATCTCTAAAGGTGTCCGGCGTTGCACTGTGAGACTTATGCTGGAAACACACAAATGTTTAAAAGTGGCAT
Source organism: Aegilops tauschii subsp. strangulata (assembly GCF_002575655.3). Classification (NCBI taxonomy): domain Eukaryota; kingdom Viridiplantae; phylum Streptophyta; class Magnoliopsida; order Poales; family Poaceae; genus Aegilops; species Aegilops tauschii. The sequence continues at coordinate 505,216,681 of NC_053037.3, forward strand.
AGGCTTGGAAAAGCAAAAAACTTCAGTAAAAACTTGACGTCCGAACAAGATCAAGTGTTCGGTGCCAATCCAAAAATTGGAAAAAAATTGTGCTTCTGTCGTGCTTTAACATGACACATCCGATCTCAAGACTTCACGCGGGTCAGCCTACGGCTTCAAGCTCCTTATCCCAAAGGCGGAGTACTTCTCCAAGGCCAGTTTAGCGAACTAAACTCGAGTAGATTTTAGAGAGAAGACAGGCTATCCGGCTATTGACCATACACTCAAGTCAAAAAAGGAGCAGTAGAAAAAGACTTTCAACGACCAAGAAGAAAACACATTTACTATAAAACAACTCATATAAATTTTAAGAGCCCCCAAGTGACTTGGGTAAAAGAATTTTATGTATAATGATTGTATGTACTGAAGTACTTATATCATATTTGTGTTCACCCGAACTTTAAACGCGTCTTAACCGACCGCGGCTTCTCCCTCTTTGGTCAAGGGCCGAAAAGTGTTATGTACTCCACCTGTCGAGAATATCGACGGTGTTTCCGATAACCAGGCAATCATGCCATAGGCTGTAACAGACAAAGCACGCTCAGGGAACTTATGCTATATTACTGACGAAGTGTAAGAAGCATCTTCGAAGAAAATAGTACCCCCACCGATACCTTTCTTCGGTTGCTCATTATTACTATGAGACTTGTGCAATAGATTTTTTGTACTCATGAGTTCGTTGTGTGCCGACCATGATTGAAAACAATAAGAGCGCTAGCTTTCGGCTTCACCCAGTCTGAGGTCCGAGCTCGGATGACCCAATCGTGACAATCGCAGAGGTGCTCCCTTTACTCCCTAGCCGAACAATCGGGTACGTAGGGGTAAACACAGGAGCAAGGCAACCCAGCTTGCGGAACACTTAAGTCAACATGGTGCATATTGTGGCGTAATACACGAACAAGGAATGAAGCCATACAAGTATAATCATATGCAAGAGGAAAGGCTTCATAAAGGAAGCCCCCAAGTAAACGGGGTATTTGAATTTGTGTGTCACAAACAAAGTTTTGACAAGGAAGTTTTTCACAAACAACTTTTTGCCAAAAAAGTATAATGCTTGGTCGAACCAAACAAAATTTAAAACTGAAAGTCTTTGAGCATGAAAGCGACTTAGCTGGTTAATGTGTTCGGCATTGATGACGCGGTCCGAGCTTGATGCAGGACAAGGTTCCATCCCCCAAGCCGGTCTCGAGGTGGCGGAGCGAAGAGCTCGGCACTCCGAAGTGGTGACATAGCACGACCAATGCAGGCCGGCAAAGTGACGCCGAAGCCCCCGGCTTGGGTTAATGAAGTGTTGACGAAGCCCCCTGTCCAGCCGAGGTGACGTGGTATGTCAGTATGCCGAGGTGACAACACTGCCCGACCCGAATGATTTACCTGTGCACAAAAAATAGTGCAAACCGGAGATAATAGTAATAGTAATGAATAAATAAAAATCATTGCATAATTAATAATTTATGCAGAGTAAGTAATAAAAGAAATATGGCCCGTGTGCCGAACACTCGATGAGGTAGAGCTCTCTCAGCGATGCCGAAGTCGCCAAGGCAACCGAGCATGTCGGTATGGCACTTCGACCAACAAGGTGATCACGCGGCCGATTTATGCCGATTGGGACGACAGCGTCGGCTTGCCGAAGTGACCACGTGACACAGTCGAAGTCGATTACCTGCACATGTAAAATAGTGCAGGCGAACAATAATAATATCAATATATATAAAATCCTTGCATAAATGCTTTTCGCAAAAATAATTTATTCAAAGAGATGTGGCCTGGCGCCGAAGTCAATGTCGATGCAGGGCATCGGCATGACGCGGTGAAGGCGTGGCAAAGCCTGAATTCACAAGCCGGTCCGAGTTCCCGATGCGGCGTTAGCCGAACGGTATACGGAAACTGGCCGAACCAGCACGCGACCGTTGTTAATGCGGCCACCCTTTGACAGACCTGTGTACAGATGATGGAACAAACCAGAGTAATAATTCTCGGGAAAAATAAACCCAGGCAAGAAAATTACTAGGATTAATAGCACCTGGTTTATCTGTTGCAGCAATATGAAGAAAGGTTACTCCCAAAATTGGGACTTGATCGGCACACCCATTGCATGATGGGCGATGAAGCAACGGCATGGCGATGCTGACAAAGGTTGGCTCGCCGAGGCAAAGCCCCCGGTCCACCTAACGTGACGAAGCTGGTCAGCTGGTGACGCCGAAGTCCCTGGAGTAGGTTGATGAAGAGATGGCGAAGCCCCCGGTCTAGTCGAGATGACGGAGCGGGTCGGTAAGGAGACGTTGCAGCTGCCATGTCAGCCGAGGTGCTGAAGCAGTTCGGCGTGATGGACATCGGCTTGAAGAAGCAACAGTGCGGCCATGCCGATGCTGGTCATAACTTGTGACGTGGTCAACGCCAGCTTGATGAAGTGACCGTGCGGCAATGCCGATGTGCCCGCTCTGTGTAATCCGTGGGGCGGCGAGGTTGGTAATGATTTATCCTTCGCGATGCCAAACTCTTGTTCAGCTTGCCGAGATGATGATCCGAAGAAGTCGAGCTCGGCTCAACAAAGCGATGACGTGTCTAGCACAGGTCAGCAGCCGTGGAGCAACGTTGTCGGGCTGGTTTGACACCGGCGCAATGGTGAAGATCATATTGGAAAAGACTTTAAAATTGGTGGGATGTATTTGGGAACAAAACACAATACCCCATACAAAGCTTCCTTCAAAAAGGATGTCTGAAATCCCGTTCATACAAAAAAGATGAACTCGGGTCGGATTCGTTCTCGTGCAAAAAACAAATCTGAAAAGTGATGCACTAATCGGAAGGTTCCCGGAGTTTGGACGGTCGGATCGAGCTGAAATTTTGAGGGGTGGTAAATATGAGAATTCCGCAGTAGATGAACGGTTGGATCTTCCAAAGGACCTCCGAGCTTGGCTCTGGAGACCACGCCCTAAACTCGTCCGGATTCCCGTCCAGATTTGACAGGGCTCCGGTATATCGTAGATTGCCGGAGATTCCTCCATCGGAACTTGACGAAATTTTGCATGGTTGTTGTAGACTTAATTCCGCACAATTCCACTGAAGCAATTATTAAAACGATGCTCGAGGAAGAGGTGGCGGCGGATACAAGTTCGCTGTCCAGAAAAACAGCACGGTCGCCCGAGGACAATGTTGACGTTGAGCCCCCGAGCTCCAAAGATGATTCCTCATGATCATGATAGAGATCGGAATTGATGTTGATGAAGGCCCTCGTCCGAACATGACGATCAGAGGCAGGGCACAGTCCTCGGTCAAGCCGAGGTGACCAGTCGAGCCGGTGACAAAGATGCCAACGTCACAGTTGATCTACAGGCCGGCCATTGATCCTTTATCGATCACACAACGGAACTCTCAATGAAAGCACCATTGTCGGTGTCAAAACCGGCAGATCTCGGGTTGGGGGTCCCGAGCTATGTGTCATGGATCAATGGGTAACAGGAGACAGGGGATACGATGTTTACCCAGGTTCGGGCCCTCTTAATGGAGGTAATACCCTACTTCCTGCTTGATTGATCTTGATGAATATAGAGATTACAAGAGTTGATCTACCCTGAGATCATATGTTGTGGTCTAAACCCTAGGGGTATGATGATTAATGCCATAATGCTTTAGCATATCCCTATCTACTAGCCCGGCCTCGGCTTATATAATGCACCAGAGGCCTAGGATAACAAGAGTCCAAGCCGAATACATTGGTGGAGAGGAGTCCTTGTCTTGATCACCAAGTCTTGTGGAATACTCCTTGTATGCGGCATGGGCTGCCCGAAGTGGCCCATGAGTGAACCGTCATGGGGGGTCCTTGGCCCGATCCACCTGGCCGGGAGACGATGTGGTGAGTACCCCTAGTCCAGGACACCGTCACTCGTCGTCATCTATCCAACAAGTTTGAGTTTGCTCAATTCGGAGCTCATTTGCAGAAGTTGTGGCAGTTTTGGTTTTCCTTGGAGTATACTTGTTTTCGTGTGGCATAAGGAAGGCGCCAGCGGTAGTTCCACTGTCTCACAGTGGTAGTACCGCCGATGGCCATAAGCGGTAGTACGGCTCCGGTTCCGTGCTGGTACCGCCTCGACTCGAGGCATGGTTTTCCCATGTCGGGTTCAGCGGCAGTAGAAGGGGTAGTAGCGCTCGTGAGCGGTAGTACCATGGCTACCACCGCTGCTAGTGCCGCCTGGGCCCTCACCTCCTGTCCTTTCTCTCTCTTTGGCCCCTGCTCTCTGTCTCTGCGATAGTACCGCTGGGGCTCACGGTAGTACCGCTGCTGCCAGCGGTAGTACCACTCCCGTGAGCGGTAGTACCGCTCTGTGCGGGCTGAAGAGGGGATAACGGTTGGATTGTTTTTCCAACTATAAAAGGGGGTCTTCTTCCCCATTGAGCCTTATCCTTTAAGCTTGAGTTCTTCCCCCATTGTTGACCTTCTTCGAGCTTGCTATCTCTCAATCCCTCCATGGATTCTTGCTAGTTTTGGGGGAAAAGAGAGAGGAGATCTAGATCCACATTTTCACCAATCACATTCTCCTCTATGTGAGGGGAACCCCTTGGATCTAGATCTTGGAGTTCTTGGTGTTCTCCTTCTTGTTCTTCCTCTCATTTTCTTCTCTAGCATTAGTTGCTTTTGTGGGATTTGGGAGAGAAGGACTTGGGCACTCTGTGTGCCCTTGCCATTGCATTTGGTGCATCGGTTTGAGTTCTCCATGGTGATATGTGGAAGTTACAAGTTGAGAAGCTTATTACTCTTGGGTGCTTGGTACCCTTGAGCTTGTTCCTCTTGGGTGCTTGGGTGCCCTAGACGGTTGGTGGTGTTCGGAGCTCAATCATTATGGTGTAAAGCTCCGGGCAAGCATCGGGGTCTCCAATTAGGTTGTGGAGATCGCCCCGAGCAATTTGGCGGGTTTCGGTGACCGCCCCCAAGGGTTGCCAAAGTGTATGGGTTCGGTGAATGCCCCCAAGGGTTACCATCTGTACGCGTTCGGTGACCGTCCTCAAGGGTCCCTTAGTGGAATCACGGCATCTTGCATTGTGCGAGGGCGTGAGGACATTACGGTGGCCCTGGCGGCTTCCCGGGGAGCATTGTGCCTCCACACCGCTCCAAAGGGAGATTAGCATCCGCAAGGGTCTGAACTTCGGGATACATCATCGTCTCCGCGTGCCTCGGTTATCTCTTACCCGAGCCCTTTACTTATGCAATTTACTTTGTGATAGCCATAGTGTTTCATGTGATATATCTTGCTATCACATAGTTTTCTATCTTGCTTAGCATAAGTTGTTGGTGCACATAGGTGAGCCTAGTTGTTGTAGGTTTTGTGCTTGACAAATTAACCGCTAGGTTTATTCGCATTTGTTCAAACCTAAACCGTAATTATTTTAAAGCGCCTATTCACCTCCCTCTAGGCGACATCCACGATCATTCACGGAGGTAGGTCAAACGAAGGCTTGTGGGACCAACTACCCACCAGGGCGCGCCAGCCCTGGTGCTTAGTGGGCCACTCCTTCTGTTGGGAAACGTAGCATACAATTTCAAAAATTTCCTACGCTCACGCAAGATCTATTTAGGAGATGCATAGCAACGATAGGGGAGAGTGTGTCTATGTACCCTCGTAGACCGTAAGCAGAAGCGTTCCACAACGCGATTGATGTAGTTGAACTTTCTTCGCGCTCCACCGATCGAGTACCGAACCTACGGAATCTCCGAGTTCTGCAACCTTTCAGCTCGGTGACGTCCCTCGCCTTCTTGATCCAGCAAGGTGTCGAGGTAGTAGATGAGTTCCATCAGCACGACGGCATGGTGACGGTGATGGTGAAGTGATCTCTGCAGGGCTTCGCCTAAGCACTACAAAAATATGACCGAGGTGGTAAACGGTGGAGAGGGGCGCCGCACACGGCTAGGCAATTGTCTGGTGTATGCTAGGCGCCCCCTCCTCATATATATAGGTGGGAGGGAGGGAGGAGCGGCCATAGGAGGCGCCCAAGTAGGAGGAGTCCTACTTGGAGTCCCTCCCAAGCCGCGCCCCCCTGCCATATATAGCCGAGGGGAAGGAAAGAGGGGGGAGAGGGAAGGAAGTAGGAATCCTAATCCACACTTTCCTTGCCCTCCCCTCTTTCCTTCTCCTCCTCATAGGGCTGGCCTTTATAGGGGCGCACCAGGGCTGGTGTGTTCCCTCACTTGGCCCATAAGGCCCATCTCTTTGCCGGGGGTGCCCGAAACTCCTTTCCGGTGACCCGATAAGTACCCGGTACCCTCCGGAACACTTCCGGTGTCCGAATACCATCATCCTATATATCAATCTTTACCTCTCGACCATTTCAAGACTCCTCATCATGTCCGTGATCTCATTCGGGACTCCGAACAACATTCGGTCACCAAATCACATAACTCATATAATACTAATCATCATCGAATGTTAAGCGTACGGACCCTATGGGTTCGAGAACTATGTAGACATGACCGAGACACCTCTCCGGTAAATAACCAATAGCGGAACCTGGATGCTCATATTGGCTCCTACATATTCTGTGAAGATCTTTATCGGTTGAACCGTTATGACAACATACGTTATTCCCTTTGTCATCGGTATGTTACTTGCCCGATATTCGATCGTCGGTATCTTCATACCTAGTTCAATCTCGTTACCCGCAAGTCTCTTTACTCGTTCCGTAATACATCATCCCACAACTAACTCATTAGTCACTTTGCTTGCAAGGCTTCTTATGATGTGCATTATCGAGAGGGCCCAGAGATACCTCTCCGATACTCAGAGTGACAAATCATAATCTCGATCTATGCCAACCCAACAAACACCTTCGGAGATACCTGTAGAGCATCTTCATAATCATCCAGTTACGTTGTGACGTTTGATAGCACACAAGGTATTCCTTCGGTATCCGGGAGTTGCATAATCTCATAGTTGAAGGAATATGTATTTGACGTGAAGAAAGCAATAACAATAAAACTGAACGATCAATATGCTAAGCTAACGGATGGGTCTTGTCCATCACATCATTCTCCTAATGATGTTATCCTGTTCATCAAATAACAACACATGTCTATGGTTAGGAAACTTAACCATCTTTGATTAACGAGCTAGTCTACACTGGTACGCGTCGGTGCTATACAAACGGTTTTTAACCCCTTTCCGTGACGGCATTTGGAACCGTCGCCTAGTGGGTGATGGTGATAGGGGGGTCCTTCCCACACGACCCAAAAACCGTCGGGGATATGACCTCCTGGCACACACGCTCGGCAAAATGAGGTCGTATGCGACCGGTGAGCGCTCAAATACGGAAATACGTACAGTAGAGCTAAAAAATACAATTATACAGGTGAAATTGTTTCCGGTCGCAAGTACATCCCACACAGTCAGTCCCTGCTAAACGTTTTCGTTCATATGTACATCCCACACAGTCGCTCCATGGAAAACGTTTATGTTCACAGGTACATCACACACAATTTTTCCCGTTAAATCGTTTGTGATAGCGTTGCCATTGCACACGATATTAACAATTTTATCGTTTGCATTATTGAACACACACGGTCCGTAGAAGTAACTGTGTGGCTGAGGCTGTCCATCACACACAGTTTTTATGTGGTAAACGTTTGCGCAAGGTGGCCTAACGCAAAAAAGTTTTCAAGAGAAAGCCGTGTGTGATTGTTCATTGATCCAACATGGTTTATCCCTAGAAACTATGTGCGTTGCCTGAGGTCATCGCCGACGGTATTTTTTCAATAACCGTTTGCAATAGCAAAACCCAATTAGCAGGCTAATTCACCATTAGCAGGTTAATTGCCCTATTATTAATAATATATTTATTGATCTAATTGACATTCATATTAAGCACATAATATATTTCATTTCCATATTAAGGAAGCAGAATTTCATAATTGAAATACATTAGAGTACAACATGATATAGCTTCAGCACTCAGCTATCACATTACACAACTGCACCAGCACCAAGTTTCGCATGCAACATGTAGAACCTTTCGAAATTAGCATCATAGACGGTATATAGGCAGATGCATCTCATCTAGAAAACTACTGAAGTGGAAGGCGAATTTGATCCTTCATTCATGTTGTAGGTCTTTGCAACTTTAGGCCAGTGCATGTGGATGATTGACCGTCCGTCCTTCGTCCTCTTCAGAAACACTTCAATATTGAACCGTGGGTGTTGTATGAAAACCTTCCTCGCTTCCTGACCATAGAGGTAGTTTGAGAGGTAATCATCAGTGAACTACTTTGGAAAGGCCTGAAAACAAGGATGTGCATAAATATCTTCTCTATATTGGAAATGGGGCAAAGGGATAAAAAGGCAAGGTATAATAGTTAGTACCATCTTGTAGTGAACTGATGTCTTCTTCATTGTGCAGACAAAGATCTTGTTAATTTTTGTCACTAATTTCATTATCCTAACAATATTTCTGAGTTTCTTGACTTGATTGATATTCATGGACAACTCATTTCCCCATATGCAAAAAGGGTAGAACAGTGGGTCAAAACCTCTGACAGCAGGACCTACATGTGCAAGACCAAATTGTTAAAAACCTAAATATTAGAATGGTTCCTGCAATTGCACAATAATGTGCTATTAGACAACGAACCATGCACGTGCAGTTAACTAAACACCACAACAAATGAACCAAACGTTAACTAAGCACCACATTGCACAATATAACATACTCCTAATAGAAGATCAGACAGTTAACCAAACCAAGCATGCTTAACAACTTGGAAATATAGCAATTGTATTTGTTTCTCATGTATTTTGTACAGCCAAATTCAATTTATTTTTCACATGGTATATAATAACAGAGTGCACCCAAAACAATTGAACATCGCATTGCAGAATTGAACCAAACAGTTAACTGAACACCACAACAAATGAACCAAACGTTAATTGAGCACCACATTGCACAATATAACATACTCCTAATAGAAGATTAGACAGTTAACCAAACCAAGCATGCTTAACAACTTGGAAATATAGCAATTGTATTTGTTTCTCATGTATTTAGTACAGCCAAATTTGATTTATTTCTCACGCGGCACACAATAACAGAATGCACCCACAACAATTGAACATCGCATTGCAGAATTGAACCAAACAGTTAACTAAACACCACAACAAATGAACCAAACGTTAACTGAGCACCACATTGAACAATATAACATACTCCTAATAGAAGATCAGACAGTTAACCAAAACAAGCATGCTTAACAACTTGGAAATATAGCAACTGTATTTGTTTCTCATGTATTTAGTATAGCCAAATTTGATTTATTTCTCACATGGTATACAATAACAGAATGCACCCACAACAATTGAACATCGCATTGCAAAATTGAACCAAACAGTTAACTAAACACCACAACAAATGAACCAAATGTTAACTGAGCACCACATTGCACAATATAACATACTCCTAATAGAAGATCGAACAGTTAACCAAACCAAGCATGGTAGACAACTTGGAAAATTGCACCTTGAAGAATTGACCATCACATTTGCAGAATTGAACCAAACAGTTAACTGAACACCACATTGCACGACATATAGAACATATACTCTAGAGTAGAAGATTGCATGGTAAAAGTAGATAGCACAATTGACTAGAATTTGTTAAGGAAAGGCAGTAGCTAGCAAACTGAACATGGGTCCTTATAGTGAGCTAATAATACAAGCTACTCCTCATTGTCGGAGATATCGATGACGATTGACTCCTTGGACATGGAAGAGGGCGAGGCCTTCGCTTCGTGGGTGCCATCATCGTAGTGGTGAGTTGCCTGAGCCACTCCGGGCACCAACCTGCTGGCTCTCGAGATGAGGTAAGCACGTGCACGCTGAGAAAACACCTCGTAGTCTTCGTCGAAGGCACCGATGGTGGCCTCGAGAAAATGTCACGAACTGTCGTTTAAAGCAGCCAACCGCATCGCGGCGTTGGTGCGCGAGGCGTCGACGGTGGCGTCAACGGCGAGGTGCTCCTCCAAGATCTGGGGGTCGGCACGAATGGCAGCCATCATGACCTCATCCGCGCGTGTGGCCGCGATTTTCTTCTCCGCTGCCAAATGATCCTTGAGATCCTGGCTATACTGCATGCACCATGGCTTAGGGCGGTGCTTATTTGGTGGAGGGGTCGATGATTTGGGTGGAAGGTGTCGTGCTCGCGCCGTCGGTCGGGGCATGTGGGATGTGGAAGGAGGAGGAGGAGGATGGGGGTCGGGTGTGGATTACCTGCCTGGATCGGCGAGGCCGAGCAACGTGAAGGAGGGTCACCGACGAGGAGGCGGCACTGCAAGCAAGGAGTGAAGGTTTCAACTTGGAAAGGAAGGCAGAAACATGGGAAATGTGGCTTTTGGTAAGGGGGGGGGGCGGGGAGGTAGATATTTCCGTGGAAGCCGAAAATTTGGAATCGCTTCAGCGAAAAAACTGGCGCGCAAAGTGTCATCAGACATGGTCCCTTATTCAGAACTGTGTACGATATGTGAACATAAAAAACGATTCAGATAGCTTAACCCGTGTGTGATGAGTTTGAACGCCAAAAATTTTGTTTCGGATTTCCCTGGTTACAGTGGTCATCCACGTCATTGCATAATTTGGGTACACAAAGGAGACTACAGCACACCCACACTTCTTAATCGAGTAAGTTCAGCAATTAAACAGAGCTAGCTGACCTAAACATTACTCTAACAAATTATAGACCGGTGCTCTTATAATTAAACAAAACAAAGAGTACTACTACGGCTGGTGCTCGTCGATCTCCGCCGCCGCCTCCATGTCCAGCTCGCGCCTGACGGTCTCCTGGGGAAGGGGCTCCATGGCATACATCGCACCATACTCGGCAAGCATCTCGCCATCCGCTTCCGCCATCTCTTTGGAAAAGGCCGCCACGAGCTGGGTGTGGGTGATGTCTACTACGCAACCTTCTTCTTGTAGACGTTGTTGGGCCTCCAAGTGCAGAGGTTTGTAGGACAGTAGCAAATTTCCCTCAAGTGGATGACCTAAGGTTTATCAATCTGTGGGAGGCGTAGGATGAAGATGGTCTCTCTCAAGCAACCCTGCAACCAAATAACAAAGCGCCTCTTGTGTCCCCAACACACCCAATACAATGGTAAATTGTATAGGTGCACTAGTTCGGCGAAGAGATGGTGATACAAGTGCAATATGGATGGTAGATATAGGTTTTTGTAATCTGAAAATAAAAAAACAGCAAGGTAACTAATGATAAAAGTGAGCATAAACGGTATTGCAATGCTAGGAAACAAGGCCTAGGGTTCATACTTTCACTAGTGCAAGTTCTCTCAACAATAATAACATAACTGGATCATATAAATATCCCTCAGCATGCAACAAAGAGTCACTCCAAAGTCACTAATAGCGGAGAACAAACGAAGAGATTATGGTAGGGTACGAAACCACCTCAAAGTTATCCTTTTTGATCGATCTATTCAAGAGTCCGTAGTTGAATAACACGAAGCTATTCTTTCCGTTTGATCTATCATAGAGTTCGTACTAGAATAACACCTTAAGACACAAATCAACCAAAACCCTAATGTCACCTAGATACTCCAATGTCACCTCAAGTATCCGTGGGTATGATTATACGATATGCATCACACAATCTCAGATTCATCTATTCAAACCAACACAAAGTACTTCAAAGAGTGCCCCAAAGTTTCTACCGGAGAGTCAAGACGAAAACGTGTGCCAACCCTATGCATAAGTTCACAAACGGAACCCGCAAGTTGATCACCAAAACATACATCAAGTGGATCACGTGATATCCCATTGTCACCACAGATAAGCACATGCAAGACATACATAAAGTGTTCTCAAATCCTTAAAGACTCAATCCGATAAGATCACTTCAAAGGGAAAACTCAATCCATTACAAGAGAGTAGAGGGGGAGAAACATCATAAGATCCAACTATAATAGCAAAGCTCGCGATACATCAAGATCGTACCATCTCAAGAACATGAGAGAGAGAGAGATCAAACACATAGCTACTGGTACATACCCTCAGCCCGAGGGTGAACTACTCCCTCCTCGTCATGGAGAGCGCCGGGATGATGAAGATGGCCACCGGTGAGGGATCCCCCCTCCGGCAGGGTGTGGGAACAGGGTCCCGATTGGTTTTTGGTGGCTACAGAGGCTTGCGGCAGCGGAACTCCTGATCTATTGTGTTTCCCGATGTTTTTAGGGTATATGGACATATATAGGTGAAAGAAGTCGGTCAGGGGAGCCACAAGGGTCCCACGAGGGTGGGGGGCGCGCCCAGGGGGCAGGCGCGCCTCCCTGCCTCGTGGCCACCTCGAAGCTTCCCTGACTTCAACTCCAAGTCTCCTGGATCACGTTCGTTCCAAAAATCACGCTCCCGAAGGTTTCATTCCGTTTGGACTCCGTTTGATATTCCTTTTCTGCGAAACACTGAAACAAGGGAAAAACAGAAACTGGCACTGGACTCTGGGTTAATAGGTTAGTCCCAAAAATAATATAAAAGTGTTTAGTAAAGCTCATAAACATCCAAAACAGATAATATAATAGCATGAATACTTCATAAATTATAGATACGTTGGAGACGTATCAGCATCCCCAAGCTTAATTCCTGCTCGTCCTCGAGTAGGTAAATGATAAAAGAAATAATTTATGAAGGGTGAATGCTAGCAGGTGCACAAGTTTGATCAATGATAATTTCAATCACCTTTTCTAGCATCATTATATGTCATAATACTAGCTCATATCATAAAGCTTCTCATGATCAAGTAACAAGCTATTCACATGCTAAAGTATAGATCATAAACTTTCTTGAAAACTAACAAACCGTGTTATTAGTCATCAAACAATTACAGTTCATCTTATTTTCAGGAAGAGTCTATGTCAGAGCTTTGATTCAGAAAACTTCACATACTCAACTATCATTTAGTCTTCCATGATTGCTACCACTCAAAGCATATTTTTAGAACAAATAGTATTCATCGAACACAGAGAAAGATAGGGGCTTAATGTTTTGCCTCCCAACCTTTTACCTCAAGGGTAATGTCAACAATAATAATTCATGCTCAAATATATTTGAATGGCCATATAAGCTTAGGTCTTTCCATCACATGATGCTTGCCAACTAAAGAGTGGGTTGGAATGAGAAGGAATACTACTGAGTCTTGCATAAAATTAAAAGATAGGCCCTTCGCAGAGGGAAGCAGGGATTTGCAGAGGTGCCAGAGCTCGAAGCTAAAACAGAGATGAAAATAATTTTGAGAGGTATGCTTTCATTGTCAACATATCGACCAAGAGTTCCCAATATCTTCCATACTAAATACATTATAGGCGGTTCCCACGCAGAAAGGTAAAGTTTTTACTCCCCCTCCACCAACATTCACACTCCACGGCTTGTCCGAAACAACAGGTGCCGTCCAACTATCAACATTCCTGGGGGAGTTTTGTTTAAATTATTTGCGAATTTGTTTTTGATCTTTTGATCATAGGACTAGGCATCCCAGTTACCAGCCATTTTCGCGTGAATGATGAGCGGAGTCCATTCATCGTGAGAATAACCCACCTAGAATAGAAGATACTGACAGCCCCTAGTCGCTACATGAGCGATTCGGGCATACAAAATAGATTATTATTTGAAGGTTTAGAGTTTGGCACATGCAAATTTACTTGGAACGGCAGGTAAATACCGCATATAGGTAGATATGGTGGACACCCATGGAAGAAACTTGGTTCAAGGAATTTGGATGCACAAGCAGTATTCCCGCTTAGTACAGATATTTTGGCTAGCAAAGGATTCTAAATAGCAAGCACCACATGTTAGAGGATCCATAACAATATAACTTCTATACAAATATACCCAAGCATAACTCATTATGTTGTCTTCCTTGTCCAACTTCAACTAATTTGCTCAGGTTTGAAAATAATTAATGGGGCTCACAATCATAGAAGATGTCCAAGATAGTATATTTATTTGTGAAATCTCTCTTCCTTCAATATTCTTTCATGAATTGTTCAAGTGACCAATACAATGTTTGCTAACCTTCAATAAATTTACCACCTCTAATTCTTATATGTGAAGGCATTACTCCCCATGGGATAAGCATATGAAACATATATAATTTCAGATTTATGACATTCAAATCATTCAACCATTTACTCATAGGATATAAGTGAAGCACACGAGTAAATGACAAACTACTCCAAAAATATAAGTGAAGATCAATGAGTAGTTAAATAATTATGTAGCTATGTGAAGACTCTCTCTAATTTAAGAATTTTAGATCTTGGTACTTTATTCAAACAGAAAGCAAAACAAAATAAAATAAAATGACACTCCAAGCAAAACACATATCATGTGGTGAATAAAAATATAGCTCCAAGTAAAGTTACCGATGAACGAAGACGAAAGAGGGGATGCCATCCAGGGCATCCCCAAGCTTAGGCTCTTGGTTATCCTTGAATATTACCTTGGGGTTCCTTGGGCATCCCCAAGCTTAGGCTCTTTCCATTCCTTATTCCATAGTCCATTGAATCCTTACCCAAAACTTGAAAACTTCACAACACAAAACTCAACAGAAAACTCGTAAGCTCCGTTACTATAAGAAAATAAATCACCACTTAGGTACTGTTGTGAACTCAATCTAAATTCATATTGGTGTAATATATATTGTATTCCAACTCCTCTATGGTTCATACCCTCCGATACTACTCATAGATTCATCAAAATAAGCAAACAACACATAGAAAACAGAATCTGTCAAAAACAGAACAGTCTGTAGTAATCTGCATCAAACGCAAACGTCTAGAACTCAGAAACATCTACCAAAATAGGAAGACCTAGATAATTTGATTATTGATCTACTGCAATTGGAATAAGTATTTTATCACTTTCTGGTGATTTTTAACAATTGTTTTCGTGAGCAGAAAGTTTCTGTCTTTTTCAGCAAGATCAAATAATTATCATCCAAGAAGATCCTATAGGTATTACTTGGCACAAACACTAATTAAAACATAAAACCACATCTAACCAGAGGCTAGATGAATTATTTTTTACTAAGCAGGAGCAAAATCAAGGAACAAAAATAAAATTGGGTTGCCTCCCAACAAGCGCTAACGTTTAACGCCCCTAGCTAGGCATGATGATTTCAATGATGCTCACATAAAAGATAAGAATTGAAACATAAAGAGAGCATCATGAAGAATATGACTAGCACATTTAAGCCTAACCCACTTCCTATGCATAGGGATTTTGTGAGCAAACAACTTTTGGGAACAATAATCAACTAGCATAGGAAGGCAAAGCAAGCATAACTTCAAGATTTTCAACACATAGAGAGGAAACTTGATATTATTGCAACTCCTACAAGCACATATTCCTCCCTCATAATAATTTTCAGTAGCATCATGAATGAATTCAACAATATAACCTTGACATAAAGCATTCTTTTCATGATCTACAAGCATAGAAATTTTATTACTCTCCTCATAAGCAAAATTCTTCTCTTTCAGAACAGTGGGAGTATCATAAGAGACTCGAACACTATAAATTGTTTCCACATTAAAAGAGTAATATTCAGAAAAAGGGTAATCATAATCATGACAAGTTTTATAAATACAATCATCACTACTTTTTATAGCATAAGTGTCATCACAATAATCATCATAAGTAGCAACTTTGTTCTCATCATAATCGATTGAAACCTCTTCCAAGATAGTGGAATCATTACTAAATAAAGTCATGACCTCTCCAAATCCACTTTCATCAATATAATCATCATAAGTAGGAGGCATGCTATCATCATAACAAATTTTCTCATCAATTTTTTTTGAGCAAATACAGTTGGGTAAAAACCCTACTGTAACTCTTTTTTCATTGATATTGGGGGGATGTTATATACAGATGGATTACAATAAAGGACAGTGGCATAAACAGAAAATTTTACAAATAATCCAACCAGCTTTGCATTCCCTCCTTTAAACTAGGTCTGACTCTTTTCATGATGGTGCCAAAGTGATCCTTGAAACGGGAAATACATTAGCTCAAATCCCTTTCTTTGTTGTCAAAAATGATGATGTTTCTGTGTTTCCAGATGGTCCAACAACTAGCAATTAGGCATTCTATAAAGGGCTGAATCTGAGTTTTGTTTCTGGCTTCAATAAGCATATCATTGCAGCTCAAATCAGTGTTCCATTCAAAACCGATTGATAACCAAAAGTTTTGGCTGAAATCACATGAGAAAAATAGATGTTTCATGTATTCATTAGGCTCATCATCACATAACACACAGATGGTACTCTCAATGTAGAAGCTTTTCCTGGTGAGAAGATCTCTGGTGTTTAATCTGTCCAGAAGAAGGAGCCAGAAAAAGAATTTTTTCTTAGGTAGGCAACCAGATTTCCAAATCCATTGGAAAGGCTTGGGAGCTTTCTAGGGGCATCCCAAATATTCAAAGTAGACCTTCTTAGCATTGTAGTGTCCAGAGGCCCATTTAAACTTCTAGGTATCAGGTTCACTGTTACTCATCACACCATTAATGAGGGCCATGAGCTCTGTGCTTTGTTGGACAACCACAGAAGACATAGGTAGGTGGAACATGCTACAGAAGTCATTCTCACTTTCAATGCAAGCCTTCTGGAGTGAGATGTCTTTATTTATGGCATAGGAGTATAGGTGTGGGAAACTGTCTTTCATTGGATTGTCATTCCATTTGTCATGCCATAAAGAAATGGTGTCACCAATACCAGCAGAACAGGTTGTGAGGTTCTTGTACTTGTCAAGAATAGAGCAACAATCTCTCCACCAGAATGAGCCAAGCCTAGTTGGGAAGTGTGGTAATTCACCATTTCCATAGTACTTGCTCCAAATAAGTTGCACCCATGGGATATTCATTTTATTGAAAAACTTGTGCAAGAATTTGGTCAACAATGCTTTGTTGTGTGCTCTAAGATCTAGAACACCAAGACCACCAACATCCTTGGGTAAGCAAACTTGTTCCCACTTAACAAGGCACACTACAAAAAAAAGACACATCCGTGACATTTTGGGCCGAAAGAAATTTTTTTCTCTCATACATATGACACTTCTATGACGATAATTGTGACAAAACCCGGTATCATCATAGATGTGGTGGGCTCCTACTTCTATGACAAAAAATCATGACAGAAAATGGGCTTTTCGTCCTGGGCGGGCCGGAGACGCAGCTGCATGACATTCTTTGGGCCGTCCATGACGGAAAAAACCGTGGTAGAAGCGAGGGGGAGGAAAATTTCGGGGAGTTCGCGGTTACGGTGGGAGGTCGGGGCCGAGCGATGCGCGTTTCTCTCGTACATGTACGCGCGTGTGTGCGAGGCGTTGGCTCTAACTGAACCCGAGCGAGGTGTTGGGCTCTAACTGAACTCGAGCGATTGCACTGCAGGCTACACATTACTGAACCCGAGCGATCGATCGATGGCTGTTAACTGAACCCGATCGAGCGATTCCTTCGCTACTGCTGCTAACTGAAGCCGATCGATTGGATGAACAGTGAGCGGTGGCGTTGCCTCTGGATGAATAGGACCCCGTGGTGTGGAGGGCTGGATGAACAGTAGACGGTGGAGGGGTGCCTGTGGAGGGGTGGTGGAACAGGACCCCGTGGTGTGGAGGGCTGGATGAACAGTAGACGGTGGAGGGGTGCCCGTGGAGGGGTGGTTGAACAGTAGCCGGTGGAGTAGCGCGCGGTGGAGGCTGGATGAACAGGAGCCCGTGGAGGCTGGAGGAGGTCGACGGTAACCCGTGGAGGCTGGAGGAGGTCGACGGTGGAGATGAACCGTATCCCGTGGAGTCCCGTTTTGCGGTACGCCACACCCCTCCCGATGAACAGGTCCCCCGTTTCGACCGTAGGAGGTCCGTTTCGTCCGTTTTGCAGTACGCCACACCCCTCCCGATCAACAGGACCCCCGTTTCGACCATAGGAGGTCCGTTTCATCCGTTTTGCGGTACGCCACACCCCTCCCGATCAACAGGACCCCCGTTTAGACCGTAGGAGGTCCGTTTCGTCCGTTTTGCGGTACGCCACACCCCTCCCGATCAACAGGACCCCCGTTTCGACCGTAGGAGGTCCGTTTCCTCCATTTTGTGGTACGCCACACCCCTCCCGATCAACAGGACCCCGTTCTGAACGTAGGAGGTCCGTTTCCTCCGATTTGCGGTACGCCAGGCCTCGTTTCCATCGCCTGTTCCATCCAAGCCCTCCCGATGAACATGACCACGCATTCCGTTCCGACCCAGCCGGTTGGCTCCCACGCGTTCCGTTGCCTCCTGATGAACACGACGCATTCCGTTGCCTCCCCATGAACACGACGCATTCCGTTGCCTCCTCATGAACACGACGACGACGCTGTTTCTCCGTTCTGACCCAGCCATGTACACGAGCCCTGGCCGTACGTATGCGCGAGTAGGCGTTCGAGTCCCCGCCCGTATGTACACATACGTGGCCGTATTTTCTTTCTTGCACCGTGGCTGCTGTACGTACGTGTACATGCTACGTGCGCGCCTCTACTACGACACGTGCGCGCCTCTACATCGACCAGTATGTACGTACATGTTCGCGACCAGAATGACAACGCTACGTACGCTTCGACCAGGTGGCTCCCGACTGTCAGGCACTTCCTTGCCTGCGAAGATGTAGCTGGTGGGTCCCAGCAGTCAGGGGGGCGAATCGTTTTTTTTTGCCCGGACGCACTTCCTAGCATGCGAAGATGTAGCCGGTGGGTCCCAGCAGTCAGGGGGGCGAATCATTTTTTTGCCCGGACGCACTTCCTTGCGTGCGAAGATGTAGCTGGTGGGTCCCAGAAGTCAGGGGGCGAATCGTTTTTTTTGCCCGGACGCACTTCCTTGCGTGCGAAGATGAAGCTGGTGGGTCCCTGTAGTCAGGGGGAAACGTTTTTTCCGTGAAATACAGTGGCCCGTCCGGTGGGTCCCAGCTATCAGGTGGAGGAATCATTATTTTCCGCGTAATAAGGAGGCACTTCCTTGCTGCGGCTGTGGACCCAACTGTCAGCCTCTCCACGTACAGTCCATGTCCGATGGAAGTCGTTCCTTGACCACGTTGACCAGGCCGCGCCGAGAGCACCACGGCGGTGGACGACGGTGAGGCCTAGGAAGGGGACGACGCGGAGCCGGGGAAGACGCGGCAGTGGAAGCCCGCGCGGAGAGGAGTATGAGGGTTCACTGGTTCGGCTGCGGTGTGAGGCTGCCGTCGCCGCAGGGCCTGGCCAGCGGTGGTAATAGTAGGGGGCGCTGAGGCCTCCGCGGCAGCACAGCCAGCCACGGGAGGCAGGAGCATGCGGCACGACCGGTGCTGCTTTGGGCGGCAGGAGCAAGAAGACCAGAGGTTGAAGAAGCAGTACGGCCGTTGGATGGACATCGTACGGTTACTGGAGCTAGAATCGTTCATATTGACTAAGTTGACAAAGCCCTCCGTCCCCGTCAACTTAGTTGGCCCACAAGTCATCCTCCCACTATGGTGGGTCCCAGCTAGCAGGGGGTATTCATTTTTTTGTGCGTAATAAGGAGGCACTTCCTTGCATGCGAAGATATAGCTGGTGGGTCCGACATGTCAACGGGGGGAACTTTTTTTCACGAAATACAGAGGCCCTTCCGGCGGGTCCCAGCTGTTAGGTGGAGGAATCATTATTTTGCGCGTACAGTCCACGGCCGGTGGATGTCGTTCGTTGACCACGTTGACCAGGCCGCGCCGAGAGCACCATGGCGGTGGACGACGGCGAGGCCTAGGAAGGGAACGACACGGAGCCGGGGAAGACTCGGCAATGGTTGCCCACGCGGTGGGGAGTACGAGGGTTTACTGGTCCGGCTGCCGTCGCCGAAAAATAACAGGAGGTGTGGGTGAGTAGAGGAATGGCCTGGCCAGCAATGAAGTAGGGTGGGGCGGTGCGGCCTGTGCGGCAGCACAGCCGGCCACGGGAGGCGGGAGCAGGCAGTCGCACCGGAGCTGGTTTGGGCGGCTGGAGCAAGAAGATCAGATATTGAAGAAGCAGCACGGCCGTTGGATTAACATCCAACGGTCACTTCTGCTAGAATCGTTTGTGGACTAAGTTGACAAAGCCAAAGTACACGTCAACCTAGTAGACCCACAAGTCAGCCTCCAAATCTGTCCCAAACAGCATACAGCCCGAAATTTCTAGCCAGATTCAAATTATTTTTAAATCTAAATATACCTTAATTTAAATTCAATGAAATTTTACCCGCACAAAAACAATGAAATTTAAAATATCAAAATCCGAAAGAAAACAGTATTTTGGAACTAATTGTCTGTTTGCTGTATTTTTTCATTTTACAGCCCATTTATTATTACTTATAGCCCATTTCTTATTACTTATAGCCCATTTTCTGGGCAAAATGCATCCCTCCTCGTCTTGAAAGATTTCTGGCCCAGCAGGGCGTAGAAAAGCAAGTAGGCCTACGTTGGTTATTCTGCAAAAAACAAAATAGCTGGCTAGCCATTTTCAGAAAGGAAAAAAACAAACTAGGCTGGTCATGTGCTAAACATATGAAATAAAAGCCTGGGCTAGACGGGCCACGGGTCCCGCACAACCCAGTTGATACCCTTCTCCGTCCCGAAAAAACAAAATTACTGCGCGCGCTGCTGGGTCCCTACTGTCATCCTCACCATGTATAGTCATCTCCTTATTCCTCTCGGTTGTTGACCATGTTGACAACACCGGAGGGCGGCGCCGCGGCGAGCGAACCAAGGCGGAGGACGATGGTGAGGCCTCGGACGGGAACGAACAGGAGCCGGGGAAGATCACAGCCATTCGTGGGAGGCGGGAGCAGGCGGTCCTGCTGGCGCTGGTTTGGCTTTGGCGGCTCGAGGAAGAAGAGACTGAAGAAACGCGACAGACGTTGAATGTCAATCCAACGGTCAAGGTTGGCACAATCGTTTGTTGACTAAGTGGACACCAAGTAGAATACTTTTTTATATATAGGAAGAAAACTGCGAGGAAAATGCGTTTGTCTGCCGTCCTCCTCACAGGGAACGTTCGCCACATAAGTGACTAGCACGCTTGGTTTTCAACCGAGAGGTCTTGGGTTCGAGTCCCAGGAACTCTCAATTTGGTCCTTCTTCCTTCCTCGCAAAAAAGGGAAAGAAAATCAAAGACTTGGGAAGGCGTACAGAACAAGCTAGTGTACCAGTAAAGAGACGTTGCCGAGTTTTAGAAAAAAGAAAGACGTGCTCCTGTAGGTGGTTCGAATCCAAACCTAAACTATGACTATATATGGTGCTATGCTACTCTGCATGTAATGAAACTGACATATCCAACGTTTGCTTCTCCTCTTCTCTACTTACTCTGCCTAGCATCAGAAGCTCTGGCCGCAGCAACCATGTCCGTTGGCTGCTCGTCCACCTGCTCTTCAGCAGGCAACAACCAGATATGCGCCAAGTCGCCACCCGTACCATCGCCTGTGGGTCTCATCACATCCCCGCCAGCACGCGCACCGCAGCCGATTGCTCATAGCAACCCGTTGCCGTTGGTGTGGTGCCACTGCTGCAAATCACGCAGAGTCATCCATCGTGTCTCAACCACAATCCGCAACCCTGGCCGAGTCTTCTACAAATGCCCGAATCATGGGGTAACAATATGTTTAAGTGTTGTTCTGCTGCTTTCAGTTGCTGTTTTTTTAATAGTTTGGTTGATGATCTTCCAATTTGATTCGTGTAGAAAAGGGAAGATTCGTGTGATTTGTATTTCTGGGAAGTTGCTGATGTGGAGGAATGCAACTACGCTGATTATTTGGTTAGCCGACGAATCCCAATACCAGCAGGTTGGGGTGTTGGACAAGTAACTGAAGGAACGACAGAAGAGGAAGATGCAGAGCAGAAGGTTAAAGATGCAGTTCCTCTGATCATGGCCAAGCAACAGCTGCTGAACGGCCTTGACAGAAAATGAGGAGATGAAAGAGCTTGTGTAGATAATGGGCAAAATTGATGTGCTCTGTAGGATGATTGTCTCTTTATTTGCAGTGTATGTAGCACTCGTGATGTATTCAGTGGCTACGACATGAGCACTTTGCTGAAACTAGTAATGAATGAAACCTGTGTAGCAGGCTGGGCGTAGTGTTGTGAACATCTAATGATTTCTATTAACGGAAATCAGGGGGTATCCCCTTTTGCTCATATAAATAAATAAATAGCAGAGGCCATGTCGGGTCAGCTTTGTTCTCATTCGAAGACGTCGAGCAAATTGCAGTCCAACAGCAAACTATGTCATCAAATTCAAGTTTCACAGCCAAATATGAGTACAACTAAACAACAATGTCATCATGTTTTAGTTTTCATACAATCACCAAACACAAATCAGCATACATAACAAGTGATGTTCTCACAGCAAAATACTAAACAACATGTTCATCAGGTTTCAGTTGTCATAGCAAACACAATTTCACATAGTAGATAAAAAACGTCTTCTGACAGGCAAATACGACAAAAGCAATGTAATCATCATCCGCAGCAGCAGCGTCAACATCTTCGCCATGTGTATCAGTCTGAATCGTAATTCCCCACGGTGTCATCTTCTTCTTCGTCCTCAACATCCTCGAACGTTGGCTTCTTCTTGATCAACTCTTGTATGTCCACAGCACGACAGGCAATCTTTTCGCCGGCGTCATTGACGTGATGGTTCTCAAAGATATTAGGAACATCTGTGTTATCTTGTACATCAGGAGCAGTGTAAGCATCATCTTGTTGTGCAACTTCATTAAACGAATTCCTCTGCTCAAACCTTTGCAATACTCTCCAGTCATCGCTACGTGCAAATGTGTCTTCCAAGAAAAATATCTGTGTTGCTTGATTTGCCAAAATAAAAGGCTCGCTGGTCTGGTACGCCGCCTTGACATTGATGGATTTGAAATAATCATCAGCTCTGGGTTTTGCGATCCTGGAAAACAGGTTATACCAACGACAGCACAACAGAACCACACACCGATGATCCTCGAAACTGGAGATATACTGCAACTGAACAATGTCTGTTATGTTAGCATACATTTCAGTTGTCTCTTTGTCATACGTATCCGTGCTCATGATGGCACTGTTTTGTGTCTTCCTGCCTTCGTCTCGTGCAATGGTGTTGTAGCGCACATCTCCAACAACGCAAGATTCATAATGTCTTACCCGAGAATCAGGACCCATTGCCAGTGAGTAAAGGGCATCATGTAACGCCCACGATGCGGCTATATCTCCCACGTGTCGAGGCACGACTTAGAGGCGTAACCGCATAGTGGTTTTGTCGCAAGAAGGGTCATCTTCACACAATCCCATGTAATGAACAAGAATGGGATAACGAGAGTTGGCTTACAATCGCCACTTCACACAATACATAAATATAAATCATACATCATCCAAAATTCACACATAAACCGACTACAGTCAAATCCAAATGAAAATAAGATAACCCCAAATGCTAGATCCGCGATCGTCCCAACTGGGCTCCACTACTGATCATCAGGAAAAGAAACATAGTAACGACCACGTTCCTTGTCGAACTCCCACTTGAGGTCGATTTCATCATCTGCACTGGCATCGTCGGCACTTGCAACTGTTTTGGTAGAATCTGTGAGTCACGAGGACTCAGCAATCTCACACCCGCGAGATCAAGACTATTTAAGCTTATAGGAAAGGATGATGTAATGAGGTGGAGCTGCAGCAGGCACTAAGCATATATGGTGGCTAACATACGCAAAAGAGAGCGAGAAGAGAAGCAACGGAACGGTCGTCATCTAGTAATGACCAAGAAGTGATCCTGAACTCCTACTTACGTCATTCATAACTCAAACCGTGTTCACTTCCCGGACTCCGCCGAGAAGAGACCATCACGGCTACACACGCGGTTGATGTATTTTTAATTAAGTCAAGTGACAAGTTCTCTACAACCGGACATTAACAAATTCCCATCTGCCTCATAACCGCGGGCACGGCTTTCGAAAGATAATACCCTGCAGGGGTGTCCCAACTTAGCCCATTATAAGCTCTCACGGTCAAAGAAGGATAAACCTTCTCCCGGAAAGACCCGATCAGTCTCGGAATCCCGGTTTACAAGACATTTCGACAATGGTAAAACAAGAACAGCAAAGCCACCCGAATGTGCCGACAAATCCCGATAGGAGCTGCACATATCTCGTTCTCAGGGCACACCGGATTGTCCAAGCTTCCGATAGGTGAGCCCAGAGTTGCCCCTGGTGGCCACCGGCGACTGACAGGTTGGACCAGTACTCAGAGGAGCACTGGCCCGGGGTTTAAATAAAGATGACCCTCGGGCACGCGAAAACCCGGGGGAAAAAGGCTTAGGTGGAAAATGGTAAAGCCAAGGTTGGGCCTTGCTGGAGGAGTTTTATTCAAGGCGAACTGTCAAGGGGGTCCCATAAATCACCCAACCGCGTAAGGAACGCAAACTCAAGAAACATAATACCGGTATGACGGAAACTAGGGCGGCAAGAGTGGAACAAAACACCAGGCATAAGGCCGAGCCTTCCACCCTTTACCAAATATATAGATGCATTAATTAAATAAGAGATATTGTGATATCCCAACATATCCATGTTCCAACATGGAACCAACTTCAACTTCACCTGCAACTAACAACGCTATAAGAAGGGCTGAGCAAAAGCGGTAACTTAGCCAAACAACGGTTTGCTAGGAAAAGGATGGTTAGAGGCTGACATGGCAATAAGGGAGGCATGATATAGCAAGTGGTAGGTAGCGCAGCATGGCAATAGAACGAACAACTAGCAAAGCAAAGATCGAAGTGATTTCGGGGGTATGGTCATCTTGCCTGCAAGGTTCTCAGAGTTGTCGAAAGCTTGATCCTCGTAAGCGTACTCAACAGGTTCCTCATTCATGAACTCGTCTCCCGGCTCTACCCAAAACAAGAACACAAGCAACGGAACCACAATCAATCACGGGAAATGCACAAGCAACATGATGCAAAACATGAATGATATGCAAGATATGATATGCGATGCATATGCGTGCTCTGGAAGGAAAATGATGAACACGGCAGTAACTTGGCAAACCAAGCATGCCACTGGAAATATGAGATGATTTCAGTCGAAATCGATATAAAGACCACCGGAAACGGATGCACGGTTTGCAAATGGCAGGCAAAACAAGATGTAACATCCCAAATTTTCAATTTGGAATGTTATACATAGATCATCATTGCATATCATATTTTCTATTGCATTTTGACAAATCCTCGATAAATCCTAAGCAACTCAAGGACCCTCGGAGAGAGTTGGGGATTTTCTCGAATTTTCATATTTGATTTTCATCAAATAATAAAACGAGGATTTTGGTTTTAATTATTTTTCTCTCCGGAAAAATATTTCATTAAAAATAAATGAGAGGAGAAAATATGACTTCTCCAAAACAATTGAAATATTGGAGGAAAAATGTTAAAATCATTTATTGGATTTTATTCGGATTTTATTTGCAATTTTAATTGCATTAAAAAAATATTGCATGTTTTCAAAAAAAATTATTTTTGTGTCAAAAAATGTTCACCCTGTTCTAAATATTCTAACTAGACGGGGAAAATTTGTTTTATCTTTTTTTGGATTTTTATTTATTTTTCTACGAATTTTTCGGCGGAACGTTTAAAAAAAATAAAAAATTTCGTGCCGCGCCCGACCGTGCCGAGGCCCAGCCGAGCCGCCGGCCCATCTCCGCGTTCTCCTCCGCGAGCACGTCGGACGCCGCCGTCGTGTCCGCCACGGACACCCCGCCGCCGTGCCTTGCCCCCTCCTCCAAGCACCCCTCCCTCCTCTTTATAAACCCCGCCGCCGCCCCCTCCCTCTCACCCCGCCGCCGCCCCGCACCCCGCCGCCGGAGCCGGAGCCCGAAGGCCGCCGCCGCTCGCCGAACCCCGCCGCCGGAGCCGCCCCTCGCCACCCCCGAGCCCCCTGAGCCCCGCCGCACCCCGCCGCACCCCGCCGCCCTCGCCGGAGCCAGCCGGAGCCCCGCCGGAGCCCTGCCCCGACGAGGTATACCTTGCCGTCGTTGCCGGTTTTGTTTAAAAAAACCGTTCGTTTAAAAAAAACCCTAGATCGGTTTATTTCTTCGGTTTTGTTATTTTGTGAACGTTCACCGACCCGTTCGTTTTAACGAACGCGTTCGTCGGATTTTCTCTGTTAACGAACGTCCGTTCTTTAACCGTTCGTCCGTTTTTCTTTTTCATCGGATTTTTCCGCGATTATCTCAGACCTCGATTTCTGATCGAATCTTCGTTTCTGTTTAATTTTTCGCTCGTTTATCGGAATCAGGCGATTCAAGCGCCTAGAGTTTCGTCTCGAAATTCTCTTTCCGTTTAACCTACTGAAACAAGTTTTTGCTACTGTAAAATTTGACCTAGATCCAGATTAGTAAACGAAGTTTGTTTCGTTCGCCGTTTGACTTTCGTTGCTTCGTTCGAGTTGATTCTTTTTGCAAACCGGAGTTCTTAAGTTGAACTTTCTGGTTGGATCTTTCATTCGAGTTTTACCTGTACATTAGATGAGTACTTATTGTTTGCTTGTTTGTTTGCGATAGAGTACCCGGAGTGTGCCGCTTGTTACTTCGAATCGCTAGGTTTCGCGGATCATCAGCAAGGCAAGTAACACTTTGATCATATACCTTCCATACCCAGTTTTTATTGCATTAGATCTATTCCTCAAACATTGCATGATTAGGATCTAATTAAATTGTGGGTATTGGGAAGTAGTTGAGGTAGTACCTATTACCTGTTCTTTTATCAAACCCTTGGGAGTTACTTCTACGTTTGCTATTATATTGCCATGCTATGCTCGTAGACGTGGATTTGGTTTGAGTGATATTCATGACAGATGTGAGATTGTTAATAATGGTTTACTTAAGGTGGCAACTAAAACTCACATCTGGGTGGATTGAGGTACCTGGGTATTCCAGGATTGCCTGTTTTTCTTTTGGACCGCCACCCAGGTTCAAAGGGATCATGAGATTATTCATGCTAGAAACTTCCGTGTGCAGCCACAAGCTATTATGGGCTCTAGCATAGTTGACTAAGTTGTGTGAACTCTTACAGTGGTAGACTAGCAGATGTAGGGGAAAGTAGGTGTAACTGTCTACCCATACGTAAGGTGCAAACACTTCTGAAAGACTGTGTCTCGGTCATCCGTTACTCAAACACCAGGTAGTGCGAGTAATCCAATGGAGGAGATCGAGTCTTGTGGGGAAAAGTGCACAAACCTCTGCAGAGTGTACAAACTAATCATGGTTAGCCGTGTCCCCGGTTATGGACAATTTGAGTATCTAGTACCTGGATTATCATGCGAATCTCATCACCATGTTACTTTTAATTAATTTTGTTGGGTTATTGATGACACCTAATTGGGATTGAGATGCTGTCAGCCATCTCAATGTTTAACAACCACCATGATAGTTAAATAAAATTTATTCCTTTGCAGTAGGGAAAAATTGGTTTTCCGCAAAAACTTTAACCATAGAGCTTTCCACCAGCCTTATATGCATGTAGTATAGTATTATTACTGTTCATTATTTCTCTATGTGTTACATTGCCAGCATATTCCATGTGCTGACCCGTTTTCGGGCTGCAACGTTTCATGTTGCAGACTTTTCAGACGACGAGTAAGGTGCCTTAGGTCGTGGTCTTATACTCAGTGATGCCGCTGGAGTTGATGGACTCACTTATCTTCCAAGTCTTCCGCTGTTATCGTTTTAGATGGCCTTAAGCCATATTTTTCATAATTATTCTCTTTGGAGATATTCGATGTAATAAGTGTGTGATTGCTACTCTGTTATAAATCCTCCATTTGTACTGTGCGTGTCAGCATTACTGATCCAGGGATGACACTGGTGCACAGCAGCACAGACCATCTGAGGTCTGGTCGCTACACAAGAATGACACGAATCTGTGATTAACATCATGATAGCACTTAGAATGCAACAAGTAACAATGCTACGGCACTCCAACGTAGCAACAAAGCATATGACAGTAATCTACAGGTGATGCTTGACAAAAGATGAACACTGAGCTACGGCTATATCACAACATAACAGGTTCAAACAAGCATGGCAAAAGTGCAAAAGATAACAGGTTCACAGACTTGGAGAAATTACTGGACATAGCAGAAACAGCATCAGGTAGAAATGTTCAGAGCACGAAATAAACATGCTACAGAAACTTAACATAGTAAAACAAGGCATGGAAGTAATATACTAAATGCATATGACAAAAGTCCCTTACTGACCATAAGCCAAAAAGGACCAGAAGATATGATGGCAACCATGTAAACATAGCAAGTTTCGTTAACAGGTTTCAGACAGCAGAAAACAGAGAATGACAGAAACAGACATTATGTGGGCATCTTGGTGAGCTTTATGCACTCACCAAAAAGCAATGCATGACAAAACAAGCATACCTAAAGCAAGATGGCATGTTTATGAAGCTATCCATGGCAAGAGCAAATACATAGCATGTATGGATCAACTACAACAAGCTTGGCAAAATTGAATAACACGTAAACAATCTGCCAGGAACATTTTATAGCAAAAGTAGAGCAAGATTGAGTCATGCTATGACACTCCATAATTGCAAACAAGGGCATGAATGGATCAATTACAATAATATCTACAAAACATCCTTACTAAACATCTCCAAAATAAGCATGGATCTCTCTGTAGCCTCAAGTTTACATGGCAACAAAATAACAGCAGTCACAGACTTAGTAAAATCACTAAGTCCCTGAAATCAGAAACATCACCAAGCCTAGTTTGCATGCTTGTGCTAGTCACCACAGAGATCAAAAAAATACATGGCATACACCTCTGTAAAGATGGCATGGCATACAACAAAACACATGTAGAGCTCATGCCCATAAGATGCACAAAATAAATGCAACAAAAATAACAAATCCTCAAGTTCTGATAAGTAACAGCAGATAACAGCAACTAGCACTCTTGCACGAGAGATTTGGGCATCAAGATGGACTCAAATGAACATGGCGCAGTGGAACAAAATGAAGAGCATCTAGAGACGAACATTTCGATATATTACACGCACGAAACAGAGCTATATGCAGAGAGTTATGATGCGATGAACAGGGGCATATAATGTAAAAAATTAGGACTTAGAATATTTGAGGAGGGAGAGAGGTCAACCACTGGCGGCGGATCTGGATCGGGTCGCCGGAGTGGAGGACGGGGACGCCGGCGACGGGACGGAGAGGAGGGAGAGCGCGGCGAAGAGGAGGAGCCGGGGAGGCGGCGACGGGCGCGGCTCGGCGGCGGGGAACGCGGGCGCGGCGGTGGCGACCGGAGACGGCAAGGCGCCGCGGGCGCGGGACGGCGGGCGCGGGGCGACGGGGCCCGAGCGGCGGTGCGGGAGGAAGCGGGCCGGGAGGGCCAGGCACGGGCCCTGCGGGCCGCGGCGTACGGGTGACGGGGCGGCGCCACGTGGCAAGCGCCGTTTGGCCGGGCGCGACGGCGCTGGTTCGTCCGGCGGCGGCGGACGCGTCCGGCCGCGGAGAGGGGAAGGGGACTAGGGTTAGGGTGGTTTTTGCCCGAGATTTTGGAGGGGGAGGTGTTTTTATAGGTAGAGGGAGCTAGGAGACTTCAAATGGAGTGCGGTTTTCGTCCACGCGATCGTGATCGAACGACCTAGAGCATGGAAGTGACTTAGAGGGGTTTTGGGCTGGTTAGAGAGGGGTTTTGCTGCAACACATAAACGGACTTTGCGGTTGCCCGGTTAACCGTTGGAGTACCAAACGACCTCCAAATGGAACGAAACTTGACCGGTGGTCTACCGGTGGTATACCAAGGCCACTTGACAAGCCTCGGTCCATTCCGAGAACGTTCAACACCCGCTCACGAAAAGAAACAAGAGGGGTGCGCTGGAGAAGGTGGGAGTGCCGGATTGCAAAACGGACAACGGGGAAAATGCTTGGATGCAAGAGACGAAACGTATGCAAATGCAATGCACATGATGACATGATATGAGATGCATGACATGAACAAAATACAAAAACGGAAAACAAAACCCGACCACGAAGGGAATATCATAACACATAGCCGAAAATGGCAAGAGTTGGAGTTACACATATGGAAAGTTACATCCGGGGTGTTACACATCATCAATTGCCTGCCCATCCTCCCGCATCTTCTTAACCTATGGTTAGAAAATAGATAAGCTGATCATCTTATGTACTCAATATATTTAAAAAAACTGACGGTGCACTTCAAAGCATCTATCCTGATATTCCTACTGTAGAGTTCCCTGAAGAATTGTCCCTACTCTGCAACTGCTCTGTATAAGTCAGGGCGGCCCAATCCTCTAAGGATAACAGGTAAAACCCTTTGAAGTAGGACGTGGCAGTCATGATTTTTCAATCCTTGTACCTTGTTTCCATCTGCACTGACTCTCCTTTCAGGGTTGGAAGCAAATCCATGTGGGAATCTCACACGTGACAGGACCTCGCAGAATTCTTTTCTTTTACCTTGTCCAAGACGTACACAGCTGGTGCCATATCCCGTGGTTTACCTTCATCTTGCACCTGGAAATCCTTTCTGATACCCAGGTGTGTCAAATCAATCCTAGATTTTAAGGTATCTTTCGTCTTGCCTTCAATATTAAGAAGTGTGCCGATAATGCTGTCACATATATTTTTCTCGATGTGCATCACATCAAGATTATGCCGCAGATCCAAATCTTTCCAATACTCCAAGTCCCACAAAGTGGACCTGCGGGTAAACAATAATCTCTCTTCTACCCTGCCACGCTTCCTTTTCCCGCTACCATTACCAGGATGGTTTCCTGGTGTAATATGCCTGACCTTCTCTAATTCCACTTGCAACTCATCAGCGGTGAGCCTCTTTGGCGCATCACGGTTTCATGCTTTGCATTGAACACATGTCTTCGGTATTTTCTAGGATGCAGCTTGTCCATGGCAAGGAAATGACGGTGTCCAATGTAACAGATCTTGCTAAGTATTGCGTATGACAGCGGATTCCTGTCACAGCGAACACATGCATTGTAACCATGTGTCGTTCACCCTGACATAGTGCCCAAAGCCGGATAATCATGGATGCACCAAATTATAACAGCACGCAGAAAGAAATCAGCTGGTGGGCTGCTATATAGGTCTCGAGTGAGAACACCCTTCCATAGCTGTTGAAGTTCCTCCACAAGAGGCTCCATGAACAAATCAAAATCCTTTCCAGGACTTTTTGGACCTGGGATGAGCAAGGCCATCATGTAGTTTGATTCTTTGGTGCAGACATTTGGAGGCATGTTGTAAGGGATAACAAGCACTGGCCACCTGCTATATGTGGCGCTCTGGTGGCCAAATGGGTTAAATCCATCTGAAGCTAAGCCAAGTCTAATGTTTCTCGGGTCAGCAGCAAACTCTTTGTGTTTATCATTAAGCTTTTCCACTCACTATCATGAGATGGGTGGCTCATTACATTCTGGTCTCTGTACTCCTAGTTCCTAGAATGCCACAGTACATCCTCTCTTGTTTCAGCATCATGAAACAACCTCTGCAATCTTGGTGTAATTGGAAAATGTCTCAGAACATTATGAGGAATCCTCTTCACAGCATCGCCATCTTTCCATCTTGATGATTTGCATTTCGGGCATTCACTTAAGTTGGCATAATCCTTCCAGAATAGAACACAATTATTCTTACAAACATGGATCATATCATATCCAATTCCAACTGCACGAAGGAAATTCTTCATTTTACTGTAGGTGTGTGGCAGCTCAGACGCATCTGGGAAAGATTTGCGGAAAGCAGCCAATATCGCATCGAATGATTTGTTGGGCATCCGCTCAGATGTCTTCACCTCAAGAAAGGTGACCATAGCTGAGAATACTGACAGCAACGTTGCATTGTTCCAACATGCGGGCCCACCGTTTCTCTTCTGCAGGTGAAAGTTCATGGAATGCACGAGCATTTCGTAGCATTGTTTCAATGTTGGTCAAACTCACTGGCTCCGCCACCACCACCTCCTCCTCCTCTTCCACTTGAGCATCAGGCAGATCAAGATGGTGATCTGCTGCTTCCACGTAGTCAATAATATTGACGTTCACAGCTTCACCATGATGAACCCACCTAGTATATGTGACCGACATCCCATTCAAGTGTAGATGATTTTGCACAGTTGACTGGGGTCTTGTAACTGAATTCATACAACTGCTACACGGGCAGAGCACATCTGATTTCGGACCACCGTACTCAGCTCTGATAAAGTTCATGAAGTTTTCAACCCCCTCGACATATGCAGCGGAGAATCTTCGAGCAGAAGTTATCCAAGTCCTGTCCATCTGTTAGACATACAAATTAGTTCTTCTACTAGATATTACAGGAAAAATATATATGCTTTTTTATGAAGTCCAGAAAAAAATACCTAGGTCGATGTCTAAAGCTAAGGCAAGATATTTGGACGAGCAGATCTAAGTAACAAAATATATGTAAAGCTAATTCAGCAAACAGATTTGAGTGCCAAATTATGGCAGGCTGTTTCAGCAGTCAATGAGGCCGAGCACACAGCCATCGAACTATCGAAGGCCATCGCAGCAACAAAGATCGAGTATAAAACGGTGTAGAGCTATTTCACCTAACAGATTGGCTACTAGACCATGGCAATCTACGTCACAATAAATATATGGCAGGATATTTTAGCAACTAATCAGCCTTAGCATGCCATCTCAGCTAAGCAGATTGAGTGCAGAACAGGGCAAGGAAGCTTCTTAAGCAGAGCATATTGACAGTAAACTACTTCGGCAAACAGTGAGATTAACAGCGTCTATCAGCTAACATTCAGTGCTACACCGACATGAACGGGGCCTCAGTCTAGAATGCACGTACCGTGGGAGAAGCTGACCGCCGTGCGTCTCCACACGAACGTCGCGAGCAGTGGCGGCGCTGACCGCCGTGCGCCTCCACAAGAACATAGCCAGAGGTGGCGCGCGGCTAGAGGACGGCAGTCTACGAGAGCGTACTGTGGGAGCGAGAGGATCGCCGAACCGCGGCGCCGACGTATCGGCGCGGCGGGGAGGGCGGCTTTGGCGGAGCGAATGGAGTGGAGGGGACCAGGGGGGAGGGGGTTTGGGGAATATTATTGGCTAGTTGGCCGAAGGGCGGTTGAATCGGATTTGGGGGGAATTTTTGGGTGTGGGGGGGGGAGGATTTTCGCGCGGTGGGCGGGGGGAGTTTGGCGCATGGTCGGTTTCTCCAAGTGCAGTCCCACGTGTTAGTGAAGAGGCAAGCCGAAGCGCGTTCCGTTTGCGTGAGCCGTGTGCAGGACCGAACGTGTGTGGGGTGCAATGCGACCGCGACAGGAGTGCTGTGAGTGTACCGCCTTTTTTCCTTTTAAACTAGGTGCTTCGCCCCCTAAAAAAAATTTGTTGCTTAGCGCGATCCATCGATACTACTACTAGTAATCCGGTAATCCCGACTAAAACGGCGCGGCCGGGTCTTTTCCCGCGCGATATGCTGGGAGGTTGGCTTAGTTGGGTTTTTTAGGACGAGTAATGCTACACCTACGTAATCCCAGTTACGTAATTAACGTAATGTGAAACGTGTGAGCTGTTGATTGTAGATTGGGGGGAGGGAGGGTCGCACCACCATGAAAATCAGGGGAGGAGAGAGAGAGAGAGAGGCAATTTACGTTAACCCTTTCGGAGGTTCCCGTAGATGTAGAAAGATGTGAAATGCGTGAATGTGTAGTGGACGTACTATTGGAGTGCCTAAGATAATTTGTGTATGTATAGACCCTATGTGTTTATTTTACTTCGCATGTTAGATTTGTCTCGGTTCAATAAAAAGCAGAGTTGGTGATGATGGTGTGCCTGTCATCCTGCAGTATAGGCCGTCCGATCTATATCTAACGGATAGGAAGGAAACTATGACAATTTACCCGCACTCCTCTCCACATTTGCAGATAAGGCTTTCCCTCATTCATCCTTTTCTCCCACAAGATCTTGATCTTCCGTGCAACGCACGGGCATCTTGTTAGTACTCCTACAATATGTATATTATTGTCAAAGTTCATATACACCGGCCGAGATTAATGCAAACACGGCAGATTTTCATTACATTTCGAACTTTTATAGGACAGAAAAATAAAAGAAACCCGACCCTAAACCTATTCTACGCCGGCGACCGACATCCTCCATCTGCGATCTCTATGTACGGGGGCGGGGTTCAAGACCCGTGAAGTGAAGGTGCGGTCTCCGGCGAGGAAGAGTAGAACACGGGATACGGACCGGCCAGTTGGCACACCATGCCCTGCCGCCTCCCATGCCGTACTCATCCTCGGAGGAGTCCACGACCTCGGCGGTGCCGGACATTGGACGGCGGCAAGTAGGACGCGTGGCTGATGGTGCTCCTGTCGCCGGCCGCCAGCGTGGCCACCGCTTGTGCGGTCGCGTCCGCGTCCAGCTACGCCGCTATTGCGTCGCGAGAGGCCACTTGAGCGAGGGCAGCGACCTCGAGCTTCATCCCCGAAGACAAGCTCTCCCGCAGAGCGTTCACACTTGCGGTCATGGCGGATGTGGTGCCAGGTAGGAGGACGATGCGCTATGGTGTGGAGGTTAGCTGCGCGTTGCCGCTTTAAGTAGCGCATTCCGGTGAGGCCAAGCGCCCGGGTGCGTCATTAAGTCGCCGGAGTTGGTTCCTCGGGCACCGAGCCTCTTAACGACGACATACGAACGGACGGCATGAATGCGGGCAGCTGGCGCTGGCTGGGAACACACCGCGCGACGGCGCGAGGGACGAGGGTTTTGGTGTGCCAGGGTAGTCAGCTACGGTCGTGGAAACGTTGGAGATGCCCTTTGCTCACATGCGATCCCCGCATGTCATTGAAAAAGCAAGACGACGCAGCATGGTCTCAGGTCCAGAGGATGCAGTTGGCCGCGCTACACCACTCCGCGGATGCGTCGCGGCGCCCTGTGCATCCTCGACGAGCCGGGTGTTGGGCTGTGTTTGGATTGTGGCCAAAGTGCACCTTACCAAAATTTTGGTCATGACCCAAAGATTGGTCTTTGTTTGGATGGTTGCCATTTTTTTGGCATGCCAATGAACTCTAGCCAACTCTAGTTCATTTTTCTTACCAATGTCGGCCAAATCATGGGCAACCAATACCTCAACCAAAATTTTGGTCATGACCCAAAGATTGGTCTTTGTTTGGATGGTTGCCATTTCTTTGGCATGCCAATGAACTCTAGCCAACTCTAGTTCATTTTTCTTGCCAATGTCGGCCAAATCATGGGCAACCAATACCTCAACCAAAATTTTGGCTACCCAATGCTTTGATGGGGCAACCTTGGGCACAAACCAAACATACCGTTGGTCATGCCACAGCACTAACGCCACCCTCGGCACACTGAAACCGACCATGTCTAGCGACGATATGAGCGTGTCGCTCACCGCGGTCGCCGTGTCCAGAGGCGGTGCTGGAGCTGCGCCCCGTTGTTGGCCCCAACGACCCACATGAACGGTTGTCGGTGGCGAGGAGGTCGTGGGCCAGCTCCTCCATTGGACTAGTCTGTGCTACGTCGTCCCGACGGGTGTGCCCCACATGTCGGTTTCCCTGTTTTCTCGGCCATATTCGAGCGTCAGTGCTCCGCGTTGCGCATTAGGCCTTTCACTATGTAGGCCAAGCGAGACAACTTATTGTTTATTTGAGGCGTTCAAGTATAATCATGTGGCATTTGCTTATTTCTCATTCCTCTCCAACCCTCTTCTCCATCGATCATGTCGCCCTCCAGTCGAGTCCATCCTCCCGCATGCCTCATTTGACCATTCCGCCGAGTATCATTCGCATGTACCCACCCTAGTCCTCTTTCAATAGATCTCCGGACCCCGAGATGAAATCAAGAGGGAACGAGTGGGGGCACGTGATACCTAAGGCGGATTCAAAATTTTGAACCGGTGATCATAGCATCCGCAAATCATATATAAAGGGTATTCAATGTTTGTTTCGTTTTTGAACGTACAATATACTCCCCCTATCCTTTCTAGTTTACATATAAGTTTTATGTGTAGTCAAAGTATCTCTACTTTGATCAAAAAGGTATCAACATTCAACAACGCCCAATCAATATTGTTAGATTCGTACGTACTCCTAGATTTGTACTCGAGATGGTTTCCAATTTGACTATTGACAAGATTAATAGTACATGAGATTTATAATGTGAAAATTATATCATTGGAAACTCCTTTCACATACGAATTTGACCGTATGCTTTGTGTAAGTTGCATGTCATATATTATTACTAACATTTGGTCAAAGTTAGCCTCGAAAAACGCATTAGACCCTGTATGCTTTGTGTAAGTTGCATGTCATATATTTTTACTCTAACATTTGTGTAAGTTGCATGTCATATATTATTACTCTAACATTTGGTCAAAGTAGTATAGTGGAAGTGGATCCTCCGACGTAGGTATCCCTGCCTTACCCTCCCTTTCGGTCACTTACTGGCGGACCCCATGCTTGCTAGGCCCCACATGTCAGTTACTCAATGGGTTCGGCCACGTCAGGGGATCCTCATCCGTAGTATACTCCCTCTGTTTTTATTTGCTCCGCATAAAACGGAAGGAGTGGTGGTATAATAAATGACGCGGGCGGGGGAGGGGGAGGGACGTCGGTTTGCTCTCAACTGCGGTCCCACAAGCGAGCGAAAACGCAAGACGAAGCGCGTTCCATTCGGTGAGCAACGTGGAGGGTCCAGCGTGCCGGGCTGCAACGCGAACGCGACAAGAGAGATGTACAGTCAAAACCGATTGACCGGTCGTCACCAGAACCACTATTCACACCAGAACCTTCGTTGCTCGGCCTACGCCAGCCACTGCCCTAAAACCACACCAAATCTCCAGCCTATTCCCCCACCTTTCGATCCCCTAGCCCGCATCAAGCGTCCCCTAGTTCACCGGAAAGCCATGGTGCGCCGCAAGATCACTTACTACAAGATGCTGACGCTGGAGCGCCGCGCAGAAATCGCGGCGGGTCGGCGCCATAGACCTCTGTTCCCAAGCTCGCTTTGCGGCAGGCCAATCCCCGAGTTCTCTGAAGCCAAGCTACGAGGAGGAGGAAGCCGGTCCAATGTTCATGGCGGAGGTCGCGGCGCAGAAGGCCCCCGATGGGTATGAGATGATGGACGTCGACTTTGTGCCGGCGTCCGAGTCCCCCATGGTGCAGGCAGACCAGCGGTTCAACATGGCGATACTAAAGGAGGACCGGGAGGCAGAGTCTCAACTCGACGCGGAGCGCGCACATGCCGCTACCATCGAGGCTCTCCTGCAGGCGGAACCGTATGTCGTGGATGTGAACCGGGCGGCGGAGGCTCAACTTGAGGCGGAGCGCGCGGATGCCGCTGCCATCGAGGCCCTCCTGCAGGCGGAACCGGATGCCTGGACTTGAACCGGGCGGCAGAGGCTCGACTCAACGCAGAGCGCGCGGATGCCGCTCTCATCGACATCCTCCTGCAGGCGGAACCGGACGTCCTGGACAACCCTAGGAAAGAGGGTGTTGGGTTCGAGAGGAAAATGAATGTTGATGGTTCTTATTGGAAGCCTGAGCAGTACCCCAAAACCACATGGGTTGCTGCAAAGGGACCTTCAGTGGACCCATCCACCTTATCTGGCTTCACTTGTGCTAACCCAATTATCATTGATGAATCTTTTTATGCAAACTATAAAGTGTTTAAGAATCAGAATGGTGAAGTGTTTGCCAGGTATATTGGTACTAACTGCAGGAATGGGCCACCTATGAAGAAGATCTGGGTGCCCAAAAGGTTTCTTGAGAATCTTCATGTGAATGTCATCATGACACCACAAAGGAAGAAGACAAACCCCAGACCGAAGGCTTCATACAGACAGAGGACTCACCAGAGTCACCCTAACGCTAATGTTTTGCACGGAAATCATACTCAGACTTATGAATATGAGCGTGTTTCTTCAAACCACTATGTTCATAAAACCAAAAACTTTTCTTCCTATTCATATGAGTATTATTCTCCTCCTGCAAGGCTATTTGCTAGGGCTCCGAAGCCGAAGTTCTCAGATGCTGCATTTAGACTCATTGCTTCTAAGCCACCCCTAAAGATGTGGGTGGTTAAGAAAAATTAACTTTCTTTTGCAGGGAAAGGTCTCTAGCCGGAAATCAAAGGCGTCCGATGCTTATGCTGGGGACCTAAAACATCTTGTAGGGCGCAAGATAAAATGCCCAAATGGTCTTACTATGTATTTTGTACCTGAATCACATGCCAATCATCCTATCAGCCCTAACCTGGATCTGAGCTTTGATAATCCGCTTGTTCGTCAAATGTTTATGCTTCACAATACCCTTGGTGAAGCCTATCCCCCTAACTGTACTGTAGGGTATGACACCACATGCTTCAGAATGGATTATGGACAGTGGATGCACTAATCATATGACTCGTGATCGAAGTCTTCTCATGGACTCAACCTTACGTCCATCTGACAAGAGTCACATCACATTTGCTGACACTGGTAAAAGCAAGGTATTGGGTCTGGGTAGAGTTGCAATATCAAAGGATCAGTACATGGATAAAGTGATGCTTGTTGAATCCATTGGTTTCAACTTAATGTCTGTTTTGATGCTTTGTGACTTGAATATGATTGTGATATTTGGAAAATATCGTTGCCTTGTTCTAATGGATTCTAACAAGTCTCTATTCTTTGAAGGGTATCAGAAAGATGATCTGTATATGGTAGAGTTTTCAGCAGGACCACAGTTGGCCGTATGTCTTCTAGCAAAAGCTTCAGAGTGCTGGCTCTGGCATCGGAGGCTAGGGCATGCTGGCATGAGGAACTTGTACACTCTCGCGAAGAAAAAACACGTCATAGGCATCGAGGGCGTCAAGTTCAAGAAGGATCATCTGTGTGGTGCCTGCGAAATTGGAAAGATGACTAGGGCCAAGCATCCCTCGAAGACAATCATGACGACATCTCAACCCTTCGAGCTGCTTCACATGGACTTATTTGGCCCTACTCACTACTCTACTCTTACTACCACTGCTTGCCTCTATGGCTTCGTCATTGTTGGTGATTATTCAAGATATACATGGGTGCATATAATCCTGTACAAGAATGAAGTGCAGGATGTCTTTAGACGCTTCGCCAATTGTGCCATGACGAACTATGGCATCAAGATCAAGCACATCAGCAGTGACAACAACACAGAGTTCAAGAACACATGCCTCGACACTTATCTTGATACATTGGGTATCACTCATGAGTTCTCTGCTCCATATACACCTCAGCAAAATGGCATCGTGGAGCGCAAGAACAGACGATGCTTGATGAATACAAGACTCCAAGGAAGTTCTGGCCCGAAGCCATTGATACTGCATGCCATGTCATCAATCGTGTTTATCTTTACAAGCTTCTAAAGAAGACATCCTATGAGCTCCTGACTGGTAACAAGCCAAATGTAAGCTACTTCAGAGTATTTGGTGCTAGGTGATGGATCAAGGATCCACATCACACTTCAAAATTTGCACCGAAAGCACATGAAGGTTTTATGCTTGGTTACGGAATGGACTCGCACTCCTACAGAGTCTTCAACCTCTTTCACTATAAAGTGGTTGAAACTGTGGATGTACGGTTCGATGAGACTAACGGCTCGCAAAGAGAGCACCTGCCAAATGTGCTAGATGAAGTCCCTCCTAGTGAATCAATCAAGCTTATGGGAACCGGAGAAATCATACCTTCTGAGGCACATGCTGAAGAGGAACTTACCATTTCTGCGCCTAATCAACCTGAAGACAATGCTCAGCCTGAAGTCAACGCTCAAAATGAAGACAATGATCAGCAAGAGCAAAATCTTCGTCCAGCTCATCCTCGTGTTGCAAATGAAGTACAGATTGAGAAGATAATTGATAGCATCAATGCACCTGGTCCACTCACTCGTTCAAGAGCAACGCAACTAGCAAATTTCTGTGGGCACTTTGCATTTGTGTCAATATCTGAACCCAAGAAAGTTGCTGAAGCCTTCATGGAACCTGAATGGATTAAAGCTATGCAAGAAGAGCTTCAATAGTTCAAGCTGAACAATGTGTGGGAATTAGTCAAGCGTCCTGACCCTCGCAAGCACAATATCATTGGCACCAAATGGATCTATCGCAACAAATAGGATGAGCATGGTCAAGTTGTCAGAAACAAGGCTCGTCTCGTTGCTCAAGGATACACTCAAGTTGAAAGGATTGATTTCGATGAAACATTCGCTCCAGTGGCTAGGCTTGAAGCCATTCGCATACTGCTAGCCTATGCCAACCATCACAACATCCTCCTGTTCCAAATGGATGTGAAGAGTGCTTTTATCAATGGCAAGATTGAAGAAGAAGTGTATGTTGCACAACCACCTGGCTTTGAAGATCCAAAACATCCTGACATGTTATACAAGCTCAAAAAGGCACTGTATGGCCTCAAACAAGCCCCTCGTGCTTCGTATGACACACTGAAAGACTTCCTGAAGAGGAAAGGCTTCAAACCTGGTTCCCTGGATCCCACTCTTTTCACAAACACATATGATGGTGAACTGTTTGTGTGCCAGATCTATGTGGATGACATTATCTTCGGCTGCACTAACCAGAAATACAGTGATGAGTTTGGACACATGATGCAATAGCAATATCAGATGTCCATGATGGGTGAGCTGAAGTTCTTCCTAGGTCTTCAAATTCGTCGGCAAAGC
This sequence comes from Aegilops tauschii subsp. strangulata, assembly GCF_002575655.3. Taxonomy (NCBI): domain Eukaryota; kingdom Viridiplantae; phylum Streptophyta; class Magnoliopsida; order Poales; family Poaceae; genus Aegilops; species Aegilops tauschii. Next base: position 505,257,472 of record NC_053037.3, read on the forward strand.
AACGACATCTTCATATCTCAAGAGAAATACCTCAAAGACTGCCTGAAGAAGTTTGGAATGCAAGATTGCAAAGGTTACACGACGCCAATGCCAACCAAAAGTCATCTGGGTCCTGATGCCAATGGTAAAGAGTTCGATCAAAAGGTATACCGCTCCATGATTGGTTCTTTACTTTATTTATGTGCATCTAGGCCAGATATAATGCTTAGTGTTTGCATGTGTGCCCGATTCCAAGCGGCACCAAAGGAATCGCATCACTTAGCTGTGAAGCGAATTCTTTGATATTTGGCCTACACCCCAACACTAGGATTATGGTATCCAAAGGGCTTAGAGTTTGATCTAGTTGAATTTTCACATGCTGATTATGCTGGTGAAAAGGTTGATCGCAAGTCCACTTCAGGAACATGTCACGTTCTGGGACGATCACTTGTCTGTTGGTCTTCAAAGAAGCAGAACTGTGTATCGCTCTCCACTGTTGAATCTGAATACATTGCTGCTGGATCTTGCTACGCTCAACTTCTATGGATGAAGCAAACTCTCAAGGACTATGGCATCCATCTGAAGCAAGTGCCACTCTAATGCGATAATGAAAGCGCCATAAAGATTGCCAACAACCCAGTTCAGCACTCGAAGACAAAGCACATTGAAATTCGTCATCACTTTCTTAGAGATCATGTCATGAAGGAAGATATTGATATCATTCACGTCAACACTGAAGAGCAATTGGCAGATATCTTCATAAAGCCCCTGGATGAGAAAAGGTTTTGCAAGTTGTGGTGTGAGCTAAATATCTTAGTATCCTCAAATGTCCTGTAATTGGACACATATCCTAACACTTATGCATGATGATGACTTAGATGTGCAACACAAGAAGTAACGTATATCTTCAATCAATGAAGACATACACTCTAAGTGTGAATACATTAACGTGGAATATGACTTCGGAGCGCCACGATAATTGTGCGCCGTGTCTGGGTCTAATACTTCCTATACGGTGGGTAACGCCACCACCAAACCCTTGTCTGAAGTGTTTCATCTGGCGTGTCATTTGCAAAGTCTTCGCATTTGATTTGTCTTCAACATTGATTTGACTTCATGTATATCTTCACAATGTTGATTTGGTCTTATTGAGATATATACATATATTTGTGTTCTGTCCTCTACAGCATTCACTTATAGCTATGTCTTCATGCTTGAATCTTTTGATCTAAGTGAATGTGATCGGACCCTAACATTTTCTATGCTTCTACCTCAAATTCTATCTATCCAAATCATATGCATTCTATTGAAACTGTCAAATGTCTTCTCTGCGTCCTTGTCAGCAGAAGATACAGAGACAAAAGTTGAATCGGTTTTAAATGCTATATCCTTATTGCCTGAAACCTGGAGAAGCCGGAACGACCACCCGACAGTCCAGGCGTGCGTGGGAACATGGAACAACTTCCAATGTGTTGCATGCTTGCCACGTGTCCCTCAGATGTGAACCGACAGGGGCACCTACGTAATTGCGTTGTGCTGTCCCTTTCCTTATAAATACACATCACATCGCGGTCAAAATCCTTCTCCCACCTCTCCACCTCGCACAAACCCTAGCGCCACCGCTAGCTCTCGACGACGCCGGCGACGAAGCGCTTAGCTGCCGCGACCTCACCGACGCCGTCCTCACGCCGGCCGCGGACCTCGTCTCCTCCGCCGCCGCCGTAGGTGTCTCCCGTCGCCAAGTTAGGGCACGGGAGATTGAACTGCTCGGCCTCCCACTCCACTCCGTCTAGCATTTCTTCGGGTGGTAATTAAAACTTCCTTCTTATTGCCTTTTTGATCCGATAGATCCATCCTTCTCCACCAAAAGTGGTTTCTAAACCTACAAAATTGGATCCATCCTGTTCTGCATTTCATATCATGCCTAGTATATTCACTTATGCTTCACAACTAGTTAGATTCCTCACATGTACCTATTCTTGGATTCGTACAAATCTGGAACCAACTCTCAACAAATAAGTGAATCTCTTCGCGCTATGAGGTCAATGTCTTCTAACTGATTTATCTTCAAATCTTCTGAGAATGCATATGACCTCTTCCCTTCCCTCGCACCTCTAATGCTGTCACAGGTACATGTCCGTGGGAGAATCCCTTGGTTCTCATAGTCTGCATTCATTTGCAGAGTTCTTACAGCGTCACATCAATTCTCCAGAAGCCAGTTCCTATCTGACCAGCAGACGGAAGCCTTTGCAAGTTCTGAAGCCATTCAGTTTGAACTTCATGGCCACAGAAAAGTCAGCAAGAAAGGGCGGTAGGCAGCGCCGTGGGGACACATCAAAGGATTTGCCTGAAGATCTCTATGAGTTATACAAGACTGATCCTGAAGAGAGCTATGGCTAACGCAAAACATGAATCCAATGGATTCGAAGATATTGGGCCAAGCAATGGTTCAAGTACAGGTTCGTGACCAAGGAATACGCTGAAAAGAATGCCATCAAGCGTCCTTGGGGTGATATTCTCTATAAAAAATTTCAACCCAAGACCAAATCTGAAGCCATTGCTCAGGGTTTCTACCCTTGCATGGTCCGTGGACCACAGCCTACTAATGCCGACCCATCTTCTCTGCTATGGTGTCGTGACGACAATATGTTCAAGCGCAACTATAAGTTTGCCAAGGATTCTGCTGTGAAGAACAAGAAAGCATTTGGACTCGACTTCAACCCCGGTCCATCTGTTCCTGGGCTGATGGCACACGTGATGCTAAACCCAATGTCATCGGGCCCTTCTACGACCTCGAAGGTCTCCTCACTCACATTGCTGTTCAGGGGGTAGCCGTGGAGCACTCTGATGATGATGTTGATACTGATGAAGCGCCTGCTCCACCTAAGCCACAGATGCAGAAGAGAACAAAGACTTCAAAGCCCTCTGCTGCACCTAAAGCTTCGCGTGTGAAGCCACTGGCCACTGCACCACCTGAAGCAAGTGTGCAGTCTGAAGATCTTTCTCGCATCTCCAAGAAAACCGAGAAGTCTTCAAAGCAGAAGATGCCCATACAGAGTTCTGGGCAAGAACTGACCCCGGCTGACATTTTGCGGAATGAAGAAGCCACCATTGATCTGTCCAGCAACGACGATCTTGGTGATGATGCTCTTGAGATGCTCATAAAGAGCAAGGAGAAGGCGGAGATCTTCAATGATCTGCCCCTCTTTGATGTGGATATTTTGAATAACTTCATTGATGAATGGTTTAACAACCCAAGCATCAGCATCGATGATCTTGATCTTCCAATTGGCATCAGTGTCTCTTTCCACAGTGCCATTGCTAATGAGCTGGCTCTGGCTCAGAAGATCATCGAACTGAAAAACAAGATTGATCACGAGAAAGCTCAATTCAAGAGGAACATGGCCAAGCTCAGTGTGGCTGATGTTCAAAGCTTCAAGCAGACACTGCATGACCTCAAGGAGGAGTTTCAAAATAAACGTGAAGCAGCAAAAGGATCAAGAGAGTGGATGAAACTCTCCGCCAGTAAATGTGTTCAAGTTCATAATGAGGCTGAAAAGTGCAAGGCACTTGGGCGTCCTAGCATCGACACCCAAATTGGCTGCCAAAAAGAAGAAGCCTGTTGTGGCCCAAGCTGAAGCATCTGGGCGAGAAGCACCTCGCATTGTCTTCCCTGCCAGCATGACGGGCTCGAAGCCTAAGGTCCCCACAGCTGCTTCAGAACTGAAGAAGACAAGGGCGGCTGAGGCCAAAGATAGAAAGTGCAAGAACAAGAATGCCACTGATGATGCACCACCGACCAAGAAGCGGAAGACAAAGTCTTCGAAGAAAGATCGGGCTACTCCCTCAGAGCCCCTTGTTGTCGAGCCCATCTCAGTTGCTCATGCTGCATCCGCAAACCAAGAGCGTCAGCTAGTACTTCATGAGCCTGCTTCCACGGAGGCTCCTGAAGCTGAAGACATTCCAACTGTTGACCCCATCACAGCTGAAGACATTGGTCATCACGACAATGTAGATGATGATGAAGTCCTTCCTCAGATCAAACACCAAATGGTATCATCGCCTGTTCTCATGAACAGTGAACTCATCAGCATTGGTCGTCCCTTGACACCAATTGCTCAGGATGCATCGTGGGCTGATCACCCCCAAGACACACCAAGCCAAGACACACCCAGTACTCCCCCTCCTCAAGTCACCACTCTGGTACTTGATGATGACAATTACATGGTGCAGACCACCCCATCTCCAGAGATGCTGGCCTTCTGCAATTTGTGACCTACAAAGAAAATTGGAATGAGGAGCTTCTGCTACAATTCTATGCCACTCTTCACATTCGCGGCTACAACAGGGATCCGAAGACTTGGGTCCTTGAGTGGATGATAGGCGATGTACACCATGAAGCCAAAGCCCAACATATAATTGAGCTTACTGCCCTGCCCACTCCAGGTGAACTCTATGAACCTGGTTGTCAGCTTCACCGCAATGCTTTGGAGAGCATATTCCAGTAGCCTGAGCCGAATATGAGCCAAATGCTGAGCATGATGAAGCCACTGCCACAAGATGCTGAATATCCAAAGGAATTCTTTGTTGAAGACCTAGAGTATCTGCCCCGCACTATTTATCATGTTATAAGGCGAACTCTCTGGCCTGTCAAAGGAAATTCTTCTGCAGCAAAGCTTGAAGGCGCAATGAAGACATTGGTTTTCTATATCCTCAATGGTGTCAGCTTCAATGCTCAGGATTTCTTCATTAGGCAACTTGCTGCATCTGGCTCTGATCTATTTGGTGTGAAGTTTTATGCTCCATGGGTAATGCTCCTCATCAAGCTTCACTCTTCTATCAACTATCAGCCCTCTGCGCGCAACCATCTTATCTTCTTGCCAGAGGTTGATATGTCTGTTGAAGCTATCTACCCTGAACTAGCAAAGGAGCCCACTTATCTTCACAACATTCATCATCAAAGCTTTTCGCAACCAATTGAGGGTGTTCTTGCTGCCACTCGTGTTTATCCTCTGGCTGGTAACACACGTGCACCTCATCGTGCAACTACTAAAGCCACTGAAAGCACTATTGCTCAAAGGCCTCGGAAGCAATCTCGCCATTCTCAATGACCGACAGCTTCTCCTAGCATTACATCAAAAATAGTATAAGCATCATGACTAGCTCAAGCGTCAGATGCAGAGCCTCTTGGTGGATGTTAATCGCATTCAAAATCTTGCCACCAAGAATGCATTTGTCACACATGAAACCTGTCGGCGGTCGTGGAAGAGTCTGACATTGCTAAGCTTTGAAGATGATCTTCAACAGGATGGCTTCACAGAGCGATTCAAATTTGATTCCACTCCTCCCAGGAACGCTGTCTTGCATCGGACTTCCTCTCTTGAAGACTCTGAGTACTCCTCCTCGGCGTCCACAGTCAATGCCAGAGTCGTCGATGATGAAGATGATGCTACTTCACCAACTACAACTTTGCCGCGTATCGACACTGCACCAAGCTCTTCTGCACCACCGGACTCCAACGTCGACCCTGCACCTTCACCTACTCCTCATGGGAACAAGTAGAAGCTCTATGTCTTCAAACCTTTTTGGTCCTTACTGACAAAAGGGGGAGAAGCATGAGTTGATAGTCTTCAAGCGGGTCCCTATGGGTGGTTTCTATACTTTTGCCAAGTGTTTACAACTCTTGCTTTTGATACATTTGGTTCTTTGTTTTGTAACACTTAAACTTGATGGTTGTCTGCTACCTTTTCTGTCAACTATGTGATGCGACGATAAATTGCGCATGTGCGATGATAAATTCCGCACGAAGTCATTCCGTAGACGTCCATTTTTCACTATGCATGTCATTATCTTTGTTATATCCTTTCATGCATGATGAATTGTCTTCATAAGTTGAAGAGGATCTCCACAAGTAAAACCTGCCATGTGCATTTGCATTCAAACGCAAACTATTTATATGCACATCTTCAGGGGGAGCCTTTTGCTACTTATGAAGACAATACCTTATCCCTTACAATTTCACATACTTTTATCCCCGTTGAAAACTTCAACCAGTTTGTCATCAATCACCAAAAAGGGGGGAGATTGTAAGTGCATCTAGTGCCACCCCTAGTTGGTTTTGGAGTATTGACGACAAACCTGGTTGAGGGACTAATGTGTTTGTGAGAATTGCAGGATAACATAGGTAGTAGTCTAATTGATCCGGTTTACCTACCAAAGATGACCCCTAAAAATGTGTGAATACATTGAAGACAATGGTGGTATGTGAAGACATTCACACCGAAGATTATGACTCGAGAAGACATTCACGTGAAGACTATGGAGTGTGAAGACATAGCTGCTTCATAGTTTCCTTTTCTTCTTTGCTGAGTCATAGGAACCACCGTACTGTTAAGTGGGGTCCAAGTGAACAAAGCCAGAGTGACTAAAGTGATGCTCAACCAAATCCTATGTCTTCGAGCGAAGACAATGAGAGCAAATCTTATCCAGAGCTGGATGAGTCAGCTTTACTTGTAGCCCAAGTCAAGCTGCCGCGTGTGTTTGAAATCTGACCGTTGGACACGTGTCAGTTCCTTATCGACCCAGGGTCATTTCGGACAAATCAGGTCCGGTCCGGCTCTCCTGCTGGGTTCCCTGCACCCAGTATTGTGCAGGGCCAACCAATGGCCGACACATGTCCAGGTAGGCCCCACATCTCTAAAACACATTTTCTTTTTTCAAATCCCCTTATCTTTCTCTCCTAACGTACTCTCCGAGCAGCCATTAGAGCTTCGTTAGAGGATTCTTGTGAGCTCTGAGCTGCACAAGCTTATAGCGTCCACCACTTACGTGTGGTCATGGCCATGGCTAGCACCAAGGCAGCAGCTATATGCCTATATCATCCATGCCGCCCGCGCTCGCATGCTGGTGATTTACGTGGACGAGCATGAGCCCATGGCCCAAGGCAACGCCAGCTCCATGATCTAGCATTTTGGCAGATTGCAAAGTCCTTGACGAAGTTCCGGAAGTGGAATGCGGCCGCCATGCTCTAGCTACTTGTCCCGGCCTTGTGCGCGTACACCTGGGGCGAGGTCAGCGACCGCCGGCGGAGGTGTTCGGGGAGAGGATCTCAGAGGGAAGCAAACCACGACACCAGCGGCGACCATGGGGGTGCGCGGGCGCGTACCTAGGCGCCGTCGGCGCGGGGGCAACTAGTCTGCTTACGTCCACAAGAATCTCCAGCGAGGGTGATGCTGGCCGCCTAGCTGCCAGTCATGGCCACGGCCCACGTGATGGCACTATGAACCGATTGCGCTCAGAGGAATCATCTCACGGAGCTCTCTAATGGATGCGATCAAAGAGAACGTCGTAAGAGAAGATAAGGGGATTTGAGTAATTGAAAAAGAAAATATGTTTTAGAAATGTGGGGCCTACCTAGACATGTGTCGGATATTGGTTGGCCCTGCACAATACTGGGTGCAAGGAACCCAGCAGGAGAGCCAGACCCAATCAGGTTGGGTTGCCTCCTGGCTATAAATAGCCCACCCCCTACACCATAAATTGGTGGCTGCTCAGAGTTAGTGCACGGCTTTTGCCGTTTGAGAGCAACCCACCTCCGAAGCATTTGAGAGAAAGATCCTTGAGAGGACAAAGCCCAAAACAGCCAGAGCCAAAGAGTGTTAGGCATCACTGAAGTCTTTCTGTCTGCGTGACCTGAAGACTTGTTACACTTGAGGACTGTGAATCCTCTAGCCGGTTAGGCGTCGCGTTCTGAGCATCCAAGAGTCATTGTGGATTGCCGGTGAACGAAGTCTGTGAAGGTTCAGAAGTCTACCTTGAAGACTTACCAGAGTGATTGGGCGGGGACTAAGTGTCCTAATCTCAAGGGGAATAAGGTGAAGACACGGTCTTCTGAGTTGAATCTCAGCCTCCCTAACCAGACGTATAGTTGTCACAACAACTGGAAGTGGTCCAACAAATCCCTGTCCTCACCAAGCAACTGGTTTTTATCTTCTCCCTCTCTTTAATTACAGTTTGTCTTTGTGGAGTCATTGCCTGCCTGCCTTATCTGGTTGACTTCACTATGTGTTGACTATTGTTGTTTGGTTTCATACCATCTTCCATTCTGATCCATACTGCCTAGCTGCTAATAGTCTTCGTGCTATCACTTCATTCCTTACTTGACTATGGCTTGTCTAGTGTAGTCTACCTTCCGCTTCAAGACATACTAATCCATGACTCAACATATGAGCTCATAATGATCCTATCTTCAAGCATATGTAGAATTCTTCTCTTTAATCATTCTCTCAAGATCTTGATCCATCAAGGTTCAACCCATAAGCCTGAGCATGATAACGTCTGAGATCCTTAATGAACTCCATATAGATCACATCTTGTTCATCACATGGAATTCATCTTGATCGTATTTGATTCAATCACCGAGCTCAACCTTGATGCATGCACAACAATATGTATATGGCATTCATTTCGAATCCATTCTATCTCCTTCTTGCATCACCATGGAATAAACATCCTTCAGTTCATCCAATATTCTTCATGTATTGGAAATGGAACTTTCCTTCAAATGTATAACTCCATGCAAACATTAGTCCATTAGGATTGTCATTAATTACCAAAACCACACATGGGGACTACATGTACTTTCAGTTGTGTTTGTCTTCAAAGCCCCCGTGTTTTGAAGGCTTTCATAAAAATCGCTTATTCACCCCCCTCTAGTCGATAACTAGCACTTTCAGCCCCATATGGGACAAAAACTTTACCACGACATGTTGATGCCGCTCCATGATAGCATGCCAAGTTTCATGAATTTCAGATGAGTTCTGGATTTACTAAAATTTAAAAATCAGGTATCTCAATGTTTGCGGCCGAGTGACGGCGGCAGGGTGTTTGACATTCATTCCCATTTCTTGCATGGCACCTGAGCATGCACCCAAGGACAAAGATTTGATTTTTCAACCAATTTATATGCACGGGAGCATGTGCATGTAGTTCAAATTTGAATTATGTACATAAATGCATTAAAAACTCACTTACTGCATAAAAATGTCCAAACGAACCCTGGATAATTCCAGTTCTTTTATGATCACTGCAGATAAAAGGTCTAGCAATTCAAACACCGTCCGTGGCCGCTGTGACCCCATTATGTAATTCAAATCAAGACGAAAAATCAAGTAGATCCCACACAGTTTATTATAACCAACCGTGTGAGATGCAGCACAAAATATCTTGGAGCACCGTACCGTGAGATGGTGCGACGGCTACAGTCCACAGCCCGCTCTGAATAAGGGACCGTGTCTGGTGACACTTTGCGAGCCAGTTTTTTGGCTGAAGCGATTCCAAATTTTTAGCTTCCGCGGAAATATCTACCTCCCCGCCCCCTCCCCCTTACCAAAAGCCACATTTCCCCTGTTTCTACCTTCCTTTCCAAGTTGAAACCTTCACTTCTTGCTTGCAGCGCCGCCGCCTCCTCGCCGGCGACCCTCCTTCACGCTGCTCGGCCTCGCCTATCTAGGCAGGTAATCCACACCCGACCCCCATCCTCCTCCTCCTTCCACATCCCACATGCCCCGACCGCCGGCGCGAGCGCGACACCTTCCACCCAAATCACCGACCCCTCCACCAAATAAGCGCCAGCCTAAGCCATGGTGCACTCACTATAGCCAAGACCTCAAGGAGCATTTGGCAGCGGAGAAGCAAATCGCGACCGCACACGCGGATGAGGTCGCGATGGCTGCTATTCATGCTGACCCCCAGATCTTGGAGGAGCACCTCATCGTCGAGGCCACCGTTGATGCCTCGTGCGCCAATGCCGTGACGCGGTTGGCTGCTTTAAGCCCAGCCACAGGAGCGAAGGTTTTATCGAAGTCAATCCCTTAAACTTGGGTGTAACCTTGAGCAACGAGACGAGCCTTGTTTCTGACGACTTGACCATGCTCATCTTGTTTGTCGCGATAGATCCATTTGGTGCCAATGATATTGTGCTTGCGAGGATCAGGACGCTTTACTAGCTCCCAAACATTGTTTAGCTCGAACTGTTGAAGCTCTTCTTGCATAGCTTGAATCCATTCAGGTTCCATGAAGGCTTCATCAACTTTCTTGGGTTCAGATATAGAGACAAATGCAAAGTGCCCACAGAAATTTGCTAGCTGTGTTGCTCTTGAACGAGTGAATGGACCAGGTGCATTGATGTTATCAATTATCTTGTCAATCTGCACTTTATTTGCAACACGAGTATGAACTGGACGAAGATTTTGCCCTTGCTGATCATTGTCTTCATCTTCAACATTGGCTTCAGGCTGAGCAATGTCTTCGGGTTGATTAGGTGCAGAAATGATGATTTCCTCTTCAACCTGTGCCTCTGAAGGTATGATTTCTCCAGTACCCATAAGCTTGATAGATTCACTTGGTGAGGCTTCATCTAGCACATTTGGCAGGTGCTCTCTTTGCGAGCCGTTAGTCTCATCGAACCGCACATCCACAGTTTCAACCACTTTATAGTGAAAGAGGTTGAAGACTCCGTAGGAGTGTGAATCCTTTCTGTAGCCAAGCATAAAACATTCATGTGCTTTCGGTGCAAATTTTGAAGTGTGATGCGGATCCTTGATCCAGCACCTAGCACCAAATACTCTGAAGTAGCTAACATTTGGCTTCTTACCAGCCAGGAGCTCATAGGATGTCTTCTTTAGAAGCTTGTGAAGATAAACACGGCTGATGACGTGGCATGCAGTATCTATGGCTTTAGGCCAGAACTTCCTTAGTGTCTTGTACTCATCAAGCATCGTCCGTGCCATCTCAATGATGGTTTTGTTCTTGCGCTCCACGATGCCATTCTGCTGAGGTGCGTATGGAGCTAAGAACTCATGTTTGATGCCCAATGTATCAAGATAAGTGTCGAGGCTGATGTTCTTAAATTCTGCGCCGTTGTCACTTCTGATGTGCTTGCTCTTGATGCCATAGTTGGTCATGGCACGATTGGCGAATCGTCTGAAGACATGCTGCACTTCATTCTTGTAGAGGATTATGTGCACCCATGTATATCTTGAGTAATCATCAACAATGATGAAGCCATAGAGGCAAGCAGTGGTAGTAAGGGTAGAGTAGTGAGTAGGGCCAAATAGGTCCATGTGAAGCAGCTCGAAGGGACGTGTCGTCGTCACGATTGTCTTCGAGGAATGCTTGTCCCTAGTAATCTTTCCAGCTTCGCAGGCACCACAAAGATGATCGTTCTTGAACTTGACGCCTTCCATATCTAGGACATGCTTCTTCTTCGCGAGAGTGTACAAGTTCCTCATGCCAGCATGCTTTGGCCTCCGATGCCAGAGCCAACACTCTGAAGCTTTTGCTAGAAGACATATGGCCAGCTGTGGTCCTGCGTAGAAATCTACCATATACAGATCATCTTTTCGATACCCTTCAAAGACTAGAGATTTGTCAGATTCCATAAGCACAAGGCAACGATATTTTCCAAATATCACAATCATGTTCAGATCACAAAGCATTGAGACAGACATTAAGTTGAAACGAAGGGATTCAACAAGCATCAGTTTATCCATGTGCTGATCCTTTGAGATTGCAACTCTACCTAGGCCCAATACCTTGCTTTTACCAGTGTCAGCAAATGTGATGTGACTCTTGTCAGACGGACGTAGGGTTGAATCCATGAGAAGACTTCGATCACCAGTCATGTGGTTAGTGCATCCACTGTCCATAATCCATTGTGGAGCCTTTGGTGTCATACCCTACAGTGCAGTTTGGGGGATAGGCTTCACCAAGGGTATTGTGAAGCATAAACATTTGACGAACAAGCGGATTATGAAAGTTCATATCCTAGTTAGGGTAAATAGGATGTTTGTCAAGAAACCCTGGGACGAAATACATAGTAAGACCATTTTGGCATTTTATCTTGCGTCCCACAAGATGTTTTAGGTCCCCAGCATAAGCATCAGAAGCCTTCAATTTCCGGCTGGAAACATTTCCCTGCAAAAGAGAGTTAATTTTTCTTAACCACCCACATCTTTAGGGGTGGCTTAAAAGCAATGAGTCTAAGTGCAGCATCTGAGAACTTCGACTTTGGAGCCCTAGAAAATAGCCTTACAGGAGGTGAATAATACTCATAAGAATAAGCAAAAAATTTCTTGGTCTTATGAACATAGCGGTTCGATGAAACACACTCATATTCATAAGTCTGAGTATGGTTTCCCTGCAAAACATTGGCGTTTGGGTGACTCTGGTGAGTCCTTTGTCTGTATGAAGCCATTGGACCATATGAAGCCTTTGGTCTGGGGTTTGTCTCCTTCCCAGGTAGTGTCATGATGACATTCACAGGAAGCTTCTCAAGACAACTTTTGGGCATCCAGATCTTCTTCAAAGGTGGTCCGTTCCTGCAGTTAGTACCAATATACCTGGCAAACACTTCACCATTCTGATTCTTAAACAGTTTATTGTTTGCATCAAAGGATTCATCAATGATAATTAGGTTAGCACAAGTAAAGCCACATAAGGTAGATGGATCCACTGAAGGTCCCTTTGCAGCAACCCATGTGGTTTTGGAGTACTGCTCAGACTTCCAGTATGAACCATCAACATTCATTTTCCTTTCGAACCCAACACCCTCTTTCCTAGGGTTTCGGTTCAGAATCTGTTTGTTGAGGACATCACATAGTGTCTGATGGCTTTTGAGACTTTGGTACATTCCTGTTTCAAGCAATGTATTCAACCTGGCATTCTCATCAGCAATAGTAGTGGTATCCTCAGTAGAGGGGTTAGTTACCACATCATCAGTTGAAGATATTGCAAAAGTAGGAGCAGTAGAACATTCAGCAACAGAGACAACATTATCACGCTCAAGAAATTTTAGACATGGTGGTTCAAAGCCTTCCTGAGTGGAACTGATCTGTTGAGCGCGGAGTGACTTGTTGTCCTTTTGAAGATCTTCATGAGTCGCTCTCAAGTTCTCAAGTTCTTGCTTCCTTTGAAGATAATCATAGGAAATCTTTTCATGAGTAGTTGAGAGCTTTCATGACGACTTTCAAGTTCCTCGTACTTAACGTGAAGATTTTTAATGTCTTCAATTAAGGACTAAGTTCGGGTCATTTCCGCGTCCAACAGGTCATCCCTTTTGTCTAGCAACTTTTGAATATGTTCCATAGAAGTTTGTTGTTCTGTTGCAATTTTAGAAAGTGTTTTGTAGCTTGGTTTAGATTCACATTCAGAGTCATCTTCACTGAATGTTTGAAAGTAAGCATCACGTGAGTTTACCTTGGCACCACGTGCCATGAAGCAGTAGGTAGGAGCAGAGTCATCCTCATCATCAGCATCATCGTTGGGGACGAGGCCATTGTCCTTGGTGTTGAAGATGGACTTGGCGACATATATTGAAGCCAGAGCCAGGCTTGCCACGCCTGAATCGGACTCCTCCTCAGACTCCACCTCCGCCTCCTCAGAAGCAGACTCCTCCTCTGAATCCATCACCTTGCCAACAAACGCACGGGCCTTGCTTGATGAGCTCTTCTTGTGAGATGAAGACTTTGAGGATTTCTTCTTCTTCTTGTCATCAGAATCATATTCCTTGCTCTTCTTCTTCTTGGTCTCATTGTCCCATTGAGGACACTCAGAGATGTAGTGACCAGGTTTCTTGAATTTGTGGCATGTTCTCTTCTTGTGGTCACGAGTGGAAGCTTGATCATTTCTTGAGCTAGATCTCGAAGACTTTCTGAAGCCTTTCTTCTTGGTGAACTTCTGGAACTTCTTCACGAGCATAGCTAGCTCCTTTCCAATGTCTTCAGGATCCCCAGAACGGCAGTCAGATTCTTCTTCAGATGAGGAAACAACCTTTGCCTTCAAAGTGCGAGTTCGGCCATAGTTGGGGCCATAGATGTCTCTCTTCTCAGATAACTGGAACTCATGTGTGTTGAGCATCTCAAGTATGTCAGACGGATCGAGAGTCTTGAAGTCAGGGCGTTCTTGAATCATCAGGGCCAGGGTGTCGAATGAGCTGTCAAGTGATCTCAGAAGCTTCTTGACGATTTCGTGCTTGGTGATCTTAGTGGCGTCAAGTGCGCGAAGCTCATTTGTGATATCAGTGAGGCGATCAAATGTGAGATGGACATTATTCTCACTGTCGTTTCTCTTGAAGCGGCTGAAGAGGTTGCGAAGAACATCGATTCTTGAGTCTCTTTGAGTTGAGACACCTTCGTTGACCTTGGAGAGCCAGTGCCGGACTAGCTTTGCAGTTTCCAGTGCACTCAGATGACCACAGATGATGTTCTTGGCAGTCGAATCCAATTGAATGAACCTCTTGACATTAGCAGCGGTGACACCTTCACCGACCTTGGGAACGCCGTTCTTGACGACATACCAGAGGTCGACGTCAATGGCTTCAAGATGCATGCGCATCTTATTCTTCCAGTAAGGGTAATCAGTGCCATTGAAGAAAGGGCATGCGGCGAAGACCTTGATTATCCCTGCAGTCGACATAGCTAAAACTCCAGGTGGTTAAACCGAATCACACAGAACAAGGGAGCACCTTGCTCTGATACCAATTGAAAGTGCTAGTTATCGACTAGAGGGGGGGTTAATAGGCGATTTTTATGAAAGTCTTCAAAACACGGGGGCTTTGAAGACAAACAGTAGAAATGAACCTATTGATATGCAGCGGAAGGTAGACTACACTAGACAAGCCATAGTCAAGTAAGCAATGAAGTGAAAGCACGAAGACTATCAGCAGCTAGGTAGTATGGATCAGGATGGAAGATGGTATGAAGCCAAACAGTTAACAGTCTTCAAGTAGTGAAGACACTCAGATCATGCAAGCAGACAATGACTTCACGAAGACAAATTGTAACTAAAAGGAAGTGAAGGATAGAACCAGTTGCTTGGTGAAGACAAGGATTTGGTAGACCAATTCTAGTTGCTGTGACAACTGTACGTCTGGTTAGGGAGGCTGAGATATAACTCAGAAGACCGCGTCTTCACCTTATTCCCCTTGAACTAAGAACACTTATTCCTCGCCCAATCACCCTGGTAAGTCTTCCAGGTAGACTTCCAAACCTTCACGGACTTCGTTCACTGGCAATCCACAATGGCTCTTGGATGCTCAGAACACGACGCCTAACCGGCTGGAGGATTCACAGTCCTCAAGTGTAACAAGTCTTCAGATCACGCGGACAGAAAGACTTCAGTGATGCCTAACACTCTTTGGCTCTGGGTGTTTTGGGCTTTGTCCTCGCAAGGATCTCTCTCTCAAATGCTTCGGAGGTGGGTGGCTCTCAAACGACAAAAGCCATGCACCAACTCTGAGCAGCCACCAATTTATGGTGTAGGGGTGGGCTATTTATAGCCAGGAGGCAACCCGACTTGATTTGTCCGAAATGACCCTGGGTCACTAAGGAACCGACAAGTGTCCAACGGTCGGATTTCAAACACACGCGGCAGCTTGACGTGGGCTACAAGTAAAGCTCACTCATCCAGCTCTGGATAAGATTTGCTCTCATTGTCTTCGCTTGAAGACATAGGATTTGGTTGAGCATCACATCAGTCACTCTGACTTTGTTCACTTGGACCACACTTAACAGTACGGTGGTTCCTATGACTCAACAAAGAAGAAAAGGAAACTACGAAACAACTATGTCTTCGCACTCCATAGTCTTCACGTGAATGTCTTCTCATGTCATAATTTTCACTATGAATATCTTCACAAACCACCATTGTCTTCAGTGGCTTCACACTTTTTAGGGGTCATCTCTGGTAGGTAAACCGAATCAATAAGGGACTACAACCTGTGTTATCCTGCAATTCTCACAAACACATTAGTCCCTCAACCAAGTTTGTCGTCAATACTCCAAAACCAACTAGGGGTGGCACTAGATGCACTTACAGGAACACGGCCCACAAGGGACACTAGACATGGCCGCGTCCGTGTCCCACCTCCTACTCTTCCTCGACGGAATCCACCGTGTGAACGTTGCTGGACGTGACTGACCGGTCTCGTGGTCGTGCAGCCAAGTGTGAACCACGCGGATGGCGTCACCAATCTGGCGACGCTCGCAATCGACTGCGCTTCCACTTCGTCCGCCTTCGCGTTGATCTTCATGAATAGGTCGTCAGTGTGTGCCTGGAGGACGCGAAGAAGCCATCGTTCGTGGCGTATGTCACAGGCGTTGCGCATGGACTGGTAAAACGCCCATTGCCCATCCAGGAAGTTTGGATCCTCTGCGACCATGGCCGCGACGACATCGTCGTTGGCCTACTCACCGGCAATTTTCCCGTTCACGAGTTTGTGCTCGTCGAGAAGCCAGAGGTTGTGGTCCTGCCATGCCTGTCGGAACACCGACAACTGCCGCTCTTCTGCCATGGCTGTGTTGAAGTTCTCCTATGCGGGGAGGGCCCCTGACTCATCGTCGGACGCCTCCTCCATCCTCTGGTCCTCGTCGCTGACCTCCGGCGATCTCCTCGGCAAGCCAACCTATGTCCTTCGCGCTCGACGGACCTGCCAGCCGGTCGCAATGTCGTCCAACTCCTGCTTCTCCTCCGCCGAGAGGCTCTCTCACACCGCTCTAGAGCTCGCGGTTATCATGGCGGTGGTGCGGTGTGGGTCATGCCGAGCGAAGAGGCAATGTTTAAAAGTGGCTGACTATGTCAATGCAAGCGGTGGAGTGGGTTTCTCGGCTGCCGCGTCTGTTCAATGCCGACAGGCGGACGGACGGGAGTTGGTTTGAATGCGGTAGAGAGTCGCCCTGTCTAGTCCGGACAAGTCTCCCTGACATTGAACATGCCTGGAGACCGGGACGCGGCCCGAGAGGCACTCTCGACCGACGCGCTGCTTCAGTGTCGGCTCCAGTGAGAGTTCACATCCTGGGCCGGTATGAATGCAGCACGAGTAGCGGAGGTGCAGTCACACAAGAAAGGCATGTGCGAGGGAAATGGTTTGGGTGGGATCGGGTGTCGGACACGTACGTGGCAGTGGTTCTGATGCCAGCAAAGCCGTTTGGTCTGCGTCTGGTTTGTGGTATTTCGGACAACCGGACTGGTCCGCGAATCGATAGGGTGTCACTTTTGATGACAAAGTGCTACCGGACAGCCAGGTCCAGACGGTTGGCGGGCGGTTTGTGATTCCCCGTTGGAGATGCCCTTACCTGCTCATAAGGGCATATACAACCGAACTAAATAAATTTGGCCCCACAAACGTTTGTGGATGCGACCGTTGTGCGTGTTCGTTTGAGTCCCTATTTATCCATTCACACAGCCGTTTCACATTTTTTTGCCTATGATTCGGGCCACATGCATGTGATTGATGGGACCGAGAAAGAGAAAGAAAAGACAACGAACCTCCAATCACTTTTTCAGAAATACATAGAGAGAACCATCCGGCAGAATCAAGAAAGGAAAATATGCTTCGGGCCGGATGCACACTTGTTTGCCCGTGCATCATTATGACACTCCACTTCGTTCCGTCGGTCCTGCCCGTTTTGGCTCATCATGCTTGACGTGACGGCAGTTCAGTTTTCCGCATGGAATTTCGAACCGTATCCCACGGACGAGATACAGATAAACAGTCAAATCTTTGGGGGCAAATCCGAGCGTGTCGACGGGCTGGGGTGTCGTCAGAAATTCAGAAAACAACAAGGCTACAGAATACGGGACAGGCGCGCGGTGGGGAGGGACCGCGCCACCTTCGCTCCGTCCAATACCTCCACCCGGATCGATCGATGCAGTCGCTGCTGTGGTAGCTCCATCTGCATGCCCTCCCTCGTCGCCTTCCTCAACTTGCTGCCGTTGGCCGCTTGCTCCGCGCTTAGCAAAATACTGGAGTATGATGCAGGCACCGTTGCCAAAACCGGGGCCTCCTTCACTAATCACTCGTACAGATACAAGATTGTTGCATCTGCATGTACCGTACGTACATGTATGTGCACTGACCGTGCGCGTCAAGTATATGTGCACTCTACCAGATCAATGACATTGATCATGGTTCATGGCACATGCACGTACGGGGATGGAATATATTATGTGTGTGTGCGTGGGCTACAGTATTTTGAACTTGATTGAGGGGAAGTACGTACGGCCACGGCTTGACATGTGTCGTGCCATCACTCAATGATCCATCCATCGTGTTGTACTCGTGCATAGCACTCTACTCTGCGCTAGGCGTGGGATAATAATCTAGGGAAGCACTAGGAATCAGACTACTGATCCTAGCTTTTTATCAGACCAGTACCTAACCGTTGGATGAAAGCCTGTATGGCCGCTAGATCAGCAGGCTGGCTGCTGGGCAGTTTCCAAAATTAAAACCCAAGGGAGCTAATTACGTGGGATTTGGTAATAACTGCTTCGGATATTTAGGAAACTTATGTGATGCTTTCCATACATTTAGCTAACCAATTTCGGTCCCTCAAAAAAAAAAGCTAACCAATTTCGGATGGTAAGGAGAATAATACCTGGCATCCTACGAGATCTAGATTGCTCCTTAAAAGCAATATTTGCTTCCAATATTATTCAGTTTTGCTTCCGATGGAACTGTTGCTTCAACATGGATTTTTTTTTATCTTGACACAATAATTTGTGTTTCCATCAATCGATGAATTAGCTTTCATGGTTAATGATGTTTGCTTCCCGGGTATAAGATTTTGTGTCCAATACTGTAATACATTGTTTCAAAAGCATCAGATACTGCTTCCATGAAAAAGGAAAATATCCTTGCTCCCATAGACGGAAGCATAGTTTGTTTTACAGATGGAAGCACCATTTTTTAGGAAACAATCCTTGATAATTGCTTCCAATAATTTCGGCTATTCTAACGGGGGTTTTAGCGCTACATCTAGGGCGATGCTAGGCGTAAGCCGGATGATTTATTACAAATTTAGGTCGCCCCCACAGCCGTCCGATCTGACACTCCCAGCCGCAGGATCGGACAACACCACGACCAAGTCATGGCAAGAACTCCAAGGCAGCACCGACGGCGCCCGGGTGGCGCTCATTGCACCTCCAACAACCCGCCGCGGCGCTTCATTGCAACTCCGGCGATCCCCGCGGCGCTTCAATGCAGCGCCAGCCACGCTCCATTGCAGCGCCGACGAAGCTTCAACGGCTCCATGGTGCTTCCTTGAAACTCCGGCGAGCTTCGTTGCAGCCCCGGCGCCGCCACCGATGTTTCACTGCAGCGCCACACCGGCAACGACGGGCTCCATCACAGCACCCCGCCGGCGCCGTCGGCGAAGCTTCACTGCAACGCCACCACCGCGCATTG
Organism: Aegilops tauschii subsp. strangulata; assembly: GCF_002575655.3. Taxonomy (NCBI): domain Eukaryota; kingdom Viridiplantae; phylum Streptophyta; class Magnoliopsida; order Poales; family Poaceae; genus Aegilops; species Aegilops tauschii. The sequence continues at coordinate 505,276,694 of NC_053037.3, forward strand.
GTGCTCCATCGCACCACCGGCTGCCCCCGCCGTGCTCCATCGAAGCACCCGATGGCCTCCGCGAAGCTCCACTGCAGCACCACCACCGGCACGGTGGTGCTCCATCTCAGTGCGACGGCGACGTGGTTGCTACGACGAAGCACGAGACGGCGACGAGTGGATGCTGTACGGCGGCAACGGGATGCTGCGATGCATCACGCGGTGGTGGCGGAGGATGCGATGGTGATGGTGGATGCTATGTCGCCTCTTCCTGGTAGTAGCAGCTGGCAGCAGCGCGGGACTGGCGTTCCGGTGGTCGCGACCAGAGTGCAAAGAAGAGCCGTGGAGGGGAAAAGGGGGGAGAAGACGATGGAGGCGAACGAGTGGAGGAGAGAGCGCTGGAAGGGATAAGACGGGAAGGAAAGCGGTGGGCCGAGGAGGGCACGTGGCAAGCGTACGAGACGGCTTGCAGAGACAGAACATCATCCGGTTGATTTGAACACTTTTCCCTACATCTAATATGGGCCATGCAGTTTGCTTCCATATGAGAAAAATTGTTTTTAATTGTGGTGAACTTGGTGCAATTTCATTTTGCTTCCTGCCTAGAATATTTTGTTTCCTTTGTCCAACGAGATTGCTTCCAAGACATCTGAAGCTCGTTTCCAACATAGAAAAGAAATGTACTTTGCTTCCATCAACACTGATTCCAAAGAGAGAAAATAATCTGCTTCCAAAGTTACAAATATTTTCTCAGATCTATATTGCCCCCGAACGGGAATATAAATTGATATCAAAGAAACATTGTTGATTGTTTGTTCCAACGAACAATGCTTCCAACAGAAATAGCGTTTGCTTCCTGTGATATCAGGATTTGCGTCTGTATACATGAATGGTCACGGGGTTAGCTTTGTCTCGGCACAATGCCACCATGGTCCACCTCGATGGCCATGGCACTGCACAAGAGACACACGGCCGGACCATGGAAGCACTCATTAGCATGACCCATGATTAAACATAGGGGTTGGCATCTAGGCGATGGCGTGGAAACGACAGCCACGAGGAGCGAAGAGGACACCAAGGAGGAACATGCAGTAGGGGCTCGCCGTGGAGTGCTCTTCGCCGCTGATGAAGGGTACCATGGACGGCCGTCGACGGGGCAGCATAACGTCCTACGGCATGAGATTCGTCGCTCTTTCTCTACACAGTGAAGCATGGTTGAAATGCCACAAATTCTACGCACCGAGGAAGCGCATGTTTGAAAAATATGAATCGTTGATATTCGGAAGCATCATATTCAACACAACAGAAGGGGCAGTGGTTACAACGGAAAAAAGACGTCAAACTTGAAAAAGCATGGTTGTATTGCCAATCCATCTACACATATTTGATAGTATATATGAAGCACCGAATCTCTGTAGAAAAAATCTTGAAATCACAAGACATGCGAGACCTAGTGGAAGCATAGAAACCTGAAAACGAAATTTAGCATCCTTGGCGCAAAGATGTAGGCGCCAAAATTTGTGATAAGTATGATCCAACACAAGTGGGAAGTCTGTGACCTACATCAACTTGAACTGGGATAAACCATGATTTGAATAAAAAAAGCACGCTCTAGCAGCGAGCAATGTTTGCAGGTTTGTACAAGAACTGAACCTAGGGCATGCAAATTGAGGTCGCATGCCAATATTGGGTGGAGTCTGCCGCACGTAGTGCCTCCGGTGCCGAGGTGCGCTCGGGCATGATGCGGTCGAGCTGCCGCAAGCACGTCCACCTCGGCGCGTGCGGCAGCTGTTGCCTGCTGCCCTGCTGGTACTCCGGTAGCCGAATGATCCAAACGGCAGCCTGCTGAGGGGAGATGCGCTGCTGAGGTGGAACGGAGGCCGCGTCGAGGAGTGGGGCGATGGAATGGATCGGATCTGGCATGGTGATGGGTGATAGATCAGGGCGACCCGGTGGAATCGTGAGCTCCATGGTGAGTGGATTAGGAGTAGGCGCTTAATTAGGGGAGAGGGGAACGGGCAACAGATTTGGGAAAAAATAATGGGAGAGGGGTGCATCGAATGAGATTTCTTTGAGAGGTAATGACCGTGGGATGAAACACGAATGAACGGCCCATGATCGGTCTGACGTTTTCTCCATATCAGAAGTATGACGGGGAACGTTTCCCAATAATCTATTGTCAAGGTGCACGCCTGCATTAATTCCTTGCAAATGAGAGTGTTAGAAGTGACAGTGGGAGATTTGGTGGAATTGTTGTTGTATTGCTTGAGCCTTGTGGGCATATATATATAGATGTACATGATCATCTTGGAGTACAAGGCAAAGTAGAGTAATATCCTACGCTATCCTAACTTCTCTAATAATCACGATACTCAACATCCTCCGCAGTCACAACGGTAGCGACGCAGACGGTGAGACTGGAGAAGAATCCGAAGGTAAGCCGACGAACACCCCCCACAGTCGTAACGGTCGATGCATCACGGAAGTCGTGGCTGGAGTGGAAACCGACGATGTTGCTCAAGCAAGGCGATAGCCATTTGTGTCGTTTGTCGAGGTAGCCGAGAGCATAGGGTGGTGTAGCCGTGGTCGAGGGAGCCGTGTGAAGAATGCCGTGGTCGATGTCGAGTCGGGGTAGCCGGTGTCGAGAAAGTCGCCGTGGAGCCACGAGCGCAAAGAGGCGACGAGTTAGCATGGGCGCAGTGGTGACGAAGTAGGGGTGCGCCAGGAAGAAGACGTTGTTGACGACACGTCGCGCCGGGGTTGCCAAGCCTAGGGGACACATCGGTGTTGCCAGCACCGGGCATGCGTAGACGGATGAAGATGAAGTTGACAAAGCGCCGCACTAGGCTTGCCAGGCCCAGGGACATGTCGTGGACGAAGGCACGTATCGGTGTTGCCAGCACCGGGCATGCGTAGACAGGGACCTGCACGAGCTGTACGCCATGTCGGAGAAGTCGGAGGGGCCAACAAAGAAGGACTCGACGACGGTTGCAGCGGCAATCGGCGCGGGGCCGATGTCGCCCACGGTTGTCGGGGTAGACGAAGTGGTCGGGGTAGATGACAGCGACGCTGGCGACGGGCTGGTGCTAGACGAAGATGTAGTGGGTGGACGGGCGGCGGCTAGGTTAGGAGCGCAGCGGCGGTGCTCGAAGTAGGCAAGGAACCCGACAGCATGACGAAGACCGGCGCGGACGGTGGTGTTCCCGCGCCAGGAGAGGCGGCGCGGCGCATACCACGAAAAGTCGACGCGCGGGACGGCAAAGTGGACCGCCGGTTGCGGTGCTATGGACCAAAGGGGCGACGCAGCAGCGGAGGGCGGGCGGGTCGGGGCGATAGCGGGAAGACCTCGGGGCGGCGACAGGGACCGCGGGCTGTAGCGATGCGGCCCGAAGGGGCGACGCAACGGCGGCACGCGAGTCGGTGCAGCCGCGGGGATGGCCTTGGGCGGCGGTGGAGACCGCATGCCACGCTCGCTACGGCCTGATGGGGCGACACGACGGCAGCGCCAGGGTCGGCGCAGCCTCGGAGACGGCCCTGAACGGACGTCCTAGAGGCGGCGGTTGATGGCGGGCCGCGACACTAGGCCCAAAGGGGCAACGCAGCGGCAGCACACGGGGTGATGCAACCGCGGGGAGAACCACGGGGCGGCGGCGCTGCGGCTTGACAGGGCGACGCAACGGCAGCCCGGTGCTCGATCGATGGAGGGGCACGCTCAATTCGGGGACGATCTTCACGGGGCCTGTCGAGGCGCACGCAACCGACGGGCCAAGTCGAGCGCGCGCCGTAGATGGGGCGGCGAGCGGGTGATCAAGCCGATCACGCGCGAGGTCGGGGACGACGCTCGGTGGAGGCGGGGTGGTGGCAGAGTCCAAGATGAGGCCGACGATGACAGACGGCGTGGGGCGTCGTGTGGACGAGCACGTCAGCACCGGCACTCGGGCTGCCAAAGCAGGGCCGGCGACCAAGCAGCGAGGCCCGAGCGACCAACGAAGTAGCGGCGCCCGAGTTTGAGGTAGCCGACGAGCCTGACGCAGCTGGGGATGAGGCCGGCGAGGCACACGATAGGGCCGCCGTGCAGATGCGGTGGAGGCGGGTGGCGATGGACGGCGTGGATCGACGGGCGGGCCGGTGCATGAACGGCGGCTGTGATGGGCCGCCGCATCGCGCGAGGCCGCCGGGTTGGGGCGATGCAGGAGTCCGGTCGGAGCAGGGCGGGGACGGGCGAGCCGACGCGCGGATGGCGGCTGGCCCTGACAGGCCGCCTCGGCACGTGTGGCCGCCGGGTAGGAGGAGAGGCCGGCCGGTCGCGCCGAGGTCGGAGTAGAGGCGCGTTGGTGTCGACGACGGCGGCGGGCGACGCAAGCCGATCAAGCATAAATCAGAAAACCAAAAAGAAAACGCCGATCAAAACGACCGATGAGAGAGAGAAGCCCGGAGCAAGGGCTCGGGAAAAAGACTCTCTAGGGAAGCCGGTCAACACGGCCGCCGGACGGATCCTAGGTACGGGCGGCGTGGCCCCGGGCGGCGGTCATGGAGATCAACCGCCCCAGGGGCGGCGCGCGGGTGCGGAGCGGCGGCGGCTAGGGTTTAGGATCGAGGTAAGTCTGATACTATGTTAGAAGAGATAGATGGAGATTTGGTGAAATTTTTGTTGTATTGCTTGAGCCTAGTGGGCATATATATATAGGAGTACATGATGATCTTGGAGTACAAGACAAGGTAGAATAATATCGTACGATATCCTAACTTTTCTAATAATCACGATACTCAACAGAGAGCAACTCTACTAGCAGATCCGCTATATCCTCTTCCACCTTTACAATTCCGGCTGTTTTATATCCCTTCCGCCCGTAATATAAGACGTTTTTCCAAACTAACATAGCTTGCAAAAACACCTTATATTGTGGGACGGAGGGAATAAGTTTTTATCTTTTTCGAATTCGAACAAGTCCGGCAAAATCGCCCCCCCCCCCCCCCCCCGCGCCCACTGTGGACGGGACATCGAGTGTTTTAGCCTTTTAGGGTTCGCATCCTTCCTATTCCCTGCCCTCTTCGACGCCTAATTTCCTTTCTCTGGCGAGTGATTCCGCGCGGTTTCTTTTGTTTCTCGAAGATCCATGGCTGGAGGAGCTCCCGCGCGCGGAGGCCGCGGTGGGTTACCGCTGCACAAGCGCGCCCGGCTCGACGCGGAGGCTAGCAGCTCCAGCCGGGCCATGGCGTTCGAAGGAAATGCGTGACCGCGGCCGCCGAGATGCATGGGCCCGCTTCAAAAAGCTTGTTGAGGCGCCCTACCCGTGCACCAAGAGATGCCGGGAAGTGGATGAGGATCTCCTCGACACCATGCACGCAGTGGTAGCCAGAAAAGAAGGCGCTGACGAGCATCTCGTTGCGGCCAGAGAAGAGCACAAGTATGCCCATCCTTACCGGAGGTCGACGGAGGCGTTCTACCTCGGCGTCGAGCCATGAGCCAAGCATCATTAGGTTGAAGTGTCATTTTTAAAGGATCTGTTCTGCTGTCACGTGGGCGATAATGCAAATTTCTTTTGGAGAATCCTTCAAACAAATTATGTGGTTCACATTTATAGCGGATTTGCTAGAGTTTCTCTACCCACCTTTATTTTGTAGACAACTCCTTGCATGCTCGGGTCGACTTTTCTCCTCGTCATTTTTCTCACAACTAAAATATCGTTATCATTTCATTTCTCACGCATCGCCTGTTTGCGACGAGTAGTAAATATGTGCGTACTAGAGCATTTACAATCGGAACTGGCAAATCCGTCCTCTAGACAAGTGGAATAAAAGAAAAGGAGATCTGAAAGAATGCCCGCATTCCTCTAGACAATCGGAACGAGCAACCAGGAGGAACCCAAGCCACCGGCCGCCTCACTCCCCCACCTCCCCTCCTCCTCCTCCTGCCGCCGCCATAGGCACGACCAAGGCGAAGACCGGCCGCCGGAATAAGTATTTGTTGTGAATACACATAGACATGTATTCTACGTATGTGCGGAATTTTATAACAATATACTTTCACACATGGCATAAAAAGACAGATATGTATTTCAAATAGGTCAATTTTTTGTTGGGCCAAAATTTGCTTTCTCTGTGTAGCTCACAACTCGCAATATTTTCAAAGAGACATTCACAAACCCGTACTGCACACATAGTATATGTTTTCACGATTTCCTTTTTGTTTATTTGAAACTTTTAAATACGTTTCCAAATTTTATTTTAAATATCAACCTCCGAGTGGCTCGGCAGCCATACATCCACACTCGAAGCACAGCCCCGTTCAACAACACATGAAAAATATTTATTACGGTATATAAAGAAAAACAGGTCCGGTCAATTATCTTCCCGGTCTCTTCCATTGTTCTAATCTCTCACAGGTCTACCACAGTCCACCTTTTGATCATGGCACTGTTAATTTACTTTTGCATTGAATTATGTGACTGTTATGTTTGCAGCCCTCAGAAAAAGAAGTTTGATTAAAGCTGCCTTTAGCATTACTACGTCTCCAAATCACCCACCCAGACCCATTCATCAATGCCTCTGGCCCGGGATTATCCGGCTGTCCAACGGCAACGTTCAAACATATACCAAGACAAAAAGAGATTAACATGATTGCATCGACCAGGGACGTCCGATCCTCCATCCAACGGCCTATCATCGACCAAGGGAGGGGTGTCACCTTTCCCGCTGCCAGATCCAGAGGCTGGCAGAGCGCACAGTCGTCTATGCTTCCTTTTCACAGAGAGGTTAATTGCGACGGCCTGCAATCGAAAGGACGGCCACTGTTTGCATTGAACCCGGCCCTTAATTACTCTAGCTAGTCAATCCGTTGTGTTTGTTTGACACGACCGGCAGGTTGTATTAGCTGAGATCTATGGGTCGTAGCAGCAGTGCTCTACTAGTCCGCATAGTGGTACTAAAAAAAGGTGAATTTCCCATCAATAGTGTCTTGCTAGCGCCTCACTGGTCTGAGGGTCACTTAAAAGCACACGTGGTCGGGATAAGAGGGGAAAGGCTACCTAGGCGTGCATGAATGCTAAATTGATCGGATGGTGGTACTGGCATCAGATCATCAACATAATAATGCACAAGTGGGTCGGCTCACTTTAAATTTCGAAAGCACTACTGGATCTGGTCTCTTCACACAAGTTTCACGTCGCCAAACTATATTAAAAGGGGGGAGAAATTCATGTAAATCATGCAAATATTCACACGAAACAAGGTATAGTTTGTGCGAAATGGAAGTTCTTGTGTTCCAAACGGGGCACGAGAGCAACTCTAGCAGAGCCAACGTGCTGGGTTGGTTGACATAATAACTGTCAATACGGTAATGTGTCAAAATGTCAATTTAGCAGAGTCGTCATATGGCGTCTAGTCGCCATAACTTATGGACGGTGTTCTGTATCGAGCCCCCGAGCCTTCATATTTCTAGGCTAGGACGCTAGTATGGAGCGTGCTCCATCTACCAACCACTCGCGCGGGAGGGAAGTTTCACCTCCCTCCACGTCTCCCGCGCTGCCCATGGCACGTTTACTGCCACTATTCTCACAATGCGTTGTTAATATCTATAAAAGCTGCACAAACTCCACTTCCCTTCTCGCCCCCACAACATCTACTTCCCTTCTAGACTAAGTGTTGTTCTGCGAGGTGGAGCGGTATCGAAGGAGGAGCAGTATTGGCAAAAATTATACCAGATATTTTGGGAGACACATAAGGATTTTCGCAAGGATTACCGTATGTTTCGCCATCGGAATCGAGTCGTCGCCAGAATCATAGTGCTTCTAAAGATTTCGAGCATCGCCATCAGAATTGAGTCGTTGTCGTTGGAATCGGCACCCTGAAGCTCAAATCAACGTCGCAAACGAGTCCCCGACGTTGAAATTGCCGCCAGAATCGGTACCCCGTCTGATTCGTCACCACCCTCACCGACGTCTCGGGTTTAACTGAAAGTTGTTGGTTTAACTGAATGTATGTGTATTGAACAATGAAAAAGAATGGATATTCCACTAATGAGTGGGTCCCATGATATGGAGGTGGCTATTATGACAATTCTGTGTCTGCGTTTTGCTCGGCAACCCCTATATCTATATGAAGCTAACGTCATATAGACATGCACAGTGGCGAAGCCACCTCCCGACGACCCTGGGCCGCTGCTTGGGCTAGTTCAGAAAATTCCTGCTCCGTTACTGAATATGGAGGTTGTCAATATGGCAATTCTGCTAGTGTTAAGGCATCTCAACACTGACCCTTATTGCTCGCATCTGTCTGAGCTGAAGGTCCAGACGCATTTGGTTATCCAACGTTGTAACCCATCGGTCAGTGGACCTATCCGGACGACCGTTTTGTCACAAACCATAGGCAAATCAGGGGGGCTTTGCTGCCGTTCGGGCCGCTGCGACATATGCATCAGACATCCTGAATCCAACGAAAGCCCTCTCCCGCGTCTATGTCCTTTCCTACGCAAACCGGTTGATGCACATTGATGTCGTCATGCGCTGCTCCGGAGCGTCAGTGTCGTATTCATGTCGGCGCAGAAGCGGACTCTACCTCTCACTGGAGTCGGCATTAATTGAATTTGGGCATTCATCTCATCATGCGTTGCTCTAGAGCGTCAGTGCTGTATTCACGTCGGCCCAAAAGCGGACTCAACCAGTCATAGGATGGCATTGGACGGCTATGCACCGCATTCATACACGCTCTCGTCTATCCGCCTAATAACATTAAACTGGTGCGAGTTCGAGAAACCTACTCTGACGTCTCCATTGACACACCATGACACATGTCCTTCCCAGTGCCCGCTATTTAAATGGTGCCTCCTCGCCCATCACGACCAGCACACAATGTCCTCGAGATCTAGAGCTATGTGGGGTAGCCTTACCGGTGGAGAGAGACGCCCTATTCGTAGAGATCGACAAAGAGGTCGCCGAGGAGGAGGCGTAGGCCACAACGGTTCGCGCCCGCCGCCTCGACCAGGAGGCCGACACATGCACGTCTGATGCCATCGACGAGGCGGACTTTAGCTAGGAAAAGTAACACACGGAAAGTTGTCATGGCTTGGGTCCGAGGAAGACCACTACTATTCTTCTCGTCCTGCAGTTTCAATTCCCGGTCTCACGGCCAACTGGTGAGCTTGCCGGACATGGGGAAGACATGTCGTGAGAAACGCGCCGCCTCGACCGGTGATTATTTTGATGAGATTAAAAAACCTAGTCCGCTGTAACTTAGTTGAGATAGATAAAAAATGTAATGATTTTGGTCTGATTTAGATGAAATTATCCGAATTGCATAAAAATCGTCCGGTTTGCTCAATTCTGGTTTGGAATGTATGCGTACATGGTTAAAATGCTAACTCCTGTACCAATGGACAAATACCGTATCTTTTTTATCCGTGAAGAAATACTGTTTGAAATGCCCTTACTCTATGGCAGCTGTAATCGCGATCTTCGTCCGAGGAAAAGGAAGGAGGGAGTGGAGGAACAAAGTAATGTGAGTGGAATCGCGCACGCCTTTAGCGCGAAACCGAGCTTTGCTCCATTCGGGCCGTCTCCTCCGACCAATTATAGGCACCGTAGTACGTATACATGCACCTCTTGCGTTATCCTGAGCGAGAGGGAGACGAGGAGGTCTTTTCCTTTCCCTTTCCCCACTTTGGCCCGGACCAAGTTGCACCGCCAGTTTAGTTTGGTTGCACATTTCATTGATTCATCAGCTTGATAGCGAGACATGTACATATGCCCTTCTGAGCCTATCCCTCTCTATGCATTTGTTTTTAGAGAAAAGGCGCCGGCCGAGCCCGAGAAGAGCTCGAACCTAGCCCGACTTTGAATTAACAAAGCCATCAACTGGCCAGGATACAAGGACACCATATTACAAAGGGGATGAATGCAAAGCAAAGCGGAAAGAAGATACAAGGTGCTAGGCAGAACAACACAATGGCAACAACCGGAGCCAAGCACACAACACCGTTGCCGACGACCAGCACTACGCCTACACCAACTAGCCAACTGGGACCCCGAGAGGAGGGACACTCCGTGCAAGCATTGAGCATCGGCTGCATCCACGACCAAACTTGGGCAACACTTGAGATGTCTCCACCGTTGCAAAGGGCCACTACCCTTTCACCCAGGCTCGATGGGTGCCGCACCGACGACCGGCAGAGTGGCTACAGCAAAGCCCATCTCAAGGTGACCGAGCTGCCATAGGAGAAGCAGACAATGCTAACCCACGAGCAACGGAAGCCCATCCAGACGAGAACCAGAGCCGGCAGAGGCAGCACGAAGCACAGTACGCGAGCTGTCGGACGAAGACGCGCCACCATGAAGAAGACCGAAGAAGGTTCACCACGCAAGGGCGGGCCCGAGCAGGATGAAGTAGGAATATCAGGCCGCCGTGCTTCGGAACCGGGACACCGGCCACTCCACCACCAAGAGCCAATCCCGACCGCCGCCTTCAAGAAGGAGCACGCCACCGAGGTGCTCGACGCCCAGACCAGGGGAGAGCCGGCTTTCGCCAGAGCTCAAGGGGTAGGCGGGAGGGGGAGGGTCCACCCCAAAGCCTCCAGGGAGGGGATCGACACCAAAGACGTCGACTTGGGGGAGGGGGCGCCGCGCGGCCAGGGGTTTCCCCCGGAACCACACCCAAACGCCAGATCCGGCCGCCCGGCAGCACAAGGCGACGGACTCCGCCGCCAAGGACCACCGCCGGCGCAGATCGGAGAAGATCGGGCCGGGACCGAAGCTTCTTCAAGGGACCCGGTGGACTGCAAGGAGCCGCCGCTGCGCCGTCGACCGCGACCTCCACGCTACCCGCGCAGCCATGGGAAGCCACCCACCAGCACCCGCCGGCGCCGCCCGCCGCCCAGGCCGCGCCACCGGTCGGAGCCGCCGCCCCGGGAGCCACAGCCCTCCATCCGAGGAGGAGGCGCCGAATCCCCGCCGCCACGGTCATCAGGGCCACGCGCCGGCGCCGAGCGCCCCTCTGGTAGCGGCGTAGAGGAGGAAGAGGGAGGGGGAGAGCTTGGAGGCGGCGCTAGGGTTGCCCCCGAGTCGCCTCAGAGGAGACGACGCGGGGGGGGGGGGGGCTTTTTCTCCCCTCTCTATGCATTTGTGGGAAGGGATAGATGCAATAGATAGATAGAAGGATGGATAGATACCATTTCCCCTTTCTTTTTGGTCAGGAATCAGCATCTGCTGCCTTGTTTTGTTGAGGGAATAATTGTCCTCTCGCCAAAGATCCATGTGTCAAATGTTTGCTGAATCCTATTGTGCGCCGACTGCTTGCCCTCGCGGATGCAATCATGCAAATGCAGCGGCGATAATCAAACAATAATACTATTATACTAGTACCACTGTTAACACGACAAGATAAACAAATCATTTGACAGGACACATGATGTTGGAAATATGGGCAAATTACTATGAGATTTAATCCGAATAAACAGAAGATAAATCATGACTGCAATAGCAAAGATTAAACTAATCATGCGAACTAGCATAGTAGATGAACAGATCACATCTAGGGCACATACTAGAAACATGAATTTTACCGCGATCTTGAACAGGAAGGATAGAATCACATACGGTGCAGCGGGAGCAGCACCACTGGCGTTGATGTTGTCGCCCATGTCGTCGAGGATGAGGTTGCTGAGGTCGGGGAAGAAGTCATCGTTGGCGAAGTCGTCGCTGCCAGCAGTCGCGCAAGTGCGCTCCCCAAAAACCTGATCGCCCCTCTCGTACAGGATCACGAGAGGCGGGGTTCCGGAGGCCTGCTGTCCCTTCTCCCGGTGCACACCAAAAGGAGGGATGGAGAAGACTTGCTTGGCGGCGCAATGATCTGAAACGATGATGCGAAACCATACGAAGCGGCAGTGGCTAGGGTAAACGTCTGCCTGACTATATAGTGCGGGCCGGGTAGGTCATGGGAGTAAACCCCACGCCCGAGTCGTCACGATCCAAAAGAATCGGAAACGGTTCAGTAATTAATGCGTTCGTTAATTATTAATTAATGACTTATTAATTTTTCCCGAGCAGCAAAAATATAGACAACGTGCATAGCTCTGTCCTCGGGTCGGCTCAATCCCGCAACCCGTGGCGCGTCGTGACGAGGCGTGGCGTGGTGAGGCGGGCGAGGAGGAGGAGCGCGCGTGTAGGTCTCCTCCTCTCATGCTCATACAAGTGGTAGAAGAGCTCACCTTTATAAAGAGGTGCAACTCTCACTCAACTTACGTGGTGGGACTAAACTTTAGTCTCACTCACTCCACTCACATGTGTGCATGAGTGGGCCAAGAGAATTTCAAAATTTTAGTTGGGCTTTGGGCCAAAGGCCTACTAGCAAAATTCCAACAATCCCGCACAAAGTCTCATTGACACATCTCATCATTTAGTTCCAAAACATTGTTTATATACCGGTGCTCAGTGGAGACTGTAAAGTTGAACTTCCAGTCAGAGATTTATGCTACACTAGATCACAACTTGAATAGTGGACTATGCCTTGAACTACAAGTTTCCTGCGAGACTAGTTTCACACAAATTCTTAACCGATACTGGGCTGCCGCAATGCTTCCCCGTGGGTGGAGGGTATACGTCATACTCCAGGGCCTTTCATGAATTTATTAGAGAACACCCAATTCTCACAGACTGCGACGTTAACAGTCAAATTCATATAGGTGTGTTCCTCAGGAGATGCTCTGTAGGACAACATCTCTGCTTACTCAAATAAGCCACTTGAAACACATTAAGATAAATATCAACCTGCCATGCAGATCAGGAGAGTATAGCATCTTCACGGAGTGGGATAATTAAAATAGGGATACTCTCCTCTTAGCTGACCAATAGCTTGTCTCCCACTTGTACTTCACGGGATCTCCGATCACATAGAGTGGGTTACCACTATGGACAACTCATGCGGTGGGTCTCAAACCCATCTCCATCGATGCATTATCTATCACATTACGCGATAGACCCTTTGTGAAGGGATCTGCCATGTTTTTCGACGTTTGGATATAATCAAACGTAATAACTCCAGAGTTCCTCAGTTTTCTAACAGATTTTAGTCTCCTCTTCACATGCCTTGAGGACTTCATATTGTCCTTAGAACTGTTTATCTTGACGATAACAGTTTGATTATCACAGTTCATCAGGATTGGGGGTATTGGTTTTTCAACCATAGGTAAGTCCATCAAGAGCTCATGAAGCCACTCATGCACACAGTTCAACAGTGTTTAATCATGTGAGTTCTGCTTCCATAGTTGACCTCGTTAAGATGGTCTGCTTGCAAGACTTCCAGGAAACAGCGCCACCACCAAGTGTAAAAACATAACCACTTGTGGCCTTAATCTCATCAGCATCAGATATCCAGTTTGAGTCACTATAACCCTCCAGTACCCTTGGATACCCGGTGTACTGAATCCCATAGCTCGCAGTGCCTTTCAAGTAGCGCATAACTCTCTCAACTGCATGCCAATGATCATCTCCCAGTTTTGACACAAACCGACTCGGTTTGTTCACAGCAAAAGAGATGTCAGGCCTCGTGGCACTCGCCAAATACATAAGCGAGCCAATAATCTGAGAATACCTCAGTTGATCTCTAGCAATCCGTCGATTCTTTCAAAGCAACACACTAGGATCATACGGAGTTGGAGAAAGCGTGCAGTTGCTATACCCAAAACGACTCCAGATCTTTTCCACATAGTGAGACTGAAGCAGTGTGATCCCACTATTCTCATCTCTCAACAACTTGATGTTTAAGATAACATCAGCTACTCCTAGATCCTTCATCTCAAAACTGCGAGATAAGAAATTCTTAACCTCCTTGATTAAATCAAGTTTGGTTCCAAAGATCAGTATGTCGTCGACATACCGACAAAGAATGACTCCTTCGCCCCCACCATGGCGATAGTACACACACTTGTCACCATCATTTACTACAAAGCCGGCGAGAGTTAATGTTCTTTCGAACTTCTCATGCCACTCCTTAGGAGCTTGTTTAAGGCCATACAAAGACTTTGACAACTTGCACACCTTTCCTTCCTGACGAGGTACTACAAAACCATCTGGCTGATCCATGTAAATTTCCTCCTTCAACTCTCCATTGAGGAAAGCCGTCTTAACATCCATTTGATGAACGAGAAGACCATGTGAGGCAGCCAGTGATAGTAGCACCCGAATTGTGGTCAGTCTAGCCACGGGTGAATAAGTATCAAAGAAATCTTTACCTTCTTTCTGGGTATAACCCTTAGCCACAAGTCGTGCCTTGTACTTTTCAATCGTACCATCAGGTCTAAGCTTCTTCTTGAACACCCACTTACATCCTACAGGTTTGCACCCATAAGAACGGTCAGTGATCTCCCAGCCTCCGTTAGCTAAGATGGAATACATCTCGCTACGAACAGCTTCCTTCCAGTAGTCAGCATCAGGAGATGCATAGGCTTCTGAAATGGTCCTGGGTGTGTCATCCACAAGGTACACAATGAAATCATCACCAAAAGACTTTGCAGTCCTCTGTCTCTTACTCCTCACAGGAGTTCCATTGTCACCCTCAATAGGATTCTCAATGTGTTCTATCGCAATGGTGGGTTCAGGAATTACAGCGAATTCCTCACTAGATGGAGTAGGTATCTCCTGATTTGATGAACTCGACATATCCTTCAGAGGAAATATGTCCTCAAAAAAGTTGCATCATTCGACTCCATAATCGTGCCAACATGCATGTCGGATACCTCAGATTTTATTATGAAAAATCTATAGCCACGAAAAGCATAGCCCAGAAGAACACAATCCATGGTTTTTGGTCCAAGCTTGCGCTTCTTGGGAATTGGTATATTGACTTTCGCCAAACAACCCCAAGTACGTAGGTAAGAGAGTTTCAATCTTTTCCTTTCCCATTCCTCAAATGGAGTCATGGTCTTATGCTTTGTGGGAACTCTGTTTAGGACATGACACGCAGTCATTAGCGCCTCCCCTACCATTCCTTGGAGAGACCCGATGTGTCTAACCTGGTGTTAACCATATCAGTTAGAGTTCGGTTCTTTCTTTCGGCTACCCCATTTGACTGAGGTGAGTAGGGAGGCGTCCTCTCATGGATTATACCATGTTCCGCACAAAACAGATAAAATTCATTGGAAAAATACTGTCCACCACGATCGGACCTAAGCCGTTTAATTTTTCGATCAAGTTGGTTCTCTGCCTCAGCTTTATAGTTTTTGTAGAAAGTTAAAGCCTCATCTTTTGATTTCAGAAGATACACATAACAATATCTAGTGGAGTCATCAATCAACGTCATGAAGTATCTCTTTCCACTTTTTGTCAACATACCATTCATCTCACAAAGATCGGAATGTATAAGCTCTAGTGGCGCCAAGTCACTTGCCTCTGCAGTCTTATGGGACTTGCGAGGTTGCTTAGCTTGCACACATACTTGGCACTTGGAGCCTTTGACAGTAGGGATTTTCAGAATTAAATTCATATTGGCTAGTCACATCATGCAACCAAAGTTAATATGACAAAGTCGTGAATGCCAAATATCAGACTCATTATTGTGGCAAACATTATTAATAACTATAGTGCAAATATCTAACAAAGACAGGCGGAACAAGCCTCCGCTCAGGAAGCCGACTACAACTTCTGCAGTCGGTGTTGTGCTCCATGCCAATATACTTCTTGTGTACCTTATCTCTTCCCAAGGGCATTTTGCAGCAGTTAGAGCGAATCATGAGGCAATGTCTGTGGAGAGGCAACACGGATAACCCACGTCAATCATTGGCTGCTTGGGATTTAGTCCGTCGCCCTAAAAAATTCGGTGGTTTGGGTGTTCTTAACTTGGGCATTCAAAATGAGGCTTTGTTACTAAAGCATCTCTTCAAGTTCTTTAATAAAGTGGACGTGCCTTGGGTATCATTAATTTGGGACACTTATTATGCATCGTCACCACCTCAAAGCACCCAGAACTATGGCTCCTTTTGGTGGCGTGATGTCATGCGTTTATATCCCAATTTCTGCAAGCTAGCTGTTCCACAAGTTCATGTTGGCGACACGGTGCTTTTTTGGCTCGACCGTTGGCAGCTGGGAAATCGTGATGTCCTTTTACACGACTGCTTCCCGAGGCTACATTCATTTGTTGTTGATGATGCAATCACTGTCAAGGAGTTTATGGAGCGGCCTGATGTCTTGGATCATTTCCATTTGCCTCTGTCACAGGAGGCCTACTCGGAATTCACACAGCTCCAGGCCCTGCTGCCTTTGATCAATCTGGATGGTGAGAGCAAAGACATTTGGAAGTGGCCTTCGAAGTCTGGTGTTTTTATGTCAAAGATATACTATGACTCTTGCTTCTCACACCTAGTGGTTGACCCCATCTTCAAATGGATTTGGAAGTGTGCATGCACGCTCAAGTTCAAAGTGTTTGGCTGGCTTCTCTTAATGGATCGTTTGAACACTAGGGATATGATGCAACGTCATCATTGGATCATCCAGGATGACACATGTGTGCTATGCAACCTTGCACAACATGAGGATTGGGCTCATCTTTTCTTTGCTTGCAATTTTAGCCAAAGGGTTTGGAACTATCTTGGGATTTCTTGGTCCGTTCAACCGAACCAAACCTCATATGAGATGGCTCAAACAGTTAGGAGGGATTTCGGTCATCCTTTCTTCACCGAGGTTGTCTTCACTGCTACTTGGAATATTTGGACACAAAGGAATGGAAAGATCTTCAGAAATGAGCAACCTTCTTTTAGAGCTTGGAGAAGGAACTTTATTCATGACATTTCTCTTCTGTCTCATAGGATTAGATGTAAATATAAAGATAGTTTACTGTCTTGGATAGCTAACCTTCCTTAGACCCTTTTCTTGTAAGTATCTCTTTTCTTTTCCTGTAAATTTGTAAACTTGTAACTATACTTCTTTTTTTAGTTATTAATAAAGGACTGTGAGGCTGTTGCCTTGCAGTATATAGTAAAAAAAACAAGCCTCCGCTCTCATAGCCTTTTCCAACAAATTGTCCATACTTAGAAATTACAACTTTATTGGATTCAAAAACCAACTTAAAATCATCTCGACATAAACGGGAACCGCTAACAAGATTTTTATTGATGGACGACACATGATGAACGTTCTTCAGACGCACGGTCTTCCCCGAAGTAAACTTCAGATCGACCGTACCAACACCTCGAACGATGGCATGTGACCCGTTCCCCATCAGCACGGGAGAAGTCCCTGTGGCCTGGTACCAAGAAAACATGGAGGCGTCAGCACAAATATGTACATTGGCACTGGTGTCAATTAACCAATCAGGGGATTGAAATACTGTAAGGATGGTAGGAAAAATACCGTACCCTGATTCCTTCATATCAGTATCACCGATGACAACATTAGCGGACTTGCCGCTCTTCGCATGTTTACGCTCCTCAAAGCGGTTAGGACATTTCGGAGCCCAGTGATTAGGGTCACCACAGACATGGCAAAGTCCCTTCCCCTTCTTATGAGAATTCTTCTTGAAGTTGGTAGAATGTGACGGCTTGTTCTTTGCATCAAACTTGCCTTTTGCCCTGAGTTTTGTTCTTGTTATTTTTGAACTTGTTGGGCTGGAAGTTCTTCTTTTGTACCATGTGGGCACTAGAAGCTCCCTCAGCAACTCGAGCACGTGTGTCTATCGCTCTCGCCTTCTCTTCAACATCAAGAGTACCAATGAGATCCACAGCGGAAAACTCCTGTCTCTTGTGTTTCAGGGAAGTAGCAAAATTGTTCCACGAAGGTGGAAGCTTGGCAATGATGCCTCCGGCAACAAATTTGTCTGGCAACACACACTTGAAGTACTCAAGTTTTTTTGCGAGCGACTGTATCTCATGAGCCTGTTGTACAACAGAGCGCTCATCAGTCATCTTGTAGTCATAGAATTGCTCCATGATGTACAACTCGCTACCTGCGTCTGAGGCACCAAACTAGGCCTCGAGCGCAGCCCACATGTCCTTGCCGTTGTCAAACGACATATACGAATCCACAATGGAATCATCAAGAACACTAAGAAGAGCGCCTTTAAAGAGAATATCGATCTTCTCAAAAGCTTCCAGCTGTGCTGGATTAAGATCGCCCTCAGGCTTGCCCTTAGTGGCGTCATAGCAGCACATGGTCTGACACTAGTAAACTGCTCTCGTGTGCCACCTCTTATATTGCACCCCCTTAAAGGCAGGCGTCTTCAAATGCGCAGCAAAACCAGTCGGAGTAAATTGCCTATAATCAGGTTTTTGGATTGTTGGAAATATGAGCAAATTACTATGAGATTTAATCTGAATAAACTAAAGATAAATCATGACTGCAATAGCAGAGATTAAACTAATCATGCGAACTAGCATAGTAGATGAACAGATCACATCTAGGGCACATACTAGAAACATGAATTCTACCACGATCTCGAACAGGAAGGATAGAATCACATATGGTTCAGCGGGAGAAGCACCGCCGGCGTTGACGTTCTCGCCCATGTCGTCGACGATGAGGTTGCCCAGGTCGGGGAAGAAGTCATCGTTGGCGAAGTCGTCGCTACCAGCAACGCGCGTGTGCGCTCCCCAAAAACCTGATCACCCCTCTCCCTGTTGGGTAACGTAGCAATAATTCAAAATTTTCCTACGTGTCACCAAGATCAATCTAGGAGATGCTAACAACGAGAGAAAGGGAGTGCATCTTCATACCATTGAAGATCGCTAAGCGGAAGCGTTACAAGAACGCGGTTGATGGAGTCGTACTCGCAGCGATTCAAATCGCGGAAGATCCGATCTAGCGCCGAACGGACGGCGCCTCCGCATTCAACACACGTACAGCCCGGGGACGTCTCCTCCTTCTTGATCCAGCAAGGGGAGAGGAGAAGTTGAGGGAGAACTCCAGCAGCACGATGGCGTGGTGGCGATGGAGCTCGTGGTTCTCCGGCAGAGCTTCGCTAAGCACTACGGAGGAGGAGGAGTTGGAGGAGGAGAGGGCTGCGCCAGGCAAGGGGTGCGGCTGCCCCCTCTCTCCCTCACTATATATAGGGGGAAGGGGGTGGAGGAGGTGCCTAGGGTTCCCTAGGGGAGGGGCAGCGGCCACAGGGGAAACCCTAGATGGGTTTGGGCGCCCCCACCCGTGGGAAACTTGCCCCCCAAGCCGGGAGGGGTGGCTGCCCTAGGGGAGGCGCCCCCACCTCTCCACGTTACGTGAGAGGGGTTGGGAGGGGCGCACAGCTCCTTAGTGGGCTGGTGTGCCCCCTCCCCTTGGCCCATAAGGCCCCCAACGCTTGCCGGGGCCTCCGAAACACCTTTCGGTCACGCTGGTCGTCACCCGGTACTCCCAGGACAATTGCGGACTCCAGTACCCTTCGTCCAATATATCGATGTTCACCTCCGGACCACTCCGGAGTTCCTCGTCACGTCCGGGATCTCATCCGGGACTCCGAACAACCTTCGGTAACCACATACTATTTCCCATAACAACTCTAGTGTCACCGAACCTTAAGTGTGTAGACCCTACGGGTTCGGGAACCATGCAGACATGACCGAGACACCTCTCCGGCCAACAACCAATAGCGGGATCTCGATACCCATATTGGCTCCCACATGTTCCACGATGATCTCATCGGATGAACCACGATGTCGGGGATTCAATCAATCCCGTATACAATTCCCTTTGTCTATCGGTATGTTACTTGCCCGAGATTCGATCGCCGGTATCCCAATACCTCATTCAATCTTGTTACCGGCAAGTCTCTTTACTCGTTCCGTAACACATGATCCCGTGGCTAACTCATTAGTCACATTGAGCTCATTATGATGATGCATTACCGAGTGGGCCCAGAGATACCTCTCCGTCATACGAAGTGACAAATCCCAGTCTCGATTCGTGCCAACCCAACAGACACTTTCGGAGATACCTGTAGTGCACCTTTATAGCCACCCAGTTACGTTGTGACGTTTGGTACACCCCAAGCATTCCTACGGTATCCGGGAGTTGCACAATCTCATGGTCTAAGGAAATGATACTTGACATTAGAAAAGCTCTTAGCAAACGAACTACATGATCTTGTGCTATGCTTAGGATTGGGTCTTGTCCATCACATCATTCTCCTAATGATGTGATCCCATTATCAATGACATCCAATGTCCATGGTCAGGAAACCATAACCATCTAGTGATCAACAAGCTAGTCAACTAGAGGCTTACTAGGGACATGTTGTGGTCTATGTATTCACACATGTATTACGGTTTCCAGTTAATACAATTATAGCATGAACAATAGACAATTATCATGAACAAGGAAATACAATAATAACCACTATATTATTGCCTCTAGGGCATATTTCCAACAGTCTCCCATTTGCACTAGAGTTAATAATCTAGTTCACATCACTATGTGATTGTAATGAATCGAACACCCATGGGGTTTGTTCATATCTCGCTTGTGAGAGAGGTTTTTAGTCAACGGGTCTGAATCTTCCAGATCCGTGTGTGGTTTACAAATCTCTATGTCATCTTGTAGATGCAGCTACCACGCGCTACTTGGAGCTATTCCAAATAACTGCTCTACTATACGAATCCGGTTTACTACTCAGAGTCATCTGGATTAGTGTCAAAGTTTGCATCGACGTAACCCTTTACGACGAACTCTTTTTCCACCTCCATAATCGAGAAAATTCCTTAGTCCACTAGATACTAAGGATAAGTTCGACCGCTGTCATGTGATCCATTCTTGGATCACTCTTGTACCCCTTGACTGACTCATGGCAAGGCACACTTCAGGTGCGGTACACAGCATAGCATACTGTAGAGCCTACGTCTAAAGCATAGGGGACAACCTTCGTCCTTTCTCTCTCTTCTACCGTGGTCATGTCTTGAGTCTTACTCAATACTCACACCTTGTAACACAGCCAAGAACTCCTTCTTTGCTGATCTATTTTGAACTCCTTCAAAATCTTGTCACGGTATGTATTCATTTGAAAGTACTATTAAGCGTTTTTTATCTATCCTTATAGATCTTGATGCTCAATGTTCAAGTAGCTTAATCCAGGTTTTCCATTGAAAAACACTTTTCAAATAACCTTGTATGCTTTCTAGAAATTCTACATCATTTCTGATCAACAATATGTTAACAACATATACTCATCAAAAATTCTATAGTGCTCCCACTCACTTCTTTGGAAATACAAGTTTCTCATAAACTTTGTAAAAACCGAAAATCTTTGATCATCTCATCAAAGCGTACATTCCAACTCCGAGATGCTTACTCCAGTCCTTAGAAGGATTGCTGGAGCTTTGCATACTTGTTAGCATCTTTCAGGATTGACAAAACCTTGTGGTTGTATCACATACAACCTTTCCTCAAGAAAATCGTCGAGGAAACAATGTTTTGACATCCTATCTGCAAGATTTCATAAATAATGCAGTAACTGCTAATATAATTGCAACAGACTCTTAGCATCGCTACGAGTGAGAAAGTCTCATCGCAGTCAACTCCTTGAACTTGTCGGAAAACATCTTAACGACAAGTCGAGCTTTCTTAATGGTGACACTTACCATCATTGTCCGTCTTCCTTTTAAAATCCATCTGCACCCAACAGCCTTACGACCATCAAGTAGTTCTTCCAAAGTCTATACTTTGCTTTTATACATGGATCCTCTCTTGGATTTTATGGCCTCGAGCCATTCGTCGGAATCCGAGCCCAACATCGCTTCTGCATATCTCGTAGGTTCATTGTTGTCTAGCAACATGACTTCCAAGACAGGATTACGTACCACTCTGAAGTAGTACGCATCCTTGTCGACCTACCAGGTTTGGTAGTGACTTGATCCGAAGTTTCATGATCACTATCATAAGCTTCCACTTCAATTGGTGTAGGTGCCACAGGAACAACTTCCTGTGCCCTGCTACACACTAGTTGAAGTGACGGTTCAATAACCTCATCAAGTCTCCACCATCCTCCCACTCAATTCTTTCGAGAGAAACTTTTTCTCGAGAACGGACACGTTTCTAGAAACAATCACTTTTGCTTCTGGATCTGAAATAGGAGGTATACCCAACTGTTTTGGGTATTCTATGAAGATGCATTTATCTGCTTTGGGTTCGAGCTTATCAGCCTGAAACTTTTTTGCATAAGCATCTCAGCCCCAAACTTTTAAGAAACGATAGCTTAGGTTTCTCTAAACCATAGTTCATACGGTGTCGTCTCAACGGAATTGCGTGGTGCCCTATTTAAAGTGAATGCGGTTGTCTCTAATGCCTAACCCATAAACGATAGTGGTAATTCGATAAGAGACATCATGGTATGCACCATATCCAATAGGATGCATTTATGATGTTCGGACACACCATCACACTATGGTGTTCCAGGCGGTATTACTTGTGAAACAATTTCCACAATGTCTTAATTGTGTACCAAACTCATAACTCAGATATTCATCTCTATGATCATATCATAGACATCTTATCCTCTTGTCACGAAGATCTTCTACTTCACTCTGAAATTACTCCAGAGTTGTATTTCATCAAGTAAATATACTTAGAATCTACTCAAATCATCTGTGAAGTAAGAGCATAATGATATTCACTGCGTGCCTCAGCACTCATTGGATTGCACACATCAAATGTATTACTTCCAACAAGTTGCTCTTTTGTTCCATCTCACTAAAAACGAGGCCTTTCAGTCATCTTGCCCATGTGGTATGATTTGCATGTCTCAAGTGATTCAAAATCAAGTGAGTCCAAACGATCCATCTGCATGGAGTTTCTTCATGCATATAAACCAATAGACATGGTTCGCATGTCTCAATCTTTTCAAAAACGAGTGAGTCCAAAGATCCATCTACATGGAGGTTCTTCATGCGTTTTATACCAATATGACTCAAATGGCAGTGCCACAAGTATGTGGTACTATCATTACTATCTTATATCTTTTGGCATGATCATGTGTATCACTACGATCGAGATTCAATAAACCATTCATTTTAGGTGCAAGACCATTGAAGGTATTATTCAAATAAACAGAGTAACCATTATTCTCCTTAAATGAATAACCATATTGCGATAAACATAATCCAATCATGTCTATGCTTAGTGCAAACACCAAATAACAATTATTTAGGTTTAACACCAATCTCGATGGTAGAGGGAGCATGCGATGCTTGATCACATCAACCTTGGAAACACTTCCAACACATATTGTCATCTCACCTTTAGTTAGTCTCCATTTATTCCGTAGCTTTTTATTTCGAGTTACCAACACTTAGCAACCGAACGGTATCTAATACCTTGGTGCTACTAGGAGTACTAGTAAAGTACACATTAATATAATGTATATCCAATATACTTCTGTCGACCTTACCAGCCTTCTCATCTACCAAGTATCTAGGGTAGTTCTGCTTCAGTGACCGTTCCCCTCATTACAGAAGCACTTAGTCTCGGGTTTGGGTTCTACCTTGGGTTTCTTCACTAGAGCAGCAACTGATTTGCCGTTTCATGAAGTATCCCTTCTTGCCCTTGCCCTTCTTAAAACTAGTGGTTTTACTAACCATCAACAATTGATGCTCCTACTTGATTTCTACTTTTGCGGTGTCAAACATCGCGAATAGCTCATGGATCATCATATCTATCCCTGATATGTTATAGTTCATCACTAAGCTCTAGTAGCTTGGTGGCAGTGACTTTGGAGAACCATCACTATCTCATCTGGAAGACAACTCCCACTCGATTCAAGCGATTGTAGTACTCAGACAATCCGAGCACATGCTCAACGATTGAGCTTTTCTCCCTTAGTTTGCAGGCTTAAGAAACTTGTCGGAGGTCTCACACCTCTTGACGTGGGCACGAGCCTAAAATCCAAATTTCAGCTCTTGGAACATCTCATATGTTCCACGATGTTTCAAAATGTCTTCGGTGCCTCAATTCTAAACCGTTTAACATTACGCACTGAACTATCACGTAGTCATAAAAACATGTATGTCAGATGTTCGCAACATCCACAAACGACGCTCGAGGTTCAGCACACCGAGCAGTGCATTAAGGACATAAGCCTTCTGTGCAGCAATGAGGACAATCCTTAGTTTACGGACCCAGTCCGCATAATTGCTACTATCAACTTTCAACTAAACTTTCTCTAGGAACATATCTTAAACAGTAGAACTAAAGCGTAAGCTACGACATAATCTGCAAAGACCTTTTGACTATGTTCATGATTAAGTTCATCTGATTATTTAATGAACTCCCACTTAGATAGACATCCCTCTAGTCATCTAAGTGATACATGATCCGAGTCAACTAGGCCGTGTCCGATCATCACGTGAGACGGACTAGTCATCATCGGTGAACATCTTCATGTTGATCGTATCTACTATACGACTCATTTTCGACCTTTCGGTCTCTTGTGTTCCGAGGCCATGTCTGTACATGCTAGGCTCGTCAAGTCAACCTAAGTGTTTCGCATGTGTAAATCTGGCTTACACCCGTTGTATGCGAACGTTAGAATCTATCACACCCGATCATCACGTGGTGCTTCGAAACAACGAACCTTCGCAACAGTGCACAGTTAGGGGGAACACTTTCTTGAAATTTTAGCGAGGGATCATCTTATTTATGCTACCGTTGTTCTAAGCAAATAAGATGTAAACATGACAAACATCACATGCAAATTGTAAAGTGACATGATATGGCCAATATCATCTTGCGCCTTTGATCTCCATCTTCGAGGCGCGGCATGATCACCTTCGTCACCGGCATGACACCATGATCTCCATCATCATGATCTCCATCATCGTGTCTTCATGAAGTTGTCTTGCCAACTATTACTTCTACTACTATAGCTAACGGTTAGCAATAAAGTAAAGTAATTACATGGCGTTTTTCATTGACACGCAGGTGATACAATAAATTAAGACAACTCCTATGGCTCCTGCCGGTTGTCATAATCATCGACATGCAAGTCGTGATTCCTATTACAAGAACATGATCAATCTCATACATCACATATATATAATTCATCACATCCTTTTGGCCATATCACATCACATAGCATACCCTGCAAAAACAAGTTAGACGTCCTCTAATTGTTGTTGCATGTTTTACGTGGCTGCTATGGGTTTCTAGCAAGAACGTTTCTTACCTACGCAAAAGCCACAATGGTGATATGCCAATTGCTATTTACCCTTCATAAGGACCCTCTTCATCGAATCCGATCCAACTAAAGTGGGAGAGACAGACACCCGCTAGCCACCTTATGCATCAAGTGCATGTCAGTCGGTGGAACCTGTCTCACGTAAGAGTACGTGTAAGGTCAGTCCGGGCTGTTTCATCCCACAATGCCGCCGAATCAAGATAAGACTAGTAATGGTAAGCAAATTGAACAAATCATCGCCCACAACTACTTTGTGTTCTACTCGTGCATAGAATCTACGCATAGACCTAGCTCATGATGCCACTGTTGGGTAACGTAGCAATAATTCAAAATTTTCCTACGTGTCACCAAGATCAATCTAGGAGATGCTGGCAATGAGAGAAAGGGAGTGCATCTTCATACCCTTGAAGATCGCTAAGCAGAAGCGTTACAAGAACGCAGTTGATGGAGTCGTACTCGCGGCGATTCAAATCACGGAAGTTCCGATCTAGCGTCGAACGGACGGCACCTCCGCGTTCAACACACGTACAGCCCGGGGACGTCTCCTCCTTCTTGATCCAGCAAGGGGAGAGGAGAAGTTGAGGGAGAACTCCAGCAGCACGACGGCGTGGTGGCGATGGAGCTCGTGGTTCTCCGGCAGAGCTTCGCTAAGCACTACGGAGGAGGAGGAGTTGGAGGAGGAGAGGGCTGCGCCAGGCAAGGGGTGCGGCTGCCCTCTCTCTCCCTCACTATATATAGGGGGAAGGGGGGTGGAGGAGGCGCCCTAGGATTCCCTAGGGGAGGGGCGGCAGCCACAGGGGAAACCCTTGATGGGTTTGGGCGCCCCCACCCTTGGGAAACTTGCCCCCAAAGCCGGGAGGGGTGGCTGCCCTAGGGGAGGCGCCCCCACCTCTCCACGTTACGTGAGAGGGGTTGGGAGGGGCGCACAGCCCCTTAGTGGGATGGTGTGCCCCCTCCCCTTGGCCCATAAGGCCCCCAACGCTTGTCGGGGCCTCCGAAACACCTTTCGGTCACGCTGGTCGTCACCCGCTACTCCCAGAATAATTCCGGACTCCAATACCCTTCGTCCAATATATCGATCTTCACCTTCGGACCACTCCGGAGTTCCTCGTCACGTCCGGGATCTCATCCGGGACTCCGAACAACCTTCGGTAACCACATACTATTTCCCATAACAACTCTAGCGTCACCGAACCTTAAGTGTGTAGACCCTACGGGTTCGGGAACCATGCAGACATGACCGAGACACCTCTCCGGCCAATAACCAATAGTGGGATCTGGATACCCATATTGGCTCCCACATGTTCCACGATGATCTCATCGGATGAACCACGATGTCGGGGATTCAATCAATCCCGCACACAATTCCCTTTGTCTATCGGTATGTTACTTGCCTGAGATTCGATGTATCCCAATACCTCATTCAATCTCGTTACCGGCAAGTCTCTTTACTCGTTCCGTAACGCATGATCCCGTGGCTAACTCATTAGTCACATTGAGCTCATTATGATGATACATTACCGAGTGGGCCCAGAGATACCTCTCCGTCATACGGAGTGACAAATCCCAGTCTTGATTCGTGCCAACCCAACAGACACTTTTGGAGATACCTGTAGTGCACCTTTATAGCCACCCAGTTACGTTGTGACGTTTGGTACACCCAAAGCATTCCTACGGTATCTGAGAGTTGCACAATCTCATGGTCTAAGGAAACGATACTTGACATTAGAAAAGCTCTTAGCAAAGGAACTACACGATCTTGTGCTATGCTTAGGATTGGGTCTTGTCCATCACATCATTCTCCTAATGATGTGATCCCGTTATCAATGACATCCAATGTCCATGGTCAGGAAACCATAACCATATATTGATCAACAAGCTAGTCAACTAGAGGCTTACTAGGGACATGTTGTGGTCTATGTATTCACACATGTATTACGGTTTCCAGTTAATACAATTATAGCATGAACAATAGACAATTATCATGAATAAGGAAATACAATAATAACCATTTTATTATTGCCTCTAGGGCATATTTCCAACACTCCCGTATAGGATCACGAGAGGCGAGGTTCCGGAGGCCTGCTGTCCCATCTCCCGGTGCACGCCGAAAGGAGGGATGGAGAAGACTTGCTTGGCGGCGCAATGATCTAGAATGGCGGTGCAAAACCATATGAAGCGGCGATAGGTCGTGGGAGTAAACCCCACGTCCGAGTCGTCACGATCCAAAGATTCGGAAACGGTTTAGTAATTAACGCGTTCATTAATTATTAATTAATGACTCATAAATTTTTCCCGAGCACCAAAAATATAGACAACGTGCATAGCTGCGTGGTGTGTCGAGGCGAGCGAGGGGGAGGAGCGCGCGTGTAGGTCTCCTCTTCTCATGTTCATACAAGCGGTTGAAGAGCTCACCTTATAAAGAGGTGCAACTCTCATTCAACTTATGTGGTGGGACTAAACTTTAGTCTCACTCACTCCACTCACATGTGTTCATGAGTGGACCAAGAGAATTTCAGAATTTTAGTTGGGCTTTGGGCCAAAGGCCTACTAGCAAAATTCCAACAATCCCCCACAAAGTCTCATTGGCACATCTCATCATTTAGTTCCCAAACATTGTTTATATACTGGTGCTCAGTGGAGACTGCAAAGTTGAACTTCCACTCAGAGATTTATGCTACACTAGATCACAACTTGAATAGTGGACTATGCCTTGAACTACAAGTTTCCTGCGAGACTAGTTTCACACAAATTCTTAACCGATACTAGGCTGCCGCAATGCTTCCCCGCGGGTGGAGCGTATTCGTCATACTCCAGGGCATTTCATGAATTTATTAGAGAACACCCAATTCTCACAGACTGCGACGTTAACAGTCAAATTCATATAGGTGTGTTCCTCAGGAGATGCTCTGCAGGACAACATCTCTGCTTACTCAAATAAGCCACTTGAAACACATTGAGATAAATATCAACCTGCCATGCAGATCAGGAGAGTACTGCATCTTCACGGAGTGGGATAATTAAAATAGGGATACTCTCCTCTCAGCTGACCAACAGCTTGTCTCCCACTTGTACTTCACGGGATCTCCGATCACATAGAGTGGGTTACCACTATGGACAACTCATGCGGTGGGTCTCAAACCCATCTCCATCGATGCATTATCTATCACATTATGTGATAGACCCTTTGTGAAGGGATCTGCCAAGTTTTTTGACGTTTGGATATAATCCAACGTAATAACTCTGGAGTTCCTTAGTTTTCTGACAGATTTTAGTCTCCTCTTCAAATGTCTTGAGGACTTCATATTGTCCTTAGAACTGTTTATCTTGACGATAATAGTTTGGTTATCACAGTTCATCAGGATAGGGGTTATTGGTTTTTCAACCATAGGTAAGTCCATCAAGAGCTCATGAAGCCACTCATGCACACAGTTCAACAGTGTTTAATCATGTGAGTTCTGCTTCCATAGTTGACCTCGTTAAGATGGTCTGCTTGCAAGACTTCCAGGAAACAGCGCCGCCACCAAGTGTAAAAACATAACCACTTGTGGCCTTAATCTCATCAGCATCAGATATCCAGTTTGAGTCACTATAACCATCCAGTACCCTTGGATACCCGGTGTACTGAATCCCATAGCTCGCAGTGCCTTTTAAGTAGCGCATAACTCTCTCAACTGCATGGCAATGATCATCTCCCGGTTTGACACAAACTGACTCAGCTTGCTTACAGCAAAAGAGATGTCAGGCCTCATGGCACTCGCCAAATACATAAGCGAGCCAATAATCTGACAATACCTCAGTTGATCTCTAGCAATCTGTTGATTCTTTCGAAGCAACACACTAGGATCATATGGAGTTGGAGAAGGCGTGCAGTCGCTATACCCAAAACGACTCAAGATCTTTTCCACATAGTGAGTCTGGAGCAGTGTGATCCCACCATTCTCATCTCTCAACAGCTTGATGTTTAATATAACATCAGCTACTCCTAGATCCTTCATCTCAAAATTGCGAGATAAAAAATCCTTAAACTCCTTGATTAAATCAAGTTTGGTTCCAAAGATCGGTATGTCGTCGACATACAGACAAAGAATGACTCCTTCGCCCCCACCATGGAGATAGTACACACACTTGTCACCATCATTTACTACAAAGCCGGCGGGAGTTAATGTTCTTTCGAACTTCTCATGCCACTCCTTAGGAGCTTGTTTAAGGCCATACAAAGACTTTGACAACTTTCACACCTTTCCTTCCTGACGAGGTACTACAAAACCATCTGGCTGATCCATGTAAATTTCCTCCTTCAACTCTCCATTGAGGAAAGTCGTCTTAACGTCCATTTGATGAACGAGAAGACCATGTGAGGCAGACAATGATAGTAGCACCTGAATTGTGGTCAGTCTAGCCACGGGTGAGTAAGTATCAAAGAAATCTTCACCTTCTTTCTGGGTATAACCCTTAGCCACGAGCCGCACCTTGTACTTTTCAATTGTACCATTAGGTCTAAGCTTCTTCTTGAACACCCACTTACATCCTACAGGTTTGCACCCATAAGGACGGTCAGTGATCTCCCAGGTTCCGTTAGCTAAGATGGAATCCATCTTGCTACGAACAGCTTCCTTCTAGTAGTCAGCATCAGGAGATGCATAGGCTTATGAAATAGTCCTGGGTGTGTCATCCACAAGGTACACAATGAAATCTTCACTAAAAGACTTTGCAGTCCTTTGTCTCTTACTCCTCACAGGAGTTCCATTGTCACCCTCAATAGGATTCTCAACGTGTTCCATCGCAATGGTGGGTTCAAGAATTACAGCGAATTCCTCACTAGATGGAGTAGGTATCTCTTGATTTGATGAACTCGGCATATCCTTCATAGGAAATATGTCCTCAAAGAAAGTTGCATCATTCGACTCCATAATCGTGCCAACATGCATGTCGGATACCTCAGATTTTATTATCAAAAATCTTTAGCCAATGCTATGAAAAGCATAGCCCAGAAGAACAGAATCCACGGTTTTTGGTCCAAGCTTGCGCTTCTTGGGAATTGGTATATTGACTTTCGCCAAACAACCCCAAGTACGTAGGTAAGAGAGTTTCAATCTTTTCCTTTCCCATTCCTCAAATGGAGTCATGGTATTATGCTTTGTGGGAACTCGGTTTAGGACATGACTCGCAGTCATTGGCGCTTCCCCCACCATTCCTTGGAGAGACCCGTTGTGTCTAACATGGTGTTAACCATATCAGTTAGAGTTCGGTTCTTTCTTTCGGCTACCCCATTTGACTGAGGTGAGTAGGGAGGCGTCCTCTCATGGATTATACCATGTTCCGCACAAAACAGTTCAAATTTATTGGAAAAATACTGTCCACCACGATCGGACCTAAGCCGTTTAATTTTTCGATCAAGTTGGTTCTCTGCCTCAGCTTTATAGTTTTTGAAGAAAGTTAAAGCCTCATCTTTTGATTTCAGAAGATACACATAACAATATCTAGTGGAGTCATCAATCAAAGCCATGAAGTATCTCTTTCCACTTTTTGTCAACACACCATTCATCTCACAAAGATTAGAATGTATAAGCTCTAGTGGCGCCAAGTCTCTTGCTTCTGAAGTCTTATGGGACTTGCGAGGTTGCTTAGCTTGCACACATACTTGGCACTTGGAGCCTTTGACAGTAGGGATTTTCGGAATTAAATTCATATTGGCTAGCTGCGTCATGCAACCAAACTTAATATGACAAATTCGTGAATGCCAAATATCAGACTCATTACTATGGCAAATATTATTAATAACTATAGTGCAAATATCTGACAAAGACAGGCGGAACAAGCCTCCGCTCCCATAGCCTTTTCCAACAGATTGTCGATACTTAGAAATTACAACTTTATTGGATTCGAAAACCAACTTACACTACAAAAAAAATACACTTCCGTGATGATACGTGTTTGTCACAGTAGGTCGCGTTTTTTGTCATGCATGTACATCCATGACGATTTTATGACAGAATCAAGATAGTCATACCTGTGCTGTCGTAGAAGTGTTCCATGACATTACCAAAATTATCATCACGGAAGTGTGCACTTCCATGACGATAAATCGCGCGTCACAGAAGTGCTTTCGTCAAGGGTGACCGACACGTGGCATCCACCGTAACGGAACGCCGTTAAGCTATCGGGTCGGGTTTTGGATCCGATAACCCGCTAACAGCCCCGACCAATGGGGATTTTCCACGTGTAAAATCATCATTGGCTGGAGGAAACACGTGTCGGCTCATCGTTGGGACATATGTCATGCACTCATTGGACAGAAGGCGCCTATGATACGTCGACACGTGGCACGGCCCAACAGAGGCCCATTCCTATGAAAAGGCCGGCCCGTTTGACTTGGTCAAAAGGTGGCGGGCCGGCCCATGGAAAGCCTGTTAACGGCATGTTCGCATATAGCCCATTTACAGCCCGCTAACCCAAGGCCCTTTACGCCCTATCCGAATTAGGCCCAGTAGCGTCATCTGGGCCATCCAATATGATTCCAGCCCGTTTTCACTTCTGGCCCATGTATGGCCCATGACGTCTTTCGGCCCATATGAGGCCCTATGTAACTCTTGGCCTATTAACGGCCCGTGGTGAAACTAGGCCGTAATGAACAGTGTATCACTTTACACCCATTAACGACCCACGGTGAAACTGGCCCGTAATGAACAGTGTATCACTTTATACCCATTAACAGACCGTTATTCCGTTGGGCCGTTTCCAGGCCATGTTATCTTTCGGCCTTCTCAGAGCCCATTTATTCTTGGGCTCATTTCCAGCATTCGTTTACTTACGGCCCGTTACTGTCATTTTCTGCTTGTGGGCCAAATTCAGCCCGTGGTTACAGTCGGCCCGTTTGTGGTCCGTTAATACGTTAGGCCGTTTTCATAGCGTCATCAAATACGGCCTATTAACGATGGCCCATTATGGTCGGCCCATGAACGGACGATTCCAACTCTAGCCCGTTTGCGGCCATAATGCGGCCTGTTATTGGCCCATGTTTGGCCAATCGATCATACGGCTCGTATAAGGCCCATTGATGATACGGCCCGTAGAAGGCCCATTGTTTCTACGGCCCATAGAAGGCCCATTGTTTCTACGGCCCGTAGAAGGCCTACTGTTTCTACGGCCCGTTGAAGGCCCACTGTTTCTACGGCCCGTAGGAGGCCCAGTGTCACTACAGTAAATATTAGCCCATGGTTATTGTGGCCTAGTTTTAAAAAATAGGTTATTGCAGCCACTAGCAAACCGCGGAAAAAGAACTGCACTGAGTAGAAGCAAACTAATAAACAAGACAACAAGGAAATAAATAAGCAAGCAACTTATGCTAGGCTATCACGGCTATTGCACATATTACATCCACTGGGCATCAAAGTTCGCCACCAGTGCAAATATAGGGAACAAAGCAGCATATAAACGCCGCAGCAAAACAAGTCCAGAACTGAAACCACTTCAGAAGAGTTCAAGAAACAATATCCTGGGTACCCATAATGCTGGCAAGATGCTTAGCAAGCTTATTAACTTTCTCTTGTTTGGCGCTTAAATCCTCTAGCGCTTGCTGTTGCAAAAGAAAGTACGCATCTGAATTCTGCAGGGACTTCCTTAGTCCTTCGGCTTCTTGCCGCAGCACAGCTGGCCGATGCCTTTCAGCTTGTAGCTGAGACTGAAGAAGCCGAATTGATTCAGGCAGCGAGTTCGAAGAGCTTGTGCCAGCGGTACTGGCCAGTAACTCGAACACTACATCAACACAGGACTGTGGGGTTTTCTCACTGTCTACAAGATCGTTTTTATCACCTTTCTTGGAGACCAACAGGGTTGTCTCACTATCTTGAACCTTATCTGCATTACTTTCTCTACCATTGCATAGTGGGGTGCTCTTCTCCAATATTCTGTTTGCATACTACAAGAGAAATAAGCAGACACATCACACGTTTAGCTTGTAGTATATGAAACTCATTTTGGTAAACCGGTTCAGTAGTAAGGTGGACAGGATAACAACATGAAACAACCATATATCTATGTACTATGGTCACTGTATTGTCCATATCATTCTAGTTTATGTTCCCTAATCAAGATAGAGACACAGTTCAACTCATATATTTTTAAGACACAGCAGCATAGACAGAATATAAGTGTGAGAAACTACACAGCATTGGCAGCACTTGTAATGTGCATCACATGAGAACATAACTGTTTATACAACTTAAACTGAAATCAACATAGAGCAAGAAGTTAGAACAGCAATCCAGTTAAAGAAATAGGTTTAAAACATACCCGTTGCGCCATTGGAGTTTCAATTGGATCCTTCAAATTCGAAAGTAGTTGGTATGAGTAAATACAGTGATGCAACATCAAAGGAGTATGGACCATAGCTACGGAATCTGACCTGAGAACATTTGCTCTTCTGCTTTAAACGTGGAGTTTGGGTTAGCTGTGGTGGTCTTCGTGCTTTGGGCACTGCAGTAGCTTTACAAACTGCTCGTGTGGGGGTACTCTGTGGTGGACATGGTGCTTTGTCAACTATAAGTGGGTTACTATCCGCTGGGGTTGCGGTTAGATGGGTTGTAGCTGGTTCTCTGCCCAACGGTGTAAGTGTGCAATCTGGAAGAGTCTCGATTATGTGTGGTGGGGCTAGTTTGTGGGCCATTATAACCATGGTTCTATCTGCATCGACGGGTAGCACTGTCTTTTGTGAAGAACGGGTTTTCGCTCCCTTAGATACTGCCATCACCCCCTCCAATTCAAATGGCTGATAAACAAGAAAAGAAATTGAACATACAGACATTGTATGATAGACAGATGTGGTAATTCACATATATGTTGTCTAACCAAACAGGACAGCATGACACAATTTCACATATATGATGCCTAACTAAACAGGATAACATGACACAGTTTCAGATATATGAAGGATAACTTAACAGGATATAATGGCATAATTCAACATATGATGAGTACCTAAACAGGATGACATGACAAAACTATATGATGTCTTTCTAAAATAGGTTGGGATGAAATAATTCACATACATGTTGTCTAAGTATACAGGATGGCATGATATAATTGACATAATTGATTCATATACTAAGCAGCTGGCACTCGCATGTGTGATCTCTAAACTAAGCAGATAGAATTCAATATTGTGCATATGATGTCTAAACTAAGCAATGAAAGACACCATATGCATCATATGAGAAATATAAACATTGGAACTTAGAGCATACACCTCAGGTGGGATATAGGACTGGTCATCTATCTCTGAATCCTCCTCTAAGGAGCTCCCTGTAACCATCGAGATATATGCTTCAACAGGTACCATTGCCTGCTCTGAAGACCTTGTTTTCACTCCAGATTTTTCCATAACCGGCTCAAATGGCTGATACACATGAAGAGTAGTTCAATATACACAGATTGTCGACAAATGGAATACGTAATGAAAAAAAAGATGACATGAGATAATTCACATATATGATGCCTGGCTCCATGGCGGTGCATAATTCACATATATGATGACTGGCTGAAAAACATGGCATTGCATAATTCACATATCTGATATAGAAAGCAAACAGGAGGCATTCACACAAAGCATGTCTAATCTAAGCAGATGGCATGGCAATGCAAGACACCATATGCATGATATGAGCAATATAACCCAGCCAAGTTAGAGCATGCACCTCGGGGGGGGGGGGAATACGACTGGTCATCTCTCTCTGAATCCTCCTCTGAGGAGCTATCTGTAACCAGCAAGAAATCTGCATCGACAGGTAGCACTGACTGCTCAGAAGACCTTCTTTTCACTCCAGATTTTCCCATGACCGACTCCAATGGCTGACGCACAGGAAGAGTAGATGAATGTATAAACATTGTTGACAAATGGAATACATTATGGAAAAAATATGGCACAATACAATTCAAATATACGATGACTGGCTAAACAGGATGGCATTGCATGATTCACGTATATGATGCCTGGCTAAAGAAGATGGCATTGCATAATTCCCACATACTCCCTCCGTTCCTAAATATTTGTCTTTTTAGAGATTTCAAATGGACTACCACATACGGATGTATATAGACATATTTTAGAGTGTAGATTCACTCATTTTGTTCCGTATGTAGTCACTTGTTGAAATCTCTAAAAAGACAAATATTTCGGAATGGTGGGAGTATGATATAGAAACCAAACAGGTGGCATTCACACAAAGCAAATCTAAACTAAGCTGATGACATATAAGATGTATAATGTAAGCAATGCAAGGCTCCATATGCATGATATGACCAACATCAGCATGCTAGGTTAGAGCAAACACCTCAGGTGGTAAACAGGCGTGGTCGGCTCCTTCTGAATCTCCATCTGAACAGTTATCTTCCTCTGGAATACAAGCTGGAAATGCAGGAGGGGGGGGGCACTTCGCCCACCATGGAGCGGCGTCTGCATGACATTATATTCGCATGCAACGGTCTTCTCTTTTTCTCTACATGTTCAGTACGATTGTGTACAATATCTGACATGCATAATAATAAAAAATAGTTAGATTTTGTAAGGCCTAAGGGGTGCATGCAAAAATCAAGACTGATGGTAGCAAACGAGTGGATGGATCCAAAACTAATAATAGCAGGTAGATTATAGCTTCAGTTTAAAAAGATAGACAACGGATCATCTATTGTTTGTTGCCCACCCAACATGAACCACATAGAAGACCCCAGATGAACCAGATAGTAGACAAATACTATTCGTTGCTGGCTCGATATGAGACCCCTGGGCAATTCAAAACTCAAGATTGAACGATAAAGTAGCAGCTAATAATAACCGATGTATAACGTAAGCAAACACGAAAGATTGCGACCTCTCTTCCGGAACTGTGTAGTCCTTAGGTTCATCTGCTCAGTCGATGATGGTAATGCAGTTGGCGTGGCTGGCGACAATGGGGAAGATGATCTGAGGCGGCGAAAGGAAGTTTGCAGGGGGGGATCTCTGCTGCAGTGAACGCTTCTCTCGATGGTGCACCTCAGGTGGGGTGGATGACAGCACGGCAGGAGCAGGACATAACACACAGAGTTTTCTTTGACGCCTATCTGAAAATGAAGTAAATCTGTAAGGGCTCCTTAGAATTGGAGGATTCTATAAACGCAGGGACAGGAAAAACACAGGAATAGGATAGGAATGCACGTGCAAAACAGAGCATTTGGAAACATAGGATTTCAGTCAACCTGGGTGTTTGGCTCACATGAATTGGAAGAACAGAGGAATGGAGAAACAAAGTGATGCGACGAGTGTACAACCTCTTTGGCATAGCATTGTGGACCTCAGCTTCATTGGGTTGGACGTGGAGGATGGTGATGATGCTGGTGTGACTGTCGGAGGCGGGGAAGAAGATCCGAGGCCTCTAGAAACGGCGCCGAGGGTACTGCTCCGCTGTGATGGACGGTTCCGTCGTTGGAGCAGCTCCGCTAAGGTGTACGGCAACGAGGCTGAAGCATGACAAGACAGACAACGTTAATCTGAAGTGGGACCCTAATATCATCTGCAATAGATGATGTAAAATACATCACCAAAAAGTGCTAGATGTAAAACGCATCAGCCGCGCCACGGGCGCTCCGACAGATGCTGTAAGTACTGTTCACTCTGAACTTAACTGAAGAAAATGAACTTCACAGACGAAACTGAATTTTACTGTCGAAACTGATTGAACTAGTAACACAGTATTGCAATAGATGTTTAGGGCGTTCGAGCACTAGTAGCAGAGAAGCAGTGATATAAATCAGCAGAAGCTCGAGCAGGGAACGCACTAGTAGAGAGCAAGTCGTACAGTAGCACCGCGAGCGAGTGCTAAAGCAGCAACTCCTGTAGCTGCCGGAGGTCGTGCAGCAGCAGCAGCAGCAGCGCAAGCGAGAGCAAGAGCAGAGCAGCAGCACGAACGAAAGCAGGAGCAGTGCAGCAGCGTGACCGACAACAAGAAAAGAGCCGCAGCGCGAGCGAGAGCCGGAGCAGCTGCAGCTAGTGCCGTTGTGGAAGTCGCCGCCGAGGAAGCAACGACATGGGGGAGAGACGCCGTGGATGATGTGGCCGGCGACGGCGCCGTCGATGGAGACACGCCATGTCTGCTCGGTATCGAGCACCGGCAGCCTCGTGAGATCGAATAAAAGATAAAATGCAGCGGTGAGTGCAGAACCTCATTGGTGGCGCCGAGTTGGCCTCGGCTTCATCGGAGGAATTGGTGAGGGTGCTGCGGTTCTGGTGGGGCAGGTCAAGACGGCGCTGTGGGGATTGAGGTGGCGCGATAGACGAGGCGAACGTCGGGGTAGCTCCTTGGAGGTGGAGGACGGGGCGGCTGATCTGGCGGGACGACGAGATCAACAACGGATCCTCATCCGGTGCGGTGGATGAGGGACGGCGAGCTGTTGTGTTGGACGACGTAGTCGGGGAAGAGTCTCCGGCTGGGCGGCGGTCGGGAGGCTAACGGAGGAGCATGGGGTTTCGCGGGTTTTGGCGGCCTCGGTGTACGAATGGGGGGGGGGCGAAGGGGGAGGGGGAGCCAAGCTTAGGGACGCGCTTATTCGAAATGTAGGGTAAGTTACCAGCGTACCCCCACCGGTTTTGACACCGCGACGTGGAGCTTCATTTTCGGCTGAGGGGTAGAAGGGGGATTTCGCGTGTCTGGGCTGCGGGAGCGATTTCGGATGAGGAGGGAGTTCTCGCGCGCGTCCAAATTTCGGGATAACAAGGCACGGCGCGGGTTGAAGAAGCGGGAGTTTCAAAGCAGGTGAGACAAAAGATACTCGAGCTTGAAAATTTTGGGATAACAAGGTGCGGATTCCTTGTTCGGCAGAACAAACTTAACGTGTAAAAAAATGCGTACAAGACACAAGAGAGTCATGTCCCCTTTTACTACATTGCTATAGATGCCATTGAAAAAACTACAAGAAAAATGTAAAAAAAATCGGGAGAACAAGATTACCCTGCACAGTACCAAATCGATTCGCACTTCCCTCAACAACAACAAAAAACAAATCAATTCCCACCAAAGAAAGAGTAATGTCCCTTTTTATATGATTACAGATGCCATGATCTCGAATTTCAATTTTTGAATCCACGTTATGTTCAATTCGAATATATCGTTAGGTGACCTTGCGGTTTATAATTGATGTAGTCGTACATTTTGTTCTTCCATCATATATGAACATTTTACTCCACCATGTGAACATATATATTGTCGTTTACCATATGGACTAAATTTGAATCAATTTTCCTTATTTGAATAAGATTGTTGTCAAGTTATACAATAATTTAAATATTATCTTGATAACAAAAAACATACATATAGCAGTAATCATATTTCACTATGAACTACATGTACCATACGCTCTCCAATTCAAATATTTGTATCCATTTTATGTTGAATTCAAATCATAGTACATTATTGGTCTAGGTAGCGAGATGTTTGGGATAATCTAAACCCTGTTACGTATAATTTTTGGCTGAATTGGGACAAGTTTTGGTATAAGCCTCTTGCAAAACCGGAGATTCTCTCAACAAGCCTCGTGGTTCCGAGAGGGAACGTGTCACCTTTTTGTGCGAAACGATATACGCTGCCTCCCCCTGATTTTATTTACAAAGGCAACATAGAACTATATGATGTCCTGTTAAATTTTGGAATTATTTCGGGTTCATTTGGCCTTTTTATACATTAATTGAGTTTCTGGACTTTTAATGTGCATAATCTAAATATGAATTGCATGCACATGCTCTGGTGCACCAAAGTGGGTTGAAAAATCACATGTGTGTCCTTGGTTGAATTTCTAGGTCCCATGGAAGAAATGAGAATGAAATTCAAACATCTGGGTGTCATGACTCGGCCGAGAACATCGAGAAACTTTGATTTTAAATTCATGTAAATCCAAAACTCGCCTGGAAATCATGAAACTTGGCATGGCGTCATGTCATGGCACTAACATGTTGTGGTAAAAAATTGGGCCGATTTGGAAGCTCGTGGTTCTAAGAGGGAACGTGCCACCTTTGAGTGTGAAACGATATACGCTGCCCCCCCCCTTGAGTTTCTTAACAAAGGCAACATAGAACTACATTAGTGCCCTATTAAATTTTGGAATTATTCCGAGTTCATTTGTCGTTTTTTATACATTAATTGAGTTTCTAGTCATTTAATGTGCATAAGTCAAATTTGAACTACAAGCACATGCTCTCGTACACCAAAGTTGGTTGAAAAATCACATTTGTGTCCTCGGGTGAATTTCTAGGTCCCATGCAAGAAATGAGAATAAAATTAAAACATCTGGGCATCGTGGCTCGGCCGAGAACATTGAGAAACTTGGTTTTAAAATTCTTGTAAATCCAAAACACGTATGAAAATCATGAAACTTGGCATGGATGTCATGTCATGGTACTACCATGTTGTGGTAAAAAAAATTGGCCGAAAATAGGAACATATTTTGGTATAAGCTTCTTGCAAACCGAAGCTTCTCTCAAGAAGGCTCGTGGTTCTGAGAGGGAACGTGCCACCTTTGAGTGCGAAACGATACGTTGTCCCCCTTGAGTTTATTTACAAAGGCAACATAGAACTACATGAGTGCCTTGTTAAATTTTGGAATTATTCCGGCTTCGTTTGGCCTTATTTACACATTAATTGAGTTTTTGGTCATTTAATGTGCATAATACAAATTTGAACTACAAGCACATGTTCCCGTGCACCAAAGTTGGTTGAAAAATCACATTTGTGTCCTCGGGTGAATTTCTACTCCCTCCTTCCATCTATATAGGTCCTAATGTGTTTTTGGAGGCTAAGTTTGACCAAACGTTAGAGCAATAATATATGACATGCAACTTACACAAAGCATACCTTCAAATTTGTATGTCAAAGGAGCTTCCATAATATAATTTTCATAGTATACATCTCATGTGCTATTAATCTTGTCAATAGTCAAAGGCTGTCTTCAAAAACACATTAGGCCCTATATAGATGGAAGGAGGGAGTAGGTCCCATGCAAAAAATGAGAATAAAATTCAAACATCTGGGCATCGGGGCTCGGTCGAGAACATTGAGAAACATGGTTTTAAAATCATGAAACTTGGCATGGTGTCATGTCATGGTAGTACCATGCCGTGGTAAAAAAATTGGCCGAATAGGAACAAATTTTGGTATAAGCTTCATGCAAATCGGAGCTTCTCTCAAGAAGGCTCGTGGTTCTGGGAGGGAACGTGTCACCTTTGTGTGCATAATTCAAATTTGATATACAAGCACATGTTCCAATGCGCCAAAGTTGGTTGAAAAATCACATGTGTGTCCTCGGGTAAATTTCTAGGTTCCATGCAAGAAATGGGAATGAAATTCAAAATTCTGGGCGTCGTGGCTGGGTTGGAAACATTGAGAAACTTAGTTTTTTAATTCCTGTAAATCGAAAACACGCATGAAAATAATGAAACTTGACTTGGTGCCATGACATGGCACCAACATGCTGTGGTAAATTAGCAGTCCGATTTGCGAAGGCGCACACATTAACAATCAACAAAGTCATTTTGGAACAAGTGTTGTCACGTTACAATCGGAAACACAAGTATTATTGAAACCATGGGCGTTCTACTTGCTAGTACCATTTACGTGCCGCCACGCGTCCCCATTTTTTGTTAGCTAGGAGGCGCCGTGCAGGGTAGCTATTTGAGTACGAGAGGCGTGCGATCAGACCCCTGCGCGTGCTTATTGGGAGGAGAGCCCTTTGACCTCCATCTGCCGTCCACCTCTCTCCCAAGGTCTCCATTAATGGCGCCCGAGCCTCTGTTTAATGGCGTGGCTATGTCTCACTCGACTGAGATTTAAGAGAGAAAAAAGAAAATCTAAAAGCACGGATCTTGATGTAAGATCCGACGGACCTATATAGCATCTACTGCGACTTGCATGCATGCGTTGTAATTAATGCATTGGTAAACGCAAATTATTGAAATATATCGAGTGCAGTGCTTTGATGTGTCGCGTCAACTCGTACATCAACGAGAAGTTTGATTATCCTCTCCCTCGCAGACATAACTGCACATGCCTTTGGCTGTATGACAGGTTGGCTACACACCTGTCGGGCCCACCTGTCATACACGCAAAGGCAGGAGTGTCCCTCCCTCGCCCATGAGCGTGGTGGCTAGCAAGACTAGGAGAAGCTTTCGCTACACGCTCTCCCTCCCGCACGCGGTGGACATGCAGCAGTTCAATCGGTGTCAGATGGCCAGAAGCGTACTATAGTACTCCTCCAGTGCAGTAGTACTCCATCATTGTTCGACTTTACGAAGAGGCGAAGAGCCAAGCGCAGCCCGGACGCTCGTGTGGCAGTTTCGTGTGTAGAGTAGTCTAGGATAGCGTGTACCGTGCCTGTAAGCTTAAAATCGTAGGGGTCGGCTCCATGCTATGTGGCCATCTCGTAGTTTTTTTAAAATTAAAATAGTCTTCTGGCCCTACCTGACACCCTGGTGATTGTAGTTTGCACACTCATCTGGTCAAGACAGGAATATATATTTTAATTTGTTTTTTTCTAAAAGGGGGGACTCCCCGGCCTCTACATCAGAACGATGCATACGGCCACATATATTTTAATTTGTGGTGGGTAAATGTTAGAGGTTGCAACAAATATATTGTACACTGCGGGTCTTTCATCCAAGTTTAGAGGCAAGCATGTTGGGCCAGTGCTATGATGTGTCGCGTCAACTCGTACAACGAGGAGAAGCTTGATTTTACTACATGCCTTCTCCCTCACCCATGCGCGCGGTTGCTCGCAAATGAGGACATGCTTTTGCTTAGTAGTACTTCTACAACAAGCTATCCGTCCCGCTCGCGGTGGACGGACATGCAGCAGCGGATTCGACACTGTAGAAGCAGCAGTAGTAACATCATTATTCGTCTTCCCGAAGAGGCGAAGAGCCAAGCGCAAACCGAACATTGCAGTTGCGAACATTGGAGCACGCATATAGCCAGACTCTTGCATGAGACAAAATTGCTATGTGAGCCCACTATTGTTTTCTACTGCTGGTTCACTAGGCTACCGTGGTTCGCACTGCTGGTTCACTGGGCTGCCATGGTTCCCACTCCTCCGACCTGAGTAGTACTCCCTCCATTCCTAAATATAAGTCTTCGTAGATATTTCACTGTGGACCACATACGGATGTATATAGATGCATTTTATGTGTAGATTCACTCATTTTTCTCCGTATGTGGTCCATAGTGAAATCTCTCCAAAGACTTATATTTAGGAACGGAGGGAGTAGTATAGTACTAGTATATACCGCATCATTCTTTGCTCCTTCTTACTACTCGGACTTGTGGGAGAGCCAGCATCCGGGTCGACGTGTCATGCACCAGATTAGAGCGCGGAACGGAAGGGGGGCATCACCCCGGTCGGAGCGCCAGTAATTCATGACTATAGTGAGTGGTCATATCACAAGTCTTTCCAGCAGTAACGCGCTGTCAAATCGCACAGCCCCACTCGCTCACCCTCCTCGCCTCTCTGTCAAACCGCCTACCCGAAAACTGCCGCGCGTACTGCCCGGGAAAAGCCCCGCCCTCAACTTTTAACTACGCGAAAATAGTTCGAGCTTGTTCGTTCTATATAAATACAGTACTTACTGTATGTTTATTCACCCATGGGGTTGTTCAATGAATGGAGGGGTGGGGAGCACAAGTGAACAATACTGTAGTACTACTAGTAGTAAGTAGGAGTCATACAGTAGTCACCTTAAATAGAGAGTTTATTTTCTTTAATGCCACGTACACAAATTGAAACGCTTGTTGTGGAGAGAAAAAAGATAATCACTCCACTATATATGGACGCAGGGGCCTGAGCGCTTGCTTTACTAGGGTTTCTCTCTTCATTCTCTCATCCTCTCCAGATATAAACAAGACAGCGGTAGCGACATTTTCTGTCTGCTCACCGCTGGTCACAAATCCGGCCGGATCCCTTCGGCCGGTGTGGGTAGAGGAGTAAAAGGTGCATCGTTCACGTGATCATCGTCGCCGAGGGAGGAAACCCACAGCTGCCGGAGGAGCCCGATCCTCTGCCCGTGCCGTTCTCTCCGACACAGCGCCGGCTCGGGAGGTCCTCCGACCCTTCTTCCTCCCTGCCGTATTGTGCGCAGATCCGACCTGCCGACATCCCGGCGACCCTCAGGTATAAGTTCTTCGAAAGCGGCCTTGCTCTACTGCCCCAGCTCCCCATGTGTTTTCATGTGCATCTTTTTCTACTCCCATCAGCTCTTCCAAAGCCACCTAAATTTTTAGTATTATTAGAGGTAAAGCTACTTCATGCATTCGAATCTAGGGCTTTGTTCAAACAATGAAGAAAGGGGGAAAGTTGTATCATGAATCTAGGACTTGATTCAAAGAGGAAATAATATGGTGAAAGTAGTAGAGACCGGATACCCAACCGGTCTCTTGGTTGAAAAGGGAAATAATGGGAAAACGCAGTACAAACTGGATAAGGAACAGATCTATTATTGGTTGAAAAAAGGATAGAAAGTGGCGACTGGTGGACAAGTCAACAGAGTATGTCCAGGATTAGATTTGCTGCCATCACATAGTAAAAGGTCTCCAGGATTAGATTTGCTGCCCTCACATAGTAAAAGGTCTCGGGATTAGATTTGCTGCCCTCACATAGTAAAAGGTCTCAGGATTAGATTTGCTGCCCTCACATAGTAAAAGGTCTCCAGGATTAGATTTGCTGCCCTCACATAGTAAAAGGTCTCCAGGATTAGATTTGCTGCCCTCACATAGTAAAAGGTCTCCAGGATTAGATTTGCTGCCCTCACATAGTACAAGGTCTCCAGGATTAGGTTTGCTGCCCTCACATAGCATGAACAAACTCAGCATCACCACTTTATGCCTCCTTGTAGGTACATTGTGCTGATGCGTCCACTGTCGCATGTCCTTATACCAACCTTTTGTTGTTATTAATGTAAGGGCGCATGTAAAATGAAGCGATCACACTATTACCTTAGGGACATGTCTAACCAGTGTTATTGTTAATCTAATGCCTCCAGTGATAAGATGCAATTAAACTGTGTTACAAATGGCACTCCTGCTGTTTTCCCTAGTATGATAAGTAAGTTGCTCCTTTACGCTGCTGAGTGTCCTAGTGTCCCCACGGTCCCATGCCCTTAAACCAACTCTTTAGCTGCTGTTGATTTACTGTGTCTGGTAAACAACCAATGCCACCATTAAAGTAATCCCATATTTGAGGAATCTCATTGTTGATCGTAATGCTTCTGGTAACATGAAGCATTGCTGACATTTTAAAATTTCTACTGTCCTTGCGTGATTGCCATGAACATAATTAAGATGCTTCTTTTCATTTTGTATATGTTTCGTATATTCTTATTGACCAGCAACTGTTTACTTTCTATCTTTTTGTGCAAATAGGGATATCCATTTCACCTTGTTGCTATTGTGACCTTTTGGTGAACTGCACAAAACACTTTTTTGGAATGAGTGTCTTGTGCAGTTCAACTAAAATGTTACATGGGCAACATCTCTTAATTTTGGTGGAACTGCACAAAATGGTGATTGGAGTTTCGAAAATCTCTGTCAAATTCTGCTGGTAATCTCGTGCAAC
Organism: Aegilops tauschii subsp. strangulata; assembly: GCF_002575655.3. Classification (NCBI taxonomy): domain Eukaryota; kingdom Viridiplantae; phylum Streptophyta; class Magnoliopsida; order Poales; family Poaceae; genus Aegilops; species Aegilops tauschii. The sequence continues at coordinate 505,321,424 of NC_053037.3, forward strand.
ATTTTATTAGCCTTTGCAAGATGAGCCATAGCTGAATGATGCAATCTTTGCTTCATTTCAGGTGAACTGCAGAAAAAGTGGCATGAATTGAATCATCGAGTGGAGCTGCAGGTTGACTTCCACTAGTGCCAGTATTATAGTAATCATGCTCTTTATTATCTGCATTGTGCAAACAGGAATACTCAACTACAGATGTTGTGACGGTCAAGAGCATTCGCCAAGTTCTTCGATTGTATGACATGGCTAGCCAAGATGGATTAATCCCGATATTCACTTTATCAAAAGGCTCTAATGGGTTGGTTCTGAATCTTGCAAGCTGGGAATCAGTGAGATGTGTAGGCATCTTTGTTGTACTTATTATTTGAATCTTATTTGTTGGTTCTGAATCTTGCAAGCTGGGAATCAATGAGATGTGTAGGCATCTTTGTTGTACTTATTATTTGGATCTTATTTGTTGGTTCTGAATCTTGCAAGCTGGGAATCAATGAGATGTGTAGGCATCTTTGTTGTACTTATTATTTGGAGCTTATTTGTTGGTTCTGAATCTTGCAAGCTGGGAAACACGGCATGATGATGCAGAGGACAACAAGCATAACAAACAGTTCAAACTTGGTAGTATTATCTTTGTGAAAGTGCGACAAATGTGCTGATCGTGTGCGTCCTGAGAATAATAATTCTAATTGTTGTGCATGTTGATCATGTGGCACTGATAGAACGAGCGAATGCATTGCTTGTTTTAAGTATAAATTTCTATTAAAGCTAATTAAATTTAAGTAAAGTGACCACTAACTCCTGTTATTACAGTACCAACACAGACCCGCTCGTGAACCGACGTGTGGCCGGGGGTGCATCTTCTGCCAGGCGTGCAGCGGACGAGGGAGGGGTAGTAACTGTTGTCGCCTATACACAATCAGCTTACTGTTGAATCTGGTTCCCCAAGAGCTGAAAAACGAATTGCTGCCGCCGCCTACACACTTGTTCACTCGAAGAGACTCCAATGGCGATCCGAGGGGTGAGCCTGCTGGATATGGACTTCAGCAAAGAGTTCCCCTTTGAGTTCGCCGTTCAGTCCTATGGCTGCACCAAGTTGAATGTGATGTACACCAACGATACGGACTCGGTGAAGCTCTGCCTCGCCTCAGTTCTATGGCTGTACCAGGTTCTGGAGCATTCGCCCGTTTCATCGGCAGCGCCGACTGCACCTTCGCTACTGTGGAGAGAAGGAAGAACGCGACTAGTTCACTTGTCCATAAAAAAACTAGTTCACTCGGCTGCCGTGCTTTGAATCTCCTTCCTCCCAACATATTCCCCTCCTCAGGTGGACCCAGCAGGTCTTTGAATTTTCTCCCACTTTCTTTTTCGATGTAAACTGAGTTTTCTCCCAGTACTTTCCCCTAGAACCAACTCAACTGTCCCACGTCTAGCCTAAAAAATAATAATACCTCACGTACTATTAACTCATCAAATTAAAATGATATTTTATTTCGTAAGTTGAAAGTTCTTACAAAATAATAATAATAATTGTTTATATATAACTTGGCAAGTTAACTCCTAGTGATTGCGTACATAAGCTTGCAAAGATTTTACTGACGTGCAATCATGTGTTTATGTTTTTATAACATTTCTCCGCTCTAGCCCAACATGATATTCTCACCCAGCCCAGCAAGTCCGTGGATTTCGAGAAAAATGCAAATGGGATTTAAACGGGCTGCATAGATGCTACATCATTGTTTCACCGAGCCCACCAAATGGACTAAAAAAACAAATGGACTGGCTGACATGTGGGCCAGTAGGTCGAAGCTTAAGAAGGCGTTGGATTTACATCCAACGGCCGGCATTCTTCTTCAATCTCTCGTCTTCTTCCCCCAGCGCTGCCGGAACCGCCTGCTCCAGCCTTCGGCGTCCAGCTGCGTTGTTTTGCGCTGCTCAGCGAAACGCTACCCCGCCGATGGCCAGGCCATCCCTCCACTCCGCACCTCCTGTTACTCTCTGCCGAGTGTAGGCCCACCCCGCACCTGAACCAGTCAAGTTTCCCACTCCTCTCCGTCTGCGACTCCACTGTCATGTCTTCCCCATCTCCGGGTCGTTCCAGTCTGGGGCCTCGCCGTCGTCCACCGCCTCGGTGCGCTCGGCGCGGCGTGGTCAACATACGAGAGTCATCGGAAGAGGACTGTACGTGGAGAGCCTGACGGCTGGGACCCACGAGGTCAATGGTCGCACGCAAGGAAAGTTCCTCCTTATTACGCACTGTACGTGCACTGTACATGGGAAGGGCTTCTGTATTTCGCGAAAAAAATGTTCCCCCCGCTGACAGGTCGGACCCACCAGCTATATCTTCGCACGCAAGGAAGTGCCTCCTTATTACGCACCAAAAAACGAATACCCCCTGCTAGCTGGGACCCACCATAGTGGGTGGATGACTTGTGGGCCTACTAAGTTGATGAGGACGGAGGGCTTTGTCAACTTAGTCAATATGAACGATTCTAGCTCCAGTGACCGTACAATGTCCATCCAACGGCCATAGTGCTTCTTCAACCTCTGGTCTTCTTGCTCCAGCCGCCCAAAGCAGCGCCGGTCGTGCCGCGTGGTCCTGCCTCTCGTGGCGGGCTGTGATGCCGCGGAGGCCTCACCGCCCCCTACTACTCCCACCGCTGGCCCAGGGTATCCCTCTAGTCACCCACTCCCCCTGTTATTCTGCGGCGACGGCAGCCTCACGCCGCAGCCGAACCAGTGAACCCTCTTACTCCTCTCCGCGTGGGCATCCACTGCCGCGTCTTCCCCGACTCCGCGTCGTCCCTTCCTAGGCCTCGCCGTCGTCCACCGCCTTGGTGCTCTCGGCGCGGCGTGGTCAATGTGGTCAACGAACGACTTCCATCGGAAGAGTACTGTACGTGGAGAGGCTGACAGCTGGGTCCACGGCCACATCCCAGTTTTTTTGTGATTTGCCTAGTAAGTCGCTTTGTCAGGCCTATTGGGCTGCAAATCTTTCAAGACGAGGAGAGCTTCATTCGGCTGGCCGAGAAAATGGCCTATCAGTAATGAGAAATGGGCTGTACATTTTTAAAACACATCAAACCGGCAATTAGTTTCAAATATCTTTTTTTCATTTCGAGATTTTAAATTACATTAATTTTTATGCGTGGAGAATTTGTTGGATTTTATATTGATATACATTTATTTTTAAAATCAGTTTGAATGTGAGTCGAAATTTCAGGATTAAAAACAGTTCGAACCGCACCGAAATATGCAAAATTTCTTATAATTTTTTAACCGTGGCCACAATATGGGTTGTAATGCTAACAAAAAGAATATGGGCTTCAAAAAAACCTTAAGAATTAGCAAATGGGCTGTAAATTATTAGAAATAATGGCAGATGGATTGTATGCTGTTTTCCACAGATTTGAGGCTTTCCTAAAAAAAAGGTTGACGCACAAGCAGTGACTGTTGGATGTCCATCGAACGGCCGTCGTGCTTCTTCAATCTCTGCTCTTCTTGCTCCAGCCGCTCAAACAAGCGCCGGCGGGACTGCCTGCTCCCTCCTCCCCGCGGCCGGCAGTGCTGCCGCCCAGGCCTCACCGCCCCACCATACTCCCATCGCTGGCCTAGCCATCCCTCTACTCACCCACACCTACTGTTATTCTCCGGCGACGGCAGACGAACCAGTAAACCCTCGTACAGTCGTACTCCCCTCCGCGTGGGAAACAATTGCCGAGTCTTCCCTGCCTTCGTGTCGTTCACTTCCTAGGCCTCGCCATCGTCCACTGCCCTGGTCCTCTCGGCATGGCCTGGTCAACGTGGTCAACGACCGACATGCATCTGAAGTGGACTGTACGTGGAGAGGCTGACAGCTGGGTCCACGGCCGCACGCAAGGAAATGCCTCCTTATTACGCGCAAAATAATGATTCCTCCACCTGACATCAGGGACCCACCAAAAGGGCCTCTGTATTTCGTGAAAAAAACGTTACCGCCGTTGATAGCTCGGACCCACCAGCTATATCTTCGCACGCAAGGAAGTGCCTACTTATTACGCACAAAAAAATGAATACTCCCCCTGTTAGTTGGGACCCAGTATAGTAGCAGGCTGACTTGTGGGCCTACTAAGTTGACGGGGACGGAGGGCTTTGTCAACTTAGTCAATATGCACGATTCTGGCTCCAGTGACTGTACGATGTCCATCCAATGGCGGTAGTGCTTCTTCAACCTCTGGTCTTCTTGCTCCAGCCGCCCAAACCAGCGTCGGTCGTTCCTCGTGCTCCTGCCTCCCGTGGCCGGCTGCGATGCGGCAGAGGCCTCACCGCCCCCTACTACTCCCACCGCTGGCCAGGCCATCCCTCTACTCACCCACACCCCCTGTTATTCTGCGGCGACGGCAGCCTCACACCGCAGTGAACCAGTGAACCCTCGTACTCCTCTATGCGTGGGCATCCACTGTTGCGTCTTCCCCGGCTCCGCGTCGTCCCCTTCCTAGGCCTCGCCGCCGTCCACCGCCCTGGTGCTCTCGGCGCGGCGTGGTCAACGTGGTCAAGCAACGGCTTCCATCGGACGTGGACTGTATGTGGAGAGGCTGACAGCTGGGTCCATGGCCGTAGCAAGGAAGTGCCTCCTTATTACGTGCAAAATAATTATTCCTCCACCTGAGAGCGGGGACCCACAGGACGGGCCACCGTATTTCACGAAAAAATTGTTTGCCCCTGACTGCAGGGACCCACCAGCTACATATTCGCACGCAAGGAAGTGCGTCCGGGCAAAAAAAAATGATTCGCCCCCCTGACTGCTGGGACCCACCAGCTACATCTTCGCAGGCAAGGAAGTGCCTGACAGTCGGGACCCACCTGGTCGAAGCGTACGTAGTGTTGTCATTCTGCTCGCGAACGTGTACGTACATATATACTGGTGGATGTAGAGGCGCGCACGTGTCGTAGTAGAGGCACGCACGTAGCATGTACACGTACGTACAACGGCCAGGTTGCAAGAAAGAAAATATGGCCACGTATGTGTACATATGGGCGGGGTCTCGAACGCCTACTCGCGCATACGTACGACCAGGGCTCGTGTACATGGCTGGGTCGGAACGGAGAAACAACGTCGTCGTCGTGTTCATGGGGAGGCAACGGAATGCGTCGTGTTCATGGGGAGGCAACGGAACGCGTGGGAGCCAACCGGCTGGGTCAGAACGGAATGCGTGGTCGTGTTCATCGGGAGCGCTTGGACGGAACAGGCGACGGAAACGAGGCCTGGCGTACCGCACAACGGAGGAAACAGACCTCCTACGTTCGGAACGGGGTCCTGTTGATCGGGAGGGGTCTGGCGTACCGCAAAATGGAGGAAACGAACCTCCTACGGTCGAAACGGGGGTCCTGTTGATCGGGAGGGGTGTGGCGTACCGCAAAACGGACGAAACGGACCTCCTACGGTCGAAACGGGGGTCCTGTTGATCGGGAGGGGTGTGGCGTACCGCAAAACGGACGAAACGGACCTCCTACGGTCGAAACGGGGGTCCTGTTCATCGGGAGCAAAACGGGACTCCACGGGATACTGTTCATCTCCACCGTCGACCTCCTCCAGCCTCCACGGGTTACCGTCGACCTCCTCCAGCCTCCACGGGCTCCTGTTCATCCAGCCTCCACCGCGCGCTACTCCACCGGCTACTGTTCAACCACCCCTCCACGGGCACCCCTCCACCGTCTACTGTTCATCCAGCCCTCCACACCACGGGGTCCTGTCCAACCACCCCTCCACGGGCACCCCTCCACCGTCTACTGTTCATCCAGCCCTCCACCACACCACGGGATCCTGTTCATCTAGAGGCAACGCCACCGCTCACTGTTCATCCACCCCCCCCCCCCCCCCCGCAACGCTCACTGTTCATCCCAGAGGCAGCATCGATCGGCTTCAGTTAGCAGCAGTAGCGAAGGAATCGCTCGATCGGGTTCAGTTAACAGCCATCGATCGATCGCTCGGGTTTAGTAACGCGTAGCCTGCAGTGCAATCGCTCGGGTTCAGTTAGAGCCCAACGCCTCGCTCGGGTTCAGTTAGAGCCAACGCCTCGCACACACGCACGTACGTGTACGAGAGAAACGCGCATCGCTCGGCCCCCGACCTCCCACCGTAACTGGGAACTCCCCGAAATTTTCCTCGCCCTCTCTTCTACCACGGTTTTTTCCGTCATGGACGGCCCAAAGAATGTCATGCAGCTGTGTCTCCGGCCCGCCCAGGACGAAAAGCCCATTTTCTGTCATGATTTTTTATCATAGAAATAGGAGCCCACCACATCTATGATGATACCGGGGTTTTTCACAATTATCGTCATAGAAGTGTCATATGTATGATAGAATTTTTTTTCGTTTGGCCCAAAATGTCACGGATGTGTCTTTTTTTGTAGTGTTAAAACCATCTCGACATAAACGGGAAGCGCTAACGAGATATTTATTGATGGACGGCACATGATGAACGTTCTTCAGATGCACGGTCTTCCCCGAAGTAAACTTCAGATCGACCGTACCAACACCTCAAACGATGGCATGTGACCCATTCCCCATCAGCACGGGAGAAGTCCCTGTGGCCTGGTAAGAAGAAAACATGGAGGCGTCAGCACAAACATGTACATTGACACTAGTGTCAATTAACCAATCAGGGGATTGAAATACTGAAAGGATGGTAGGAAAAATACCGACCCTGATTCCTTCATATCAGTATCATCGATGACAACATTAGCGGACTTACCGCTCTTCTCATGTTCACGCTCCTCAAAGCGGTTAGGACATTTCGGAGACCAGTGATTAGGGTCACCGGAGACATGGCAAAGTCCCTTCCCCTCCTTATGAGAATTCTTCTTGAATTTAGTAGAATGTGACGGCTTGTTCTTTGCATCAAACTTGCCTTTGCTCTGAGTTTTTTCTTGTTATTTTTGAACTTGTTGGGCAGGAAGTTCTTCTTTTGTACCATGTGGGCACTAGAAGCTCCCTTAGCAACTCGAGCATGTGTGTCTTTTGCTCTCGCCTTCTCTTCAACATCAAGAGTACCAATGAGATCCGCAGCGGAAAACTCCTGTCTCTTGTGTTTCAGGGAAGTAGCAAAATTATTCCACGAAGGTGGAAGCTTGGCAATGATGCCTCCGGCAACAAATTTGTCCGGCAACACACACTTGAAGTACTCAAGTTTTTTTGCGAGCGACTGTATCTCATGAGCCTGTTGTACAACAGAGTGCTCATCAGTCATCTTTTAGTCATAGAATTGAGACGTACAACTCGCTGTCGGCGTCCGAGGCACCAAACTTGGCCTCGAGCGCAACCCAAATGTCCTTGCCGTTGTCAAATGACATATACGAATCCACAATGGAATCATCAAGAACACTGATACGTCTCCGACGTATCTACTTTTCCAAACACTTTTGCCCTTGTTTTGAACTCTAACTTGCATGATTTGAATGGAACTAACCCGGACTGATGCTATTTTCAGCAGAATTGCCATGGTATTATCTTTGTGCAGAAACAAAAGTTCTTAGAATGACCTGAAACTTCACAGAGATTATTTTTGGAAATAATTAGAAATACTGGCAAAAGAATCAAGGCCAGGGGGCCCACGCCCTATCCACGAGGGTGGGAGGCGCGCCTGCCCCCCTAGGGCGCGCCCCCTGCCTTGTGGGCTGATACGTCTCCAACGTATCTATAATTTTTGATTGTTCCATGCTATTATATTATTTGTTTTGGATGTTTATGGGATTTATTAAACACTTTTATATTACTTTTGGGACTAACCTATTGACCCAGAGCCCAGTGCCAGTTTCTGTTTTTCCCCTTGTTTCAGTGTTTCGCAGAAAAGGAATATCAAACGGAGTCCAAACAGAATGAAACCTTCGGAGAAGTTATTTTTGGAAAGAAAGCAATCTGGGAGACTTGGAGTGCACGTCAGGGGATCAACGAGGAAGGCACGAGGTAGGGGGGCGCGCCCACTCCCCCTGGGCGCGCCCTCCACCCTCATGGGCCCCTCGTGGCTCCCTTGACGTATTTCTTCCTCCTATATATACCCATATACCCTAAAACCTTCAGCGAACAGAACAGATCGGGAGTTCCGCCGCCGCAAGCCTCTGTAGCCACCAAAAACCAATCGGGACCCTGTTCCGGCACCCTGCCGGAGAGGGGGGATCCCTCACCGGTGGCCATCTTCATCATCCCGGCGCTCTCCATGACGAGGAGGGAGTAGTTCACCCTCGGGGCTGAGGGTATGTACCAGTAGCTATGTGTTTGATCTCTCTCTCTCTCTCTCTCTCTCTCGTGTTCTTGAGGTGATACGATCTTGATGTATCGCGTGCTTTGCTATTATAGTTGGATCTTATGATGCTTCTCCCCCTCTACTATCTTGTAATGTATTGAGTTTTCCCTTTGAAGTTACCTTGTCGGATTGAGTCTTTAATGATTTGAGAACACTTTATGTATGTCTTGAGTGGGATAACCGTGGTGACAATGGGTTATTCTATTGATTCACTTGATGTATGTTTTGGTGATCAACTTGCGGGTTCCGCCCATGAACCTATGCATAGGGGTTGGCACACGTTTTCGTCTTGACTCTCCGGTAGAAACTTTGGGGCACTCTTTAAGGTTCTATGTGTTGGTTGAATAGATGAATCTGAGATAGTGTGATGTATATCGTATAATCATACCCACGGATACTTGAGGTGACATTGGAGTATCTAGGTGACATTAGGGTTTTGGTTGATGTGTGTCTTAAGGTGTTATTTTACTACGAACTCTAGGGCTGTTTGTGACACTTATAGGAATAGCCCAATGGATTGATCGGAAAGAATAACTTTGAGGTGGTTTCGTACCCTACCATAATCTCTTCGTTTGTTCTCCGCTATTAGTGACTTTGGAGTGACTCTTTGTTGCATGTTGAGGGATAGTTATATGATCCAATTATGTTATTATTGTTGAGAGAACTTGCACTAGTGAAAGTATGAACCCTAGGCCTTGTTTCCTAGCATTGCAATACCGTTTACGCTCACTTTTATCATTAGTTACCTTGCTGTTTTTATATTTTCAGATTAAAAAAACCTATATCTACCATCCATATTGCACTTGTATCACCATCTCTTCGCCGAACTAGTGCACATATACAATTTATCATTGTATTGGGTGTGTTGGGGACACAAGAGACTCTTTGTTATTTGGTTGCAGGGTTGTTTGAGAGAGACCATCTTCATCCTACGCCTCCCACGGATTGATAAACCCTAGGTCATCCACTTGAGGGAAATTTGCTACTGTCCTACAAACCTCTGCACTTGGAGGCCCAACAACGTCTACAAGAAGAAGGTTGCGTAGTAGACATCAAGCACTTTCTGGCGCCGTTGCCGGGGAGGTGAGTGCTTGAAGGTATATCTTTAGATCTTGCAATCGAATCTTTTAGTTTCTTCTTTTATCACTAGTTTAGTCTATAAAAGAAAACTACAAAAAATGGAATTAAGGTTGCCTCATATGCTTCATCTTTTCAATATCTTTCGTGAAAATGATGGAAAGGAAAATTGTGCTCAAGTGCTAGAAGAAGAATGCATTAGAATGTTTGGCACTAAATCTTTGTATGATGAGAATGATTGCAATGTTGTTAGTATGAATTCTTTGAATACCCATGATGCTAATGATATGCAAAGCCACAAGCTTGGGGATGCTATGTTTGATGAACATGATATTTTTAGTCCCCCAAGTTTTGATGTGCAAATTTATTATGATGAAAGCATGCCTCCTATTTATGATGATTATTGTGGTGACACGTATGCCATAAAGACTAAAGATAACCATGAAACTTGTCATCATGATTTTAATTTTCAATTGGATTATGCTTCACATGATAGTTATTTTGTTGAGTTTGCTCCCACTACTATTCCGAATGAGAAGAATTTTGCTTATGTGGAGAGTAGTCAAATTTTTATGCAAGTAGATCATGAAAAGAATGCTTTATGTGATGGTTATATTGTTGAATTCATTCATGATGCTACTGAAAATTATTATGAGGGAGGAATATATGCTTGTAGGAATTGCAATAATATCAAGTTTCCTCTCTATGTGCTTAAAGTTTTGAAGTTATGCTTGTTCTGCCTTCCTATGCTAGTTGATTATTGTTCCCATAAGTTGTTTGCCCACAAAATCCCTATGCATAGGAAGTGGGTTAGACTTAAATGTGCTAGTCATATTCTTCATGATGCTCTCTTTATGTTTCAATTCTTATCTTTTATGTGAGCATCATCGAAATCATCATGCCTAGCTAGGGGCGTTAAACGTTAGCGCTTGTTGGGAGGCAACCCAATTTATTTTAGTTTATTGCTTTTTGGTTCTGTTTAGGAATAAATAATCCATCTATCTTCTGTTTAGATGTGGTTTTATGTTTTAATTAGTGTTTGTGCCAAGAAGAACCTTTGGGAAGACTTGGGTGAAGTCTTTATGATCATGCTGTAAAAAACAGAAACCTTAGCGCTCACGAGATTAGCTAAAAATTTTTACTGGAGAGTGCTATTTAGTTGATTCTTTTTGTAGATGATTACTAGATAAATGCCTCAGGTCCACCAATTTATTTTAGAATTTTTGGAGTTCAGAAGTTTGCGTTAGTTACAGATTACTACAGACTGTTTTGTTTTTGACAGATTCTGTTTTTCGTGTGTTGTTTGCTTATTTTGATGACTCTATGGCTAGTAAAATAGTTTATAAACCATAGAGAAGTTGGATTACAGTAGTTTTAACACCAATATAAATAAAGAATGAGTTCATTACAGTACCATGAAGTGGTGTTATGTTTTCTTTCGCTAACGGAGCTCACGAGATTTTCTGTTAAGTTTTGTGTTGTGAAGTTTTCAAGTTTTGGGTAAAGATTCGATGGACTATGGAATAAGGAGTGGAAAGAGCCTAAGCTTGGGGATTCCCAAGGAACCCCAAGTAATATTCAAGGATAACCAAGAGCCTAAGCTTGGGGATGCCCCGGAAGGCATCCCCTCTTTCGTCTTCATTCATCGGTAACTTTATTTGGAGCTATATTTTTATTCACCACATGATATGTGTTTTGCTTGGAGCGTCATTTTTTTTTTGCTTTGCTTGCTGTTTGAATAAAATACTAAGATCTGAAATTATTAAATGGGAGAGTCTTCACATAGTTGCATAATTATTCGACTACTCATTGATCTTCACTTATATCTTTCGGGGTAGTCTGTCGTTTGCTCTAGTGCCTCACTTATATCTTTTAGAGCACAACGGTGGTTTTATTTTGAAGAAATAGATGAAATCTCATGCTTCACTTATATTATTTTGAGAGTCTTAAACAGCATGGTATTTTGCTTAATCCTAATATGCTAGGTATTCAAGACTAGTAAAAACTTTCTTATGAGTGTATTGAATACTAAGAGAAGTTTGATGCTTGATGATTGTTTTGAGATATGGAGGTAGTGATATTAAAGTTGTGCTAGTTGAGTAGTTGTGAATTTTAGAAATACTTGTGTTGAAGTTTGCAAGTCCCGTAGCATGCACGTATGGTAAACGTTATGTAACAAATTTGAAACATAGGTGTTCTTTGATTGTCCTCCTTATGAGTGGTGGTCGGGGACGAGCGATGGTCTTTTCCTACCAATCTATCCCCCTAGGAGCATGCGCGTAGTGCTTGGTTTTTGATGACTTGTAGATTTTTGCAATAAGTATGTGAGTTCTTTATGACTAATGTTGAGTCCATGGATTATACGCACTCTCACCTTTCCATCATTGCTAGCCTCTTCGGTACCGTGCATCGCCCTTTCTCACATTGAGAGTTGGTGCAAACTTCGCCGATGCATCCAAACCCCGTGATATGATATGCTCTATCACACATAAACCTCCTTATATCTTCCTCAAAACAGCCACCATACCTACCTATTATGGCATTTCCATAGCCATTCCGAGATATATTACCATGCAACTTTCCACCGTTCCGTTTATCATGACACGTTCATCATTGTCATATTGCTTTGCATGATCATGTAGTTGACGTAGTATTTGTGGCAAAGCCACCGTTCATAATTCTTTCATACATGTCACTCTTGGTTCATTGCATATCCCGGTACACCGCCGGAGGCATTCATATAGAGTCAAACTTTGTTCTAGTATCGAGTTGTAATCATTGAGTTGTAAATAAATAGAAGTGTGATGATCATCATTTTCTAGAGCATTGTCCCAAGTGAGGAATAAAAAAAGGGAGAAAGGCCATAAAAAAAGAGAAGGCCCAAAAAAAATGAGAGAAAAAGAGAGAAGGGACAATGTTACTATCCTTTTTACCACACTTGTGCTTCAAAGTAGCACCATAATCCTAATGATAGAGAGTCTCTTGTTTTGTCACTTTCATATACTAGTGGGAATTTTTCATTATAGAACTTGGCTTGTATATTCCAACAATGGGCCTCCTCAAGTGCCCTAGGTCTTCGTGAGCAAGCAAGTTGGATGCACACCCACTTAGTTTCTTTTGTTGAGCTTTCATATATTTATAGCTCTAGTGCATCCGTTGCATGGCAATCCCTACTCCTTGCATTAACATCAATCGATGGGCATCTCCATAGCTTATTGATTAGCCTCGTTGATGTGAGACTTTCTCCTTTTTTGTCTTCTCCACATAACCCCCATCATTATATTCTATTCCACCCATAGTGCTATGTCCATGGCTCACGCTCATGTATTGCGTGAAGGTTGAAAAAGTTTGAGATTACTAAAGTATGAAACAATTGCTTGGCTTGTCATCAGGGTTGTGCATGATGAGAGCATTCTTGTGTGACGAAAATGGAGCATGACTAAACTATATGATTTTTTAGGGATGAACTTTCTTTGGCCATGTTATTTTGAGAGGACATAATTGCTTAGTTAGTATGCTTGAAGTATTATTACTTTTATGTCAATATGAACTTTTATCTTGAATCTTTCGGATCTGAATATTCATACCACAATTAAGAAGAATTACATTGAAATTATGCCAAGTAGCATTCCACATCAAAAAATTTGTTTTTATCATTTACCTACTCGAGGACGAGCAGAAATTAAGCTTGGGGATGCTGATATGTCTCCAATGTATCTATAATTTTTTATTGTTCCATGCTATTATATTTATCTGTTTTGGATGTTTGTGGGCTTTATTAAACACTTTTATATTACTTTTGGGACTAACCTATTGACCTAGAGCCCAGTGCCAGTTTCTGTTTTTTTCCTTGTTTCAGTGTTTTGCAGAAAATGAATATCAAACGGAGTCCAAACGGAATGAAACCTTCGGAAAAGTTATTTTGGAAAGAAAGCAATCTGGGAGACTTGGAGTGCACGTTAGGGGATCAACGAGGAAGGCACGAGGCAGGGGGCGCGCCCACCCCCCTTGGCGCGCCCTCCACCCTCGTGGCTCCCCTGACGTATTTCTTCCTCCTATATATACCATATACCCTAAAACCTTCGGGGAACAGAATAGATCGGGAGTTCCGCCGCCGCAAGCCTCTTAGCCACCAAAAACCAATCGGGACCCTGTTCTGGCACCCTGCCGGAGGGGGGATCCCTCACCGGTGGCCATCTTCATCAACCCGGCGCTCTCCATGACGAGGAGGGAGTAGTTCACCCTCGGGGCTAAGGGTATGTACCAGTAGCTATGTGTTTGATCTCTCTCTCTCGTGTTCTTGAGGTGATACGATCTTGATGTATCGCGAGCTTTGCTATTATAGTTGGATCTTATGATGCTTCTCCCCCTCTACTCTCTTGTAATGGATTGAGTTTTCCCTTTGAAGTTATCTTATCGGATTGATTCTTTAATGATTTGAGAACACTTGATGTATGTCTTGCGTGGGATAACCGTGGTGACAATGGGTTATTCTATTGATTCACTTGATGTATGTTTTGGTGATCAACTTGCGGGTTCCGCCCATGAATCTATGCATAGGGGTTGGCACACGTTTTCGTCTTGACTCTCCGGTAGAAACTTTGGGGCACTCTTTGAGGTTCTATGTGTTGGTGGAATAGATGAATATGAGATTGTGTGATGCATATCGTATAATCATACCCACGGATACTTGAGGTGACATTGGAGTATCTAGGTGACATTAGGGTTTTGGTTGATGTGTGTCTTAAGGTGTTATTTTACTACGAACTATAGGGTTGTTTGTGACACTTATAGGAATAGCCCAATGGATTGATCGGAAAGAATAACTTTGAGGTGGTTTCGTATCCTACCATAATCTTTTCATTTCTTCTCCGCTATTAGTGACTTTAGAGTGACTCTTTGTTGCATGTTGAGGGATAGTTATATGATCCAATTATGTTATTATTGTTGAGAGAACTTGCACTAGTGAAAGTATGAACCCTAGGCCTTGTTTCCTAGCATTGCAATACCGTTTACGCTCACTTTTATCATTAGTTACCTTGCTGTTTTTATATTTTCAGATTACAAAAACCAATATCTACCATCCATATTGCACTTGTATCACCATCTCTTCGCCGAACCAGTGCACCTATACAATTTATCATTGTATTGGGTGTGTTGGGGACACAAGAGACTCTTTGTTATTTGGTTGCAGGGTTGTTTGAGAGAGACCATCTTCATCCTACGCCTCCCACGGATTGATAAACCTTAGGTCATCCACTTGAGGGAAATTTTCTACTGTCCTACAAACCTCTGCACTTGGAGGCCCAACAACGTCTACAAGAAGAAGGTTGCGTAGTGGACATCATGGGCCCCCTGGAGCTCCACCGACCTCAACTCCAACTCTATATATTCGTGTTCGGGGAGAAAAAAATCAGAGAGAAAGATTCATCGCGTTTTACGATACGGAGCCGCCGCCAAGCCCTAAACTCTCTCGGGAGGGCTGATCTGGAGTCCGTTCGGGGCTCCAGAGAGGGGAATCCGTCGCCATCGACATCATCAACCATCCTCCATCACCAATTTCATGATGCTCACCGCCGTGCGTGAGTAATTCCATCGTAGGCTTGCTGGACGGTGATGGGTTGGATGAGATTTATCATGTAATTGAGTTAGTTTTGTTAGGGTTTGATCCCTAGTATCCATTATGTTCTGAGATTGATGTTGCTATGACTTTGCTATGCTTAATGCTTGTCACTAGGGCCCGAGTGCCATGATTTCAGATCTGAACCTATTATGTTTTCATGAATATATGTGAGTTCTTGATCCTATCTTGCAAGTCTATAGTCACCTACTATGTGTTATGATCCGGCAACCCCGAAGTGACAATAATCGGGACCACTCCCGGTGATGACCGTAGTTTGAGGAGTTCATGTATTCACTATGTGTTAATGCTTTGGTCCGGTACTCTATTAAAAGGAGGCCTTAATATCCCTTAGTTTTCAATAGGACCCCGCTGCCACGGGAGGGTAGGACAAAAGATGTCATGCAAGTTCTTTTCCATAAGCACGTATGACTATATTCGGAATACATGCCTACATTACATTGATGAATTGGAGCTAATTCTGTGTCACCCTATGTTATGACTATTTTCTGGCGCCGTTGCCGGGGAGCATAGCTCTATTCTTTGAGTCACTTGAGATTTATAGCTGCTGGTCAATATGAAGAACTTGAAAGACGAGAAAACTAAAATTTATCCCTCAACTACGAGGGGAGGTAAGGAACTGCCATCTAGCTCTGCACTTGATTCACCTTCTGTTTTGAGTAAACGTGCGACACCTAAACCTGCTTCTGCTGTTAATTCTGATATGTCGCATGTTATTGATGATGCCACTTCTGCTATGCATGATACTTATGATGAAACTACCTCTATGCTTGATACTACTGTGCCACTTGGTGAATTTCTTGATGAACAACTTGCTAGGGCTAGAGAGAATGAAATTATTGAAACTGATAATATTGATGAAAGTGATGATGAAGATTCTCCCCCTAGATATGAATTGCCTATTGTGCCTAAGGGCTATGTTATGGATGAAGAAACTGCTAGAGACTTTCTTTCTTGCAATGATAGAAGTGATCTTAAGAAATTATTAGCTAAACTGAAACAAAAAACTCTGAATGCCAGAATGAAATATGATCCTGCTTATGCTACTTCACCTATCTTTGTTACTGATAAGGATTATGAATTCTCTGTCGACCCTGATATAATTACTTTGGTTGAATCTGATCCTTTCTATGGCTATGAATCTGAAACTGTTGTGGCACATCTTACTAAATTAAATGATATAGCCACCCTGTTCACTAATGATGAGAAAACTCGCTATTACTATATCCTTAAAATATTTCCGTTCTCATTAATGGGTGATGCTAAGATATGGTTTAATTCTCTTGATCCTGGTTGTGTGCGTAGTCCCCAGGATATGATTTATTACTTCTCTACTAAATATTTCCCTGCTCATAAGAAACAAGCTGCTTTAAGGGAAATATATAATTTTGTGCAAATTGAAGAAGAGAGTCTCCCACAAACTTGGGGGAGGCTTCTCCAATTACTTAATGCTTTGCCGGATCATCCTCTTAAGAAAAATGAAATACTTGATATCTTTTATAATGGACTAACCGATGCTTCCAGAGACCACCTGGATAGTTGTGCTGGTTGTGTTTTCAGGGAAAGAACTGTTGATCAAACTGAAATTCTATTGAATAATATGTTGACCAATGAAAATAATTGGACACTTCTTGAACCAACTCCTAAGCCAACTCCGAAGAAAAGGGGTGTTCTATTTCTCAGTCCTGAAGATATGCAAGAGGCAAAGAAATCTATGAAGGAAAAATGTATAAAAGCTGAAGATGTTAAGAATTTACCTCCTGTTGAAGAAATACATGGTCTTAATTTACCACCTATTGAAGAAACACATGGTCTTGATAACCCGACACAAGTAGTAAAGGTAAATTCTCTCTATAGATATGATAAAGCTGAAATCCCTCCTAATAAGTTTGCTAGACAATGCTTAGATGAGTTTGACGATTTTATGGTTAAGCAAGAAGATTTCAATGCTTATTTTGGTAGACAATTAAAACACAATTCTTATATGATTGAACACTTGAGTGATTATATGTCTAGAGTTAAAGCTGAACTTAAACTCATTAGTAAACATGCTTCTATGGTTACCACTCAAGTAGAATAAGTACTTAAAGCTCAGAATGATTTGCTCAATGAATTGAATAGTAAGAATAATGACTTTGCTTTTAGAGTTGCAACTAGAGGGGGTAAAATGACTCAGGAACCTTTGTATCCTGAGGGCCACCCTAAGAGAATTGAGCAGGATTCTCAGAGAAATAATTTAGATGCACCTAGTCCTTCTAGGAGGAAGAAAAAGAAAAATGATAGGACTTTGCATGCTTTTAGTGAACCTGTTGTTGACACACCTGAGAATCCCAATGATATTTCTATTTCTGATGCTGAAACACAATCTGGTAATGAACATGAACCTAGTAATAATGTTAATGATGATGCTCATGTTGATGCTCAACCTAGTAATAACAATGATGTAGAAACTGAACCTGTTGTTGATCTTGATAACCCACAATCAAAGAATCAACGTTATGATAAGAGAGACTTTGTTGCTAGGAAGCACGGTAAGGAAAGAGAGCCATGGGTTCAGAAACCCATGCCTTTTCCTCCCAAACCAACCAAGAAAAAGGATGATGAGGATTTTGAGCGCTTTGCTGAAATGATTAGACCTATCTTTTTCCGTATGCGTTTAACTGATATGCTTAAAATGAATCCTTATGCTAAGTATATGAAAAAATTGTTACTAATAAAAGAAAGATACCGGAAGCTGAAATTTCCACCATGCTTGCTAATTATACTTTTAAGGGTGGAATACCTAAGAAGTTAGGAGATCCAGGAGTACCCACTATACCATGCTCCATTAAAAGAAATTATGTTAGAACTGCCTTATGCGATCTTGGAGCCGGTGTTAGTGTTATGCCTCTCTCTTTATATCGTAGACTTGACTTGAATAAGTTGACACCTACTGAAATATCTTTGCAAATGGCCGATAAATCAACTGCTATACCTGTCGGTATTTGCGAGGATGTGCCTGTTGTGGTTGCAAATGTTACTATTTTAACGGCCTTTGTTATTCTTGATATTCCCGAGGACGATAGTATGTCTATTATTCTTGGAAGACCCTTTTTGAATACTGCAAGGGCTGTTATTGATTGCAACAAAGGCAATGTCACTTTTCATGTTAATGGTAATGAGCATACGGTACACTTTCCGAGGAAACAACCTCAAGTTCATAGTATCAACTCTATTGGAAATATTCCATCGATTATTTTTGGAGGTTTTGAATTTCCTCTTCCTACTGTCAAGAAGAAATATGATATTCTTATTATTGGGTACGTGCATATCCCTGTTGAGGTAACATAGTGCTATTCGAAAATTCTCCGGTTTCATGCAATTCGGAATGAGTTTATTAATAAGACCTGATCAACCTTGTTAGTGGATTCCTTTTGATGAGCATGAGATGGATGAAGTTAGAAAGCACAACCTTCTGTACCCTCCTTTTACTTTCTGTTGTTTAGTTGAAATAAAGTAAAAATAATATTTTCTGTCTGTTTTCTGATTTATCCGTGCAATAAAAAAATACCCCGAAAATAAAAGTTTTCCAAATGCCCCGAAATTGAAATATGATTTTTTCTGAAATATTTGAGAATATCTGGCACTGAGAACACAACAGGGGGAGCAAGCTCCTGGCCACGAGGGTCCAGGGTGCGCCCACCCCTACAGGGCCCATGGTGGCTCCCCTCCACTTATTCCTGCACCCACACACTCCTTCCTCCCAAAAAAATTACCAACAGCTCAAGCACGAGTTCTAGCTCATTTTTCTGCGATTTTTGATCTCCTTGCTCAAAGCACCTCTCACAAAACCGCTTTGGGGGATTGTTCCTTGGTATGTGACTCCTCCAATGGTCCAATTAGTTTTTGTTCTAGTGCCTTATTCATTGCAAATTTTTGCTGCCTAGGTGTCCATGTTCTTGAGCTTGCATGTCAAATTTATATGGCCCCAAGTAATTCTAATGGATGATATAGTCTCTAGGCACTTGTAGGAGTAGTTGCTATCAATTTTCTTGAGTTTGGTTCACTTTTATTTGAAGTTACTAAAAATTTCAGAAATTTTCAGAAAATGATGAAGAGATTTTTGAGGGGCTCTTCGAGCCGAACCTCGAAGGATAAGCAAAGTGAAGAAGAAGAGAGGCCCAAATATAATCTACCTCGCACCACGGAGGCCTCACCGACTTCCTCCACGACAGTCTGATTACCGGTGGGATCCGGAGGTGATTGCCAACCAGTGGCCATCCGAGGCTTCATCTTAGTACGACCCCAGTTACAACTTTGGATATCCGCCAGGCCAGCCGTGGCATTAGACCAACTTAGGCCAAAAGCCTAAGCTTGGGGGAGTACGTATTTCTCACCGACATTACATTTATATTCACATGCTCATGCTAGATGTCGGTGCTCATACTCTTTCACTGTAATATCCATGCTAGTTTATTTTCTTTTTCTTGCTTTCTTCTTGTGTGTTTGAAAAACCTTAAGAAAACCAAAAAAAATTAGTAGTAGCTTTTAGTTAGTTACTTTCCTTGTCTGTAGTAGTAATAATTTAAAAGAAAACCCCAAAATATTTCATGTTCTTCTTTTGCTTGTTGGGAGCTTTCCCGTGTAATTAGTTTTATTTCTTTTCTTTCCTTTGGGGGTCGATAGGAGAAGACCCTGATGAAATTGTTGAAGTGGCCCTTATATGCATTGTTGTCGATTTAGCCAAGAGCCCATATTGCCTTGTCTTCTCCTGTTTATTGAATGCTCGCAGATTCCAACTTAGTACAATGCACGTGCACTATTATTATTATTCACATCGTTCGGTCGTGCAAGTGAAAGGCAATTATGACGATTTATGATGGACTGATTGAGATGAGAGAAGCTGGTATGAACTCGACCTCTCTTGTTTTTGTAAATATGATTAGTTCATCGTTCCTGATTCAGCTTATTATGAATAAACATGTTTGCAATGACAATTAGAGATTATAGTGCTTATGCCATGCTTAATTAGCTAGGAGTTTATAATGGTTTACTTTGCGTGCCAACATGCTATTAAAATGGTTGTGATGTGGTATGATAGGGTGGTATCCTCCTTTGAATGATTCGAGTGACTTGACTTGGCACATGTTCACGCATGTAGTTGAAACAAATCAACATAGCCTTCATGATATTTATGTTCATGGTGGAGTATATCCTACTCATACTTGCACTCAATGTTTATTAATTTTAATGCATGTTCATGACTGTTGTCGCTCTCTAGTTGGTCGCTTCCCAGTCTTTTTCTAGCCTTCACTTGTACTAAGCAGGAATACTGCTTGTGCATCCAATCCCTTAAACCCCAAAGTTATTCCATATGAGTCCACCATACCTTCCTATATGCGGTATCTACCTGCCGTTCCAAGTAAATTTGTATGTGCCAAACTCTAAACCTTCAAATGAAATTATGTTTTGTGTGCTCGAATAGCTCATGTATCAACTAGGGCTCGCCGTATCTTCCATGTTAGGCGGGTTATTCTCAAGAGGAGTGGACTCCGCTCCTCACTCACGAGAAAATGGCTGGTCACCGGGATGCCCAGTCCCATGCTTTATGCAAACCTAATCAAAATAATTGCAAACAAAACTCCCCCGGGACTCTTGTTAGTTGGAGGCACTCGTTGTTTCGAGCAAGCCATGGATTTATGCTTGTTGGTGGAGGGGGAGTATAAATTTTACCATTCTGTTTGGGAACCGCCTATAATGTGTGTAGCATGGAAGATATCGCGATCTCTTGGTTGTTATGTTGACAATGAAAGTATACCGCTCAAAATATTATTTATCTCTATTTCAAAACCGAGCTCTGGCACCTCTACAAATCCCTGCTTCCCTCTACGAAGGGCCTATCTATTTACTTTTATGTTGAGTCATCACCCTCTTATTAAAAAGCACCAGCTGGAGAGCACAGCTGTCATTTGCATTCATTACTGTTAATTTATATTGGGTATGACTGGATCTCTTTTACTATGAATTACAATGTCTAGTCAGTCCTTGATCTTTAAAAGGTGCTCTGCATTTATCGTTTGCGGTCTCAGAAAGGGCTAGCGAGATACCATCTTGTTATATCATATCATGATTGTTTTGCGAAAGTGTTATCATCCGAGATTTATTATTATTGCTCACTAGTTGATTATGCCATTGATATGAGTAAACATGAGACCTAAATGTTATTGTGAATATGGTTAGTCCACAATCCTTGCTGAAAACTTGAATGTTGGCTTTACATATTTATTACAACTAGAGCAAACAGAGTTTGTAAAAGTTTTTCTTTATCACTTTCAGTTTATCAACTGAATTGCTTGAGGACAACCAAAGGTTTAAGCTTGGGGGAGGTGATACGTCTCCGTCGTATCTACTTTTCCAAACACTTTTGCCCTTGTTTTGAACTCTAACTTGCATGATTTGAATGGAACTAACCCGGACTGACGCTGTTTTCAGCAGAATTGCCATGGTGTTATCTTTGTGCATAAACAAAAGTTCTCGGAATGACCTGAAACTTCACGGAGATTATTTTTGGAAATAATTAAAAATACTGGCGAAAGAATCAAGGCCAGGGGGCCCACACCCTGTCCACGAGGGTGGGAGGCGCGCCTGCCCCCCAAGGGCGCGCCCCCTGCCTCGTGGGCCCCTTGGAGCTCCACCGACCTCAACTCCAACTCTATATATTCGTGTTCGGGGAGAAAAAATCAGAGAGAGAGAGAGAGAGAGATTCATCATGTTTTACGATATGGAGTAGCCACCAAGCCCTAAACTCTCTCGGGAGGGCTAATCTGGAGTCCGTTCGGGGCTCTGGAGAGGGGAATCCGTCGCCATCGGCATCATCAACCATCCTCCATCACCAATTTCATGATGCTCACCGCCGTGCGTGAGTAATTCCATCGTAGGCTTGCTGGACGGTGATGGGTTGGATGAGATTTATCATGTAATCGAGTTAGTTTTGTTAGGGTTTGATCCCTAGTATCCATTATGTTCTGAGATTGATATTGCTATGACTTTGCTATGCTTAATGCTTGTCAGTAGGGCCCGAGTGCCATGATTTCAGATCTGAACCTATTATGTGTTCATGAATATATGTGAGTTCTTGATCCTATCTTGCAAGTCTATAGTCACCTACTATGTGTTATGATCCGGTAACCCCGAAGTGACAATAATTGGGACCACTCCCGGTGATGACCGTAGTTTGAGGAGTTCATGTATTCACTATGTGTTAATGCTTTGGTCCGGTACTCTATTAAAAGGAGGCCTTAATATCCCTTAGTTTCCAATAGGACCGCGCTGCCACGGGAGGGAAGGACAAAAGATGTAATGCAAGTTCTTTTCCATAAGCACGTATGACTATATTCGGAATACATGCCTACATTACATTGATGAATTGGAGCTAGTTTTGTGTCACCCTATGTTATGACTGTTACATGATGAACCGCATCCGGCATAATTCTCCATCACCGATCCAATGCCTACGAGCTTTTCACATATTGTTTTTCGCTTATTTACTTTACCGTTGCTACTGTTACAATCACTAAAAAACCCAAAAATATTACTTTTGCTACCGTTACCGTTACTATCATACTACTTTGCCACTAAATACTTTGCTGCAGATACTAAGTTATCCAGGTGTGGTTGAATTGACAACTCAACTACTAATACTTGAGAATATATTTTGGCTCCCCTTGTGTCGAATCAATAAATTTGGGTTGAATACTCTACTCTCGAAAACTGTTGCGATCCCCTATACTTGTGGGTTATCAAACACTAAGAAGAGCGCCTTTAAAGAGAGTATCGATCTTCTCAAAAGCTTCCAGCTATGCTGGATTAAGATCGCCCTCAGGCTTGCCCTTAGTGGCGTCATAGCAGCACATGGTCTGACACCAGTAAACTGCTCTCGTGCGCCACCTCTTATATTGCACCCCCTTAAAGGCAGGCGGCTTCAAATGCGCAGCAAAACCAGTCGGAGTAAATTGCCTATAATCAGGTTTTTGGATTGTTGGAAATATGAGCAAATTACTACGAGATTTAATCCGAATAAACAGAAGATAAATCATGACTGCAATAGCAGAGATTAAACTAATCATGCGAACTAGCATAGTAGATGAACAGATCATATCTAGGGCACATACTAGAAACATGAATTCTACCACGATCTCGAGCAGGAAGGATAGAATCACATACGGTGCAGCGGGAGCAGCACCGCCGGCGTTGACGTTGTCGCCCATGTCGTCGAGGATGAGGTTGCCGAGGTCAGGGAAGAAGTCGTCGCTGCCAGCAGTTGCGCGAGTGCGCTCCCCAAAAACTGATCGCCCCTCTCCTGTACAGGATCACGAGAGGCGGGGTTTCGGAGGCCTGTTGTCCCTTCTCCCGGTTTACGCCGAAAGGAGGGATGGAGAAGACTTGCTTGGCGGCGCAATGATCTGGAACGGTGGTGCGAAACCATACGAAGCGGCGGTAGGTCGTGGGAGTAAACCCCACGTCCGAGCCGTCATGATCCAAAAGAATCGGAAACGGTTCAGTAATTAACGCGTTCGTTTATTATTAATTAATGACTCATTAATTTTTCCCAAATAGCAAAATTATAGACAACGTGCATAGCTGCGTGGCGTGGCGTGGCGAGGCGAGCGAGGAGGAGGAGCGCGCGTGTAGGTCTCCTTTTCTCATGCTCATACAAGTGAAGAGCTCACCTTATAAAGAGGTGCAACTCTCACTCAACTTACGTGGTGGGACTAAATTTTAGTCTCACTCATTTCACTCACATGTGTGCAAGAGTGGACCAAGAGAATTTCAGAATTTTAGTTGGGCTTTGGGCCAAAGGCCTACTAGCAAAATTCCAACACATGAGACTAGAGATATGATTAGTTTGGAAGCGGCGAGTGTCCACTTTGTGTTTTGGGTCCGCTGACTAGGCAGGTTTTTCTCGTCAGGATCTGGTCCATAATGTGTAAATATTCATAGTGCGATGATATTGTCTTGGCATACATACAGTACGTATAGTTCCATTAATAATATTTGATGAGTATCCCGATAAGACAGGGCTGGGATTGCAGCTGCGCCAGAATTATGAGTATTAAGTATGTTTTTCTGGCACCACATGATTAAACTCGTCCAACAAAGAAAAAAACAAAAGGAAATGATGAACATTCAGATCGAGCATGAGGACGGGAGATAAACAAACTGGTTACGGGCAAATGTTAAGAACGGCCGGCCGGGTGGCTTTAAGTCCATTTTAAACTGGGGTTGGTGCCTAACGTGCACGGGAAATTCCCGTGTATTTTTAAATTGTTACGGGCGGGCATACGTTGGACGACAGTTGAAATACCAGGCTGCTTTGTTTAGGCGGCATAGTATTTGGCTTTGGCGGAGGGGGACACGGATGGTGCCAAGCTCCCTTCTCATCACTCTCGTCTTATCTTGTTTTTTCCTTCCTTGGTGCCCTGTCATCTTATCTTGTTAATAGTTTTGACCTGTTAACCCATTGGAGGATGGTGCGTGGTCCAGGGCCTTATATAATGGAGGGCGCCTCTTAATTTGATTATTTGTAACGTGAAGCCAGCAAAGTCAATAGCGCACCGACGCGTCATGGCGTAACTACTAATCAGGAACTGAATGAATCCCATCTAACCATTTTTTTTCTCCAGAAAGCATACTGTTATTAACGTGGAAATTTGCATCTCTTTTTAGTTCCCGCCGGCACCATGCAGTGCGAACCGGGTGACGCGCTCAACTTGGACGTCGGTGCTCTCTAGACTCTCGACGTACGGTACGGGTGCGCAGGGGCACCGAGGTAAAAACTTGGGAACGCATACGTGCTCAGGCGTGTACGTACGTGTGATGCCATGTTGTGTTGTACCTCCCTCCCCTCCACGCCCGCCCGAGCCCACAAAGATGACACGCACATGTGGCATGGACCCGTCGTCTTCACTAGTCATTCGCACACGACGACGGTCGACATGCGTGCCTTGCCCTCGCCTTCTCCTTCTCTCCGCCGTCTCTTTCTGTGAACGCGCGTGGCCGATGAACCAACGGAGGGAGAGGAAAAGGTGGCTGCGTCCTACCTGTGTGCATGACCTGATGGATGCAAAGCTATCTATGGCGACGGCCGATGCGCTGTAGACGGATTATGCGCTGGCGCTGTCCCCCGGCCATTGGACGTCCGCCCCGGCACCGCACGTACGGCCCCCGTGAGGAGAGGAGAGGAGACACCATCATCTAGTAGCATGAATCTCCTTTTATCCGCCTAGCTATATCCATTCTCGAGCTTGGCTATGGGCTATGGCTACCCGTTGGTTCGATCATTGCGATCGTGTGCGTGCGGATATATATCCCGCCCGCACACCTAGCAGATGACTTCACCTCCATCGCTCGCGCTAGTCGTTGCGCAACGACAGCGCGGTGCTACCTTTCCATGTTTTGCGCCTGTGTATCTATCTATCTATATCTAATCTATCTAATGCCTACTATTAAAAGGAGGTGATATTTTTGGTTTCGTCCCGTTTTATTTGGTCTCGCTTTAATTAATTTCACATATATTATTTGGTTTCATTACTTGTCACCCGTTTTGGCCCAACGAAGGAAACCCATCTGCCGGCGCACTGTGGCCCAGGTCCGGAGAGCTGGCAAAAAATAAAATTGCTGATTGGAGGGTTCGATCCCAAAACCTGCCAACCGGCCACGCACAGTTTGTCCAACTAACCTAGCTAGAGACATGAGAGGATCTTTTTTCTCCCGTTGCAACGCATGGGCCTTTTTGCTAGTAGAATAGAAAAGCAAAGAAATTGTCGGCGTTCTGGGAACGGGGGTCCCCAGACTTGCCTACCTGTGGCCCACGGCATGGCTGTGCTAGCGGGCCTGTATGGCTCATCTTCATCAACAAAGCATTCAAGACCCTCGCGAGGGCCAAGCCTCGCGAGGCGGGCGGCGCAAGACCTCCTCGGGAGCAGCCTCACCAGGCTGCCTCGCGAGGAGTGGAGATATCAAGGCGGAGCAAACCTCACGAGGCTCTCGTGACGTGAGCCATGACGGTCGACACCGGGCGCGCGCCAGGCGGGCGCCAGCATGCGCAGCGTCCTTGTTTCCTCTTTGGTGCTAAGGAAGAAAGCGCAGACGCGGAGTACCGAGGCATCAGGCAAAGGTTTCCATATCGGTGCAACAAGACCAAGACCAACCGGACGACAAGACGGAGGTCACCGTGGAGCCCAAGACGGCGTCACCACCAGAGCCTTTTGCAGGCGAAGACCTCTTTTGTCAGGATAGCTTGTACTAGTTGTCCCCTTTCAAATTCGCCCGCCGTTGTTGGCTCCCTTCCCGCTCAATATTTGGGGAGAGGACCAGGGCCTATATAAGTAGAGCTAGCCACAACAGTAGAAAAGGAGGAGAAGTCACGCTCTCACCGGGCAAGTTCACCAAGCACAAGAACACCTCAACCTCAGGAGGTTGTTCTTCCCCTTGTACTGTTCTTCATCAGCCGAAGAGGCAATCCACCACCACACACTGGAGTAGGGTATTACACCACATCGGTGGCCCGAACCAGTATAAATCTCGTGTCTTTCTGTGTTGCGAGTTCGTCTAGTTCATCCGTGAGATCTTAGCGAGTTAGGGCGTGGATCGGTAGGAGGGGAAGAACTTTGCGCGCACCCCAGAGTTCGAACCTTAAAGGTTTTGCCGGAACCCGAGATCCGACATTTGGCGCGCCAGGTAGGGGTGCGCCGTAGCTTCTCTCCACCAGCCTACGCCCCACGCCGCCGCACTTCGCCCCCATGGCAGGTGCCCTGCTACCTCTTGAGCATTGTGTTGGTTTTTCCTTGAAGAGGAAAGGGTGATGCAGCAAAGTAGCGTAAGTATTTCCCTCAATTTTTGAGAACCAAGGTATCAATCCAGTAGGAGGCTACGCGCGAGTCCCACGTACCTACACAAAACAAATAACTCCTCGCAACCAACGCGATAAGGGGTTGTCAACCCCTTCACGGTCACTTACGAGAGTGAGATCTGATAGATATGATAGGATAATATTTTTGGTATTTTTGTGATAAAGATGCAAAGTAAAATAAAAGCAAAGTAAAAAAGCAAAGCAAATAACTAAGTGTTGGAAGCTTAATATGATGAAGATAGACCCGGGGGCCATATGTTAAGTTTCACTAGTGGCTTCTCTCAAGAGCATAAATATTTTACGGTGGGTGAACGAATTACTATTGAGTAATTGACAGAATTGAGCATAGTTATGAGAATATATAGGTATGATCATGTATATAGGCATCACGTCCGAGACAAGTAGACCGACTCCTGCCTGCATCTTATACTATTACTCCACTCATCGACCGCTATCCAGCATGCATCTAGAGTATTAAGTTCATGAAAACAGAGTAACGCCTTAAGCAAGATGACATGATGTAGAGGGATATATTCATGCAATATGATAAAAACCCCATCTTGTTATCCTCGATGACAACAATACAATACATGCCTTGCTGCCCCTACTGTCACTGGGAAAGGACACCGCAAGATTGAACCCAAAGCTAAGCACTTCTCCAATTGCAAGAAAGATCAATCTAGTAGGCCAAACCAAACTGATAATTCGAAAAGACTTGCAAAGATAACCAATCATACATAAAAGAATTCACAGAAGATTCAAATATTGTTCATAGATAATCTTGATCATAAACCCACAATTCATCGGTCTCAACAAACACACCGCAAAAAGAAGATTACATCGAATAGATCTCCACGAGAGAGGGGGAGAACATTGTATTGAGATCCAAAAAGAGAGAAGAAGCCATCTAGCTACTAACTATGGACCCGAAGGTCTGAGGTAAACTACTCACACTTCATCGGAGAGGCTATGGTGTTGATGTAGAAGCCCTCCATGATGGATGCCCCCTCCGGCGGAGCTCCGGAACAGGCCCCAAGATGGGATCTCGTGGGTACAGAAGGTTGCGGCGGTGGAATTAGGTTTTTGGCTCCGTATCTGATCGTTTGGGGGTACGTAGGTATATATAGGAGGAAGGAGTACGTCGGTGGAGCAACAGGGGGCCCACGAGGGTGGAGGGCGCGCCCTGGGGGTGGGCCAAGTCTCCTGGATCATATTCTTCCTAAAAATCACGTTCCCGAAGGTTTCATTCCGTTTGGACTCCGTTTGATATTCCTTTTCTGCGAAACTCTGAAATAGGCAAAAAACAACAATTTTGGGCTGGGCCTCCGGTTAATAGGTGAGTCCCAAAAATAATATAAAAGTGGATAATAAAGCCCAATAATGTCCAAAATAGTAGATAATATAGCATGGAGCAATCAAAAATTATAGATACGTTGGAGACGTATTAGGCATCCCAAGCTTAATTCCTGCTCGTCCTCGAGTAGGTAAATGATAAAAACAGAATTTTTGATGCGGAGTGCTACTTGGCATAATTTTAATGTAATTCTTCTTAATTGTGGTATGAATATTCAGATCCGAAAGATTCAAGACAAAAGTTTAATATTGACATAAAAATAATAATACTTCAAGCATACTAACAAAGCAATCATGTCTTCTAAAAATAACAAGGCCAAAGAAAGTTATCCCCACAAAATCATATAGTCTGGCTATGCTCTATCTTCACCACACAAAGTATTTAAATCATGCACAACCCCGATGACAAGCCAAGCAATTGTTTCATACTTTTGACATTCTCAAACTTTTTCAATCTTCACACAATACATGAGCGTGAGCCATGGATATAGCACTATATGTGGAATAGAATGGTGGTTGTGGAGAAGACAAAAAAAGGGAGAAGATAGTCTCACATCAACTAGGCGTATCAACGGGCTATGGAGATGCCCATCAATAGATTTCAATGTGAGTGAGTAGGGATTGCCATGCAACGGATGCACTAGAGCTATAAGTATATGAAAGCTCAACAAAAGAAACTAAGTGGGTGTGCATCCAACTCGCTTGCTCACGAGACCTAGGGCATTTGAGGAAGCCCATCATTGGAATATACAAGCCAAGTTCTATAATGAAAAATTCCCACTAGTATATGAAAGTGACAAAATGAGAGACTCTCTATCATGAAGATCATGGTGCTACTTTGAAGCACAAGTGTGGTAAAAAGATAGTAACATTGTCCCTTCTCTCTTTTTCTCTCTTTTTTTATTTTTTTATTTGGGCCTTTTCTCCTTTTTTTTGGACTCTTTTCTTTTCTTCTTTTTTCGTCCGGAGTCTCATCCCGACTTGTGGGGGAATCATAGTCTCCATCATCCTTTTCCTCACTTGGGACAATGCTCTAAAAATGAAGATCATCACACTTTTATTTTCTTACAACTCAACAATTTCAACTCGATACTTAGAACAAAATATGACTCTATATGAATGCGTCCGGTGGTGTACCGGGATTTGCAATGAATCAAGAGTGACATGTATGAAAGAATTATGAATGGTGGATTTGCGACAAATACGATGTCAACTACATGATCATGCTAAGCAATATGACAATGATGGAGCGTGTCATAATAAACGTAACGGTGGAAAGTTGCATGGAAATATATCTCGGAATGGCTATGGAAATGCCATGATAGGTAGGTATGGTGGCTGTTTTGAGGAAGGTATATGGTGGGTGTATGATACCGGCGAAAAGTGCGCGGTACTAGAGAGGCTAGCAATGGTGGAAGGAAGAAAAGTGCGTATAATCCATGGACTCAACATTAGTCATAAGGAACTCATATATACTTATTGCAAAAATCTATAAGTTATCAAAGCAAAAGTACTACGCGCATGCTCCTATGGGGATAGATTGGTAGGAAAAGACCATCGCTCGTCCCCGACCGCCACTCATAAGGAAGACAATCAATAAATAAATCATGCTCTGACTTCATCACATAACGGTTCACCATACATGCATGCTACGGGAATCACAAACTTTAACACAAGTATTTCTCAAATTCACAACTACTCAACTAGCATGACTAATATCACCATCTTTATATCTCAAAACAATTATCAAGCATCAAACTTCTCATAGTATTCAACACACTCATAAGAAAGTTTTTACTATCCTTGAATACCAAGCATATTAGGATTATTTAAGCAAATTACCATGCTATTTAAGACTCTCAAAATAATTTAAGTAAAGCATGAGAGATCAATAGTTTCTATAAAACAAATCCACCACCGTGATATAAGTGAAGTACTAGAGCAAAACTATATAACTCAAAAGATATAAGCGAAGCACATAGAGTATTCTAACAAATTACAAATCATGTATGGCTCTCTCAAAAGGTGTGTACAGCAAGGATGATTGTGGTAAACTAAAAAGAAAAGACTCAAATCATACAAGACGCTCCAAGCAAAACACATATCATGCGGTGAATAAAAATATAGCTCCAAGTAAAGTTACCGATGGAAGTACACGAAAGAGGGGATGCCTTCCGGGGCATCCCCAAGCTTTGGCTTTATGGTGTCCTTAGATTATCTTGGGGGTGCCATGGGCATCCCCAAGCTTAGGCTCTTGCCACTCCTTGTTCTATAATCCATCAAAAAATTTCACCCAAAACTTGAAAACTTCACAACACAAAACTCAACAGAAATCTCGTGAGCTCCGTTAGCGAAAGAAAACAAAAGACCACTTCAAGGTACTGTAATGAACTCATTCTTTATTTATATTGGTGTTAAACCTACTGTATTCCAACTTCTCTATGGTTTATAAACTATTTTACTAGCCATAGATTCATCAAAATAAGCAAGCAACACACGAAAATCAGAATCTGTCAAAAACAAAACAGTCTGTAGTAATCTGTAACTAACGCAAACTTCTGGACCTCCAAAAAATCAGCCAAAATGGGAAGACCTAGGAAATTTGTTTATTGATCAGCGGCAATTGGAATCAGTATTTTATAACATTCTGGTGATTTTTAACAATTGTTTTCGTGAACAGAAAGTTTCTGGAAATTACAGCAAGATCAAATAACTATGATCCAAGAAGATCCTATAGGTTTAACTTGGCACAAACACTAATTAAAACATAAAAACACATCTAACCAGAGGCTAGAACAAAGATTTATTCCTAAACAGAAGCAAAAGCAAAAAAAACTAAAAATAAAATTGGGTTGCCTCCCAACAAGCGCTATCGTTTAACGCCTCTAGCTAGGCATAAAAGTAAGGATAGATCTAGGTATTCACATCTTTGGTAGGCAATCCATAAGTGGCTCTCATGATAGATTCATATGGTAATTTCATTTTCTTCCTAGGGAATTGTTCCATGCCCTTCTTTAATGGAAATTGGAATCTAATATTCCCTTCCTTCATATCAATAATTGCATCGTTCTAAGGAAAGGTCTACCAAGAATAATAGGACATGAAGGATTGCAATCTATATCAAGAACGATAAAATCTACGGGCACATAGTTCCTATTTGCAACAATAAGAACATCATTAATTCTTCCCATAGGTTTCTTAATAGTGGAATCCGCAAGGTGCAAGTTTAGAGAGCAATCATCAAAATCACGGAAATCTAGCAAATCGCAAAAAGTTTTGGGAATAGTGGAAACACTAGCACCCAAATCACATAAAGCATATAATTCATGATCCTTAATATTAATTTTAATAGTTGGTTCCCACTCATCATAAAGTTTTCTAGGGATATAAACTTCCAACTCAAGCTTTTCTTCTTAAGATTACATCAAGGCATCAACGATATGTTTAGTAAACGCTTTATTTTGACTATAAGCATGAGGAGAATTTATCACGGATTGCAACAAGGAAATACAATCAATCAAAGAACAATTTTCATAATTAAATTCCTTGAAATCCAAAATAGTGGGTTTATTAACATCTAGGGTTTTGATTTCTTCAATCCCACTTTTATCAATTTTAGCATCAAGATCTAAAAACTCCGAATTTTTGGAACGCCTTCTAGGTAAAGGTGGATCATATTCAGTCCCATCATTATCAAGATTCATATTTCAAAACAAAGATTTAATAGGGGACACATCAATAACTTTTAGATCTTCATCTTTATTTTCATAGAAATTGGAAAAACACGATTTTATAAAGCAATCTTTCTTAGCACGCATCCTAGCGGTTCTTTATTTGCACTCATCAATGGAAATTGTCATGGCTTTGAGAGACTCATTGATATCATGCTTAGGAGGAATAGATCTAAGCTTTAAAGAATCAACATCAAGAGAAATTCTATCAACGTTCCTAGCCAATTCATCAACTTTAAGCAATTTCTCTTCAAGCAAAGCATTGAAATTCTTTTGCGAATTCATAAACTCTTTAACACTAGTCTCAAATTCAGAGGGCATATTATTAAAATTTCCATAAGAGTTGTTGTAGGAATTTCCATAATTATTAGAGGAATTACTAGGATAAGGCCTAGGATTAAAGTTTCCTCTATACGCGTTGTTACCAAAATTATTCCTACCAACAAAATTCACATCCATAGATTCATTATTATTCTCAATCAAAGTAGATAAAGGCATATCATTAGGATCAGAAGAAACACTCTTAGTAGCAAATAATTTCGTAAGTTCGTCCATCTTTCCACTCAAAACATTAATTTCTTCTATCGATGCACTTTTTTATTAGTAGATCTTTCAGTGTGCCATTGAGAATAATTAACCATAATATTATCTAGGAGTTTGGTAGCTTCTCCTAAAGTGATTTCCATAAAAGTGCCTCCCGCGGCCAAATCTAGAAAAAAGTCCATTTTACTACCCTGAATAAAGTGGGTGGTTCACTTTACCCCCTGATTTATTTTTCGGTTCCTATACCCCCCTAAACAATCTCATACCAGACAAAAAAGCACCCTAGGTGGTTTACCCAGACCAGATGATGACGTGGACATAGTCAAAGGTGGTATTTGACCTGCCGGTGGGTCCCACTCGTCAGTTTTTTTAAAAACAAAGAAATAAAAAAAGAAGGTGGGTCCCACAGTCAAAGGTGGTATTTGACCTGCCGGTGGGCCCCCTACTGCAGTAGCAGCCGGCCACAGCGGCGGTAGCCGGTGCGCGCGGAGCCAGCAGGCGGCCGTGGCGGGCGGAGCCGGCGCGCGCCGAGCGGGGGAGGTCGAGCGCGGCCAGGCGCAGCGACGGGTTCGCACGCACGAGGGCAGAGCGGCAAGGACCGGCTTGGGCGTGGACTAGGCTGCGCGCGCGATGGCAGAGCATGTGTGGTCGGAGCCGGCGAGCGGAGTCGGTGTGCGTCGAGCGGGGGAGGCTGGGCGCGGCCAGGCTCAGCGATGGGTTCGCGCGCGCGAGGGTAGAGCGGCGCGGACCGGCTTGGGCGCGGACAGGGCCGCGCGGGCAAGGGCAGAGCAGGGGCGGTCGGAGCCGGCGGGCGGCCGGGGACGACGGCACGAGCAGCGCGCGAGGGCGGCTGGGGTCCACAGCGCAAGCTCAGGGAGGAGGCGGGGCGGCGGAGGCGCGCGGCCGGAGCGGCGACGGGGCAGACGGCGCCGGAGCCAACGCCGTGGAGGAGCGAGGCGAGGCCGAGCGGGGTGCTCACCGAGAGTGCCACGGCGAACGGCGGGGTGGCGTAGCCGCGGGAGGAGGCGGGCCAGCGCGGGGTGGAGCAGGTGGCGACGCGGCTCATCGGCGAGGTCACGCTGGAGCCGGAACGAAGCGCGAGGGACCGACGGGGATGCCCACGCCCGACCTGACAAAGAGGGGGCCATCGAGGTCAAAACCACCGTTGACTAGTGCCACATCAGCAGTGAGTGGAAACAAACCAGCCAGGGGGATGTTTTGTCCGGTTTTGGTTTGTTTGGGGGGTTGAAGGAGCCAAAAAATAGATCAGGGGGTAAAGTGAACCACCCACTTTATTCAGGGTAGTAAAATGGACTTTTTTCCCGAATCTAAAAGATTTCTAGAAGCAAAATTCAATCCGGCATAAATTTTTTGTATAATCATCCACAAATTCAAACCATGAGTAGGGCAATTACGTATCATTAATTTCCTCCTCTCCCAAGCTTGTGCAACATGGTCATGATCAAGTTGCTTAAAATTCATAATATCCACTACAAAAAAAAGACACATCCGTGACATTTTGGGTCGAACGAATTTTTTTTCTGTCATACATATGACACTTCTATGACGATAATTGTGACAAAACCCGGTATCATCATAGATGTGGTGGGCTCCTACTTCTATGACAAAAAATCATGACAAAAAATGGGCTTTTCGTCCTGGGCGGGCCGAAGACGCAGCTGCATGACATTCTTTGGGCCGTCCATGACGGAAAAAACCATGGTAGAAGCGAGGGCGAGGAAAATTTCGGCGAGTTCCCGGTTACGGTGGGAGGTCGGGGGCCGAGCGATGCGCGTTTCTCTCGTACACGTACGTGCGTGTGTGCGAGGCGTTGGCTCTAACTGAACCCGAGCGAGGCGTTGGGCTCTAACTGAACCCGAGCGATTACGCTGCAGGCTATGCGTTACTGAACCCGAGCGATCGATCGATGGCTGTTAACTGAACCCGATCGAGCGATTCCTTCGCTATTGCTGCTAACTGAAGCCGATCGATGCTGCCTCTGGGATGAACAGTGAGCGTTGCGGGGGGGTTTGGATGAACAGTGAGCGGTGGCGTTGCCTCTGGATGAACAGGACCCTGTGAGGTGGTGGAGGGCTGGATGAACAGTAGACGGTGGAGGGGTGCCCGTGGAGGGGTGGTTGAACAGGACCCCGTGGTGTGGAGGGCTGGATGAACAGTAGACGGTGGAGGGGTGCCCGTGGAGGGGTGGTTGAACAGTAGCCGGTGGAGTAGCGCGCGGTGGAGGCTGGATGAACAGGAGCCCGTGGAGGCTGGAGGAGGTCGACGGTAACCCATGGAGGCTGGAGGAGGTCGACGGTGGAGATGAACAGTATCCCGTGGAGTCCCGTTTTGCGGTACGCCACACCCCTCCCGATGAACATGACCCCCGTTTCGACCGTAGGAGGTCCGTTTCGTCCGTTTTGCGGTACGCCACACCCCTCCCGATCAACAGGACCCCCATTTCGACCGTAGGAGGTCCGTTTCGTCCGTTTTGCGGTACGTCACACCCCTCTCGATCAACAGGACCCCCGTTTCGACCATAGGAGGTCCATTTCCTCCATTTTGCGGTACACCACACCCCTCCCAATCAACAGGACCCCCATTTCGACCGTAGGAGATCCGTTTCCTCCGTTTTGCGGTATGCCACACTCCTCCCGATCAACAGGACCCCCGTTTCGACCGTAGGAGGTCCGTTTCCTCCGTTTTGCGGTACGCCACACCCCTTCCCATGAACACGACGCATTCCGTTGCCTCCCCATGAACACGACGCATTCCGTTGCCTCCCCATGAACACGACGACGACGTTTTTTCTCCGTTCCGACCCAGCCATGTACACGAGCCCTGGCCGTACGTATGCGCGAGTAGGCGTTCGAGACCCCGCCCGTATGTACGCATACATGGCCGTATTTTCTTTCTTGCACCCTGGCCGTTGTACGTACGTGTACATGCTACGTGCGTGCCTCTACTACGACACGTACGCGCCTCTACTATGACACGTGCGCGCCTCTACATCCACAAGTATATATGTAGGTACACGTTCGCGACCAGAATGACAACGCTACGTACGCTTCGACCAGGTGGGTCCCGACTGTCAGGCACTTCCTTGCCTGCGAAGATGTAGCTGGTGGGTCCCAGCAGTCAGGGGGGTGAATTGTTTTTTTTTGCCCGGACGCACTTCCTTGCGTGCCAAGATGTAGCTGGTGGGTCCCAGCAGTCAGGGGCAAATGTTTTTTCGCGAAATACGGTGGCCCGTCCGGTGGGTCCCCGCTGTCAGGTGGAGGAATAATTATTTTGCACGTAATAAGGAGGCACTTCCTTGCTGCGGCCGTGGACCCAGCTGTCAGCCTCTCCACGTACAGTCCACGTCCGATGGAAGCCGTTCCTTGACCATGTTGACCACGCCGCGCCGAGAGCACCAGGGCGGTGGACGACGGCGAGGCCTAGGAAGGGGACGACGCGGAGTCGGGGAAGACGCGGAGCCGGGGAAGACGCGGCAGTGGATGCCCACGCGTAGAGGAGTACGAGGGTTCACTGGTTCGCTGTGGTTTGAGGCTGCCGTCGCCGCAGAATAACAGGGGGTGTGGGTGAGTAGAGGGATGGCCTAGCCAGCGGTGGGAGTAGTAGGGGCGGTGAGGCCTTCGCCGCATCGCAGCCGGCCACGGGAGGCAGGAGCACGAGGCACGACCGGCGCTGGTTTGGGCGGCTGGAGCAAGAAGACCAGAGGTTGAAAAAGCACTACGGCCGTTGGATGGACATCGTACGGTCACTGGAGCTAGAATCGTGCATATTGACTAAGTTGACAAAGCCCTCCGTCCCCGTCAACTTAGTAGGCCCACAAGTCAGCCTACCACTATACTGGGTCCCAGCTAACAGGGGGAGTATTCATTTTTTTTGTGCGTAATAAGGAGGCACTTCCTTGCATGCGAAGATATAGCTGGTGGGTCCGAGCTGTCAGCGGCGGTAACATTTTTTTCGCGAAATACAGAGGCCCTTTTGGTGGGTCCCTGATGTCAGGTGGAGGAATCATTATTTTGCGCGTAATAAGGAGGCATTTCCTTGCGTGCGGCCGTGGACCCAGCTGTCGGCCTCTCCACGTACAGTCCACTTCAGATGCATGTCGGTCGTTGACCACGTTGACCAGGCCGCGCCGAGAGCACCAGGGCGATGGATGACGGCGAGGCCTAGGAAGGGAACGACACGGAGGCAGGGAAGACTCGGCAGTTGTTTCCCACGCGGAGGGGAGTACGACTGTACGAGGGTTTACTGGTTCGTCTGCCGTCGCCGGATAATAATAGCAGGTGTGGGTGAGTAGAGGGATGGCTAGGCCAGCGATGGGAGTACGGTGGGGCGGTGAGGCCTGCGCGGCAGCACAGCCGGACGCGAGGAGGAGGGAGCAGGCAGTCCCGCCGGCGCTTGTTTGAGCGACTGGAGCAGGAAGAGCAGAGATTGAAGAAGCACGACGGCCGTTCGATGGACATCCAACAGTCACTGCTTGTGCGTCAACCTTTTTTTAGGAAAGCCTCAAATCTGTGGAAAACAACATACATCCCATCTGCCATTATTTCTAATAATTTACAGCCCATTTGCTAATTAAGGTTTTTTTTGGATCCCATATTCTTTTTGTTAGAATTACAGCCCATATTGTGGCCACGGTTAAAAAATTATACGAAATTTTGCATATTTCGGTGCGGTCCGAACTATTTTTAATCCCGAAATTTCGACTCACATTCAAACTGATTTTAAAAATAAATGTATATCAATATGAAATCCAACAAATTCTCCACGCATAAAAATTAATGTAATTTAAAATCTCGAAATGAAAAAAAGATATTTGAAATTAATCGCCGGTTTGATGTGTTTTAAAAATGTACAACCCATTTCTCATTAGGATAGGCCATTTTCTCGGCCAGCCGAATGAAGCTCTCCTCGTCTTGAAAGATTTGTAGCCCAACAGGCCTGACAAAGCGACTTACTTGGCAAATCACAAAAAAACTGGGCTGTGGCCGTGGACCCAGCTGTCAGCCTCTCCACGTACAGTACTCTTTCGATGGAAGTCGGTCGTTGACCACATTGACCACGCCGCGCCGAGAGCACCAAGGCGGTGGACGACTGCGAGGCCTAGGAAGGGGATGACGCGGAGCCGGCGAAGACGCGGCAGTGGATGCCCACGCGGAGAGGAGTACGAGGGTTCACTGGTTCGGCTGCGGCGTGAGGCTGCCATCGCCGCAGAATAACAGGGGGTGTGGCTGAGTAGAGGGATACCCTGGGTCAGCGGTGGGAGTAGTAGCGGCGGTGAGGCCTCTGCGGCATCACAGTCGGCCACGAGAGGCAGGAGCACGCGGTACGACCAGCGCTGCTTTGGCGGCTGGAGCAAGAAGACCAGAGGTTGAAGAAGCACTATGGCCGTTGGATGGACATCGTACGGTCACCGGAGCTAGAATCGTTCATATTGACTAAGTTGACAAAGCCCTCCATCCTCGTCAAGTTAGTAGGCCCACAAGTCAGCCACCTACTATGGTGGGTCCCAGCTAGCAGGGGGTGTTCATTTTTTGGTGCGTAATAAGGAGGCACTTCCTTGCGTGCGAAGATATAGCTGGTGGGTCCGACCTGTTAGCGGGGGGAACGTTTTTTCGCAAAATACAGAAGCCCTTCCCACGTACAGTGCACGTAGAGTGCGTAATAAGGAGGAACTTTCCTTGCGTGCGACCATGGACCTCGTGGGTCCCAGCCGTCAGGCTCTCCACGTACAGTCCTCTTCCGATGACTCTCGTATGTTGACCACGCCGCGCCGAGCGCACCGAGGCGGTGGACGACGGCGAGGCCCCAAACTGGAATGATCCGGAGATGGGGAAGATGCGGCAGTGGAGTCACAGATGGAGAGGTGTGGGAAACTTGACTGGTTCGGGTGCGGGGTGGGCCTACACTCCGCAGAGAATAACAGGAGGTGCTGAGTGGAGGGATGGCCTGGCCGTCGGCGGGGTAGTGTTTCGCTGAGGAGCGCAAAACAACTCCGCTGGACGCCGAAGGCTGGAGCAGGCGGTCCCGCAGCGCTGGGGGAAGAAGACGAGAGATTGAAGAAGAATGCCGGCCGTTGGATGTAAATCCAACGCCTTCTTAGGCTTCGACCTACTAGCCCACATGTCAGCCAGTCCATTTGTTTTTTTAGTCCATTTGGTGGGCTGGGTGAAACAATGATGTAGCATCTATGCAGCCCATATAAATCCCATTTGCATTTTTCTCGAAATCCGCGGACTTGCTGGGCTGGGTGAAAATATCATATTGGGCTAGACGGAGAAATGTTATAAAAACATAAACACATGATTGCACGTCAGTAAAATCTTTGCAAGCTTATGTACGCAATCACTAGGAGTTAACTTGCCAAGTTATATATAAACAATTATTATTATTATTTTGTAAGAACTTTCAACTTACGAAATAAAATATCATTTTAATTTGATGAGTTAATAGTACGTGGGGTATTATTATTTTTTAGGCTAGACGTGGGACAGTTGAGTTGGTTCTAGGGGAAAGTACTGGGAGAAAACTCAGTTTACATCGAAAAAGAAAGTGGGAGAAAATTCAGAGACCTGCTGGGTCCACCTGAGGAGGGGAATATGTTGGGAGGAAGGAGATTCAAAGCACGGCAGCCGAGTGAACTAGTTTTTTTTACGGACAAGTGAACTAGTTTACATACATAAGCAAATAGCCACTAAAAAAGCAATCAGGTTAATGGGTTCTTAAAAGAAATATTTCGGACAAAACTGATAATTACGACACATAGGATAATGCACGAAACACTCAGATGATAAAGGTGCTTATAAACAGATAAATTACAACATCTAGACCTTCCTGGCACGCTTGATCATGACGCTGCGGCTGTCCGTGTACTCGTCGGTTACGGGAAGCAGACACGCCCTCATGTCCAAGATCTGCTTGTACATGTCGTAGCATGTGTATGCGTCCTTGGATGCGTAGGTTATGTAGGCTAGATTCAGAGGTACCTCTCACGTGTTTAGGTCGTCTTCTTTCATGTTGGCGTATCAGGGGTCGATGATGGTCTCAGCGAGGTCAACCACGGAGTCCTTCTCCTGCCCGTTGCTGATGATCTTGTATTTCTTCTGGATGTCGACAAGCTTGTTGCACCAGATGGCCGAATCGTCGCGTTCTTCCTTCTCTCCACCGTAGCGAAGTTGCAGTCGGCGCTGCCGATGAAATGGGCGAATGCTCCAGAACCTGGTGCAGCCATAGGACTGAGGTGAGGCAGAGCTTCACCGAGTCCGTATCGTTGGTTTACATCACATTCAACTTGGTGCAGCCATAGGACTGAACGGCGAACTCAAAGGGGAACTCCTTGCTGAAGTCCATATACAGCAGGCTCACCCCTCGGATCGCCATTGGAGTCTCTTCGAGTGAACGAGTGTGTAGGCGGCGGCAGCAGTTCGTTTTTCAGCTCTTGGGGAACTGGATTCAATAGTAAGCTGAGTGTGTACAGGTGGCAACAGTTACTACCCCTCCCTCGTCCGCTGCACGCCCGGCAGAAGATGCACCCTCGACCACACATCGGTTCACGAGCGGGTCTGTATTGGTACTGTAATAACAGGAGTTAGTGGTCACTTTACTTAAATTTAATTAGCTTTAATAGAAATTTATACTTAAAACAAGC
This sequence comes from Aegilops tauschii subsp. strangulata, assembly GCF_002575655.3. Lineage (NCBI taxonomy): Eukaryota > Viridiplantae > Streptophyta > Magnoliopsida > Poales > Poaceae > Aegilops > Aegilops tauschii. The sequence continues at coordinate 505,361,594 of NC_053037.3, forward strand.
AATGCATTCGCTCGTTCTATCAGCGCCAAAGGATCAACATGCACAACAATTAGAATTATTATTCTCAGGACGCACACGATCAACACATTTGTCGCACTTTCACAAAGATAATACTACCAAGTTTGAACTGTTTGTTATGGTTGTTGTCCTCTGCATCATCATGCCGTGTTTCCCAGCTTGCAAGATTCAGAACCAACAAATAAGATCCAAATAATAAGTACAACAAAGGTGCCTACACATCTCATTGATTCCCAGCTTGCAAGATTTAGAACCAACAAATAAGATCCAAATAATAAGTACAACAAAGATGTCTACACATCTCATTGATTCCCAGCTTGCAAGATTCAGAACCAACAAATAAGATCCAAATAAAAAGTACAACAAAGATGCCTACACATCTCATTGATTCCCAGCTTGCAAGATTCAGAACCAACAAATAAGATTCAAATAATAGTACAACAAAGATGCCTACACATCTCACTGATTCCCAGCTTGCAAGATTCAGAACCAACCCATTAGAGCCTTTTGATAAAGTGAATATCGGGATTAAATGCATCTTGGCTAGCCATGTCATACAATCGAAGAACTTGGCGAATGCTCTTGACCGTCACAACATCTGTAGTTGAGTATTCCTGTTTGCACAGCATGTTTGCACAGCACAAACAAGGAGACAGGAGAGCATGATTTCGCTTTAATAGCGGCCTCCTTGAACTCAACCTCCAGCTCTACTTGGATGAGGTATGATTGGAGTTCCATGATTCAATTCATGCGCCTTTTTCTGCAGTTCACCTGAAATGAAGCAAAGATTGCATCATTCAGCTAGCAATAAGTACTTGCTCTTGTGAGCTGGCAGGTTCTTCTTTAGTAGTTGCACTAAAATTGAGGAACATTAAGGTTGGCTGTCCGGCTCATGTAAGGTGCAACTATAATTTTCTTATCCTTTTGTGCAGTTCCACTAAAATAAAGTGCCATTGTGGTGACAGTGACGGCTCCATCTTGCAAAGGCTAATAAAATGTTGCACGAGATTACCAGCAGAACTTGACGGAGATTTTGGAAACTCCAATCACAATTTTGTGCAGTTCCACCAAAATTGAGAGATGTTGCCCACGTGACATTTTAGTTGAACTGCACAAGACACTCATTCCAAAAAAAAGTGTTTTATGCAGTTCACCAAAAGGTCACAATAGCAACAAGGTGAAATGGATATCCCTATCTGCATAAAAAGTTAGAAAGTAAACAGTTGTTGGTCAATAAGAATATATGGAACATATACAAAATGAAAACAAGCATCTTAATTATGTTCATGGCAATCACGCAAGGACAGTAGAAATTTTAAAACGTCAGCAATGCTTCATGTTACGAGAAGCATTACGATCAACAATGAGATTCCTCAAATATGGGATTACTTTAATGGTGGCATTGCTTGGTTACCAGACACAGTAAATCGACAGCAGCTAAAGAGTTGGTTTAAGGGCATGGGACCGTGGGGACACCAGGACACTCAGCAGCGTAAAGGAGCAACTTACTTATCATACTGGGGAAAACAGCAGGAGTGCCATTTGTAACACAGTTTAATTGCATCTTATCACTGGAGGCATTAGATTAACAATAACACTGGTTAGAGATGTCCCTAAGGTAACAGTGTGATCGCTTCATTTTACATGCGCCCTTACATTAACAACAGCAAAAGGTTGGTATAAGGACATGCGACAGTGGACACATCAGCACAATGCACCTACAAGGAGGCATAAAGTGGTGATGCCGAGTTTGTTCATGCTATGTGAGGGCAGCAAACCTAATCCTGGAGACCTTGTACTATGTGAGGGCAGCAAATCTAATCCTGGAGATCTTTTACTATGTGAGGGCAGCAAATCTAATCCTGGAGACCTTTTACTATGTGAGGGCAGCAAATCTAATCCTGGAGACCTTTTACTATGTGAGGGCAACAAATCTAATCCTGAGACCTTTTACTATGTGAGGGCAGCAAATCTAATCCTGAGACCTTTTACTATGTGAGGGCAGCAAATCTAATCCTAGAGACCTTTTACTATGTGATGGCAGCAAATCTAATCCTGGACATACTCTGTTGACTTGTCCACCAGCCGCCACTTTCTATCCTTTTTTCAACCAATAATAGATCTGTTCCTTATCTAGTTTGTACTGCGTTTTCCCATTATTTCCCTTTTCAACCAAGAGACCGGTTGGGTATCCGGTCTCTACTACTTTCACCATATTATTTCCTCTTTGAATCAAGTCCTAGATTCATGCTACAACTTTCCCCCCTTTCTTCGTTGTTTGAACAAAGCCCTAGATTCGAATGCATGAAGTAGCTTTACCTCTAATAATACTAAAAATTTAGGTGGCTTTGGAAGAGCTGATGGGAGTAGAAAAAGATGCACATGCAGACACGTGGGGAGCTGGGGCAGTAGAGTAAGGCCGCTTTCGAAGAACTTATACCTGAGGGTCGCCGGGATGTCGGTGGCGGCAGGGCGGATCTGTGGACAATACGGCAGGGAGGAAGAAGGGTCGGAGGACCTCCCGAGCCGGCGCTGTGTCGGAGAGAACGGCACGGGCAGAGGATCGGGCCCCTCCGGCAGCTGTGGGTTTCCTCCCTCGGCGGCGATGACCGCGTGAACGATGCACCTTTTAGTCCTCTACACACACCGGCCGAAGGGATCCGGCCGGATCTATGACCAGCGGTGAGCAGAGAGAAAATGTCGCTACCGCTGCCTTGTTTATATCTGGAGAGGATGAGAGAATGAAGAGAGCAACCCTAGTTAAGCAAGCGCTCATGCCCCTGCGTCCATATATAGTGGAGTGATTATCTTTTTTCACTCCACAACAAGCGTTTCAATTTGTGTACGTGGCATTAAAGAAAAGAAACTCTCTATTTAAGGTGACTACTGTACGACTCCTACTTACTACTAGTAGTACTGCAGTATTGTTCACTTGTGCTCCCCGCCCCTCCATTCATTGAACAACCCCACGGGTGAATAAACATACAGTAAGTACTGTATTTATATAGAACGAACAAGCTCGAACTATTTTCGCGTAGTTAAAAGTTGAGGGCGGGGCTTTTCCCGGGCAGTACACGCGGCAGTTTTCGGGTAGGCAGTTTGACAGAGAGGCGAGGAGGGTGAGCGAGTGGGGCTGTGCGATTTGACGGTGCATTACTGCTGGAAAGACTTGTGATATGACCACTCACTATAGTCATGAATTATTGGCGCTCCGACCGGGGTGATGCCCCCCTTCCGTTCCGCGCTCTAATCTGGTGCATGACACGTCGACCCGGATGCTGGCTCTCCCACATGTCGGAGTAGTAAGAAGGAGCAAAGAATGATGCGGTATATACTAGTACTATACTACAGTACTACTCAGGTCGGAGGAGTGTGAACCACGGCAGCCCAGTGAACCAGCAGTGCGAACCACGGTAGCCCAGTGAACCAGCAGTAGAAAACAATGTGGTGATATGGCCATAAAAAACAATATGCTACGGTCCACAATGTAGCATGTACAGTAACACTCCTCTTTGTTTGGATCCCTGAGTTAGAGCTAGTTTGGGTTGAAATAGCCTCAAATTATCGAAACAAGAGGGGTTAGTTTGAGCTAGTTTGCTCTAACCCAGCTAAAAAAACTAGCCCGGTGGAGAGGTTCTAATTGGTTTAGTTATCCCTTAGCCCAATAAAAGAGAACTAAAAAAATATCCCCTGCCCGCACCAAATGGCTCCCCCCCCCTCTCGCACGACTCCTCTCTATTCCCCATAGGGCCACTCACCCTCTCTCTCCTCCGGCCGCCCTCTCCTTCCGGCCTCCGTCGCCCTACTCCAGCTGCCCTCTCCCTCCGGCCTTCGAAGGTCGCCCCGCTCCCCCTTCACCAGTCGTTTTTCTCCCTCTGCCATGCGCGGCGGCGGCGCATCTACCAGGGAGGTCGCGAGAGGGGTGAGTTTGTTCGTTCCTTCTCTGTCTCACGGCCATATCATTGATCTTGCTTGCTCTAGCGCTAATTCTGATTTGGTAAAGTAGATCCTGATCAAACTTGGTATAGATTTGTGGTGCACGCATGGAATTGTTTGATGCTGCTTGAGGAGGTAATAAATCTTTCTAGAGGCCCAAAGATTCAGGTCACCTTTCTAGGTATTTCAATTCCAGGCTTGCATTATTTCTAGAGGCCCAAAGATTCAGTTCACCTTTCTAGGTATTTCAGTTTCAGGCTTGCATTATTTCTAGAGGCCCAAAGATTCAGTTCACCTTTCTAGGTATTTCACTTTCAGGCTTGCATTATTTCTAGAGGCCCAAAGATTCAGTTCACCTTTCTAGCTATTTCAGTTTCAGGCTTGCATTATTTCTAGAGGCCTAAAGATTCAGTTCACCTTTCTAGGTATTTTAGTTACAGGCTTGCATTATTTCTAGAGGCCCAAAGATTAAGTTCCCAGTCGGTGGCAAGCGGCCCTGCTACCCATGCCGGTGTCGACCTCAACTCGCAAGGGCCGGCGTCGGAGGGGTTCCCGGGGCTTGGGCTCTACAGAGCCTTCCTCCAGAGCGACGATGGCGAGCTCCTCCCTTGGTGCGTGAGGGGCTCCGGGCTCCCTCCCTATTGTGAATGACTTCTGTGATGAGTTAGCTCATTCTTTGTTTCATGAAGTGTTTTTTTATTTTGTGAAGCTTGATTGACGACTTGTATGTTTAAGTGGGATATCTCATTTGTATGGACAAAGTAAAAATTATCATGTTTTGCATGCTTGATTTGTATAGATGGTTCGTTTATGTCAATTGTGAGCGGGAGGAGGCCACAGAAGAGCCGGCCACACCAAGAGGGTGCTTGGATCCAAGGGACTTATTTTAGTCTGACTAAAAATAGTCTCTTTAAGAGGCTAAAGTTCCAAGCACCCCTGACTAAAGAGGGGCTAAAACTAGTCTTGAGACTAAAAAAATTTAGTCAGCGGTACCCCTACTAAAATGTGGATTAGTCCTCTCTCTCCTCATTTAACTCCTCTCCTTTAACACAGGCGAGTTCTGGATTGGAGGGTTTGGAGGATAATAAATGCTCATTAACTTGATTTTAGTCTCTTTAGTATTTGGATCCAAGCATGGGTGAGGCTAGCAAGTTTTAGTTCCACTACTTTTAGTCATGGAACTAAAACGTATCCAAGCACCCTCCAAATCGGGCAGGAAATAGGGTCCAAAGTAGTCAAATGATTGAGATAGAGCATTTATTGTCAATCTAACCCTGCCATCCATACACCTCTTTGGTTTAGAGTTAGTTCAGGGTTAGAATCTAACTCTAACCTCTAACTTAGTTAGAGTTCTCCTCTTCTCGGTTCATCGCCATCATACTTTCCCCATTCCTGTGTTTTCAGTATCCTGCGAATCAAAGAGGCCCTTTTTTTGCGGGAAAAATCAAAGAGGCCCTTAGACTGGTTTTGGTCCGGTCATTTTTTTTAAACGTGTTATGTCCAATATTTAATGAACGTGCTCCGGTTTCCATGAAAATAATCCGGTTTCATGTAGTAATTCATTCATTTATTTATTCTTCTGCGGGGGGTTTGCATGTAATTCGTGAGGTCTGAAATGTAAAGTACCCCGGCATATGCTCCGAGTCGTGCATGCACTACAACCCAGATGCTCTATGTCCCACATGTCGGCGAATGGGAGCACGTGGATATAGCCTAGGAGTACATATAGGAGGATAAATGCGTGAAATAATATGTACTGTGAAGCGTAGCCGCGGTTCGAAAAGGAGACCTAAAGTGATGACAGCTATAGGTCGCACGCACCCAACTAGTGGTACTAGACATACGACTAATTTTTCCCTCAAAAAAAAAGAGGCACGAGTGCTCAGTACTCCTATTCTAGAAACACGAGTCCCATCTGACAACAGCGTCCGTGCTACAGCTAGCTCTCCTCCCTCGTTTCTCTCTTCTAGTAATTCTAAACTCGGCCGACGCCCGGTGGGCGGGGTGGGTTTGCTCAACTGCGGCCCCACCTCACAGTGAAAACGTTACGACTGGAATAAAAATGCCATATACTCCCTCTGTTCATAAATATAAGCCTTTTTAGATACTATTTCAAATGGAATACAACATACATATGTATGTAGACATAGTTTAGAGTGTAGATTCACTCATTTTGCTCCGTATGTAGTAGTCACTTGCTGGAATCTTTAGAAAGTCTTATATTTGGGAACGGAGGGAGTACTATACTAATAAAACATTAAGGCCACGAGGCGATGCAGTGCTGGTTACAGGAGGCAAGAAGAGATGCATCCATCGACGACGTCCACCTCCTCGACTCAGGGCGCCGGCCCACCGAACAGCGCCTAAGTAGCAGCGGCTTTCGTGGCCAGGTCGACGTGCTTCTGAACAATGCCGTCCAAAGATTCCAGCCGCTGGAAGAAGGCCAACGTCTTTCTGTCCTCGCTTGCCTTGTAGTGGCCTATGTAGACGATTTCCTCATAGACGTGGATGCGCAGGTCGACGGTTTCTTGCATGGCGAGGCGCTGCGCGGCGAGCGCGGCCTCGAGGTGCACATTCTTCGTCGCGACCTCCAGCACCTGCAGGGCCACCAGGGCTTGAAAGAGTTCGTCACCATGGAGGCCGATGAGGGTGGCAGGCAATGAGGAGCCTGGGCGCGCGGGCTGGAGCAGTACGGCAAGGTCGTCCGCGCGCTTCTTGACGGCGGTGAACTTGCGGATGGACTTGACCATCATGTCGTCCATGCGAGAGGCGAAGCCGGCGTCGGCGAGGGCTACGATGCCTGCGGTCGCCAGCACCGTATGGAAACGCTGCACGGTGCGGGGCCGCAGGCCGGCGCCTTGGATGATTTGGCACAGCCGACTGCCGCTCGCGTCCATCGCCTCCATAGGTGCTTGTGGCTTCTGGTCACTTGGTCTCGGATTGGAGTGAGCAGTGTTGCGCAGAGATTTGGGAGTAGATGGATTGGAGTGGTGGGCGCCTTTATTATATGAGAGTCCAAACTCTGTTGCATTCACATCGTGTTGGCTCTATTCTGCTTCTCCAATTAATTCCCTCTGCATGTAATTGAGGATGCATCATTGACCGTTCAACGTCTCGGGAACCGCTACCCTCTCCCTCCTTGGCATTCAAGCACCTATGGACCCGTCGATGACGAGGTGCCTATGGTGACTTCGTAAATTTCAAGATGATAGTGCCGTGCGTGTGTGCGTTCATAGGGGTGAGTGTATGCACGTGTATATGAGCGCTTGCGTCTGTACTGTGTAAAAAAATGTAAATGCGTGTCAAAAAGAGACTAGTCAGTATACTCAATATTGTGCACCTCGGAGAGGAAAACGATAGAACTAGTACGTATTTATTTACGGTGCAGTTCACTGATTTTGCTCCATATGTACTCCGTCTCGGTGTAGTCTAGTCACTTGTTGAAATCTCTAGAAGGGCAAATACTACTTTCTGGTTTACAGGGCTATACTAGTAAGTAGTTGTACGTACTAGTACAATAGTGGGCTCACATAGCAATTTTTTCTCATGCAAGAGCCTGGCTATATGCGTGCTCCAATGTTCGCAACTGCAACGTTCGGTTCGCGCTTGGCTCTTCGCCTCTTCGAGAAGACGAACAATGATGTTACTACTATTGTTTCTACAATGTCGAATCCACTGCTGCATGTCCGTCCACCGCGAGCGGGACGGATAGCTTGTTGTAGAAGTACTACTAAGCAAAAGCATGTCCTCATTTGCGAGCAACCGCGCGCATGGGTGAGGGAGAAGGCGTGTAGTAAAATCAAGCTTCTCCTCGTTGTACGAGTTGACGCGACACATCATAGCACTGGCCCCACATGCTTGCCTCTAAACTTGGCTGAAAGATCCGCAGTGTACAATATATTTGCTGCAACCTCTAACATTTACCCACCACAAATTAAAATATATGTGGCCGTATGCATCGTTCTGATGCAGAGGCCGGGAGTCCCCCTTTTTGAAAAAAAAATTAAAATATATATTCCTGTCTTGACCAGATGAACGTGCAAACTACAATCACCAGGGTGTCAGGTAGGGCCAGAAGACTATTTTAAATTTAAAAAAAAACTTCAAGACGGCCACATAGCATGGAGCTGACCCCAATGATTTTAAGCTTACAGGCACGGTACACGCTATCCTAGACTACTCTACACATGAAACTGCCACACGAGCGTCCGGGCTGCGCTTGGCTCTTCGCCTCTTCGGGAAGTCGAACAATGATGGAGTACTACTGCACTAGAGGAGTACTACAGTACGCTTCTGGCCATCTGACACCGATTGAACTGTTGCATGTCCACCGCGTGCGGGAGGGAGAGCGTGTAGCGAAAGCTTCTCCTAGTCTTGCCAGCCACCACGCTCATGGGCGAGGGAGGGACGCTCCTGCCTTTGCGTGTATGACAGGTGGGCCCGACAGATGTGTGGCCAACCTGTCATACAGCCAAAGGCAGGTGCAGTTAAGTCCGCGAGGGAGAGGATAATCAAACTTTCTCGTTGATGTACGAGTTGACGCGACACATCAAAGCACTGCACTCGATATATTTCAATAATTTGCGTTCACCGATGCATTAATTACAACGCATGCATTTATGCCGTGACTCTCCTTTTGATACTTGCATGTGTTGATTTAATGCACCTTGAAGTAGTATAAAATATGTGACGGTAAAGCTTTGCAATACCCCGGCCTAAGTCGAGAGATGGTTGTGCACGAGGAGGGCGAGATCATGCAGACCGAACAGGACCCGACGATGGAGCTCTCTAAGGTCTCGATGGACCTCACCGTGCTCCACTGCCCCTTGTGCCTCCGCCCCTTGACGCCTTCAGTGTATGAGGTTCGAATACACCTCGTTCGTTTGGCTGATTGAGCAAGGTGCAGGTTTCTTGATTGATGTGTTTTTCGATTGATTTCTGTAGTGCCAGGGAGGGCACCTGGCCTGCGCGGACTGCCGCGTCGAGCGCCCCGGGAACCAGCGGCAGTGCCAGAAGTGCGAGCGCGGCGGTGGCTTTGACATGCGGAACACAGCGGTGGACTCTGTCCTTTCGTCAGTGAGGGTGGAGTGCCCGCACGAAGGTTGTGGGCTCTACGTCACTTACCACAAGCTCGCCGATCACCAGAGCGTGTGTCCGCTCGCACCCTGCAAATGCCCCGTGCCCGTCTGCGGATACGAAGGCCCGCCGCCGGCGCTCTACCACCACATGAGCACCGCACGTCCCATGCCCGTGCACAGGATCCAGTACGGCAAGGTGCTCCAGCTGCAAGTGCCACTGTCAGAGCCACGGCTCTTGCTGTTCGCGGAGGAGGACCGCCGCTCGTTTTTCTTGGTCGGCGGCGTGCTCGACATCGGCGCGCCTATCGCCGTGTCGGTCGTCTGCATCAGAGCGGGGGCGTCCCCACTGCCGCACTACGTGGCCAAGCTGTGGGCGAACGGCCCGTCGGGGGAGCCCGAAGGCACGACCGACGCCGTCAAGGTGGAAATGGAGGTGACAAGCAGCAAGGATCCCGGCGACGTCAACGTGCAGGAGCTAACCTTCTTGACAGTTCCGCCCAAGCTGCTGGCCGGGGCTAAGCTTGTGTCCCTCCACATTCAGATTGACAAGCTCACGTCCTGAATGTTTCTACAGTGCCTTCTATTTATCTTAGTAATATGCTAATATAGGGATTACCTTGGTCTACTTTAGCTTAAGAAATGGTGGGTTTTGGTGGCGATGCAGCAATTACTTCGACATCAGATCAGTAATTTCCAACAGTCGAACGGATATTTTGTGTCTGTTGGATATAAAGTTCCTTTGGGTAAGAAGTACTACTTGTCATCAAAATGGATAAAAGGAGATGTATGTAGACGTATTTTAGTTCTAGATACGTCCCTTTTTATCCATTTTGATGACAAGCATTCCCTCCGTTCCACAATTCATGCCTTCCATTTGTCAAAATATAGATGTATCTAGACATGTTTTAGTATATAGGTACATCCATGATAGAGCCAATCGGATGGTTGAGAACACTACAATTCGTAGCTACAGATGCGTGTGTGACTCCCAGATGCAGAGGCCGGGGGTCATCATCCTCCTTTTCGAGAAAAAATAGACGCGTATCTGAGAGGACGAGTGCGTGCGTGCACCTCTTCTCTTCCTGTACAACATACTACTAAACTCAGAGTACAAGTTTTTGTGGGTGGCACGATGGTGCGTGTGAGAAGTCCCGAGAGATAGGTTTAATGCGTCTGAAAAAAAGACTAGCCTAGAGCTCGCCACGCGGCTATTCCTGTCGAACGCCCCATTAACCGTAAGATATGTATACGACGGTGTCAGTTATTGCACGTACACAGCAGTACTCCCTCCTTTCCGGTTTATAGGGCTTAATTCAAAAATCTCACCAACCAAGATGGTGAGTGGTGGAATATTTTAAGTAGTTTGCAAAAGCACCTAATTAATGCTCTTGTTTTTCTCAAAAAATTATGTTTATCAATGCATGCATGCATAAAGTACATGCATTGGTTAATTTTCTCTTAATACTTGCATGCAATGATTTAATGCACCTTGGAATCTGAACATGTGTTGGGGAACAACCAAATTGAGCCTTATAAAATGGAAAAACTAAAATTTTGAGATAAGCCCTATAAAACCGGAAAGGAGGGAGTAGAAAAAGAAGTACTCCATCCGGGAATAGTGCCGCACTTCCAAACTAGAACCGTCAATAAATTTTGAGCTTGCGTCTCGTCACATTCCAAATTACTCCATGCTATATTGCATTGCAAACCTGTTCACACCGATCACAACCTAAACGGTTTCCCACTTAGGAGCGTATTAGTACCACGATATATTGAATTGCAAACCTGTTCACAACGATCACAACCTAAACGGTTTCCCACTTAGGAGCGTATTAATACTCGGTTATAAATACTAGTATGCCAAGATGACTGCACATTCCTCCTCAACTCCTCATCCACAAAAACAAACAAGTCATTCAGCATCCTTCCCTTGCGTCTGCCATGGCCAGCGTGAGTTCTGGGTCGAGAGATTGCCACCAGGGAGAGGCGAGCATGGAAGCGGAAGCACGAGAGATGTCCCGCCTCGCTGCGAGAGCAACCGACATGTCCCGCCGCGCGGAAGTAGCAACACAGAGGTCCCGCCGCGCCGCTGAAGCAGCACGGAGGTCCCGCCGCGCCGTCGATGCAGCTGACTGGTCCGGCCGCGCCGCGGAAGCGGCAGAGATGTCTCGCCGCGCCACGAATGCAGCAGAGATGTCCCGCCGCGCCGCGGAAGCCTGGGAAAATTTCTCGCGGGCAGGCGATGACCGTTACAGGCGCATGCATGAGATCGTCCATAGCCAGATGGATCAGATCTCCGGCTGGGCGAGGTTGCAGGACGACATGAAAGCCTCGTTTGAACAGGCTACCGGCGTCATCCGGCCACTAAGGGAGGGCAATGAGAGGCTCCGGGCCGAGCGCGACCTGCTGTGGGAGAAGATCGTTCGAAGTGCAGACCAGCAGGAGGATACCAGTGCCTTGTTGAAGAGGACCGGCGTCATCGTCAAGAAACTTATGGACGAGAATGACATGCTCCGCAACGAGCGCCAAAGGCTGGTGGAGGAATCCGTGGATGTTCTCAAGCAGCGTCTTGAGGACACGAAAGAGCTCATCGCCGCTCGCCGCGGAGACTAGTTCCCGCGGCCTGCAGCAACGCATTAAGAAAGTAGAGATCAGCGAGCCAGATCCTTGTCTTCCTTCTTCTTTTTGCCCTTGTGTATTTCGGGCGTAGCCGCATGTGGCTTTTTTAATTATCTTTCTAATTATGTAAGACAATTAATCGTCCTTATCTTTCTGTGGAAGATCAATGTTGCGAGGCTAGAATGAAGAAAACTCTTGCTGTGGCGACCCTGGCGTTGTTGTTCTTCTAGTTGCTGCTGGGCTTCCTTCAGTTTCCTGGTTTCTTTTGATGTAATAATCGGTTTAGGATGTGGATTGTGTCGTCGGTTGTGAAATGTTGGGTTCTAGCGCGGATGTTTGGCCTTTGTTGGCCTCTTGGGATGTTGCGATTTCAATCTGGTAGCTTTTAGTCCTTCGTGTTAGGCTGGAGTTGTGCTGAACTTCTTGTGAATTGTGGTGGTTTTCAGTAATGAAAATCGGAAGGGGCAAGCCCTTATTTGATCAAAAAAAATTAATCATCCTTATACATTCATCAGTCTTGCTATAAGTCGCAGTAGATGCTATATAGGTCCGTCGGATCTTACATCAAGATCCGTGCTTACAGATTTTCTTTTTTCTCTCTTAAATCTCAGTCGAGTGAGACATAGCCACACCATTAAACAGAGGCTCGAGCGCCATTAATGGAGACCTTGGGAGAGAGGTGGACGGCAGATGGAGGTCAAAGGGCTCTCCTCCCGATAAGCACGCGCAGGGGTCTGATCGCACGCCTCTCATACTCAAATAGCTAACCTGCACGACACCTCCTAGGTAATAAAAAATGGGGACGTGTGGCGGCACGTAAATGGTACTAGTAAGTAGAACGCCCACGGTTTCAATAATACTTGTGTTTCCGATTGTAATGTGACAGCACTTGTTCCAAAATGACTTTGTTGATTGTTAATGTGTGCGCCTTCGCAAATCGGACTGCAAATTTACCACAGCATGTTGGTGCCATGTCATGGCACCAAGCCAAGTTTCATTATTTTCATGCGTGTTTTGGATTTACAGGAATTAAAAAACTAAGTTTCTCAATGTTTCCAACCCAGCCACGACGCCCAGAATTTTGAATTTCATTCCCATTTCTTGCATGGAACCTAGAAATTTACCCGAGGACACACATGTGATTTTTCAACCAACTTTGGTGCACTGGAACATGTGCTTGTATTTCAAATTTGAATTATGCACACAAAGGTGACACGTTCCCTCCCAGAACCACGAGCCTTCTTGAGAGAAGCTCCGATTTGCAAGAAGCTTATACCAAAATTTGTTCCTATTCGGCCAATTTTTTTACCACGGCATGGTACTACCATGACATGACACCATGCCAAGTTTCATGATTTTAAAACCAAGTTTCTCAATGTTCTCGACCGAGCCACGATGCCCAGATGTTTGAATTTTATTCTCATTTTTGCATGGGACCTACTCCCTCCTTCCATCTATATAGGGCCTAATGTGTTTTTCAAGACAACCTTTGACTATTGACAAGATTAATAGCACATGAGATGTATACTATGAAAATTATATTATTGGAAGCTCCTTTGACATACAAATTTGAAGGTATCCTTTGTGTAAGTTGCATGTCATATATTATTGCTCTAACGTTTGGTCAAAGTTAGCCTCGAAAAACGCATTAGGACCTATATATATAGATGGAAGGAGGGAGTAGAAATTCACCCGAGGACACAAATGTGATTTTTCAACCAACTTTTTTGCACGGGAGCATGTGCTTGTAGTTCAAATTTGTATTATGCACATTAAATGACCAAAAACTCAATTAATGTGTAAATAAGGCCAAACGAAGCCGAAATAATTCCAAAATTTAGCAGGGCACTCATGTAGTTCTATGTTACCTTTGTAAATAAACTCAAGGGGGAATACGTATTTCGTTTCGCACTCAAAGGTGGCACGTTCCCTCTCAGAACCATGACCTTCTTGAGAGAAGCTTCGGTTTGCAAGAAGCTTATACCAAAATCTGTTCCTATTCGGCCAATTTTTTTACCACAACATGGTAGTACCATGACATGACATCCATGCCAAGTTTCATGATTTTCAGACGTGTTTTGGATTTACAAAATTTTTAAAACCAAGTTTCTCAATGCTCTCGGCCGAGCCACGATGCCCAGATGTTTTAATTTTATTCTCATTTCTTGCATGGGACCTAGAAATTCACCCGAGGACACAAATGTGATTTTTCAACCAACTTTGGTGCATGAGAGCATGTGCTTGTAGTTCAAATTTGACTTATGCACATTAAATGACCAGAAACTCAATTAATGTATAAAAAACGACAAACGAACCCGGAATAATTCCAAAATTTAACAGGGCACTAATGTAGTTCTATGTTGCCTTTGTTAAGAAACTCAAGGGGGGCAGCGTATATCGTTTCACACTCAAAGGTGGCACGTTCCCTCTTAGAACCATGAGCTTCCAAATCGGCCCAATTTTTTACCACAACATGTTACTGCCATGACATGACACCATGCCAAGTTTCATGATTTCCAGGCGAGTTTTGGATTTACATGAATTTAAAATCAAAGTTTCTCGATGTTCTCGGCCGAGTCATGGCGCCCAGATATTTGAATTTCATTCTCATTTCTTCCATGGGACCTAGAAATTCAACCAAGGACACACATGTGATTTTTCAACCCACTTTGGTGCACCGGAGCATGTGCATGCAATTCATATTTAGATTATGCACATTAAAAGTCCAGAAACTCAATTAATGTATAAAAAGGCCAAATGAACCCGAAATAATTCCAAAATTTAACAGGGCAGTCATATAGTTCTATGTTGCCTCTGTAAATAAAATCAGGGGGAGGCAGCGTATATCGTTTCGCACACAAAGATGACACGTTCCCTCTCGGAACCACGAGGCTTGTTGAGAGAATCTCCGGTTTTGCAAGAGGCTTATACCAAAACTTGTCCCAATTCAGCCAAAAATCATACGTAGGAAAACAGGGTTTAGATTATCCCAAACATCTCGCTACCTAGACCAATAATGTACTATGATTTGAATTCAACATAAAATGGATACAAATATTTGAATTGGAGAGCGTATGGTACATGTAGTTCATAGTGAAATATGATTACTGCTATATGTATGTTTTTTGTTATCAAGATAATATTTAAATTATTGTATAACTTGACAACAATCGTATTCAAATAAGGAAAATTGATTCAAATTTAGTCCATATGGTAGACGACAATATATATGTTCACATGGTGGAGTAAAATGTTCATATATGATGGAAGATCAAAATGTACGACTGCATCAATTATAAACCGCAAGGTCACCTAACGATATATTCGAATTCAACATAACGTGGATTAGTAAATTGAAATTCGAGATCATGGCATCTGTAATCATATAAAAAGGGACATTACTCTTTCTTTGGTGGGAATTGATTTGTTTTTTGTTGTTGTTGAGGGAAGTGCGAATCGATTTGGTACTGTGCAGGGTAATCTTGTTCTCCTGATTTTTTTTACATTTTTCTTGTAGTTTTTTCAATGGAATCTATAGCAATATAGTAAAAGGGGACATGACTCTCTTGTGTCTTGTATGAATTGTTTCTTTTTACACGTTAAGTTTGTTCTGCCGAACAAGGAATCCGCACCTTGTTATCCCGAAATTTTCAAGCTCGAGTATCTTTTGTCTCTCCTGCTTTGAAACTCCCGCTTCTTCAACCTGCGCCGCGCCTTGTTATCCCGAAATTTGGAAGCGCGCGAGAACTCCCTCCTCATCCGAAATCGCTCCCACAGCCCAGACACTTGAAATTCCCCTTCTACCCCTCAGCCGGAAATGAAGCTCCACGTCGCGGTGTCAAAACCGGTGGGGGTACGCTGGTAACTTACCCTACATTTCGGACAAGCGCGTCCCTAAGCTTGGCTCCCCCCTCCCCCTTCGCCCCCCATTCGTACACCGAGGCTGCCAAAACCCGCGAAACCCCATGCTCCTCCGTCGGCCTCCCGACCGCCGCCCAACCGGAGACTCTTCCCCGACTACGTCGTCCACCGCAACAGCTCGCCGTCCCTCATCCACCGCACCGGATGAGGATCCGTTTTCGATCTCGTCGTCCCACCAGATCAGCCGCCCCGTCCTCCACCTCCAAGGAGCTGCCCCGACGTTCGCCTCGTCTATCGCGCCACCTCAATCCCCACAGCGCCGTCTTGACCTGCCCCACCGGAACCGCAGCACCCTCACCAATTCCTCCGATGAAGCCGAGGCCAACTCGGCGCCACCAAGGAGGCTCTGCACTCACCGCTGCATTTTATCTTTTATTCGATCTCACGGGGCTGCCGGTGCTCGATACCGAGCAGACATGGCGTGTCTCCATCGACGGCGCCGTCGCCGACCACATCATCCATGGCGTCTCTCCCCCATGTCGTTGCTTCCTCAGCGGCGACTTCCACAACGTCACTAGCTGCAGCTGCTCCGGCTCTCGCTCGCACTGCGGCTCTGTTCTTGTTGTCGGTCGCGTTGCTGCACTGCTCCTGCTTTCGTTCGTGCTGCTGCTCTGCTCTTTCTCTCGCTTGCGCTGTTGCTGCTGCATGACCTCCGGCAGCTACAGGAGTTATTGCTTTAGCACTCGCTCGCGGTGCTACTGCACGACTTGCCCTCTGCTAGTGCGTTCCCTGCTCGAGCGTCTGCTGATTTAGATCACTGCTTCTCTACTACTAGTGCTAGAATGCCCTAAACATCTATTGCAATGCTCTGTTACTAGTTCAATCAGTTTCGACTGTGAAGTTCATTTTCTTCAGTTAAGTTCAGAGTGAACAGTACTTACAGCATCTGTCGGAGCAGCCGTGGCGCGCCTGATGCGTTTTACATCTAGCACTTTTTGGTGATGTATTTTACATCATCTATTGCAGATGATATTAGGGTCCCACTTCAGATTAACGTTGTCTGTCTTGTCATGCTTCAGCCTCGTCGCCGTACACCTTAGCGGAGCTGCTCCAACGACGGAACCGTCCATCACAGCGGAGCAGTACCCTCGGCGCCGTTTCCAGAGGCCTCGGATCTTCTTCCCCGCCTCCGACAGTCACACCAGCATCATCACCATCCTCCACGTCCAACCCAATGATGCTGAGGTGCACAAGGCTATGCCAAAGAGGTTGTACACTCGTCGCATCACTTTGTTTCTCCATTCCTCTGTTCTTCCAATTCATGTGAGCCAAACACCCAGGTTGACTGAAATCCTATGTTTCCAAATGCTTTGTTTTGCACGTGCATTCCTATCCTATTCCTGTGTTTTTCCTGTACCTGCGTTTATAGAATCCTCCAATTCTAAGGAGCCCTTACAGATTTACTTCATTTTTCGTCAAAGAAAACTCTGTGTGTTATGTCCTGCTCCTGTCGTGCCGTCATCCACCCCAGCTGAGGTGCACCATCGACAGAAGCGTTCACTGCAGCAGAGATCCCCCCTGCAGACTTCCTTTCGCCGCCTTAGATCATCTTCCCCGTTGCCGGCAGCCACGCCAACTGCATTACCATCATCGACTGAGCAGATGAACCTGAGGACTACACAGTTCCACAAGAGAGGTCGCAGTCTTTCGTGTTTGCTTACGTTATACATCGGTTATTATTACCTGCTACTTTATCGTTCAATCTTGAGTTTTGAATTGCCCATGGGTCTCATATCGAGCCAGCAACGAATAGTATCTGTCTACTATCTGGTTCATCTGGGGTCTTCTATGTGGTTCATGTTGGGTGGGCAAAAAACAATAGATGATCCATTGTCTATCTTTTTAAACTGAAGCTATAATCTACCTGCTATCATTAGTTTTGGATCCATCCACTCGTTTGCTACCATCAGTCTTGATTTTTGCATGCACCCCTTAGGCCTTACAAAATCTAACTATTTTTTATTATTATGCATGTCAGATATTGTACACAATCGTACTGAACATGTAGAGAAAAAGAGAAGACCGTTGCGTGCGAATATAATGTCATGCAGACGCCGCTCCATGGTGGGCGAAGTGCCCCCCCTCCTGCATTTCCAGCTTGTATTCCAGAGGAAGATAACTGTTCAGATGGAGATTCAGAAGGAGCCGACCACGCCTGTTTACCACCTGAGGTGTTTGCTCTAACCTGGCATGCTGATGTTGGTCATATCATGCATATGGCGCCTTGCATTGCTTACATTATACATCTTATATGTCATCAGCTTAGTTTAGATTTGCTTTGTGTGAATGCCACCTGTTTGGTTTCTATATCATACTCCCACCATTCCTAAATATTTGCCTTTTTAGAGATTTCAACAAGTGACTACATATGGAACAAAATGAGTGAATCTACACTATAAAATATGTCTATATACATCCGTATGTGGTAGTCCATTTGAAATCTCTAAAAAGACAAATATTTAGGAACGGAGGGAGTATATGGGAATTATGCAATGCCATCTTCTTTAGCCAGGCATCATATACGTGAATCATGCAATGACATCCTGTTTAGCCAGTCATCGTATATGTGAATTGTATTATGCCATATTTTTTTCCATAATGTATTCCATTTGTCAACAATGTTTATACATTCATCTACTCTTCCTGTGCATCAGCCATTTGAGTCGGTCATGGGAAAATCTGGAGTGAAAACAAGGTCTTCTGAGCAGTCAGTGCTACCTGTCGATGCAGATTTCTTGCTGGTTACAGATAGCTCCTCAGAGGAGGATTCAGAGAGAGATGACCAGTCATATTCCCCCCCCCCAGGTGCATGCTCTAACTTGGCTGGGTTATATTGCTCATATCATGCATATGGTGTCTTGCATTGCCATGCCATCTGCTTAGATTAGACATGCTTTGTGTGAATGCCTCCTGTTTGCTTTCTATATCAGATATGTGAATTATGCAATGCCATGTTTTTCATCTAGTTATCATATATGTGAATTATGCACCGCCATGGAGCCAGGCATCATATATGTGAATTATCTCATGCCATCTTTTTTTTCATTACGTATTCCATTTATCGACAATGTGTGTATATTGAACTACTCTTCATGTGTATCAGCCATTTGAGCCGGTTACGGAAAAATCTAGAGTGAAAACAAGGTCTTCAGAGCAGGCAATGGTACCTGTTGAAGCATATATCTCGATGGTTACAGGGAGCTCCTCAGAGGAGGATTCAGAGACAGATGACCAGTCCTATATCCCACCTGAGGTGTATGCTCTAAGTTGCAATGTTTATATTTCTCATATGATGCATATGGTGTCTTGCATTGCTTAGTTTAGACATCATATGCACAATATTGAATTCTATCTGCTTAGTTTAGAGATCATACATGCGAGTGCCAGCTGCTTAGTATATGAATCAATTATGTCAATTATATCATGCCATCATGTATACTTAGACAACATGTATGTGAATTATTTCATCCCAACCTATTTTAGAAAGACATGATATAGTTTTGTCATGTCATCCTGTTTAGGTACTCATCATATGTTGAATTATGCCATTATATCCTATTAAGTTATCCATCATATATCTGAAACTGTGTCATGCTATCCTGTTTAGTTAGGCATCATATATGTGAAATTGTGTTATGCTGTCCTGTTTGGTTAGACAACATATATGTGAATTACCACATCTGTCTATCATACAATGTCTGTACGTTCAATTTCTTTTCTTGTTTATCAGCCATTTGAATTGGAGGGGGTGATGGCAGTACCTAAGGGAGCAAAAACCCATTCTTCACAAAAGACAGTGCTACCCGTCGATGCAGATAGAACCATGGTTGTACTGGCCCACAAACTAGCCCCACCACACATAATCGAGACTCTTCCAGATTGCACACTTACACCGTTGGGCAGAGAACCGGCTACAACCCATCTAACCGCAACCCGAGCGGATAGTAACCCACTTATAGTTGACAAAGCACCATGTCCACCACAGAGTAACCCCACACGAGCAGTTTGTAAAGCTACTGCAGTGCCCAAAGCACGAAGACCACCACAGCTAACCCAAACTCCACGTTTAAAGCAGAAGAGCAACTGTTCTCAGGTCAGATTCCGTAGCTATGGTCCATACTCCTTTGTTGTTGCATCATTGTATTTACTCATACCAACTACTTTCGAATTTGAAGGATCCAATTGAAACTCCAATGGCGCAACAGGTATGTTTTAAACCTATTTCTTTAACTGGATTGTTGTTCTAACTTATTGCTCTATGTTGATTTCAGTTTAAGTTGTATAAACAGTTATGTTCTCATGTGATGCACATTACAAGTGCTGCCAATGCTGTGTAGTTTCTCACACTTATATTCTATATATGCTGTTGTGTCTTAAAAATATATGAGTTGAACTGTGTCTCTATCTTGATTAGGGAACATAAACTAGAATTATATGGACAATACAGTGACCATAGTACATAGATATATGTTTGTTTCATGCTGTTATCATGTCCACCTTACTACTGAACCGGTTTACCAAAATGAGTTTCGTATACTACAAGCTAAACCTGTGATGTGTCTGCTTGTTTCTCTTGTAGTATGCAAACAGAATATTGGAGAAGAGCACCCCACTATGCAATGGTAGAGAAAGTAATGCAGATAAGGTTCAAGATAGTGAGACAACAATGTTGGTCTCCAAGAAAGGTGATAAAAACGATCTTGTAGACAGTGAGAAAACCCCACAGTCCTGCGTTGATGTAGTGTTCGAGTTACTGGCCAGTACCGCTGGCACAAGCTCTTTGAACTCGCTGCCTGAATCACTTTGGCTTCTTCAGTCTCAGCTACAAGCTGAAAGGCATCAGTCAGCTGTGCTGTGGCAAGAAGCCGAAGGACTGAGGAAGTCCCTGCAGAATTCAGATGCGTAGTTTCTTGTGCAACAGCAAGAGCTGGAGGATTTAAGCGCCAAACAAGAGAAAGTTAATAAGCTGGCTAAGCATCTTGCCAGCATTATGGGTACCCAGGATATTGTTTCTTGAACTCTTCTGAAGTGGTTTCAGTTCTGGACTTGTTTTGCTGCGGCGTTTATATGCTGCTTTGTTCCCTATATTTGCACTGGTGGCGAACTTTGATGCCCAGTGGATGTAATATGTGCAATAGCCGTGATAGCCTAGCATAAGTTGCTTGCTTATTTATTTCCTTGTTGTCTTGTTTATTAGTTTGCTTCTACTCAGTGCAGTTCTTTTTCCGCGGTTTGCTAGTGGCTGCAATAACCTATTTTTTAAAACTAGGCCACAATAACCATGGGCTAATATTTACTGTAGTGACACTGGGCCTCCTACGGGCCGTAGAAACAGTGGGCCTTCTACGGGCCGTAGAAACAGTAGGCCTTCTACGGGCCGTAGAAACAATGGGCCTTCTACGGGCCGTAGAAACAATGGGCATTCTACGGGCCGTATCATCAATGGGCCTTATACGGGTCGTATGATCGATTGGCCAAACATGGGCCAATAACAGGCCGCATTATGGCCGTAAACGGGCTAGAGTTGGAATCGTCCGTTCATGGGCCGACCATAATAGGCCATCGTTAATAGGCCGTATTTGATGACGCTATGAAAACGGCCCAACGTATTAACGGACCACAAACGGGCCGACTGTAACCACGGGCTGAATTTGGCCCACAAGCAAAAAATGACAGTAACGGGCCGTAAGTAAACGAATGCTGGAAATGAGAAGGCCAAAAGATAACATGGGCTGGAAACGGCCCAACGGAATAACGGGTCGTTAATGGGTATAAAGTGATACACTGTTCATTACGGGCCAGTTTCACCACGGGCCGTTAATGGGTGTAAAGTGATACAATGTTTATTACGGGCCAGTTTCACCACGGGCCGTTAATAGGCCAAGAGTTACATAGGGCCTCATATGGGCCGAAAGACGTCATGGGCCATACATGGGCCAGAAGTGAAAACGGGCTGGAATCATATTGGATGGCCCAGATGACGCTACTGGGCCTAATTCGGATAGGGCGTAACGGGCCTTGGGTTAGCGGGCTGTAAATGGGCTATATGCGAACAGGCCGTTAACAGGCTTTCCATGGGCTGGCCCGCCACCTTTTGACCAAGTCAAACGGGCCGGCCTTTTCACATGAATGGGCCTCTGTTGGGCCGTGCCACGTGTCGACGTATCATAGGCGCCTTCTGTCCAATGAGTGGATGACATCTGTCCCAACGATGAGCCAACACGTGTTTCCTCCAGACAATGATGATTTTACACGTGGAAAATCCCCATTGGTCGGGGCTGTTAACGGGTTATCGGATCCAAAACCTGACCCGATAGCTTAACGGCGTTCCGTTACGGTGGATGCCACGTGTCGGTCACCCTTGACGAAAGCACTTCTGTGACGCGCGATTTATCGTCATGGAAGTGCACACTTCCGTGATGATAATTTTTGTAATGTCATGGAACACTTCTACGACAGCACAGGTATGACTATCTTGATTCTGTCATAAATTCGTCATGGATGTACATGCATGACAAAAAACGCGACCTACTGTGACAAACACGTATCATCACGGAAATGTATTTTTTTTGTAGTGATCGTTTCTAAGAGAGATGATCTTAGCGGGAGGAAAATACTTAGAGATAAAAGCATCTTTGCACTTGTTCCAAGAATCAATACTATTTTTAGGCAAAGACGAAAACCAAGCTTTAGCACGATCTCTAAGCGAAAAAGGAAATAGCTTCAATTTAACAATATCATTATCAATATCTTTCTTCTTTTGCATATCACACAAATCAACGAAGCTATTTAGATGAGTAGCGGAATCTTCACTAGGAAGGCCGACGAATTGATCTTTCATGACAAGATTCAACAAAGCAGCATTGATTTCACAAGATTCAGTATCGGTAAGAGGAGCAATCGGAGTGCTAAGGAAATCATTATTGTTGGTATTGGTAAAGTCACACAATTTGGTATTATCTTGAGCCATCGTGACAAACAAGCAATCCAACACACGAGCAAACAAAAAGCAAGCGAAAAAGAGGCAAACGGAAAAGAGAGGGTGAATAAAACGGCAAGGGAGAAGTGGGGGAGAGGAAAACGAGAGGCAAATGGAAAATAATGTAATGTGGGAGATAAGGGATTTGTGATGGGTACTTGGTATGTTGACTTTTGCGTAAACTCCCCGGCAACGGCGCCAGAAATCTTCTTGCTACCTCTTGAGCACTGCGTTGGTTTTTCCTTGAAGAGGAAAGGGTGATGCAACAAAGTAGCGTAAGTATTTCCCTCAGTTTTTGAGAACCAGGGTATCAATCCAGTAGGAGGCTATGCGCGAGTCCCTCGTACCTACACAAAACAAATAACTCCTCGCAACCAACGCGATAAGGGGTTGTCAACCCCTTCACGGTCACTTACGAGAGTGAGATCTGATAGATATGATAGGATAATATTTTTGGTATTTTTGTGATAAAGATGCAAAGTAAAATAAAAGCAAAGGAAATAACTAAGTGTTGGAAGATTAATATGATGAAGATAGACCCGGGGGCCATAGGTTTCACTAGTGGCTTCTCTCAAGAGCATAACTATTTTAGGTGGGTGAACGAATTACTGTTGAGCAATTGACAGAATTGAGCATAGTTATGAGAATATCTAGGTATGATCATGTATATAGGCATCACGTCCGAGACAAGTAGACCGACTCCTGCCTGCATCTACTACTATTACTCCAGTCATCGACCGCTATCCAGCATGCATCTAGAGTATTAAGTTCTTGAAAATAGAGTAACGCCTTAAGCAAGATGACATGATGTAGAGGGATAAATTCATGCAATATGATTAAAAAAACCCATCTTGTTATCCTCGATGGCAACAATACAATACGTGCCTTGCTGCCCCTACTGTCACTGGGAAAGGACACCGCAAGATTGAACCCAAAGCTAAGCGCTTCTCCCATTGCAAGAAAGATCAATCTAGTAGGCCAAACCAAACTGATAATTCGAAGAGACTTGTAAAGATAACCAATCATACATAAAAGAATTCAGAGAAGATTCAAATATTGTTCATAGATAATCTTGATCATAAACCCACAATTCATCGGTCTCAACAAACACACCGCAAAAAGAAGATTACATCGAATAGATCTCCACGAGAGAGGGGGAGAACATTGTATTGAGATCCAAAAAGAGAGAAGAAGCCATCTAGCTACTAACTATGGACCCGAAGGTCTAAGGTAAACTACTCACACTTCATCGGAGAGGCTATGGTGTTGATGTAGAAGCCCTCTGTGATGGATGCCCCCTCCGGCGGAGCTCCGGAACAGGCCCCAAGATGGGATCTCGTCGGTACAGAAGGTTGCGGCGGTGGAATTAGGTTTTTGGCTCCGTATCTGATCGTTTGGGGGTACGTAGGTATATATAGGAGGAAGGAGTACGTCAGTGGAGCAACAGGGGGCCCACGAGGGTGGAGGGCGCGCCCTGGGGGGTGGGCGCGCCCCCTACCTCGTGGCCTCCTCTTTTGTTTCTTGACGTAGGGTCCAAGTCTCATGGATCATATTCTTCCTAAAAATCACGTTCCCGAAGGTTACATTCCGTTTGGACTCCGTTTGATATTCCTTTTCTGCGAAACTCTGAAATAGGCAAAAAAACAGCAATTCTGGGCTGGGCCTCCGGTTAATAGGTTAGTCCCAAAAATAATATAAAAGTGGATAATAAAGCCCAATAATGTCCAAAATAGTACATAATATAGCATGGAGCAATCAAAAATTATAGATACGTTGGAGGCGTATCATGCCCCGCCATCTGCTCCAGCGGCCGGTGTTGACGACGGGGCCAGGGGGCTCCGAGCCCTGGCCCCCGCCCTACGATGGGTGCAATGGCCACCCAAGTTCAGGCGGGAGATGCCGCCGCGCTACGACGGCGCGGCGGACCCGTCACCGTTCCTACTGGCGTACGAGGAGGCTGTCCTCAAGGCCGGGGGCGACGACAAGGTCATGGCTAACTGGTTCCCCATGGCCCTCACCGGCGAGCCACGCGCCTGGCTGCTCAACCTCCCTGGATCCACGGTGGCATCCTGGGGGAGCTCCGCGACCTCTTCGCTGCTCGCTACGCGGTGCCGGCGCACCACGTAGTCGCGGCCCTGCTGGGTGGCTCTCAGGCACCGCCTTCAGACCGCCACTTAAAACCGTTCCTCCGTTAGATTGGGGCCGCTTCCAAGCGCCCGGGGGCTCCGCCGGGTTGGGCTGCGCCAGAGGCCGACCTCACTTTCGGCTCAGAAGACCACCCTGACTCCACCGCCGGCTCGGGCATGCTCCCGATGCTCTGCACGCCCACCATCTGCAACGTGGCTGTTACTAAGACCCTCATCGACGGCGGCGCTGGCCTCAACTTGCTCTCCATAGAGGCTTCAGTCTTCTTCACGTACCGCCCGAGCGGCTCGGTCTCAGCAAGCCCTTCTCAGGAGTTGGTGGTGGCGCTGCCCACTCTCTGGGGCAGATCCGTCTCCCCGTCACCTTCGGCACACGCGACAACTACCGCACCGAGCTGGTTGACTTCGACATCGCCCGCATCGGTCTCCCGTACAACGCCATCCTCGGGTACCCAGCTCTCGCTCAGTTCATGGCAGCGACTCACCCGGCCTACAACCTCATGAAGATGCCTGGGAGTAGAGGTGTCCTCACCATCAAGGGGGACACCAAGGAAGCCGTGACGGCACTCAGGCTTGCCTTCAAGACCGCGGCGGCAGCACAGCCCACCGGCGCCGGTACCCCTGAGGCCAAGGAGGCCGCGCCCACTAAGAAGAAGCAGCTATTCACCCAAGACAATGCAGAAACCAAGCAGGTGCCCGTAAACGAGGATGGATCCTCAGGGGCCACCTTTACCATAGGAGTCGGCCTCGACCCGGGTCAAGAGGAAGCATTGGTGAGGTTCTTGCGCGCAAATAAGGACATATTCGCATGGGAGCCCAATTAGCTAGTGGGGGATCCAAGAGAGGTGATTCAGTATCACTTAAGGGTGTGCCCCAACATGCGCCCTATCAAGCAATGAGCGAGGCGGCAATCCACGGAGAAACAAGCCTTCATCGTCCAGGAGACCCGCAAGCTGGAGGCGGCGGGTGCCATTCGCGACGTTCGGTACCCCACATGGCTGGCGAACCCCGTCGTAGTGCCGAAGAAAGGCGGGAAGGAACGGATGTGCGTCGATTTCACCAACCTTAATAAGGCCTGCCCCCAAGATCCGTTCCCGCTCCCCCGCATCGATCAGATTGTCGACTCCACCGCCGAGTGCGACCTGCTGTGCTTCCTGGATGCGTTCTCAGGGTATCACCAGATCAAGATGGCGGTGGAAGACGTAGAGAAGACAGCCTTCCTGACACCATGTGGGGTGTACTGCTACACCTGCATGCCCTTCGGGCTGCGCAACGCGGGCGCGACTTTTCAGCAGCTGATGCACATCGCCCTGGGGCGGCAGCTCAGGAGAAACACAGAGGCCTACGTCGATGACATAGTGGTGAAGTCTCGGGAGGCGAGAACATTAATTCAAGACTTGGAGGAGACCTTCGAGAGCCTGCGCCAGGTGAACTTGAGGCTTAACCCGGAGAAGTGTGTGTTCGGTGTCCCTTCCGGCAAGCTACTGGGATTCCTTGTATCCCACAGAGGGATCGAAGCGAACCCGGAGAAGATCAAGGCCATCGAGGACATGAGCCCGCCGCAGACCCTCAGAGAGATGCAGAAGCTGGCGAGACGAGTGACTGCATTGGGGCATTTCATCTCCAAGCTGGGAGAGCGCACCCTACCCTTTTTCAAGCTCATCAAGAAGAAGGGCCCGTTCGAGTGGACACCAGAGGCCGACCGAGCCTTCCAAGACCTCAAGAAATACCTGACCAGCCCTCCGGTGATGGTGGCACCACAACCTCTCGAACCGTTAGTACTCTACCTTTCCGCCACCCCGTACTCCGCCAGCGCGGCGCTGGTGGCGGTTCGGGAGGAGCGCCAAGCCAAGGGCGCGCTGTGCCAAGCCGTAGCTGAAGTAGTGCAGGGTCAGGAAGGCGCAGCAAAGGCCTCAGCAGCAGAAGGCCAAGCTCGGCAGGGCGACGCTGCCGAAACTGCCGAAGGGTCAGGTCTCCGGAACCCCTCCACCTCAGGAGATTCCCCAATCTCCGCAGGACCCGAGCCTCAACAGTGTGCCAGCCCTCGTCGAACACCCGGTGTACTTCGTCAGCACCGTGCTGCGGGACGCGAGGGCACGCTACCCCATGCCTCAGAAGCTCCTGCTTGCGCTCTTGGTGGCCTCACGCAAGCTGTGGCACTACTTCCAGGGCCACCCCATCAAGGTCGTCTCGGCCTACCCATTGGAGAGGGTGCTCAGGAGCCCCAACTCAGCTGGAAGGGTCGCTGAGTGGAACATCGAGCTGCAAGCATTCCAGTTGGAGTTCAGCACTACCAGGGTCATCAAGGGGGCCGCGCTCGCTGATTTTGTGGCGGAATGGATGGATGCCCCGACACTTGAAGAAGGCGAAGACCGATCCACCTCACCAGGGAGCGAGGCACCAGACGGCTGGGTCATGTACTTCGATGGCGCCTTCGCGCACCAGGGCGCGGCGGCTGGAGCAGTGCTCATCTCGTCCACTCAGGACAAGCTCTACTACGCTGTGCAACCCTGCTTTCAGCACGGCGAGAAGGTCTCCAACAATATCGCAGAATACGAAGGCATCATACCTGGCCTGAAGGCCGCGGCAGCTCTGGGGGTGAAGCGCCTTACCGTCAGAGGCGACTCGCAACTCCTCGTCAACTTCTCCAACAAGGTATACATGTTGGAAATATGCCCTAGAGGCAATAATAAAATGGTTATTATTATATTTCCTTGTTCATGATAATTGTCTGTTGTTCATGCTTTAATTGTGTTATCCGGAAATCATAATACATGTGTGAATAAATAGACCATAACATGTCCCTAGTGAGCCTCTAGTTGACTAGCTCGTTGATCAATAGATGGTTACGGTTTCCTGACCATGGACATTGGATGTCATTGATAACGGGATCACATCATTAGGAGAATGATGTGATGGACAAGACCCAATCCTAAGCATAGCACTAGATCATGTAGTTCGTTTGCTGAAGCTTTTCTAATGTCAAGTATCATTTCCTTAGACCATGAGATCGTGCAACTCCCGGATACCGTAGGAATGCTTTGGGTGTACCAAACGTCACAACGTAACTGGGTGGCCATAAAGGTGCACTACAGGTATCTCCGAAAGTGTCTGTTGGGTTGGCACAGATCAAGACTGGGATTTGTCACTCCGTATGACGGAGAGGTATCTCTGGGCCCACTCGGTAATGCATCATCATAATGAGCTCAATGTGACCAAGTGATTGGTCACGGGATCATGCATTACGGTACGAGTAAAGTGACTTGTCGGTAACGAGATTGAACGAGGTATTGGGATACCGACGATCGAATCTTGGGCAAGTAACGTACCGATTGACAAAGGGAATTGTATACGGGATTACTTGAATCCTCGACATCGTGGTTCATCCGATGAGATCATCGAGGAGCATGTGGGAGCCAACATGGGTATCCAGATCCCGCTGTTGGTTATTGACCGGAGAGTCGTCTCAGTCATGTCTGCGTGTCTCCCGAACCCGTAGGGTCTACACACTTAAGGTTCGGTGACGCTAGGGTTGTAGAGATATTAGTATGCGGTAACCCGAAAGTTGTTCGGAGTCCCGGATGAGATCCCGGACATCACGAGGAGTTCCGGAATGGTCCGGAGGTAAAGATTTATATATAGGAAGTCCAGTTTCGGCCACCGGGAAAGTTTCGGGGGTCACCGGTATTGTACCGGGACCACCGGAAGGGTCCCGGGGGTCCACCGGGTGGGGCCACCTATCCCGGAGGGCCCCATGGGCTGAAATGGGAAGGGAACCAGCCCCTGGTGGGCTGGTGCGCCCCCCATGGGCCTCCCCCTGCGCCTAGGGTTGGAAACCCTGGGGGTGGGGGGCGCCCCACCTGACTTGGGGGGCAAGTCCCCCCTTGGCCGCCCCCCCCCCCCTTGAGATGGGATCTCCAGGGGCCGGCGCCCCCCCAGGGCCCCTATATAAAGGGGGGAGGGAGGGCTGCGCTGGTGGAAATATGCCCTAGAGGCAATAATAAAATGGTTATTATTGTATTTCCTTGTTCATGATAATTGTCTATTGTTCATGCTATAATTGTATTAACTGGAAACCGTAATACATGTGTGAATACATAGACCACAACATGTCCCTAGTAAGCCTCTAGTTGACTAGCTCGTTGATCAATAGATGGTTATGGTTTCCTGACCATGGACATTGGATGTCATTGATAACGGGATCACATCATTAGGAGAATGATGTGATGGACAAGACCCAATCCTAAGCATAGCACAAGATCGTGTAGTTCGTTTGCTAGAGCTTTTCTAATGTCAAGTATCATTTCCTTAGACCATGAGATTGTGCAACTCCCGGATACCGTAGGAATGCTTTGGGTGTACCAAATGTCACAACGTAACTGGGTGGCTATAAAGGTGCACTACAGGTATCTCCGAAAGTGTCTGTTGGGTTGGCACGAATCGAGACTGGGATTTGTCACTCCGTATGACGGAGAGGTATCTCTGGGCCCACTTGGTAATGCATCATCATAATGAGCTCAATGTGACCAAGTGTTTGGTCACGGGATCATGCATTACGGTACGAGTAAAGAGACTTGCCGGTAACGAGATTGAACGAGGTATTGGGATACCGACGATCGAATCTCGGGCAAGTAACATACCGATTGACAAAGGGAATTGTATACGGGATTGATTGGATCCTCGACATCGTGGTTCATCCTATGAGATCATCGAGGAGCATGTGGGAGCCAACATGGGTATCCAGATCCCGCTGTTGGTTATTGGCCGGAGAGTCGTCTCGGTCATGTCTACGTGTCTCCCGAACCCGTAGGGTCTACACACTTAAGGTTCGGTGATGCTAGGGTTATAGAGATATTAGTATGCGGTAACCCGAAAGTTGTTCGGAGTCCCGGATGAGATCCCGGACGTCACGAGGAGTTCCGGAATGGTCCGGAGGTAAAGAATTATATATGGGAAGTCTTGTTTTGGTCGCTGGAAAAGTTTCGCGCATTATCGGTATCGTACCGGGAGTGTCGAAAGGGGTCCGGGGGTCCACCTGCCCCGGGTGGGCCACATGGGCTGTAGGGGTGTGTTCCTTGGCCTATATGGGCCAAGGGAACCAGCCCCAAGAGGCCCATGCGCCAAGAGATAAGGGAAAGGGAGAGTCCTAAAGGGGGAAGGCACCTCCTAGGTGCCTTGGGGAGGATGGACTCCTCCCTGGCCGCACCCTTCCTTGGAGGAAGGGCCAAGGCTGCGCCCCCCTCTCCCTTGCCCCTATATATATGTGGGAAGGGGAGGGCAGCCATACCCCAAGCCCTGGCGCCTCCCTCCCTCCCGTGACACCTCTTCCTCCCCGCTTGCGCTTGGCGAAGCCCTGCCGGGATCCCGCTACTTCCACCACCACGCCGTTGTGCTGCTGGATCTCCATCAAACTCTCCTCCCCCCTTGCTGGATCAAGAAGGAGGAGACGTCGCTGCTCTGTACGTGTGTTGAATGCGGAGGTGCCGTCCGTTCGGCGCTAGGATCATCGGTGATTTGGATCACGACGAGTATGACTCCATCAACCCCGTTCTCTTGAACGCTTCCGCTTAGCGATCTTCAAGGGTATGAAGATGCACTCCCTCTCTCTCGTTGCTAGCATCTCCTAGATTGATCTTGGTGACACGTAGGAAAATTTTGAATTATTGCTACATTCCCCAACAGTGGTATCAGACCTAGGTCTATGCGTAGATTCTATGCACGAGTAGAACACAAAGTAGTTGTGGGCGATGATTTGTTCAATTTGCTTACCATTACTAGTCTTATCTTGATTCGGCGGCATTGTGGGATGAAGCTGCCCGGGCCGACCTTACACGTACTCTTACGTGAGACAGGTTCCACCGACTGACATGCACTTGATGCATAAGGTGGCTAGCGGGTGTCTGTCTCTCCCACTTTAGTCGGATCGGATTCGATGAAGAGGGTCCTTACGAAGGGTAAATAGCAATTGGCATATCACCGTTGTGGCTTTTGCGTAGGTAAGAAACGTTCTTGCTAGAAACCCATAGCAGCCACGTAAAACAAGCAACAACAATTAGGGGACGTCTAACTTGTTTTTGCAGGGTATGCTATGTGATGTGATAATGCCAAAAGGATGTGATGAATGATATATGTGATGTATGAGATTGATCATGTTCTTTGTAATAGGAATCACGACTTGCATGTCGATGAGTATGACAACCGGCAGGAGCCATAGGAGTTGGTCTTAATTTATTGTATGACCTGCGTGTCAATGAAAAACGCCATGTAATTACTTTACTTTATTGCTAACCGTTAGCCATAGTAGTAGAAGTAATAGTTGGCAAGACAACTTCATGAAGACACGATGATGGAGATCATGGTGTCATGCCGGTGACGAAGGTGATCATGTCGCGCCTCGAAGATGGAGATCAAAAGGCGCAAGATGATATTGGCCATATCATGTCACTTTATGATTTGCATGTGATGTTTGTCATGTTTACATCTTATTTGCTTAGAACGACGGTAGCATAAATAAGATGATCCCTCACTAAAATTTCAAGAGATGTGTTCCCCCTAACTGTGCACAGTTGCGAAGGTTCGTTGTTTCGAAGCACCACGTAATAATCGGGTGTGATAGATTCTAACGTTCGCATACAACGGGTGTTGACGAGCCTAGCATGTACAGACATGGCCTCGGAACACAAGCAAAACACTTAGGTTGACTTGACGAGCCTAGCATGTACAGACATGGCCTCGGAACACAAGAGACCGAAAGGTCGAACATGAGTCGTATAGTAGATATGATCAACATGGAGATGTTCACCGATGATGACTAGTCCGTCTCACGTGATGATCGGACACGGTCTAGTCGATTCGGATCATGTATCACTTAGATGACTAGAGGGATGTCTATCTAAGTGGGAGTTCATTAAATAATCAGATGAACTTAATTATCATGAACATAGTCAAAAGGTCTTTGCAAATAATGTCGTAGCTTACGCTTTAGTTCTACTAAGATATGTTCCTAGAGAAAATTTAGTTGAAAGTTGATAGTAGCAATTATGCGGACTGGGTCCGTAAACTGAGGATTGTCCTCATTGCTGCACAGAAGGCTTATGTCCTTAATGCACCGCTCGGTGTGCTGAACCTCGAGCGTCGTCTGTAGATGTTACGAAACATCTAACATACACGTTTTGATGACTACGTGATAGTTCAGTGTGTGATGCTAACGGTTTAAAATTGTGGCACCAAAGACGGTTTTGAAATGTCGGAGAACATATGAGATGTTCCAAAGACTGAAATTGGGATTTCAGACTAATGCCCACGTCAAGAGGTATGAGACCTCTGACAAGTTTCTTAAGCCTGCAAACTAAGGGAGAAAAGCTCAATCGTTGAGCATGTGCTCAGATTGTCTGAGTACTACAATCACTTGAATCGAGTGGAAATTAATCTTCCAGATGAGATAGTGATGGTTCTCCATAGTCACTGCCACCAAGCTATTAGAGCTTCGTGATGAACTATAACATATCAGGGATAGACATGATGATCCTTGAGCAACTCGCGATGTTTGACACCGCGAAAGTAGAAATCAAGAAGGAGCATCAATTGTTGATGGTTAGTAAAACCACTAGTTTCTAGAAGGGCAAGGGCAAGAAGGGATACTTCATGAAACGGCAAATCAGTTGCTGCTCTAGTGAAGAAACCCAAGGTTGAACCCAAACCCGAGACTAAGTGCTTCTGAAATGAGGGGAACGGTCACTGAAGCAGAACTACCCTAGATACTTCATAGATGAGAAGGCTGGCAAGGTCGACAGAAGTATATTGGATATACATTATATTAATGTGTACTTTACTAGTACTCCTAGTAGCACCAGGGTATTAGATACCGGTTCGGTTGCTAAGTGTTAGTAACTCGAAATAAAAGCTGCAGAATAAACGGAGACTAGCTAAAGGTGAGATGACGATATGTGTTGGAAGTGTTTCCAAGGTTGATGTGATCAAGCATCGCATGCTCCCTCTACCATCGCGATTGGGGTTAAACCTGAATAATTATTATTTGGTGTTTGCGTTGAGCATAGACATGATTGGATTATGTTTATCGCAATACGGTTATTCATTAAAGGAGAATAATGGTTACTCGGTCTATTTGAATAATACCTTCAATGGTCTTGCACCTAAAATGAATGGTTTATTGAATCTCGATCGTAGTGATACACATGTTCATGCCAAAAGATATAAGATAGTAATGATAGTACCACATACTTGTGGCACTGCCACTTGAGTCATATTGGTATAAAACGCATGAAGAAGCTCCATGTTGATGGATCTTTGGACTCACTCGTTTTTGAAAAGATTGAGACATGCAAACCATGTCTATTAGTATATATGCATGAAGAAAGTCCATACAGATGGATCATTTGGACTCACTTGATTTTGAATCACTTGAGACATACAAATCATACCACATGGGCAAGATGACTGAAAGGCCTCGTTTTCAGTAAGATGGAACAAGAGACCAACTTGTTGGAAGTAATACATTTGATGTGTGCAGTCCAATGAGTGCTGACGCACGCAGTGGATATCGTTATGTTCTTAATTCACAGATGATTTGAGTAGATGCTGAGAATATTTACTTGATGAAACACAAGTCTGAATTATTGAAAGGTTCAAGTAATTTCAGAGTGAAGTTGAAGATCGTCGTGACAAGAGGATAAAATGTCTGTGATATGATCATAGAGATGAATATCTGAGTTACGAGTTTGGCACACAATTAAGAAATTGTGGAAATTGTTTCACGACTAATACCGCCTGGAACACCATATTGTGATGGTGTGTCCGAACATCATAACTGCACCCTATTGGATATGGTGCATACCATGATGTCTCTTATCGAATTACAACTATCGTTTATGGGTTAGGCATTAGAGACAACCGCATTCACTTTAAATAGGGCACCACGCAATTCCATTGAGACGACACCGTATGAACTATGGTTTAGAGAAACCTAAGCTGTCGTTTCTTAAAAGTTTGGGGCTGCGACGCTTATGTGAAAAAGTTTCAGGCTGCTAAGCTCGAACCCAAAGCGGATAAATGCATCTTCATAGTGATCCGGAAGCAAAAGTGATTGTTTCTAGAAACGGGTCCTTTCTCGAGGAAAAGTTTCTCTCGAAAGAATTGGGTGGGAGGATGGTGGAGACTTGATGAGGTCATTAAACCGTCACTTCAACTAATGTGTAGCAGGGCACAGGAAGTTGTTCCTGTGGCACCTACACCAATTGAAGTGGAAGCTTATGATAGTGATCATGAAACTTCAGATCAAGTCACTACCAAACCTCATAGGACGACAAGGATGCGTACTAGTTCAGAGTGGTACGTAATCCTGTCTTGGAAGTCATGTTGCTAGACAACAATGAACCTACGAGCTATGGAGAAGCGATGGTGGGCCCGGATTCCGAAGAATGGCTCGAGGCCATAAAATCCGAGAGGATCCATGTATGAAAACAAAGTATAGACTTTGAAAGAACTACTTGATGGTCGTAAGGCTGTTGGGTACAGATGGATTTTAAAGGGAAGACAGACAATGATGGTAAGTGTCACCATTAAGAAAGCTCGACTTGTCTTTAAGATGTTTTCCGGCAAGTTCAAGGAGTTGACTGCGATGAGACTTTTTCACTCGTAGCGATGCTAAGAGTCTGTTGCAATTATATTAGCAGTTACTGCATTATTTATGAAATCTTGCAGATAGGATGTCAAAACATTGTTTCCTCGACGATTTTCTTGAGGAAAGGTTGTATGTGATACAACCAGAAGGTTTTGTCAATCCTGAAAGATGCTAACAAGTATGCAAAGCTCCAGCAATCCTTCTAAGGATTGGAGTAAGCATCTCGGAGTTGGAATGAACGCTTTGATGAGATGATCAAAGATTTTGGGTTTATACAAAGTTCATGAGAAACTTGTATTTCCAAAGAAGTGAGTGGGAGCACTATAGAATTTTTTAT
This sequence comes from Aegilops tauschii subsp. strangulata, assembly GCF_002575655.3. Lineage (NCBI taxonomy): Eukaryota > Viridiplantae > Streptophyta > Magnoliopsida > Poales > Poaceae > Aegilops > Aegilops tauschii. Next base: position 505,396,266 of record NC_053037.3, read on the forward strand.
GAGTATATGTTGTTAACATATTGTTGATCAGAAATGATGTAGAATTTCTGGAAAGCATCCAGGGTTATTTGAAAAGTGTTTTTAATGGAAAACCTGGATTAAGCTACTTGAACATTGAGCATCAAGATCTATAAGGATAGATCAAAAACGCTTAATAGTACTTTCAAATGAATACATACCGTGACAAGATTTTGAAGGAGTTCAAAATAGATCAGCAAAGAAGGAGTTCTTGGCTGTGTTACAAGGTGTGAGTATTGAGTAAGACTCAAGACCTGACCACGGCAGAAGAGAGAGAAAGGACGAAGGTCGTCCCCTATGCTTTAGACGTAGGCTCTACAGTATGCTATGCTGTGTACCGCACCTGAAGTGTGCCTTGCCATGAGTTAGTCAAGGGGTACAATAGTGATCCGGGAATGGATCACATGACAGCGGTCGAACTTATCCTTAGTATCTAGTGGACTAAGGAATTTTCTCGATTATGGAGGTGGAAAAAGAGTTCGTCGTAAAGGGTTACGACGATGCAAACTTTGACACTAATCCGGATGACTCTGAGTAGTAAACCGGATTCGTATAGTAGAGCAGTTATTTGGAACAGCTCCAAGTAGCGCGTGGTAGCTGCATCTACAAGATGACATAGAGATTTGTAAAGCACACACGGATCTGAATGTTGTAGACTCGTTGACTAAAACCTCTCTCGTAAGCATAACATGATCAAACCCTAGAACTCATTGAGTGTTAATCACATGGTGATGTGAACTAGATTATTGACTCTAGTAAACTCTTGGGTATTAGTCACATGGCGATGTGAACTTTGAGTGTTAATCACATGGTGATGTGAACTAGATTATTGACTCTAGTGCAAGTGGGAGATTGTTGGAAATATGCCCTAGAGGCACTAATAAAATGGTTATTATTGTATTTCCTTGTTCATGATAATTGTCTATTGTTCATGCTATAATTGTATTAACTGGAAACCGTAATACATGTGTGAATACATAGACCACAACATGTCCCTAGTAAGCCTCTAGTTGACTAGCTCGTTGATCAATAGATGGTTATGGTTTCCTGACCATGGACATTGGATGTCATTGATAACGGGATCACATCATTAGGAGAATGATGTGATGGACAAGACCCAATCCTAAGCATAGCACAAGATCGTGTAGTTCGTTTGCTAGAGCTTTTCTAATGTCAAGTATCATTTCCTTAGACCATGAGATTGTGCAACTCCCGGATACCGTAGGAATGCTTTGGGTGTACCAAATGTCACAACGTAACTGGGTGGCTATAAAGGTGCACTACAGGTATCTCCGAAAGTGTCTGTTGGGTTGGCACGAATCGAGACTGGGATTTGTCACTCCGTATGACGGAGAGGTATCTCTGGGCCCACTCGGTAATGCATCATCATAATGAGCTCAATGTGACCAAGTGTTTGGTCACGGGATCATGCATTACGGTACGAGTAAAGAGACTTGCCGGTAACGAGATTGAACGAGGTATTGGGATACCGACGATCGAATCTCGGGCAAGTAACATACCGATTGACAAAGGAAATTGTATACGGGATTGATTGAATCCTCGACATCGTGGTTCATCCGATGAGATCATCGAGGAGCATGTGGGAGCCAACATGGGTATCCAGATCCCGCTGTTGGTTATTGGCCGGAGAGTCGTCTCGGTCATGTCTACGTGTCTCCCGAACCCGTAGGGTTTACACACTTAAGGTTCGGTGACGCTAGGGTTATAGAGATATTAGTATGCGGTAACCCGAAAGTTGTTCGGAGTCCCGGATGAGATCCCGGACGTCACGAGGAGTTCCGGAATGGTCCGGAGGTAAAGATTTATATATGGGAAGTCTTGTTTTGGTCGCCGGAAAAGTTTCGCGCATTATCGGTATTGTACCGGGAGTGCCGAAAGGGGTCCGGGGGTCCACCTGCCCCAGGGGGGGGGGCACATGGGCTGTAGGGGTGTGCGCCTTGGCCTATATGGGCCAAGGGAACCAGCCCCAAGAGGCCCATGCGCCAAGAGATAAGGGAAAGGGAGAGTCCTAAAGGGGGAAGGCAGCTCCTAGGTGCCTTGGGGAGGATGGACTCCTCCCTGGCCGCACCCTTCCTTGGAGGAAGGGCCAAGGCTGCGCCCCCCCTCTCCCTTGCCCCTATATATATGTGGGAAGGGGAGGGCAGACATACCCCAAGCCCTGGCGCCTCCCTCCCTCCCGTGACACCTCTTCCTCCCCGCTTGCGCTTGGCGAAGCCCTGCCGGGATCCCGCTACTTCCACCATCATGCCGTCGTGCTGCTAGATCTCCATCAACCTCTCCTCCCCCCTTGCTGGATCAAGAAGGAGGAGACGTCGCTGCTCCATACGTGTGTTGAACGCGGAGGTGCCGTCCGTTCGGCGCTAGGATCATCGGTGATTTGGATCACGACGAGTACGACTCCATCAACCCCGTTCTCTTGAACGCTTCCGCTTAGCGATCTTCAAGGGTATGAAGATGCACTCCCTCTCTCTCGTTGCTAGCATCTCCTAGATTGATCTTGGTGACACGTAGAATTTTTTTGAATTATTGCTACGTTCCCCAACATGCGCACCAAAGCCCCTGGCGCCTCCCTCTCCCCCCGTAACACCTCTCCCTCTCGCTGAGCTTGGCGAAGCCCTGCCGAGATCCCCGCTGCTTCCACCACCACACCGTCGTGCTGCTGGATCTCCATCAACCTCTCCTTCCCCCTTGCTGGATCAAGAAGGAGGAGACGTCTCTCCCAACCGTACGTGTGTTGAACGCGGAGGTGCCGTCCGTTCGGCGCTAGGATCATCGGTGATTTGGATCACGACGAGTACGACTCCATCAACCCCGTTCTCTTGAACGCTTCCGCTCGCGATCTACAAGGGTATGTAGATGCACCCATCTCTCTCGTTGCTAGATGACTCCATAGATTGATTGTGGTGATGCGTAGAAAATTTTAAATTTCTGCTACGATCCCCTACAATTTCATAGTTTGGCAAGTATCACAGAATTTGTGGTGAAGTCATTTGTGAATAATGTTTAGTTTCCCGCTTGGCATGTTTCTTTACATCAATCGATCAGATTCAACGTCGTTGGCCAGAGTTGCGCCTAATTGATACTGATGTTAAGGATGAACTCTCTGTTTTCTAATAGGTCAGACTGGATTCTATGTTCTGTCCATGCCCTGTTCACTGGAATTGCCTCTTGATTCCCCTCTTAAAGTAGAAGATCCACACTAAGCATAGCAAGTCCACTAGAGGAGCAAATGTTGTTTATCACCGCATCTCTTCTCATGTTGACAAGCAAGCCCGATATTTATGAAGGTACACCTTTGTGCTTGGTGGTAAACCTGTTTCTTTTTCAGTTATGTTCAGCATTTCCTTGATCATTTTGTATTATTATTTTAGTATTTTGATCTGCATTAAGATTTATGCACGATCCGATACTTAGAAGAATATACTGTTGGTTTGTTGATGATTTTCTCCTTGTTTTATTATGACATTAATTTAACAATGAGTACTTCAATTCTGAATTCTCGAGTGCATGGCAGCTATATAGATCCATTATAATTCGGTTTGAGCTATGCGGCAGAAATAAGCTTCATGCTTCTCTCAACATACTAGGCACCGTACAAGGTGGCGACGGCGTACCCGCTCAATACCTGCAGCCCCTGGTACGGACAGGAAAAGATGCTGAGCTTCTCGGCCTCGACGACGTCCTCGTGCTTCTCTCTAAAATGGCAGATCTGTTTGTTTCTCTGGTGGGACTGCAGTTTTTCCGAAGCTTTGCTTTTTGTTATGACATGTTTAGTACTTCACTTCTGCTTCGGTACATCCCACCTAAACACAAAAACGGCTCAGATTAGGCCATACCTCTTCATAAGTAAGGGCATGATAGTCATAATTTATAAACTCTTCATGTATACGCTGTTTTTTTAGAAACACGTATACGCTGTACATGAACGGACGTGCTGGCCCATTCAGCCTTCTTTTTTATGTTCTGTACATGCCCTGTTCACTGGAATTGCCTCTTGATTCCCCTCTTAAAGCAGAAGATCCACACTAAGCATAGCAAGTCCACTAGAGGAGCAAATGTTGTTTATCACCGCATCTCTTCTCATGTTGACAAGCAAGCCCGATATTTATGAAGGTACACCTTTGTGCTTGGTGGTAAACCTGTTTCTTTTTCAGTTATGTTCAGCATTTCCTTAATCATTTTGTATTATTATTTTAGTATTTTGATATGCATTAAGATTTATGCACGGTCCGGTACTTAGAAGAATATACTGTTGGTTTATCGATGATTTTCTCCTTGTTTGATTATGACATTAATTTAACAATGAGTACTTCAATTCTGAATTCTGGAGTGCATGGCAGCTATATAGATCCATTATAATTCGGTTTGAGCTATGCGGCAGAAATAAGCTTCATGCTTCTCTCAACATACTAGGCACCGTACAAGGTGGCGACGGCGTACCCGCTCAATACCTGCAGCCCCTGGTACGGACAGGAAAAGATGCTGAGCTTCTCGGCCTCGACGACGTCCTCGTGCTTCTCTCTAAAATGGCAGATCTGTTTGTTTCTCTGGTGGGACTGCAGTTTTTCCGAAGCTTTGCTTTTTGTTATGACATGTTTAGTACTTCACTTCTGCTTCGGTACATCCCACCTAAACACAAAAACGGCTCAGATTAGGCCATACATCTTCATAAGTAAGGGCATGATAGTCATAATTTATAAACTCTTCATGTATACGCTGTTTTTTTAGAAACACGTATACGCTGTACATGAACGGACGTGCTGGCCCATTCAGCCTTCTTTTTTATGTTCTGTACATGCCCTGTTCACTGGAATTGCCTCTTGATTCCCCTCTTAAAGCAGAAGATCCACACTAAGCATAGCAAGTCCACTAGAGGAGCAAATGTTGTTTATCACCGCATCTCTTCTCATGTTGACAAGCAAGCCCGATATTTATGGAGGTACACCTTTGTGCTTGGTGGTAAACCTGTTTCTTTTTCAGTTATGTTCAGCATTTCCTTGATCATTTTGTATTATTATTTTAGTATTTTGATCTGCATTTAGATTTATGCACGGTCCGGTACTTAGAATATACTGGTGGTTTGTCGATGATTTTCTCCTTGTTTGATTATGACATTAATTTAACAATGAGTACTTAAATTCTGAATTCTGGAGTGCATGGCAGCTATATAGATCCATTATAATTCGGTTTGAGGTATGCGACAGAAATAAGCTTCATGCTTCTCTCAACATACTAGGCACCGTACAAGGTGGCGACGGCGTACCCGCTCAATACCTGCAGCCCCTGGTACGGACATGAAAAGATGCTGAGCTTCTCGGCCTCGACGACGTCCTCGTGCTTCTCTCTAAAATGGCAGATCTGTTTGTTTCTCTGGTGGGACTGCAGTTCTTCCGAAGCTTTGCTTTTTGTTATGACATGTTTAGTACTTCACTTCTGCTTCGGTACATCCCACCTAAACACAAAAACGGCTCAGATTAGGCCATACCTCTTCATAAGTAAGGGCATGATAGTCATAATTTATAAACTCTTCATGTATACACTGTTTTTTTAGAAACACGTATACGCTGTACATGAACGGACGTGCTGGCCCATTCAGCCTTCTTTTTTATGTTCTGTACATGCCCTGTTCACTGGAATTGCCTCTTGATTCCCCTCTTAAAGTAGAAGATCCACACTAAGCATAGCAAGTCCACTAGAGGAGCAAATGTTGTTTATCACCGCATCTCTTCTCATGTTGACAAGCAAGCCCGATATTTATGGAGGTACACCTTTGTGCTTGGTGGTAAACCTGTTTCTTTTTCAGTTATGTTCAGCATTTCCTTGATCATTTTGTATTATTATTTTAGTATTTTGATCTGCATTTAGATTTATGCACGGTCCGGTACTTAGAATATACTGGTGGTTTGTCGATGATTTTCTCCTTGTTTGATTATGACATTAATTTAACAATGAGTACTTAAATTCTGAATTCTGGAGTGCATGGCAGCTATATAGATCCATTATAATTCGGTTTGAGGTATGCGACAGAAATAAGCTTCATGCTTCTCTCAACATACTAGGCACCGTACAAGGTGGCGACGGCGTACCCGCTCAATACCTGCAGCCCCTGGTACGGACATGAAAAGATGCTGAGCTTCTCGGCCTCGACGACGTCCTCGTGCTTCTCTCTAAAATGGCAGATCTGTTTGTTTCTCTGGTGGGACTGCAGTTCTTCCGAAGCTTTGCTTTTTGTTATGACATGTTTAGTACTTCACTTCTGCTTCGGTACATCCCACCTAAACACAAAAACGGCTCAGATTAGGCCATACCTCTTCATAAGTAAGGGCATGATAGTCATAATTCATAAACTCTTCATGTATACGCTGTTTTTTTAGAAACACGTATACGCTGTACATGAACGGACGTGCCGGCCCATTCAGCCTTCTTTTTTATGTTCTGTCCATGCCCTGTTCATTGGAATTGCACACCCGCACATGATAGTCAAAATATTGGGCGTACCTCTTCATAAGTAAGGGCATGATAGTTATAATTTATAAACTCTTCATGTATACGCTGTTTTTTTAGAAACACGTATACTATCTGTCCGTGCCGGCCCATGATAGTCAAAATATTGGGCGTCCTGCAGGATTCGAACCTAGGTCCTCCAGGAATTAGCACACCCGCACTAACCAACTGGGCAACGAGACGTCACGTGTTGTCTATATTTTTTAATACTTAAAATAGAACACTGGAAAAGCGCAACATTTTCTGTTTGGTATTTTCTTTTTGTTTTTTGTTTCTTAAATGCATGATGTTTTTATAATTAGTGATTTTTTTCGAAAATGACGACAAAATTTCAAATTCTTGAATTTTTCTTCAAAATCAGTGAACTTTTTTTTCCCAAAATTGATCAGTTCTCTTCTCAAATTCGTGAACTATTTCGCAAATACTTAAAATAGAACACTGGAAAAGCCCAACATTTTCTGTTTGGTATTTTCTTTTTGTTTTTTGTTTCTTAAATGCGAGATGTTTTTATAATTAGTGATTTTTTTTGAAAATGACGACAAAATTTCAAATTCTTGATTTTTTTTCTTCCAAATCTGTGAACTTTTCCCCCCCAAAATTGAACAGTTCTCTTCTCAAATTCGTGAACTATTTCGCAAATTGGCGATTTGTTTTTGAAATTTGTTGAACTTTTAAAATTGACGAACTTTGTTTCTAAATCAATGTATTTTTTTCAAATTTGTGATTTTTCCCGAAATCAATGAACTTTCCTTCAAAATCGATAAACTTATTTTGATTTTTTAATGAACTTTTTTCAAAATCAATAAAAGAAAAGATAAAAAAGAAAAGAAAAACAAAATAATGTAAAAACCCATGTAAAAACCGAAGAAAAACCAGCCCGGTTGAAAAGGAAAACCAGAGTCTTTTTTTAGCGTTGTATTTGACGCACTACAAAAGATGGAAAATGAAAAACTTAGACCATGATCAACAGAGGTGTTCGAGTAGGCGAGATGGCTCCGTCTAAGAGCACGTCGTTTCCCGACATGCTTGAAATGGCCCATATTTTTTTTGATGCCTTGTATGACCAATTCAAGGCACCATGCCAAGTTGTTTTGCTTTTCGGCAAGTTTTGCATTTTTCAGAGTTTTCTCGGTCAAAAATGCCCGATAAATGGGCAGACGTGTCACAACTTGCATACTGTGTCAGAAATGTTCAAACCTGGCATGGATGAATACCATGGTCATGCCCACCATGTTGAAAAGGTTGGGGCCATTTTAAGAATGTCCAAAAGTAGACCATGTTTAATGGAGGATGTTCGGGTTGGCTAGAAGACTCTACCTGAGGGTACATTGTTTCTCAACATCCTTCAAATGGCCTAATTTCTCCCACCTCCTTCTATGATTAAATCAAGGCACCATGTCAAGCTGATTAAGTTTTCGATAATTCTTGCATTTTTTAGAGTTTTCTCGGTGAAAACTGGCTTATAAATGGCCGGATGTGACACAACATGCATATGTTGTGGGAAATTCATTCAAACCTGACATGGATGCCTACCATGGGCATGCCCGCCTACTGGAAAAGGTTGGGGTCATTTCATGCATGTCCAAAAATATATCATGTTCAACAGAGGGTGTTCAGGTAAGCGAGAAGGGTCCATTTGAGGGCATGTTTTTGCGGCATCCATTAACTCACCCCAAATCTTTCCATGATCTTATATGATCGATTAAACGCACCATGCCAAGTTGTTTTGGTTTTCGACAAATTTGATCTTTTCTGGACTTCTCTTGGTTAAAAAACGGAGATAAATGATAGGACGTGTCGCAACTTGCATATTTTGTCGGAAATCGTTCAACCTGGCATGGATCCTTACCATGGGCATGCCCCCTGCCTGCAAAAGTTTGGGTCATTTAAATTCCATGTTCAATGGAGGGTGCACCCGGATGGGCATGCCCATGGTAGGCAACCATGCTAGGTTTAACAATTTCCGACACCATATGTAAGTTGCCACATGTTCGACCATTTTATCGGTCTTCTTTTACTAAGAAAACTCCAGAAAATGCAGAACTTGTCGAAAACCAAATCAACTTGGCATGGTGCCTTGAATTGCTCATAAAAGGCCATGGGAAAAATTAGGTCCATTTCTTCTTCTTTTTTGCTGGGGAAATTGGGGCCATTTCAAAGATATTGAAAAATAATGTGCTCTCAGACGAACCATTCTGACCTTACCGAATAATCTTCGTTAAACATGGTGTTTTTTGGACATCCTTGAAATGACCCCAACTAATAAATACATAGGGATAAAATTGAAACCCATAAGTATTTTTTAAAAGCATTTAATAAAAAAATATAGAAAAAAGAATTTGGAATGATTAGTTTAAAATTAGTTAAAACATGTATTTGGGTATTAAAAAAGAGAAAAGTGAATTAGTAAAATAAGAAATGAAATGAAAAAAGAAAATAAAATAGACCGCTTAGGCCTTGGCCTAACTAGGCGACGACATTGCTCTCGTCGGGCGCGTGTGGGCCTGGTCCAAGAGCTCACGGATTTGAAAAAAGTTCATCATTTTTTTACAAAATATTCATGGATTTGAAAATTCTCAAAAAAAAGTTCACTAAGGAAATTTGCCAAAAGGTTTTCTCGGTTTCGGAAACCTCGGCTTCCCAGCCATTTTTTCCAGTTTTGGGACATTCTCGAAGGTCGTGAACCGTGTTTTTTCTTTTTCTTTTTTTATCTTCTCTCTTGTTCATTTTTTGTCTTCTTTGACTTTTTGTTTATTCTGTTTATTGTTTCTATTTCTCATAAATTTAATTTTTTCAGAATTCAAATTTGTTCATATTCTTCTGGAATTCCAAATTCGTTACTGTTTTTCAAAAAATGTTCATGTTTAAAATTTTGTTCTTTTATAAAAAAACTGTTCGTGTTTTGACATTCTGAGCAAGTTTGAAAGGCATGAACATTTTTTTGAAATCTATGTACAATTTTAAAAAACAAATATTAGTATTTTATGAACAAAACAGGAAAACTAGAAAACGTAACAAAAACCGTGCAAAAAAAAACATAAACCAAAGAGTGAAGGTGCTGTGTTTTTTTTCTTGGCGTTGTGTCTCTCGAACAAGAAGAAGAAAACAAGGTTAGTACGCATATCAAATGTGCTAGCCCTGATGGTTTGTGCATTCACACGTAGTGCGTGAGGGCTGTAGTTCGAATCCAGCCGACCTACAACGTATACGTAGAAAAGTAAGTATAATTTGTGAAAAGTCTATAATACCCTTTATACGTTTTGTGATTTCTTGTGATCGCTTCAGCGATGAGGAGATTGGAGTGCATCTTAATTATTGGCACCTCATTCTATGACAAGCTCGGCAAGAAAGGCGGCAGCTGAAGGGAGGATGTACTGAGGCCTGCGGCGGACACAGGTGTGTGTGCTCGTTGGTGGTTTCAGTTTCATAATTCCCATTACACCTAGCCTCTGTTCGCTCAATCTTTGAGTATTTTTGTCTGTCACTGCATTGTTGAGTACGTGCAGCGGGATGGAAAGCAGCGAGCAACGGTGCATAGTTCACGGAAGCGGTTGGCATGGGACTAAGCCTGCTGTTTCTCCCCGTCAAGACCTAAGATAGCATGAGGTCCGCGCTCATGCAGGAAAGAGATGAGGGAGCAACTGGTGGTCCGGACGACGAAGATCAGCTGAACGTTGGCTCCCATGAAGTTGCTTGATTGTGCCTCCGCTTTTGTGCCCCTTGCGTTGCTTTTGAACCACTGTCATTTGTGTCATTGGTGATGTAAACTATATGGACATACAACTACAAAAATTCGTAGGAGCGGACGACCTCGCATGCTCTAGAATCGCTAGCTGCTCCTTCTCGCCGGGATTGGGCCGTGTCAGGTAATGTCGGGTGTATACGTTATGTACTGGGCTTTGCAGGTAGGACGGGACCCACATGATTAACAAACGGGTGTATCACGGCGTAGGAGCGAGGACGTCCAGGACCAACATGTGCGAGCCGGCACATGTGACTGGAAATACCAGGGTTGCTTCATGTCCACGCCTATACTTTGGCACACCAACTACAGACCAGGAGAATTTTTTTTAGGGTACGGATCAGGAGATTTGATACATCAATTTTTGCATTAGCAGGCAGTAAAAGCATCTCCAAGGGGTTGCCGCAAAACAGACCTAGTACTCATCCGCGGATTCGTATCCAATCTCATAGCTCCAGTATCTGTCTTTATTAACTTAAAAAAAATGTTAAGCCGCTTTGCGTAAAATAGAAACCACTTTCCACTAAATAGAAATTACTTTCTGTCAAACTGAAACCGGTTTTTGCCAAATAGTAGCTGCTTTTCACCGACAGCGCAATGACAGATGATCTAGATAATATAGATTGCCATGCTCTTAAAAATATATTTTTTCGGGTGTCTTAAAAAAATGTCATGCTATATACATACGAAGGTGCCGTAAACATTATATAAAAATTGTTAATGTATATGATAGGACCCTCTAGCGCAACCCAGATGACCTACGAGCCCATTGTACTTATAATGGCAAGTTAAGAAGATTTTTCTTTGTCAAAAAGCATGGCAAAAATAATAACAACAACTTTTTCTAATACTCACATGGAAAATTTCAAAATTATTTTTTGCTATTTCCCTACAAACGCACACGTTCATTTTCTTTTGTTCACATGGCAATTCTTGTAATGCGCGCATGGCATTCATGAAAAAAAATCTCTATAACGCATGACAATTCTCCAAACACCCCTACTATTTTTACAGCATGGCAACTATTTTTTTTTTGTATGATTTTGCTGGCAAAACAAGATAGTGGACCAAGGCAACTCCAAATTTTTCCGTTATCTTTTCATGTGATGAAAACTTCACTTCCCTATTTTTTATAAAATGATGGCAACTAATAACATAGGAAAATTCATAGATTTTGTACAATAAATTTTACATGCTAGGTTGCAAAAAAAATATTTGTGATGTTAGCCACAGACAAGTATTTTTTTTCTCATTTAATGAACATAGATCTAATACATATTAAGAAGCCATGGCAGAAACATCTTTAAAATGTTTAACATGACATGTATATATATGTATTACAAAACTTAAGGTGGCGTGGCAAAAAGGATCTTAATTTTTTGCCCTGGCAACTACATAGATATAGAACAACTACTTAAGACACCATGTCAAAAACACATTAAGTTTGCCATGGATATTATATGGTTGTAGTACAAAACTTAAACTGCACATGAGAAAAAAAGGTTGCCATGTATAGATTATAGCTAAAAATCAAGTAAAATTCCATGTCATGTACATAGTTGAAGGCAAATAAAACATCATAAGTTGTCAAAGCCAAGAAAATCACAACATGGCAAAAATGGCAATAGTGTGTAAAAATTACCATGACACTACTTGCCATGATGTTGAAAAAGAATGGAAACACTAACGCCCACACGTGTGGGCGTTCCCCAACTCGCCCGCATGCCTGGATCATCGTTCACTGTCTATTGCACGAATCTTGACACGAAAAGGTGGATTTGGTGTGCCACATAGGACGGAGCTGGTGTGTGGGCGTTGGAGAGTTTGCCCACACGCCCGCACCATGTTGTTTGCCAGCTGCGCTGTGTGGGCGAACTAGTTTCTGCCCACACAGCCACCACCTAGTTCATGCGCGTGTGGGCGAACTATTTTTCGCCCACACGACACTCCTACGTTGTGGATGGCAACTGCAGTTACGCGAACGTGTGGCAACTAGGTAAACACACATGACAACTGTGATTCTTTGCTAGACGGCAACTGCGGTTGCGCGTACGTGGCAACCAGATAAGCACACATGGCAACTGTGATTAACAATACATGGCAATTATGGTTGGACCACACGTGGCAACTAGGTAAACACACATGGCAACTACAGTTTGATCATATGTGGCAAGCAGTTAATCACACACGGCAACTACGGTTTGATTACACGCGGCAACTACCATAAATTAGACATGGCAACTATAGTTAACCAAAACAGATAGAGTTGCCATGCTTTTACAACTACACTTGTCATCCCGGATAACAACATCTGCCAACAAGGATGGCAACTAAATCGTCATCCCGCGGGGCACCTAACGTAGTTGCGCCAGGACGTGTGGGCATTTTTGCTTTGTGCCACACGCACGGAATGGAGATGAGCAGTACTTGTTTGGCGTGTGGCATGAAGTAGCCGCGCCCACACGTGTGGGCAATTCTAATGTCCGCCCACACATAGCCCGTGTGGGCTGCCTCCTGCTTACACCACACACGGTGTGTGTGAGTATGTCGAATATACCACACGTGTGGTGGATATCGGCGTCCAAAAAAACAAAGCATGGTAATTTTGTATATAATTTGTCAGGATGCGTACGCAAATGTGTGTCATCATGCTCTTAAAAACAGTGCACATCATGGCAAATTTAAAGAGTATTGTTCTTTTGAGAAGGATGGAAATTTAGGATTTTTTCATGGGTGCATGACAATTTTTACTAAGAATTTTTGACATGTTCAATAATTGCGAAGGTATTTACAAAACAAATGCAATTATAAAAACAATAAAAAGACAATTTGGCATTGTATCTACAATAAAGATGCCATGATAAATACTTTTTTATTTGCTTTTGCCATGGTACAATTCAAACAAGAATACCTGTATTTGCCATGTGAACATGGGATATATATTAAGTTGGCATGTATGTAAACTATTTGTTTCAACAATTACCATGATTTAAAAAAACACATTTTGTTTCTAGAATTGCCATTAGACAACTATAAATTTGTTTCAAGAATTGCCGTGATTTAGAAAATAGAATTTGTAAATTGTCGTGTGACAATTATAATTTTTCCAAAAATTTGGCATGTGCTTGGAAAGATAATGTTCTGACTTTGCCATGTGACCAATAGAAATTTCATTCAAACTTGGTATGTTATAGAGAAAAAAATTGCTCCCGAATCCCATTGACCAATACAAAACATTTTTAAAAAATTGCACAGATACAGATTGATAGCATACATGCTGCTAGTACTGCGCTTCATATGCCATTTTCCCGTCAGGCCAAGGCTAGCTATGAGTCGGCGAACCGGGGCGCGTCGTCCAGGTTCTTCATCCGCGCGTCGACGTTGTCCCGGAGGCGGCGCTCGAACCCCAGCAGCAGCTACTTGGCTGGCCGAGGTGAGGCGTCGGTCATCTACTGCTCCACCTCCCGCTTCCGCGTCTGCGCCGGTGAGGGCCATCTCGGCGTCGCCGGCGGCGTGGCGTCCGGCAAGCACGCAAGCAAGCAGGACGTGGGCGGCGATGTGCCCGTGTGTGCGTCTCCCTAGTGTGTGTGCTATGTGTGTGGTGCTGAGGGTGGGAGATGAGTGAAGGAGAGAGTGTTGAGCGATTTCGTTCACGTCGATGTGCGTTTCCACCATTCTGTGCCGATGGAACGTTTTCTAGGATTACCGTCAATCCGTCACGGCGCCGTTCCACCCCGTTGCCAGGTCATATGCTTACACACACCGTACACGAACTGGCTCAACAGGTTTCCGAGCCCAACCCGGGAAAACGCGGGTTTTCCCCTCGCGGCTACGGTGCCCTGCATATTAAGCGGAAGCGGTTGGTAGGGGGACATTTCATCCCGCGCTTTCTCCCACCAACCACCTCTCCTTTCCCCTCTCGCGCCGCCGCCGGCCGCCACCCAAGATTCCGGCGACCGCAGCCGGCAGGAGCACACCGGAAGGCCGCCACGCGCACGAGGCCTCCCCCCTCCCCCCTTGCGTCGGCGGCCCGCCGGATTTGCAGATCTACGGTAGTTCATCGCGGGCCGCCGGATTTGGCTTTTTCTGGCCGCCGGTTGCTGCCCCAAGCTATGGAGTGGTCGGGGAGCCTCTCCCGCAGCCCAGGCAAGGGCGCATCGCCGCATGCAGGTGCGAGTTCGTCCGCCCGCCGTCGTCGAAGGTTTGCGGGCATGGACTCGTCCGGCCGTCCACCGGGCTTGGCGCTCGCGCAGCGTCTTTGTGGCTTGCCGATGTCGCTCATAGAGTGTGACGACTGCACGCGGAAAGTGCTGCGGCTCACTTCGAGCACGCCGAAGCACCCCGGATGGGTGTTCTTCAAATGCAAAAACGACGGGGTACGTGCACTTGCGATAGCTCGTTTCACAGTTCATTCTTTAGCTAAACTGCGGTGGCTGACTTCGAGCTTGCTCATTCTTTTGTGTAAGACGAAGGATGCTCATTTTGGTTTTGTGAAGGGCAATACATTGATTTGTTGATAGAAAGAAATTTAATAGATGTTAGTGCACTCCTTGGTACAATCGAAGGCAATGATGCGGCTGCATGTGCAACTAGAGGGGAAGCAACATCTACTTCTTCCGAACCAAAGATGAAGAAAGAAGAATGCAAAATCAAGAATCCACAGATCAACAACGTGCATGGAAAAGATATTAGTCCAACTAGTGGGAGCAGTTATGGAAATTGGAAATCTTCTAAAATGCATTCTTGTAGTTCTTGTTTTCTTTGGTCTTGCTATTCTAACAAAGATTTGGTGATGCTTTTTGTATCCAATGTTGTCATAAAACAAAGCAATGCAATATGCTAAATCAAATTGAGTTGCAAATTTAAGTTTTGCGGGCCGGGAGTAAATGCGCCAGATCAGACGCCGCAACCCCAACCCGTAAAAAAGCATATTCTGGGAATATCCTTTTTTACGGGTCCTTTATGCGGGGTCTGCAACTGCGGCCGTCCGCGCCGACCCGCAAAGACGTTTTTCCGCGAACTGCAAAACCGTTTTGCGGGTCGGGAGGATGCGGGGTCCGCTAGAGTTGCTCTAAGGTTGTTCTCTTATCTCATGTTTCCATTGTTGTGTACTTGTTACTTTTCGAGTCAGAACCATGCAATAACGTGGAAGGGGCGCGCTCAACCTGACAGCGCCCAGCTTTCTCTCAGGCGGCGCGCCATGGGCGCGCCCCAACCGCTAGTAATTTTGTAATGGTCCCACTATTATTTGTAATTTTATGTAATTTTAGTTTCGTAACTTCATATAACTTCTATTTCTCCACCGTTTCATCGCACCCCTAAAATTGCCAATTACTGTAACAGTTGCACACTAAGTTTCTATATTTATGCGAACTTCGGGAATTGCTTAAGTTTAGAGCTGTCCAGAAACAAAATATGGAACCACTGATATAATGTTTCCTTGTAAGGCTAATTTCCAAATTATGTACTCCAAAATAAGACACTTATTTTGGATCAGAGAAAGTATGCAAGTAATAAAAAAAATTCGTCATCTTGATGAGTATACTCTTATATATTCCCAACACGAACTCGCAAATGTCCCGAATTCCGGTTGCAAACAGACCAAAGGCTAGCACTACACGAATGTGAATTGATACCAAGGAGAACTTATGCAGAGATTGGAGCAGACTAATCCAACATACAAAAGAATAAGCTTTGTCTGTTTAGTAAAATCAGTAAGTTGCGTTGACTAAGATGCCATTCTTGGCTATTTCGAGTTTGCGCTTGAGATGGCAACAACAGTAGCGGAATCAAAGGAAAAATATGCTAATGATTAACAAACAAAAGAACTATGAGAAAACGTAGATGATAGAACGTACTCCCTCCGTCTCATAATATAAGAGCGTTTTTTACACTAGTGTAGTGTAAAAAACGCTCTTATATTATGAGACGGAGGGAGTACTTATTATGATTTCCTTCTTTACTCAACAGCAGGAAGATAAGACAAACCAAATAAGGATTTTTAAATGCATGATCATGATCAGGAAGATAAGACGAACATCAAGAATTCAGTCTAATCAGACCATCCATGAATATATATCTGTACTTCTATTTATTCATCACTACAGTACATTTAATCTAACAGTTTTGTTGGTCTGCCGGATAAACAATTATGGTATTGGGTCAGAGGCATCATCTATGCTTGTGCCAACTGACTCGTCTGGTCGCACGATGTGGTAGTATGCACGCTGCAGTTTTTTCAGCACAATATATATATAACCACTAAATAATGCTTAAGAAATATATTTCAGTCAACCTAAGGTTTTTTTATCATCTAGTAAATCAAGCATCTTGATGCAATCCTAAGAATTGTTAAATTTATCGTGATTGCTTGTCCTGTCTAGGAATTAAATACGGTGCTAAGCATTCTATGCAGTCATCTCGTCCTCATTCAAACAGTTCTTCTGGTCTGCACATGACTATCTCATGTAAAATTGCATCAAGCTTGCCTAGAGACCACAAAAACTTGACACTGATAAGACACACACATCTTAATATAATATTTCTCTCTATACATAACATTGGTCTGAATGTATATATATGTGTATGGTACCATACCTCAGTATCCATGTCGAGTATATCCCATGTAGCAGCAGAAGTTGTCATTCAACATGCAGACATGGGTACTTCCTCACCTACACACGCGTGCGTGTGCAGAAGATAGATCATAATATAACAAATACATCTGAGTTGTGAAATTTGTCCTGGATAATTGATTACCCCATGGTGGAGCAGCGAATTGAAGAGGCATTTGATCTTCATTGGGGCAAACAAGTGGTCGAGCTACAGCAGCAGGCGGGGGCCAAGCCTGTGCAGCCGGGGAGCTGTACCGGCCACTCATACGGAAAGACGTCGGCCAAGCCCGGACGTCCGCGCCTGGTGGAGCCAAGGTCAGAGCGACGGCTTCGCTGGTGACACCGCCTGGAAAGACATACATGGATGGTGCTGAGGACGAAGAAACAGCTGCGCCATCGGTGAGGGCTACGGTGGCTCATTTTCTTCGGAATCGAGGAAGACAACGGTTGCTATGCGCAACTGCGGCATGCAGGAGATGGGGAAAACAGCAGGCTGTACAACAGCAGCAGAGTTCAACGCGCCACCGCCGCCGCCGTCGTTTTGTTCGTGAGGGAGTGTGTTCCGCCCAACGTGTATACCGTACCAAAACGTTTTTTAGGGAATACCATACCGAAACGTTTAGACTATGGCCCAGAGCTATGATGCGGGGCGCGGCTGCCGCTCGCGAAGAGCCAAAACGGAGAGGACAGCGTGTTTTGGTGAAGGACTCAAATATCCAATGAGTCCATGGCCCAATCAACTTCTCAATGAGTCCGTGACCTTGTTCAAAAAAAAAATGAGTCCGTGACCCAATCAACTTTAGTAAAAAAAAAATCAGCACCGAAACAGGCACGTACATGTACATGCAGCGATCATGAATTCAGGTCTCCGTCGCTTCATTGGCTGCCCAATATAATTTTTGGCCTTGCCCGTCATGTTCCTCTATTTAAATCTCAACCGCCAATCTTTATGATGTACATAAAATCAACGAATGTAAAAGGATGACATATGGAGAACTATGAAAGCCTCCTCTCTTTAATATTAGGTAAAAATAAAGATAAAGATTGGTTTTGCCAAACCCAACTGCAGCATGGATTCCAAGCTGACAGACCAATCGGCTTTGGCTAAGCTGACGGGGACTAATCGGCATGGCCGATGCCGATTCGTTCCAATCGGTTTTGCCGAATCCGATGGTGTATTATTTTTATTCTAAAAAACGCGTATTATTTCTGAACTTTCTTGTTAAAAACATAGTATTATTTAAAAATAATAGCTCCATCCTCTTACCAGAAGTAGGCGTAGATATTTTACTCATGTCTAAAAATATCAAATACTCACAAACGACATAAATCAGCCAGAAACAACATATTCATTGAAATATTCGTCTCCAAGAGAATTGCTTCTATTAAAGCTGGTCGGCAATTAGTTCAGATACTGTTAAGGATAATTTACTATTGCATGCACTTGCATCAAATCTCAGCAACGCCCTAAACATAATAAAATTAAACACCTACATATGCAACTAACAACTGGTTTTTAAATCTTTGACTCCAACATTTAACCAAGCCGAGACGCAAACCATGTTGGCCAGTCCATATTCATAGGCATGGCAATGCTATTCAGGCCGTTCTGGAACTGCTGCTCCTCCACCACCCCGGTTTCGACATTGACCTTGTGCACGCACTGGGATTCATAATCTATGACAAGTAATGTGTCGCTCTTCTCGACCGACAACATATGTACACCAGAGAGATAATAGAGATGCTTCGTCTGGCTCGGTAGCTCGATCACCCTTGAGTGTAGCCAGACTTGATTATCGACATCGTTTCCCCGCTTCCACACGTCTATCCTCAGCATGAGAGCTTGCTCGTTTATGCAAAACAGGGAGAGCGCCCCGTCGGCGGTGACGCCAAGCGTCGAATGGCTATTAGAATATGTTATGTGTCGGCTCACGGCGGTCGGTAGCTCAGTCAAGGAAGTGTGTCCGGTGTCGGAGCTCACGTCCAAGGTGTAATGTTTTGTGGGCTCCTCCAAGTGGCCGAAGTAGTACGGGACGAGCCAGTGCGCCGTCGTGCCACACAAGGCATTGTTGCCGCTGCTGATTTGCGGAAACTGGAAGCCGCGCTTGCCGGGTCGGTAGATTTCATCGAAACACTTTCTTGGTCCGCTCCACAATGACTCGGCGGACGAGAACGTGTACAGGTTACGCTCCCGATCGTCCTTGCCCTTGGGGTTGTCGAAGGAAACGACGGCTAGCACCTTGAAATAGTCCAAGGACCGGTGATGTCGGTGGCACTCTGCACCGGTCAAGAAAGTGCAACTGACAAAGGAGACCTTGCACTCAAATGGAGGGAGCATGTGGCACGTGCGGGCGAACGGGTCGCAGACGGCCATGTGGACCGATTCATGGCAGCGGATGCCGGTGAGGAGGCGCACAAGGACGAGGCCATGACGCGCGGCGAGCGGCTTCGCAATGTGTGTGTCATCATCTGGCAAGCCGTCGACGATAGATGTAAGAAGACGGCGTTGAGCGCCGAGCACAGACCCCTCCGGCGGCGGCACGAAAAACAATCGGTACGAAGGCTTGTCGTCGATGTCCACGCGTTGCCGATTAAAGAAGCCGAAGAGGGTGGACCGACCACCGGCGCTCTCATCCGGCCAGCAGCGGCTGAGGAAGGAGCGGTCGGCTATGAGAGTGCGCCACCGCTTGCACGCCGCGGCGCAGCGGAGCAGGGCGGCGCGATCCGTGGACACGCGGTGGAGGATCTCGAGGACGGCGTCTTCCGTCGAGATCAGCCTGGCCGCCGCTGACTGCTCCATGTTTGATCTTTTTCTTTTTGATGAGGGGAGCATCATGTTTGATGTGATCTGCGTCGTGGTTGTCTCCGGGCCCTATGTATATACTACGAGTACATCGTATATGGCAGACGTCTTCCATTGCGTTTCGTGATCGGTCTCGATTTCGATTACAGTCCTGTACATGGCTGGTTGGCCCATGTACGGCCCACGATGGGTTGTGAACGGTAAGAACTCGTTGCTGCCACATCTTTGTTCCCTTAAACCACGTGCGGCACAAAGCAATTTTGTTCGGACGTTTTCTGATGCCAAGTTTAGTTATTCAAAAATGGCAACTTTATATTTAAAGCATGGCAAATTTCTGTTTGGATGGCAAGTTTCAATTTTTTTGGATGACAATTTTAGTTTAAAAAATGTCGGGCCGATGTTACTTCGTGCCACACGTGTGGCACTGATTATTTGAAAGAAAGAAAATGCCACCACATCTTCTTCTTGAAACCAATTGCCTGTGGGAACCGGCCACCGTCTGGCGATTTTTTTAGGCAAGTTAGGGCATCTTGAACGCTGATCTACAAATTTGCTTCAGCATCTGCCCATGGATGGGGGAACAATTCGCGGGCATGAATGCGGGAGGCGGCCATCCAATAATGCCTGTATACATTTTATGCCGGATTTCAACTAATGAACAAAATTCATGCAAACGCGGCGAGTTTCGTCAAAGTTTGGATAGAAAATAGCACAAATCATCTATACACAGCATGCAAATAAGTCTAAGGGCATCTCCAACGCCGACCCTTAAACCGCCCACAACCGCCCGGACCGCGCGGTCCGGACGTGTTATGCCATCCAACACGGTCCTGCATCGGTCCGCAGGCGGTCCAGATGCACTTTCTCCCGCAAACCGGAGACAAACATGTGTGTGTGGGGGGGGGGGGGGGGGGAGGATTTGCGGCTGTCCGGACATCATCCACGCCCGCTTCTGACCACCCTGGCCCACACAAAACCATTCTCCCTCGCTGGAGCGCGTTCCCTCCCGGCGCTAGGTGCCCGCATTCATGCCGCTATAGAGCGGCCACTTCACATTGAAGTCGGCCTAGAGCCAACGAGACCTCTCACTGGCTCCGCCATTGAAGTAGCGCGTCGGCCGAGGGCACCGCTCGCGACGCGTCCCCGGTGTTCGCGCATGTTCAATGCTGGAGACGCATTACCGGATCGGACGATATGGATATCTACCACGCCCGTTCAATGCCCCGTCCGGCCGTATGCCGCCATTAAGCGGGCTCGCTGGCCGAGAAACCCACTCCGGCGCCTCACATGGACACTCGGACGCGTGGCCTCACCGAAATCCGCTATTTAAACGCGGCCACACCCTGCTAACTCCACAATAGAAGCCGCCCTACATGCTCCACCCTTGCAACGCATCCGCCATGACTGAAGACAGCAACGCTCTATGGGAGACCCTTTCCATGGAGATGAAGCACGAGGTAGCGCCCTTGCGGCCACCAAGCAGAGCCGCCGTGCCAGGCGGATCGAGGCCGGCATGCCGGCTAGCTCGCCCGAGGTCTCCGACGATGAAGACGACCCTACGATGGAGGCGGGCTTCGACGACACTGATGGAAATATGCCCTAGAGGCAATAATAAAGTTGTTATTATATATATTCCTTATTCATGATAAATGTTTATTATTCATGCTAGAATTGTATTGTCCGGAAACTTAAAACATGTGTGGATACATAAACAAATACCGTGTCCCTAGTAAGCCTCTACTAGACTAGCTCGTTGATCAAGTATGGTTAAGGTTTCCTAACCATAGACATGAGTTGTCACATGATGACGGGATCACATCATTAGGAGAATGATGTGATGGACAAGACCCATCCATTAGCTTAGCATATGATCGTTCAGTTTGTTGCTACTGTTTTCTTAATGTCAAATACATATTCCTTCGACCATGAGATCATGCAACTCCCGGATACCGGAGCAATACCTTGTGTGTTATCGAACGTCACAACGTAACTGGGTGATCATAAAGATTCTCTAAAGGTATCTCCGAAGGTGTCTGTTGAGTTGGCGTGAATCGAGATTGGGATTTGTCACTCCGTATGACGGAGAGGTATCTCTGGGCCCTCTCGGTAATACAAAATCACAAGAAGCTTGCAAGTAAAATGACTAAGGAGTTAGTTACGGGATGATGTATTACGGAACGAGTAAAGAGACTTCCCGGTAACGAGATTGAACTAGGTATGAAGATACCGACGATCGAATCTCGGGCAAGTAACATACCGACAGACAATGGGAAGTACGTATGTCGCCATAAAGGTTCGACCGATAAAGATCTTCGTAGAATATGTAGGAACCAATATGGGCATCCAGGTCCCGCTATTGGTTATTAAAAGGAGATTCTTCTCGGTCATGTATACATCATTCTCGAACCCGTAGGGTCCGCACGCTTAACGTTCGTTGACGATATAGTGTTATGTGAGTTATGTGAATTGGTGACCGAATATTATTTAGAGTCCCGGATGAGAGCACGGATATGACAACGAGCTCCGAATGGTCCGGAGGTAAAGATTGATATATAGGACGACACTATTTGGTCATCGGAAAGGTTTCGGAATGCACCGGGTATTTATCGGATCACCGGAAGGGGTTCCGGGAGGCCCCTCGAGGTTAACGGGCCATATGGGCCAAACAAGGGGAGCACACCAGCCCACAAGGGGCTGGCGCGCCCCACCTCTGGCCGCCGGCCTTAGGGAGTGATTTCTACTACGCAACCTTCTTCTTGTAGACTCGTGTTGGGCCTCCAGGCACAGAGTTTTGTAGGACAGTAGCAAATTTCCCTCAAGTGGATGACCTAAGATTTATCAATCCGTGGGAGGCGTAGGATGAAGATGATCTCTCTCAAACAACCCTGCAACCAAATAACAAAGAGTCTCTTGTGTCCCCAACACACCCTATACAATGGTAAATTGTATAGGCGCACTAGTTCGGCGAAGAGATGGTGATACAAGTGTAATACGAATAGTAGATATAGGTTTTTGTAATCTGAAATTATAAAAACAGCAAGGTAATTAGTAACAAAAGTGAGCGAAAACGGTGTTGCCATGCTTGAAAACAAGGCCTAAGGTTCATACTTTCACTAGTACAAGTTCTCTCAACAATGATAACATAATTAGATCATATGGTAATCCCTCAACGTGCGACAAATGTCACTCCAAAGTTCCTATCGTGGAGAACATAAGACGAAATTGCTTGTAGGGTACGAAACCACCTCAAAGTTATTCTTTCCGATCAATCCATTGGGCTATTCCTATAAGTGTCACAAACAACCCTAGAGTTCGTAGTAAAATAACACCATATGACACACATCAATCAAACCCTAATGTCACCTAGGTACTCCAATGTCACCACAAGTATCCGTGGGTCAATTATATGATATGCATCAAACAACTTCAGATTAATAATATTCAATCCAACACAAAGAACTTCAAGAGCATCCCGAGATTTCTACCGGAGAAAGGAATATGAAAACGCGTACCAACCCCTATGCATAGATTACCCCAATGTCACCACAGGAATCCCCAAGTTGATAACCAAAACATACATCAAGTGGATGAACAGAACATCCCATTGTCACCACGAATATCCCATCGCAAGACATACATCAAGTGCTCTCACATCCAAAGATTCAATCTGACATAACAAATCCTCAAAGGAAAAGATTCAATTCATCACAAGAAGGTAGAGGGGAGAAACACCATATGATTCAATTATAGTAACAAAGCTCGCGATACACCAAGATCGTGCCAAATCAAGAACACGAGAGAGAGAGAGAGAGAGATCAAACACATAGCTACTGGTACATACCCTCAGCCCCAAGGGTGAACTACTCCCTCCTCGTCATAGAGACCGCTGGGATGATAAAGATGGCCACCGATGATGGTTTCCCCCTCCGGCAGGGTGCCGGAATGGGCTCCCGATTGGTTTTCGTGGCTACAGAGGCTTGCGGCGGCGGAACTCCCGATCTAGGTTTATTTCTGGGGGTTTCTGGATTTATAGGAATTTTTTGCGTCGGTTTCATGTCAGGGGGGTCCACGAGTCAGCGATAAGGCAGGGGGCGCGCCCTAGGGGGGTGGGCGCGCTCTCCACCCTTGTCGTTGACTCGGGACTCTTCTGGCCCAACTCTTTTGCTTCAGGGGCTTCTTCTGGTCCATAAAAAACCACCGTAAATTTTTATCTCGTTTGGACTCCGTTTGATATTCCTTTTCGGCAAAACTCAAAAACAAGGAAAAAACAGAAACTGGCACTGGGCTCTAGGTTAATAAGTTAGTCCCAAAAATCATATAAAATAGCATACAAATGCATATAAAACATCCAAGATGGATAATATAATAGCATGGAACAATAAAAAATTATAGATACGTTGGAGACATATCAAGCATCCCCAAGTTTAATTTATGCTCATCCTCGAGTAGGTAAATGATAAAAACAGAATTTTCGATGTGGAATGCTACCTAACATATTATCAATGTAATCTTCTCTATTGTGGCAAGAATATTCAGATCCATAAGATTCAAAACTAAAGTTTAATATTGACATAAAAACGATAATACTTCAAGCATACTAACAAAGCAATCATGTCTTCTCAAAATAACATGGCCAAAGAAAGCTATCCCTACAAAATCATATAGTCTGGCTATGCTCCATCTTCATCACACAAAATATTCAAATCATGCACAACCCCGATGACAAGCCAAGCAATTGTTTCATACTTTTGATGTTCTCAAACCTTTTCAACTTTCACGCAATACATGAGCGTGAGCCATGGATATGACACTATACGTGAAATAGAATATGGTGGTTGTGGAGAAGACAAAAGGAAGGAGATAGTCTCACATCAACTAGGTGTATCAACGGGCTATGGAGCTGCCCATCAATAGATATCAATGTGAGTGAGTAGGGATTGCCATGCAACGGATGAACTAGAGCTATAAGTTTATGAAGGCTGAAAAAGAAACTAAGTGGGTGTGCATCCACCTTGCTTGCTCATGAAGACCTAGGGCATTTGAGGAAGCCCATCGTTGGAATATACAAGGCAAGTTCTATAATGAAAAATTCCCACTAGTATATGAAAGTGACAACATAGAAGACTCTCTATCATGAGGATCATCGTGCTACTTTGAAACACAAGTGTGGTAAAAGGATAGTAACATTGCCCCTTCTCTCTTTTCACTCATTTTTTTTTATTTTGGGCCTTCTCTTTTTTTGGCCTCTTTTTTTCGTCCGGAGTCTCATCCCAACTTGTGAGGGAATCATAGTCTCCATCATCCTTTCCTCACATGGGCAATGCTCTAATAATGAAGATCATCACACTTTTATTTACTTACAACTCAAGAATTACAAATCGATACTTAGAACAAAATATGACTCTACATGAATGCCTCCGGCGGTGTACCTGGATGTGCAATGAATCAAGAGTGACATGTATGAAAGAATTATGAAAGGTGGCTTTGCCACAAATACGATGTCAACAACATGATCATGCAAAGCAATATGACAATAACGAAGCGTGTCATAATAAACGGAACGGTGGAAAGTTGCATGGCAATATATCTCGGAATGGCTATGGAAATGCCATAATAGGTAGGTATGGTGGCTATTTTGAGGAAGGTATATGGTGGGTGTATGGTACCGGTGAAAGTTGTGTGGTACTAGAGAGTCTAGCAATGGTGGAAGGGTGAGAGTGCGTATAATCCATGGACTCAACATTAGTCATAAAGAACTCACATACTTATTGCAAAAGTCTATTAGCTATCGAAACAAAGTACTACGCACATGCTCCTTGGGGGATAGTTTGGTAGGAAAAGACCATCGCTCGTCCCCGACCGCCACTCATAAGGAAGAAAATCAATAAATAAATCATGCTCCGACTTCATCACATAACGGTTCACCATAAGTGCATGCTACGTGAATCACAAACTTTAACACAAGTATTTTTACAATCCACAATTACTCACTAGCATGACTCTAATATCACCATCCTCATATCTCAAAACAATCATAAGGAATCAAACTTCTCATAGTATTCAATGCACTTTATATGAAAGTTTTTATTATATCCCTCTTGGATGCCCATCATATTATGACTAAATTCATAACCAAAGAAAATTACCATGCTGTTTAAGACTCTCAAAATAATATAAGTGAAGCATGAGATTTCATCAAGTTCTTCAAAATAAAACCACCGCTGTGCTCTAAAAAGGTATAGGTGAAGCACTAGAGCAAATGACAAACTACTCCAAAAGATATTAGTGAAGATCAATGAGTAGTCGAATAATTGTGTAACTCTCTAACATTTAAGAATTTCAGATCTTGGGATATTATTCAAAGAGCAAGCAAAAAAATGACATTGCAAGGATATCACATATCATGTGAAGAAGCAAAAACTTAGGCTCAACCAAAACTGACCGATAGTTGTTGAAGAAGAAAGGTGGGATGCCAACCGGGGCATCCCCAAGCTTAGATCCTTGAGACTTCTTGAAATACTATTTTGGGATGCCTTGGGCATCCCCAAGCTTGAGCTTTTGTGTCTCCTTAATTCCTTTTATTTCACGGTTTCCCTAAATCTAAAAAACTTCATCCACACAAAACTCAATAAGAACTCGTGAGATAAGTTATAAATCAATGCAAAACCTTATCATTCTCTACTGTAGCAAATCACTAAAATTATTATTTGATATTGCCTACTAAATGCCTCTGCATATTTAATACTCATATCCTCAAATAAAATCATTAAACAAGCAAACATATGCAAACAATGCAAACATAACAGCAATCTGTCTAAACAGAACAGTTCGTAAGGAATGCAAGAGGAATCATACTTCCCTAACTCCAAAAATTCTGAAAAATTACCACACTATATAAAATTTGTTGTTACTCATTGTGTAAAAAGTTCAAGATTTTATCATGTTCTGACTATCCACCAATATTCAAAACAGAACAACAAACTTTCTGTTTTCAAAACAGCAACGCATAGACTTGTAAAATAACCATGGTAAAGGCTATACTTGACCTTTTTATTGAACAAAAAGATAGAAAACATGTCTCTGAATAACAGCAAGCAAATATAAACAAAATAAAAGGACGCTCCAAGCAAAACACATATGAAGTGGTGAATAAAAATATAGCCTCAAGTAAATTTACCGATAGACGAAGACGAAAGAGGGGATGCCATCCGGGGCATCCCCAAGCTTAGTTGCTTGGGTATTACTTGAATATTACCTTGGGGTGCCTTGGGCATCCCCGAGCTTAGGATCTTGCCACTCCTTATTCCGTAGTCCATCGAAACTGCACCCAAAACTTGGAAACTTCACAACACAAAACTCAACAGAAAATCTTATGAGCTCCGTTAGTATAAGAAAATAAATCACCACTTAGGTACTGTTGTGAACTCATTCTTAATTCATATTGGTGTTATATCTACTGTATTCCAACTTCTCCATAGTTCATACCCTCCGATACTACTCATAGATTCATCAAAATAAGCAAACAACACAATGAAAACAGAATCTGTCAAAAACAGAACAGTCTGTAGTAATCTGGAAACTTTCCATACCTCTGTAACTCCAAAAATTCTGAAAATTTAGGAAAACATAGACAATTTGTATATCAATCATGTGTCAAAAATTCAGAACAAAAGCACGTTCCAGTGAATTTTCAAAATTCTGGACTGAGCGCAAAAGTTTCTGTTTTTGCACATAATCAAGTCAACTAACATCCACACTATCCCAAAGGCTTTACTTGGCACTTTATTGAAACAAAAGCTATAAAACATGATTAATACAGTAGCCTAATCATGTGAACACATAAAAAAAGTAGGTAGAAACATTGGGTTGTCTCCCAACAAGCACTTTTCTTTAATGCCTTTCTAGCTAGGCATGATGATTTCAAATATGCTCACATGAAAGATAAGAATTGAAACATAACGGGAGCATCAAGAAGTATATGACTAGCACATTTAAGCCTAACCCACTTCGTATGCATAGGGATTTTGTGAGCAAACAATTTATGGGAGCAAGAATCAACTAGCATAGGAAGGCAAAACAAACATAACTTCAAGATTTTCAACACATAGAGAGGAAACTTGATATTATTGCAATTCCTACAAGCATATATTCCTCCCTCATAATAATTTTCAGTAGCACCATGAATGAATTCATCAATATAACCACCACATAAAGCATTATTTTCATGATTCATAAGCATAGAAATTTTATTACTCTCCACATGAGCAAATTTCTTCTCATTCATAATAGTGGGAGCAAACTCAACAAAATAACTATCACGAGATACTTGATTGGAATAACCCAATTGAAAATTAAAATCATGATGACAAGTTTTGTGATTATCATTATTCTTTATAGCATACATGTCATCACAATAATCATCATAGATAGGAGGCATGCTTTCATCATAATAAATTTGTTCATCAAGACTTGGGGGACAAAAAATACCATCTTCATCAAACATAGCATCCCCAAGCTTGTGGCTTTGCATATCATTAGCATCATGGGTATTCAGAGAATTCATACTAACAACATTGCAATCATACTCATCATTCAAATATTTAGTGCCAAACATTTTATTGACTTCTTCTTCTAGCAATTGAGCACAATTTTCCTTTCCATCATTTTCACGAAAGATATTAAAAAGATGAAGCATGTGAGGCAACCTCAATTCCATTTTTTTGTAATTTTATTTTCTAGACTAAACTAGTGATAAAACAAGAAACAAAAAGAATCTATTGCAAGATCTAAAGATATACCTTCAAGCACTCACCTCCCCGGCAACGGCACCAGAAAAGAGCTTGATGTCTACTATGCAACCTTCTTCTTGTAGACTCGTGTTGGGCCTCCAAGCGCAGAGTTTTGTAGGACAGTAGCAATTTTCCCTCAAGTGGATGACCTAAGGTTTATCAATATGTGGGAGGCGTAGGATGAATATGGTCTCTCTCTAACAACCCTGCAACTAAATAACAAAGAGTCTCTTGTGTCCCCAACACACCCAATACAATGGTAAATTGTATAGGTGCACTAGTTCGGCGAAGAGATAGTGATACAAGTGTAATGCAAATAGTATATATAGGTTTTTGTAATCCAAAATTATAAAAACAGCAAGGTAACTAGTAACAAAAGTGAGCGAAAACGGTATTGCAATGCTTGAAAACAAGGCCTAGGGTTCATACATGATTAGATCATATGGCAATCCCTCAACATGCGACAAATGTCACTCCAAAGTTCCTATCGTATAGAACATAAGATGAAATTGCTTGTAGGGTACGAAACCACCTCAAAGTTATTCTTTCCGATCAATCCATTGGGCTATTCCTATAAGTGTCACAAACAGCCCTAGAGTTCGTAGTAAAATAACACCATATAACACACATCAATCAAACCCTAATGTCACCTAGATACTCCAATGGCACCACAAGTATCCGTGGGTTAATTATACGATATGCATCAAACAACTTCAGATTAATAATATTCAATCCAACACAAAGAACTTCAAGAGCATCCCAAGATTTCTACCAGAGAAAGGAATATGAAAAGCGTACCAACTCCTATGCATAGATTACCCCAATGTCACCACGGGAATCCGCAAGTTGATAACCAAAACATACATCAAGTGGATCAATAGAACATCCCATTGTCACCACGGATATCCCATCGCAAGTCATACATCAAGTGCTCTCACATCCAAAGATTCAATCCGACATAACAAAACCTCAAAGGAAAAGATTCAATTCATCACAAGAAGGTAGAGGGGAGAAACACCATATGATTCAACTATAGTAAAAGCTCGTGGTACATTAAGATCGTGCCAAAACAAGAACATGAGAGAGAGAGATCAAACACGTAGCTACTGGTACATACCCTCAGCCCCGAGGGTGAACTACTCCCTCCTCGTCATGGAGACTGCCGGGATGATAAAGATGGCCACCGGTGATGGTTTCCCCCTCCGGCAGGGTGCCAGAACAGGCTCTCGATTGGTTTTTCATGGCTACAGAGTCTTGTGGCGGCGGAACTCCTGATCTAGGTTTATTTCTGGGGGTTTCTGGATTTATAGGAATTTTTGGCGTCGGTTTCACGTCAGGGGGGTCCATGAGTCAGCCACAAGGCAGGGGGCGCGCCCTAGTGGGGTGGGTGCGCCCTCCACCCTTGTCATTGACTCGGGACTCTTGTGGCCCAACTCTTTTGCTTCGGGGGCTTCTTCTAGTCCATCAAAAATCACCGTAAATTTTCAACTCGTTTGGACTCCGTTTGATATTCCTTTTCTGCAAAACTCGAAAACAAGGAAAAAAACAGAAACTAGCACTGGGCTCTAGGTTAATAAGTTAGTCCCAAAAATCATATAAAATAGCATACAAATGCATATAAAACATCCAAGATAGATAATATAATAGCATGGAACAATAAAAAATTATAGATACGTTGGAGACGGATCAGGGAGAAAAGGAAGGAGGGGAGTCGTCCTCCCCTTGCATTCCCTCTCCTCCCCTTTCCTCCCCCCCCCCCCCCCGAGAGCAAATAAGGAAGGTGGGCGACCAGGGATGGAGCCCAAGAGGGCCGCCAGACTTCTTGGGGGTGGCCTAAGCTGCCTCCCCTCCACCCCCCCTCTCCTCCCCTTTCCTCCCCCCCCCCCGAGAGCAAATAAGGAAGGTGGGCGACCAGGGATGGAGCCCAAGAGGGCCGCCAGACTTCTTGGGGGTGGCCTAAGCTGCCTCCCCTCCACCCCCACTGATACGTCTCCAACGTATCTATAATTTATGAAGTATTCATGATATTATATTATCCATCTTCGATGTTTAATGGGCTTTACTATGCACTTTTATATTATTTTTGGGACTAACCTATTAACCCAGAGCCCAGTGCCAGTTCTAGTTTTTTTCCCTTGTTTCAGTGTTTCGAAGAAAAGGAATATCAAACGGCGTCCAAACGGAATGAAACCTTCGGGAGAGTTATTTTTGGAATGGAAGCAATCCAGAAGACTTGGAGTGTGCGTAAGGGAAGCAACGAGGAAGGCAAGAGGCAGTGGGCGCGCCGTCCACCCTCGTGGGCCCCTCGTGGCTCCCCTGACCGACTTCTTTCGCCTATATATATCCATATACCCTAAAACCATCGGGGAACAGAATAGATCGGGAGTTCCGCCGCCGCAAGCCTCTGTAGCCACCAAAAACCAATCCGAACCCTGTTCCGGCACCCTGCCGGAGGGGGGAACCCTCACCGGTGGCCATCTTCATCATCCCGGCGCTCTCCATGACGAGGAGGGAGTAGTTCACCCTCAGGGCTGAGGGTATGTACCAGTAGCTATGTGTTTGATCTCTCTCTCTCTCGTGTTCTTGAGGTGATACGATCTTGATGTATCGCGAGCTTTGCTATTATAGTTGGATCTTATGATGTTTCTCCCCCTCTACTCTCTTGTAATGGATTGAGTTTTCCCTTTGAAGTTATCTTATCGGATTGAGTCTTTAAGGATTTGAGAACAGTTGATGTATGTCTTGCCGTGCTTATCTGTGGTGACAATGGGATATCACGTGATCCACTTGATGTATGTTTTGGTGATCAACTTGCGGGTTCCGCCCATGAACCTATGCATAGGGGTTGGCACACGTTTTCGTCTTGACTCTCCGGTAGAAACTTTGGGGCACTCTTTGAAGTACTTTGTGTTGGTTTGAATAGATGAATCCGAGATTGTGTGATGCATATCATATAATCATACCCACGGATACTTGAGGTGACATTGGAGTATCTAGGTGACATTAGTGTTTTGGTTGATTTGTGTCTTAAGGTGTTATTCTAGTACGAACTCTATGATAGATTGAACGGAAAGAATAGCTTCGTGTTATTTTACTACGGACTCTTGAATAGATCGATCAGAAAGGATATCTTTGAGGTGGTTTTGTACCCTACCATAATCTCTTCGTTTGTTCTCTGCTATTAGTGAGTTTGGAGTGACTCTTTGTTGCATGTTGAGGGATAGTTATATGATCCAATTATGTTATTATTGTTGAGAGAACTTGCACTAGTGAAAGTATGAACCCTAGGCCTTGTTTCCTAGCATTGCAATACCGTTTACGCTCACTTTTATCATTAGTTATCTTGCTGTTTTTATATTTTCAAATTACAAAAACCTATATCTACCATCCATATTGCACTTGTATCACCATCTCTTCACCGAACTAGTGCACCTATACAATTTACCATTGTATTGGGTGTGTTGGGGACACAAGAGACTCTTTATTATTTGGTTGCAGGGTTGCTTGAGAGAGACAATGTTCATCCTACGCCTCCCACGGATTGATAAACCTTAGGTCATCCACTTGAGGGAAATTTGCTACTGTCCTACAAACCTCTGCACTTGGAGGCCCAACAACGTCTACAAGAAGAAGGTTGCGTAGTAGACATCAAGCTCTTTTCTGGCGCCGTTGCCGGGGAGGTGAGTGCTTGAAGGTATATCTTTAGATCTTTCAATCAAATCTTTTTGTTTCTTGTTTTATCACTAGTTAGTTTATAAAAGAAAACTAAGCAAATGGAATTGAGTTTGTCTCATACGCTTCATCTTTTTAATATCTTTCGTAAGTATGATGAAAAGGAAAATTGTGCTCAAGTGCTAGAAGAAGAAGTCTATCAAATGTTTGGCACTAAATCTTTGAATGATGAGCATGATTGCAATGTTGTTAGTATGAACTCTTTGAATATCCATAGTACCAATGATGATTGCGCTAGTTATGATGAAAATGTCTCCTATAAACATGTCAATTTTTGTGGAGTGCATTGGGTTTGCAAGTACACACCAAATAGGGAAGATAGATATTGCAAGAGGCATAAGCATTTAGAAACTAAATTGTTGCAAGAAAGGCTTGATGTTTGTGCTGAAAGATTCAATATTTTTCGCCATCCTTGTGAACTTTGCAATGAACATGGTCATTTAAAGCTCCAATGCTATTTGTTTCATGATCAAATCGTGTCCAAAAATTGTGATAACTTGATTACCCTTGAGCATCATAAAGAGCTTAGTCTTCTTTTGGGGTATGAAGAAATGAAACGTATAACTGAGGGTATTCCAAAATTTAATCTTGATAGATTTCTTGATTTTGATCTAGAAGAAATTTTTATGTATTGTGCGGTGAATTGCATTGAAAATCCTTATATTGCCAATTACATAAAGAAAAGAAATCAAATAGAAGATGAAGATAAGAGTAATGAAAGGGAAGAGACTTCCCAATATCCTCCTATTATTTCTTATGATGAATCAGGTAACGAGGAGGAGCTTTCTATTCAACCAGTCTCATTAATAAGGAGCTCAAAAAAGAGGGTTAAACCCACACATGATGTGAAGAAGAAAAAGAAAATACGAAGAAGCAAAGGTAAAAAGGTATCTCTCCCAAATGATGTTGCTCCTATTACTCCTTGTGATGATGATAATTGCTATACTATTGGTGCTATCCATACTATTAACGATGAGAGTGATTATGCTTATGATATGAAAAGGCCCAAGCTTGGGGATGCTATGTTTGATGAGAATGACATGTTTGAGAATATATTTGCTGAAATTAATGCTTGTCCCAAGCTTGGGGACGCTACGTTTAATGAAGATGATATTTTTAGCCTCCCAAGTTTTGATATGCAAAGTTGTTATGATGATAGCATGCCTTCTACCTATGATGATTATAGTGATGAAAGTGGGTTTGGAAGAGTGTCAACTCTAGGAAGTAATGATCCCACTATTTTGGAGGATGTTGAATCTTATAATATTTATGAAAGTGGATTTGGAGAGGTCATGACTTTATTTAGTGATGAGTCCACTATCTTGGAAGAGGTTTCAATCGATTATGATGAGAACAAAGTTGCTACTTATGATGATTATTGTGATGAAACTTATGCTATAAAAAGTAGTGATGATTATATTTATAAAACTTGTCATGATTATGATTACCCTTTTTCTGAACATTACTCTTTTAATGTGGAAACAATTTATAGTATTCAAGTCTCTTATGATACTCCCACTATTCCGAATGAGAAGAATTTTGCTTATGTGGAGAGTAGTAAAATTTGTATGCAAGTAGATCATGAAAAGAATGCTTTAGGTGCTGGTTATATTGTTGAATTCATTCATGATGCTACTGAAAATTATTATGAGGGAGGAATGTATGCTTGTAGGAATTGCAATAATATCAAGTTTCTTCTCTATGTGCTTAAAATCTTGAAGTTATGCTTGTTTTACCTTCCTATGAAAATTGATTCTTGTTCCCATAAATTGTTTGCTTACAAAATCCCTATGCATAGGAAGTGGGTTAGACTTAAATGTGCTAGTCATATTCTTCATGATGCTCTCCTTATGTTTCAATTCTTATGTCTTATGTGAGCATCATTGAAATCATCATGCCTAGCTAAAAGGCATTAAAGAAAAGCGCTTGTTGAGAGGCAACCCAATTTTTATTTTTGTTCTTTCTTTTTGGTTCTGTTTAGGAATAAATAATCCATCTAGATTCTGTTTAGATGTGGTTTTGTGTTTTAATTAGTGTTTGTGCCAAGTAAGACCTATAGGATCTTCTTGGATGATAGTTATTTGATCTTGCTGAAAATTCCAGAAACTTTCCGCTCACGAAAACAATTGTTTAAAATTACCAGAACATGATAAAATACTGATTCCAATTGCAGTAGATCAATAAACAAATTATCTAGGTCTTCCTATTTTGGTAGATTTTTCTGAGTTCCAGAAGTTTGCGTTAGTTACAGATTACTACAGACTGTTCTGTTTTTGACAGATTCTGTTTTTCGTGTGTTGTTTGCTTATTTTGATGAATCTATGGCTAGTAAAATAGTTTATAAACCACAGAGAAGTTGGAATACAGTAGATTTAACACCAATACAAATAAAGAATGAGTTCATTACAGTACCTTTAAGTGGTGTTTTGTTTTCTTTCGCTAACAGAGCTTACGAGTTTTCTGTTGAGTTTTGTGTTGTGAAGCTTTCAAGTTTTGGGTAAAGATTCGATGGACTATGAAATAAGGAGTGGCAAGAGCCTAATCTTGGGGATGCCCAAGGAAACCCAAGTCAACATTCAAGGATAACCAAGAGCCTAAGCTTGGGGATGCCCCGGATGGCATCCCCTCTTTCGTCTTCATTCATTGGTAACTTTACTTGAGGCTATATTTTTATTCACCACATGATATGTGTTTTGCTTGGAGCGTCATTTTATTTTCTTTTGTTTTGCTTGCTGGATGAATAAAATACCAAGATCTGAAATTCTTAAATGAGAGAGAGTCTTCACATAGCTACATAATTATTTAACTACTCTCATTGATCTTCACTTATATCTTTTTGGAGTAGTTTGTCATTTACTCGTGTGCTTCACTTATATCCTATGAGTAAATGGTTGAATGATTTGAATGTCATAAATCTGAAATTATATATGTTTCATATGCCTTTCCCATGGGGAGTAATGCCTTCACATATAAGAAGTAGAGGTGGTAAATTTATTGAAGGTTAGCAAACATTGTATTGGTCACTTGAACAATTCATGAAAGAATATTGACGGAAGAGAGATTTCACATATAAATATACTATCTTGGACATCTTCTATGATTGTGAGCCCCATTAATTATTTTCAAACATGAGCAAATTAGTTGAAGTTGAACAAGGAAGACAACATAATGAGTTATGCTTGGGTATATTTGTATAAAAGTTATATTGTTATGGATCCTCTAACATGTGGTGCTTGCTTTTTAGAATCCTTTGCTAGCCAAAATATCTATACTAAGCGGGAATACTGCTTGTGCATCCAAATTCCTTGAACCAAGTTTCTTCCATGAGTGTCCACCATATCTACCTATATGCGGTATTTACCTGCCGTTCCAAGTAAATTTGCATGTGCCAAACTCTAAACCTTCAAATAATAATCTGTTTTGTATGCCCGAATCGCTCATGTAGTGACTAGGGGCTGTCAGTATCTTCCATGCTAGGTGGGTTATTCTCACGATGAGTGGACTCCGCTCATCATTCACGAGAAAATGGCTGGTAACTGGGATGCCAGTCCTATAATCAAAAGATCAAAAGCAAATTCGCAAATAATTTAAACAAAACTCCCCCAGGAATGTTGATAGTTGGACGACACCCGTTGTTTTGGACAAGCCATGGAGTGTGAATGTTGGTGGAGGGGGAGTAAAAACTTTACCTTTCTGTGTGGGAACCGCCTATAATGTATGTAGTATGGAAGATATTGGGAACTCTTGGTCGTTATGGTGACAATGAAAGCATACCTCTCAAAATTATTTTCATCTCTGTTTTAGCTTCGAGCTCTGGCACCTCTGCAAATCCCTGCTTCCCTCTGCGAAGGGCCTATCTTTTACTTTTATGCAAGAGTCAGTAGTATTCCTTCTCATTCCAACCTACTCTTTAGTTGGCAAGCATAATGTGATGGAAAGATCTAAGCATATATGGCCATTCAAATATATTTGAGCATGAATTATTATTGTTGACATTACCCTTGAGGTAAAAGGTTGGGAGGCGAAACATTAAGCCCCTATCTTTCTCTGTGTTCGGTGAATACTATTTGTTCTAAAAATATGCTTTGAGTGGTAGCAATAATGGAAGACTAAATGATAGTTGAGTATGTGAAGTTTGCGGAATAAAAGCTCTGACATAGACTCTTCCTGAAAATAAGATGAATTGTAATTGTTTGATGACTAATAACACGGTTTGTTAGTTTTCAAGAAAGTTTATGATCTATACTTTAACATGTGAATAGTTTGTTACTTGATCATGCAAAGTTTTATGAGATGAGCTACTGTTATGACATATGATGATGCTAGAAAAGGTGATTGAAATTATCATTGACCAAACTTGTGCACCTGCTAGCATTCACACTTCATAAATTATTTCTTTTATCATTTACCTACTCGAGGACGAGAAGGAATTAAGCTTGGGGATGCTGATACGTCTCCAACGTATCTATAATTTATGAAGTATTCATGCTATTATATTATCCATCTTGGATGTTTAATGGGCTTTACTATGCACTTTTATATTATTTTTGGGACTAACCTATTAACCCAGAGCCCAGTGCCAGTTCATGTTTTTTCCCTTGTTTCAGTGTTTCGAAGAAAAGGAATATCAAACGGTGTCCAAACGGAATGAAACCTTCGGGAGAGTTATTTTTGGAACGGAAGCAATCCAGAAGACTTGGAGTGTACGTAAGGGAAGCAACGAGGAAGGCACGAGGCAGTGGGCGCACCCTCCACCCTCGTGGGCCCCTCGTGGCTCCCCTGACCGACTTCTTTCGCCTATATATATCCATATACCCTAAAACCATCGGGGAACAGAATAGATCGGGAGTTCCGCCGCCCCAAGCCTCTGTAGCCACCAAAAACCAATCGGGACCCTGTTCCGGCACCCTGCCGGAGGGGGGAACCCTCACCGGTGGCCATCTTCATCATCCCGGCGCTCTCCATGATGAGGAGGGAGTAGTTCACCCTCGGGGCTGAGGGTATGTACCAGTAGCTATGTGTTTGATCTCTCTCTCTCTCTCGTGTTCTTGAGGTGATACGATCTTGATGTATCGCGAGCTTTGCTATTATAGTTGGATCTTATGATGTTTCTCCCCCTCTACTCTCTTGTAATGGATTGAGTTTTCCCTTTGAAGTTATCTTATCGGATTGAGTCTTTAAGGATTTGAGAACACTTGATGTATGTCTTGCCGTGCTTATCTGTGGTGACAATGGGATATCACGTGATCCACTTGATGTATGTTTTGGTGATCAACTTGCGGGTTCCGCCCATGAACCTATGCATAGGGGTTGGCACAGTTTTCGTCTTGACTCTCCGGTAGAAACTTTGGGGCACTCTTTGAAGTACTTTGTGTTAGTTTGAATAGATGAATCCGAGATTGTGTGATGCATATCATATAATCATACCCACGGATACTTGAGGTGACATTGGAGTATCTAGGTGACATTAGGGTTTTGGTTGATTTGTGTCTTAAGGTGTTATTCTAGTACGAACTCTATGATAGATTGAACGGAAAGAATAGCTTCGTGTTATTTTACTACGGACTCTTGAATAGATCGATCAGAAAGGATAATTTTGAGGTGGTTTTGTACCCTACCATAATCTCTTCGTTTGTTCTCCGCTATTAGTGACTTTGGAGTGACTCTTTGTTGCATGTTGAGGGATAGTTATATGATCCAATTATGTTATTAT
This sequence comes from Aegilops tauschii subsp. strangulata, assembly GCF_002575655.3. Taxonomy (NCBI): domain Eukaryota; kingdom Viridiplantae; phylum Streptophyta; class Magnoliopsida; order Poales; family Poaceae; genus Aegilops; species Aegilops tauschii. The sequence goes on from NC_053037.3 coordinate 505,434,202, forward strand.
TGTTGAGAGAACTTGCACTAGTGAAAGTATGAACCCTAGGCCTTGTTTCCTAGCATTGCAATACCGTTTACGCTCCGTTTTATCATTAGTTACCTTGCTGTTTTTATAATTTCAGATTACAAAAACCTATATCTACCATCCATATTGCACTTGTATCACCATCTCTTCGCCGAACTAGTGCACCTATACAATTTACCATTGTATTGGGTGTGTTGGGGACACAAGAGACTCTTTGTTATTTGGTTGCAGGGTTGCTTGAGTGAGACCATCTTCATCCTACGCCTCCCACGGATTGATAAACCTTAGGTCATCCACTAGAGGGAAATTTGCTACTGTCCTACAAACCTCTGCACTTGGAGGCCCAACAACGTCTACAAGAAGAAGGTTGCGTAGTAGACATCACCCACCTATATATGTGAGAGGAGGGAGAGGGGCAACACAGAACACGATCCCCAAGCCGTGTGCAGCGCCCCATCTCCCTCTAGTTCTAGTTCCTCCTCCGTCCTTGTCCGTTATGCTTGGCGAAGCCCTGCGGATAATTTCACCTCCACCTTCATCATGTTGTCGTGCTACCGGAACTCATATACTACTTCGCATCTCTTGCTGAATCGAGAAGGCGAGGACGTCATCGAGCTGAACGTGTGCTGAACGCAGAGGGGACGTGCGTTCGGTACTTGATCGGAAGGATTGTGAAGGTGTACAACTACATCAACCGCGTTGATAAACGCTTCCGCTAAACAGTCTACGAGGGTACATAGACACACTCTCCCCTCTCGTAGCTATGCATATCCATGGATAGATCTTGCGCGTGCGTAGAATTTTTTTTGTTTTCCATGCAACGTTCCCCAACTGTGGCATCATGAGCCAGGTCTATGCGTAGATGATATGCACGAGTAAAACACAAAGGAGTTGTGGGTGGTGATGTTCATACTGCTTACCACCAACGTCTTATTTTGATTCGGCAGTATTGTGGGATGAAGCGGCCTGGACCAACCTTACATGTCCACGTACATGAGACCGGTTCCACCGACTGACATGCATCTTCTTTTGCATAAAGGTGGCTGGCAGGTGTCTGTTTCTCCTACTTAAGTTGAATAGAATTTTACTACGGTCGGTCCTTGTAGAAGGTTAAAACAACAAACTTGATAATCACCATTGTGGTTTTGCGTCGGTAAGAACGGTTCTTGCTAGTTGCCCATAGCAGCCACGTAAAACTTGCAACAACAAAGTAGAAGACGTCTAACTTGTTTTTGCTGGGTATGTTGTGATGTGATATGGTCAAGGCGTGATGTGATATATGTTGTTGTATAAGATGATCATGTTTTATAATAATATCGATGACCGGCAGGAGCCTTAGGGTTGTCTTTTAATTATTGTATGACCTGCATGTCAATCATTAAATGCCATGTAATTGCTTTACTTTATCGCTATGCGTTAGAAATAGTTGTAGAAGAAATAATTGGCAAGACGACCCCGTCGCAACGATGGAATCAAGGTGTCACGCCGGTGATGATGGAGACCATGACGTTGCTTTGGAGATGGAGACCAAAAGCATAAGATGATGATGGCCATATCATGTCGCATATTTTTGATTGCATGTCATGTTTATCCTTTATGCATCTTATTTTGCTTCGAACGACGGTAGCATTATAAGATGATCCCTTCACTTAATTTCAAGATAAAAGTGTTCTCCCTGAGTATGCACCGTTGTTAAAGTTCATCGTTTCGAAGCACCTCGTGATGATCGGGTGTGATAAACTCTACCTTCACATACAACGGGTGTAAGCCAGTTTTGAACATGCAGAATACTTGGGTTAACTTGACGAGCCTAGCATGTACACACATGGTCTTGGAACACTAGTGACCGAAAGGTCGAACATGAGTCATAGTAGATATGATCAACATGGAGATGTTCACCATTGATGACTACCCCATCTCACGTGATGATCAGACATGGGTTAGTTGATTTGGATCATGTATCACTTAGATAACTTGAGGGAGTTAATTTAGTGGGAGTTCATTAGTAATTTGATTAATTGAACTTAATTTATCATGAACTTAGTCTTAATATTTTTTGCATATCTGTGTTGTTGATCAATGGCCCGTGCTACAGTTCACTTGAATTATAATGCGTTCCTAGAGAAAGCTAAGTTGAAAGATGATGGTAGAAACTACACGGACTCGGTCCGTAACTTGAGGATTATCCTCATTCCTGCACACAAGAATACGTCCTTGATGCACCGCTAGGTGACAGACCTGCTGTAGGAGCTAATGCAGACACTATGAATGTCTGGGAAGCTCGATCTGATGACTACTCGATAGTTCAGTGTGCCATGCTTTACGGCTTTGAACCGGGACTTCAAAAGCATTTTGAACGCCACGGAGCATATGAGATGTTCCAAATGCTGAAATTGATATTTCAAGCAAATGTCCGGGTTGAGAGATATGAAGTCTCCAATAAGTTTTGTAGCTGTAAAATGGAGAATAATAGTTTTGTCAATGAATACATACTCAGAATGTCTGGGTACCACAACCACTTGACTCAGTTGGGAATTGATCTTCCGGCTGAGAGTGTTATTGACAGAGTTCTTCAGTCAGTACCACCAAACTATAAAGGCTTTGTGACGAAATATAATATGCAAGGTATGGATAAAACAATTCCCGAGCTCTTCGCAATGCTTAAGGACGCCAAGGTAGAAATCAAGAAGGATATCAAGTGTTGATGGTTAACAAGACCACCAGTTTTAAGAAAAAGGGCAAGGGAAAGAAAGGGAACTTCAAGAAGAATGACAAGCAAGTTGCCACTCCCATGAAGAAGCCCAAAGCTGGACCCAAGCTTGATACTGAGTGCTTCTACTACAAGGGTAATGGTCACTGGAAGCAGAACTGCCCCAAGTATTTGGCCGATAAGAAGGATGGCAAAGTGAACAAAGGTATATTTGATATACACGTTATTGATGTGTTCCTTACTTATGCTCGTAGTAGCGCCTGGGTATTGGATGTTGGTTCAGTTGCTCATATTTGCAACTCGAAACAGGAGATGCGGAATAAACAAAGATTGGCTATGTGCTTCGAAAATGGTTCCAAGGTTGATGTGATCACCGTCGGCACGGTACTCTACATCTACCTTCAGGATTAGTTTTTAGACCTCAATAATTGTTATTTGGTGCCAGAGCATGAACATTATATCTGGATCTTGTCTATTGCGAGATGGTTATTCATTTAAGTCAGAGAATAATGGTTGTTCTATTTATACGAGAAATATCTTTTATGGTCATGCACCTTTAATGAATGGTTTATTCTTGTTGAATCTCGATCGCAGTGATACACATATTCATAGTATTGATGCCAAAAGATGCAAAGTTGATAATGATAGTGCAACATACTTGTGGCACAGCCGTTTAGGTCATATTGGTGTAAAGCGCATGAAGAAACTCCATGCGGATGGACTTTTGGAATCATTTGATTATGAATCATTTGATACTTGCGAACCATGACTCATGGGTTAGATGACTAGAACTCGATTCTCCGGAACAATGGAGCGAGCTAATGACTTATTGGATATAATACATACTGATGTATGCAGTCCGATGAGTGTTGAGGACGCGGCGGGTATCGTTATTTTCTGACCTTCATAGATGATTTGAGTAGGTATGTGTATATCTAGTTGATGAAACACAAGTTTGAAAAATTCGAAAAGTTCAAAGAATTTCAGAGTGAAGTGGAGAATCATCGTAACAAGAAAATAAAATTTCCGCGGTCCGATCGCGGAGGTGAATATTTGAGTTACGAGTTTGGCCTTCATTTAAAACAATGTGGAATTGTTTCACAACTCATGCCACCTGGAATACCACAACGAAATGGCGTGTCTGAACGTCGTAATCGTACTTTATTATATATGGTGCGTTATGTGATGTCTCTTACCGATTTGCCTTTATCATGTTGGTGTTATGCATTAGAGACAGCCGCATTCACGTTAAATAGGGCACCATCTAAATCTGTTGAGACGACACCGTATGAACTATGGTTTGGCAATAAACCAAAGTTGTCATTTCTTAAAGTTTGGGGATGCGATGCTTATGTCAAACAGCTACAACCTGATAAGGTCGAACCAAGAGTAGGTAAGTGCATCTTCATAGGATACCCTAAAGAGACCATTGGGTATACCTTCTACCACAGGTCAGAAGGCAAGATCTTTGTTGCCAAGAATGGGTCCTTTCTAGAGAAGGAGTTTCTGTGGCACCCCGGCTCAGAGAAAACCGGAACGCCCCGTATTCCAGCCCAGAGATCGAGGAGAAGTCTTCTGGAATACGGCACTGCTTAGCATAGAACAAACCAGCTTACTATTATTACACGAATATGAATACAAGGTCTCCGATATTACAATGAATAACATCGGCACGACGACACTACGCCATCCTTAGTTGCTCTATGCAAGCAGCAGAATAACTCGAAGCAGCGGAAAAACTTCTAGCAGCGGAACAACGACGACAGTGGTGAACTCCACTTCGCAGGGACTCTGGCTGGAACGCTTATCCTAGCTCGCAAACACAGGAACAACACCAAACAAGCAAGCAATCCAGGCATGACCTACAAGCTGGCATGACACGCCAGGTCAGTACATTGAATGTATTTGCAAGCTCACAATAACCAGACGCATTCAAGACAAACAACAGCATGGCAATTATAGGTTAATCAGGGATTATCATGAGATCATCAGGATAACATGGCATGAACAATATGAACATAATATCACTAGGACAATATATGATCATGGCATGAACATATAAATCTGATGATACTAGCATGCAACATGATGACACTATATGCACCATTTATTCTGTTCGGGTTACCTCGTAACCATCACACGCATTACTTACCAACCTCGGACATCACACGATCATCTCAGGATCAAATCAAGCTTGGTATAAACAATATCGTAGTAATCATTAAATGATCACAAGGAGCTTGATCTTTACCCATGATTCTCGCACAACATCACGAATATCCAACAACTCGATATCCTTGATACCACGGTGATCATTCCGGCGATCACAACCATGACCAACACTTGGTCTCAAACGGTGATCATTCCGGCGATCACAACCAACTTATCTCCTCATCGAACCGGGGTTGTTATTATGCACATTTTTATTAATACTGTTGACTCACGGTGTGACCGACACAAATTGGGCCCTTATCCGCGGGCGCGGCTATCGATAGATTTAATATACACTCTGCAGAGGTTAGTACACTGTACCCACACTACGGAACCCATGGCCTCGCATTCCCATTCGGGTGGACCAACGGCGTTCCAACAAAACCGATCTACTGCCATGACACTCTCCTGGCCACTCCGACTCACTCCCCACTGGGCTAGTCCTGGGTGGCCCCGTGTCTACCAAAGACACAACGACCACCGTCGTGGCCAAAACGTCCCTCACGGGGACCGGATCCATAATAACAACAACAGGCACACAAAGTTATGTCCGCCTACCTGATCAGGGTAGTGCACGCCCATAACCTTCCCTCGTTGGAGGCACCGGCGAGAGGCACGACAATAGACCCAGTTAGGACCTTCCCATAAAGGTAAGCGTGGTTGCACTGGTCAGTTTTGATATGGTGGCACCATGACTCAGCCAACAGTTGTTCAAGTTCAATTTAATCTGGTTAAACTTGAATGCAATATGCCGAGCCATGATAAAATAACATGATGCAAGGACAATGCATGAGCATGATATCAACATAAGCATGAGGGTACAACATAACTATCCACCATATCAACAATGAATCATATCCAACTAAACATGGCATAATGATGAGCATAAATATTACAAGTGCAACACTACTCATAACATAACATGACCACTAGCATCAACCATAAATACCATGCAAGAACTCATCAATAACATTACCGAGTAACACTTAACCAACTAACAACAAAGGAACAACGCATATTAACAGTACTCGGTAACCGACGTTAGTCATGCACCGAAGAACATGACCAACCCCACATGTACTACTATCAAGCATGGCAATATGAAAGTAATACTAGCAACTAGCAGGGTAGGATAACCAGGTGCATAACAACATAGCAAGCAAGTAAGCACTAACCCAGAAGCATTACCGAAACAACGATAACCATATTTTAAACAAGCAATCATTTAATAAATATTCAAGTTGAAAACCATGGCTACTGCATGACTATCATGCAAGTGGGTATTGTGGCTTGCCTGGGGATGAAGAAGGCATCGGGGAGAAGTGCGGTGAAGCCGCGGAAAGATTTGCCGGAAACAGTTCTCTCTCGGAGGGGCTGTTTACGTGCAAGGGCAAAAAGGTCATTTTCACAGTGTCAAACCATAGTGACAATGAAACAAGCTGAATGGGCTCGACGAAACGAAGAAGTGGGCTTTGGTTTCACCTTAATCGGAGTTGCGAGCAAAAAGTTATAGCCCGACGAAGTTCAGGGACCAATCTGTAAAAATAACTCTACAAACAGGCCCCTGAGCTGAAAAACAGAAAACGCATTCTCAGAAAATATGTTTTCATAGCAGATAAAACGTATTTCTAGCCGTAGTTAAATGACAATACGCTTTCTCATAAAGTAAACGCATTTGCCACCGAACTAAGACAGAAATACGCTTTCACTAAACGGAAACGTATTTAGACGAAACACGTTTCCACATATCTGACGTGGACGGCGGGGCCGGGCTTGAGGCGCTGACAGGTGGGGTCCGTGGAGAGGGGCCCGTCGGCCTGACTGTCTTCAACCTCCCGCTCGGGGAGCTCCTGGCCGAGGGGAGAGGCACGCCCCGACGGCGATTGCCGGCGCTACGGGGCATCTCCGGCGAGGCTCCGGCTATGGATGGATTCAGCGCTCAACGATGCATCCGAAGATCCTGTCCACGGCCGGTGGGAGGACCCAAGATGACGACGAGCTTGGCGCCGGCGGACAGGGGCTTCGGCCATCGGAGAACTCCTGGCAAGAGGCCACCGGAGGAGGACTGGGAGTGCTGGGGTGGATCTAGGGTGTGGATGGGGGCCTCTAGAGGTGGAAGATGGAGGGGAGGAGCCCGGGGCTGCTCGGATACGAGCGGAGCCCGACGGCGGCTGCGGTGGCCATGGGAGACGATGAGAGGCTTCGGGAGCGATTGGAGTGGTCAGGGAGGTTGTTGGGAGTGAGGGAGAGAGGTTGGAGTGTTCGGAGGCCGCGGGGAGGGGAGTTATATAGGCGCGGGGCGAGGTGCCGAGCTGTCATCGCCGCGGAAGCGTGGCCGGCGCCACGGACGCGTGTGCGCGTGCATGGGCTTGGAGGCAGGCGACGAGGGAGGCACCGAGGAGAGCTCACGGGGAGGAGGAGGCCAAAGGAGAAGAAGAGGAAGAAGCCGAGCGCCATTAAAGCTCGGTCGGCCACAGTGCGCCCGTGGGCGCTTCGCGGCGAGCGTCGATGGGTGTCGTTGAGGAAACGGACGGAGGGGGAGAGGGGTCCAAGGGAACGGCGACGATGCGGGCCAGCTGCTGGACACGCTCACGCGCGCGAAGGCGACGAGAGGAGGAGGGGGTCCAGCACAAACAGTCACTGGACACGGCCACTGCACACAGAGCGCGTGCACAGGCACGCCATTGTCGCGGTCACCGCGTGCACTGGCATGTAGCGGGGGAGAGGGGCTGGAACTTGTTGTCTAGTGGTAAGTCCTTCCTCGGGAGGTTACAACTGAGGTGGTAGAACGATGAAAAGAGCTCTAGTTGAATGGTAACTAACCTCTGAAGTTTACTGCAGTAAACTTGGCCGTGCACTGGTGATCCACATAAACTTGATTGGGAGAAATGGAGTTGTCTTGGAGGTTTAACTAAAGAAGAACTACAATCCTGGAGGTTTAGAGAAGAAATGGACCAATAAATAATAGGGTTGCTTTGCAACTGCATTTTTGGTCCAGAAACTTGATTTGGATGATGCACTCACATGGAGTTATGTAATGTGATGCAACTTGGTAAATCCTCATGATATGGACATATAAAGATGCTGTAAAAAGCTCATACCAAATGGACCATCCAACATGGTACTTGCTTTACAAACATCATTTCTGTCCAGAATCTTGGAAATATTCTAGATAAATAATGGCTTGATAAACCATGCCCAAAATGGGTGGAGGTAGGTTATATGGACAATAGAAGACCTAGAAAAATTGGCAGCCATAATGGAGCAAGATAAAATATACTTGCTTCACAAACTGAAATTTTGGACAGAATCAAAGAATTGAAGATGAGCTCACATGGAGGCATGACATGAGCTATACTTTGGTGTAGGGCTATAATATGATCATATGACGGGTCATGCAAAATGGCAACTCATTTAGATATGCCTAGCTTGCACCTCCTTCACAAAGCTTCTTTCTGGATAGAAACTTTGGAAAATCATAATTAAATAATTACTAGGCAAATGAGGTTGCATTTTGGCATGTGGCAATGATATGGAGAGGAAAAGGTGTCCAAGGAGTTTTAGGTCAATTGGGAAAATTAAAATAGCACTTGCTTCACAATGTGCCATTTAGGGCAGAATAGGAAATGAATTATTTGAGCATGATGATAAACATGACAAATGAAATATTTTTCCATATTTGAGAAAGATATGACCCAAACAATTTATGAGAATTATTTGGGAATTTTAGAAGTGATGGAAATAAAGGTTGCTTCACAACCTAGGGCAATTTGAGTTATTCCTTTAATAGAAAAGGAATATTCCCAATAAAAAGAATATTGGGATTTGGGCTAGGATGAAAATGACAGGGTCTAGGGAAGGATTTGGGTATGACAAGCCACTCTGGAAGCAAAGAAGAGTTCATCTTCTTCAGTTTCCAGACCACATAGCCACGGAAAAAGAAAACTCAAGCAAAAACCTCAGAAAAACAAAAGAAAAAGAAAGGGCCAAAAATCAGGCTGTTACAATTTCTCTCGAAAGAAGTGAGTGGGAGGAAAGTAGAACTTGATAAGGTAGTTGTGCCTTCTGTCGAATTGGAAAGTAGCACACCAGGGAAAATCCTTTCTGTGATGCCTATACCAACTAGAGAGGAAGCTAATGATGATGATCATGAAACTTCAGATCAAGTTACTACTGAACTTCGTAGGTCGACCAGAACACGTACCGCACCAGAGTGGTACGGTAATCCTGTCCTGGAAGTCATGCTATTAGACCACGGTGAACCTACGAACTATGAAGAAGCTATGATGATCCCAGATTCCGATAAATGGCTTGAGGCCATGAAATCTGAGATTGGATCCATGTATGAGAACAAAGTGTGGACTTTGGTGGACTTGCCCGATGATCGGCAAGCCATTGAGAATAAATGGATCTTCAAGAAGAAGACGGACACTGATGGTAATATCACTGTCTACAAATCTCGACTTGTCGCAAAAGGTTTTCGTCAAGTTCAAGGGGTTGACTACGATGAGACTTTCTCACCTGTAGCGATGCTTAAGTCAGTCCAAATCATGTTAGCAATTGTCGCATTTTATGATTATGAAATCTGGCAAATGGACGTCAAAACTACATTCCTTAATGGATTTCTTAAAGAAGAGTTGTATATGATGCAACCAGAAGGTTTTGTCGATCCCAAGGGTGCTAACAAAGTGTGCAAGCTCCAGCGATCCATCTATGGACTGGTGCAAGCATCTTGGAGTTGGAATATATGCTTTGATGAGGTGATCAAAGCATATGGTTTTGTACAGACTTACGGTGTTGCCTGTATTTACAAGAAAGTGAGTGGGAGCTCTGTAGCATTTCTGATATTATATGTGGATGACATATTGTTGATTGGAAATGATATACAATTTCTAGATAGCATAAAAGGATACTTAAATAACACCCAAAGAGTTACAAGATTCAATAATCTAGTTCATGCTAGAATTGTATTGATCGGAAACCTAAATACATGTGTGAATACATAAACAAATATCGTGTCCCTAGTAAGCCTCTACTAGACTAGCTATTTGATCAAAGATGGTTAAGGTTTCCTAACCATAGACATGTGTTGTCATTTGATAATGAAATCACACATTAGGAGAATGATGTGATGGACAAGACCCATCCGTTAGCTTAGCATATTCATCGTTCAGTTTATTGCTACTGCTTTCTTAATGTCAAATACATATTACTTCAACCATGAGATCATGCAACTCCCGGATACCGGAGGAATACCTTGTGCGCTATCAAACGTCACAACAAACTGGGTGATCATAAAGATGCTCTACATGTATCTTCGAAGGTGTCTGTTGAGTTGGCGTGAATCGAGATTGGGATTTGTCACTCCGTATGACAACGAGGTATCTCTGGGCCCTCTCGGTAATACACATCACAAGAAGCTTGCAAGCAAAGTAAGTAAGAAGTTAGTTGCAAGATGATGTATTACGAAACGAGTAAAGAGACTTGCCGGTAACGAGATTGAACTAGGTATGAAGATACCGACGATCGAATCTCGGGCAAGTAACATACCGATTGACAAAGGGAATTACATATGTTGTCATAAAGTTTGACCGATAAAGATCTTCGTAGAATCTGTAGGAGCCAATATGGGCATCCAGGTTCCGCTATTGGTTATTGACCAGAGAGGTGTCTCGGTCATGTCTACATAGTTCTCGAACCCGTAGGGTCCGCACGCTTAATGTTCGATGATGATTTGTATTATGAGTTATGTGATTTGATGTACCGAAGTTTGTTCGGAGGCCCGGATGAGATCACGGACATGACGAGGAGTCTCGAAATGGTCGAGAGGTAAAGATTCATATATTGTAAGGTTGCATTCGGACATCGGAATGGTTCCGAGTGATTCGGGCATTTTTCCGTAGTACCGGGAGGTTACCGGAACCCCCCATGGAAAGATATGGGCCTTATGGGCCATAGGAGGGTGGCTAACCAGCCCACAAGGGGCTGGTGCGCCCCCTACAAGGGAGGAGGCCGAATTGGACTTGGGAAGGGGGCGCCACCCCCCTTTCCTTCTCCTACTCCCTCTCCTTCCCCTTTTCCCCCTCCGGTAGAAGGAAAAAAGGGTGGGGTCGAATCCTACTAGGGCTGAAGTCCTAGTAGGACTCCCCTCTCCCTGGCGCGCCCCTTGTTGGCCGGCCTCCTCCTCCCCTCCTTTATATACGGGGGTAGTGGGGCACCCCAAAGACACAACTAATAATCTCTTAGCCGTGTGCGGTGCCCCCCTCCACAGTTCAACACCTCGGTCATATCGTCATAGTGCTTAGGTGAAGCCCTGCGCCGGTAACTTCATCATCACCGTCACCACGCTGTCGTGCTAACGATACTCTCCCTCGGCCTTAACTGGATCAAGACTTCGGGGCACGTCACCGAGCTGAACGTGTGCAGATCGCGGAGGTGCCGTGCGTTCGGCACTTGGATCGGTTGGACGACGAAGACGTTCGACTACATCAACCGTGTTACTAAACACTTCCGCTTTCGGTCTATGAGGGTACGTGGACACACTCTCCCCGCTCATTGCTATGCTTCTCCTAGATAGATCTTGCGTGATCGTAGGATTTTTTTTGAAATTACTACGTTCCCCAACAGTGGCATCCGAGCCAATTCTATGCGTAGATGTTATATGCACGAGTAGAACACAAAGAGTTGTGGGCGATAATAGTCATACTGCTTACCAGCATGTCATACTTCGATTTGGCGGTATTGTTGGATGAAGCGGCCCAGACAGACATTACATGACCGCGTTCATGAGACTGGTTCTACCGCCGTGCTTCGCACACAGGTGGCTAGTGGGTGTCTGTTTCTCCAACTTTAGTTGAATCGAGTGTGACTACGCCCGGTCCTTGTTGAAGGTTAAAACAGCACACTTGACAAAAAATCGTTGTGGTTGTGATGCATAGGTAAGAATGGTTCTTGCTAAGCCCGTAGCAGCCACGTAAAACATGCAACAACAAAGTAGAGGACGTCTAACTTGTTTTTGCAGGGCTTGCTTGTAGCGACCCGACCTCAAACAGTCAAGTCTCTATGCTTCAGTGTCATCCCTGGATCGGTAATGCTGACACACACAGTACTTGAAGGATTTATGACAGAGTAGCAATCACACACTTATTACATCGAATGTCTCAAAAGAGAACTTATTACAATAAATATGGCTTAAGGCCATCTAATACGATAACAGCGGAAGGCTTAGAAGATAAAGTGAGTCCATCAACTCCAACGGCATAGCTGAGCTGCACGGCAACGACCTAACGAACCTTACTCCTCGTCTGAAAAGTCTGCAACATGATACGTTGCAGCCCGGAAACGGGTCAGCACATGGAATATGCTGGCAATATAACACAGTAGAGCAAGTATAGAATAATGCTATCACTACATGCATATTTGGCTGGTGGAAAGCTCTATGGTTATAGTTTTTGCGAAAAGCCAATTTTTCCCTATAACAAAGGAATAAGTTTTATTTTAACATCATGGTAGTTGAAACATCATTGAGAAGGTTCCTCCAACTCAATCCCAATTAAAAGTAATTATCAACCCAATAATGTTAAATTAGAGTGATGAGATACTTAGGATAATCCAAGTACTAGATACTCAAGATGTCCATAACCGGGGACACGGCTAACCATGATTAGATTGTACACTCTGCAGAGGTTTGCGCACTTTTCCCCACAAGACTCGACCGCCTCCGATGGATTTCTCGCACTTCATGGTGTTTGAGAAACGGATGACCGAGACACAGTCTTTCAGAAACATTAACTCTTTACTCCGGGCAGACCATACCAACCTACATCCCTCTACCTGCTGATCCACCTCTTCAAGAGCTCATGCAACTTACTCAACTATGCTAGAGCCCATAATAGCATGTGGGTGCACATGGAAGTTTCTAGCATGAAAAATCTCAGTTCCCTTTGAGCCTGGGTGGCGGACCTTAGGATGATCACACGGGTACTCCGGGATATCCTAGGACAACACTGGATTCTCCAGGTGCCCGACAAGCAATCCACCCAGATGTGTATTCAAGTTGCCACCTTAAGTCGTACCATTAATTAATCATCTCACGTCTATCATGGATTCACTCACCCAAACCACGTCTACGAGCATAGCATAGCAATATAAGCAATACGTAGAAGTAACTCCCAAGGGTTTGAATATAACAGGGCAATAGGTTCTACCTCATCATGCAGTTTTTGAGGATTGGAGCTAATGCATAAAAACTGGGTATGAAAAGAGTATGATCAATGTGTTACTTGCCTTGCTGACGATCCGCAAAACCTAGGGACTCGTAGTAGCACGCTTCGCACTCCGGGAATTCTATCGCAAACAAACAATAGAATACATAAGCAATAAAGCAAAGAAGCACGGATAAATCTCAAATAAGAAGATCCAACCAGAAAGTTCAACTTAACAACTTCGGTTTGCAAAAATAATCAAATCAAACGGAGCAACGAAACTCAAAATGCAAAAGAAACAAGATCCGTTTACTAATCTTGACTAAAGTCAAATTTTACAGTACCAAAATCTTGTTCAAGTTGATTAAACAGAAAGAGGGTTTCGAGACGAAGATCTAGGCGCTTGAATCGCCTGATTCCGATAAACGAGCGAAAGGATAAACTGAAACGAAAATCGGATCAGAAATCACGATCAAAAAATAATCACGGAGAACCCGAGAAAAAGAAAAACTGACGAACAGGCTAACGAACGAACGTTCGTTGTCTGTAACTAACGAGCGAAAACCGTTCGTTAAAACGAACGTACGGACGAACGTCCGCTAAATAATTAAACCGAAAAAATAAAACCGGTCTATTAAAAAGAAACAAACTAGGGTTTTCTAAAGAAAACCGGATCGGTTTTCTAAAGAAAACCGACGGCGGCGGCTACCTCGTCGGATCCGGCGGGGCTAGGTGGCGTCGGCGGCGACGGCGGAGGGCGGCGTGGGACGGCTCGGCGGCGGGGCAGCGGCGGCGCAAGGCGGCGGGGCGGCGGCTTGCTGCAGCGGCGGCTCCGGCTTGGGGCCCCAGGGGGGCCCGGGTCGGCTTTTAAAGGGGGGTGGTGGCTTGCGGGAAGGGGCAGGGGGACGTGGCCGACTCGGCCACGGCGGGCGGCGGCGGCGGTCGCAGTCTCCGCGTGGGAGACGGCGGCGGGGAGGCGGTGGCGCGGGGTGGGCCGGCCTGGCTCGGCTGGGCTTCGGCCCAGTCGGGCGCTGAAGTTTTTAAAAAAAAAAAAGTAATTTCGCCGAAACTTAAATAAATCCTCGAAAATAAAATAAAAATCTAAAAAATGACAAAACAATTTTTCACTGTCTAATAAAATATTTAGAACAAGATGAACATTTTCTTGGCCCTAAAATGCAACTTTGAAAAACGTGCAATTTTTCTAATGCAAATAAAATAGCAATAAACTCCGAATAAAAACAAATATTTGATTTTAATATTTTTCCTCCAATACTTCATTTATTTTGGAGAAGTCATATTAAATCCTCTCATATATTTTAATATGAAATATTTTCGGAGAGAAAATAATTAAAACCAAAATCCTCGTTTCAATATTTGATAGAATTCAAATATGAAAACAGTGAAATCCCCAACTCTCTCCGAGGGTCCTTGAGTTGCTTAGGATTTCAAGGATCGTGAAACGAAATGCAATAAAATATGATATGCAGGAATGATCTATGTATAACATTCCAAATTAAAAATTTGGGATGTTACAAACCTACCCCCCTTAAGATGAATCTCGCCCTCGAGATTCGGGTTGGCTAGAAAATAGGTGTGGGTGGTCTTTGCGAAGATCATCATCTCGTTCCCAGGTGGCTTCATCCTCGGTATGGTGGCTCCACTGAACTTCGCAAAACTTGATAACCTTGCTGCGGGTGACTCGGCTGGCAAATTCAAGAATCCTGACTGGCTTTTCCTCATAGGTCAGATCACTGTCCAACTGAATCGCCTCCAAGGGCACTGTATCTCGTAACGGTATATCGTCCATCTCAGCATGACACTTCTTCAACTATGAAACGTGAAACACATCATGAACTCCTGACAGTCCTTCAGGAAACTCCAACTTGTAGGCAACTTCTCCCATTCGTTCCAAAATTCGATACGGTCCTACAAATCTCGGGGCTAACTTTCCCTTGACTCCAACACGTTTCACTCCTCAGAGAGGTGACACTCGCAGATATGCTCTGTCTCCAATTTCATAGGTTACCTCCTTGCGTTTCGAATCTGCATAACTCTTCTGCCTGGACTGAGCTACCTTTAGTCTGTCGTGAATCAACTTAACCTTCTCTTCAGACTCCTTGATCAAATCTGGTCCAAACAACTGTCGATCTCCAACTTCATCCCACATCAACGGTGTTCTGCACCTTCGTCCATACAGGGCTTCGAACGGTGCCATCTTCAAACTGGCCTGGTAACTATTGTTGTATGAGAATTCCGCGTAGGGCAAATTGTCATCCCAACTAGATCCATAATCCAGCGCGCAGGCTCTCAACATATCCTCCAGAATCTGGTTGACTCTCTCGGTCTGTCCATCTGTCCGCGGGTGGAATGTTGTACTGAACTCCAACCTTGTCCCCAAAGTCTGGTGCAGCTGATGCCAAAACTTTGAAGTAAACTGTGTTCCTCTATCTGATACTATGGTCCTCGGAGCTCCATGCAGACATACGATCCTGGTCATATATATCTTGGCCAACTTCGCACTTGTATAGGTGGTTTTCACTGGGATAAAGTGAGCCACTTTGGTCAAGCGATCAACTACTACCCATATAGAATCATATCCTGATCTGATCCTGGGCAATCCGGTGATAAAATCCATGCCAAGTTTATCCCACTTCCATTCGGGTATCGACATAGGCTGTAACAATCCTGCTGGCTTTTGATGCTCTGCCTTCACTCTCTGACATACATCACATACAGCTACATACTCGGCAATATCCTTCTTCATACAAGTCCACCAGAAACGTTCCTTCAAATCCAAATACATCTTGGTGTTTCCGGGGTGTATCGAGTATGGTGAGTCGTGAGCCTCCTGAAGTATTAACTTCCTGATCTCTGTGTTATTGGGCACATAAACACGGTCCTCAGACCATAAGGTGTCATGCTCATCCTCACGAAAACCTTTGGCCTTTCCTTTGCTCAATCTCTCTTTTATCTCGGCAATCTCTTTGTCATCCTTCTGAGCTTCTCGAATCTTTCCTAACAATGTAGATTGGACCTCCATTGTTGCAACAAAACCTCTAGGAACAATCTCCAATCGAAGTTCCCTGAGATCCTCAGCTAACTCCTTTGGCAATCCCGTGCTTACTAGGGTGTTAGCATAACTCTTCCGACTCAAAGCGTCTGCTACGACATTGGCCTTGCCTGTATGATTGTGAAGCTTCATGTCATAATCCTTTATAAGCTCCAACCATCTCCTCTGCCTAAGGTTCAACTCCTTCCGTGTGAAAATGTATTTCAAACTCTTATGATCTGTGTACACATCACAACGGTTTCCAATAAGGTAATGTCTCCAAGTCTTCAACGCATGCACTACGGCAGCCAACTCCAAATCATGCGTGGCATAATTCAATTCGTGCAGTTTTAGTTGTCGTGAGACATACGAAACAACTCTTCCGTCCTGCATAAGCACACTTCCAAGTCCTAGGCGAGAGGCGTCGCAATACACTTGCAAATCCTTGCGTATATCCGGCAGAATCAACACTGGGGCTGTAGTCAAACGTTTCTTTAACTCCTGAAAACTTGCCTCACATTCTTCCGTCCATTTAAATTTGGTGTCCTTCTTCAGTAACTCCGTCATTGGCTTTGCAATCTTGGAAAAATTCTCAATGAATCTTCGGTAGTATCCTGCGAGTCCAAGAAAACTGCGGATCTCGCTAACTGAAGTGGGTGCCAACCATTCAGTGACTGACTGAACCTTGGTGGGATCTACTGCTATACCTTCTCCTGATATAACATGTCCAAGGAATCCGACTTCCTTCAACCAAAACTCACATTTGCTGAACTTGGCATACAACTGGTGTTCCCTGAGTTTCTCGAGAACTAAACGTAAATGCTCCTTGTGCTCCTCCTCATTCTTCGAGTATACCATTATATCATCAATGAACACCACAACAAACTTATCCAAATATTCCATGAACACCTTGTTCATCATGCTCATGAAATAGGCAGGGGCGTTAGTCAGTCCAAATGACATGATCGTATATTCATACAACCCGTACCGTGTGGTGAATGTTGTCTTTGGTATATCCTTCTCTCAAATCTTCAGTTGGTGATATCCTGATCGCAGATGGATCTTTGAAAACACCTTAGCTCCTTGCACCTGGTCAAACAAATCATTGATCATCGGCAGTGGGTATTTGTTCTTGATCGTCACCTCATTTAACGCACGATAATCAACAACCATTCTTAGAGAATTATCTTTCTTCTCAACCAAAAGCACTGGGGCTCCCCATGGGGATGAGCTCCGTCGAATGAAACCTTTCTCCAATAACTCCTTGATCTGCTTCTTAATCTCCTCCAGATCATTTGCGGGCATCCGGTATGGTCGCTTCGATATAGGCCCGGTGCCTGGCAATAGTTCTATCAAAAACTCGATGTCTCGATCCGGTGGCATGCCTGGTAATTCCTCTAGAAAAACATCTGGGTAATCCTGTACTACAGGCACTTCCTCCTGAACAACTCCCGTGAGGGTATTTACTTGGCTCCTCCTAGGCGCATGCCTAGATACATACTTAATCATTTTTCCCTCAGGGGTGGTGAGATAAATTGACTTACTAGCACAGTCAATGCTTCCTCCATACTTTGACATCCAGTCCATGCCTAAGATCACATCCAATCCTTATGACTCCAAAATTATTAGGTCTGACGGGAAAACATGGCTACCAATGGTTAAGGGTATCTGATCGCACCATCGGCTAGCCATATACTCTGCTCCAGGTGAACTCACTAACAGAGGGGTCCTAAGGGTTTGGGTTGGTAGTTTAAACTTATCCACGAATCCCCTTGATATGTATGAATGCGATGCACCGGTATAAAAAAGAACAAGGGCGGTAAAAGGCTTAACCAAAAACTTACCGATAACCGCGTCTGGCTGCTCTTCAACCTCCTCCACGTTAACGTGGTTCACTTGTCCTTTGTTGAATGGATTGGGCTTCTTCCCAGCGCTCCCATTACCGTTTCCATTCTTCGCTTCAAGGCACTCCGTGGCATAGTGTCCAGTCTTTCCGCACTTGAAGCAAGTAATGTGACTTAGGTCTCTCTTGGCGGGTGTGGCTGGATTGGAGCGGTTCTGATTGTTGCTTGTTCCGTTCCCAGTCCCATTCTTAGAACCATTGTGGTTATGCGAACTTCCTCCGGTGTGGTTATGACCTCCATGGTTATGAACAAGTCCTCCTGAGTTCGGGGTTAGGCGATGCTTCTGCTGAGCTCCGGAGTTGTATCTTCCTTGCCCATACTTCCTCTTACGGCTCTCAATCTGCTACTGCTTCCCTTCAATCATAAGAGCCTTATCTACCAACTCCTGGTAGTTGTTGAATGTTGCCACCATCAACTGCATGCTCATCTCATCATTCAACCCTTCCATAAACTTCTCCTGCTTCGCGGCATCTGTGGCCACATCATCAGGGGCATAGCGAGATAACTTGCTAAACTCATCCACGTACTGAGCCACAGTACGGTTCCCCTGGCATAAGTTGCGAAACTCATGCTTCTTCATATTCATAGCTCCAGTTGAGACATGGGCTGTACGGAAAGCTTGCTGAACCTGATCCAAAGTAACGTTGGCTATGGGGAAAGTGGTCGTATAATTCTCCCACCATGAGGCTGCTGGTCCATCCAAGTGATGTGCGGCAAAGCGCACCTTCTCATCATCTGTGCAACCTGCGGTGGTCAACTCCCTTCCAATACGGCGTAGCCAATCATCTGCAACTATAGGCTCGGTGCTACTGGAAAACACCGGTGGCTGCAACCTCAGAAAGCGAGCTAAGTTGTCAACTGGAGGCGGGTTGTTGTTGTTGTTGTTGCCTTGGTTCTGGACTAACAATTGCATCAAGGCATTCTGCTGCTGGATCAAGTGAGTGAGTTCTGGCGGGAAGGCAAATCTGATGTCACGTCTCGGAGGCATCTGGCGGGTTTAGAGGGGAGAGATTAGAATAGAAAGGGGGGGTCTAGTGAGAAAGCACTACCCATATGCACATGAGACAAACACAATCATTTCACTCAATCAATCAAGCAAGGGCATACAAACGGTCTAGAACTATCGTAAAAAGTGCTCAACTACTACTATATACATGGGGGAATACTACTAATCATTTGGTGGTCATCTAGAAATTTTGATCGGTGGAAGACTCCATGATGTCTGCTCCAGCTTCGTCTTCAAAGCCATCTTCACTGGGGTCGGAGTCGGTGTCGTCGATGATGATGTAGTTCTCCGGGCAAGTGGAATCGTCGTCCTCTCCTCCCGGCACGGGGTCTCCCAAGAATACTCCGATCTTCTTTATCAAGTCATCATTCTTCTCCAATAGTGTTGCAATTTCCTCCTCATATCCATCGCGTGTAGACTTAAGTTCTTCTTCCAGCTCGATGATCCTTGTCTTCGCCTTCTTCAAATCTATCATAGTTGCGCACATCTGGTTCTCCTGGCGTCGAATGTGTTGGTTTAATTCCTGGATGAAAGCTGCAATGGATCTGCCCTTCTTGGTGCTTATCATCTCCCATTGCTCATCTCGGCGCCCACATATCTGATAGATAGTGTCCTTAAGATCCTTGTTGTAGACTTCTCCAATGCGTCCCATGGTAATGTCTGCTGCCATGCTCTTGCCTAGGCTCCAGGTGGATGCTTCAACAGAAAACTCTATGGGCTTAGTGGTTGGCGAGAACGTCCTTCCTGGTACTTGAACTTGAATCATCCAGCGCTCCTCTTCTGGTAAAGTGGCGTTGTAAGTCCCGGTGAAGCTTGGTATTCCGATGTTCAGGTACCTAGTGACTTCCTTCAAGTGGCGTCCAAAGGGGGTGTCTTCATCCGGTTGTGCAAACTTGTTCCTTGAATCCGCCATCCTAAGAGTAGAAAATGGAGAGGAGTCAGAAATGAGTAGAGAAGAGTGACCTATGGGTTATCTTAGTGGTCGTGTCCTACACTCAACGTGTGCTCTGATACCATCTTGTAGCGACCCGACCTCAAATGGTCAAGTCTCTGTGCTTCAGTGTCATCCCTTGATCGGTAATGCTGACACACACAGTACTCGAAAGATTTATAACAGAGTAGCAGTCACACACTTATTACATCGAATGTCTCAAAAGAGAACTTATTACAATAAATATGGCTTAAGGCCATCTAATACGATAACAGCGGAAGGCTTGGAAGATAAAGTGAGTCCATCAACTCCAACGACATAGCTGAGCTGCACGGCAACGACCTAACGAACCTTACTCCTCGTCTGAAAAGTCTACAACATGATACGTTGCAGCCCGGGAACGGCTCAGCACATGGAATATGCTGGCAATATAACACAGTAGAGCAAGTACAGAATAATGCTATCACTACATGCATATTTGGCTGGTGGAAGGCTGTATGGTTATAGTTTTTGCGAAAAGCCAATTTTTCCCTACAACAAAGGAATAAGTTTTATTTTAACATCATGGTAGTTGAAACATCATTGAGAAGGTTCGTCCAACTCAATCCCAATTAAAAGTAATTATCAACCCAACAATGTTAAATTAGAGTGATGAGATACTTAGGATAATCCAAGTACTAGATACTCAAGATGTCCATAACCGGGGACACGGCTAACCATGATTAGATTGTACACTCTGCAGAGGTTTGCGCACTTTTCCCCACAAGACTCGACCGCCTCCGATGGATTTCTCGCACTTCATGGTGTTTGAGAAACGGATGACCGAGACACAGTCTTTCAGAAACATTAACTCTTTACTCTGGGAAGACCATACCAACCTACATCCCTCTACCTGCTGATCCACCTCTTCAAGAGCTCCTGCAACTTACTCAACTATGCTAGAGCCCATAATAGCATGTGGGTGCACACAGAGGTTTCTAGCATGAAAAATCTCAGTTCCCTTTGAGCCTGGGTGGCGGACCTTAGGATGATCACACGGGTACTCCGGGATATCCTAGGACAACACTGGATTCTCCAGGTGCCCGACAAGCAATCCACCCAGATGTGTATTAAAGTTGCCACCTTAAGTTGTACCATTAATTAATCATCTCACATCTATCATGGATCCGCTCACCCAAACCACGTCTACGAGCATAGCATAGCAATATAAACAATACGTAGAAGTAACTCCCAAGGGTTTGAATATAACAGGGCAATAGGTTCTACCTCATCAACTACTTCCCAAAACCCACAAGTTAATCATATCCTAATCATGCAGTGTTTGAGGATTGGAGCTAATGCATAAAAACTGGGTATGAAAAGAGTATGATCAATGTGTTACTTGCCTTGTTGACGATCCGCAAAACCTAGGGACTCGAAGTAGCACGCTTCGCACTCCGGGAATTCTATCGCAAACAAACAATAGCATACATAAGCAATCAAGCAAAGAAGCACGGATAAATCTCAAATAAGAAGATCTAACCAGAAAGTTCAACTTAAGAACTCAAGTTTGCAAAAAGAATCAAATCAAACGGAGCAACGAAACTCAAACTGCGAAAGAAACAAGATCCGTTTACTAATCTGGACTAAAGTCAAATTTTACAGTACCAAAATCTTGTTCAAGTTGATTAAACAGAAAGAGGGTTTCGAGACGAAGATCTAGGCGCTTGAATCGCCTGATTCCGATAAACGAGCGAAAAGATAAACTGAAACGAATCGGATCAGAAATCGCGATCAAAAAATAATCGCGGAAAACCCGAGAAAAGGAAAAACTGACGAACAGGCTAACGAACGAACGTTCGTTGTCTGTAACTAACGAGAGAAAACTGTTCGTTAAAACGAACGTACGGACGAACGTCCGCTAACTAAACCGAAAAAAATAAAACCGGTCTATTAAAAAGAAACGAACTAGGATTTTCTAAAAAAACCGCATCCGTTTTCTAAAGAAAACCGGCGGCGGCGGCTACCTCGTCGGATCCGGCGGGGCTCGGGGCTCCGGCGGGGCAAGGTGACGTCGGCGGCGACAGCGGAGGGCGGGGCGGGGCGGCGACAGCGGAGGGCGGCGCGGGGCGGCTCGGCGGCGGCGGCAGCAGCGGCGCAAGGCGGCGGGGCGGCGGCTTGCGGCGGCGGCAGCTCCGGCTTGGGGCTCCAGGGGGGCCCCGGGTCGGCTTTTAAAGGGGGGCTGGTGGCTTGTGGGAGGGGGCAGGGGGACGTGGCCGACTCGGCCAGGGTGGGCGGCGGCGGTCATGGTCTCCGAGTGGGAGACGGCGGCGGGGAGGCGGTGGCGCGGGGTGGGCCGGCCTGGCTCAGCTAGGTTTCGCCCCAGTCGGGCGCAGAAGTTTTTTTTTTGAAAATAATTTCGTCGAAACTTAAATAAATCCTAGAAAATAAAAATATAAATAATGCCAAAACAAATTTTCACCTTCTAAATAAAATATTTAGAACAAGATGAACATTTTCTTGGCCCTAAAATACAACTTTGGAAAACGTGCAATTTTCCTAATGCAAATAAAATAGCAATAAACTCCGAATAAAAACAAATATTTGATTTTAATATTTTTCCTCCAATACTTCATTTATTTTGGAGAAGTCATATTATCTCCTCTCATATATTTTAATATGAAATATTTTCGGAGAGAAAATAATTAAAACCAAAATCCTCGTTTCAATATTTGATAGAATTCAAATATGAAAACAGTGAAATCCCCAACTCTCTCCGAGGGTCCTTGAGTTGCTTAGGATTTCGAGGATCGCGAAACGAAATGCAATAAAATATGATATGCAGGAATGATCTATGTATAACATTCCAAATTGAAAATTTGGGATGTTACATTGCTGTGATGTGATATGGTCAAGACGTGATGATATATAGTTTTTTGTATGAGATGATCATGTTTTGTAACAGTTATCAACAACTGGCAGGAGCCATATGGTTGTCGCTTTATTGTATGAAATGCAATTGCCAATGATGCTACAGGCTTAGCGATAGTCGTAGAAGCAATAGTTGGCGAGACGACAACGATGCTTCGATGGAGATCAAGGTGTCAAGCGGGTGACGATGGTGATCATGACGATGCTTTGGAGATGGAGATCAAAGGCACAAGATGATGATGGCCATATCATATCACTTATATTGATTGCATGTGATGTTTATCCTTTATGCATCTTATTTTGCTTAGTACGGCGGTAGCATTATAAGATGATCTCTCACTAAATTTCAAGGTATAAGTGTTCTCCCTGAGTATGCACCGTTGCGACAGTTCATCGTGCCGAGACACCACGTGATGATCGGGTGTGATAAGCTCTACGTTCACATACAACGGGTGCAAGTCAGTTTTGCACACGCAGAATACTCAGGTTAAACTTGACGAGCCTAGCATATGCAGATATGGCCTCGGAACACTGAGACCAAAAGGTCGAGCGTGAATCATATAGTAGATATGATCAACATAGTGATGTTCACCATTGAAAGCTACTCCATCTCACGTCATGATCGGACATGGTTTAGTTGATATGGATCACGTGATCACTTAGATGATTAGAGGGATGTCTATCTAAGTGGGAGTTCTTAAGTAATATGATTAATTGAACTTTAATTTATCATGAACTTAGTCCTAATAGTATTTGCATAACTATGTTGTAGATCAATAGCTCGCGATGTAGCTCCCCGTTTATTTTTGATATGTTCCTAGAGAAAAATAAGTTGAAAGATGATAGTAGCAATGATGCGGACTCGCTCCGTGATCAGAGGATTATCCTCATTGCTGCACAGAAGTATTATGTCCTTCATGCACCGCTAGGTGACAGGCCTATTGCAGGAGCAGATGCAGACGTTATGAACGTTTGAAAAAGCTCGGTATGACGACTACTTGATAGTTTAGTGCACCATGCTTTACGGCTTAGAACTGGGACTTCAAAAACGTTTTGAACGCCACGGAGCATATGAGATGTTCCAAGAGCTGAAATTGGTATTTCAGACTCATGCCCGAGTCGAGAGGTATGAGACCTCTGACAAGTACTTTGCCTACAAGATGGAGGAGAATAGCTCAACCAGTGAGCATGTGCTTAGAATGTCTGAGTACTACAATCGCTTGAATCAAGTGGGAGTTAATCTTCCAGATAAGATAGTGATTGACAAAGATCTCTAGTCACCAAGTTACTAGAACTTCGTGATGAACTATAATATGCAAGGGATAACGGAAACAATTCCCAAGCTCTTCACGATGCTGAAATCGGCGAAGGTAGAAATCAAGAAAAAGCAACAAGTGTTTATGGTTGACAAGACCACTAGTTTCAATTAAAAGGGCAAGGGAAAGAAAGGGAACTTCAAGAAGAACGGCAAGCAAGTTGCCACTCCCATGAAGAATCCCAAAACTAGACCCAAGCCTGAAACTGAGTGCTTCTAATGCAAAGGAAATGTTCACTGGAAGTGGAACTGCCCTAGATACTTGGCGGATAAGAAGGATGGCAAAAAGTGAACAAAGGTATATTTGATATACATGTTATTGATGTGTACTTTACTAGTGTTTATAGCAACCCCTCGGTATTTGATACTGGTTCAGTTGCTAAGAGTAGTAACTCAAAACAGGAGTTGCAAAATAAACAGAGACTAGTTAAGGGTGAGGAGATGATGTGAGTTGGAAGTGATTCTAAGGTTGATAAGATCATCATCGCACACTCCCTTTACCTTCAGGATTAGTGTTGAGCCTAAAATAAATGTTGTTTGGTGTTTGCATTGAGCATGAATATGATTGGATCATGTTTATTGCAATACGGTTATTCATTTAAAGAATAATTGTTGTTCTATTTACATGAATAAAACCTTCTATGGTCATACACTCAATATAAATGGTTTATTGAATCTCGATCGTAGTGATACACATATTCATAATATTGAAGCCAAAGGATGCAAAGTTAATAATGATAGTGCAACTTATATGTGGCACTGACGTTTAGGTCATATTGGAGTAAAGCGCACGAAGAAACTCCATGCTGATGGACTTTTGGAATCACTTGATGCTTGCGAACCGTGCCTCATGGGCAAGATGACTAAAACTCCGTTCTCCGGAACAATGGAAATAATAC
Organism: Aegilops tauschii subsp. strangulata; assembly: GCF_002575655.3. NCBI lineage: Eukaryota > Viridiplantae > Streptophyta > Magnoliopsida > Poales > Poaceae > Aegilops > Aegilops tauschii. Next base: position 505,459,362 of record NC_053037.3, read on the forward strand.
ATACTGATGTATGCGGACCAATGAGTGTTGAGGCTCGCGACAGGTATCACTATTTTCTGACCTTCACAGATGATTTGAGCAGATATGGGTATATCTACTTAATGAAACACAAGTCTGAAACATTTGAAAAGTTCAAAGAATTTCAGAGTGAAGTGGAGAATCATCGTAACAAATAAATAAAGTTTCTATGATCTGATTGCGGAGACGAATATTTGAGTTACGAGTTGGCCTTTATTTAAAACAATGTGTAATAGTTTCACAAACTCACGCCACCTGGAACACTACAGCGTAATGGTGTGTCCGAACGTCGTAACTGTACTTTACTAGATATGGTGCGGCCTATGATGTCTCTTACCGATTTACCACTATCGTTTTGGGGTTATGCATTAGAGACAGCTGCATTCACGTTAAATAGGGCACCATCTAAATCCGTTTGAGACGACACCGTATGAACTGTGGTTTGGCATGAAACCTAAGTTGTCGTTTCTTAAAGTTTGGGGTTGTGATGCTTATGGAAAAATGTTTCAGCCTGATAAGCTCGAACCCAAATCGGAGAAGTGCGTCTTCATAGGATACCCAAAAAGAAACTGTTGGGTACACCTTCTATCACAGATCCGAAGGCAAGATTTTCGTTGCTAAGAATGGATCCTTTTTAGAGAAGGAGTTTCTCTCGAAAGAAGTGAGTGGGAGGAAAGTAGAACTTGATGAGGTATTTGTACCTTCTCCCAAATTGGAAAGTAGTTCATCACAGAAATCAGTTCTAGTGATGCCTACACCAATTAGTGAGGAAGTTAATGATGATGATCATGAAACTTCAGATCAAGTTACTACCGAACCTCATAGGTCAAACAGAATATGTTCCGCACCAGAGTGGTACGGTAATCCTATTCTGGGTGTCATGTGACTAGACCATGATGAACCTACGAACTATGAGGAAGCGATGCTGAGCCTAGATTCCGTGAAATGGGTTGAGGCCATGAAATCTGAGATGGGATCCATGTATGAGAACAAAGTATGGACTTTGATTGACTTGCCCGATGATCGGTAAGCCATTGAGAATAAATGGATCTTCAAGAGGAAGACGGACGTTGATAGTAGTGTTACTATCTACATAGCTCGAATTGTCGCAAAAAGGTTTTCGACAAGTTCAAGGTGTTGACTACAATGAGATTTTCTCACTCGTATCGATCCTTAGAGTCTGTCCGAATCATGTTAGTAATTGCCGCATTTTATGAAATTTGGCAAATGGATATCTCAAAGAAGAGTTGTATATGATGCAACCAGAAGGTTTTGTCGATCCTAAAGGTGCTAACAAAGCGTGCAAGCTCCAGTGATTCATTTATGGACTGGTGCAAGCCCCTCGGAGTTGGAATATATGCTTTGATAGTGTGATCAAAGCATATAGTTTTATACAGACTTGTGGTGAAGTCTGTATTTACGAGAAAGTGAGTGGGAGCACTACAACCTTTCTGATAAGTATATGTGAATGACATATTGTTGATCGGAAATGATGTAGAATTTTCTGGAAAGCATAAAGGAGTGTTTGAAAGGAGTTTTTTCAAAGAAAGACCTTGATGAAGTTGCTTACATATTGAGCATCAAGATCTATAGAGATAGATCAAGACGCTTGATAAGTTTTTTCAATGACTACATACCTTGACAAGTTTTTGAAGTAGTCCAAAATGGAACGGTCAAAGAAGGAGTTCTTGCCTGTGTTGCAAGGTGTGAAGTTGAGTAAGACTCAAAGCCCGACCACGCCAGAAGATAGAGAGAGAATGAAAGTCATTTCCTATGCCTCAGCCATAGGTTCTATAAAGTATGCCATGCTGTGTACTGATACGTTCCAACGTATCTATAATTTTTTATTGTTCCATGCTATTTTATATTCTGTTTTGGATGTTTAATGGGCTTTCTTATACACTTTTATATTATTTTTTGGGACTAACCTATTAACCGGAGGCCCAGCCCAAGTTGTTGTTTTCTTGCCTATTTCAGTGTTTCGAAGAAAAGGAATATCAAACGGAGTCCAAACGGAATGAAACCTTCAGGAGAGTTATTTTTGGAAAGGAAGCAATCCAGGAGACTTGGAGTAGAAGTCAAGGAAGCTTCGAGGTGGCCACGAGGCAGGGAGGCGCGCCCCCCACCCTCGTGGGCCCCTCGTGGCTCCCCTGACCGACTTCTTTCACCTATATGTATCCATATACCCTAAAAACATTGAAGAGCAGAATAGATCGGGAGTTCCGCCGCCGCAAGCCTCTGTAGCCACCAAAAACCAATCGGGACCCTGTTCCGGCACCCTGCCGGAAGGGGGAAACCCTCACCGGTGGCCATCTTCACCACCCCGGCGCTCTCCATGACGAGGAGGGAGTAGTTCACCCTCGGGGCTGAGGGTATGTACCAGTAGCTATGTGTTTGATCTCTCTCTCTCGTGTTCTTGATTTGGCACGATCTTGATGTATCGCGAGCTTTGCTATTATAATTGGATCTTATGATGTTTCTCCCCCTCTACTCTCTTGTAATGGATTGAGTTTTCCCTTTGAAGTTATCTTATCAGATTGAGTCTTTAAGGATTTGAGAACACTTGATGTATGTCTTGCATGTGCTTATCTGTGGTGACAATGGGATATTCACGTGATCTACTTGATGTATGTTTTGGTGATCAACTTGCGGGTTTAGTGACCTTGTGAACTTATGCATAGGGGTTGGCACACGTTTTCGTCTTGACTCTCCGATAGAAACTTTGGGGCACTCTTTGAAGTTCTATGTGTTGGTTTAATAGATGAATCTATTGTGTGATGCATATCGTATAATCATACCCACGGATACTCGAGGTGACATTGGAGTATCTAGGTGACATTAGGGTTTTGGTTGATTTGTATCTTAAGGTGTTATTCTAGTACGAACTCTATGATAGATCGAACGGAAATAAGAGCTTCATGTTATTTTACTACGGACTCTTGAATAGATCGATCAGAAAGAATAACTTTGAGGTGGTTTCATACCCTACAATAATCTTTTCGTTTGTTCTCCACTATTAGTGACTTTGGAGTGACTATTTGTTGCATGTTGAGGGATAGTTATATGATCCAATTATGTTATTATTGTTGAGAGAACTTGCACTAGTGAAAGTATGAACCCTAGGTCTTGTTTCCTAGCATTGCAATACCGTTTACGCTCACTTTTATCGCTTGTTACCTTGTTGTTTTTATATTTTCAGATTACAAAAACCTATATCTACCATCCATATTGCACTTGTATCACCATCTCTTCGCCGAACTAGTGCACCTATACAATTTACCATTGTATTGGGTGTGTTGGGGACACAAGAGACTCTTTGTTATTTGGTTGCAGGGTTGCTTGAGAGAGACCATCTTCATCCTACGCCTCCCACGGATTGATAAACCTTAGGTTATCCACTTGAGGGAAATTTGCTACTGCCTTACAAACCTCTGCACTTGGAGGCCCAACAACGTCTACAAGAAGAAGGTTGCGTAGTAGGCATCAAGCTCTTTTCTGGCGTCGTTGCCGGGGAGGTGAGTGCTTGAAGGTATATCTTTAGATCTTGCAATCGAATCTTTTAGTTTCTTGTTTTATCACTAGTTTAGACTACAAAAGAAAACTACAAAAAAATGGAATTGAGGGTTCCTCATATGCTTCATCTTTTTAATGTCTTTCGTGAAAATGATGGGAAGGAAAATTGTGCTCAAGTACTAGAAGAAGAATTACATAGAATGCTTGGCATAAAATATGTGAGTGATGAGCATGATTGCAATGTTGTTTGTATGAATTCTTTGAATACCCTTGATGCTAATGATATGCAAACCCACAAGCTTGGGGAAGCTATGTTTGATGAAGATGATATTTTTTGTCCCCCAAGTTTTGATAAGCAAATTTATTATGATGAAAGCATGCCTCCTATTTATGATGATTATATTGATGAAAGTGGATTTGGAGAGGTCATGACTTTATTTAGTGATGAATCCACTATTTCGGAAGAGGTTCCAATTGATTATGAGAATAAAGTTGCTATCTATGATGATTATTGTGATGACTTGTATGCTATTAATAATAATGATAACCATGAAACTTGTCATCATGATTTTAGTTTTCAATTGGATTATGCCTCACATGATAATTATTTTGTTGAGTTTGCTCCCACTATTATTCATGAGAAGAAATTTGCTTATGTGGAGAGTAATAAAAATTCTATGCTTGTAGATCATGAAAAGAATGCTTTAGGTGCTGGTTATATTGTTGAATTCATTCATGATGCTACTGAAAATTATTATGAGGGAGGAATATATGCTTGTAGGAATTGCAATAATATCAAGTTTCCTCTCTATGTGCTTAAAGTTTTGAAGTTATGCTTGTTTTGCCTTCCTATGCTAGTTGATTATTGTTCCCATAAGTTGTTTGCTCACAAAATCCCTATGCATAGGAAGTGGGTTGGACTAAAATGTGCTAGTAATATTCTTCATGATGCTCTCTTTATGTTTCGATTCTTATCTTTTATGTGAGCATCATTGAAATCATCATGCCTAGCTAGGGGCGTTAAACGATAGCGCTTGTTGGGAGGCAACCCAATTTTATTTTAGTTTCTTGCTTTTTGGTTCTATTTAGGAATAAATAATCTATCTAGACTCTGGTTAGATGTGGTTTTATGTTTTAATTAGTGTTTGTGCCAAGTAGAACCTTTGGGAAGACTTGGGTGAAGTCTTTATCATCTTGCTGTAAAAAACAGAAACTTTAGCGCTCACGAGCAGGAGCGACCGTGTGAGGGTGCGGTGCGACTGCGACAGCCGTGCGCAAGTGTACCTCCTTCTCATTTTGAAAACTTTAGGCAAGCTTCGCAAAAATGTGTGGCGAAGTTTGGCAATGCAAGGCCTACACCCAAACAGGATAAGTACGTACGTACTAGGAGTACTAGTGTTAAAAAAGAAAGGCGGGGTTTTCCTTCGCGGGATTTAATCGATGCAAATCCTCGTTTCATGTGTCAATTAATGCGTAATTTTTTCTCCAAAGACCAAAGAGCTAACCATCTCACTCCTCATCCCTTGATTAATGCAGCGCCATGCAAACCAACCTTCTCACTTCCGCATGCATGCAGGGGATATTAATGTCCTTGGTTGCTAACCCCATCAATTTTGCCTTGATTAGTGTTAGTGGCCCTTTGCAAATTGTAATTTTGATATACTGGCCTTGTGTACAAAAAAATGGAGGTAGTAACTATATTTGACTTCCTTCCCCATTGCGGTGACGTCGACGATATCTTTTTTTGGTGGTTTGGCGAAGTGCGTTCGACGAAGAACACCATTGAGGGAGACCACGGTAAGTCGTTCGCAAGTGCCGCCTGCAAGCCGAGACAACCACCTTATTTGCATCCAGGAAGTCCTTTACTAGTACTACTAGGAGTACTAGTGCGGTGAGATGGTTTCTCGAAGAAGACGATGGAGAAGCGGAGTCAGCGAAGAGTGAAATGATGGTTGCTTCGTCCGTGCTTTTGTGATTTGACGCCTCACTGCTTTGCGATTTGTGATAGAAGGGAGAGGGGAGTAGACTCTATGCTCTATACTGTACTACATGCGTCCAAGCATGGGAGAAAGAGGAGAGACGTTGCATTTTTCTATTCCTTCAATCAATCAATCAGGGAGCTTCGGTTCCATCTTTTTGGCTTTGGCAACACCGTCCACAATGGTTCCCACGATGCCAAAAGCTATTTTCACATTTGGCTACACATTGTGGATGCCCTTAACCGTACCACTTGGTTTTGCTCCTGTGTGCTATCTATACAAATCTCAATTATATTGATCTAAAAAATTATAGAATCAAGATTAGTAAAAAGGAGGTGATTTTGCCGCGCGGATGGCGGGGGAGGTTTCTTATTTGAGCAATGCTACATCCACATAATGGTTTACGTAAAGTTACGAACTGATGTGATGTGGGACTATTTGATTGGATTAAAGGAGAGGATTAGGCCCACCCCACCTGAAAATCAGGGGGTGCATATATAGATTAGATGGAAAGTATACGTAGCAGCTACGTAGCCCTTTGTAAGTCTAGGATTAGGCTTCTTATTTTCGGAGGACGTTGTCCTGGTGGTTTGCTAACATGCGGTCCCACATTTCAGTGCTTTACCAAGCCGATCTGCGTCCCACGCGAGGCAGAACAACGGCAGAAGCAACACGTGGTTAAGTTGAAGAAGATGAGGGAGAAGCGGATTCAGCAACGAGTGAAATGATGGTTGCTTCGTCCCTCCAACTTAACTGCGGGAAAGGTGCAGCTTTGTGATTTGACGCCTCATTTCTCATTACTACGTCGGCGCCATGACTTGGGTGCTTCACCCCGGCTGCTTTGCACTGTATTTCGGTATGGCACGTGGACCCGGTAGCTTGATGTCCCACATGTCGGCGAAAGGGACTAGAAGATTTATGAAAGCGAGCGCTCCACTCTTACGACGGAGGAGTAGACGACACGACGGCCCAGTGAACTGTCACTTGTACTGTATAGCACCATAGTTTTGCTGTTTCGCACGATCCATCGATACAAACCCGATTAAACAGGAAAGGGCGGGATTTTCCCGCGCGGTAGATGATACTGGCCATACATTTCAAAGGAAATTTTAATGTATGCAAACTGAATAATTATAAGTAACAATATGATATCTAGTAAAACTAAAAACACATATGATTTATTGTGTTAGAGTGTAGTAGTAGTGCTGTATTGCATAGTTGTTAGATGTAACATGCGAGAACGTGTAGAGATGTAGTTTTGGAGGGCCTACAGAGAGAAAAGCGTAATACGGTCACCGAACTTCAGAATAAGCTGATTATGGTCACTATATACGTTTTGCGGTGATTATACGGTCACTTGCTCACAGTTCAGCATCGGATTGCACTCTGTTGCCTGGCCAAATAGTCTGCGTGGCGCCATGTTGACTAGTTAAATTGACCACATTCCTTGTGGGTCACACCTGTCAGTTCGCATAGGCAAAAGGTCAGATAAACACAAATTTACGCAGGCGCGACAAGGCTCCAACCCGTGCGCGGGAATCACCTGGTTGTGTATGTGTCTGTCACGGCCTGATGTGTGCGCATGCACGTGTAGGTTGAGCACTTGAGCGTGAGAGTGTGTGTTGGTCGTGTGGTGTACTGGTGTGTGCATGCATGCGTGCGTGTGTGCGTGTGAGTGTTGCGTGCGTGCGTGGCTGCGTGTGTACGTGTGAGTGTTGCGTGCGTGCCTGGGTGCATGTGTTTGTGTGAGTGTTGCGTGGATGCAGTTCGTGTGCATGCGTGCGTGTGTGTATAATCACCACACCAGCTCCTGTGTGTGAAAATAGACGGCTCAACATACCAATACAAGGCCACCTTTGTCCGCTATGCCCGCGGTCATGACTTCGAACCACCGTCCAAATATTTTTTGTCGTTTGTTTTCATTCTTACTAGCAAGATGTCCGTGCGTTGCACGTAACATCAAGATGCATTTGTATGACTTGTTTATCTTGTGAGAGAAAAGGATGAACGAGGGAAGGTCTTATTTGCAAATGTGGAGAGGTGTGTGGGTACCTTTTTGCAAAATTGCCATAGTTTCTTTCCTATCCGTCAGATATAAATCGGACGGCCTATATTGCAGGATGGCAGGCACACCATCATCACCAACTCTGTTTTTTATAAGAGTGTATTTTATGTATTTTATAAGAGTGTAGATGTACAGTAGATACAAGTCGACAGGTGGGCACGATGCTAGTGAGATAATGTGATGCAACACTAGAGGTGCCACGTGGAGCGTTTAACTGGTCAAGTAGTCATGTCATGAGCAAATACAGAGTTGTACGGTGAGCCCGTGACTGTATAATAACCTCTAAATGTAAATGGTGACCGTAATGAGTGGATTCTGAAGTCCAATGTACGTATCGTGCTTTCGCTTCAAATACAATTATCGTCATTGCATATATCGCGAGAGAAAGATGAAACATGCGTGAATTTTCTGGGGGCTTACTTTTAGAGGACCTAGAGATAGTTTTGTGTGCATACGTGAAAGGGGCGTACAGGGGGGATATGCGATGGAGAGAGATATGCTCTTCGTTTCTCTTTATTATGACTAACTTTGTATATAGTATAAAAATATACAAATTCACAATGCGGAATAAATATCATTATGGGCACCATGCAATGCAAATTAGCGTTCGTACTCCTCCATATAACTTTGTAATGTTGTATATCTGTAGAAACTCTAAAATAATTTTTTGGCCACACTTTATTCAAGAGGAATGTTGTATGCGAAATAAATGTGAAGAGAGGGCTTTTTAGATCAATGGGGTACGTGATGTAACATGTGTGAATGTGTAGTTGATGCATTTGGCGAGGCCTAGAGAGGTATGTGTGTGTATTACGTATTCGAGAGAGGCATGGATAGAGGGGCCGACGGGGGGCGTGGGAGAGATAGCACGAGAAATGAGAGTGGTCTAGAGAGAGAGACGAATATGACGTCACGACAAGAGATTCCATTCCCTTGAGTGTGTATATGCAAGGGGGGAGGGAATAGAGGCACCAGGAGAAATTTTCTGTGTGTGTGGTGTTTGTGTTGGTATGTGTGGGTGTGAGAAGATAATGAGACGTGGGGGCAGAGGGTGTGTCACCGCGTGAGGTCCGGTGGGTCGAGGTGAGGCCCTTCGTTCGGTTCCATCCTGCGCCACATTGGTCGGCCCGTGACGCATTCAGGAAGACCCATGGATGACTAGTCGTACAAGACAAAGATAGCAGAATTGTGAAGGACTCTGTGTCCACTAACAAAGCCGGCTAGGATTTGTAACCCTAGGTTCTCGGACTAAGGTAACCCCTTTATCTCTGATATTACTATTCATCCAACCTAACTTTAAGGGGCATCCTACAGAATGCTCTGCTAGAATCATACTCGTCGATTAGGAAGAGAGGTGTGAGACAATGCGTGAGAGACAGGCGTAAAGATAATGTGCGTACATGAGACACATAGGCAGGTCCATGTATATAGAAAGGGTCGATGAGGATTGTGCGTGTGTATGTTTGCGAGAGGAAGAGTGCTTGTGATAAAGATTAGTGAAAACAGTTGTAAATGGTTACGAGAGGGAGGGAGGGTTATATCTAGAGCATGTGTGCGAGAAAGACACCTCGGGAGATAGCTGGCCACCAACGGCGGATGATAGGCGCTCCCACCCCCACCCCGGCGATCGCCACCACCTCCGGTGATCTCCTCCCCTAGCCACCAAATTCCATTTCCTCTCCAATAGATCTCTCTGGCGCACTGAGATCTACGTCCTAATACCCATCTCTATGGGTTCTGCTGATGGATCCACCCTTGGCTTGGACTTCTCCAAGGGTCTGGTTTTTGCGGAGAAGATTTTTCAATCTATGGGCTTTTCGGTGCACCCCATGGATGACACGGGTTTCTTCACCATGGTAATTTCCTTTGGCCGACATGATTTTCGTCTGACTGAGGATTCGGTGGCAGCGGCGCTTGAGGCGGCCATCGGGGGTTCTGCTATTGAGTTCATGGTTTTTATGCTCATGGAGAGGGTTTTTGGTTTTCATGTTTCTTGCAAGGCTGTGGCTTTAATCATTCTCAGGCTCCGTTCTTTCTCCTGTGATCATTTTAAATGTTTCTTTCACCTTTGGGGTAATGGTGGCCCAAATTGGGGCCGTGAGTTCAAGCTTTGGAAATTGGAATGTGATGCCGAGTGGATCCTTGTTAGTCCCTCTAAACGTCGAGCTACCCTTGGCATGCTGGCTATGCACACCAAGCCCCGTAAATCTTTGATAAAATCATCGCATGGCCCTGCCAAGAAGCTTTCATTTTCACAGTTCCATAATTATCCTGCTTGTCGTGGTTATCGTTATCCAGCCACGCAGTCTTGCATTCAAACTGTTGAGGATGCGGGGTACACGCTTTCTGCGCATGAACGGGTGGTCATCCACCCTTCGCCGCCGGCTGAGCTCCGGTGGACGACAACTACCCCCTCCATTTCCTTTGGAACGGTTAGGGATCTTCAACCAGCTGCGAATGGGTCGCCATCTATCTCGGGCGGAAATTTTGGCTCTCCGAATGTGGACGTGCCTTCCCATGCTGGGCCGTCTTCTTCACGGTCCACGGTCCAGGTGGAGCCGGTGCTATCTTCTGGGCTTTCCATTCCGTCTTCTCAGCAAACGGACGAAGATTTTGATAAATTGGTTACGGGCATGGTAGATGAAATTTTAACGTGTCAGATTTGCTTATCTAAGGGTCATTTTGCCGCGGCGTGCACATCTAAATTGCGTTGTACCTCTTGTCTGCGGATGGGGCATGGTAAAAAGGATTGTAACAAGTTTGCTAGCATTTTGGGTTTGGTTTGGAAACCAAAACCCGGTATCGTTGCAACTTCCGAGGATCGCTTAGCTCCCACCGAGAATATCTCTCTGACACAGCTTTTACCAAACTTGGACTCCTCTTGCACTTCCGCATTTACTGCTTCGCCTTGTTCCATCAGTCCTGGTCCCAAAACGCCTTCGACAGCGCCGCCTGAGATCCCTCCCCCGCCGGACTTCTTGCCGCCTGCTTCCAGCCCGGGCTGTTCCTCTCCGATGGCTAACTTCCCTCTCGACCCCATGCTGTATGTGCCGGCTGGCCATCACATTGTGGACGGCGGTGATGCTTGTCTGCCTCGGACCTATGTGACGCCACATACCCCACTTGTGCGCCGCCATGAGGAATTCATGCTTGCTGAGGTAATGCCCATCCCCCCTCCCGATCAGATTGGTGCTGCTAGGGAGGAAGTGGTCCAGTGGTTGCAAGCTCATGGGGTATTGGTGAGGTCTGCTCAGCCTTGGATTAGATCGGTGGGTCTTTTCGAGCTTCGGGATGCTGCAGTCAGGGTTTCTCTTCTTCAGATGCCGCCCCAACCTCTAGGCAACGATCGTTTTGTGCGTTTTATGAAGCACGATGAGGGTGATTCGTTTCGAGGTGCTCAGGGTTTCCGTCAGGGTCTGCTCATGTTCTTGGGGATTCCGCTCGATCTTCGCAATGAGGAGAATATTCGGGCAGCGGTCAACACATTTGGGAAGTTCCAGCATTGGATTAGTGAGGATCCCTACCTTGTGCGCACTTTGGTTTTTGCGTCTTTTCCAGAAGATATTTTAGTACCAAGAGATGTGGTGTTCATGGATTATGCTGCTTGGGGTGGTGCCCGGGTGTCTTGGACGGTGCCTCTGTATATCCTGGGGGCCAATTTTGCTGAACAGATGCCCCAGGATGAAGACTGGATGCCCATGAATGGCAATCCCCATCCCATGCCTGGTGTTCCCTTCCCGGAGATGCCACCTTTTATTCTGCCTCCATTCCCGGCCTTGGGGTGGAACGATGTGCCACCACCTCCGCCTGAACCTGCGCATAACGAGGTGCATGAGGACAATTGGGGCAACTGGGAGGAACCTGCTGCGGAGCCTGCTGTGGAGGATCAAGAATCTGTGGTTTTGAATGCCTCGGCCCAACCTAGTTCGGCCCACCAAAGCTCTGAAGATCAACCCCAGGTGCCCCTTGCTCCTATCATTCTTATTGATGGGGCTTCTCCTGCTAATTCGAATGATCAAATGGCAGCACCGGATATGGAGGATGCTAATAATTGGGCCATTGTGGTGTATCAACCTCCCCCTTTTGATGTCCGCACTCTGGAGCAGCCTGTGGTTCCGATTCCTTTTGGTCCCCCTCTGCCGCCGGAGATGATTTGGAGGCGCTCGTTTGAAAATTAGCTGACTGCTCCAATGGTGTTTGAGGTGCCTAAACCTCTGCTGCCTCAGCCTCTGTCGCCTGCCATTTTGAGCAAGAGAACCTGGGACTTTGCTTTCCAGCAGGATGCCCTTCCTTTGCTGACATGGAAGGAGTCGGTACCTGCTCGACCTGTGGCTAGAGCACTTTTTGTGGATGAAACTGACAGGGTTGTGACTGTTGTCCCTCCTCCTCCTGAGCGTGCACCTGCAAGGAGGCCACGCAAAGTTTTGGCGCCTACTCCACTTGTTGAAACTTCTGTTCGTAGGTGTACCAGAAGTTCGGCCCAACGGGATGGGTTTAAGCCCACTTTTCATGAGCTGGTTCTGCAGCCCAAGAAGAAGAAGCCCAAGGCCAAGCCCCTCTCTGCTGAGAAGTCTGAAGACCCTGCATTTGGAGATGTCCCTCCGCCTACTCCCATCAGTCACCTGCAAGCTATTGGCAAGGCGCTGGAGATTGATGCAGCTCTGCTCACGGAGGATGCACTTATGGTGGACCCCTCTGCTGCTACAACTCAAGACTTCAATGAATAGTGCACTCCAATACTGTTGGGTTTGGCGAGCCCACAAATATGCTTTATGTGTTTGGTTTTCTTTTTCTGATCCGGGGCTATGTAATAATGCTGGTTTGGAACTCTTATGTGCTTTTGGGCATCTGGCACTGTGTGTCATGTGCATGGGTGACTTGTTTATGTTATTCCTTTATGAATAATCTCTGTAGAAACTGGAATGTACTGTGCTGGAATGTCAGGGGTTTAAATTCTGAGGCTAGGCAAAGAGCTGTTAGACAAAAGATTGATGAAAGCCACTGTGCTATTGCCTGCCTGCAAGAAACTAAATGTGCTTCATTCGATTCCCGCATGATTAAAAGTTTTTGCCCCAAGAGATTTGACAGCTTTGCTTTCTCTCCTTCCTTGGGGGCCTCTGGTGGAATTCTAGTTGTTTGGAATTCATCTATATTTGGGGGGACTTTATTGCAAGTCCAACAATTTGCAGTGGTAATTGAGTTTGTTTCTAGGCACAACAACGAGCGCTGGACTCTTGTGGTGGTCTATGGACCTTGTCAGGGGGAAGCCAGGGATAATTTTGTAAACTGGTTATATCACCTGAACATTCCTGTGGATGAGAATTGGCTGTTATTGGGGGATTTTAACTTCTTACGGTCTATGGATAACAGGAATCTACCTGGTGGTGATCTGAATGACATGTTCATCTTTAATGAGATAATTGGACACCTCGGCCTTTTGGAGTTGCCCATCAAAGGCAGGTCCTACACTTGGTCCAATATGCAGGATGATCCACTTCTTGAGCAGCTTGACTGGTTCTTCACTTCTATCGATTGGATCTCTGATTATCCCATGACTGAGGTGTTACCTCTTGCCAGGACTGCTTCTGACCATGTGCCCTGTATGGTTACAATTAAAACTTCTATTCCCAAGTCTAATATCTTTAGGTTTGAGAACTATTGGTTGGAGTTGGAGGGTTTTATGGATTGTGTGGATTCCTCATGGCAGAAACAATCCAGAAAGGGCCATATTACTGCCAGGATAGCTGACAAATTTAAGTCCTTGAGAATGTGTCTCAAAAGGTGGCAGAAGAGCATTTCTAAACTGAAAACTCTCATTTGTAAATGCAATAGTGTTATCCTGCTCTTGGATGAGCTTGAGGAATATAGAGCACTCTACAGACAGGAATCAAATTTCAGGATTGTGGTTAAATGCCATGTTGAGAAATTGCTCCACCTTCAATGTCTTTATTGGAGGAAACTATGTACTATCAGATACATCAAAGTGGGTGGTGAGAACACCAAGTTCTTTCATGCTATGGCCACGGAGAGATACCGAAGAAATTCTATTGCTAGCTTAAAACTGCATGATGGTACGGTGGTGACTGATCATTCCCAAATGGAGGGTATTATCTGGGATTGTTTCAAGAACAGAATGGGTTCTTCCAGGGGAATTAAAATGGGCTTTGATCTTTCTTCCCTTATTGAACCCGTTGTGGGACTAGATGTTCTCACTAAGCCTTTTGAGAAGGAGGAAATGGACTTGATTATCAAGCACATGCCAGTTGATAAAGCTCCAGGTCCAGATGGTTTTAATGGTCTTTTCTTCAAACGATGCTGGCACATAATTTCTCAGGATTTCTATGAACTGGCCCAGGCTTTCTTTCAGGGTACTGCCCATCTGGAGAATATCAATGACTCTTACATAACTTTGGTGCCCAAGAAGCCCTCCCCTGAGGAGGTGGGTGATTACAGACCTATATCTTTAACAGGAATGGGTCTTAAGTTTCTGTCTAAGATGGAAGCCAATAGGTTTCAAGAGGTGATTATGCAGTGTGTTCACAAGAACCAATATGGTTTCATAAAAAGTAGAACAATTCAGGATTGTATTGGGTGGACCTTTGAGTATTTGCACCAGTGTCATCAGTCCAAGAAACCTATTGTGATTCTAAAGTTGGATTTTGAAAAGGCTTTTGACTCCCTCGAGCATGAGGCCATTGTGCAAATTCTGAGACATAAGGGCTTTAATGAGAAGTGGATCCTTTGGATGAAGCAGCTTCTCTCCACAGGTACATCCTCTGTTCTGCTTAATGGTGTCCCTGGTAGGAAGTTCAGGTGCAAAAAGGGTGTCAGACAGGGTGATCCAGTCTCTCCTCTCTTGTTTGTCCTAGCTGCTGATCTTTTGCAGACTGTAATTAATGATATGTTCAGAAGGGGCATTATTCAGTTACCTATTCCTTGTCATGATCAGGATTACCCTGTAGTTCAGTATGCTGATGATACTCTTATTATCTTGCCTGCTGACAAGGATCAACTCTTAGCTCTAAAGGATATGCTCAGGATCTTCTCTGAGTCCACTGGTCTGGATGTGAACTATCATAAATCCTTTATTATTCCCATCAATGTGGACACTGCTGTCATGGCTGAATTAGCTTCTGCTTTTGGATGCCAGATTGGGAAAATGCCTTTTACCTACCTTGGGTTGCCAGTGGGAACTACAAGGCCTAAAATGCTGGATTTTATGCCACTGGTTGATTGCATGGAGAGAAGAATGACAGCCAGTTCATCTTTTCTGAATCAGGGGGAAAGGTTGCAGTTCCTTAATTCTGCTTTGTCATCTATGCCCATTTTCTTCTTGTGCAGTTTGGCTGTCCCAGCTGGAATTCTTAAACAATTGGAAAGAATCCAGAGGCAATGTCTCTGGAGGAGGAATAGGGGTCAGCCTGCACCCTCCCTAGCTGCTTGGGACCTTATTTGTAGGCCAAAAAACAAGGGAGGTCTTGGCATCCTCAACCTTGGTTCCCAGAATGTTGCACTTTTGATCAAACATGCCAATAATTTCCTTAATAAAAAGGATCTTCCTTGGGTTTCTTTAATTTGGGATACTTACTACCATAATAGGGTCCCTCAGGGAACTTCTGATTGTGGCTCATTCTGGTGGAAGGATATTTGCAAGGTCATGCATCATTTTAGGGAGTGTGCTTGGGTTCAGATTAATGCAGGGAACACTGCCCTCATGTGGTCAGATAACTTGCAGTTTGATGGTCAGGTGTCTAGCCTTCAGCTCAGATTTCCCAGGCTCTACTCCTATGTTAAGGACCCCTGGGTTACTGCTATGGAATTCTTGGGCTCTCAGGACATTTTCCAGCATTTCCACCTTCCTTTCTCCAGCCAGGCTTTTGATGAACTGACTATTCTCCAGTCTATGTTGGGTGGCCTTGTTAGAGCACCTGGGTCCAAGGATATTTGGTTTTGGAAGGGCACTGCCAAGGGATACTCACCAAAGCTGTTTTACTCACATACTTTTGTCTCTGCATCTTTCAACCCTTTGACAGATTGGATCTGGAAGTCCTCTTGTACAATGAAAATCAAAGTTTTTGCTTGGATGCTTATTATGGACAGGTTGAACACCAAGGACATGGTGGAGAGGAGGCATTGGCACTTGGAGGATGGAGTGAGTTGTGTCCTTTGCCCTTTGCAGACTAGGGAGACAAGAGATCATTTGTTCTTCAATTGCAACTTTAGTGTCAGAATTGGGAACTATCTGCAAATTGATTGGTCTTCTGGTGACTCCATGGCTCATTTGGTTCTTAATGCTAGCAGGAGTTTTAGGAAGCCCTTCTTCACTGAAGTGGTGTTCATTGCTTGCTGGAATATCTGGATCATCAAGAATGCTAAGGTCTTCAGGCATGAGAGGGCTAGATTTAATAAATGGAGGTCTGCTTTTATACATGACATTAGCTTAATGCAATATAGAGTGAAAGCTGCCTACAAAGATGATCTTCTACGCTGGATTTCATTTCTGCCACCTTGAGGCCTTTAATATGTATCTTATACCCTGTTTTTCTACTTCTTCCCCTAGATTCTTTGATTACCTCTTGTAATCCCCCCTTTTCTATACCTGTACTGTATATATTTTCTCAATAAAGTTTTGATATGCTGTGGGGGTTTCCCCTACAGTTCCCAGTCAAAAAAAAGACACCTCGGGAGAGAGTGTGTGAGCATGTGTGAGAGACCACCGATGGAGAGTGAAACTACACGTAAAAGACTGCTCTACACATTGATTAAAGATATAAATTGTATCCAAATATTAGGATGGGATCATGATATTTGCAATTCGCGTAAGGAGCGGTCATTGATCCATCAGACATCTAGATTCTATCGAATTTGAGCAAGTCTATGTTATTATTCGACACAATTGATCCACATAGTTAGTATTTTGAACTCCAGACAATGCATCGCTTTAGCAATCGAATATAAACGTGAGTATAGTTCATGTTGTGTGTGTAAAGCACATTATACATACGAAAGTTACACAATGGACATTATAAATAGCTACCTATGAACTAGCATACATTTGAATTCAACTTAAGGTGGTTTAAAAAAAATCGCATTCAACATGAAGTCCATTCAATTATTTGAATTTGATATCATGGCATTTGTAAACCATACCTAAATTATGGGGGCACCAATCTTTGCTCTGATTTTGTACATAATAGCATATGTAGTCGTGTACAAAATAGATTCAAATTTAGCTCCTCCATTCCAAAATAATCGTAGTTATAGGATTTTCAAGTGTCAAAATTTCAAAAAGAAGCGGATAATTTAATGAGGTTTTCAAACATACAAGGTCAAATATAACGTTGTCTATTTAGGTCAATCCTCATAGTTCAAGAGTACTCTAAACGTGAATGCTTGTGTTTCAAAATTTCGAACGAAGCGCCAAAAGAGCCTCTACTCGCCCGAAACCGCATGAGACCAATGTTTGGTAGTACAAGGAAATTACTTTTCTAATAACTCCGACCCGTGAAACCTACCGGCCCGACGTCCAAAGGTCTAAACCGGGGTAGGTTTGTAGCTTCATCTACACGCCACGCAACCGCATCCGAAAAACATTCATACACAATGGCCGCCTAAGCACACATGCGTGCGGCCGAAATCGCTCCCACCCACTATTTGGGACACCTGGGATTACCATCCTACCCCCGACCCGCAGTAGGTCCGAAATTTAAGAGGGGGCAAAGTTTGTACTTTCCCCAAATTTCAAACAAGCGCGTCCCATCTTCTGTTCAAAAAAGCCAAAAACAAGCGCGTCCCAGACCGAAACATGGTTCCTCACACCCGTCCGATTCCCCATTCGTACTCCGTGGGCGCCAAAACTACCTCTCCACCAGCCGCGAAACCCCGGCGTCCTCCGTCTGCCACCCCATCCCACCCATCAACCGCCGCCCTCCTCCATCACACCGGAGCCGATACCCCGACGTCATCGTCCACCGCAACCTCAACCGCAACGCCCTCCACGGCTAGTAGTTGAAGCCGAGGCCGAGCCATCCGTACCCGAGCCAGTTCAACCACGCCGTCCTGCGCCTCACCGCTGCCGCTCCAACTTCGCCACCCTCCACCGCACCGGAGTTGTTCCTACTACGCCGTCCTTCGCCGCCTCGGATCTGCTTCCCCTCCGCCGACATACGGCCACGGCAACACAGTCAACAATTTGGCCATGGATTCGTCCAAGCCTGCACCCTCCAGAACATCGGTTTCCCCGGTAAAAAGAAGAAGATCGGCGCGACATGTGGAGGTGACCACACCGGCAACCGAAAAAGGTACTCCTCTTCCCTTATTCGTGCAAATCTTACGTCTCTGCTTGCACGGTATTCATCCCACAGAAGACACTAGTTGACCGCTTCTTCTTGATACTAGATGTTCCTAGTAACTCGCGATGCACAAGGTTTCTCCTCATATACTATTTCACCTTAGCTAGAGGTCCGTCGCCCCCCTGAATTTCAATTTCTGGCCAGTTGATTCCCAATTAACGGAAGCATTCCCCGGCGTAACAGGCGCTAGTACGCCTATTACGCCGGGGAAGTAGTGCCTTGGTGTTTATCTTAGGGGCGTGTGTGGCCTAGAGCTACTGGCGCCCGATCTAGAGGTTGACCGGGATTAAAGGGATGGCCTGGGGGCGCTACCAAGCACGGCGGTGGTGTGAGGTCGATGGGAGGGCGGGGCGGCGGAGGCAGGGGTCTGGGCCGGTGGTCGCTGGCGGTTCGAGAAAGATCGTCAACAGTGACTGGCGGGAGGTAGACGAAGGCCATCTGCCCGTTCCTTATAGATCGGACGGTTCATTAAAAAAATCGACTGGCCTATTTATTTTCAGTCGACTGCTATCTTAGATATGACCACATGTGGTGGTGTGCTGGAGGAGTACCTGCATTTCCTGTGCTCATATATTACAAAATCATACGGAGTAGAATCTAATTTTGTTTGCCATGCAATGTTGTAGAGCTATCATATGTCTCCTGTCATTTATTTTTCAGCCACCTGCTATCTGCTACTTTTACAGTGCACTAGTTCTGCACACACTTCACCCTTACTCTCACTATTGTGTTTTTATGCAAGGGTATTTCAGACTCTACTGCCATGAGAGAAGCCAAAAAGAAAAGAGAGAAGTCGCTCCAGCTTCGTATGCAGGTAGGCAAGACACGTTACAGCGCTATAAAGGGTGCAGTGTCAGAAGATGGAGACGGTAAACATAGCTCTGGAGTTGATGACCTCGCTCGCAATGAACCACCATCCCGGGTGCTTGCTTTAACTTTGCGGTGTCATATGTGGTTGCATGTTCCATATGGTGTCTAGCTTGTATTCGAAAGGCCGAAGTCGGTAAGATAAGGAAAGATATTTTTTTTACATGAACCACCATCCCGTGAGCACCAGAAGACAAATAGCTAGTCAGGGCACTAGCCGAGCCAGTGACAAGCCCAGCAAAGATAGGCATCACCTGGAAGCCAACTAAAAAGCTGCGATGGTGGCGAAGCAGCCTGCCTCCCACCAGGCTCTCAGGTCCTAGATGATCATGCTCACCACTCCAGCCAGATGTCTAGCTTGTATTGCTTCCAATTTGGTTAAATTGCATCTGCTTAGCTTACACATTATACCTTTGAATATGACATGCCTTTCTGTTTTTGGTACATACTAGTACATCTGTGTATTAACCATGTTCTTACATCAAACTAATGTGGTTGCATGTTATGTGTGATGTCTAGCTT
Organism: Aegilops tauschii subsp. strangulata; assembly: GCF_002575655.3. Taxonomy (NCBI): domain Eukaryota; kingdom Viridiplantae; phylum Streptophyta; class Magnoliopsida; order Poales; family Poaceae; genus Aegilops; species Aegilops tauschii. Next base: position 505,478,678 of record NC_053037.3, read on the forward strand.
GTATTGCTTCTAATTTTGTTGAATTCCATCTGCTTACTTTACACATTATACTTGAATAAGACACGTGTTCCTGTTTCTAGAACATATAATATCTGCCTATCACACCATGTTCTTACATCAAATTACTACCGCTGTGTAACCTGCAACAATCACTTATCATAAGACACGTTTGACTTCGGAGTGTGATATAGGTTACATCTCACATTCTTTTCTAGCTTGTACTACTAATTTGTTCAAATGGCACTTATGACGAGACAGTTTTAACTTGGTAGAGTGATATTCGTTGCATCTTTCATATGGTGTCTAGCTTTCATTGCTTCTAATTTGTTGAAATGCCTTGTCCTTAGTTTACACATCATAAGCTGTGAATATGCAATGCTGTGAATATGCAATGGCACTAATGACGAGAGACCTCTAACATGGTAGTGTGATGTTGTTTGCATCTTGCATATGATTTATTTCTTGTACTGCTTCACATTTGTTTAAACGCCATTTATGATGAGACACTGTTAACTTGGCAGAGCGATATTTGTAGCATCTTTCATATGTTGTCTACCTTCCATTGCATTGCTTCTAATTTGGTGAAATGTCTTCTTCTTAGTTTACACATCATAGTTCTGGTTATCTCTTTCGTCCTGTTTTTCATACATATTACATCCTCCTATCATGTGGTTGTCTAACATCAAAGTTCAGTTCGTCTGCATCACGCATCAATTTGTTCTGAAGAACTAAATTTTTATTCGTTTTTCTTGTCGGCTTGACTTAACATGGCACAGAGAAAGAGGAAGAAACACATAATGGCAGGGAATGAGAAGCGGATGAATCCTGAAGATTCTGCTGGTACTGATGGTGCAATAGAAGGTCAAAGTCCAGCGGAAAATTCTACAAACACGGCATCCCATGCTACACGAGTTGCAAAAAAAGACAAACAGAAACAAATAGCTGCCACCAAACAAGCAAAGACAGCCCTAGTTCTTGCAACACCTACCACAGTACTACCAGCTGCACGACTTACTCGTGCGTCAACTGAGCTAGCAGCACGTTCCCAATCTCCCTTGCCACCTGACACTACTTCCCAAGCACTCTTGACACAAGACGAGTTGGCAATATCAGATGAACCTTGTGAGCTTCAACAGCAAGAAGGTAGTTGCTGGAGTCAAGTTACAGTTGCATGCTTCTTTATATGTAGTCTCACAGTTTGATGTACACTAACATTTCCTATGTTCGTTGTTGGACTAGCACCTAGGCGTAAGAGGAAACAAACATCAGGGATAATGCTCGATAGGTTAACTAAATCTAGAGGAGGAAGAATGGAGATCCGTTTTGAGGCAGGTTTAAAAAGGCCACGTGATGCTACAGAGTCAGCCAAGTTAGTATCAGAGGCAGCGGTTGCCGTTCGGTGTCATGTATGTATCCTGCCAACATGGATTCAGTACAGGAATGACAAAGACGAAACCCAGTTCAACACCTTCCTCGACCATTTATCTGTAAGTATGGTTATGTATGGAAACTAGTAATATCGTCTTGCTCTGTCTCATACTTTCTAGGTTGCTGATAATGAGACTCCCATAATTTTCAACAGGTGAGGTTCAAGTTGGATAGCCAAGATGATGCAACCAGACAAGCTTGCACCCATGTTTTCAAGTCTGCTCTACGACAGTATCGGTATAACTTGAGGAAAACTCACTTTGAAGGCAAGGCTAACAGTGAACTTTCCCAAACATCTCCAGTGGAAAATATATCGGATGAAGACTGGAGGGGCCTTGTTAAACACTGGTCTGATCCGAAGTATCAGGTACATTATATATATGTGATCAGATCACATGTTGAAGTCCTATTTACGCATGTGCCACACAAATCTATCTTCTTGTAGGTGAACTGTTCAAAGAACAAGGCCAACCGTAAGAAAGTGAAATTCCAACAAACAACAGGATCTTGTAGCTATATTGCACACTGCGAGGCTCTTGTAATTAGCTGCTGTTTCACTCTTTTCGTTGTACCATATTATCAGATCTATATTGACTTGTTCGAAATGCAGAGGAAAGCCCGCAAGGACCAAAAAGTACCTGAACCAAATGCTGTGGAAATCTTCAAGGACTGTCACACCAGCAAGAAGAAGGGCATGACTACACCAGTCAAAGCCACTGTTGTAAGTCCTTAATCCTCATGCCTTTTAACTACTACTTACTCTGACTTGTGCCTTGAACTGCATGGTTTGCATCCAATGTCTATTACTCTTTTCAATTTTATACACAATTGTCTTAGCGTATCATTGCACCTTACAAGGTTTAAAAGAGAGGAGTGATGTTCCATTGATCTTGACCCGTAATCTAGTTCTGTGCTGGACTTGCCCTCACAACGTTACAATTGCATGTTTGTCTATTCTCAGTTGTTTTGTGATATGAATGATGTCATACTATGCTTACCGTATTATAAACTTCGTCTCTTTATCCTTAGCCCTCAATACAATGTGAAGAAATAGACAATACATTAGCGATGGTACATGGTCATATGTTTGGAACCTGGTTTTATTATGTACTTTGCAATAAAATACAACTAATATTTTACATGGGTTCACCAGAATAAGTTCTGTATATAGACCAAATCTATTTTGTTTGGTTTTGCTACCTCCTTAATATCTTCTGTTCTGGTACTACTAATGTAAAACCTCAACTTTTCAGCGAGCTATGGAAAAAATGGTGGAACCGCCACCTTCTGAAGGTGGCGAGGCAACTATAACCGCGATGTCAGCTCTTGCTGCAGTGGGTCAGTACCTGTCCTGTAACACCTCGGATGTAACTTTCCATCTTTGTAACTCCAACTCTTGCCATTTCCGGTTATGTGATATGATATTTTCCTTCGTGGTTGGGTTTTTTCTCTTTCGTGTTGCATTTGTGCTTGGTGTCATCTTGCATTCTCATCCTCATCATGTGCATGGTGTGATTTTCATACATATTATGTTGTTGTATGTTCCATGCATGAATCTTCCATCATCACCACCTCTCCTTCCCTTTCTTTCTTCTTTTTGCAAGTGCCACTCTTCCCTTCTCTTTTAATGTTCATCTTTTCCCCTATATTCTAGCTGAGTGCCTTAAACCTCTCTGCCCAATTTCATCTTTTTTGGAGTGAGTTTGGTTGGGGTCAAAAATGCTTCAAGTTTGAACCTAATTCAAACTTGGAATATTTTTCTTCCTCTAAAAATGTCCAAGCCATTTTTACAATTATGTGCATAATACCAGGAGCTTGGGAATATTTTTCATATTTACCAAATGCCTCTCCTAGTCCACTGGCCTATTTCGTTTCTTCAGCTGGTTATTCAAATAATCAGAAACTGGAAAGAAATGAGAAGGGGGACTTACCTCTCCTTACCTGGGCCTTCCCCTCACCTGCAGCCCAGGAGAGCACAGCAGCCGCTCCTACCGCAGCCCAATCAGCCCACGCGTACAGGAGGATCTTCAAGCTCCTGTACAGGAAAGCATCCAGACGCGCCACGTCGACGTCCGGTTGATTTGACGGCCGGAGAAGCATCGCTAGCCCTATATAACATGTCCCCCGCGCCCTAGGGTTCCTCCTCGAGCGATCCCCCTCCTCTACCTGCCTCGCCGCCGCCTAGGTTAGCTCCACATGCTTCGCCGTCGACCTGCCCGCCATGAACCGACCGAGCTTTAGCTCGAGCTCGGGATAGCCGTCGCCGTCGCTTCCCCGGTCACCTCGAGTCGCCTTCTTCAAGTCGGTCTGCCTCCCCGTCGTCCCCGTCGTCCGCTGCTTCCACTACATCGGCGAGGGAGACGCCAAGTTCTGCGCCTGGCTCTTCCTCTGCTTCCTCTGCTTCGCGGACAGCAGCCTCTCCAAGTTCAGAGCTCCCTCTCGTCGCCTCCAGCACGTCTCCGTCGACCCCGTTGTGTCCTAGGGTGAGCTGGGTAACATTCCTCCCTCTCCCATCCATCCCATGGCATGTAGGCACCTGTAGGACTCGCTCGATCCATGTCTTCGCCGCGCTCGCAGTGCTCCGGCGATCTCTGAATTTTTTTGTGTGAAGTTGCAGTAGACGCCGTAGTTGCTCGTGCTTCGCCCTCGCTCCGGTTCCAGCCTAGCTGCAGTCGCCCCGCGCCCCATCCTGCGCGCACGCGCGCGCCCGCGCTCGAAAGCAAGGAGCAGCGGCCTCGCCCAGCCTTGCTGCTACCGTACCCGAGACGAGCATGAGCTCGTACTCGAGCTGCCGCATGCACGCGCCCCCAGCTCGCATCAGCCACTTGCTCCTGGCTCCGCGTCCGTTTTCCGCACCCCCGCAGGTGGCCTTCTGCTCCGATGGTCACCGTCACGCTCGCCGGAAGCGTGGCCTTCTTCTCTGTCGCCGGCTGGAGCAGCTAGCCTCGCCTGGTGTTAGACCAGAAGGTGTGGCACCTCCCTTCTAGCAGCAACAGCAGCAGTAGCGCAGTGGCTACGCCCCTGCTACCACACCCAGGCGACCCGGGTTCGATCCCCCGCGGGCGCTTAAACCTCCCCCTTTTTCTGTTTTTACTTGGGCCACTGACAGGCCAGCCCCACCGGTCATTCACACACCCAGCCACGTGGCCAATGGTCCTACCAGTCTCCCACCAATCCAGTGGTGGCATTATTTTCTGCATTTAAGCAAGTTTGCATACATGTCATTTTACATCATGGTGCTGTTTTGGCATTTTTGTGTGATTTATTTCAAACATGCTATGAGGTTGTTTGGCACATGATTAGTTTCATATTCATGCCTACTCCATGCTAGAGTTATTTCATGCCATGATATGCTCTGTAGGGAGTTAATCAAGCTTGTTAACATGCCAACATGAATCTATTGTTGTCATGTCCTGAATTTCACCAAGTCTGAATCTGTTTATAAATCTTGCTATGTTTGCATGGGTGTAATCATATTTTATGTGCCCTTTTGGCTCATGTTCAGTAAGTGAGTTTTGTTAAGTGCATTTAGTAGAAGCATGCCATGCCTTTGTTTTCTATGTTAAGTTCCTGTAGCATGTTGTTTGCTAGCTCTAAACATTGCTACCTGATGCTGTTTATGCCATGTTAGTATTTTCACCAAGTCTGTGATGCTGATATCTTTTGCACTTTTGCCATGCTTGTTTGAACCTGTTCTGGTGAGTTATAGCAGTAGCTCAGTGTTAATGTTTTCATGTTTGGGTGCTGTAGCATATTTAAACCTTGCTTCTAAGTGGCCATGTTGCTGTTTTAAGCAGTTTGCATCATATCTTGTTTTGCTTGTCATTTGCAAACCGTGCATCCGTTTCCGGTGATCCTTATATCAATTTCGACCGAAATCACCTCATCTTTCCAGCGGCATACTTGGTTTGCCAAGTCGATGCCTTGTTCATCATTTTTCCTTCCGGAGCATGCATATGCATTGCATATCACATCTTGCATATCATGTCATGTATTGCATCATGTTGCTTGTGCATTGCACCATGATTGATTGTGGTTCCATTGCTTGTGTTCTTGCTTTGGGTAGAGCCGGGAGACGAGTCCGTGAACGAGGAACCTGTTGAGTACGCTTAGGAGGATCAAGCTTTCGACAACTCTGAGAACTTTGCAGGCAAGATGACCATACCCTCGAAATCACTTCTATCTTTGCTTGCTAGTTGTTCGCTCTATTGCTATGTCGCGCTACCTACCACTTGCTATATCATGCCTCCCATATTTCCATGTCAAGCCTCTAACCCACCTTTACTAGCAAACCGTTGTTTGGCTATGTTACCGCTTTGCTCAGCCCCTCTTATAGCGTTGCTAGTTGCAGGTGAAGATGAAGTTTGTTCCTTGTTGGAACATGGATATTTTTGGGATATCACAATATCTCTTATTTAATTAATGCATCTTTATACTTGGTAAAGGGTGGAAGGCTCGGCCTTATGCCTGGTGTCTTGTTCCACTCTTGCCGTCCTAGTTTCCGTCATACCGGTGTTATGTTCCTTGATTTTGCGTTCCTTACGCGGTTGGGGTTATGGGACCCCCTTGACAGTTCGCTTTGAATAAAACTCCTCCAGCAAGGCCCAACCTTGGTTTTACCATTTGACTACCTACCACCTATACCTCTCCCTTGGGTTTTCGCGAGCCCGAGGGTCATCTTTATTTTAGCCCCCCCGGGCCAGTGCTCCTCTGAGTGTTGGTCCGAACCGAGCCGCCTGCGGGACCACCTCGGGGAAACTCAAAGTCTGGTTTTACTCGTAGCCTGTCTCATCCGGTGTGCCCTGAGAACGAGATATGTGCAGCTCCTATCGGGATTTGTCGGCACAGTCGGGCGGTCTTGCTGGTCTTGTTTTACCATCGTCGAAATGTCTTGTAACCGGGATTCCGAGTCTGATCGGGTCTTCCTGGGAGAAGGAATATCCTTCGTTGATCGTGAGAGCTTGGGATGGGCTAAGTTGGGACACCCCTGTAGGGTATTATCTTTCGAAAGCCGTGCCCGCGGTTATGTGGCAGATGGGAATTTGTTAATGTCCGGTTGTAGAGAACTTGACACTTGACTTAATTAAAATACATCAACCGCGTGTGTAGCCGTGATGGTCTCTTTTCGGCGGAGCCCGGGAAGAGAACACGGTCTAGTGTGATGCTTGAACGTAAGTAGCTTCAGGATCACTTCTTGATCATTTCTAGCTTCTCGGCCGTGCGTTGCTTCTCTTCTCGCTCTCATTTGCGTATGTTAGCCACCATATTTGCTTAGTGCTTGCTGCAGCTCCACCTCATTACCCCCTCCTTCCTATAAGCTTAAATAGTCTTGATCTCGTGGGTGTGAGATTGTTGAGTCCTCGTGACTCACAGATTCTACCAAAATAGTTGCAGGTGCCGATGATACCAGTGCAGGTGACGCAATCGAGCTCAAGTGGGAGTTCAATGAGGAACTTGGTCGTTACTATGTTTCATTCCCTGATGATCAGTAGTGGAGCCCAGTTGGGACGATCGGGGATCTAGCATTTGGGGTTGTCTTCTTTTATTTCGGTTCCGTACTCGGACCTTGATTGTACTCTGAATGATGTATGTTTAATTTATGTATTGTGTGAAGTGCCGATTGTAAGCCAACTCTTTATCCCATTCTTGTTCATTACATGGGATTGTGTGAAGATGGCCCTTCTTGCGACAAAACCACCATGCGGTTATGCCTCCAAGTCGTGCCTCGACACGTGGGAGATATAGCCGCATCATGGGCGTTACAAGTTGGTAATCAGAGCCATCCCCGACTTAGGAGCCCCCTGCTTGATCGAATCGCTGGCGTTGTTGAGTCTAGAAAAAAATGTTTTGAGTCTTAGGATTATATATATCGGAGAGTAGGATTCTTTTTACTCCTCAGTCCCTTCGTCGCTCTAGTGAGGCCCCCTGACGTAGAAGTTTTGACTCTCCTCTCCTCAAATTTCACTAAAAAAATTTAGGATCACGCGGGTATCTTGGAATCGTTCCGATGGTTTTGTGACAAGAACATTGTTCTTGGTGCCTCCTAATATTTAGGGGTTGTGGCAGTGTCCTGGGGAGTTGAGCTCCGAGGTGTTGTCATCACAATTTTATCGTTGCAGTTCTGGAATACCTGAGTTTCACCGACATCAAAAATCTCTTTTATGCAGTTGTTGGTGAGATCACCTCGACGCCACCCAGTACTGGGGCGGGAGTTCGGGAGTATTGCCATAACTCGTATAACGGATGCTTTTCGAAGGTTGAGGTAAATGATTTCCGAAGGTTTCTTGGTTATGTGTTGAAGGATGGATACAGCTGGATCTAGGTATTGTTAGTCTGGGTGAGATATATTGTGTCCCCTATATCCCCAACACCTGATTGCATAACCAGAAAGTTTCGGGAGTTTATAAGTGGGAATTCAAGTAGCTCCTAGGATATCTTTCCGACAGATGCATGATATGAGATTGGGGTTCGACGTCTAGTGGTCCGCCTATCCACGGTTGGTTTTACAGTGGTCTCGTAGTGTCTTAAAGAGTCCTTGGCCATTAGGGTATGACATGGAAGCAGGTTGCTCAATGGGAGTATTGATGTGGCCATTGTGCCAAGCTTGGTTGATCAGGATCTGTAGCGATTCAGCAGTAATAACAAATAAAAGAGGGGAGAGAGGGTCCCCTTGTCTTACTCCACATTTATAATTGATTTTCTTCCCAGGTACACCATTTAAAATTACAGAAGCAGAAGCAGTTTGTAGGATGTTATTGATCCATCTAATCCATTTGTCTCCAAATCCCAGGTGCTTGAGCATGAAAAGAATGGCCCCATAGTTGATTTTGTCGAAAGCTTTCTCAAAGCCTACTTTGAAAATGACAATTTCTTTCTTAGACTTGTGGCACATATGGATGTACTCAAAAGACCATGCAAGACAATCCTGAATATTCCTGGTTTTGATGAAGCCATATTGATTCTTGCTTATCACAGGAATGATGCATTTTTGGACTTTGTTTGCAAGAAGCTTAGTAAGTATTTTGATAGGCATACTTACCAAGGAGATGAGCCTGAAATCATTGGGAGTTTCAGGGTTTTCTTTCTTAGGGATCAGGGTAATATAAGCAGTATTAATTGGAGCAAGATCCACACTCTCTGATTGGAAATCCTGAAGAAATTTATAGATGCTCTCTTTAATGATATGCCAGCATTTCTTCATGAAAATGCCATTAAAACCATCAGGTCAAGGGGATTTGTCATTAGGCATAGAACTAATGATATCATCCACTTCTTTCATACAGAAAGGTTGTTCCAACTCCTCTTGATTAATTGATCTGGAAAGGTGATCAATGTTGAAGTTCATCTGGGATGTGCCAGCAGTGCCAATCCTGCTTTTGAATGAGTTCCACAAAATAGCTGCTTTCTGCTCATGATCATTAACAATCAGCTTATCAGAATTGATTAGGAAAGTAATATAATTACTTCTGAAAACATGTGTGGCTATAGCATGGAAAAATTTGGTGTTTTCATCACCCAGCTGAGCCCATCTAATATTGGCTCTGATTCTCCAATATTTCCTTTTGGCCTCAAGAAGTTTATTAGTGTGCCTGATGAATAACTTCCTGAAGTTCTTCTCATGTTGAAAGAGATCTCTTTGATCTTCAATACCATCAAGGAGCTTAACATAGAAGCAGCAGTTTTCAATGGTTTTATTGAGCTGTGAAAATTGCTTGCTCCAAATTTTCAGTCCTTTTCTAATGGATTTAAACCTAGCCACCAAGTTCTTTGCTGAGTCAGCATGGAAAGTGCAGCTATTCCAATAATTAGAGATAGTGTCAATAAAACCTTCAAAGTCCAACCAAAATTCCTCAAACCTGAATATGTGGCACTTGGGGATCATGTTGTCAATCTGAATATTTATGGGGACATGATCAGAGGAGAGTTTGGCCATGGGGGTTGCAAGAGTATTTGGGAACTTGCTGGTCCAATCAGCACTTGTGAAAATCCAATCAAGCTTTTCCAATAGAGGAGTATCCTGCATATTACTCCAGGTGAACTGCCTGCCTTTCAGTGGGATCTCAACTAGATCAAGATTGATAATGATGTTGTTGAAGTGCATCATATCATTGTGGTCACCTCCTCCTCTATTCCTGTTCTCAGGCCCTCTGATATAATTAAAATCTCCAACAATGAGCAACAACTGCATAGGTTGGATATTAACATTGAGAAGCCAGTTAGAAAATTCAGTTTTGCCTTCCATAGAGTTTGGCCCATAAACATTAGTTATGAAGTAAACAGTATTATCCAGTTTTGATGTGAGCTCCACAGTAATCTGAAAATAATCTTTGGATATTTCTCTGCCATTGAAAAGATTACCATTCCAGATGGTAATCAGTCCACCTGAATTACCAGCAGAGGGCATGAAGCTGTATTGGTTGAACCTTTTAGGACAGAAATTCCTAATATATGCCAGGTCAAATTGTTCTCTCTTAGTTTCTTGGAAAGTCATAACACAACATGAGCTTTCATCAATTTTCAGCCTGATATCATCCCATCTATCATTTGAATTAATCCCTCTAACATTCCAATTGAGAATATTCCAACTTCTATTCATTATACATGTGTAAGGGAGCATAAGACATGGCATGGTTAGCATGACATGGGGGGATTACTTCTTTTGCTATCTTCATTGGGAGGTAAGAACACATATGAGGTGGCATGTAAATCAACAGGCAGGTGAAGCAAGAAACAACATAGTAGCAGGCATAACTGGCATTACAGATCATATAAGATGGTCTATCTAAAGAGGTACATAACCACACAGGTGCACACAGGCCAAAGTACTTATTACAGTCCAAAATAAGCAAAGGTGCACACAGGCACATAACATAGAAGATCATAAAGTAGGAAGGTTGATGATAACTGGAATTAAACCAAAGAAGGCAATAGTTTGGGGAGTTGTCAAAACCCCATAGCAGAGCAGGCCTACTAATCATCAGAGCTATCATAGTTCAGGGCTGAGGATGACACTTCATGAGGTGCCATCTTGCAAGGACCTGTCCCAATAGTCTGGATAGTTTCCAATGGTAGCATAGGAGGTGGAGGAGCATTTTTGTCCATCACCATAGCCTCAAATCTTGGCCCAAGATTGATAGCAACCTCTGTTTTTCCCCATTTTCTCAGGTGATTTGTTCTGCTTGGTTGCCTGCATGTTGGAGGTGCCAGCCTTGCCTATTGCAGCTACAACATCATATTTGTCTTTGAAGCCCATCTTGATCTGTGCAATTCTATTGCTCCTTCTGCAAAAGGCCTCACCAACAATTGCTTTCTTCTTTCTCTTGTTGTTCCCAGATGGCTTGCAAACCTCAGCAAATGCTTCTTAAGTAATCTCAGTAAGACTAGCAGAGCTGACAGGAGCAGGCTAGTCTTGGACAGTCATTATTTGCATATAACACTTCTTGCTGAAACCCTGAGTGCCTTCAACATCCACAATGTTACATTTAGCATTGACAATTTTAGAGCCACCCAGTTTGGGCAAGATGTCATGGGCATTGGACACAATATTGCCAATGAGGCTCTAAAGAACAGAGATGTCGTCAGACATATAGTTGTTTGGCTCAACATTCCCAATAAAATGTGCATCCTCGTAATCCATGGACGCATTAGCAGGCACAAAAGCTGGAGTGTTAGCTTGGATATCATGTGATCCATCTGCAGGCACAGGAATGAAGTACATCTGATCCTCCTGCACCTCCTCATTGAGTGCATGTGCTGCAGAGTCAACCTGCATAGGAGTGGGCATGACAGCAGTGGGGAGCACCTCATTCAGATCATTGTTGACATTGTCAGCAGCAGCAGGTGCATGAGCATCCTCATAAGGAGCTCCAAGATGCTCATTGTGAGGTTTGATAACAACCTGCTCCATGGGGATGTTACCAAGAACTTCATCATGCCAAAAACCCTCCTGAACGTGTGGGAGAGGATGTGGATTTCCTCCATCTGGGGGAAGAGGATCCTCATCACCAGCAAGTTGGCCAATGAGCTCATGAGAAAGAATATATGTGGGACAAGTCCATGAATCACCATACCCAACATCGTCCAAATTGCGCAGAACAACAATACTGACAGGTAAAGTATCCACATTCATAACTCTGACCTTAACAATAATCCTAGTTTTGTCTCTCGGGTCCTTGTTCCAGATCAAAAATTTACCGTATTGAGATACAGTGCGGCTAACAACTCCTACCTCCCAACATTCCAGTGGATAGTTCATCAACATGAGCCAAACATCATGGGTAAAAGTGATGCTACGGTAGTTCAAACTCCTATCACGCCTGGTAATGCGAAGAACAGAGTCCCCGATCTCATAGGGACTATTATTTATGGCAGAATCTCTCGAACAAGCAGTTGTAAATTGGATCAGAGCAGTATCCATACCACATCTGGAGGTGTAGTTGATCCTCCATCCCTTGGCTTCGAGGTACTCAATGATCATTGCATTGGCGGCAGGGAAATCTTCAGGGGGGACAGCAGGAACCAGAGTAGCGATAGCCCACTCATCACAGACCATAGGGAGCTCACTGCCGAGGACGACGTAGCCTCGCTGCGCTCGTTCAGGGCCCGGAGCAATGATCGTGGTGCCTGCGGGGAGGTGAGGGTATGGGTTGCACGGGTAGCAGGCCATGGCGTTCGCGGTGGCGGAGACGGCGACTGGTGGAGCGTGGAGGCTAGGCAGGGGAGTAGAATGTGAGGAGGCAAGGGGGTGACTCTTGGGATTTATTGCGCTCAACAGGTGCAGACTTTTTTATCCGATATATCAGCGTGCGGTTTTTCTTGTTGAGACAAAATTTGGCGATGTGATTATAACCATAACACTTTTTGCATCTGATACTGTTGCAACAACCCGATGGATAATGACCATATCCCAAACATTTCGTGCAGAAAATAAGTTCAGTTGAGATATTTGGAATGTGAATCGACTCCCTTACGGGCTCGCAAGTGGGCTGGTTTGCGTTGTCGCTATTGGGCTCCATAGATGGGTCAGTAGGGCCCAATTTAGTGCGGCAATTTGAAATAGCGTTGGGCCCAGCAACTAACGATCCGCTATGCATGGGATTGGTTGAGCAACGTACCTCGTTTGGCCGATTGTTACGATCATCCAACTCCGCTGATGGGATCTGAGCATTGCCAATCAGGGTAGAGTTGGCACCAGTAAGAAGCCAAGCAGTATTAGTGCCATTGGATCTGATACCTTGATTGAGCTGAGGCACGGAAGATATGTCATTAAGAATTCTTCGATATACTTTGCTGACAGAGACGTGTCTAGAAGGAGGCTTCCTTTTATAGCTCACACGAGTCCATTCTGCCTCTTGTTCTTTGATCCAAATTTCTCTTCGTAGATCCAATTAGGGCCTCCACCGCTTCATAGGTGAAAGAAGCATTTGAACATATTGCAGGATAAATATTTCAAACGAACCAGATGAAAACCCACTGCCTTTGAACAAACCTTGAAACTAAATATGTTGCCAATGATGTGTGTGACATTGATAGCATCGTAAGCAGCACCAGTACATGATGAGATAGCAAGACTTACATTCAATGGATCAAGTCTGAATTTTGATCTTCCAAATGAAACCACCAAGATGAAACCAGAAGAAGGGGAGACCGGGTTGACTGCCGAGGCAAATAGATCACGAACCTGAGATCTGAAATGATGTCCAAATGAAAAATCCAGTTGATGAGCAATGGAAAATGGATCATTGAAAGGATCCATTGGAGGAGGAACAGATTTGGCTGGTTGGATTTGGGTGTGGAGGGTGGGATCATGGGAGTCGCCATGGGTGGGGGGAGAGGGTGGATGGAGTCGCCATCAATTCAAGAAGTTTACCACTGCTCACCAAAACTTGGGAGGCTAAAAATATCATCTTCATTAAACATAGCATCCCCAAGCTTGGGACAAACATTAATTGCAGCAAATATATTCTCAAACATGTCATTCTCATCAAACATAGCATCCCCAAGCTTGGGCCTTTTCATATCATAAGCATAATCACTCTCATCGTTAATAGTATGGATAGCACCAATAGTATAGCAATTATCATCATCACAAGGAGTAATAGGAGCAACATCATTTGGGAGAGATACCTTTTTACCTTTGCTTCTTCGTATTTTCTTTTTCTTCTTCACATCATGTGTGGGTTTAACCCTCTTTTTTGAGCTCCTTATTAATGAGACTGGTTGAATAGAAAGCTCCTCCTCGTTACCTGATTCATCATAAGAAATAATAGGAGGATATTGGGAAGTCTCTTCCCTTTCATTAATCTTCTCTTCATCTTCTATTTGATTTCTTTTCTTTATGTAATTGGCAATATAAGGATTTTCAATGCAATTCACCGCACAATACATAAAAATTTCTTCTAGATCAAAATCAAGAAATCTATCAAGATTAAATTTTGGAATACCCTCAGTTATACGTTTCATTTCTTCATACCCCAAAAGAAGACTAAGCTCTTTATGATGCTCAAGGGTAATCAAGTTATCACAATTTTTGGACACGATTTGATCATGAAACAAATAGCATTGGAGCTTTAAATGACCATGTTCATTGCAAAGTTCACAAGGATGGTGATAAATATTGAATCTTTTAGCACAATCATCTAGCCTTTCTTGCAACCATTTAGTTTCCAAATACTTATGCCTCTTGCAAAATCTATCTTCCCTATTTGGTGTGTACTTGCAAACTCTATGCACTCCACAAAAATTGACATGCTTATAAGAGACATTTTCATCATGACTAGTGCAATCATCATTAGTACTATGGATATTCAAAGAGTTCATACTAACAACATTGCAATCATGCTCATCATTCAAAGATTTAGTGCCAAACATTTTAATGCATTCTTCTTCTAACACTTGGCACAATTTTTCTTTCCATCATTCTCACGAAAGATATTAAAAAATGAAGCGTATGAGACAAACTCAATTCCATTTTTTTGTAGTTTTATTTTATAGACTAAACTAGTGATAAAACAAGAAAAAAAAGATTCGATTGCAAGATCTAAAGATATAACTTCAAGCACTCACCTCCCCGGCAACAGCGCCAGAAAAGAGCTTGATGTCTACTACGCAACCTTCTTCTTGTAGACGTTGTTGGGCCTCCAAGTGCAGAGGTTTGTAGGACAGTAGCAAATTTCCCTCAAGTGGATGACCTAAGGTTTATCAATCCGTGGGAGGCATAGGATGAAGATGGTCTCTCTCAAGCAACCCTGCAACCAAATAACAAAGAGTCGCTTTTGTCCCCAACACACCCAATACAATGGTAAATTGTATAGGTGCACTAGTTCGGCGAAGAGATGGTGATACAAGTGCAATATGGATGGTAGATATAGGTTTTTGTAATCTGAAAATATAAAAACAGTAAGGTAACTAATGATAAAAGTGAGCGTAAAAGGTATTGCAATGCTAGGAAACAAGGCCTAGGGTTCATACTTTCACTAGTGCAAGTTCTCTCAACAATAATAACATAACTGGATCATATAAATATCCCTCAACATGCAACAAAGAGTCACTCCAAAGTCACTAATAGCGGAGAACAAACGAAGAGATTATGGTAGGGTATGAAACCACCTCAAAGTTATCCTTTCTGATCGATCTATTCAAGAGTCCGTAGTTGAATAACACGAAGCTATTCTTTCTGTTCGATCTATCATAGAGTTCATACTAGAATAACACCTTAAGACACAAATCAACCAAAACCCTAATGTCACCTAGATACTCCAATGTCACCTCAAGTATCTGTGGGTATGATTATATGATATGCATCACACAATCTCAGATTCATCTATTCAAACCAACACAAAGTACTTCAAAGAGTGCCCCAAAGTTTCTACCGGAGAGTCAAGACGAAAACGTGTGCTAACCCCTATGCATAAGTTCACAAACGGAACCCGCAAGTTGATCACCAAAACATACATCAAGTGGATCACGTGATATCCCATTGTCACCACAGATAAGCACATGCAAGACATACATAAAGTGTTCTCAAATCCTTAAAGGCTCAATCCGATAAGATCACTTCAAAGGGAAAACTCAATCCATTACAAGAGAGTAGAGGGGGAGAAACATTATAAGATCCAACTATAATAGCAAAGCTCGCGATACATCAAGATCGTACCATCTCAAGAACACGAGAGAGAGAGAGATCAAACACATAGCTACTGGTACATACCCTCAGCCCCGAGGGTGAACTACTCCCTCCTCGCCATGGAGAGCGTCGGGATGATGAAGATGGCCACCGGTGAGGGATCCCCCCTCCGGCAGGGTGCCGGAACAGGGTCCCGATTGGTTTTTGGTGGCTACAGAGGCTTGCGGTGGCGGAACTCCCGATCTATTGTGTTTCCTGATGTTTTTAGGGTATATGGACATATATAGGCGAAAGAAGTTGGTCAGGGGAGCCCGAGGGGCCCACGAGGGTGGGGGACGCGCCCAGGGGTGCAGGCGCGCCTCCCTGCCTCGTTGCCACCTCGAAGCTTCCCTGACTTCAACTCCAAGTCTCCTGGATCACGTTCGTTCCAAAAATCACGCTCCCGAAGGTTTCATTCCGTTTGGACTCCGTTTGATATTCCTTTTCTGCGAAACACTAAAACAAGGGGGGAAACAGAAACTGGCACTGGGCTCTGGGTTAATAGGTTAGTCCCAAAAATAATATAAAAGTGTTCAGTAAGCCCATAAACATCCAAAACAGATAATATAATAGCATGAATACTTCATAAATTATAGATATGTTGGAGACGTATCAGTGGGCGGCCGCGATCTGGGCTTGGACGGGCTCCATCGTCGCAAGGTATGCGGTGGAGGAACGGACGGCTGCTCGTACGCTCTCGGTGATTGCTAGCTCTTCGACCATGGGTTGTCGACCGTTGTCGGAGAAGCTGCGTTCGATTTGTGCGGTGACCGCCAGGAGCTGGGCGTGGGCGGCCTCGACATGGTCGTGGGCGGCCTCCATCAGGGCTAAGGCCGCCGTTGCAGAACGGACAGATGTTGTGCCACTCTCGTCAGTTGCTATCCCCGAGGTAGATGTTGTTGCCGCCACCTGAGAAGCAACAGCGATCGTTTGGGCTGCCTTGGCTACCCGGTCGCAGATTGCGGCCACGCTCATGCACCTTGTTAGCACGCGCATGGCGGCTGCGGCCGCGCTCTCGCCGGAGTGGGCCACCGAAGTTGCCCTCACGACGTGGGTTCACGTGCCCATCTTTCAACGGCAATGATTGAACAGTGAAATGATATTTGGGGAGCGAGCTAGTGTGCTTGAGACGCCGGCTGTGGACTGTAGCCGACGCACCTTCTCGTGTAAGCCATAGGCGTACTATACACCGACGGTGCTCCAGGATATTTTGTGCTGCATCTCACACGATTGGTGATAATAAACTGTGTGCGATCTACTTGATTTTTCATCCTGATTTGAATTACATAATGGGGTCACATCGGCAATGGCGGTGTTTGAATTGCTATACCTTTTATGTGCAGTGAACATGCAACTATATGTGTGTAGTAAAAGAATTGGAATTATTCAGGGTTCGTTTGAACATTTTATACGTTAAATTGGTTTTCTAGCCATTTCAGGTGCACAATTCAAAATTAAACTACATGCACATGCTCTGGTGCACCAAAATGGGTTGTAAAATCATATATGTGTCCATGGGTTTATGCTTATGTCCCATGCAAGAAATGGGGATGAAATTCGAAGACCACGGCACCGTGGCTCCCCGGCAAACGTCGACGTACTTGCTTTTGTAATTCTAGTAAATCCAAATTTCATCCGAAATTTATGAAACTTGTCATGCTATCATGAAGCGGCATCAACATGCCGTGGTAAAAATTTTGTCTCATTTGGGGCGGGTTTGGGTATAAGCTTCTCATAAACCAGAGCTTCTCACAACAAGTGTGATGGTTTTGATAGGGAACGTTTCACCTTTCTGGACGAAACGATATTCGTTGCCTCTTCTCGATTTCAATTTTTTCCTAGTGTCAACATAGAACAACAGGAGTGTTGTGTCAATTTTTGGGATTTTTCGGGGTTCGCTTGGACATTTTTATACATTAACTGAGTTTTCTATGCATTCATGTGCATAATTCAAATTTGAACTACAGGCACATGCTCTAATGCATATAAATTAGTTGAAAATTCAAATATGTGTCCTTGGTTGCCTGCTTAGGTCCCATGCAAGAAATGGGAACGAATGTCAAACACCCTGCCACGGTCACTCGGCCGCAAACATTGAGATACCTGGTTTTAAATTCTAGTAAATCCAAAGCTCATCTGAAATTCATGAAACTTGGCATGCTATCATGGAGCGGCATCAACACGTCGTGGTAAATTTTTTGTCCCATTTGGGGTAGGTTTGGGGATATGCTTCTCACAACAAGCCTGATGGTTTCTGTAGAGAACGTCCCACCTTTGGGGATGAAACGATATCCATTGCCTCTTATTGCTTTCAAAAAAATTCTCGTGTTAACATAGAACAACAAGAGTGTTGTGTCAATTTTTGGGATTTTTCAGGGTGCGTTTGGACATTTTTATGCATTAATTGAGTTTTCAATGCATTTATGTGCATAATTTAAATTTGAACTACATACACATGCTCTAATGCATATAAATTGGTTGAAAATAAAATATGTGCCCTTGGGTGCATGCTTAGGACCCATGCAAGAAATGGGAATGAATGTCAGACACCCTGCCACGGTCACTCGGCCGCAAACATTGAGATACTGGTTTTTAAATTCTAGTAAATCCAAAGCTCGTCTGAAATTCATGAAACTTGGCATGCTATCATGGAGCGGCATCAACATGCCGTGGTAATTTTTTTGTCCCTTTTGAGGCAGGTTTGGGGATATGCTTCTCACAAACCAAAGCTTCTCATAATAAGCGTGATGGTTTCGGTAGGGAACGTCCCACCTTTGGGGACGAAACGATATCCATTGCCTCTTATTGCTTTCAAAAAATTTCTCGTGTCAACATAGAACAACAGGAGTGTTGTGTCAATTTTTGGGATTTTTTGGGGTTCGTTTGGACATTTTTATGCATTAATTGAGTTTTCAATGCATTTATGTGCATAATTCAAATTTGAACTACATGCACATGCTCTAATGCATATAAATTGGTTGAAAAATCAAATCTGTGCCCTTGGGTGCATGCTTAGGTCTCATGCAAGAAATGGGAATGAATGTCAAACACCCTGCCACGGTCACTCGGCCACAAACATTGAGATACCTGGTTTTAAATTCTAGTAAATCCAAAGCTCGTCTGAAATGCATAAAACTTGGCATGCTATCATGGAGCGGCATCAACATGCCATGGTAAATTTTTTGTCCCATTTGGGGCAGGTTTGGGGATATGCTTCTCACAAACCAGAGCTTCTCACAACAAGCTTGATGGTTTCGGTAGGGAATGTCCCACCTTTGGGGACGAAACGATATCCATTGCCTCTTATTGCTTTCAAAAAATTTCTCGTGTCAACATAGAACAACAGGAGTGTTGTGTCAATTTTGGGATTTTTCGGGGTTTGTTTGGACATTTTTATGCATTAATTGAGTTTTCAATGCATTTATGTGCATAATTCAAATTTGAACTACATGCACATTCTCTAATGCATATAAATTGGTTGAAAAAACAAATATGTGCCCTTGGGTGCATGCTTAGGTCCCATGCAAGAAATGGGAATGAATGTCAAACACCCTGCCACGGTCACTCGGCCGCAAACATTGAGATACCTGGTTTTGAACTTCTAGTAAATCCAAAGCTCGTCTGAAATTCATGAAACTTGGCATGCTATGATGGAGCGGCATCAACATGACGTGGTAATTGTTTGTCCCATTTGGGGCAGGTTTGGGGATATGCTTCTCACAAACCAGAGCTTCTCACAACAAGCTTGATGGTTTCGGTAGGGAACGTCCCACCTTTGGGGACGAAACGATATCCATTGCCGCTTATTGCTTTCAAAAAATTTCTCGTGTCAACATAGAACAACAGGAGTGTTGTGTCCATTTTTGGGATTTTTCGGGGTTCATTTGGACATTTTTATGCATTAATTGAGTTTTCAATGCTTTTATGTGCATAATTCAAATTTGAACTACATGCACATGCTCTAATGCATATAAATTGGTTGAAAAATCAAATCTGTGTCCTTGGGTCCATGCTTAGGTCCCATGCAAGAAATGGGAATGAATTTCAAACACCAGGGCACCGTTGATTGACGACAAAATGTTGAGATACTTTGTTTTAAAATTCTAGTAAATCCAAAACTCATCTGAAATTCATGAAACTTGGCATGCTTTCATGGAATGGCACCCGACATGCTGTGGTATTTTTCGTGTCCATTTTGAGAGAAGGCGCACTCGAATAACAGCCAACAAAGGCATTTTGAAAAAATAGCTGCCACTTTAACATCTCAAATGTTTGTATAATTCAAATCATGTGCGTTCTGTTAACCATTCACGTGACGCCACGTGTCTTTGTTTTAATGGCTATACGACGTGTCGTGTGGACAGCTGCTTGACCTTGATTGAACGGGAGCCGTGCGAGCGGAGTCCGGTGCGCAGGCTGACCGAGAGGCGTGCAAGTTGTCCTCCAATGCGTAGGCTCACCGGGAAGCGTGTGAGCTGTATGCTGCGCAGGATCACTGGGAAGCGAGCCCTTTGACTTCCATGGCCGCCCGCCTTCCTCTCCATTAATGGCGCCCGAGCCGCTGTTTAATACGGGCGGCCTTACTGTTCGCCTCCCATTCCCCTCTCCCTCCTGCAGACCTCCACCAACGCCATGGCGTAGAATGATCATCTGCCACTAGTCTTCAAGTTGGTGAAGTCGACTTCGAGCCGGAGGAGATAGAAAATAAGGAGGAATGGGGCCTCATGGACATGGCCCAGAACGAGCTGGCCATGGCGGTTGCTGCCCCCGCTCCAGTCCCGGCTCCCATCCCCGCGCCCGCGCCAGCGACCATCCCCGTAGCATTGACGGGCTGGTCGCCAAGCACTATCGTAGAGCTGGAAGCCGCGGGCGTCAGCGAGGTCTCCTCGGACCCGTGCGAGCTCGTGTACATGCCAGCGCCAGTGCCCGTGCCCGTGCGCGCCCCTCCACCCACTGTGGTGTCGGCCCCCATGCGTTTGGCTGCACCCGCCGCGCCCGTGCCCCTGCCCGTGTGCGCCCCTCCACCCACCGCGGCGCCGGTCCCCGTACGTTCGGCTGCACCCGCCGCACCCGTGCCCGTGCGCGCGCCCCCTTCAGCGGCATGGGATGATGCCGTCGATCGCTACCTCTCAGCGGCGCCAGTTGTCGTCCTCCCGCGCCCCGCCCGTCGATCACGCGACGACATGATGTTTGATTTACAAGTGAAGAACATTTTGTGCTGCCTTGAAGACTTCAACAATAGCGTCCCAAAGGACGACAACGACAATGACGGCGCGGCACGCCGCCTCCGCCGCCGCCGGAAATAGTTTTTTTGGGGTTTAATATTGTACCTCGAATTTTCGATCATATGAATATAAATTCGCAGTGTGACTGAATGAAAGATATGGTTTGAACGAACTTGCGTTTTTCTCTCTTAATGTACAGACTTATCAAACGATTTTCTTTTGAAAAAACGTCAATGATTTTTAAATATAAAACACTCATCGCAAACGTTTTAGTTAGAACACCCGTATACAAACCGTCAGCTTCCCCAGGAAGCCAAGGGAAAATGTGCCGAGCAGGATTTCTGCAGCTCTTGATCGCAAACGTTTTAGATAGGACACCCGTATGCAAAGTGAGAGCTATGGTTTTCCCTCGCAGTGCAGGATTTGTGCATCCCTTCAACGCAAACGGTTGTTTTGGATGACCCGTGTGCAACCACGTAGAAACAATTGGGTAAGATTTG
This sequence comes from Aegilops tauschii subsp. strangulata, assembly GCF_002575655.3. Classification (NCBI taxonomy): domain Eukaryota; kingdom Viridiplantae; phylum Streptophyta; class Magnoliopsida; order Poales; family Poaceae; genus Aegilops; species Aegilops tauschii. Next base: position 505,499,995 of record NC_053037.3, read on the forward strand.
CATCTCTCATTTTGGGTATGTTGCCATTTGTCAAACTAGAAAGATTGACATTTGTTTATCTAGTAACATTGCCATTTGTCAACCTTGTAACACTGCTATTTGTCAAAATATGCAGCTAAAAATCACTAGCACTATCTAATTTTTGCAACTAAAATCACTAGCACTGTTAATATGGACACCACTAGCAAGCATGAGTTGATGGACGCATATGCAAATGTACCATTGATTACATACAACAAGTCATCAACCCACAACGACAACGAGGATACACGTTGGATTACAGATCATTTCCAACAAAACATTCTAGTAAAGTAAAGTTTTTCTCACACAACAAATAACAAAGCGATGAAATGAACTTCAGCTCAACCACTCGTCGGCGTTGGAAACGCTTGCTTTGAACCAGAAGTGATTCTCTGGGAAGGGCCAGCTACTGTCAATCTCAAGACCAACGCGGGACTAATCATCCAGGCTGAAGCGGCATATGTCAGGATCCATATTGTGATGGTAGGGAAGCATAGCAATGACCGAGGTATAGATACAGTTTCTTCTCGTAAATGGTAGTAACGTTGTGTCAACAGCAGCTGGATCGCCTTTCACCATCATTGGATAGTTTTGTCCAAGGAAGAGCGAGTTTCCTCCAATACTTTCAATACTGAACCAGGGTGAAGGTGGTGGCGCTAGGACACTAGTATCCATCCCGAATACCCTGCAACGAATGTTGGAATAGGTCTGGAGAGTGCGACCATGCGAGACAACACCTGCTTCCTTAGTAACATTAGCAGTGCCCTGTATACAGACAAGAAGAGGTGATCCATCTGAAAAAGTTGCCAAGCGCCACTGAGTATATGGGTCCTGCTCGTCCTCATGCTCGTGATCATCAGCATCGTCATCTCCCCCTTGGTTATAAAAAATTTCAAGTATAGGTGGTAGAATGTTCACAGGACCTTGGAAACACAAGAAGGTTAATTAGTAAAGGGAAACCAGCTAACCCGCATGCATGTGGATGAAACAATTATAATTACGGTGGAAGACAAACGTACCGAAAGCATCAGGATTCCATGCAAAAACAGCGCCACGAGTGGTGGCAGCAAACACAAGACCCTCGTATTGAATTGCATAACAGTACTCATCCGTGTACAGAAATTGTTTTTTGAGCAATATCCATTGAGGCATGGAAGTAATGACGGCAACAAGCTTGTCGAAGATAGCAACAACTTCATAGTTCATGTAATCCCAAGAGCGGTTGGGAACTCGACAAATTGCTATCTTCCATAGACGACAGTCACCATGATCGTATTTGAACTCACGTAGATCATCTGTGCACTCAACCTCTGGGTAGTCTGAGATTTTTGGAAGTGGAACCCAGTGACGAGTGTACACATTCACAAGTTCCCACTCGCAGTTGTACCCAATATAAACAACCCAATCTTCATTTGTGCCTACCCAAGCCTTGCCCTCAAGCGATGGCATCTTAACATCACACGTATCATTATCAAGCGGCATCAACTTGCACAAGGCAAGGCTTCCGTCGTCCCTGCGCCAGTCAGCAGGGTCACGAGGAAGAAGATAGGGGAGATCAAACCGCTCCTGGACCCTTGGGTTGCTTGTAATGATGTTATTAGTTCAGTTGAGAATGGTCTTGAACGAACCTGCCATGCTAGCTGAGGTGATGACGTCGCACCGATCAATGAGTTCCTCCACCACGTCATCTTTCAGATTGGGGCAAGAATAACGGGGTCGTTTCCGGCCTGTTCCTGTTGGGGAACATAGTAATTTCAAAAAAATTCCTACGCACACGCAAGATCATGGTGATGCATAGCAACGAGAGGGGAGAGTGTTATCCACGTACCCTCGTAGACCGAAAGCGGAAGCGTTAGCACAACGCGGTTGATGTAGTCGTACGTCTTCATGATCCAACCGATCAAGTACCGAACGCACGGCACCTCCGAGTTCAGCACACGTTCAGCCCGATGACGTCCCTCGAACTCCGATCCAGCCGAATGTTGAGGGAGAGTTTCGTCAGCACGACGGCGTGGTGACGATGATAATGTTCTACCGACGCAGGGCTTCGCATAAGCACCGCTACAGTATTATCGAGGTGGACTATGGTGGAGGGGGCACCGCACACGGCTAAAAGATCAAACGATCAATTGTTGTCTCTCCAAGGGGTGCCCCCTCCCCGTATATAAAGGAGTGGCGGAGGGGGAGGGCCGGCCCTCTCTATGGCGCGCCCTAGGAGGAGTCCTACTCCCACCGGGAGTAGGATTCCCCCCCCCTTCCAAGTAGTAGGAGTAGGAGTCAAGGAAAGGGGAGAGAGAAGAGAAGGAAGGAGGGGGTGCAGCCCCTCCCCCTAATCCAATTCGGACTAGGCCTTGGGGGGCGCGCAGCCTCTCCTCTCTCTTTCCCCTAAAGCCCAATAAGGCCCATATACTCCTCGGCGAATTCCCCTAGCTCTCCGGTACTCCCAAAAATACCCGAATCACTCGGAACCTTTCCGATGTCCGAATATAGTCGTCCAATATATCGATCTTTACGTCTCGACCATTTCGAGACTCCTCGTCATGTCCTCGATCTCATCCAGGACTCCGAACTACCTTCGGTACATCAAAACACATAAACTCATAATATAACTGTCATCGAACTTTAAGTGTGCGGACACTACGGGTTCGAGAACAATGTAGACATGACTGAGACACGTCTCCGGTCAATAACCAATAGCGGAACCTGGATGCTCATATTGGCTCCCACATATTCTACGAAGATCTTTATCAGTCAAACCGCATAACAACAGACGTTGTTCCCTTTGTCATCGGTATGTTACTTGCCCGAGATTCTCCTAATAATGTGATCCCGTTAATCAAATGACAACTCATGTCTATGGCTAGGAAACATAACCATCTTTAATTAACGAGCTAGTCAAGTAGAGGCATACTAGTGACACTCTGTTTGTCTATGTATTCACACATGTATCATGTTTCCGGTTAATACAATTCTAGCATGAATAATAAACATTTATCATAAAATAAGGAAATAAATAATAACTTTATTATTGCCTCTAGGGCATATTTCCTTCAGTCTCCCACTTGCACTAGAGTCAGTAATCTAGATTACATCGCCATGTGATTTAACATCAATAGTTCACATCACCATGTGATTAGAACCCATAGTTCACATCGTCATGTGACCAACACCCAAAGGGTTTACTAGAGTCAATAATCTAGTTCACATCGCTATGTGATTAACACCCAAAGAGTACTAAGGTGTGATCATGTTTTGCTTGTGAGAGAAGTTTAGTCAACGGGTCTGCCATATTCAGATCCGTATGTATTTTGCAAATTTCTATGTCTACAATGCTCTGCAAGGAGCTACTTTAGCTAATTGCTCCCACTTTCAATATGTATCCAGATGAAGACTTAGAGTCATCTGGATCAGTGTCAAAACTTGCATCGACATAACCCTTTACGACGAACCTTTTTGTCACCTCCATAATCGAGAAACATATCCTTATTCCACTAAGGATAATTTTGACCGCTGTCCAGTGATCTACTCCTAGATCACTATTGTACTCCCTTGCAAAACACACTGTACGGTATACAATAGATCTGGTACACAGCATGGCATACTTTATAGAACCTATGGCTGAGGCATAGGGAATGACTTTCATTCTCTTTCTATCTTCTGCCGTGGTCGGGCTTTGAGTCTTACTCAATTTCACACCTTGTAACACAGGCAAGAACTCTTTCTTTGACTGTTCCATTTTGAACTACTTCAAAATCTTGTCAAGGTATGTATTCATTGAAAAAACTTATCAAGCGTTTTGATCTATCTCTATAGATCTTGATGCTCAATATGTAAGCATCTTCACCGAGGTCTTTCTTTGAAAAAACTCCTTTCAAACACTCCTTTATGCTTTGCAGAATAATTCTACATTATTTCCAATCAACAATATGTCATTCACATATACTTATCAGAAATGTTGTAGTGCTCCCACTCACTTTCTTGTAAATACAGGCTTCACCGCAAGTCTGTATAAAACTATATGCTTTGATCAACTCATCAAAGCGTATATTCCAACTCCGAGATGCTTGCACCAGTCCATAGATGGATCGCTGGAGCTTGCACATTTTGTTAACACCTTTAGGATCGACAAAACCTTCTGGTTGCATCATATACAACTCTTCTTTAATAAATCCATTAAGGAATGCAGTTTTGTTTATCCATTTGCCAGATTTCATAAAATGTGGCAATTACTAACATGATTCGGACAGACTTAAGCATAGATACGAGTGAGAAACTCTCATCGTAGTCAACACCTTGAACTTGTCGAAAACCTTTTGCAACAATTCTAGCTATGTAGATAGTAACACTACTATCAGCGTTCGTCTTCCTCTTGAAGATCCATTTAATCTCAATGGCTTGCCGATCATTTGGGCAAGTCAATCAAAGTCCATACTTAGTTCTCATACATGGATCCCATCTCAGATTTCATGGCCTCAAACCATTTCGCGGAATCTGGGCTCATCATCGCTTCCTCATAGTTCGTAGGTTCGCCATGGTCAAGTAACATGACCTCCAGAATAGGATTACCGTACCACTCTGGTGTGAATCTCACTCTGGTTAACCTACGAGGTTCGGTAGTAACTTGATCTGAAGTTATATGATCATCATCATTAGCTTCCTCACTAATTGGTGTAGGAGTCACAGGAACCAGTTTATGTGATGAACTACTTTCCAATAAGGGAGCAGGTACAGTTACCTCATCAAGTTCTACTTTCCTCCCACTCACTTCTTTCGAGAGAAACTCCTTCTCTAGAAAGGATCCAAATTTAGCAACGAATATCTTGCCTTCGGATCTGTGATAGAAGGTGTACCCAACTGTCTCCTTTGGGTATCCTATGAAGACACATTTCTCCGATTTGGGTTTGAGCTTTATCAGGATGAAACTTTTTCTTATAAGCATTGCAATCCCAAACTTTAAGAAACGACAACTTGGTTTCTTGCCAAACCACAGTTCATATGGTGTCGTCTCAACAGATTTAGATGGTGCCCTATTTAACGTGAATGCAGCTGTCTCTAATGCATCACCCCAAAACGATAGTGGTAAATCGGTAAGAGACATCATAGATTGCACTATATCTAATAAAGTACGGTTATGATGTTCGGACACACCATTATGCTGTGGTGTTCCAGGTGGCACGAATTTGTGAAACTATTCCACATTGTTTTAATTGAAGACCAAACTCGTAACTCAAATATTCGTCTCCGCGATCAGATAGTAGAAACCTTATTTTCTTGTCACGATGATTTTCCACTTCACTCTGAAATTCTTTGAACTTTTTAAATGTTTCAGACTTATGTTTCATCAAGTAGATATACCCATATCTGCTCAAATCATCTGTGAAGGTCAGAAAATAACGATACCCGCCGCGAGCCTCAACACTCATCGGATCGCATACATCAGTATGTATTATTTCCAATAAGTCAGTTGCTCGCTCCATTGTTCCGGACAACGGAGTCTTGGTCATCTTGCCCATAAGGCATGGTTCGCAAGCATCAAGTGATTCCAAAATCCCATTAGCATGGAGTTTCTTCATGCGCTTTACTCCAATATGACTTAAACGGCAGTGCCACAAATAAGTTGCACTATCATTATTAATTTTGCATCTTTTGGCTTCAATATTATGAATATGTGTATCACTACGATCGAGATCAAACAAACCATTTTCATTGGGTGTATGACCATAGAAGGTTTTATTCATGTAAACAGAACAATAATTATTCTCTAACTTAAATGAATAACCGTGTTGCAATAAACATGATCAAATCATATTCATGCTCAACGCAAACACCAAATAACACTTATTTAGGTTCAACACTAATCTCGAAAGTACAGGGAGTCTGCGATGATGATCATATCAATCTTGGAACTACTTCCAACACACATCGTCACCTCGCCCTTAACTAGTTTCTGTTCATTCTGCAATTCCCGTTTCGAGTTACTACTCTTAGCAACTGAACCAGTATCAAATACCGAGGGGTTGCTACGAACACTAGTAAAATACACATCAATAATGTATATCAAATATAGCTTGTTCACTTTGCCATCCTTCTTATCCGCCACATACTTGGGGTGGTTCCGCTTCTAGTGACCAGTCCCTTTGCAGTAGAAGCACTTAGTCTCAGGCTTAGGTCCAGACTTGGGCTTCTTCACTTGAGCAGCAACTTGCTTGCCGTTCTTCTTGAAGTTCCCCTTCTTCCCTTTGTCCTTTCTCTTGAAACTGGTGGTCTTGTCAACCATGAACACTTGATGTTTTTTCATGATTTCTACCTTCGCCGATTTTAGCATCGCAAAGATATTGGGAATTGTTTTCGTCATCCCTTGCATATTATAGTTCATCACGAAGTTCTACTAACTTGGTGATGGTGACTAGAGAATTCTGTCAATCACTATTTTATCTGGAAGATTAACTCCCACTTGATTCAAGTGATTGTAGTACCCAGACAATCTGAGCACATGCTCACTGCTTGAGCTATTCTCCTCCATCTTTTAGCTATAGAACTTGTTGGAGACTTCATATCTCTCAACTCGGGTATTTGCTTGAAATATTAACTTCAACTCCTGGAACATCTCATATGGTCCATGACGTTCAAAACGTCTTTGAAGTCCCGATTCTAAGCCGTTAAGCATGGTGCACTAAACTATCAAGTAGTCATCATATTGAGCTAGCCAAACGTTCATAATGTCTGCATCTGCTCCTGCAATAGGTCTGTCACCTAGCGGTGCATCAAGGACATAATTCTTCTGTGGAGCAATGAGGATAAACCTCAGATCACAGACCAAGTCCGCATCATTGCTACTATCATCTTTCAACATATTTTTCTCTAGGAACATATCAATAAATAATAATAAACGGGGAGCAACATCGCGAGCTATTGATCTACAACATAGATATGCTAATACTACCAGGACTAAGTTCATGATAAATTAAAGTTCAATTAATCATATTACTTAAGAACTCCCACTTAGATAGACATCCCTCTAATCCTCTAAGTGATCACGTGATCCAAATCAACTAAGCCATGTCCGATCATCATGTGAGATGGAGTAGTTTCAATGGTGAACATCACTATGTTGATCATATCTACTATATGATTCACGCTCGACCTTTCAGTCTCAGTGTTCCGAGGCCATATCTGTTATATGCTAGGCTCGTCAAGTTTAACATGAGTATTCCGCGTGTGCAACTGTTTTGCACCCGTTGTATTTGAACGTAGAGCCTATCACACCCGATCATCACGTGGTGTCTCAGCACGAAGAACTTTCGCAACGGTGCATAGTTAGGGAGAACACTTATACCTTGATAATTTAGTGAGAGATCATCTTATAATGCTACCGTCAATCAAAGCAAGATAAGATGCATAAAAGATAAACATCACATGCAATCAATATAAGTGATATGATATGGCCATCATCATCTTGTGCTTGTGATCTCCATCTCCGAAGCACCGTCATGATCACCATCGTCACCGGCGCGACACCTTGATCTCCATCGTAGCATCATTGTCGTCTCGCCAACTTATGCTTCTACGACTATCGCTACCGCTTAATGATAAAGTAAAGCATTACAGGGCGTTTGCATTGCATACAATAAAGCGACAACTATATGGCTCCTGCCAGTTACCGATAACTCGGTTACAAAACATGATCATCTCATACAATAAAATATAGCATCATGCCTTGACCATATCACATCACAACATGCCCTGCAAAAACAAGTTAGACATCCTCTACTTTGTTGTTGCAAATTTTACGTGGCTGCTACGGGCTGAGCAAGAACCGTTCTTATCTACGCATCAAAACCACAACGATAGTTTGTCAAGTTGGTGTTGTTTTAACCTTCGCAAGGACCGGGCGTAGCCACACTCGGTTCAACTAAAGTTGGAGAAACTGACACCCGCTAGTCACCTGTGTTCATAGCATGGCGGTAAAACCAGTCTCGCGTAAGCGTACGCGTAATGTCGGTCCGGGCCGCTTCATCCAACAATACCGCCGAACCAAAGTATGACATGCTGGTAAGCAGTATGACTTGTATCGCCCACAACTAACTTGTGTTCTACTCGTGCATATGACATCTACGCATAAAACCAGGCTCGGATGCCACTGTTGGGGAACGTAGTAATTTCAAACATTTTCCCACGCACACGCAAGATCATGGTGATGCATAGCAACGAGAGGGGAGAGTGTTGTCCACGTACCCTCGTAGACCGAAAGCGGAAGCGTTAGCACAACGCGGTTGATGTAGTCGTACGTCTTCATGATCCGACCGATCAAGTACCGAACGCACGGCACCTCCGAGTTCAGCACACGTTCAGCCCGATGACGTCCCTCGAACTCCGATCCAGCCGAGTGTTGAGGGAGAGTTTCGTCAGCACGACGGCGTGGTGACGATGATGATGTTCTACCGACGCAGGGCTTCGCCTAAGCACCGCTACAGTATTATCGAGGTGGACTATGGTGGAGGGGGGCACCGCACACGGCTAAAAGATCAAACGATCAATTGTTGTCTCTCCAAGGGGTGCCCCCCTCCCCCGTATATAAAGGAGTGGAGGAGGGGGAGGGCCGGCCCTCTCTATGGCGCGCCCTAGGAGGAGTCCTACTCCCACCGGGAGTAGGATTCCCCCCCTTCCAAGTAGTAGGAGTAGGAGTCAAGGAAAGGAAAGGGGAGAGAGAAGAGAAGGAAGGAGGGGCGCAGCCCCTCCCCCTAGTCCAATTCGGACTAGGCCTTGGGGGGCACGCAGCCTCTCCTCTCTCTTTCCCCTAAAGCCCAATAAGGCCCATATACTCCCCGGCGAATTCCCGTAACTCTCTGGTACTCCGAAAAATACCCGAATCACTCGGAACCTTTCCGATGTCCGAATATAGTCGTCCAATATATCGATCTTTACGTCTCGACCATTTCGAGACTCCTCGTCATGTCCTCGATCTCATCCAGGACTCCGAACTACCTTCGGTACATCAAAACACATAAACTCATAATATAACCGTCATCGAACTTTAAGTGTGCGGACACTACGGGTTCGAGAACAATGTAGACATGACTGAGACACGTCTCCGGTCAATAACCAATAGCGGAACCTGGATGCTCATATTGGCTCCCACATATTCTACGAAGATCTTTATCGGTCAAACCGCATAACAACATACATTGTTCCCTTTGTCATCGGTATGTTACTTGTCCGAGATTCGATCGTCAGTATCTCAATACCTAGTTCAATCTCGTTACCGGCAAGTCTCTTTACTCGTTCCGTAATACATCATCCCGCAACTAACTCATTAGTTACAATGCTTGCAAGGCTTATAGTGATGTGCATTACTGAGTGGGCCCAGAGATACCTCTCCGACAATCGAAGTGACAAATCCTAATCTCGAAATACGCCAACCCAACAAGTACCTTCAGAGACACCTGTAGAGCACCTTTATAATCACCCAGTTATGTTGTGACGTTTGGTAGCACACAAAGTGTTCCTCCGGTAAACGGGAGTTGCATAATCTCATAGTCATAGGAACATGTATAAGTCATGAAGAAAGCAATAGCAGAATACTAAACGATCGTGTGCTAAGCTAACGGAATGGGTCAAGTCAATCACATCATTCTCCTAATGATGTGATCCCGTTAATCAAATGACAACTCATGTCTATGGCTAGGAAACATAACCATCTTTAATTAACGAGCTAGTCAAGTAGAGGCATACTAGTGACACTCTGTTTGTCTATGTATTCACACATGTATCATGTTTCCGGTTAATACAATTCTAGCATGAATAATAAACATTTATCATGAAATAAGGAAATAAATAATAACTTTATTATTGCCTCTAGGGCATATTTCCTCCAGTTCCCTCCATGGAGAAGATGATCGAACAATGCAGAAGGAAGGGTGAAGGCAAATGGAGGGAGGAAGAGCGTGCGACAGCAGTTCCAAATCGAGAGGGAAAGGCGAAGAGGCGGTGGACGGTTGCCACGGTACAAGAAGAGGCTAGTGGGGAGCGAACGGTTGCCACAGAGGTCACACACTGACGACAAGGCCGAGTGAACCGCATGCCGTATATCGCACACACCTTGATCTGGTTGACCATTTCTTTTGCGTTGCCTAATCACAAACAGTTCATCCGAGTGAACCGTATGCTGTACATCGCACACACCTTCATCTGGCTGCCCGTTTCTTTTGTGTTGCCTAATAACAAACAGTTCGTCCGAGTGAACCGTATGCCTTATATCGCACACACCTTCATCTGGCTGCCCGTTTCTTTTGTTCCTCCTCATCGCAAACAGTTAGTTGAACTGAACCGTATGCCCTGCATCGCACACGCAACTAAAATCCGAACCGTGTTTGATGCATCCGTCATCACAAACATTTTGCACCTTTTTTGACGGTTTTTTTACACCACCGTTTGCGATTATTGCATCGCACACAGTTTCGTCGAAGGGTCTTTGATCGTAGTGTCGCGTTAGCAGCATCCTGCAGTAGTGCTAGTTGAGGCTTACTAGGGACATGGTGTTTTGTCTATGTATCCACACATGTATCAAGTTTCCGGGTAATACAATTCTAGCATGAATAATAAATATTTATCATGATATAAGGAAATATAAAATAACAACTTTATTATTGCCTCTAGGGCATATTTCCTTCAGTCTCCCACTTGCACTAGAGTCAATAATCTAGTTCACATCGCCATGTGACCAACACTCAAAGGGTTTACTAGAGTCAATAATCTAGTTCACATCGCTATGTGATTAACACCCAAAGAGTACTAAGGTGTGATCATGTTTTGCTTGTGAGAGAAGTTTTAGTCAACGGGTCTGCCACATTCAGATCTGTATGTATTTTGCAAAATTCTATGTCTACAATGCTCTGCACGGAGCTACTCTAGCTTATTGCTCCCACTTTCAATATGTATCCAGATCGAGACTCAGAGTCATCCAGACCGGTGTCAAAACTTGCATCGACATAACTCTTTACGACGCCTCCATAACCGAGAAATATTTCCTTAGTCCTCTAAGGATAATTTTGACCGTTGTCCAGTGATCTACTCCTGGATCACTATTGTACCCCCTTGCCAAACTCATGGTAAGGTACACAATAGGTCTGGTACACAGCATGGCATACTTTATAGAACCTATGGCTGAGGCATAGGGAATGACTTTCATTCTCTCTCTCTATCTTATGACGTGGTCAGGCTTTGAGTCTTACTCAACTTCACACCTTACAATACAGGCAAGAACTCCTTTGTCCGATCCATTTTGAACTCCTGCAAAATCTTGTCAAGGTATGTACTCATTGTAAAATCTTATCAAGCGTCTTGATCTATCTTTATAGATCTTGATGCCTATTATATAAGCAGCTTCACCGAGGTCTTTCATTGAAAAATTATTATTTCAAGTATCCTTTTATGCTATCCAGAAATTCTATATCATTTCGAATCAACAATATGTCATCCACATATAATATCAGAAATGCTACAGAGCTCCCACTCACTTTCTTGTAAATACAGGCTTCACCATAAGTCTGTATAAAACCGTATGCTTTGATCACCTTATCAAAGCGTATATTCCAACTCCGAGATTCTTGCACCAGTCCATAGATGGATCGCTGGAGTTTGCACACTTTGTTAGCACCTTTAAGATCGACAAAACCTTTTGGTTGCATCATATACAACTCTTCTTTAAGAAATCCATTAAGGAATGCAGTTTTGACATCCATTTGCCAGATTTCATAAAATGTGGCAATTTCTAACATGATTCGGACAGACTTAAGCATCGCTATGAGTGAGATAATCTCATCGTAGTCAACACCTTGAACTTGTCGAAAAACCTTTTCGAGACAAGTCGAGCTTTGTAGATAGTAACACTAACATCGACGTATGTCTTCCTCTTGAAGATCCATTTATTCTCAATGGCTTGCCGATCATCAGGCAAGTCCACCAAAGTCCACACTTTGTTCTCATACATGGATCCTACCTCAGATTTCATGGCCTCAAGACATTTATCGGAATCTGGGCTCATCATAGCTTCTTCATAGTTCGTAGGTTCGCCATGGTCTAATAACATGACTTCCAGAATAAGATTACCGTACCACTCTAGTGCGGATCATGCTCTGGTTGACCTACGAGGTTCAGTAGTAACTTGATCTGAAGTTTCATGATCATCATCATTAGTTTCCTCTCTAGTTGGTGTAGGCATCACTGGAACGGTTTTCTATGATGAGCTACTTTTCAATTCGAGAGACGGTACAATTACCTCATCAAGTTCTACTTTCCTCCCATTCACTTCTTTCGAGAGAAACCCTTCTCTAGAAAGGATCCATTCTTAACAACAAAGATCTTGCCTTTGGATCTGTGGTAGAAGGTGTACCCAACAGTTTTTTTGGGTATCCTATGAAGACACACTTCTCCGATTTGGGTTTGACCTTATCAGGCTGAAGCTTTTTCACATAAGCATCGCAACCCCAAACTTTAAGAAACGACAACTTAGGTTTCTTGCCAAACCATAGTTCATACGGTGTCATCTCAACGGATTTAGACGGTGCCCTATTTAACGTGAATGCAACTGTCTCTAATGCATAACCCCAAAACGATAGTGGTAAATCGGTAAGAGACATCATAGATCGCACCATATCTAATAAAGTACGGTTACGATGTTCGGACACACCATTACGCTGTGGTGTTCCACGTGGCTTGAGTTGTGAAACTATTCCACATTGTTTTAAATGAAGGCCAAACTCGTAACTCAAATATTCGCCTCCGTGATCAGATCGTAGAAACTTTATTTTCTTGTTATGATGATTCTCTACATCACTTTGAAATTCTTTGAACTTTTCAAATGTTTCAGACTTGTGTTTCATCAAATAGATATACCCATATCTGCTTAAATCATCTGTGAAGATCAGAGAATGACGAACCCGCCGCGAGCCTCAACACTCATCGGACCGCATACATCGGTATGTATTATTTCCAATAAGTCATTAGCTCGCTCCATTGTTCCGGAGAACGGAGTTTTAGTCATCTTGCCCATGAGGCATGGTTCGCAAGTATCAAATGATTCATAATCAAGTGATTCCAAAAGCCCATCTGCATGGAGTTTCTTCATGCACTTTACACCAATATGACCTAAATGGCAGTGCCACAAATATGTCGCACTATAATTATCAACTTTGCATCTTTTGGCATCAATATTATGAATATGTGTATGACTATGATCGAGATTCAATAAACCATTAACATTGGGTGTATGACCATAGAAAGTTTTATTCATGTAAACAGAACAACAATTATTCTCTGACTTAAATGAATAACCGTATTGTAAAAAACATGATCTAATCATATTCATGCTCAACGCAAACACCAAATAACATTTATTTAGGTTCAATACTAATCCCGAATGTAGAGTGAGTGTGCGATGTTGATCATATCAACCTTGTAATCAATTCCAACATTCATCGTCACCTCTCCCTTAACTAGTCTATGTTTATTCTGCAACTCCTGTTTCGAGTTACTAATCTTAGCAACTGAACTGGTATTAAATACCCAGGGGTTATTACGAACACTAGTAAAGTACAATCAATAACATGTATATCAAATATACTTTTGTTCACTTTGCCATTCTTCTTATCCGCCAAGTATTTGGGGTAGTTCCGGTTCCAGTGACCATTTCCTTTGCAGTTGAAGCACTCAGTTTCAGGCTTGGGTCTAGCTTTAGGCTTCTTCACGCGAGTGGCAACTTGCTTGCCATTCTTCTTGAAGTTCCCTTTTATTTTCCCTTTGCCCTTTTTCTTGAAACTAGTGGTCTTGTTAACCATCAACACTTGATGCTCTTTCTTGATTTCTACCTTCCCCAATTTCAGCATCGCGAAGAGCTCGGGAATTATTTTTGTCATCCCTTGCATAATATAGTTCATCACGAAGTTCTAGTAGCTTGGTGATAGTGACAAGAGAACTCTGTCAATCACTATCTTATCTGGAAGATTAACTCCCACTTGATTCAAGCGATTGTAGTACCTAGACATTCTGAGTACATGCTCACTGGCTGAGCTATTCTCCTCCATCTTGCAGGCAAAGTACTTGTCAGAGGTCTCATACCTCTCGACATGGGCATGAGTCTGAAATACCAATTTCAGCTCTTGGAACATCTCATATGCTCCGTGGCGTTCAAAACATTTTTGAAGTCCCGGTTCTAAGCCATAAAGCATGGCGCACTAAACTATCAAGTAGTCATCATACCGAGCTTGTCAAACGTTCATAACGTCTACATCAGCTCTTGCAACAGGTCTGTCGCCTAGCGGTGCATCAAGGACATAATTCTTCTGTGCAGCAATGAGGATAATCCTCAGATCACGGACCCAGTCCGCATCATTGCTACTATCATCTTTCAACTTAGTTTTCTCTAGGAACATATCAAAAACATAGGGGAGCTACAACGCGAGCTATTGATCTACAACATAATTTGCAAATACTATCAGGACTAAGTTCATGATAAATTAAAGTTCAATTAATCAAATTACTTAAGAACTCCCACTTAGATAGACATCCCTCAAGTCATGTAAATGATACGTGATCCAAATCAACTAAACCATGTCCGATCATCACATGAGATGGAGTAGTCATCAATGGTGAACATCTCTATGTTGATCATATCTACTATATGATTCACGTTCGACCTTTCGGTCTCCAGTGTTCCGAGGCCATGTCTGTACATGTCAGGCTCGTCAAGTTTAACCCGAGTATTCCGCATGTGCAAACTGTCTTGCACCCGTTGTATGTGGACGTAGAGTCTATCACACCCGATTATCATGTGGTGTCTCAACACGATGAACTGTCGCAACGGTGCATACTCAGGGAGAACACTTATACCTTAAAATTTAGTGAAGGGATCATCTTATAATGCTACCGCTGTACTAAGCAAAATAAGATGCATAAAAGATAAACATCACATGCAATCAAAATATGTTGACATGATATGGCCATCATCGTCTTGTGCTTTTGATCTCCATCTCCAAAGCATTGTTATGATCTCCATCGTCACTGGCTTGACACCTTGATCTCCATCGTAGCGTCATGGTCGTCTCGCCAACTATTGATTCTACAACTATCGCTAACGCATAGTGATAAAGTAAAGCAATTACATGGCATTTGCATTTCATACAATAAAGAGACAACCATAAGGCTCCTGCCGGTTGCCCAGTAACTTTTACAAAACATGATCATCTCATACAATAAGGTATATCACATCATGTCTTGACCATATCACATCACAACATGCCCTGCAAAAACAAGTTAGACGTCCTCTACTTTTTTGTTGCAAGTTTTACGTGGCTGCTACGGGCTTCTAGCAAGAACCGTTCTTACCTACGCATCAAAACCACAACGGTGATTTATCAAGTTTTCTGTTTTAACCTCCAACAAAGACCGGCCGCAGTCAAATTCGATTCAACTAAAGTTGGAGAAACAGACACCCGCCAGCCACCTTTGTGCAAAACTAGTTGCATGTCTGTCGGTGGAACCGGTCTCATGAACGTGGTCATGTAAGGTTGGTATGGGCCGCTTCATCCAACAATACCGCCGGATCAAAATAAGAAAATGGTGGTAAGCAGTATGACGATCACCGCCCACAACTCTTTGTGTTCTACTCATGCATATCATCTACGCATAGACCTGGCTCGGATACCACTGTTGGGAAACATAGCATACAATTTCAAAAAAAAAATCCTACGCTCACGCAAGATCTATTTAGGAGATGCATAGCAACGAGAGGGGAGAGTGTGTCTACGTACCCTCGTAGACCGTAAGTGGAAGCGTTTCACAACGCAGTTGATGTAGTTGAACTTTCTTCGCGCTCCACCGATCGAGTACCAAACGTACGACACCTCCGAGTTCTGCACACGTTCAGCTCGGTGACATCCCTCGCCTTCTTGATCCAGCAAGGTGCCGAGGTAGTAAATGAGTTCCGTCAGCACGACGGCGTGGTGATGGTGATGATGAAGTGATCTCCGCAGGGCTTCGCCTAAGCACTATGAAAATATGACCGAGGTGGTAAACAGTGGAGAAGGGCGCCGCATACGGCTAGGCAATTGTCTGGTGTGTGCTAGGCGCCCCTCTCCTCATATATATAGGTGGGAGGGAGGGATGAGCAGCCATAGGAGGCGCCCAAGTAGGAGGAGTCCTACTTGGAGTCCCTCCCAAGCCGCGCGCCCCCCTGCCATATATAACCGAGGGGAAGGAAAGGGGGGAGAGGGAAGGAAGTAGGAATCCTAATCCACACTTTCCTTACCCTTCCCTCTTTCCTTCTCCTCCTCATAGGGCTGGCCTCTATAGGGGCGCACCAGGGCTGGTGTGTTCCCTCACTTGGCCCATAAGGCCATTATCTTTGCCGTGGGTGCCCGAAACTCCTTTCCGGTGACCCGATAAGTACCTGGTACCCTCCGGAACACTTCCGGTGTCCGAATACTATCGCCCTATATATCAATCTTTACCTATTGACCATTTCGAGACTCCTCGTCATGTCCGTGATCTCATTCGGGACTCCGAACAACATTCGGTTACCAAATCACATAACTCATATAATACTAAGTCATCGAACGTTAAGCGTGCGGGCCCTACGGGTTCGAGAACTATGTAGACATGACCGAGACACCTCTCTGGTCAATAACAAATAGAGGAACCTAGATGCTCATATTGGCTCCTACATATTCTACAAAGATCTTTATCGGTCGAACCGCTATGACAACATACGTTATTCCCTTTGTCATCGGTATGTTACTTGCCCGAGATTCGATCGTCAGTATCTTCATACCTAGTTCAATCTCATTACCGGAAAGTCTCTTTACTCGTTCCGTAATACATCATCCCGCAACTAACTCATTAGTCACTTTGCTTGCAAGGCTTCTTATGATGTGCATTACCGAGAGGGCTCAGAGATACCTCTCCGATACTCGGAGTGACAAATCCTAATATCGATCTATGCCAACCCAACAAACACCTTCGGAGATACGTGTAGAGCATCTTTATAATCACCCAGTTACGTTGTGACGTTTGATAGCACACAAGGTATTCTTCCGGTATCCGGAAGTTGCATAATCTCATAGTCGAATATGTATTTGACATGAAGAAAGCAATAGCAATAAAACTGAACAGTCAATATGCTAAGCTAACGGATGGGTCTTGTCCATCACATCATTCTCCTAATGATGTGATCCCGTTCATCAAATAACAACACATGTCTATGGTTAGGAAACTTAACCATCTTTGATTAACGAGCTAGTCTAGTAGAGGCTTATTAGGGACACGGTGTTTTGTCTATGTATCCACAAATGTATCAAGTTTTCGGTTAATACAGTTCTAGCATGAATAATAAACATTTATCATGATATATGGAAATATAAAATAACAACTTTATTATTGCCTCTAGGGCATATTTCCTTCACCTTCGTCTTCTCGTGGCCTCTAGAAACTTCCAGGGTCTCTTATTGCCAGAAAAAAAATCTTCAAAACTTTCGTGGCATTTGGACTTCATTTGGTACTGATATTCTATAAACTCAAAACCAAGCAAAAAAACAGCAACCGGCACTGGGCACTAAGTTAATAGGTTAGTCCCAAAAGATATATAAAGTTGCTTGTAAATGTATATAAAACATCCAAGATTGATAATATAATAGCATGAAACAATAAAAAATTATAAATACGTTGGAGACGTATCTCTTGGCCCCACCCGAGCCGCCTCTGCCGCCTCGCGCTCTGACTGCCCAATGGCAAGCCGGAGCGCCTTCGCGTTCTTCCGACGTAGGCGGCGAGCGTCCGTTTCCGCCGTCATCAGCGACCAACGGTAGACCCAAACGAGGAGCCGCTCGTCCTCGTCGAGCTTCGCCGGCAGCCCGCGACAGCGACGCGCGGACTGCTCTGCGTCCCTCTCCCTTGCTTGCTGCCTTTCACGGCAGGCGGCGCGCGCCTCCAATTCCGGAGTGCGCTTGCGGGCCGGCGGAGCGGGCACTAACACCCAACGCTGCCCCGCGCGGAGCAGTGGCCGGCAGGGGAAGGGGTCGGCGCGGGGCGGGGCTGATTGTGCTGCCCTAGGGGAGCTGCGCGCGACCCTAGAGGGGTCAGCTCCGGCATCTGCACTGCGCTGGCACTGGAGCGGTGACGGTGCAGATCCGAAGCTGCCCCCGGTGTTCACCTCCGACCGGTCCAACGCAATCCGGAGGGCCAACTCCTCGTCAGCGTCGAGGTCGGAGCCGGAGTGGCTGCCGGAGCTCAACATGTCACCGGATTGGATTGGAATCGAGGAGAGAGAGAGATGACGAAATGAGAGAGAGGACAGTGAAGTGGGCGCTAGGGTTCAAAGAGGGGACGGATTGTTTTTTTGTGGGGACGCCGTGGGGTTGATGGTGGGTCGGGCTGACGTGCCCTGGCGGGACCGGACCGTCCCATATCAGCCGTACATTTGGGCTGCATATGAGGATCAAACACGAACGGCCTGAACGTTTGAGGCCGGTTTGAGACGCCAGGCTGGATCGGTTTTTTGTGACCGATATTGACCGGAACGTCCGCTCGGCGTTTGAGACGGTTTGAGGCGCACGCTGTAGATGCTCTCATATGTTATCAATGGGCAGTGCGGTGTTAGCAGCAGTCAATGAGAAAACCATTCTGATTTTTTTTTTGGGGATTCTCAATTCTTGTTTGGAGTAAAACCATTCCTAACGTTGTCTGCTGTGCTAGTGCAGATACATCGAACCTAGCCCTGGTTGCCTGGTTAAGACGAATGTAACCACTGTGCTAGTACTCTTAGTTCTAGATACATCCATTTCTGAGACAAGTAATTTCGAACGGAGGGAGTAGCATGTATACTAACGTGTGTGGTCGAACCTAGACTTGCTTCCTGTGCTTTGTGCTTTACCGCCGGGTCCCTTTCCACGCTCCTGGGCGAATGACATTTGTATGGCTTTTTTCATGCCGGTATTGGAATAGCAAATATACTGAACGTCGACCCGACGTAAACGCGATTGGCACCGTTTCGAACGAGGCAGGCCCAACACACCTCAACGCCGCCGTGTTAGAAAAAACGCACTTCCACTGAATTTATGTGCTGGTGAACGGCGCGCGTTGTAGAGGGCTCTGTCTGAAAATGCAGCCTTTTTTTCACCCCAATTGCTTGGGAACGTCAACCGAGAGGGAGCTTCCAGCGAACGTTTTCCTTGGCTCATTCACTAGGGGGCAGGCAGGACGAACCCCCTCGATTCACCCAAAAGGCAAAGTTAACTGTTTTTATTTAATATTATAATGTTTTATTGCGGGGGATATTTAATATTATAATATTGCCATGCTAAACTTTAAAACTGTCATCCTCTAGATAAGAAATGACATGAAAAAACAAAAGCACATAAATTATAAATAAATGATATGCTTTGAGAATGTGAAAATTTACCATGCTACTTTATCAAACGGCCATCCTCTAGATAAAAAAGGTTTATCTAGATAAGCCCCAATAAAAACTGTCATGTCATTAGAAATAAAAATGCATCCTCTTTATAATAAAAATGCCATCCTATTAATAATAAAAATGCCATGCGCTTAGTAATAAAAATGACACGCCATTAATTAAAACTAAGAATAACATCTCTCAATAATCAATTGCCATCCTCTGAATAACAAAAATTACCATCCTCTTAAAATAAAAACACCATGTTAATAATAGTAATAATATGCCATGGTATAAATAAGAAAACCGCCATGTCAGAAAGTAAAAAAAATCAGAATTCTTGGATGAATTAAGAAACAAATTAGCTTCGGGAAGTTCACAACCCTCCCTCCCGCCTCCTCGGTCCAGTGGCAATGCACGTTTTGCGCCAAGATACGTGCAGCGGGGAAGGCGTTCGTTGGGATTGGCCTCCTAGCCGAAGTTCGCCAGATAATAATTTCTTTTCTTTTTTGCAAAAGAAAACGAAGGGTATTTGACTTGTATAGTTTACGATTTAAGACCTTTCGGGATCAAGCTGAGCCGAGCCGAGTAGATGCTGAATTGTACTGTATTTTGTCAAAAGTAATCTATATCAATTCAATTTTGAGCTAAAATGGTCTACGTAGGTTTGAAGCGTGCTCGCCGAGATCTGCTCAAGGGCCGTATCTGGCCGGGGCCACTCGCGTGCTGAGCAAGGAAGATCGAGTGTATCTGTACTGTTTTATTTTTGTGCGAAATGAGAGTGCATCTGTACTCTGTCCAGATCAAACGCCTTCGCCCTGAACATACCTGAAAACACAAGCAGGTTCATCCACATAATCAAGAACTCGAACCACATGCACAAAAAGGGAAAATGAGATCTCTCTTTAATTTAATACACAAACGCATGGATCATGGGCGGATCGGACGCCCAAGTTTTGGGCAGAGCGAGCCCTCATTAGTCAATGCACGTACACCTCATCTTCCGTACTTTTCAATCCACAAAAGAAAAAGATCTCATCTCTCCTCAATAAACAAACAAAAAGAACAATCTCCGAAATAAAAAATAAATAATAATAATAAAATAGCAACGGGACCCCTTTGCACTGATGACGCCAGTGAGAACGAACGTTCGCAGGCGGCCAGCCAGCGCGATGCGATCGGAGCACACAAAGTCGTCGCCCGGACCCCGCGACCCGGTCCGAGCCCACGAGCCCAAGCGGGCCGCCACTGGCGCGTGGCCGGGGCCCGCGGGCGCGCGCACCGGCCCCGTCCGGTATCCCATCCAGGTGCGTCCCCCCGTCCGCATTCCATTCCCCGGCCGCACCACCACATCACCAACCCGTCCCCGTCCCTTCCATCGCCTGGCCCTCGTCGATACAACCAAGCCAATCAAACCCCCCCTTGCCTTCCTCCCTCCTCCTCCTCCTCCACTCCGTCTCATCAGATTCCAAACACCGCGTCCGTCGTGAGCGCCGCGTGCCCGCGGGATCCCCAAACCCCGACCCCCGATCCCCGAGCCGGCCCATGCTTCCCTCCGCCGCTGCCCCGCCCACCCCCGCCGCCGCTCGTCTCCGCCGCTGTTGTAGCCCCCGCGCCCCGTGCTGTTGTTGCTGGTGCTGTTCCTGAGCTGTGTGTGATTGGCTAGGGTTGCGGTTTCCCGTGAGGTGATTTGGGGAGAATTTTGGAGGAAGGCATGGATCTCTCGCGGCCAGAGTCGTCGGACCTCTCGCTCGGGCTCCACCCGCACGCGCACGCCAACGCCCACGCGCGCGTGCACGCGCGCCCCGCCACGCCGCTGCGGCTGTTCGACGACTCGGACGACGTCAAGACGGAGGGCAGCGTCGGGGGCGGCGGCGACGGCGAGGACGGGGACGACGAGGGCGCCGACCAGCACTTCTCGCTCCTCGGCCACTCGCTCTGCGTCAAGCGCCCGCGCCGCGGGCTCTACGGCGGCGGCGGGGGAGGGGAGACCTCCTCCTGCTCGTCCTCGTCCGCGGCGGCCCTGCGCCCCGCCAAGCGCCAGGCGTCGGGCGCGGATCTGGAGGCGCGGCGCGGCGCGGTCCGCGCGTGGGGGAACCAGCCGCTCGCGGAGGCCGACCCGGATGTGCACGCGCTCATGGAGCGCGAGAGGGAGCGCCAGGTGCGCGGCATCGAGCTCATCGCCTCGGAGAACTTCGTCTGCCGCGCCGTGCTCGACGCCCTCGGCAGCCACCTCACCAACAAGTACTCCGAGGGGCACCCGGGCGCTCGGTACTACGGCGGGAACCAGCACATCGACGCCATCGAGCGCCTCTGCCACGAGCGCGCCTGCACCGCCTTCGGCCTCGACCCCGCCTGCTGGGGTGTCAATGTCCAGCCCTACTCATGCACCTCCGCAAACCTGGCTGTCTACACAGGGCTTCTCCTACCCAATGACCGTATCATGGGCCTTGAGCCGCCGTCTGGTGGCCATGTCAGCCACGGATACTACACGCCTAGTGGTAAGAAGGTGTCTGGCGCCTCGATATTCTTTGAAAGCTTGTCATACAAGGTGAATCCACAGACTGGCTATATTGATTATGACAAGCTTGAGGACCGGGCAATGGATTTCCACCCCAAGATTCTTATCTGTGGTGGGAGTTCCTACCCCAGGGAATGGGACTTTGCACGGATGAGGCTGATAGCTGATAAGTGTGGTGCAGTGCTCATGTGCGACATGGCGCATATTAGCGGACTTGTTGCAGCAAAGGTACATTGACTTCTGTTAAGGCAATTTTGTTTAATTATCTCACGGTTACAGTTTGATTGCATATTGTGTTCTGAATGTGTAGTAGGTACCTCTCACAATAGCTATAGCTGGGAAAACTAGTTGTGATTCTGCAATTGCATTACCTTGTGCTGTTTGTCCGTATGGCAAAGCTATTGCTTATCTTTGTGCTTTGATAATGTCCTATTTCAAAGATTATCCCCTCGTTTCTGTTATCCTTTATTTGTAGTCCAGTGAACATATATAGTGATTACATTGATTAGATTTTGACGGCAATCCTGAAACTATTTAGCTATGGGCTTATCATTACTGAGTTTGAACATAATTTTTTGCGGCAAGATGCGAGGTAGTATTGTTTGTTATGTTTGCATGTCCACTTGTCCAGTTTAGATCAGCTAACATTTGAATTTGTTTGGCCAAAGCATTACCTCAAATTGAAGGATGCTTTTTGTAGGGCCTTTGTTCTTGATTGGTTTGGTTTGTGCAAATTCAGGAATGATGATGTAAATTAATTGAAATGACGAGGATGTAATTAGTAGGCCTTTGGAGCTGTCTGTCATGGTGATTCATGCTTGACATATTGTTTTTCATGACATCATTGTAACTTAGTCTAAGGCTGTATCAGTGCAAAATCACCTGTTCCATATAGCACTTCTGTTACAACAAAAGTGACAAGCATATTTTCTGCTGTGCCATCTCATTCATGATTGCATCATTTCTTAATTGGCTGGTATCTGATGGTTATACAAATACTATGAGGCAATTCTTCTTATGGAGCATATATGATTTGATATTATCATTAGAATAGACCATAGAAACCTTCCCCTTGAGTTGTATAAGAACACCATTAAAACTTATTTTCAGCCTGAAAGAACTCAGTTCCTTAGTGATAAATGTTCATATTGATTAGCATGCTACTTGTTCGTTTTCTTGGTGATGTAGTCATGCTGAACTAAGCCATTAGAACATTTATTCTTGCTCCCGTGCTGTTTGTTGCACTTTTATGTTATCTATGAACACTCAAACCTTCTGAAAGATTGTCTGAATTGCTTCTACTGCTTAATCTAGGTATTAGTTCCACTATTTTGATGTTCACACCATCAAAAGAAAAAAGTTCCCGTGTTGCGGTTTTTTGAACCTTGTCACACTTTGCTAGCTAAGCATTACTGCCTGCTGATAGCTGTTTCTTATTATTGCTTTCGCAGGAATGTCGCAGTCCATTCGACTACTGTGACGTTGTTACATCAACTACTCACAAGAACCTAAGGGGTCCTAGAGGTGGAATAATATTTTTCAGGAAAGGGAAGAATATGAGGAAGCGAGGTGGATCTTTTTCTCAAGGGGATGAAAATGATTATGATTTTGAGGATAAGATAAATTTCGCTGTATTCCCTTCACTGCAAGGAGGGCCGCATAATAACCATATTGCTGCTTTAGCGATAACGCTGAAGCAAGTTGCGACGCCTGAATATAAAGCATACATTCAACAAGTTAAGAAAAATGCTCAAGCTTTGGCATCGGCCTTGCTCAGAAGAAAATGCAGATTGGTTACTGGTGGCACTGATAATCACTTGGTGCTTTGGGACCTCAGAACTTTTGGCTTGACCGGTATAATTCTATCTTCCAATTTGCAGCGTACTTGTTTTCTGACTTTATCATTGCAATGTATCAAGTATTCCCTTAATTATCTTCTAAGAAGATGCAAATTCGGTTTCATATTGACTAATGGACACAAAGTCAGAAAGTAAAATGGTTATGTGGCTTGCAGTTCAGCAAATATTCAAATAATATTGTATGTTAGGCATCACTTTTAGTTTTTCAAAGTAATGCATAATTCTTCTTCTCTTGTAAAAGTTTTCTGTGAAGTGGTGATGCATGTGGCTTATAAAGTTGTCCTCCATCATTTTGACAGGGAAGAACTTTGAGAAGGTCTGTGAGCTGTGCCACATCTCTATAAACAAGACACCGATATATGGGGACAATGGCTCAATATCTCCCGGTGGCGTGCGTATTGGTTAGTTCTTATAACATGTCATTTTGTTTACTGTCTTCTGTTTGTGTATGTGAACAGAAAGTAAGTAGTATTTGCCTGCTGCTTATCATCATGGTGCTGTATGATGCAGGAACACCTGCAATGACTACTAGAGGTTGCCTTGAAGATGACTTCGAGGTGATTGCAGACTTCCTCATCAGGGCGACACAGATAGCTGGCAGTGTTCTGAAACAACACGGAAAAGTGCAGAAGGAATTTCTAAGAGGCCTGGAGAACAATAAGGACATTATAGAGCTCGGTAACCAGGTCGAGGCTTTCGCATCACAGTTTGCGATGCCAGGTTTTGATGTATGACTGTGCATATATATCACATCTTCTTGGGGATTGTCCAGATTTATCAGCAAATAGCAACTATTTTGTTATCAGGCTGTTCACACAAAACTGGAAGTTGTTGCTCTCAACAGCAACAGTGTAGGAAACGATTTTTTTAGTTGGAAATTGGTTTTGACTCTTTGACTCTCAAGCAATCATGTACAGGTCTATACCCTAAAGTCCTTTTATGATTTATGTATGTAGTAAATCTTCACGTAATGAGTTCTTATATGATATGATTTGCTGAGCTTTTATACTAGGGTGAGACTTCTTCTGGATCCTTTTGAGTGTTTCAAGTTTGAACTTTGTAGATGAAAGGTTATTTAGCGAGCCTGTGTCGTTTTATACTGGGTGTTCTATCTTCTGGAACTATGAGTGTTTTAACTTAATTAACTGTCAGTTGTTCGTGGATGGAAGGTTATTTAGCGAGCCTGTGTTGTTTTATACTGGGTGTGCTATCTTCTGGTACCATTTGAGTGTTTTAACTTAAATGTCAGCTGTTCGTCGATGAAAGGTCATTTAGCGATTGTTTTATATCGTGTGTGCTATCTGCTGGAACCATTTGAGTGTTTTTAACTTAACCATCAGCTGAGTGTTTTAACTTAACCGTCAGCTCTTCGTGGATGAAAGGTTATTTTGGGAGCTTTTTTACTTTGTTGTTCAATGATTTACCGAGAGCTTTCTTATGCTAACATTTTGCTCGTAAAAGCTTATAATTAGGACGTATACTTGTCGGGTTTTTGGAACCTGTTGTGTTCTCGGCTCAGAGTCTGGACTGAATGAGCCAAAAATATTTTAGCTCGTTTAACTACGCGAAGAACCTTGCATGCAAGGAGGGCCACCGGAGGCGAAGGCAGCTGCGGAGGCGGCTGATCCTGAGGTGCCCTTCGTTCCCGCTGCCGAGGACATGGACTTCGCCGTGACAGCCACCAATCTAGAGGTTGTGCCCGCGGGGATGAGCAACTTGTCGGCGGAGCCCGACTCTATTCCGCCCTCCCAGTGGCCGGGCATCCTGGATTTGAGCTTCTCGCAAGCCATCCCAGACGCGTCCATGATTGCGGACTCGCCGCAGCTGCAAATGCGTCGTCGGTCAGTGCTGGCTCTGAGCATGCCCGCAACATGTTGGTCGGAACGCCCGACCAAGACTCAATACATGAATTTGCGTTGTATGATCGTCCTGTATGGATTCCCATGGATTGGATTTGGGTATTGAGATATGGAGAGTATGGAGAGTATGGTAGTGGATGCGGAGAAATGGGGTTCGACCTGTCAGGCGCAGCCCGTGGACGTACAGGGGCTCACATTTGCTACTTCCAGTAATAGACGCTGTCCCTCTTTTACAAAACGTTTTACTGTCCACCAACAGCAGCGACACTACTAGCAAGCCAACTGGTACTTCCTTGAGTGCGCATGGTTCGCCATGTCAGCTCGAATCAGAAAGGAGATTCAAGTTTGACCTATGAGACGAATATATATCAAAATAATTTGCTGTTGCCGAGCCTCCACTACTCTCTCCCAGAGAAACCATCATGAAAACATGGTCGTCGTCGCCCGCAGCCCATCCTAGCTGGTACGGCACGGTAGGCAACGCTCTAATTCCAGCTGCAGCTTAGGGGCGGTCCCGTCTCGCTATTAGGCCTAGCGTCATCATCTCGTGTCTTGACTGGTGCCCCCAGAGTCGAGCATGATGGTACGCCCCTTTCTGGCCATGATTTGGTAGCAATCGCGTCGGCCAGTCGCTTTGTCGCGGATCCATGGGCACCGCATCCATCCATCGTCTGCTCCTCCGTCCCCTTTTCCCCCGCTGAAATGATGCTCGATCAAGCAAGCAACGCGACGGGAGCGGGAAGGAAGAAGGGGTCCTGTCCTCTGCGAGCTTCGCGTTGAATGCGCGGCAGAAAGCAGTGCAGCAGCTTCCAGCTGCCCTTCCACAGACGCTTTAATTGCCTCGACGGTGTGTCTGTCGAGCCAGACAAACACCATAGGCCAGCCAGCCGGAGCCCGGAGCGATGAGTCAGAGATGTTCACATCGTAGTGGAGAGTCCTTGATGATGATGGAGTGAGCTCGCCACCACCACAGCTTAAACAACTCCCGTCACCACTAGCCCGTGCTTGTTCACTGGGAGATCAGGATAATTACAATTCAGGGAGGGATAGAAAGAGCCATTTTGGCGTTTCATATATAGCGACTTTGCTTTCGTGCCTTTCTAATAAAGGATACTCTACTCTACTTGCATAGCGTGAAATGGAAAGTGAGAATGCACGGTAGTAGCTTTGGCTTTTGTCGGCAACGGATGCCACGCATGAGGAGGTTAATTAACGAGGCTCTGCCGCCATTAGTGGCAAACACACTGAGTTGGTGAGATGTGACTTGACACACACCTGATCGAGGTTGGCAAGGCAGCACCATCACCTCACTGATCAGCATACGTCCATCGATTAGGGCCCTCACTAGGCTGAACTGAAGCCAGTTGTGGTTAAGCTTGCTAGTGCTTGCAGTATGAACATGAGACATTAACATCATGAGGCCAGCCACATTAGTCTCCAACCAGCAGTAGCTTCTCGTTGTGGTTAAGTTTTGCTACTACTTGTGGTATGAACATGAGACATTAACATCCTATAGCCGGATTAGTCTCCATTTGTTTGGTAGACGTAGCTTTCGTGCAGATGCCCCATGCTTCCTTGGAGCCGAAGCTGTGAGGCTCAAGGCGGGAACACGCTTGAAGCCGAAGCCGCAGGCGAGGAGAAGTTGTTGGGTTCAAAAGTGCAAAGAGTGAGAACAAAAGTTCACCTATATTCTCTTGCCCTTGCCCTTGCCCTTGTGACAGACACAGACGCCACCGGTGCTCTCTCCGTTTGAAATTACTTGTTTCGAAAATGAATGTATCTAGAACTAAAATACGTCTAGATATATCCATTTCTGCGACCGAACGTTCGGAGGGAGTAGCTAGCAGGCGAGCAAACAAAAAGCAGCCTTTCGTGGCGCAACTGCCTGTGCCGCCCCTGCAACAACGAAACAAAGATCGATCTCTTTCCCTCTCGCTCAACCCGAGCTGCCTCCCTCCCCTGCACACACAAACAGTACAAACAAGCCTTTTCTTGCGACCATCTCTTCTCTCAAGTCTCAACCCCATCATGTCTCTGGTAGTGGTACGTATACTCTACTTGCATGGCAGAGAGAGACACTCAGACACACACAGCATAGCACGCACGTACGTACAGGGTACAGCAGCAGCGAGTGAGCCAGCAAGAAAGGAAGTAGCAGAGCAACAACATGATGACCTGACCAAAACGCTGCGACACTCCACTCCACTCCACTCTCCGATCCCAGACCGGCACTGCCACTGCAAAAGACGCCTACGACTACGTACTGCCGCCACTTATGGGTCGGAGCAGCATTGCTTTACTTGTACACCACCACCACGCGTTGCCGCCAGGCAAGCAGGCGACAGGAACCACCATCGTCGTTTCATCGATCGGGTCGGACGGTCGATCGGTACGGTCAGTGGCTGCAGAGGTCGGAGAGCTCCTTGCGGCCCTCCACAATGTCGTCCAGGAAGTCGTCCAGCTGGCACGCCAGCCCGTCCGTGCCGGCGCGGAGCACCTCCAGCCACGCCTTCAGCTCCCCGGCCTTGCCCTTCACGGCCCCGTCGCGGTCGCCGCACTTGCCGCCGCCGGACGCCGCCGCGCGCTCCACCTCCTCCCGCGCCGCCTCCGCCGCCGCGCGCGCGCGCCGCAGCTCCTGCATCCTGATCATCCCCGGCGCGCCGTCGCCCGCGGCCTCCTCCGCCATCCGCTTCTGCAGCGTCGCGATGGAGGACATGAACCCGTCGTCGTTGCTGCTGCTGTTGTCGTCCGCGCCGTCGGAGGACGAGCGCGGGGACCCCGCGACGGCGCCGCCGGCCAGGATGAGCAGGAGGAGGGAGCTGGCGTTGTGCAGCGCGTAGAGCAGCCCGCGGAAGCCGTTGAAGCCGCTGAGCCTGGCGTCCGCCGCGCGCCGCTCGTCCAGCTGCAGGGACAGCGGCGCGATCCTCGACTCGGACAGCGCCCGGTTCTCCTCCTCCGCCGCCATGGCCTCCCTCCTCGACGCCGAGATCGCCCGCATCACCTGGTGCCGCCAATGCACGATCAGAACGGAAGAGTTCAAGAAACAGATCAAAAATAAGAAGACAGAGGACTGAATCGCACAGTGCAGAAAGAAGCTCGAGAGAGAAGAAAAAAAGGCGGCGACATGATCACTATTCTTTTCTTCGAAAGAGAGATCATGATTGCTGCCTGTTGGAATAAAGCGAAGAAGCGGCTGGGACCAACCTGGCGAGTGGAGAGGGGGGAGGGGTCCTGGAGCCAGTCGTCGAGGGCGGCGGCGGCGCAGGACGCGGCGGCGCAGTAGCGCTCGACGGCGGCGAGGCCGAGCTTGACGGCGAGGCAGGCGTCCCAGAGGCGGGCCGTCTCGTCCATGTACTCGTCCAGCCACCGGCCGCCGGGCGGCAGGTGGAGCTGGCCGACGAGCACCATGAGCTGCGAGTGCAGGCCCCTGAGCAGCGCCGCCGCACGCAGCAGCGCCGGCAGCGAGGACAGCCCGCCCGCGCCGCTCAGGTCGTCCAGCCCCCGCGCCAGGGTCGCGAAGAAGGCGTTCACCATGGCTCTGCTCTACAGTCCGTCCGCAGCGGTACTGTGCGGTGCCGGTGAGGTCGGGATCGAGCTGGAAGCCGACGGCGCGCGGGCAGCAATATATATAGCGTGGGCTGGGGCGTGGGCGGGCGGTGCAGGAGCAAGAAGACGAGGGAGGACAGGAGAAGGGGGTCGGAGTGGGAGAGGAGGGCGAGAGCTGGGGACACGACGACACGATCGGGGTGGGGGAGTGGAGTGCAATGATGGGTGTCTACAGGAGGGGGAGAAGGGCGATGATGAGGTTGGGGTGAGGCAGCGCCATGGCTGCCCTGCCCGCTTTGCTGGGTCGTGTGTCCTCTGCTCTCTCTCGCGCGCGCTCGGCTTGTATGCCCTGTCCCGTTGTCCGTGCGGGAGCGGGCAGGCCTTGTGTGTGCGGGTGGGCGTGCTGGTGGCCTCTGCTTTGCTGGGTTTCCGGAAGGAGTTGAACATGGTGTGGTATGGTTGGGAAATGGCTTTTTACACCACTGTTTCCTTGTCCGCCTAGATTAAGCAGCGAGGGTACTGCTATTTTTTGGGGCTTCTCTTCGGGAAAAACTCAAGAAATGTCGCCTCAATTCTAGATCGTGGCCAGCGGCCAAATGCGGGAGCGTTTGCTCGGGAGGTTTAGTACATCAGTCGATTTACTTTTTCTCGCAATTAAGTCTTGACGTGCTCCATGAACAAATCTAATATAGGACTACTTGGACAAATGTAAAAGGCCAAATCCAAACTTGTAAATTGACTCGCAAAAAAAAAATGATTTTTTTGCTACATAAATACGAAGATGTGCCTTTTTATGTGCAATTTTGGGCTTCAAGATGTACCGCTAAGAAATCACACAATTCTAAGCCTAAAATTGCTCAAAATTATTTGCAATTTTATGCTTCATTTCTAGGAACCAAAATTATATAAAATAATTACACGTGATTTCTGGCTCAAAATATGCAAACTATCAAATCTCACATTTGTAATCGAAGTCACAAAAATTTGTATTTTTGAACAAAATATGCACACAAATGGTTGGGCATTCGAAGCCCTTATAGATTACTCAAAGCATCAATGTGCAATTTCAGGCGCCCCTCTCACACACCACCAGGCCCCAAATTGCACATTCCAAAACCAAAAATGAATGATAATTTTCCGTTTGAAGATTTTAAAAGTGGAAAGTATCAAATTGCACAGTTCTAAACCCATAATTGCATAAAAAGCAAACTGTGTGCAATTTCAGAAATGTGTGGTTACACAATTACAAGATTTAAACTTGCGTTAAATATAGGTTTCAGATAGTGTACCTACCTAGTTTCACATTTGTAGTAAATTGAAAAAGAATTCATATTTTTAATCCTAACTATAGAAAATATAGGTTTCTGTTTAGGGAGACCTGAAGAAATGATGTCTCAATGCTAAATTGTGGCCAAGATTCAAATTTGGAGCGTTCGCTCAGGAAGTTGAGTACATCATGCGATTCACTTTTCATCACAATTAAGTCTTGTTGTGCTACCTAAACACATCTAATACTTAGAAAAATGTAAAAGCCAGATACAAAAAAACCTCATAAATTGTTTTTTTCCGCATAAGTAAAAATTCGTACCTTTCCAATGTGCAGTTTTAGGCTTCAAAGTGCAATTACATGTAAGTTCACAGTTTTAAACATGAAGTTGCACTTTTTTTTTTCAATTTCACTTCACTTCTAAATTCCAAAATTTGCATTTCAGGCTCATAGTATTTAAACTACCAAATTTCACGTTAGTAAACCCTAAATTGCAAACAAATAAATATATTATGTTTGGGCGTTCCTAACACTAAGATTACACAAAGCAATAATGTCCTATTTCTGGCTTTAAAAATGTGCAAACACCCCAAATTGCACATTATAAACCCAAATTTGCACAAAAAAGATATTTTTGCAATTTCAAGCTTTAGCAATCTCGGTCAAATATTGAGTGGCAATCCTAACGAATCTATTGTTTATTTTCCCAGAGAAATTATGCTGGTCCGACTTATTCCATTCGAGATTTGGTTTTGAACAATCCATTCGGGATATTTGTTTTCTCTTCACATAATTCATGTTGGTCCTAACTTAATCCATTCAACATATGAAAGATTTGGACGCCTCCTAAATGCAAGTTCTTCGCATGGCTTGTAATCAACAATAATATTTGAACGGCTGACAAACTTCTAATTCATGGGTGGCCTAACCTCCACTTACGCCCCCTTTACAAGTAGCTCAAAGAATTGGCGGCACATCTTCTTTTTCAATGTCGTTACACTATCTGAGTTTGGGGCATGATCAAAAATTGGCTCGGCCTCCATGATGGGCACCCTTTCGATTGGGGTGACGCGAGTACTGTCAAAGTGTGGTGGAGCCGCAACGCTTCCAGGAAGACCTAAATCGTGAAGGTCGCGTATTTTCGTGATGTTGCTTATTTCTTGGGCGTTGTGGAAGAGGAATGCACTTGTCTTTTGCAACATTGCCATTCCGGTTGGGGTCATTGTCGGTAGGATCAAAGAGGAGATATTACTTTGGGGCCTTGCAGGGCATTGCATTTGTGTAATGTAATGCGGCGAGAGTGATTGTTGTAATTTTTATCCTTGGGTCTTGATATCCAAACCTTGTATATTAACAATTAAAAAAGGCAAATATTTTCCCTGGTTTCAAAAAAAGAAGGTGTACCTTTTTTGTGCAATTTTGGGCATCATGTTGTACCACTAAGCAATCACATAGTTCAAAACTTAAAATTGCACAAAAATATTTGCAGATTAGGCTTCATTTGAAAGTAAAGTTATATAAATTATTACATGCGATTTCTAGCTCAAAATATGTAAACTACCGAATTTCACTTTTGTAACCATAAATCACAAACAAACAAAATGTGTAATTTTGAACTATGAAATATGCAAACAATATGGTTGGGCATTCCTAACCCTTAGATTACGCAAAGCAACAATGTGCAATTTCAAGCCTTAGCCCCCCCCCCCCCCCCCCCCCCCCGCCCGCCCAATTGCACATTCTAAACCCAACGTCACACAAAAAATGATGATGTGCAATTTCAAGCTTTAATATGTGGAAAGTACCCAATTGCACAGTTCTAAATCTACAATATCATAAAAACAATGTACAGTTTTAAAATTGAAACTGTGTGGACTACACCATTACAAGATTCAAAATTATGTTAAAATATAGGTTTCAGAAAGTGTAGTTACTTAATCTCACATTTGTAATTAGTCGTAAAAGGATTCCTATTTGTAATCCTAAAGGTGAAAATAATTAACATGAACAACTACATAGTAACCGGAAAATAATACAAACCCATTAGTGTACGTATCAAACAAATAATCAAAACCTTTTTTTTTAAGAAAGGGATTTCTTCCCGGCGTAGAGGTTCACAAACTAGCACAAAAGAGCAGCAGTACTCAAAACCCTTGCACATACAAATGTAAAATTTAATTTCTTTATAAATTTTAAATACACCAAAGCATACTAGTTTTTTCTTGGCAGTGAGCTAGTCTAGGAAGACTCGGGCCATGAGTTTTAACCCTCCATGAAGCACAAATATCTTTTACTTTTTTACAAAAGCACAAAACTCGGATCAAGGGTCCACAGAAAATACTTGTCCTTCGCGTTTTACCAATCTCGGTCGAATATAGAGTAGCTATCCTAAACGAATACATAGTTTTTGTCCCTGGAGAAATTATATTGGTCCTGACTTATTCCATTCAAGATTTGTAATGATCCAATTGGCATATTTGATTTCGCTCTCACGTAATTTACGCTGGTCCTGAGTTTGCTGTGCACATTCTAAACCAATTTTTTTGATTATTTGCAATTTCAAGCTTTAAAATGTGGAAAATATCCAATTGCACATTTCTAAATCCAGAAAGTGTACCTTTCAAGTCGCACATTTGTAATTAGTCGTAAAAGGATTCATATTTGTAATCCTAAAGGTGAAAATAATTAACATGAGCAACTGCCTACTAAACGGAAAATAATGCAAAACTCATTAGTGTACATATAACAAATAATCACCCCCCTCCCACAACCAACACAAAAGAGCAGCAATAATCGAAACCCTTGCACATACAAATGCAAAATTTACTTTCTCTATAAATTTTAAATACACCAAAGTATACTAGTTTTTTTTAGTGAACTAGTCTAGGAAGACTCATGCCATGAGTTTCAACCCTCCATGAAGCACAAACATCCTTTACTTTTGTATTTACGAAAGCACAAAACTCACGCTAATCTCCATGCAGGATAGAGGGTCCACATAAAATATTAATCTTTCGCGTTTTACCAATCTCGGTCAAATATAGAGTGGCTATCCTAAACGAATCCATAGTTATTTTCCAATAGAGAAATTATGCGGGTCCTGACTTATTCCATTCGAGATTTTTAACGATCCAATCGGGATATTTGATTTCGCTCTCGCGTAATTTATGCTCTTGGTCCTGAGTTATTCCATTCGGGTCTGAGATATTTGTACACCGTAAATCAACAGAAAACCATTGCCTAGACCAGTCATGAATCCGGGGTTAAATTATGCCCTGCCATCGGATATTTATAAGTACCATCAATCTCATCAGCTTACCCGAAACCCCAAGCTTTGTTCCATGGGTTATTCGATTCTATCTAACACACACACACGCCTTGCTTTCCCCTCCTCCTTTTATTTCCTTTCCAACTCACAGATGCAATTCCTATCCTGCCAGCGCCACTACCACAAATGCTCCCACGGGTCTCTTGCTTCAGAATCTAGCTCAGCCATGAGAAATTCATCACGTAACCATTGACCCGCCCGACAACTAGGCGTTTCCGCTGCGATTCAGTCAAAACTACAGGGGAAGGGTGAAACACACCCCGGAATCTGGCTCATTAACCATGCAAAAATCACTGCGTGACCCTTGACCCGACAGCTAGGCGTTGTGCTCGTCGGCGACGGTTTCGGTCGGTGGTAATTTTTTTGCGCGTAGGGCGTGGGAGGGACGATCCGATCGCCCGACATGTACGAGGCTTGGACTGCATGGTGCCGGTCTGTCTGCCTGAGAGGCGAATTAGGTTGTTGGGATGAGTCTCGCCTCTGCGCTTTATGTCCTGGTCTTGTTTAACGCGACGGAACATCTAATCTGCCTTAATTAGGTTCGTGCACGTTAGAGTGCGGAAACAGGTGGACAATGGGAAGAACGAAGCAGTCGACACGATGATGCGCGGCAGCCATGGCTGGCAGCAGGCCCTGAGATAATGGACAGTATTTCGAGGGTTCTGTCCGGGTCGCCAAGAGAGAGTATCCGATGGAGACAGATGAAAACCACGTCAAAATTCAGTTGTAAAGTTTTTTTGCAAATTTCTTGGAAGAAAAATACGGATTGTCTTTTGTTTTGTGGAAAAATCACGCTATGTCAAAAATGTAAAAATCTAAGTTCAAACACAACCAAACAGTAATTTTCGCTATTAATTGTTGAATTTGTGTTTTTTTTCATACCTCGTGAATGAATTGGTGTTCCAACTTAAAATTTCCCACGCTAATAGAGCATCAACATCTTAACACAGTGTATTTTTTTGAGAATTTTTGAAAACTTCCAAACGCGGTTTTCACGGATATTCTCTGACATCTTAACACAGTGTCTTTATAATTTGGTTTCCACCGGATATTCTCTGAGTCGGTAATATATCATTGTTGAACAACAAATATAGCTTAAGTAAAATTTTGCTATTTGAAGTCATTGTGTGCATGATTTTTCCTTATTTAAAAATACAAGATTTATTTAGTCAACTTTTGGTGCCTCAAAGGGGTGGTCAAGCAATAACAAAGGCCAAAGAAGGACTTTTTTCTTTTTTCTTTTTTTGAAAAGGAGGACGTACCCCCGGCCTTTGCATCTGGACGATGCATACAGCCACTTTATTAATTATTCACAAAGACCTTACAAGGTAATACATCAATAAGCCTTAAGCCACCATCTTGGCAACGCTTGTCGCTCCTCCTATCCCCTTAATGAAGGGGTGCCGAATATCTGAGCCTAATATAATGTAGGGTAGAACCCTAGATGCCCGATCTTTGACGATTGGAGGTGATCCTACGAAGAACACGAGGGGAAACACGAGGGGAAAACGAGGAAAAGCACTCAAATCAACGGGAAACTAACACACATCTGCTAGATCCTCAAACATAAAGAGTGATACAAGATTCACGATCAACAAAGGATGATGCAAGTAGCAAGTT
The DNA here is from genome assembly GCF_002575655.3 of Aegilops tauschii subsp. strangulata. Classification (NCBI taxonomy): domain Eukaryota; kingdom Viridiplantae; phylum Streptophyta; class Magnoliopsida; order Poales; family Poaceae; genus Aegilops; species Aegilops tauschii. Next base: position 505,535,460 of record NC_053037.3, read on the forward strand.
CTTCCCCGTGAGGAGGTCTTGAAGGGTCTTCCCGTTAGGGGTCTTGAATCCACTTGGGGGATCTTCTCCGTAGAGGTCGTGAACTCCAATGGAGAAGTAATCAAGTGGATGAGCAAAGCTCTATCTCTCAAATGAGCTATCACATTGCTGACCCTAATAAGAGGGAGGAGGAGGAGTATATATAGTCTAGTGTCACGAAAGGGTAAGTGGGCTTCGGCCCAACACGCTGTCAACACACAGGCGTCGGACGTCCGACAGCTACTAGTCGTCCGATGGCTCGCGAGGGTCGGAACGTCCGGCACTTGTCGGAAGTCCGACGTTTTGGCTCGGGATGGTCGGTGTCGGATTTCCGGTCGGCGTCGGACGTCCTGGGCGTTGGTCGTCCGGTTGTCTCCATACTTCTGACGTTTTGGTTCTGTGATGGTGGCGTCGGTTGTCCGGAGGGGCTCGGTCGTCCGGGGGCTGGAGCATGTCGGACGTCCGGTCGGTGTCGGTCGTCCGGCCGCTGGAGCGTGCGCAGGCTAGGACTCGGCTGGCTGGCTGGAGCTCCCAGGCGTCGGACGTCCGACGAGCACCGGTCGTCCGGTTGCTGTAGATTCCTGGTAGCTCTTCCTCTTGGTCATTGTACTTGGGGTCCTCGCCGTCTCGTCTGTCAGGTGTAGCTGTTTCGTGGCCTTCCTCCAGACACCTGATCACACATAGGGTTTCCGCTTGAGGTAGTAGCCATGTCTCGTATGTAGGAAGTGGTAGTTCGCAGACGAGCGAGTTCACCTTATCTTCGATAGCTTTTGCTCGAGCCCTTGTCATCGGTCCAAGTGGTGTCGTGGGAGGTGTAGGTAGGTCCATGGGGATGACCTTGGGATGCTCCGCATCATCTCCCCCCCCTTGGGAAAGATCCGACCTCGGATCGAAAGCCTCATTACCATGGTAGGAAGAGAGATCTTTGACATTGAAGATGTCACTAACAGAGTACTTGTCGCGCGGGATGTCGATCTTGTAGGCGTTGTTGTTGTAGCGTTCAAGCACCTTGAAGGGTCCGTTGGATCGAGGTAGAAGCTTGGATTTGCGTTCGTTGGGGAAGCGGTCCTTGCGAAGGTGTAGCCACACAAGATCTCCAATGTTGAATATCATGGGTTGCTTGTTGATGTTGAGCTTGGTCGCGAGTCGTTGTACTTGGCGCTCGATGGTGTGCCGTGTATCTTCATGCATCTTCTTGAGATAGTTCACTTGTGCACTTGCGTGCATATTGATGCGCTCTTGTAGTGGTAGAGGGAGAATGTCCAATGGGGACGACGGGTTGAAGCCATAGATGACCTCAAAGGGGGACTTGCCTGTAGTCGAATGTCTTGCGCGGTTGTAGGCGTACTCGGCAATGGGTAGACACTCCTCCCACTCCTTGATGTTCTTCTTGATCAACACGCGTAGTAGAGTGGAGAGCATTCAGTTCGTCACCTCCGTTTGGCCGTCGGTTTGAGGATGGTATGCCGAAGAGAACAAAAGCTTGATTCCGAGCTTGGCGCATAAGGTCTTCCAAAAGTAGCTCAAGAACTTGAAGTCGCGGTCCGAGACAATAGTCTTTGGCACTCCGTGTAGGCACAAGATTTCCCTACAAAAAAGATTTGCAACATGTGAAACATCGTCTATCTTGTTGCATGGAATGAAATGAGCCATTTTAGAGAATCGGTCCACAACAACAAACACGGAATCTTTGCCATTTCGAGTTCTAGGCAAACCAAGCACAAAGTCCATGCTAATATCTTCCCATGGGTGATATGGAATAGGAAGGGGCATATAGAGGCCATGGGATTGAGCTTTAGACTTAGCTTTGTGGCATGTAGAGCATCGGTTGGTGAAGCATGAGACGTCGTGGAACATCTTGGGCCAAAAGTAGTTCTTGGAGAGCGTGGCGAATATCTTGTCGCTTCCAAAGTGTCCCATTAGTCCTCCTCCATGAGCTTCTTACAAAAGTAACAAACGAAGAGAAGACTCGGGGAACATAGTTTGTTAGCTCTCATAAGATAATCATCTTTGATGTAATAGCGTTCCTAAGATGTATGCGTTAAACATTTGGCATATGGAATAGCAAAAGTAGGATCATGCACATATAAGTCTTTTATGTGCTCAAAACCAATGACGTTCAATTCAAGTTGGGTAACAAGCATGCACCTACGGGAAAGCACATCCGGCACAACATTCTCTTTGCCTTTGATATACTTGATGACATAAGGGAAAGACTCAATGAATTCACTCCACTTAGCATGTCTCTTGTTCAACTTAGTTTGACCCTTAAGGTACTTAAGTGTTTCATGATCCGTGTGAAGAATGAACTCATGAGGGTGGAGATAATGCTCCCAAACATGCAAGACTCTCACTAATGCATATATCTCTTTGTCATAGATGGGATAATTGAGTTGCGCTCCGAAAAGCTTTTCACTAAAGTAAGCTATGGGGAGTTTCTCTTGCATCAACACACCTCCTATGCCATAACCGCTAGCATCGCAATGTATCTCAAAAGGTTTATCAAAATTGGGTAAGGCAAGCAAAGGAGCATGTGTAAGCAAATTATTAAGCTCATTGAATGCGGTATCTTGAGATGGTCCCCAAACAAATGGTGCCTTTTTCTTACTCAAGGAATGCAAAGGTAAAGCTATGGTGATAAAATCCTTCACAAATCTACAATAAAATCCGGCTAAGCCAAGAAAACTACGCACTTGTTGCAAGTTGGTTGGTTGGGGCCAAGTTTTAATAGCTTCAATTTTAGATTCATATACATGAACACCCTTAGAAGACACAATGAAACCCAAGAAAACAAGCTTATCAACACCAAATAGACATTTGTCCATATTAGCATAAAGGAGCTCTTTTCTAAGAGTTTGCAAAACGGTCCTAAGATGGGTGACATGATCTTTGAGAGATTTGCTAAATACAAGAATATCGTCAAAATAGACCACAACAAATACGCCAATGTATGGGCGAAGGACAAAATGCATGACTCACATGAAAGTACCGGGTGCTTCGGATAAACCCATTGGCATAACAAGCCATTCATATAAGCCAAATTTGGTCTTAAATGCGGTTTTCCATTCATCACCTTCTTGTATGTGGATTTGGTAATAGCCAATTTTAAGATCAATCTTATAGAAAATGGTGGCTCCGCTAAGCTCATCTAGCATATCATCTAGGCGTGGAATGGGGTAACGATAACGCATAGTGATAGCATTGATAGGACGACAATCGGAACACATGCAATATGTACCATCTTTCTTGGGAACAAGGATTACCGGGACGGCACAAGGCTCAAGCTTTCTTGTACATGGCCATTGTCGATGAGTTGTTGTACTTGCCGTTGGATCTCCTTGGTTTCCTCGGGGTTGACGTGGTAGGGAGCCTTGTTAGGAAGAGGTGCTCCGGGGATGAGGTCGATTTGGTGTTCTATGCATCGAAGAGGAGGTAGACCCGGAGGTAGCTCGTCGGGGAATACATCTTGGAATTCCTGCAATAGAGAAGACAACAGTAAAGGTAGATTGTGAGAGGTGTTAGTTTTGGGTGCTTCGTCCTTGCACAAAAGGACATAGTGCATAACACTTGATGGGTTCTCACACACTTCTCTCATCTCACTTTTGGTGGCAAATAGGACTAAGTTTTTCTTGTCGCTCATCGTGGAGGCACTCAATTTGGGCTTGTGGCGCTCACTCTCTTTTGGGTGGTTCACTCTCTCACTATTCTCTCCACGATGGGTGGCTTGCTTGTCGGCGATCACTTGACTTGGTGACATATGTCGTAGCACATACTCCTTTCCCTTCATCTTGAAGCTATAGTGATTGGTACGCCCGTTGTGGATGACTCCTCGGTCAAATTGCCATGGTCGTCCAAGAAGGAGGTGGCAAACGGACATAGGAACAACATCACACTCCAAAGTGTCTTTGTATGCTCCAATTTTGAAGGAAACTTGCACCATGTGTTCTACTTGGATAGTGCTGGAGTTGCTTAGCCATTGGACCTTGTAGGGATGAGGGTGCTTCATCTTGACCAATTGGAACTTGGAGCATAGTTCTTCACTTGCCAAGTTATGGCAACTTCCTCCGTCGATGATGACCTTCACGGACCTTCCACTGATGCCGGCCTTGGTGTGGAAGATATGGCATCTTTGTTCTTCATCTTGTTGATGTTGAAGTGTCAAGACCTTGGAGACAACGAGGGCGGGGCTCGAATCTTCGTCACAAAAGACTTGATCATCTTCATCTTCATTCGCTTGCCGGTGCATAGCCACGCGCTCAAGGGCTTCCACTTCCCCTTCACTCATGGAGTCGTATGTACCATTGTCATTGAGGATCATGGTGCGCTTGTTGGTACACTCGAAGGACTTGTGGCCTCGGCCGCCGCATGTGAAGCACTCGGTGGAACTTGTCTTGATGGTCTCATCCGGTGGAGTTGTAGATGATGAAGCTCTTGGCTTGAAGTTGCTTTTAGTAGGAGGACGACTTGAGGTTGTCAAAGTTTTCTTGTAACTTGACTTGTCGTCGTTGCTTGTAGAAGGTTTGGTTGAGGTAGAAGGCGTTGGAGTCGTTGAAGCTTGGTTGTTGGATAAGCCGTAGCTCTTGGAAGAGTACTTGGCGTACTTGAAGTCATCTTGTACTTGCCGTTCCGCCTTGTTAGCTTGTTGTACTAGCTCGATGAGGTTGGAGTAAGGTTGGAAGTCAGCAATCTTCTTGATAGGATGATTGAGTCCATTCAAGAAACGTGCCATAGTTTGCTCACCATCTTCCGTGACATTGGCTCTTATCATGGCAATCTCCATTTCCTTGTAGTACGCATCAACGCTCTTTGTTCCTTGCTTGAGGAGTTGGAGTTTCTTGAAGAGGTTGTGGTTGTAGTAGGTTGGCACGAAACGTGCTCTCATGACATCCTTCATTTGATCCCAAGTGGTGATGGGTGGTTCACATCTTGCTTCTCGTCGCTCAATGACTTGTTCTCACCAAATGAGGACGTAGTCTTGGAACTCAAGGGATGCCATGAAGATCTTCTGATCTTCCTCATAATTGTGCAAAAGAAAGATCTTGTAGACCTTCCATGCCCATGAAAGGTACTCTTCGGGATCATTGCTTCCGTTGAACTTGGGCATGGTGAACTTGATCTTGTAGTAGCGTTGCTCTTCGTTGTGTTGGGATCGAGGGTGATGTCGCCCTTGACGTGGAGGGTTGTCAACCTCATGTTGCTCTTGGCGTGGAGGATTCCCATTGTCTTGTTGCTCTTGGCGAAATTGAGGTTCTTGTCGAGCTTGTGGGACTTGTGGAGGAGCTTGCGGAACTTGTCGATGCAATCGTGCTTGATAGTTCCTCTCTTGGACTTCTTCGCGAAGCGCTTCTTCTTGCTCACGAGTATGCCGATCGCGTGCGGCTACGTTGCGACTTGTGTCTTGGAGGGAACGTTGCGCCTCAAGTGCTTGAGCTTCACGTTGTTGTTGTTGTTGTTGTTGTTGTTGTTGTTGTTGTTGTTGTTGTTGTTGTTGTTGTTGTTGTTGTTGACGTTGTGCCTCGACATCTTGTTCGTCTTGGTGTTGGCGCGCTCGCTCTTCCTCTTGTTGGCGTTGGCGTTGCCTTTCTTGTGCTTGCGCAAAGGTAGCTTGATTTTGACGATGTTGGTGTTCTTGCTTTAGAAGTTTCTCTTGAGGATCGGTTCCGTGTAGAGGATTGCAGTTTGCATGACGGTCTTGGCGCGCGGCTCGTCGAAGAGTGTTCGATGTCGGTGTACTTGAATCAGAGATGGTGTCGTCGGAGTGTCGACTCGAGCGGCTCCGTCTAGAATAGGACAAAATGGTAGAAGAGCGGTTGACCAACAAGGCATGAATCTCGTCCATTCTTGCATTGTTCTCTTGCTTCTGTTCATTGAGCTTGTTGTCGAAGTAGTCTCTTGTTCGTTGCTCGGAGAGGCGCAAGTCGGTGGCAAGATTGTCGATGCGGTCGCTCAATGCTTGTTGTTCTTGATGCAAGGCTCGTTGTGCGCCGAAGAGGTGGTTCTTGGTGACGTAGGTGTTCGGGTCCTCGTCTTGCTCGATGAAGAGTGGGTTGGTAGAAGTAGTTGGCCTATCCATCATGTCAAGTAAAGTGTGAGTGTGAGGAAGAGAAGAAAAATAACAAATGTACCTTGACCGATGTTGAGGATGGATCAAAGATCACGCAATGATGTAACAAGGAAATAGCACAATTGGTACCCGCTCCCGTCAATCTCTCACACCTACACAAATAAGCCTTTGGTGGAGCTTGGTTAGGATGGTGGACAAAATTTATGTAATTGTTAGTGAGACTCAATAATGTAGGAAAAGATTCACAAATTTGCAAATGCAACAAGTAGACCAATAGCAAGATATGGTACACGGAAACACACACACGGAAAGATAAATGGGGTCGTGCAACCAAGGATTGAGCCAAAATGTGGAATCCATGAAAATGCTCTTGTTGCACAACACTAGAGAGACGCTAGCTCGATTGCACAATAGGCGGATACGAAACTTGTGCACAACCTACAAAGAAAAAGTGCAACGGCTTCTATCCCAAGTATGCTATATGTATGGTGTTCTGGTGATATGATCCAAGATGGTCGAGTATGACAATCTTAATGTAGTATGATGCTATGGTTCTTGCTTAAAAGCTCTTTGCGTATCTTTTCCTTTTGCTTAAAAGCTTGTTTGGCTCTTTCTCTTTTGAGCTCTTTCTCATGCAAAACTTCACGAACCAAGATAGCAATTGTGTATATGCGATGACAACCTTGTGACACAAGAGATGATACCAAGATGATAGGGTATGTATGCAAGGGGAGCTATGATCACTAATGTGCACAAGTAACATTGCCGGCAATACTCAAAGGCTAGTCTCGGTTGGTAAGGTACGCAAAATGGGCTATGTGGTTATCAATGCAATGAAAAGAATGTACCATGATGGGATACCACGATACCAAGATGTTATAGAGGTTACCGTTCTTGCTTACGGTTATGGTGTCAAGATGGAGTAGCGGTCGATGTTGATGACAAAGATAAGTGGCGGTGATGTCGTTATTGAACCGTCCCTAAGTAGCCGAAACACGTTAGGAAATGGAAACCGCAACTCAAATCTCAAAGACCAAATGTGTCAAAATTTGTCGGAGTGCGTCACGGGTAAGCAATGGTGGTTGCGGAAAGCGAAGGTGGGGTTATCGGCGTGTTGGTACGGAAAGGTGGTATTGGGGTGCGTAAGCAGAAGTGGGAATGGAGTGGAAATGTGGAAGTGTGGGCGGTGGCTGAAAATTTTCGGGTGAAAAATGTCAGTTTTGTCAAGAAACGTCGGACGCCCGGTGGTTGTCAGACGACCGGTACTCGTCGGACGTCCGGTGCCTGGGCGATTTCGGGCACGGGATGAACTTTTAGGGTTCATGGTGGAGAAGTAAAATTGGGGCAAAATTGGACGAATTTGTGGATGAAAAAGGTGAAGATGGTGGGGAAAAGCTAGATCCACTCGTGGCAACGCAAATCCATGGATCAAAATCCAACAAAACTTCATCAAAACCAACAAATCACAAAAAAATTGGGGCTATTTTTGTGGGGAATTTTCAAAATTGGGTCAAAGTCAACAAAGCAAGGCTAGAAAACAAGGGTAGGGGCTCCAAATTCGTGATCAACCAAGGCTCATGATACCATGATAATGTAGGGTAGCACCCTAGATGCCCGATCATTCAAGATTGGAGGTGATCCTATGAAGAACATGAGGGGAAAACGAGGGAAAGCACTCAAATCAACGAGAAACGATCACACATGTGCTTGATCCTCAAACATAAAGAGTGATACAAGATTCACGATCAACAAAGGATGATACAAGTAGCAAGTTCTTCCCCGTGAGGAGGTCTTGAAGGGTCTTCCTGTTAGGGGTCTTGAATCCACTTGGGGGATCTTCTCCTTAGAGGTCGTGAACTCCAATGGAGAAGTGATCAAGTGGATGAGCAAAGCTCTATCTCTCAAATGAGCTATCACATTGCTGACCCTAATAAGAGGGAGGAGGAGTATATATAGTCCAGTGTCACGAAAGGGTAAGTGGGCTTCGGCCCAACACGCTATCAACACACACGCGTCGGACGTCCGACAGCTATCGGTCGTCCGGTGGCTCGCGAGGGTCCGGACGTCTGGTACTTGTCGGAAGTCCGACATTTTGGCTCGGGATGGTCGGTGTCGGATTTCCGGTCGGCGTCGGACGTCCTGGGCGTTGGTCGTCCGGTGATCTCCATACTTCTGATGTTTTGGTTCTGTGATGGTGGCGTCGGTCGTCCGAAGGGGCTCGGTCGTCCGGGGTGTGGAGCATGTCGGACGTCCGGTCGGTGTCGGTTGTCCGGCCGCTGGAGCAAGCGCAGGCTGGGACTCGGCTGGCTGGCTGGAGCTCCAGGCATCGGACGTCCGACAAGCACCGGCCGTCTGGTAGCTGTAGATTCCTGGTAGCTCTTCCTCTTGGTCATTGGACTTGGGGTCCTTGCCGTCTTGTCCGTCAGGGGTAGCTGTTCCGTGGCCTTCCTCCAGACACCTGATCACACATAGTGTTTTCACTTGAGGTAGTAGCCATGTCTCATGTAAGTGCATCTAGTGCCCCTTAGTGATTTTGGTGTATTGAAGACTTATAGGTTAAGGGACTAATGCGTTTGTGAGTGTACACAGGTCTATAAGTCTATGAGGAGTTTGATAATTACAGAGATAGTCGACCCCTAAAAATGAAGTTCTTCGACTGAAGACTTTGGTATTCTGAAGACTTTCTGAAGACTTTGAAAGTGAAGAAATTGGTGTAACCTTGAAGACTTGGTATTCATTTGAGGAACATGAAGCGTGAAGACTTTTGTTTTCGTAGTTTCATTTTCTCTTTCTTGAGTCATAGGAAACACCGTACTGTTAAAGGGGGTCGAGGAAATACTAAGGAAAAATTTCCAAGTGATGCTCAACTCAAAATCCTACACCTACCAATCCCTTCGAGTGAAGCCATTGGAAATCTCATACAGTTCAGTCATATTCTTCAGTGACAGAGACGAAGTTCTTCTGGTCTCTGAGGAATTTGTTCTGACTGAGGAGTTAGGAATTCGCCAGTGCGGATTGCCTACACTGTGAGGAGCATGATAGCCCTGAGGAATTAGACACTCAAAATTCCGACCGTTGCTGTGCTACGCGCCAGCTGTCCCAAAATATCTTCCCACCTAATGGTCATATCATTGAAGGGCATTTATGTCTTATCATGTCGAGCTGCTCCCTAGGCTATAAATAGCCGCCCCCTACAACCACTAGCTGGTTGGCCGCTCCAAGAGAAGCTGACATTTGTCATTTGAGAGCATCCCATCCTCCGAGGACTTTGAGCAAAAATCATCAAGTGAGGAAAACCCAAACCCAAACACCTACAAATCCAAAGTGATTGAGCATCACTGAAGAGATTGATCCTGTGTGGATCCGACGCTTGTTACCTTTGAAGACTGTGCTTCTTCCAGACGGTTAGGCGTCATGGTCTAGAGCATCCAAGAGGAATTTTGGATCGCCGAGTGACCGAGTTTGTGAAGGTTCGGAAGTCACCTGAAGACTTACCACGAGTGATTGGATGAGGTCTGTGTGACCTTAGTTCAAGGAGAATACGGTGAGGACTGTGTGTCCTCAGGTTTGAATACCTAGCCGCTCCAACCAGATGTACAACTGAGACATCAGTTGGAACTGGTCTACCAAATCATTGTCTTCACCAAGCTTACTGGTTCTATTTCCTCAACTCTTTCATTTCCTCATTACTATGTTGTGTGCTTGTCATATCTGTGTTTGAAGACTTTGACAGAAGACTTTCTCAATTTCCTCAGTTCAATTTCTTCAGTCTGTTTGTCTTCATCCTGTGCTATCCTATATTTACGCTTTCTGTACTCTGTGTTTGTCTTCATTTCATCATGATGACCATGCCTATGTTCTGCTTGTTGGAAATATGCCCTAGAGGCAATAATAAAATGGTTATTATTGTATTTCCTTGTTCATGATAATTGTCTATTGTTCATGCTATAATTGTATTAACTGGAAACCGTAATACATGTGTGAATACATAGACCACAACATGTCCCTAGTAAGCCTCTAGTTGACTAGCTCGTTGATCAATAGATGGTTATGGTTTCCTGACCATGGACATTGGATGTCATTGATAACGGGATCACATCATTAGGGGAATGATGTGATGGACAAGACCCAATCCTAAGCATAGCACAAGATCGTGTAGTTCGTTTGCTAAGAGCTTTTCTAATGTCAAGTATCGTTTCCTTAGACCATGAGATTGTGCAACTCCCGGATACTGTAGGAATGCTTTGGGTGTACCAAACGTCACAACGTAACTGGGTGGCTATAAAGGTGCACTACAGGTATCTCCGAAAGTGTCTGTTGGGTTGGTACGAATCGAGAGTGGGATTTGTCACTCCGTATGACGGAGAGGTATCTCTGGGCCCACTCGGTAATGCATCATCATAATGAGCTCAATGTGACTAATGAGTTAGCCACGGGATCATGCGTTACGGAACGAGTAAAGAGACTTGCCAGTAACGAGATTGAACGAGGTATTGGGATACCGACGATCGAATCTCGGGCAAGTAACATACCGATAGACAAAGGGAATTGTATACGGGATTGATTGAATCCCCGACATTGTGGTTCATCCGATGAGATCATCGTGGAACATGTGGGAGCCAATATGGGTATCCAGATCCCGCTATTGGTTATTGGCCGGAGAGGTGTCTCGGTCATGTCTGCATGGTTCCCGAACCCGTAGGGTCTACACACTTAAGGTTCGGTGACGCTAGAGTTGTTATGGGAAATAGTATGTGGTTATCGAAGGTTATTCAGAGTCCCGGATGAGATCCCGGACGTGACGAGGAACTCCGGAGTGGTCCGGAGGTGAAGATCGATATATTGGACGAAGGGTATTGGAGTCCGGAATTGTTCTGGGAGTACCGGGTGACGACCAGCGTGACCGAAAGGTGTTTCAGAGGCCCCGGCAAGCGTTGGGGGGCCTTATGGGCCAAGAGGAGGGGGCACACCAGCCCACTAAGGGGCTGTGCGCCCCTCCCAACCCCTCTCACGTAACGTGGAGAGGTGGGGGCGCCTCCCCTAGGGCAGCCACCCCTCCCGGCTTGGGGGGCAAGTTTCCCAGGGGTGGGGGCGCCCAAACCCATCTAGGGTTTCCCCTGTGGCCGCCGCCCCTCCCCTAGGGAATGCCATGTATATATATATGTGATGTGATGTGATATGGCCAAAAGGATGTGATGAATTATATATACGTGATGTATGAGATTGATCATGTTCTTGTAATAGGAATCACGACTTGTATGTCGATGAGTATGACAACCGGCAGGAGCCATAGGAGTTGTCTTAATTTATTGTATGACCTGCGTGTCAATGAAAAACGCCATGTAATTACTTTACTTTATTGCTAACCATTAGCCATAGTAGTAGAAGTAATAGTTGGCGAGACAACTTCATGAAGACACGGTGATGGAGATCATGATGATGGAGATCATGGTGTCATGCCAGTGACGAAGGTGATCATGCCGCGCCTCGAAGATGGAGATCAAAAGGCGCAAGATGATACTGGCCATATCATGTCACTTTATGATTTGCATGTGATGTTTGTCATGTTTACATCTTATTTGCTTAGAACGACGGTAGCATAAATAAGATGATCCCTCACTAAAATTTCAAGAGATGTGTTCCCCCTAACTGTGCACCGTTGCGAAGGTTCGTTGTTTCGAAGCACCACGTGATGATCGGGTGTGATAGATTCCAACGTTCGCATACAACGGGTGTAAGCCAGATTTACAGATGCGAAACACTTAGGTTGACTTGACGAGCCTAGCATATACAGACATGGCCTCGGAACACAAGAGACCGAAAGGTCGAACATGAGTCGTATAGTAGATACAATCAACATGGAGATGTTCACCGTTGATGACTAGTCCGTCTCACGTGATGATCGGACACGGTCTAGTCGATTCGGATCATGTATCACTTAGATGACTAGAGGGATGTCTATCTAAGTGGGAGTTCATTAAATAATCAGATGAACTTAATTGTCATGAACATAGTCAAAAGGTCTTTGCAAATTATGTCATAGCTTACGCTTTAGTTCTACTGTTTAAGATATGTTCCTAGAGAAAATTTAGTTGAAAGTTGACAGTAGCAATTATGCGGACTGGGTCCGTATACTGAGGATTGTCCTCAATGCTGCGCAGAAGGCTTATGTCCTTAATGCACCGCTCGGTGTGCTGAACCTCGAGCGTCGTCTGTGGATGTTGCGAACATCTGACATACACGTTTTGATGACTACGTGATAGTTCAGTGCGTAATGCTAACGGTTTAGAATTGAGGCGCCAAAGACGTTTTTGAAACTTCGCGGAACATATGAGATGTTCCAAAGACTGAAATTGGGATTTCAGACTAGTGCCCACGTTAAGAGGTATGAGACCTCTGACAAGTTTCTTAAGCCTGCAAACTAAGGGAGAAAAGCTCAATCGTTGAGCATGTGCTCAGATTGTCTGAGTACTACAATCGCTTGAATCGAGTGGGAGTTAATCTTCCAGATGAGATAGTGATGGTTCTCCATATATAGTCACTGCCACCAAGCTATTAGAGCTTCGTGATGAACTATAACATATCAGGGACAGACATGATGATCCTTGAGCAACTCGCGATGTTTGACACGGCGAAAGTAGAAATCAAGTAGGAGCATCAATTGTTGATGGTTAGTAAAACCACTAGTTTCAAGAAGGGCAAGGGAAAGAAGGGATACTTCATGAAACGGAAAATCAGTTGCTGCTCTGGTGAGGAAACCCAAGGTTGAACCCAAACCCGAGACTAAGTGCTTCTGTAATGAGGGGAACGGTCACTAAAGCAGAACTACCCTAGATGCTTGGTAGATGAGAAGGCAGGCAAGGTCGACAGAAGTATATTGGATATATGTTATATGAATGTGTACTTTACTAGTACTCCTAGTAGCACCAGGGTATTAGATACCGGTTCGGTTGCTAAGTGTTGGTAACTCGAAATAAAAGGCTACGGAATAAACGGAGACTAGCTAAAGGTGAGATGACGATATGTGTTGGAAGTGTTTCCAAGGTTGATGTGATCAAACATCGCACGCTCCCTCTACCATCGAGATTGGTGTTAAACCTAAATAATTGTTATTTGGTGTTTGCGTTGAGCATAGACATGATTGGATTATGTTTATCGCAATACGGTTATTCATTTAAGGAGAATAATGGTTACTGTGTTTATTTGAATAATACCTTCAATGGTCTTGCACCTAAAATGAATGGTTTATTGAATCTCGATCGTAGTGATACACATGTTCATGCCAAAAGATATAAAATAGTAATGATAGTACCACATACTTGTGGCACTGCCATTTGAGTCATATTGGTATAAAACGCATGAAGAAGCTCCATGTTGATGGATCTTTGGACTCACTCATTTTGAAAAGATTGAGACATGCGAACCATGTCTATTGGTAGATATGCATCAAGAAACTCCATACAGATGGATCATTTGGACTCACTTGATTTTGAATCACTTGAGACATGCAAATCATAACACATGGGCAAGATGACTGAAAGGCCTCGTTTTCAGTAAGATGGAACAAGAAAGCAACTTGTTGGAAGTAATACATTTTGATGTGCGCAGTCCAATGAGTGCTGAGGCATGCAGTGGATATCGTTATGTTCTTACTTCACAGATGATTTGAGTAGATGCTGAGTGTATTTACTTGATGAAACACAAGTCTGAATTATTGAAAGGTTCAAGTAATTTCAGAGTGAAGTTGAAGATCGTCGTGACAAGAGGATAAAATGTCTGTGATATGATCATAGAGATGAATATCTGAGTTATGAGTTTGGCACACAATTAAGACATTGTGGAAATTGTTTCACAACTAATACCGCCTGAAACACCATAGTGTGATGGTGTGTCCGAACATCATAACTACACCCTATTGGATATGGTGCATACCATGATGTCTCTTATCGAATTACCACTATCGTTTATGGGCTAGGCATTAGAGACAACCGCATTCACTTTAAATAGGGCACCACGCAATTCCGTTGAGACGACACCATATGAACTATGGTGTAGAGAAACCTAAGCTGTCGTTTCTTAAAAGTTTGGGGCTGCAACGCTTATGTGAAAAAGTTTCAGGCTGATAAGCTCGAACCCAAAGCGGATAAATGCATCTTCATAGAATACCCAAAACAGTTGGGTATAACTCCTATTTCAGATCTGGAAGCAAAAGTGATTGTTTCTAGAAACGGGTCCTTTCTCGAGGAATAGTTTCTCTCGAAATAATTGAGTGGGAGGATGGTGGAGACTTGATGAGGTTATTGAACCATGACTTCAACTAGTGTGTAGTAGGGCACATGAAGTTGTTCCTGTGGCACCTACACCAATTGAAGTGGAAGCTTATGATAGTGATCATGAAACTTCGGACCAAGTCACTACCAAACCTCGTAGGTCGACAAGGATGCGTACTACTTCAGAGTGGTACATAATCCTGTCTTGGAAGTCATGTTGCTAGAAAACAATGAACCTACGAGCCATGGAGAAGCGATGGTGGGCCCGGATTCCGATGAATGGCTCGAGGCCATAAAATCTGAGAGAGGATCCATGTATAAAACAAAGTATAGACTTTGGAAGAACTACTTGATGGTCGTAAGGCTGTTGGGTGCAGATGGATTTTAAAAGGAAGACGGACAATGATGGTAAATGTCACCATTAAGAAAGCTCGACTTGTCGTTAAGATGTTTTCTGACAAGTTCAAGGAGTTGACTGCGATGAGACTTTCTCACTCGTAGCGATGCTAAGAGTCTGTTGGAATTATATTAGAAGTTACTGCATTATTTATGAAATCTTGGAGATATGATGTCAAAACATTGTTTCCTCGACGATTTTCTTGAGGAAAGGTTGTAGTGATACAACCAGAAGGTTTTGTCAATCCTGAAAGATGCTAACAAGTATGCAAAGCTCCAGCAATCCTTCTAAGGACTGGAGTAAGCATCTCGGAGTTGGAATGTACGCTTTGATGAGATGATCAAAGATTTTGGGTTTTTACAAAGTTTATGAGAAACTTGTATTTCCAAAGAAGTGAGTGGGAGCACTATAGATTTTTGATGAGTATATGTTGTTAACATATTGTTGATCAGAAATGATGTAGAATTTCTGGAAAGCATACAGGGTTATTTGAAAAGTGTTTTTCAATGGAAAACCTGGATTAAGCTACTTGAACATTGAGCATCAAGATCTATAAGGATAGATCAAAAACGCTTAATAGTACTTTCAAAATGAATACATACCGTGACAAAATTTTGAAGGAGTTCAAAATAGATCAGCAAAGAAGGAGTTCTTGGCTGTGTTACAAGGTGTGAGTATTGAGTAAGACTCAAGACCTGACCACGGAAGAAGAGAGAGAAAGGACGAAGGTCGTCCCCTATGCTTTAGACGTAGGCTCTACAGTATGCTATACTGTGTACCGCACCTGAAGTGTGCCTTGCCATGAGTTAGTCAAGGGGTACAATAGTGATCCAGGAATGGATCACATGGAAGCGGTCGAACTTATCCTTAGTAACTAGTGGACTAAGGAATTTTCTCGATTATGGAGGTGGTAAAAGAGTTCATCGTAAAGGGTTACGTCAATGCAAACTTTGACACTAAACCGGATGACTCTGAGTAGTAAACCGGATTCGTATAGTAGAGCAGTTATTTGGAATAGCTCCAAGTAGCGCGTGGTAGCTGCATCTACAAGATGACATCGAGATTTATAAAGCACACACGGATCTGAAAGGTTCAGACCCGTTGACTAATAACCTCTCTCACAAGCGAGATATGAACAAACCCCATGGGTGTTGGATTCATTACAATCACATAGTGATGTGAACTAGATTATTGACTCTAGTGCAAGTGGGAGACTGTTGGAAATATGCCCTAGAGGCAATAATAAAATGGTTATTATTGTATTTCCTTGTTCATGATAATTGTCTATTGTTCATGCTATAATTGTATTAACTGGAAACCGTAATACATGTGTGAATACATAGACCACAACATGTCCCTAGTAAGCCTCTAGTTGACTAGCTCGTTGATCAATATATGGTTATGGTTTCCTGACCATGGACATTGGATGTCATTGATAACGGGATCACATCATTAGGAGAATGATGTGATGGACAAGACCCAATCCTAAGCATAGCACAAGATCGTGTAGTTCGTTTGCTAAGAGCTTTTCTAATGTCAAGTATCGTTTCCTTAGACCATGAGATTGTGCAACTCCCGGATACTGTAGGAATGCTCTGGGTGTACCAAACGTCACAACGTAACTGGGTGGCTATAAAGGTGCACTACAGGTATCTCCGAAAGTGTCTGTTGGGTTGACACGAATCGAGACTAGGATTTGTCACTCCGTATGACGGAGAGGTATCTCTGGGCCCACTCGGTAATGCATCATCATAATGAGCTCAATGTGACTAATGAGTTAGCCACGGGATCATGCGTTACGGAACGAGTAAAGAGACTTGCCAGTAACGAGATTGAACGAGGTATTGGGATACCAACGATCGAATCTCGAGCAAGTAACATACCGATAGACAAAGGGAATTGTATACGGGATTGATTGAATCCCCGACATCGTGGTTCATCCGATGAGATCATCGTGGAACATGTGGGAGCCAATATGGGTATCCAGATCCCGCTATTGGTTATTGGCCGGAGAGGTGTCTCGGTCATGTCTGCATGGTTCCCGAACCCGTAGGGTCTACACACTTAAGGTTCGGTGACGCTAGAGTTGTTATGGGAAATAGTATGTGGTTACCGAAGGTTGTTCGGAGTCCCGGATGAGATCCCGGACGTGACGAGGAACTCCGGAGTGGTCCGGAGGTGAAGATCGATATATTGGACGAAGGGTATTGGAGTCCGGAATTGTTTTGGGAGTACCGGGTGACGACCAGCGTGACCAAAAGGTGTTTCGGAGGCCCCGGCAAGTGTTGGGGGGCCTTATGGGCCAAGAGGAGGGGGCACACCAGCCCACTAAGGGGCTGTGCGCCCCTCCCAACCCCTCTCACGTAACGTGGAGAGGTGGGGGCGCCTCCCCTAGGGCAACCACCCCTCCCGGCTTGGGGGGCAAGTTTCCCAGGGGTGGGGGCGCCCAAACCCATCTAGGGTTTCCCCTGTGGCCGCCGCCCCTCCCCTAGGGAACCCTAGGGCGCCTCCCCCAACCCCTTCCCCCTATATGTAGTGAGGGAGAGAGAGGGCAGCCGCACCCCTTGCCTGGCGCAGCCCTCTCCTCCTCGAACGCCTCCTGCTCCTCCGTAGTGCTTGGCGAAGCCCTGCCGGTGAATCACGAGCTCCATTGCCACCATGCCGTCATGCTGCTGGAGTGCTCCCTCAACTTCTCCTCTCCCCTTGCTGGATCAAGAAGGAGGAGACATCAGTGGGATGTACATGTGTTGAACGCGGAGGCGCCGTCCGTTCGGCGCTAGATCGGATCTTCCGCGATTTGAATCGCCGCGAGTACGACTCCATCAACCGCGTTCTTGTAACGCTTCCGCTTAGCGATCTTCAAGGGTATGAAGATGCACTCCCTCTCTCTCATTGCTAGCATCTCCTAGATTGATCTTGGTGACACGTAGGAAAATTTTGAATTATTGCTACGTTCCCCAACAATGGCATCATGAGCTAGGTCTATGCGTAGATTCTAATGTCAAGTATCGTTTCTCATTGTTGGGGAACGTAGCAATAATTCAAAATTTTCCTACGTATCACCAAGATCAATCTAGGAGATGCTAGCAATGAGAGAGAGGGAGTGCATCTTCATACCCTTGAAGATCGCTAAGCGGAAGCGTTACACGAACGCGGTTGATGGAGTCGTACTCGCGGCGATTCAAATCGCGGAAGATCCGATCTAGCGCCGAACGGACGGCGCCTCCGCATTCAACACACGTACAGCCCAGGGACGTCTCCTCCTTCTTGATCCAGCAAGGGGAGAGGAGAAGTTGAGGGAGAACTCCAGCAGCACGACGACATGGTGGCAATGGAGCTCGTGGTTCTCCGGCAGGGCTTCGCCAAGCACTACGGAGGAGGAGGAGATGTATGAGGAGGAAGGGGCTGCACCAAGGGAAGGGTGTGGCTGCCCTCCCACCCCCTCACTATATATAGGGGGAAGGGGAGATGGGGCCAGCCCCTCTAGCTGGATCTAGAGGAGGAGGCGGCGGCCAGGGGAAACCCTAGATGGGTTTGGGCGCCCCCACCCCCTAGGAAACTTGCCCCCCAAGCCGGGAGGGGTGGATGCCCTAGGGGTGGCGCCCCCACCTCTCCTGGTTACGTGAGAGGGGTTGGAAGGGGCGCACAACCCCTTAGTGGGCTGGTTTGCCCCTTCCCCTTGGCCCATAAGGCCCCCAACGCTTGCCGGGGCCTCCGAAACCCCTTTCGGACATGCTGGCCATAGCCTGGTACCCCCCCAACAATTCCGGACTCCAATACCCTTTGTCCAATATACCGATCTTCACCTCCGGACCGTTCCGGAGCTCCTCATCATGTCCGGGATCTCATCCGGGACTCCGAACAACCTTCGGTAACCACATACTATTTCCCATAACAACTCTAGCGTCACCGAACCTTAAGTGTGTAGACCCTATGGGTTCGGGAACCATGCAGACATGACCGAGGCACCTCTCCGGCCAATAACCAATAGCGAGATCTGGATACCCATATTGGCTCCCACATGTTCCACGATGATCTCATCGGATGAACCACGATGTCGGGGATTCAATCAATCCCGTATACAATTCCCTTTGTCCATCGGTATGTTACTTGTCCGAGATTCGATCGTTGGTATCCCAATACCTCGTTCAATCTCGTTACCGGCAAGTCTCTTTACTCGTTCCGCAATGCATGATCCCGTGGCTAACTCCTTAGTCACATTGAGCTCATTATGATGATGCATTACCGAGTGGGCCCAGAGATACCTCTCCGTCATACGAAGTGACAAATCCCATTGTCGCTTCGTGCCAACCCAACAGACACTTTCGGAGATACCTGTAGTGCACCTTTATAGCCACCCAGTTACGTTGTGACGTTTGGTACACCCAAAGCATTCCTACGGTATCCGGGAGTTGCACAATCTCATGGTCAAAGGAAATGATACTTGACATTAGAAAAGCTCTTAGAAACGAACTACACGATCTTGTGCTATGCTTAGGATTGGGTCTTGTCCGTCACATCATTCTTCTAATGATGTGATCCCGTTATCAATGACATCCAATGTCCATGGTCAGGAAACCATAACCATCTATTGATCAACGAGCTAGTCAACTAGAGGCTTACTAGGGACATGTTGTGGTCTATGTATTCACACATGTATTACGGTTTCTAGTTAATACAATTATAGCATGAACAATAGACAATTATCATGAACAAGGAAATATAATAATAACCATTTTATTATTGCCTCTAGGGCATATTTCCAACACAAGGAGCCAAGGTCAGGTTTGTTAAACTGACTGAGAAGTTCACCTCCAATGTTGCAGCCCCATCGCAACAAGAAATTCCTCAGACTGAAGCATCTGCTCAGCCAACTGAAGAACATGCCAGCACCGCTGATGACATTCAGGCTGCTGAAGAAAATGTGAGTTCCAGGGCTGATGACTGCATTCGAGCCGCTGATGAAATTGCCAGGGCATCCACTATTGGTGCGCCTGAAGAAAATGAAGAGGTCAGGGCAACTGCATCAGTTGTGCCTGAAGAAAATCAACCACATTCCTCTGCTCCTCCTGCGCCTACCCCAACTCCAATTCTTCCATCTGCATCAGATGTGAAGAAGACCAAGGCTGCAGAGCGTGCAGCAGTGAAGAAAGGAAAGCATCAGCTTCATCAGATTCTTCAGCTCCGAAGAAGATGAAGAAATTGACCAGCTCAGTTGCAAACCCCATTGATGTTATTCCGATCTCAACCATGCCATCAAAGGACCTTGTTCCTTTTGATGAAGAATATGTGATCCCTAGTGGATCTGATGAAGAAAATCCTTCTGCTGCTTCGTCAGAGCAGATGGATGAAGAAATTGAAGTGGATGAAATCCCTTCAACTCCAGATGTTTCCTCGCCTATGCCTTAGTTTACTGCTGAAGAGGCCGGCGTTGAAGAAATAGAAGATGAAGACGTGGACATTGGCTGTACCACACCAGTGATGAATGATGACTTTTGGGAAAGTCAGCACCCCAACTCTCCACTCTTCACACCTTTACAGCAAATTCGTGAGTCCCCTGTTGCTACTGAAGTACAAATGGGATCTGAAGAACCTCGTGCAACCCCATCTATCCATGAAGAAATTCCAGCCACTAGTGCTGAAGAAAATGTACATGAAGAATTGACGACCCAGGCTGTCACTGGAGTAGAAACTGAAATTCCTCAGCCTGAAGAACCTAAGATTGCGATTCCCGAGGAGATAATGCAATTGACTGGCACTCCTCAGCCCAAGCCAAAGGATCCATTCTCAAAGAAGCAGAAATTCAAGGCTGATGATTTCTTTGGCGAGCACGTGTTCTTCACTTACTACAATCCCTATGATTCTGCTCGTCTTAGAAGGAAGCGCTTCTGGACCGCCAGCCAGGCCAACTTCTATTCTTCACCGCTCTTCAACAAGGACAAAGTCTTCGACCACGAGCATATTCCTCATGTGGGCATGGAATCACTGCCATGCTTCACTCCTGTCCTCAGTGTGCTTCATGACACAGGCCTCCTCAACTTTTGCACAGAGATAGTTGATTGGAATGAAGAACTCATTCTTCAATTCTACGCAACTTTGCACATCACAGGAGATCCTGACGATGTGAACTCCTGGGTTTTGGACTGGATGACTGAAAATACTCACTATAAGGCACCGGCCACTAAATTACTTCACGCCCTGCCCATCAGTTCTCCACTTGAAGGAGCTCGTTGCATGTACCAAGAACCTGAGCTTACTGATCACTATATGCAAGTGCTGATGAAGCCATCGAAACCAGGTCAAGCCTCAAGGACAAAATTCCTCGTGAAGGAATTGCAGTATGTACCAAGGACAGTCTATCGCATTCTGACGAAGACTATGAGTCCAATCAAAGGCCACGACTCATCTGATGAGGAAATTGTTGTCATCATGAAGAATCTGGTTTTCAACATCATTCATGGCATTCCTGTCAATTATCACGATTTCTTCATGAGGACTCTGGCAAATGTTGCACTTTCACCGTTTGAGCTGAAGCCTTATGCACCGTGGATTATGAGATTCATCAGAACAAGGTCTTCACTCAACTACAAAGCTGATTTTCAGAATCACCTCAGCTACTTGCCCCCGATTGAAGTCCTCAAGTGGACCTATTCCTCAGCTGACGAAAAGGGCAAGGCACCAACTATTATAGATGAAGGCATTCGTCCATTGGATGGTCAATTTCGCAAGGCTGCATCTTATTCCACCAATGATGACTCCGCCACTCATGATTCTGCTGCCCATGCCTCCAAGCCAAATCCTCAAGCTACCGCTCCTCGTGTGATGACTGACCGTGAACTTATGCTAAGTCTTCACCAGAAGGTGGATCGAAACCATAAATGGGTTAAGCGTCAGTTTGGTTCAATTCTTCACAACATGACTGCTACACATAATGAAGTGAAGAAAAACCATTACTACCTCCATGAAGTCTTCGGTCGCACCTGGGCTGTTCTGTCTCACATTTACAACGAAGAAGATCTGAAGAACGTGGGTCTCAAGGAGGACTTTGACTGGTTTGCACCTCCACCGAAGAAATACAAGAAGGTCAAGGTTCCTTCCTTGGTGGCCAGCTCCTATTCTTCATCGCGCGAAACTGATGAGCATGAAGACTTGGACGACACTGCGGCAGGCCCTACATCAACAAACGACCCCAACAACGCTAGCGCTCCTCCATCATCATGATATTCTTCAGGGGCGTTAGTCCTCATTTTTCAATCCTTTTGGTCATTCGATTACAAAGGGGGAGAAAGTTGAGGACTAACGCCCCTGAAGAATATCATGATGATGGAGGAGCGCTAGCGTTGTTGGGGTCGTTTGTTGATGTAGGGCCTGCCGCAGTGTCGTCCAAGTCTTCATGCTCTTCAGTTTCGCGCGATGAAGAATAGGAGCCTGCCACCAAGGAAGGAACCTTGAACTTCTTGTATTTCTTCGGTGGAGGTGCAGACCAGTCAAAGTCCTCCTTGAGACTCATATGTAGGAAGTGGTAGTTCGGAGAGGAGCGAGTTCACCTTATCTTCGATAGCCTTTGCTCGAGCCCTTGTCATTGGTCCAAGTGGTGTCGTGGGAGGTGTAGGTAGGTCCATGGGGATGACCTTGGGATGCTCCGCATCATAATACCAAACAGACATCATACCAAAGCCTAACATCTAAAGCCGGATGCCCCATCCAAGCCACTACCTGGACTGGGTCTCATACCGGTCTGGCGCACTCCCAGTCAGCACCACATGCGCAAGCTGCAAGGGTCGTCACCTTCATTTTCCATTGATCCATCCTTAGAGCAAAACTGAGGTGTCGACCTTGCCAGGCCTCTTTGCCATTGACGCCACCATGACGCCAGACAACATCACCCTCCTGCGCGAGTCCCTCACCACACATCCGACGCCGAGTCTCCACTGCGCCACGCCCTCGAGATACACCACCATCAATGTGTAGGATGAAGCACCGCTCCACTAAAGATGTGGTCCACTGGTCCCTCGAGCCCGTGTATATCTCCAAGAATGATGCCCCCAAGGGCGAAGCGACACAAGAATGCCGTCGTCTTCCGATCTACTGATTTAGGGTTTCCCCCGGAGGTAGCAGATAGTGGCCTGGAACTTCTCAACAACGATGCCTTAAACAAGGGAACGACACCGAATAGCACTGCCATCGCTGACCTTGGCAGCAACTGGGAGTAGGTTTTCACCCAGATCTGTTCCAATAACCTCCATCAAACGGAGTCCAACACCGCGGCCGCCGCATCACCCATCGCGAGTCCACAACAGCCGACACATCCTCCGCCGTCCCGGGATCCAGCCCTCACTGCTCGCGGGAGCTCGCAGCCCCACTACGGAGCCACCGAGCCCCACCTAGCTTGCCGTCGGACGCCGCCCGCCGCAGACCAATGTTGCGACCCCAAGCCGCCGAGCACTGCCTGGCGATATGGCACGCACCACATCGAGGGCGGCCACCATGGGGGGAGAAGCTAGATCCGGCCAAGCCCGGCCAGGATCCGGCCTCTCCCCGCACTGACGTCGCTCCCGCAACCCTGCATCTCGCCCGTGCTCAAGGCGACGCAGGTAGCGCATGCGCGTGGAACACCACGGAGAAGGGAAACACCCAGCCGCCACCTTCCCTGGGGCACACGCGGACTTCGCCGGTGGCCCCTCCAGCGGCGGCGAAGCGGGAGACCTGGCGGCGACGGCGCTAGGGTTCTCCCGTGTCGCCCACGACGACGCGAGGGCATCATATCACCCTAGAAGGACTATGGTGAACTAAATAAGATCTGGCATAAAATTTGGAGCTTGATGCAGTGTTTTTGCTTCTTGTTTTTTCATTAGATGAAAGTTCAAATTACTGAAAGACCTTCTAAATGGAGTGTCAAAATTACTAGCCGATTTCTCTTGAAAACTAGATCGTGTTGTAGTGCTCTAACTGTTTTCTGACTGTATTGTCTGTGCCCCATAGATGTTTTGCCCTAACTGTACCGTCCGTAGGTGTATTATAATCTAACTGTTTTCGCATACTCATTTGTTGGTGTACTACCCTAATTGCTATATTGGCACTGCCACGATGACTTTTTTATTTATTGAAATCACTTCTGCTTCGGTACACCCCTCTAAACACATCAACGGCGGAGATTTCTTTTTACCCTTCATAATGAAGGGCACGATGGACATTTTAAAGAAAAAGACACACACCGCACTTACACGCCATACGCATTGTACGACTGTATTCGTCCTTATGACCCCTTATCATGTACGACATGTTGTACATCCCCTAGCGGGTGGTTTCCCATGCAAAAAATGAGAGTAGACGGTTAACCTAATCAAAGATTGAATGAGCGGTTTCCCACATGGCGACATATTGTCTTCCACACGCATCACCTGTGTGGATGGGATGATTCCGAGGCCGCCATTAATGGCGACATAACACCGGCGTCCGTTATCCACTAACCCATCGCATGCCCTCTCTCACTCAACATATTTACCCTCCCCCACCCCTCTCCATCGAGTACCTACTATACCATGCTCCATTAAAAGAAACTATGTTAAAACTGCTTTATGTGATCTTGGAGCCGGTGTTAGTGTTATGACTCTCTCTTTATATCGTACACTTGATTTGAATAAGTTGACACCTACTAAAATATCTTTGCAAATGGCTGATAAATCAACTGCTATACCTGTCGGTATTTGTGAGGATGTGCCTGTTGTGGTTGCAAACGTTACTATTTTAACGGACTTTGTTATTCTTGATATTCCCGAGGACGATAGTATGTCTATTATTCTTGGAAGACCTTTTTTGAATACCGCAGGGGCTGTTATTGATTGCAACAAAGGCAATGTCACTTTTCATGTTAATGGTAATGAGCATACGGTACACTTCCCGAGGAAACAACCTCAAGTCCACAGTATCAATTCTATTGGAAAAATTCCATCGATTATTTTTGGAGGTTTTGAATTTCCTCTTCCTACTATCAAGAAGAAATATGATATTCTTATTATTGGGGATGTGCATATCCCCGTTGAGGTAACATAGTGTTATTCGAAATTTCTCCGGTTCCATGTTAATCGGAATGAGTTTGTTAACAAGACTTGATCAACCTGGTTAGTGGATTCCTTTTGATGAGCATGAGATGGATGAAACTAGAAGCACAATCTTCTGTACCCTCTCTGTACTTTCTATTATTTAGTTGAAATAAAGTAAAAATAGTATTTTTCTGTCTGTTTTCTGATTTATCCATGCAATATAAAAATACCCCGAAAATAAAAGTTCTCCAAATGCCCTGAAAATGGAATATGATTTTTTCTAGAATATTTGAGAATATCTGGCACTAAGAACACAGCAGGAGGGGCAAGCACCTGGCCACGAGGGTGGAGGGCGCGCCCCCTGCCTCGTGGGCCCACGGTGGCCCCCCTCCACTTATTCCTGCACCCACACACTCCTTCTTCCTCCCACAAACACCAATATACAGCTCAAGCACGAGTTCTAGCTCATTTTGCTGCGATTTTTGATCTCCTTGCTCAAAGCACATCTCACAAAACTGCTTGGGGAGATTGTTCCTTAGTATGTGACTCCTCCATTGGTCCAATTAGTTTTTGTTCTAGTGCTTTATTGTAACGCCCACGATGCAGCTATATCTCCCACGTGTCGAGGCACGACTTAGAGGCATAACCGCATTATGGTTTTGTCGCAAGAAGGGTCATCTTCACACAATCCCATGTAATGAACAAGAATGGGATAACGAGAGTTGGCTTACAATTGCCACTTCACACAATACATAAATATAATTCTTACATCATCCAAAATACACACATAGACCGACTACGGTCAAAATCCAAATGAAAATAAGATAACCCCAAATGCTAGATTCCCGATCGTCCCAACTGGGCTCCACTACTGATCATCAGGAAAAGAAACATAGTAACGACCACGTTCCTCGTCGAACTCCCACTTGAGGTCGATTGCATCATCTGCACTGGCATCGTCGGCACCTGCAACTGTTTTGGTAGAATCTGTGAGTCACGTGGACTCAACAATCTCACACCCGCGAGATCAAGACTATTTAAGCTTATAGGAAAGGATGGTGTAATGAGGTGGAACTGCAGCAGGCACTAAGCATATATGGTGGCTAGCATACGCAAAAGAGAGCGAGAAGAGAAGCAATGGAACGGTCGTCAACTAGTAATGACCAAGAAGTGATCCTAAACTCCTACTTACGTCAAACATAACTCAAACCGTGTTCACTTCCCGGACTCCGCCGAGAAGAGACCATCACGGCTACACACGCGGTTGATGTGTTTTAATTAAGTCAAGTGACAAGTTCTCTACAACCGGACATTAACAAATTCCCAACTGCCTCATAACCGCGGGCACGGCTTTCGAAAGATAATACCCTGCAGGGGTGTCCCAACTTAGCCCATCATAAGCTCTCACGGTCAATGAAGGATAAACCTTCTCCCGAAAAAACCCGATCAGTCTCGGAATCCCAGTTTACAAGACATTTCGACAATGGTAAAACAAGACCAGCAAAACCACCCGAGTGTGCCGACAAATCCCGTAGGAGCTGCACATATCTCGTTCTCAGGGCACACCGGATTGTCCAAGCTTCCGATAGGCGAGCCCAGAGTTGCCCCTGGTGGCCACTGGCGACTGACAGGTTGGACCAATACTCAGAGGAGCACTGGCCCGGGGGTTTAAATAAAGATGACCCTCGGGCTCGCGAAAACCCGGGGGAAAAGGCTTAGGTGGCAAATGGTAAAACCAAAGTTGGGCCTTGCTGGAGGAGTTTTATTCAAGGCGAACTGTCAAGGGGGTCCCATAAATCACCCAACCGCGTAAGGAACGCAAACTCAAGGAACATAATACCGGTATGACGGAAACTAGGGCGGCAAAAGTGCAACAAAACACCAGGCATAAGGCCGAGCCTTCCACCCTTTACCAAATATATAGATGCATTAATATAATAAGAGATATTGTGATATCCCAAAATATCCATGTTCCAACATGGAACCAACTTCAACTTCACCTGCAACTAGCAACGCTATAAGAAGGGCTGAGCAAAAGCGGTAACTTAGCCAAACAACGGTTTTCTAGGAAAGGATGGTTAGAGGCGACATGGCAATATGGGAGGCATGATATAGCAAGTGGTAGGTAGCGCAGCATGGCAATAGAACGAACAACTAGCAAAGCGAAGATAGAAGTGATTTCGAGGGTATGGTCATCTTGCCTGTAAGGTTCTCAGAGTTGTCGAAAACTTGATCCTCGTAAGCGTACTCAACAGGTTCCTCGTTCACGAACTCGTCTCCCGACTCTACCCAAAACAAGAACACAAGCAATGGAACCACAATCAATCGCGGAAAATGCACAAGCAACATGATGCAATACGTGTATGATATGCGATGCATATGCGTGCGCCAGAAGGAAAAAGATGAACAAGGCAGTAACTTGGCAAACCAAGCATGCCACTGGAAAGATGAGATGATTTCGGTCGAAATTGATATAAAGATCACCAGAAACGGATGCACGGTTTGCAAATGGCGAGCAAAACAAGAATGACACGAATCTGTGATTAACAGCATGATAGCACTTAGAATGCAACAAGTAACAATGCTACAACACTCCAACGTAGGAACAAAGCATATGGCGGTAATCTACAGGGGATGCTTAACAAAATATGAACACTGAGCTATGGTTAGATCACAACATAACAAGCTCAAACAAGCATGGCAAAAGTGCAAAAGATATTAGGTTTACAGATTTAGTGAAAATTACTGGACATGCCTGAAACAGCATCAGCTAGCAATGTTCAGAGCACGAAATGAACATGCTACAGAAACTTAACATAGTAAAACAAGGCATGGCAGTATTCAATGCACATGACAAAAGTCCCTTACTGACCATAAGCCAAAAAGGAACAGAAGATATGATGGCAACCATGTAAACATAGCAAGTTTCATTAACAGGTTTCAGACTTGACAGAAAACAGAGCATGGCAGAAACAATAATATGAAGGCATATTAGTGAGCTTGATTAACTCACCACAAAGCAATGCATGACAAAACAAGCATACCTACAGCAAGATGGCATGTTTATGAAGCTATCCATGGCAAGAGCAAATACATAGCATAAAACGAACAACTACAACAAGCTTGGCAAAATTGAATGTCATGTTAAGAATCTGCCAGAAATATTTTATAGCAAAAGTAGAGCAAGATTGAGTCATGATATGGCACTCCATAATTGCAAACAAGGGCATGAATGGATCCATTACAAGAATATCTACAAAACAGCCTTAGTGAACATCTCCTAAATAAGCATGGATCTCTCTGTAGCCACATGGATACATACTAACAAAATAACAGCAGACAAAGACTTAGAGAAATTACTAAGTCCCTGAAATCAGAAACATCACGAAGCCTAGTTTGCATGCTTGTGCTAGACACCACAGAGATCAAAAAACTTCATGGCATACACCTCTGTAAAGATGGCATGGCATACAACAAAACACATGTAGAGCTCATGCCCATAAGATGCACAGATTAAATGCAACAAAAATAACAAATCCTCAAGTTCTGATAAGTAACAGCAGATAACAGCAACTAGCACTCTTGCACCAGAGATTTGGGCATCAAGATGGACTAAAATGAACATGGTGCAATGGAACAAAATGAAGAGCATCACGAGATGAACATTTCGATATATTACACGCACGAAGCGGAGCTATATGCAGAGAGTTATGATGCGATGAACATGGGCATGTAATGTCAAAATTTCAGGACTTGGAGATTATTTCGGGGAGGAGAAGAAAAAGTCAACCTCCGGTGCTGCATTGGATCTGGCCGGGGCGCGAGCTCGACGGGGCGGCTCGCCGGAGCAGCGGACGGCGGCGGCCGGCGACGGGACGGAGAGGAGGCGCCGGGGTCGGGGAAGGAGGACGGCGGCGGCGCGGGCACCGAGGCGGCGGTGGTGCGGATCCGGCCGGCGACGATGGCGGCGGGGACGGCAGAGGGCGGCGCCGGCGCGCGGGCTCGGGCACGGGGAAGGCGCACGGGCTCGGGGCGGAGGAGGAGCGGGCCGGGAGGGCCCCGCACGGGCCCCGGCGGGCCGGCGGCAATGTGGGCGCGGGCACTCCACGTGGCAGCGCGGGAGAGGCCGGCTGCGGCGGCGGACGTGTCCGTCGGTGGGGGGTTTGTCCGGCGGCGGCGGGGAGAATTTTTAGGGTTTGATCTGCGAATGTATTTCGGGAGGGGAGGTGTATATATAGGTAGAGGGAGCTAGGAGACTCCAAACGGAGTGCGGTTTTCGCCCACACGATCATGATCGAACGACCTAGAGCATGGAGATGACTTAGAGGGGTTTTGGGCTGTTTAGAGAGGGGTTTTTGCTGCAACACACAAAAGGACTTTGCGGTTACCCGGTTAACCGTTGGAGTACCAAACGACCTCCAAATGGAACGAAACTTGACCGGTGGTCTACCGGTGGTATACCAAGGCCACTTGACAAGCCTCGGTCCATTCCGAGAACGTTCAACACCCACTCACAAAAAGAAACAAGAGGGGTGCGGCGAAGGAGATAGGAGTGCCGGATTGCAAAACGGACAACGGGGAAAATGCTCGGATGCATGAGACGAACACGTATGCAAATGCAATGCACATGATGACATGATATGAGATGCATGCAAAATGCAAAACGAAAGACAAAACCCGACCACAGAGGGAATATCATAATACATAGCCGAAAATGGCAAGAGTTGGAGTTACAAATATGGAAAGTTACATCCGGGGTGTTACAACACTCCACCACTACGAGAGGATCTCGTCCCGAGATCTAGGACTGAAAGAACTCCGGATATTCGGAATGGAGGTAGTCCTCGTGTTCCCAGGTGGCTTCTCGGTCGGAATGGTGCGACCACTTCACTTTCAGGAATTTGATTGACTTGTTGCGAGTCTTGCACTCAGTTTCTTCAAGAATAGCAACGGGGTGCTTATGATAAGACAAATCTTCTTGGAGGTCAATCTCTTCGAAGTTGATGGTGTGCTCAGGCGTCTTGAAGCACTTGCGAAGCTGTGACACGTGGAACACATCGTGCACGTTCGCGAAGTTGGAAGGAAGCTCAAATTGATAGGCGAGGTCGCCTCTTTTGCCAATGATCTTGAAAGGACCCACATATCTAGGAGCAAGCTTCCCTTTGATACCGAAGCGACGAGTGCCTTTCATTGGAGAGACGCGGAGGTAGACATGGTCTCCAATCTCGAAAGCCACATCACGGTGCTTACTATCATAGTAACTCTTCTGGCGCGATTGCGCGGCTTTGAGATTATCACGGATGACTTTACACATTTCTTCAGCCTCTGTGATTAAGTCATTGCCAAGAAGTTGGCGTTCACCAGTCTCTGACCAATTGAGAGGAGTACGGCACTTTCTGCCATAGAGAATCACGAATGGGGCCTTGCCCGAACTTGCTTGGAAGCTGTTGTTGTAGGAGAATTCGGCATATGGAAGACAATCTTCCCATTTCATGCCAAAGGAAATGACACAAGCCCTGAGCATATCTTCAAGAATTTGATTGACTCGCTCGACTTGGCCACTAGTTTGAGGATGGAAAGCTGTGCTGAAGCGAATGTTGGTGCCCATGGCCTTCTGGAAGGAGTCCCAGAACTTAGAGGTGAAGATGCTTCCACGATCTGAAGAAATCAATTGTGGAATGCCGTGCAAGGAGACAATCCTGGAGGTGTATGGCTCTGCCAACTGAGCTGCTGTAATGGATTCTTTGATAGGAAGAAAATGAGCCACTTTAGTAAGCTTGTCAATGACAACGAAGATAGCATCATTTCCGCGCTTGGACTTGGGAAAACCAGTCACGAAGTCCGTTTCGATATGATCAAACTTCCACTCTGGGATAGCAAGAGGTTGGAGGAGACCAGCTGGTCGTTGGTGTTCTTCTTTCACTCTTCGATAGACATCACATTCATTCACGAATTGGGCGATTTCTCGCTTCATTCGAGTCCACCAATATGACTGCTTGAGGTCATGGTACATCTTCGTACTTCCAGGATGAATGGAAAGAAGAGAATTGTGTGCCTCGTTCATAATGCCTTTCCTTAGATCACCTTTAGGAACCACAATCCGGTCCTCGAAGAATAAAGTGTCTCTGTCATCAATGCGATAGCACTTGTATTTGGAAAGACCCTTGTCGATACCACATTTCACCTTCTTCACCATGGCATCAAGAAGTTGTGCCTCACGAATTTGATCTTCCAAAGTAGGAGAGACTATGAGGTTGGCAAGAAAGCCTTGAGGAACAACTTGGAGATTCATCTTGCGGAAAGCTTCACAAAGATCCGGTTGGAAAGGCTTGAGGATTAAGCTGTTGCAATACGCCTTCCTGCTCAAAGCATCTGCAATGACATTGGCTTTGCCTAGAGTATACTCAATACTCGGATTATAATCTTGAATCATTTCGACCCATCGAGTCTGCCTGAGGTTGAGGTTGGGCTGAGTGAAGATGTACTTGAGACTCTTGTGATCGGTGAATATGTCCACTTGTCTTCCCAACAAGAGATGTCTCCATGTTATTAATGCATGGACAACTGCCGTCAACTCAAGATCGTGAGTGGGGTAGTTCTTTTCATTGGGCTTCAACTGACAAGAGGTATAGGCCACAACTTTCTTCTCTTGCATTAACACAGCACCGAGACCTTGGAGAGAAGCATCACAGAAAACTTCAAATGGCTTGGATTCATCAGGAGGAGTTAAGACAGGAGCTGTGACTAGTTTCTCTTTGAGAGTGTTGAAAGCAACGTCACACTCAGGAGACCAGACATACTTCACATGCTTCTGGAGGAGGTTGGAAAGAGGCTTTGCAATCTTAGAGAAATTCTCAACGAATCTTCGGCAATAGCTTGCAAGACCAAGAAAACTGCGGAGCTGCTTGACATTCTGAGGAGGTTCCCAATTCACAATTGCAGACACCTTCTCGGGATTAACAGCGATGCACTTGGCAGAGATGATGTGACCAAGGTAAAGAACTTCATCAAGCCAAAACTCACATTTGGAAAGCTTTGCATAAAATTGATACTCTCTGAGCTTGTCGAGCACCAATCGCAAATGTTTGGCATGATCCTTCTTATTCTTGGAGAAGACCAAGATATCATCGAGATACACCAGGACGAATTCATTTGTATAGGGGTTGAAGATGAAATTCATCATCCGAGAGAATGTTGGAGGAGCATTGACAAGGCCGAAAGACATGACAATATATTCATAAGAACCAAAGCTTGTTCTGAATGCTGTCTTGGGAATATCTTCTTCATGAATGCGAATCTAATGATAACCCATACGAAGGTCAAGCTTGGAGAATACTTTAGCACCTTTGAGTTGCTCGAATAGCTCATTGATGTTGGGAAGTGGATACTTGTTCTTGATTGTCTTCTTGTTCAATGGACGGTAGTCGACACAAAGTCGGTCCGTGCCATCCTTCTTCTGGACAAAAAGAACACCACAACCCCATGGAGATGAACTCGGTCTGATCAAACCTAGACGCTCTTGTTCATCGAGCTGTTTCTTCAATTCCTTCAGCTCCTTGGGTCCAAGCTTGTATGGACGCTTGCAAACGGGTTCAGTGCCGGGCTCAAGATCGATAACGAACTCAACTGGCCGGTGAGGAGGCATACCCGGAAGCTCTTCTGGAAAGACATCTTGATACTCACAAACGACTGGAATCTGAGAGATGGCATTCAATTCGCCCTTCTCATTGAGAGAAAACAACCGAATGGTTTCATGACGAGCGGCATAAATGATAACATCCTCAGAAGAGTGTGTCAATTGAATTTCCCTGGCAGCACAATCAAGTTGAGCTTTGTGCTTAGAAAGCCAGTCCATCCCGAGAATAAGATCAATATCCGAGTCACCAAGAACAATTGGTTTGTCCAGAAATTTATAGTTTCCCATCTTGATGGAAACATCCGGAACCATGTAGCTTGCATTCATGCATTTGCCCGGAGAGACAACTGCTAACGGTCTAGGCAAATCTTGAAAAACCAACTCATGCTTGGATGCAAATGGTCTTGATATGAAAGAAAGCGATGCACAAGTATCAAAAAGAACTTCTGCAGGAATATCATTAACTGAGAGATTACCCATTATCACATCAGTACATTCCTCCGGTTGAGCTGCATTCATGATGTTCACCTTTGCAAACTTGGAATTATGCTTGACCACTACATTGTTGGAAGATCTGACAGGAGGAGGAGGCGGAAGGCGCCTTTGGTTGAAGCACTTGTTAGCATAGTGACCTTTCTGCTGACACTTGTTGCAAGTCACCTCTGAGAGTGGACGATGATAAGGAGCATTCGACTTTGGAGCTTGATTCCGAGACTTGTTCTGATAGCCAGAGTTGGATGCGTGGGAAGATCCATGGACACCTTTGTTCTTCTGCTGGTAAGGCTGACAAAACGGAGGAGGAGGAGGCAACCAGAACTTCTGTTGCTTAGCAGCCACTAGTGAGGAAGAAGAAGACTGAACTGCGTCTCTGACTCTCTTCTTAGAAGCCTCACACTTGAGCTGAGCAGCCTCTTGCTTCAGTGCCATGTTATATAATTGATCAAACTGAGTAGGCTCAACAAGAACGAGAGCTAACTGCAGATCCTCTCTAAGGCCACCTCTGAAGTGATAGATCATGCTCTTTTCATCAGGAACGTCTTGTTTAGCGAAGCGAGCAAGTTTCTGAAACTGGATGTTGAATTGATACACAGACATGTTGCCTTGCTTGAGATTGCGGAACTCCTCACGCTTGCTCTCAACAACACTTTGTGGAATGTGGTGCGCTTTGAAGTCCTGACAGAAGTCAGTCCAAGTGATCACACGACCTCCTCTGGAATCTTTGTATTATTGATACCAATCAGCAGCTTGGTCCTTGAGCTGAAAAGAAGCGAACTTGACATAGTCCTCAGGCCTGACATTGCTACATTCAAAATGCTTGTTGATGTCCACGAGCCAATCATCGGCATCCGTGGCCTCGGCACAGTAGCTGAAAGACTTGGGCTGATTTGCGAGAAACTGGTTGAGGGTAGCGAAGTGAGACTGATTGTTGCCTTGGCCTTGATTTCCTTGATTGCCTTGCCCTTGGGTGCGTTCTTGTAAGAGTTGCAGAATCATCTGAGCATTGGCGTTGGTGGCTGCCATGATAGCTTGCCATGCCTCCGGAGGCGGAGGTGGTGGCGGAGGGTTCGCCTGACTCCCTTCATTGCGTTCCGGATTCTGACGCCTTGGCGGAGCCATTCTGAAGAGGGTGACATCCGTTAGCATCTTGATAGACAAATAGACAAGTAGAATCAACGGATAGAAATTGCAACATATAGTCTTCATAATAAACATTCGAACGAGGATGAACGAATGAATTCCATAGTAAATCACCACACTTCCATAAGTTGAGAAGCCACTTAGAAAAAAGGTATGGAATCAACATTTGACTTCGAAGCAACTCGAATATCACAATTCAAACCAAAACAAAGTATTGGCTTGCAGAATAAGCCAGAACAAACATATGATAGAGATTTCGTCCGAAGTTTTCGTGGTGGGGCCCACACGGGCTCGATCGTACAGCACCATCATGTACAAGGCAGTGCACATGATATACAAAGCATCCCCGAGTCGGCATAGCCAAGGACTCTTTAAGACACTACGAGACCACTGTAAAACCAACCGTGGAAAGGCGGACCACTAGACGTCGAACCCCAATCTCATATCATGCGTCTGTCGGAAGGATATCCTAGGAGCTAGTTGAATTCCCACTTATAAACTCCCGAAACTTTCTGGTTATGCAATCTGGTGTTGGGGATACAGGGGACACAAAATATATCACCCAAACTAGCAATCCCTAGATCCAGCTGTATCCATCCGTCAACACATAACCAAGAAACCTTCGGAAATCGTGTTCCTCAACCTTCGAAAAACATCCGTTATACGAATTATGGCAATACTCCCGAACTCCCGCCCCAGTACTGGGTGGCGTCGAGGTGATCTCACCAACAACTGCATAAAAGAGATTTCGATGTCGGCGAAACTCAGGTATTCCAGAACTGCAACGATAAAATTGTGACGACAACACCTCGGAGCTCAACTCCCCAGGACAATGCCACAACCCCTAAATGTCAGGAGGCACCAAGAACAATGTTCTCGTCACAAAACCATCGGAACGATTCCAAGATACCCGCGTGATCCTAAATTTTTTTAGTGAAATTTGAGGAGAGAAAAGTCAAAACTTCTACGTCAGGAGGCCTCACCAGAGCGGCGAAGGGACTAAGGAGTAAAAATAATCCTACTCTCCGATATATATAATCCTAAGACACAAAACATTTTTGTTCTAGACTCGACAACGCCAGTGATTCGATCAAGCAGGGGGCTCCTAAGTCGGGGATGGCTCTGATTACCAACTTGTAACGCCCACGATGCAGCTATATCTCCCACGTGTCGAGGCACGACTTAGAGGCATAACCGCATTGTGGTTTTGTTGCAAGAAGGGTCATCTTCACACAATCCCATGTAATGAACAAGAATGGGATAACGAGAGTTGGCTTACAATTGCCACTTCACACAATACATAAATATAATTCATACATCATCCAAAATACACACATAGACCGACTACGGTCAAAATCCAAATGAAAATAAGATAACCCCAAATGCTAGATTCCCGATCGTCCCAACTGGGCTCCACTACTGATCATCAGGAAAAGAAACATAGTAACGACCACGTTCCTCGTCGAACTCCCACTTGAGGTCAATTGCATCATCTGCACTGGCATCGTCGGCACCTGCAACTGTTTTGGTAGAATCTGTGAGTCACGTGGACTCAACAATCTCACACCCGCGAGATCAAGACTATTTAAGCTTATAGGAAAGGATGGTGTAATGAGGTGGAACTGCAGCAGGCACTAAGCATATATGGTGGCTAGCATACGCAAAAGAGAGCGAGAAGAGAAGCAATGGAACGGTCGTCAACTAGTAATGACCAAGAAGTGATCCTAAACTCCTACTTACGTCAAACATAACTCAAACCGTGTTCACTTCCCGGACTCCGCCGAGAAGAGACCATCACGGCTACACACGCGGTTGATGTGTTTTAATTAAGTCAAGTGACAAGTTCTCTACAACCGGACATTAACAAATTCCCAACTGCCTCATAACCGCGGGCACGGCTTTCGAAAGATAATACCCTGCAGGGGTGTCCCAACTTAGCCCATCATAAGCTCTCACGGTCAACGAAGGATAAACCTTCTCCCGGAAAAACCCGATCAGTCTCGGAATCCCAGTTTACAAGACATTTCGACAATGGTAAAACAAGACCAGCAAAGCCACCCGAATGTCCCGACAAATCCCGATAGGAGCTGCACATATCTCATTCTCAGGGCACACCGGATTGTCCAAGCTTCCGATAGGCGAGCCCAAAGTTGCCCCTGGTGGCCACCGGCGACTGACAGGTTCGACCAATACTCAGAGGACACTGGCCCGGGGGTTTAAATAAAGATGACCCTCGGGCTCGCGAAAACCCGGGGGAAAAGGCTTAGGTGGCAAATGGTAAAACCAAAGTTGGGCCTTGCTGGAGGAGTTTTATTCAAGGCGAACTGTCAAGGGGGTCCCATAAATCACCCAACCGCGTAAGGAACGCAAACTCAAGGAACATAATACCGGTATGACGGAAACTAGGGCGGCAAAAGTGGAACAAAACACCAGGCATAAGGCCGAGCCTTCCACCCTTTACCAAATATATAGATGTATTAATATAATAAGAGATATTGTGATATCCCAAAATATCCATGTTCCAACATGGAACCAACTTCAACTTCACCTGCAACTAGCAACGCTATAAGAAGGGCTGAGCAAAAGCGGTAACTTAGCCAAACAACGGTTTGCTAGGAAAGGATGGTCAGAGGCTGACATGGCAATATGGGAGGCATGATATAGCAAGTGGTAGGTAGCGCAACATGGCAATAGAACGAACAACTAGCAAAGCGAAGATAGAAGTGATTTCGAGGGTATGGTCATCTTACCTGCAAGGTTCTCAGAGTTGTCGAAAGCTTGATCCTCGTAAGCGTACTCAACAGGTTCCTCGTTCACGAACTCGTCTCCCGGCTCTACCCAAAACAAGAACACAAGCAATGGAACCACAATCAATCGCGGAAAATGCACAAGCAACATGATGCAATACATGTATGATATGCGAGATATGATATGCGATGCATATGCGTGCTCCGGAAGGAAAAAGATGAACAAGGCAGTAACTTGGCAAACCAAGCATTCCACTGGAAAGATGAGATGATTTCGGTCGAAATCGATATAAAGATCACCGGAAACGGATGCACGGTTTGCAAATGGCGAGCAAAATAAGAATGACACGAATATGTGATTAACAGCATGATAGCACTTAGAATGCAACAAGTAACAATGCTACAACACTCCAACGTAGCAACAGAGCATATGGAAGTAATCTACAGGAGATGCTTGACAAAAGATGAACACTGAGCTACGGCTAGATCACAACATAACAAGCTCAAACAAGCATGGCAAAAGTGTAAAAGATATCAGGTTTACAGATTTAGTGAAAATTACTGAACATGCCTGAAACAGCATCAGCTAGCAATGTTCAGAGCACGAAATGAACATGCTACAGAAACTTAACATAGTAAAACAAGGCATGGCAGTATTCTTCTAAATGCATATGACAAAAGTCCCTTACTGACCATAAGCCAAAAAGGACCAGAAGATATGATGGCAACCATGTAAACATAGCAAATTTCGTTAACAGGTTTCAGACTTGACAGAAAACAGAGCATGGCAGAAAGAATAATATGAAGGCATCTTAGTGAGCTTGATGCACTCACCACAAAGCAATGCATGACAAAACAAGCATACCTACAGCGATGGCATGTTTATGAAGCTATCCATGGCAAGAGCAAATACATAGCATGAAAGGAACAACTACAACAAGCTTGGCAAAATTGAATATCATGTTAAGAATCTGCCAGAAATATTTTATAGCAAAAGTAGAGCAAGATTGAGTCATGCTATGGCACTCCATAATTGCAAACAACGGCATGAATGGATCCATTACAAGAATATCTACAAAACAGCCTTACTGAACATCTCCTAAATAAGCATGGATCTCTCTGTAGCCACATGGATACATACTAACAAAATAACAGCAGACAAAGACTTAGAGAAATTAGAGAAATTACTAAGTCCCTGAAATGAGAAACATCACGAAGCCTAGTTTGCATGCTTGTGCTAGTCACCAGAGAGATCACAAAAATACATGGCATACACCTCTGTAAAGATGGCATGGCATACAACAAAACACATGTAGAGCTCATGCCCATAAGATGCACAGATTAAATGCAACAAAAATAACAAATCCTCAAGTTCTGATAAGTAACAGCAGATAACAGCAACTAGCACTCTTGCACCAGAGATTTGGGCATCAAGATAGACTCAAATGAACATGGTGCAATGAAACAAAATGAATAGCATCACGAGACGAACATTTCGATATTACACGCACGAAGCGGAGCTATATGCAGAGAGTTATGATGCGATGAACATGGGCATGTAATGTCAAAATTTCAGGACTTGGAGATTGTTTCGGGGAGGAGAAGAAAAAGTCAACCTCCGGTGCTCGATTGGATCTAGCCGGGGCGCGAGCGCGACGCGGCGGCTCGCCGGAGCAGCGGACGGCGGCGGCCGGCGACGGGACGGAGAGGAGGCGCCGGGGTCGGGGAAGGAGGACGGCGGCGGCGCGGGCACCGAGGCGGCGGTGCGGTTGGAGCCGCGGCGGCGGTGGTGCGGCTCCGGCCGGCGACAATGGCGGCGGGGACGTCAGAGGGCGACGCCGGTGCGCGGGCTCGGGCGCGGGGAATGCGCACGGGCTCGGGGCGGAGGAGGAGCGGGCCGGGAGGGCCCCGCACGGGCCCCGGCGGGCCGGCGGTGATGTGGGCGCGGGCACGCCACGTGGCAGCGCGGGAGAGGCCAGCTGCGGCGGCGGACGTGTCCGTCGGTGGGGGGTTTGTCCGGCGGCGGCGGGGAGAATCTTTAGGGTTTGATCTGCGAATGTATTTCGGGAGGGGAGGTGTATATATAGGTAGAGGGAGCTAGGAGCCTCCAAACGGAGTGCGGTTTTCGCCCACACGATCGTGATCGAACGACCTAGAGCATGGAGATGACTTAGAGGGGTTTTGGGCTGTTTAGAGAGGGGTTTTTGCTGCAACACACAAAAGGACTTTGCTGTTACCCGGTTAACCGTTGGAGTACCAAACGACCTCCAAATGGAACGAAACTTGACCGGTGGTCTACCGGTGGTATACCAAGGCCACTTGACAAGCCTCGGTCCATTCCGAGAATGTTCAACACCCGCTCATGAAAAGAAACAAGAGGGGTGCGCCGGAGGAGATAGGACTGCCGGATTGCAAAACGGACAATGGGGAAAATGCTCGGATGCATGAGACGAACACGTATGCAAATGCAATGCACATGATGACATGATATGAGATGCATGACGAAAACTAAATGCAAAACGAAAGACAAAACCCGACCACGAAGGGAATATCATAATACATAGCCTAAAATGGCAAGAGTTGGAGTTACAAATATGGAAAGTTACATCCGGGGTGTTACATTTATTCATTGCAAATTTGTGCTGCCTAGGTGAACATGTTCTTGAGCTTGCATGTCAAATTTATATGGTTCCAAGTAGTTCCAATGCATGATATAGGCTCTAGGCACTTGTAGGAGTAGTTACTATCAATTTTGTTGAGCTTTGTTCACTTTTGTTTGAAGTTACTAAAAATTTCAGAATATTTCAGAAAATAATGAAGAGATTTTTGAGGGGCTCATCGAGCCGAAGGTCGAAGGAAAAGTAGAATGAAGAAGCACAGAGGCCCAAATATAATTTGCCTCGCACCGCGGAGGCTCGGCCGTGTGAATGGCCTTCCGATGATTTCTTCAGAGAAGCCGGGATTTTTGATGATTTCTATTCATTGGCTGAGAATGCTGGCCTCACCGACTTCCTCCGCGACCAACGTCATCAGTATCTCTTACTCACTAATACTTTTGTGCAAAACTTCTACTATTTTCCTAAGGAATCACCTCCTTCAGTAGAGTTTCATTTATATGATGTTGTTAAGAAGATGCCACTAGATGAATTTTGCAAGGTTTGCAAAATACCCTTCGAGGGTACCTTAGATGAACCACATCGTAAAGATGTGGACGCGTTTATTGACACCATTACTGTGGGGGAAACCAGGAAGGTTTCCGATGCAAGAATCACTAGCATACATTTTCCTGTTTTACGTTACTTTGCTATATTTGCTAGTTGTTGCTTGATTGGTTGCGGAAACTGTGGAAACCTTAGTGTTCCAGATATTATCATTTTGTTCCATGGTTTATTTTCCGATAACACTGTTAGTATGGGCGGTATTATTGCTAAACGGTTAAGTTTGAACCGTACTAAGGGTCCCATCTTTGGAGGTATTTATGCTTCATGCCTTGCTACACATTATAACATACCTATTAGGCTCTATGAGAAAGAAGAAA
Source organism: Aegilops tauschii subsp. strangulata (assembly GCF_002575655.3). NCBI lineage: Eukaryota > Viridiplantae > Streptophyta > Magnoliopsida > Poales > Poaceae > Aegilops > Aegilops tauschii. The sequence continues at coordinate 505,575,811 of NC_053037.3, forward strand.
AATTGCTGCCCAATGCTTATTTAGATTATAAAAGTATGGTAGCGCATGACTTTATTGTTAAGAACAAGGAAGGGGAGCTTAAATACAAATTGTTCTTTGATAAACATCACCCTGAGACTATTACCTTGCCTGCTCCTTCCTTGTTTAATTTATCTGAAGGTCCGTATCTCGTTCCATGGGCGGCCATTTACGCTCACCGGAACCCTACCCCAGCCCCGGAGCCGGAACCACAATTTGAGCCTCCACAACAGTCTGATTACTTTTGGGATCCGGAGATGACTGCCAGCCAGTGTCAGTCAGAGTCCTCTTCATCTCAGTACGACCCCAGCTACAACTATGGATATCCGCCAGGCCATCCGTGGCAATAAACCAACTTAGGCCAAAAGCCTAAGCTTGGGGGAGTACGTATTTCCCACCGACATTATATTTATGTTCACACACTCATTGCTAGATGTCGGTGCTCATACTCTTTCACTATAATATCCATGCTAGTTTTTTTTCTTTTTTTCTTCCTTTCTTCTTGTGTGTTTTTTAAATCTTAAGAAAAACAAAAAAATTAGTGTAGCTTTCAGTTAGTTTACTTTTCTTGCTGTAGTAGTAATAATCAAAAAGAAAACCCAAAAAGATTTCCCTGTTCTTCTTTTGCTTGTTGGGAGTTTTCCCGTGTAAATAGTTTTATTTCTTTGCTTTTCTTTGGGGGTCGATAGGAGAAGACCATGATTAAATTGTTGAGGTGGCTCTTATATGTATTATTGTTGATTTAACCAAGAGCCCATATTGCCTTGTCTTCTCCTGTTTATTGAATGCTCGCAGATTCCAGCTTAGTCCAATGCACGTGCACTCTTATTATTTTCACATCGTTCGGTCGTGCAAGTGAAAGGCAATTATGACGATATATGAGGGACTGACTGAGATGAGAAAAGCTGGTATGAACTCGACCTCTCTTGTTTTTGTAAATATGATGAGTTCATCATTCCTGATTCATCCTATTATGAATAAACATGTTTTCAATGACAATTAGAGATCATAGTTGCTTATGCCATGCTTGATTAGCTATGAGTTATAATGGTTTACCTTGCGTGCCAACATGCTATTAAAATGGTTGTGATGTGGTATAGTGGGGTGGTATCCTCCTTTGAATGATTTAAGTGACTCGACTTGGCACCTGTTCACACATGTAGTTGAAACAAATCAACATAGCCTTCACGATATTTATGTTCATGGTGGATTATATCCTACTCATGCTCGTACTCAATGTTTATTAATTTTAATGCATGTACATGACTGTTGTCGCTCTCTAGTTGGCCGCTTCCCAGTCTTTTGCTAGCCTTCACTTGTACTAAGCGGGAATACTGCTTGTGCATCCAATCCCTTAAACCCCAAAGTTATTCCATATTAGTCCACCATACCTTCCTATATGCGGTATCTACCTGCCGTTCCAAGTAAATTTGTATGTGCCAAACTCTAAACCTTCAAATAAACATTCTGTTTTGTATGCTCGAATAGCTCATGTATCAACTAGGGCTGTCCGTATCTTCCATGCTAGGCAGGTTATTCTCAAGAGGAGTGGACTCCGCTCCTCACTCACGAGAAAATGGCTGGTCACCGGGATGCCCAGTCCCATGCTTCATGCAAACTAAATCAAAATAATTGCAAACAAAACTCCCCCTGGGACTGTTGCTAGTTGGTGACACTCGTTGTTTCGAGCAAGTCATGGATTGATGCTTGTTGGTGGAGGGGGAGTATAAACTTTACCATTCTGTTTGGGAACCGCCTATAATGTGTGTAGCATGGAAGATATTGCCATCTCTTGGTTGTTATGTTGACAATGAAAGTATGCCGCTCAAAATATTATTTATCTCTATTTCAAAACTGAGCTCTGGCACTGTTGGGGATCGTAGCAGAAATTTAAAATTTTCTACGCATCACCAAGATCAATCTATGGAGTTTACTAGCAACGAGAGGGAAGGAGTGCATCTACATACCCTTGCAGATCGCGAGCGGAAGCGTTCAAGAGAACGGGGTTGATGGAGTCGTACTCGTCGTGATCCAAATCACCGATGATCCTAGCACCGAACGGACGGCACCTCCGCGTTCAACACACGTACGGTTGGGAGAGACGTCTCCTCCTTCTTGATCCAGCAAGGGGGAAGGAGAGGTTGATGGAGATCCAGCAGCACGACGGCGTGGTGGTGGAAGCAGCGGGGATCTCGGCAGGGCTTCGCCAAGCTCAGCGAGAGGGAGAGGTGTTACGGGGGAGAGGGAGGCGCCGGGGGCTTGGGTGCGCAGCCCTCCCTCCCCCCTTTATATACGGGCCCTAGGGGGCGCCGGCCCCTGGAGATCCCATCTCAAGGGGGGGGGGCGGCGGCCAAGGGGGGACTTGCCCCCCAAGTCAGGTGGGGCGCCCCCCACCCCCAGGGTTTCCAACCCTAGGCGTAGGGGGAGGCCCATGGGGGGCGCACCAGCCCACCAGGGGCTGGTTCCCTTCCCACTTCAGCCCATGGGGCCCTCCGGGATAGGTGGCCCCACCCGGTGGACCCCCGGGACCCTTCCGGTGGTCCCGGTACAATACCGGTGACCCCCGAAACTTTCCCGGTGGCCGAAACTGGACTTCCTATATACAAATCTTTACCTCCGGACCATTCTGGAACTCCTCGTGATGTCCGGGATCTCATCCGGGACTCTGAACAACTTTCGGGTTACTGCATACTAATATCTCTACAACCCTAGCGTCACCGAACCTTAAGTGTGTAGACCCTACGGGTTCGGGAGACACGCAGACATGACCGAGACCACTCTCCGGTCAATAACCAACAGTGGGATCTGGATACCCATGTTGGCTCCCACATGCTCCTCGATGATCTCATCGGATGAACCACGACGTCGAGGATTCAAGTAATCCCATATATAATTCCCTTTGTCAATCGATACGTTACTTGCCCGAGATTCGATCGTCGGTATCCCAATACCTCGTTCAATCTCGTTACCGACAAGTCACTTTACTCGTACCGTAATGCATGATCCCGTGACCAATCACTTGGTCACATTGAACTCATTATGATGATGCATTACCGAGTGGGCCCATAGATACCTCTCCGTCATACGGAGTGACACGATCTGTGCCAACCCAACAGACACTTTCGGAGATACCTGTAGTGCACCTTTATGGCCACCCAGTTACGTTGTGACGTTTGGTACACCCAAAGCATTCCTACGGTATCCGGGAGTTGCATGATCTCATGGTCTAAGGAAATGATACTTGACATTAGAAAAGCTTTAGCAAACGAACTACACGATCTAGTGCTATGCTTAGGATTGGGTCTTGTCCATCACATCATTCTCCTAATGATGTGATCCCGTTATCAATGACATCCAATGTCCATGGTCAGGAAACCGTAACCATCTATTGATCAACGAGCTAGTCAACTAGAGGCTCACTAGGGACATGTTATGGTCTATGTGTTCACACATGTATTACGATTTTCGGATAACACAATTATAGCATGAACAATAGACAATTATCATGAACAAGGAAATATAATAATAACCATTTTATTATTGCCTCTAGGGCATATTTCCAACAGTCTCCCACTTGCACTAGAGTCAATAATCTAGTTGCATTGTGATGAATCGTACACCCATAGAGTTCTGGTGTTGATCATGTTTTGCCCGTGGAAGAGGTTTAGTCAACGGATCTGCGACATTCAAATCCGTATGTACTTTACAAATATCTATGTCTCCATTTTGAACATTTTCACAAATAGAGTTGAAGCCACGCTTAATGTGCCTGGTCTTCTTGTGAAACCTGGGCTCCTTGGCAAGGGAAATAGCTCCAGTGTTGCAACAGAAGAGAGTCATCGGCCCCAATGCATTGGGAATAACTCCTAGGTCGGCAATGAACTCCTTCATCCAGATTGCTTCATGTGCTGCCTCCGAGGCTGCCATGTACTCCGTTTCACATGTAGATCCCGCCACGACGCTTTGCTTGCAACTGCACCAGCTGACTGCCCCACCATTCAAAATATACACGTATCCGGTTTGTGACTTAGAGTCATCCAGATCTGTGTCGAAGCTAGCATCGACATAACCCTTTACGACGAGCTCTTCGTCACCTCCATAAATGAGAAACATATCCTTAGTCCTTTTCTGGTACTTCAGGATGTTCTTGACCGCTGTCCAGTGTTCCATGCCGGGATTACTTTGGTACCTTCCTACCAAACTCACGACAAGGTTTACATCAGGTCCGGTACACAGCATGGCATACATAATAGACCCTATGGCCGAGGCATAGGGGACGACACTCATCTTTTCTCTATCTTCTGCCGTGGTCGGGCATTGAGCCGTGCTCAATCTCACACCTTGCAATACAGGCAAGAACCCCTTCTTGGACTGATCCATATTGAACTTCTTCAATATCTTGTCAAGGTATGTGCTTTGTGAAAGACCTATGAGGCGTCTCGATCTATCTCTATAGATCTTGATGCCTAATATGTAAGCAGCTTCTCCAAGGTCCTTCATTGAAAAACACTTATTCAAGTAGGCCTTTATACTTGCCAAGGATGTCATTTCCCATCAATAGTATGTCATCCACATATAATATGAGAAATGCTACAGAGCTCCCACTCACTTTCTTGTAAACACAGGCTTCTCCATAAGTCTGTGTAAACCCAAACGCTTTGATCATCTCATCAAAGCGAATGTTCCAACTCCGAGATGCCTGCACCAGCCCATAGATTGAGTGCTGGAGCTTGCATACTTTGTCAGCATTCTTAGGATCGACAAAACCTTCCGGCTGCATCATATACAATTCTTCCTTAAGGAAGCCGTTAAGGAATGCCGTTTTGACGTCCATTTGCCATATTTCGTAATCGTAGAATGCGGCAATTGCTAACATGATTCGGACGGACTTCAGCTTCGCTACGGGTGAGAAGGTCTCATCGTAGTCAACACCTTGAACTTGTTGATAACCCTTAGCGACAAGTCGAGCTTTATAGATGGTAACATTTCCATCCGCGTCCGTCTTCTTCTTAAAGATCCATTTATTTTCTATCGCTCGCCGATCATCGGGCAAGTCTGTCAAAGTCCACACTTTGTTTTCATACATGGATCCTATCTCGGATTGCATGGCTTCAAGCCATTTGTTGGAATCTGGACCCGCCATTGCTTCTTCATAGTTCGAAGGTTCATCGTTGTCCAACAACATGATTTCCAAGACAGGGTTGCCGTACCACTCTGGTGCGGAACGTGTCCTTGTGGACCTACGAAGTTCAGTGGTAACTTGATCATGATCGTCATCATTAACTTCCTCTCTAGTCGGTGCAGGCACCACAGAAACATTTTCTTGTGCTGCGCTACTTTCCGGTTCGAGAGGGGTCATCTCATCAAGTTCCACTTTCCTCCCACTTACTTCTTTCGAGAGAAACTCTTTCTCCAGAAAGGACCCGTTCTTGGCAACGAAGATCTTGCCTTCGGATCTGAGGTAGAAGGTATACCCAATGGTTTCCTTAGGGTATCCTATGAAGACGCATTTTTCCGACTTGGGTTCGAGCTTTTCAGGTTGAAGTTTCTTGACATAAGCATCGCATCCCCAAACTTTAAGAAACGACAGCTTAGGTTTCTTTCCAAACCATAATTCATACGGTGTCGTCTCAACGGATTTCGACGGAGCCCTATTTAAAGTGAATGCGGCAGTCTCTAAAGCATAACCCCAGAATAATAGCGGTAGATCGGTAAGAGACATCATAGATCGCACCATATCCAATAGAGTGCGATTACGACATTCGGACACACCATTATGCTGAGGTGTTCCAGGCGGCGTGAGTTGTCAAACAATTCCACATTTCCTTAAGTGTGTGCCAAATTCGTGACTCAAATATTCCCCTCCACGATCTGATCGTAAGAACTTTATTTTCCTGTCATGTTGATTCTCAACCTCACTCTGAAATTCCTTGAACTTTTCAAAGGTCTCAGACTTGTGTTTCATTAAGTAGACATACCCATATCTACTCAAGTCATCAGTGAGGGTGAGAACATAACGATAGCCACCGCGAGCCTCAACGCTCATTGGACCGCACACATCAGTATGTATGATTTCCAATAAGTTGGTTGCTCGCTCCATTGTTCCGGAGAACGGAGTCTTGGTCATTTTGCCCATGAGGCATGGTTCGCACGTGTCAAATGATTCATAATCAAGAGACTCCAAAAGTCCATCTGCTTGGAGTTTCTTCATGCGTTTGACACCAATGTGACCAAGGCGGCAGTGCCACAAGTATGTGGGACTATCATTATCAACCTTACATTTCTTGGTATTCACACTATGAATATGTGTAACATCACATTCGAGATTCATTAAGAATAAACCATTGACCAGCGGGGCATGACCATAAAACATATCTCTCATATAAATAGAACAACCATTATTCTCAGATTTAAATGAGTAGCCATCTCGCATTAAACGAGATCCAGATACAATGTTCATGCTCAAAGCTGGCACTAAATAACAATTATTGAGGTTTAAAACTAATCCCGTAGGTAAATGTAGAGGTAGTGTGCCGACGGCGATCACATCGACCTTGGAACCATTCCCGACGCGCATCGTCACCTCGTCCTTCGCCAGTCTCCGCTTATTCCGCAGCTCCTGCTTCGAGTTACAAATATGAGCAACTGCACCAGTATCAAATACCCAGGAGCTACTACGAGCGCTGGTTAGGTACACATCAATAACATGTATATCACATATACCTTTGGTATTGCCGACCTTCTTATCCGCTAAGTATTTGGGGCAGTTCCGCTTCCAGTGACTGTTTCCCTTGCAATAAAAGCACTCAGTCTCAGGCTTAGGTCCATTCATTGTCTTCTTCCCGGCAGCTTGCTTACCGGGCGCGGCAACTCCCTTGCCGTCTTTCTTGAAGTTCTTCTTACCCTTGCCTTTCTTGAACTTAGTGGTTTTATTCACCATCAACACTTGATGTTCCTTTTTGATCTCCACCTCCGCTGATTTCAGCATTGAATATACCTCAGGAATGGTCTTTTCCATCCCCTGCATATTGAAGTTCATCACAAAGCTCTTGTAGCTAGGTGGGAGTGACTGAAGGATTCTGTCAACGACCGCGTCATTTGGGAGATTAACTCCCAGCTGAGACAAGCGGTTCTGCAACCCAGACATTTTGAGTATGTGTTCGCTGACGGAACTATTCTCCTCCATCTTACAACTGTAGAACTTGTCGGAGACTTCATATCTCTCGACCCGGGCATGAGCTTGGAAAACCATTTTCAGCTCTTGGAACATCTCATATGCTCTGTGCTGCTCAAAACGCTTTTGGAGGCCCGGTTCTAAGCTGTAAAGCATGCCGCACTGAACCAGGGAGTAATCATCACTACGCGACTGCCAGCCGTTCAGAACGTCTTGAGTTGCTAGGAAAACAGGTGCATCACCTAGCGGTGCTTCAAGGACATATGCTTTCTTGGCAGCTATGAGGATAATCCTCAGGTTACGGACCCAGTCCGTGTAGTTGCTACCATCTCTTTCAGCTTGGTTTTCTCTAGGAACGCGTTGAAGTTGAGGGCAACATTAGCGTGGGCCATTTGATCTACAAGACATATTGTAAAGATTTTTAGACTAAGTTCATGATAATAAAGTTCATCTAATCAAATTATTAACGAACTCCCACTCAGACAGACATCCCTCTAGTCATCTAAGTGTTACATGATCCGAGTCAACTAGGCCGTGTCCGATCATCACGTGAGACGGACTAGTCATCATCGGTGAACATCTTCATGTTGATCGTATCTGCTATACGACTCATGTTCGACCTTTCGGTCTCTTGTGTTCCGAGGCCATGTCTGTACATGCTAGGCTCGTCAAGTCAACCTAAGTGTATTGCGTGTGTAAATCTGGCTTACACCCGTTGTATGCGAACGTTAGAACCTATCACACCCGATCATCACGTGGTGCTTCGGAACAACGAACCTTCGCAACAGTGCACAGTTAGGGGGAACACTTTCTTCAAATTTTAGCGAGGGATCATCTTATTTATGCTACCGTTGTTCTAAGCAAATAAGATGTAAAACATGATAAACATCACATGCAATCAAATAGTGACATGATATGGCCAATATCATTTTGCTCCTTTTGATCTCCATCTTCGGGGCGCCATGTTCATCATCGTCACCGGCATGACACCATGATCTCCGTCATCATGATCTCCATCATCGTGTCTTCATGAAGTTGTCTCGCCAATTATTACTTCTACTACTATGGCTAACGGTTAACAATAAAGTAAAGTAATTACATGGCGTTTCAGTTGACACGCAGGTCATAAAAAAAATTAAGACAACTCCTAGGCTCCTGCCGGTTGTCATACTCATCGACATGCAAGTCGTGATTCCTATTACAAGAACATGATCAATCTCATACATCACATATATCATTCATCACATCCTTCTGGCCATATCACATCACATGACACTTGCTGCAAAAACAAGTTAGACGTCCTCTAATTGTTGTTGCAAACTTTTACGTGGCTGCTATAGGTTTCTAACAAGAACGATTCTTACCTACGCCAAAACCACAACGTGATATGCCAATTTCTATTTACCCTTCATAAGGACCCTTTTCATCGAATCCGATCCGACTAAAGTGGGAGAGACAGACACCCGCTAGCCACCTTATGCAAGTAGTGCATGTCAGTCGGTGGAACCTGTCTCACGTAAGCGTACGTGTAAGGTCGGTCCGGGCCGCTTCATCCCATGATGCCGCCGAATCAAGATAAGACTAGTAACGGCAAGTAAATTGACAAAATCAACCCCCACATGTTCCATGATGATCTCATCGGATGAACCACAATGTCGGGGATTCAATCAATCCCGTATACAATTCCCTTTGTCTATCGGTATGTTACTTGCCCGAGATTCGATCGTCGGTATCCCAATACCTCGTTCAATCTCGTTACTGGCAAGTCTCTTTACTCGTTCCATAACGCATGATCCCGTGGCTAACTCATTAGTCACATTGAGCTCATTATGATGATGCATTACCGAGTGGGCCCAGAGATAGCTCTCCGTCATACGGAGTGACAAATCCCAGTCTCGATCTGTGCCAACCCAACAGACACTTTCGGAGATACCTGTAGTGCACCTTTATGGCCACCCAGTTACGTTGTGATGTTTGGTACACCCAAAGCATTCCTACGGTATCCGGGAGTTGCACGATCTCATGGTCTAAGGAAATGATACTTGACATTAGAAAAGCTTTAGCAAACGAACTACACGATCTAGTGCTATGCTTAGGATTGGGTCTTGTCCATCACATCATTCTCCTAATGATGTGATCCCGTTATCAATGACATCCAATGTCCATGGTCAGGAAACCGTAACCATCTATTGATCAACGAGCTAGTCAACTAGAGGCTCACTAGGGACATGTTATGGTCTATGTGTTCACACATGTATTACGATTTTCGGATAACACAATTATAGCATGAACAATAGACAATTATCATGAACAAGGAAATATAATAATAACCATTTTATTATTGCCTCTAGGGCATATTTCCAACAGGCACCTCTACAAATCCCTGCTTCCCTTTGCGAAGGGCCTATCTATTTACTTTTATGTTGAGTCATCACCCTCTTATTAAAAGCACTAGCTGGAGAGCACTGCTATCATTTGCATCCATTACTATTAATTTATATTGGGTATGACTAGATCTCTTTTACCATGAATTACAATGTCTAGTTAGTCCTTGATCTTTAAAGGTGCTCTGCATTTATGTTTTGTGGTCTCAGAAAGGGCTAGCGAGATACCATCTTATTATATCATATCATGATTGTTTTGAGAAAGTGTTGTCATCCGAGATTTATTATTATGGCTCGCTAGTTGATTATGCCATTGATATGAGTAAACATGAGACCTAAGAGTTATTGCAAATTTGGTTAGTCATAATCTTTGCCGAAAACTTGAATGCTGGCTTTACATATTTACAACAACAAGAGCAAACAGAGTTTGTAAAAGTTTTTCTTTATCACTTTCAGTTTTTCAACTGAATTGCTTGAGGACAAGCAATGGTTTAAGCTTGGGGGAGTTGATACGTCTCCGTCGTATCTACTTTTCCAAACATTTTTGCCCTTGTTTTGGACTCTAATTGGCATGATTTGAATGGAACTAACCCGGACTGACGCTGTTTTCAGCAGACTTTCCATGGTGTTATTTATGTGCAGAAACAAAAGTTCTTGGAATGACCTGAAACTCCACGGAACATCTTTTTGGAAAATATTAAAAATACTGGAAGAAAAATCCACGTCAGGGGGCCCACACCCTGTCCACGAGGGTGGGGGGCGCGCCTGCCCCCTGGGCGCGCCCCCTACCATGTGGGCCCCCTGATGCTCCACCAACCTCAACTCCAACTCCATATATTCACTTTCGGGGAGAAAAAATTAGAGAGAAGGATTCATCGCGTTTTACGATACGGAGCCGCCGCCAAGCCCTAAAACCTCTCGGGAGGGCTGATCTGGAGTCCTTTCGGGGCTCCGGAGAGGGGAATCCGTCGCCGTCGTCATCATCAACCATCCTCCATCACCAATTTCATGATGCTCACCGCCGTGCGTGAGTAATTCCATCGTAGGCTTGCTGGACGGTGATGGGTTGGATGAGATCTATCATGTAATCGAGTTAGTTTTGTTAGGGTTTGATCCCTAGTATCCACTATGTTCTGAGATTGATGTTGCTATGACTTTGCTATGCTTAATGCTTGTCACTAGGGCCCGAGTGCCATGATTTCAGATCTGAACCTATTATGTTTTCATGAATATATGTGAGTTCTTGATCCTATCTTGCAAGTCTATAGTCACCTACTATGTGTTATGATCCGGCAACCCCGAAGTGACAATAATCGGGACCACTCCCGGTGATGACCATAGTTTGAGGAGTTCATGTATTCACTATGTGCTAATGCTTTGTTCCGGTACTCTATTAAAAGGAGGCCTTAATATCCCTTAGTTTCCATTAGGACCCCGCTGCCACGGGAGGGTAGGACAAAAGATGTCATGCAAGTTCTTTTCCATAAGCACGTATGACTATATTCGGAATACATGCCTACATTACATTGATGAATTGGAGCTAGTTCTGTGTCACCCTATGTTATGACTGTTACATGATGAACCGCATCCGGCATAATTCTCCATCACCGATCCAATGCCTACGAGCTTTCCAGATATTGTTCTTCCCTTATTTACTTTTCCGTTGCTACTGTTACAATCACTACAAAACACCAAAAATATTACTTTTGCCACTGTTACTTTTGTTACCGTTACCACTACTATCATACTACTTTGCTACTAAATACTTTGCTGCAGATACTAAGTTATCCAGGTGTGGTTGAATTGACAACTCAACTGCTAATACTTGAGAATATTCTTTGGCTCCCCTTGTGTCGAATCAATAAATTTGGGTTGAATACTCTACCCTCGAAAACTGTTGTGATCCCCTATACTTGTGGGTTATCAGCAGCCAGTGAGCCGACGCACATCCTTGATCCGCTTGGGCGCCTCAATCTGCTCGATAGCCTTGATTTTGTCTGGGTTTGCCTCAATCCCACGCTGCGACACAAAGAACCCGAGAAGTTTGCCGGACGGAACGCCGAAGACACACTTCTCAGGGTTCAGCTTGAGGTTGCGCAGGTTGGCAAACGTCTCTTCTAAGTCTTGTACAAGATTTGCCCTGTTTGGTTTCGACCACTATGTCATCCATATGAGCTTCCATATTTCTATGTAGCTGGGGCTCAAAACCAATTTGGACTGCCCTTGAAAACGTCGAGCCAACACTCGTCAACCCGAAAGGCATCCGTAAAAAGCAGTACGTACCACATGGGGTGATGAATGATGTCTTCTCTTCGTCTTCTCTTATCATGAAGATCTGGTGGTAGCCCGAGTAGGCGTCAAGGAATGATAACAGATCACACCCGGCCGTGGAGTCAACAATCTGGTCGATGCGCGGCAACGGGAAGGGGTCCTTAGGACAAGCCTTATTGATATCTGTGTAGTCAATACACAGCCTCCATTTCCCGTTTGCCTTGCGCACCAGCACCGGATTGGCCAACCACGTCGGATGGAGCACTCCCCTCACCAAGCCTGCCGCTTCCAACTTCCTGATCTCTTCCGTGATAAACTCTTGCCATTCCAGAGCCTGCTTCCCGACCTTCTGCTTGACGGGTCGCGCGTGGGGGCAGACAACAAGATGGTGCTCAATCACTTCCCTGGGAACGCCGGGGATGTCAGATGCTTGCCATGCAAACACATCGACATTCGCCCACAGGAAAGTGACGATGGTGCTTTCCTATTTGCTGTCAAGGGTGGAGCTTATGGTGAAAGCCCCTCCCGTGCCATCCTCCTTGACGGACACCTTCTTGGTCTCTGGTGGTGCAGCTCTGGATTTCTTGCTCTTGCCGGTGGAGCTCTCCGGCACGTCCTCGACGGTAGCAAAACACTCCGAAGAGGTGCGCTTGCCGGAGTGGGTGCGATAGGTCCTGCCGGTCTTCTTCTCCCTCCTGGGGCTTCAGCGGCAGGAGCAAGTGCCTTGGCATCAGTTGCTGCAACTGCTTCCCGGTAGAGTAGGTCGGCGCAGATCAGCGCATCCTTCTTGTCACAAGGAACGGTGATGATGGTCATCGGCCCAGGCATCTTCAGCGTGTTGTAGGCGTAATGTGACGCCGCCACGAACTTGTCTAGTGCCGGGCGGCCGAGAATGCCGTTGTAGGGCAAGGGGATCTCGGCTACGTCGAAGACGATCCTCTCTGTCATGTAGTTCAAATCGCTCCCAAACGTCATGGGCAGCGTGACCTTCCCCTTCGGCTGACTCCTTCTCGGATTAACCCCTTGAAACATGCCCGTTTCCTCGAGGTCTCCATCAGGAATTTGCAGCCTCTTGATCACAACAGGCGAGATCAAGTTCAGACCGGCCCCACCATCGACTAACATCTTGTTCACCATGAGGTTGCATATCGTTGGTGAAACCAACAACGGCAAGCACCCGACCACAGTTGTTCGATCAGGGTGGTCTTCGGTGTCAAAGATGATAGGCGTGCTGGACCACTTCAGTGGCTTCTGAGCGTCGAATGATGGCTCCGCTGATGTGATCTCACGCGCCCACTGCTTGAGCTGGCAGTGAGAGGTATGCAGCGAGGCCCCACCATCGACGTACATGGCCTCTATAGCTTTCTGGAACTCATGCTCGCTGGACTCGTCGTCTTCATCATGATCATCGTCTTCCTGCTTCTTGTCGCGGCCCCGAGCGGGCCTCTCTTGCTGGTTATCCTTGCCGCGGCGACCTCCTTGGCCGCCATGCTTCTTGCCGGATCCCTCGGCACCATCCTGCCCTTCTCCTTGTCCCGCCTCTCATACTCAGCTTTTTGCTTCTCAGCGAGTAGCTCGACTTGTTGGCAGTTGTGGAGGTCGTGGCCCTTGGTGCGGTGGATCTTGCAATATTGCTTGTCGGAGCCCCCTGGCTTGTCCGCAGCCGCCAAGGCCCGGCAGGCGATGCACCCGACAATTTCCTTGCCGGGGTCGTCTGCCTTGGCCTTCTTGGCAGCGCCGGTGTCATCGGATCCCTCAACGGAAAGCACGGTCTTGCCCTTGCATTTCCTGTTGCGACGCCGGCCCTTCTTCGTCGGGCGGCGGTGTCTTCATCAGTAGAGTCGGTTTCCACACCGGTGTCCTCGCCGGGGTACTTCCTTCCCTCTTCAGCCCGGGCGCACCTATCGGCCAGAACATAAAGTTCGGCCACATCCTTAACCTTGTTCATCGCCAGCTCTTCGCGCATCTTGCGGTTGCGCACGTTCTGATGGAACGCACTAATCACGGCGGCAGGATGAACATCGGGGATGTTGTACTGCACCCGGCTGAACCTCTGGATGTACTTGCGCAGGGTTTCCCCTTCCTTCTCGGAATGATATGCAAATCACTGGCCTGTCCATGAGCTTGGTGGCCTCCTGTGAAGGCACCAACGAACTCGTAGCACAGATCCAACCAAGAAGAAATGGAATCCGCCGGCAAGTACATCAACCAAGACATCACGTTGGGCTTCAGTGCCAACATGAAGTAATTGGCAAGCACCTTGTCGTCGTGAGCTCCGGCAGCTTGCATCGCGATGGTGTAGATGCTGAGGAACTCTGACAGATGGGTCTTGCCGTTGTACTTCTCGCCGACGTCGGGCTTGAACGTGCGGTGGGACGGCCATTGGAACTGCCGCAGCTCACGGGTAAAGGCTGGGTGGTCCATAGCGGGTCCCGTCCGCTTATCCGACTGGTGGCGCGTATCGCGCCGGCGCTCGATAGTGGTTCGAGCGTCTTCATGGGCTCATTCTCGAAGAACTTGGCACTGGTCGCGGTGGCTCCGTGGGTCGGACGACGCTATGGAAATGTTATCACTTGCATCGTCACGATGGACCGGCACTGGCGGCAACTGGCGTGGGGGAGGAGAGTGTACTGCGGCTGCAGCTCCCCCGGTTCTCCCACCGCTGGCATGTGGTGGCTCGACGGAGCGCCGGCCTGAGGGCCCCGCCTGTTGTGGATCATCTTTATTGGCGATGGTGATGAGGCTCCGGATGGTGGCTCTCCACTCGTCGAGCTTCTCCGCAGTAGGAGGGAAGTCGAGGAGCAGCTGCGCACGTGCCAAAGCTTCTGCTGGCGTAGGTGGTGGCGACAGCTGCGTGGACCGTGGCGCGCTTCGACTTCTAACCACGTTAGAAGGAGCTCTATCATGGCCCAGCAGCTGCGTGCCATTTTCACCAGCATTTCGGCGGGCATGCTGGGCTCCTTTGTCCCGTGGATGATGCACAGGGCTCTTCCCGCGGCGGTGTCTAGGGTCACCAGCGTGGTGACGCTGCTCGCGTGCACACCATGGGAAGAGCGCGTTGTGGGCACCGGGGTGGGCGTCTTGGAGGTCGCTGCGCCACCCATAGGGGGCACAGCGACGCCCCTGGAGGGCCCCGCACCGCCTGCGGGGGGCCCAGCCCCGTCCTTGGATTTGGCGGCGTGTGGTTCGTCGTCTGGCGCGCGAACGACGCCGCTCGCCAGGCTCTGACTGCCACGGCGATGCTGGTGCTCGCGGGCCGCGGCTCGGGTTCTGTCCGAGACCGTCCCGCTGCTCGTCCGCACTGGCACGGGCCGTTCGGCTCCCGAAGAGCCGATCGCCGTGATCGTCTTCTTCTTGGGAGCCATGGCGATGATGAACTGCTAGGCTAACTGCTAGATCAGATTCTCACGACTGCGTCCCCTACCTGGCGCGCCAAAGATGTCGGGGAAACGACACCTATGGGATCACTGGAATCCCTTCTACGGTCGGTGGGCGCGGGGTTGTGAGAAGAGCAGGTCTAACAGGAAGCACACGGATCGTTTACCCAGGTTCGGGCCACGAGGATGCGTAATACCCTAGTCCTGCTTGGTGGATGTATTGAGTGTTCTTGTGTTCTTGAGCTAGCTACAGGGTGTAACTTTCCCAAAAGAGCCGAATCCCTCTCCTGGTTGCCTCGGGCCTCCTTTTATAGACAAAAGGGGTCGCCACAGTGGCACACAGGAGGTGGAAAGGTGTACAGCGCGCGAGCTTATCGCCCGGCGTTACGGGATAAAGCGCATTAAATGCACTACTTAGGTGTCCATTAGCTTTATCGGGGATGGGAGCGAGGCCCGTCCCGTCCGTCGCCGCTCTGCCTCGCTTCGACACGCGCCCAGGCCAGCGATGCGTGCGGTGCCATGTAGGCAGGCAGGCTGCTGAGGTGGCGCGGTGGTGGAGCCTTCACGAAGATCTGCATGCCACCACGCAGGTGCTTGCTGAGTTGGTGTAGAGGCCGCCCGTCGCCACGCAGGTGCCTGCCCAGCTGGTTGAGCTAGCAGCTGCTTGGGGACGGCGGTGGAGTCTTGGCTAGTGCGGGCCTGGCAGTGGCCCCGCTGATGCCCTCGGCAAGGGTCTTGCTGGGGGCCCGCCAAGGAACTTGTCGTGGCGTCGCAGTCGTCCCGGCAAGGCGCTTGCCGAGGGTCTTATGGATCTCCTCGGCTAGGATCCCATCGAGGGTCGCCATCTTCTGGTCCTCATCTGATCTTGTGTGTACATGATCTTGACGAAGATCTGCATACCACCACAGAGGCGCCTCCCGAGCCCTGGTTCCAATGTAGTTGGTTGGCTGGTGTTGGAACCCATGGGCTCAAGGGTGGCCTGCTCTGCTGGCATCGGGCAAGTTGCCCCGGCAAGGCTCTTGCAGGGGCCGCGGAGGCCCCCGGCAAGGGTCTTGCCGGGGGAGTCCACCTCGCCCTTTTGCTCTCCTGTGTTTCTGGTCTTAGCGTTGCCTCGGTTGCCTTGCGCTTCGGCTTCTCTCCGGCTTCCCTCTTCTGCCCTGCTAGGTGTGGCCGCAGCGCGTGGCTCTGACTGCCCGTGCACAAGTAAAGGGGAAAAAGGAGAGCCCCTACTTTTGTACACCGACAATTTGAATGGAACTAACCCGGACTGACGCTGTTTTCAGCAGAACTACCATGGTGTCTTCTTTGTGCAGAAATAATAGTTCTTCAAATGCAGCGGAACTTTTTGATGATTTTTTGGAACAAAAGAGGCACTAGAAGCACTACAAAAAAATACACTTCCATGATGATATGTGTTTGTCACAGTAGGTCGCGTTTTTTGTCATGCATGTACATTCATGACAAAATTTATGACAGAATCAAGATAGTCATACCTGTGGTGTCGTAGAAGTGTTCCATGACATTACCAAAATTATCATCACAGAAGTGTCCACTTCCATGACGATAAATCGCGCGTCATAGAAGTGTTTTCGTCAAGGGTGACCGACACGTGGCATCCACCGTAACGGAACGCCGTTAAGCTATCGGGTCGGGTTTTGGATCCGATAACCCGTTAACAGCCCCGACCAATGGGTATTTTCCACGTGTAAAATCATCATTGGCTGGAGGAGACACGTGTCAGGTCCGCGTTGGCACAGGTGTCACTCATCCAATGGGCGAGACGCGCCTATGATATGTTGACACGTGGATCGGCCCATCAAGTTTAAATGGGCCGGCCCAACTGAAGGCCCACAAGATTTTGCGGACCATAATGGGCCAGCCCAGCTAAAGGCCCACGAGATTTTGCGGACCATAATGGGCTGGCCCAGCTAAAGGCCCACAAGATTTTGCGGGCCATAATGGGCCAGCCCAGGTAAAGGCCCACAAGATTTTTGTGTGCCATAATGGGCCGGCCCAGGTAAAGGCCCACAAGATTCTTGCGGATCATAATGGGCCGGCCCAGCTAAAGGCCCACGAGATTTCGCCGACATTAATGGGCCGGCCCAGCTGTAGGCCCACAAGATTTTGAGGACCCTAGTAGGCCAGCCCATTAACTGGCTGCCATGTTTTGGGCCAAATGCCGGCCCATATTTGATCCGGTCCATTAATGGCCTGCCACGCTCCGGGCCTAATAGTGGCCCATATGAGATCCGGCCCGTTAAAAGCCTACCACGTTCTGGGCCAAATTATGGCCCAGATCAGGTCCGGCCCTTTAAGAGGCTTTGGGCTCAATTATGGCCCATATCAGATTCGGCCCGTCAACTGGACACTATGCTTTTGGGTCCACTTGCTAAAGGCCCACTTAGTAATTCGGCCTGATATTAGTTTTGGCATGTTAAAGGCCCGTTTAACATTTCAGCCCTATATTAATTTCGGCCTGTTAAAAGCCCGTCATATAGTTGGGCCTAACTACAGCCCGATTTGCATCCGGCCTGCTCACAACCGATATCTGATTGGGCCAAACAAGGACCGAGACAATTTTGGCATGTTAAAAGCCCGTGATTTGATTTGCACAATCATGGGCGGGGTTCATTTCGGGCTGCTGCCAGCCCGTGACCTGTTCAGCATGTTTCAGGCCCAACCTACACCGTGATTGCATGACGGCGCGATTATGTACCGTAATTTTACGGTTTGGCCGGTTTACTGCGAAGACAGGATATATATACGGTAAAATAACTGCAGCATCGTGAATAAGAAAAATCCTAGACTATACAATAAAGAAATTACGGCATATTACATCCACTAGGCATCAAAGTTCGCCATTATGATAATAAAGCACAAGCAGACAGCAGATTCCATACACTGGGCATCAAAGATCGCCACCAGTGCAAATAAACACGCCGACAAAATAATATACAAAACCGACAGCACTTCAATAGAGTTCAAGAAAGGTTAGCCCTGCTGGGGAGCTGCAGCGCATGCAACTGAGCAAGATGATGAGACTGCGCTTGTTCAACACTTATATCTTCCTCACTCTGAAAGATAAACAAGCAGAGAGATGACAGGTTTTGCACATAAAAGTATCAGTGTTGACAATTCATCACATTTCTTACTGACGAATAAAGTGACACACTTTAAAATTGCATTAACACAATATGGTATTGTTCAGTTCAAGACATGGCAGGAAATGACATTGTGAAGGAGTTGGCAGCTTCACGACACCATTTGATTACAGATCAAGAACTCATAAGTATCAATGGTTAGTGTGCTGTCAATTTATACCATTTCAGATTGGCAAATAAAGAGACGGTTTAAATAATAGTAGAATGATATGACATTGTTCTTAGTTAAGACATTGCAGAATACGACATTGTGCTGTAGTGGGTAGGTTCACCACACCACTGGATTACGGATGAAGAACAGAAGCATACATGCAGTGCAAAAGAAGATCACTTGCTCTGTATAGTTTAATTTACATGGTATGAAGAAGGAACTTGGTTGTACAACTGAAAAACTTAAATTGAGAAAGGACAAACTTTTGTTTATGAACTACATAATAAACTTTAAACAAGCAATTTGATGCAAACACCAAAAATAAACAGCTGTTGCAGTCATGCCTAACCAAATATATACAACAAAGTTTGAAGGCTTGAGATGGACAAACTTACATTACTGGTGAAGACAGGCTCTATAAAGGCCTTGTCCATGCTGATGGTGGGGCAATTCAAGAAGTTTACCACAGAATCTTCTTCAAAACCATTGCCTTTATTCTACATTTTGGTAAGAGTAAATATAGATCTGATAATATACGAAAAAATGGAGAATATTTAAGATAAGATGAAGAGTGATGCTACATAACCAAGTAGCTATAAATGTAAGTGCATCGATACAGGCACAAGGTACAGCCAAGAGCAATGCACAGCTAAACTTCTTCAGTACCAACCTTATGGTAAGAGTAAATATAGATCTGATGTGTAGAAAATGGAGGGCAAAGGAAAATAAGCTGCAGAGTGATGGTACATGAACAACTACCTGTCATTATAAGTACACTGATAAAGGACAACATGTACTTACAAGAACAATGCAGAGCTAAAAAAACATTGGCATTGGATATATTCTACACTAATGTAACCATTCATACAGATAAGATAATTTGGAGCGAACAATTGATAAGCAAGCTATCATGCATACTGCTGTCACATAATGAACCAGGTATGTATGCAAGTACAGTGATACATGACAACAGGTACTAACAAGAGCAAAGCAGTGGGCATCATATTTGTGATATCCTGTCATTCTTGTCAAACCGGAATTCTTCTTCGAGCAGATTTCCTGCAAAAAAGATCCGTAAGGCACATGCGGAAAAGTAGAAGTTCAAATTGTCATGTTATTTCATAGACAGTACCTCATCCTAGGAACGAGACCAGTGCATAACAAGGTTTTTCCATTCTATGTCTTCTAAATTTAGCACAGGAGACTTCACCGGAAATTCGTTTATAGACTTGCCATCAAAGTGTGATTTCCTCAGGTAACACCGATACTGCTGCAATGCTTTCTTGAAAAGCACAAGCAAGCTTTGCTCGTCATGACTATCCGATTGACCCTCGCCTAGTTACAACAATGTAATGTAAATCATTGATGTGTTCAATCAGCAGAAAACAGGAAAATAATAACCATGAATAATAGCACTTACACGTAAGTTGGACAAGAAGATGTGAAAATGGTGTTTGTCTTCACAATAATCTTCCCATGATGGGAATATATGCACGTAGTCCCTAACAACATTGAAAGCATTGTCTTTTAAACTGGGAATAAATGGAATGGGGTTCCAATCTGCAGGAATTGTCCGTCTCTGCAGTTGGGATAGATCTTCGGCCGGTGGACTTGCTGTACTTTTTGCTGGAGTGGGATTTTTCTGTGGTACAGCTGGTGCTATGGCAAATGAAATTGGTATACCTTTTGCTGGAGTGCAGGTCATGTGTGGTGGGGCTAGTGGTGTGGCCAGTGAAGTATGGGTACAGTCTGCTGGAGTCGGTCCTACGTTTTGTGTCACTGGTTGTACAGCCAATATAAGTGGGGTGCTGTCTGATTTCTCCGGCAACACCATGTTTTTAAAGGACTTTGCTGGTGCTCCTTCAGGTTCAGCAATCACCCTCTTCCTTTTTGATGTCTGATGCACAAGAACAGCATTTGAGTGGAAAAACATGGTATGATGACAGATGGAATATGTATTGATAATGGATGGGCATGGCATCTCGACATATATGATGAGTAAACTAAGCAGATGGCGGTGCAACAAAGTAGAAGAAATGCAAGACAACATATGCAAGATACCCGCAATCAATAAAAAATTGCCAAATTAGAACAGGCACCTTGATGGGTGAATAGGACAGGCCATCTGCCTTTGACTCCTCGAGGTTAGAATAGTCATTAGGATCATATTCTGAACAAGAATCAACAGGTGGGGAGCGTATGAGTTTCATTGCATCCAGAATGGCACTCAATGCCTTGGTGCCAATTTTGTAAGTCATTGCAGTGCTTAGCTTCAAGAGTGGACTGCTGCTAGTGCGACACAAAGCAGCTACACAGACCATAGTGTAGATATAACGGGAAAACCTTAAGCATCAGAGTAAAATCAGCAAAGTGGAACTTGCTGGAATATATGTGCTAGTATTGCCGGTAAGGCTAGAAAGGCTTCGGATACCGGCTCTCTTCAAGTGAAGGTGCGGTACTGTTAATATCAGTGTAACTCTCAAAGGCGACACAGCTCCCTGCATTTCCTTGCTATTCTTATAGGATTCAAGTGGGCAGGCCACTACAAATCCTATTCCTATGTTTACAAGATCCTACGAATCAAAGAGGCTCAAAGTGTCCATCACAACCGACCGTATAGACCTCTACACTGCAAATGTCCCTGCTCATCTTCAGTACAAGGAACATACTGTACTACTATCATACTCCCTCCATTCCAAAATATAAGTCTTGGTAGAGATTTCCACTATGGATCACATACAGATGTATCCAGATACATTTTAGAGTGTAGATTCACTCATTTTGCTCCATATGTAGTCCATGGTGGAATCTATACAAAGACTTGTATTTAGGAACGGAGAGAGTACATATTAAAGAAGAACGGAAGAGGAACATGGTAAAGAAGAGCAAGCAGATTTTGGATAATAAAATGTTGGTTGCGCAGTGCCCACACAGATGAACCAGAGCGCATTAAGAATGCAACTCCCAGCTGTCTCTCGACCATTTCAGGCGGTTGGATGAAGATCCTACGTCTCCTAACCCTTCTTCTTCCTCGTCTCTGATTCTTCCCATACAGAACACCGCACGGGCCGCCGGCCGGACCACCGGCCCCCACCGCCTGTGTTCCTCCGCCACCCCCACCCCCGCCCCAACCCCCACCCGTGTCGAGTTTTCTTCGTTCGGCGAGGCCCCACAACCACCCGAGCCCCTTCGATCGCACCGGCGAACTCCGGCGAGCTCTGAAAAATCAACTGACCCAATTTTTAAATTTAGTCTACTGTGATTTAACTAGTGTGGAATATAAAAGGGGAAAACCATAAGCATTGGGAGTATAGTGTTGAGCGTGCCATGGCGGATCTGAAGGTGCAAACCGGACAAAGGCAACTTCGCAACCAAGACAAGAAATCAGAGTAAAACAGTGGCGATCTATTTTCTTGCTGTGATAAATAAGTTGAGCAGATACGAAAGAGTACCGCCTCTGGTGCGGCGCCGTGTACGCATCTGCTGAGATTTGATGGTGCTGCGGTAGCGATGTCTGTCGATGGCGTGGAAGCAGATCTAGGAGGGTAGACGGTGGCGGCGGGGCGCGGTGGACGAGACGGTCGTAGGAGCGACGTCGGCAAGGTGGACGACGGCGGGGATGAAGCGAGAGGACGGGATGCAAGGATCCCGGTCCGAAGCCGTGGATGAGAGAGGTCGATCTCTTGTAATGGACGGTGGCGTCGGGGTATCAGCTCCGGCATGGTGGAGGAGGACGGCGGTGGATGGGGTGGCGGACGGCAGCGGACGGAGGAGGGTGGGGTGGAGAGGGTGTTTTGGCGCTCACGGAGTACGAATGGGGAAAAGGGAGGTAGAGACGAAGGGGGAACCATGTATTCAGGGCGCGCTTGTCTCAAATGCGAGGAAATTTACAAACTTAGCCCCCGTTTCAAATTTCTACTACATCACAGCAACATTAGTCGGTTGGGGATAGGACGGTAATCTCGCATACACCGAATATTTGCCGACGAGAGTTTGTTTTTGGCGCCCACCGTGTATGAATATGAATCGGGGAGGGAGTCGATTTTGGCCGAGGACACACTGTGATTTGGCGCCCACCGTGTATGAATCCGGGTGAGAGGCGGTTACGTCACGTTTGGGTGAAATTAGAAACCTACCCCTATCGAAACCTATAGAAATCCAGCAGATAGGCTTTGCGTGGCAGGGATAGGCAGTAGTGATTTCCATCTCGCAGATTTTGGTTTCGGGCGGTTACTGCGACTTTCCCCGCTTCGTTCAAATTTTGCAGAGTGCACGTTTACCGTGCCAACTCAATTCGAATCCCGTTTGTATTCTATTTTTTTTCGGGCGGGATCCATTTTCAATTGGAATTCCATTCTATATACATAATTTTTTTTATATACTTTCAAAAGCACAACAAAGAATTCTGCTCCTTTATATGTATAATATGATTTACAAATACAACGATCTCGAAATCTTAAGGTTGAATTAATTATGTTCTACTAAAATGTATGGATCAGTAATATCTACATATTAAATAACATAGATGTGCGTGAATTCATATGAGTATGCATGTTTGATAGATCAATTTTGGTTCGAGTATGGATTACATGTATCATCATCTCGAATTCAAATATTTGAATCCCTTTTTTGTTCACTCCTTTCACGCCCATCTCTCTCGCATGCATGCTCCTTCAGGTAGCTATCACTCTCTTTTCTCCAGCTCACCCGCACGCTCACTTCATGTATCTCCTATCCTCGCAAACATGGTCTCTCGACGTCTCCCTTGAGAAGTGTCACACTCCCCCTATCATTATACATTACACGGTTTTCATTATCTCTCACGTCTCTACTGTTCTCTGGTATCACTCGGTACCTAAGCTTTCTTTTTCATCGCCACACACACAGTCTCCACTCGTCTTTCACTTTGTCTTTCTCTCTATGGGATTCTCTCACACACCCTATATGTCTCTACATATGACTCATACCACTAAAATTACTCTCTCTCTCTCCTGTAGACACAACATTTGTTGCGGTCTCCTTTTCGTCTCCATCCCAGACTGACATTATTCATTTGTTTACCGATCAGACAACCCCGACTACCGTCTCCTCTGTCTCTCACACAGACACACACACACAACTCATGCTTCCACTCCCCTTCCCGACTACCATCTCTCTCTCACACACACAAAACTCTCGCTTTCGCACCCCGACTCGTATTTCTCTCACAAACATTTATCGACTAGCTAGCCTCTAGATAGGTTTATACACCCGCACACTCGTGCTTCCACCATCGCATACATGTCTCTCTCCCGCTCCTTGTATCTATGTAGATTTTTCTTCCCTTCTTGAGACACGCCCTCTCGATCGTGCACACACACACTATCGCCTCATTTTAAGCTGATACCTATCGCACACACACTCCTTGTGTCTTTGTCACACATGCACTCCGTCCTCCTCCACTCTCCCTCTCTCTCACACACACATGGGCTTTTTGCAACAACTAGCAAGATGCCCATGCGTTGCACGGAACATCAAGATGCATTTGTATGAGTAGTTTATCTTGTGGGGGAAAAGGATGAACAAGGGAAGGCCTTATTTGCAAATGTGGAGAGGGGTGTGGGTATCTTTTTGCAAAATTGCCATAGTTTCCTTCCTATCCGTCAGATATAGATCGGACGGCCTATATTGCAGGATGGCAGGCACACGATCATCACCGACAATGCTTTTTATAAGAGTAGGGATAAAAAATAGAGTTGGTGATGATGGTGGGCCTGCCATCCTGCAATGTAGGTCGTCCGATTTATATCTGACGGATAGGAAGGAAAATATGGCAATTTACCCGCACTCTTCACCACATTTGCAGATAAGGCCTTCCCTCGTGATCTCCCACAAGATCTCGATGTTCCGTGCAACGCACGGGCATCTTGCTAGTAAGAGTAGAAATTAGACATATACCACTTCTCGAATCTTGAAACCAACAACATTCCTCCCTTATCACATCAAAACCGCCAAAGGAATATATTTTGAGTGAAACATAACATATTTTTAGTGATATACGTATTTCAAAACTAGACTTTTTTTCTATCAAATCGGTGAATATGTATTAATCTACTTTGATCGTGTGGCAACGCATTGGCACATTGCTAGTAGTTATTATAATTTTTTGGACACCAGACAAATGGTGGAGTACATATACGAAGAGAAGAGGCGCACGCACGCAATCGGCCTCTCGCTGTCTCGCACACATGAGTGTTACGTAAAGGCGACGTTAACAAATAAACCCTAGGTGCACGATTGCTGCATTCGCGGGTACCGGGTACGTGGTGGAGCACCTTTGTAGGAATAGTCAGCTCGCGTGATAATTTGATCCGTAGGAGTTGATGGTCGGGACCACAGGTGAACGACTTGGAGCGTGGTGGCTCGCCAGTTGCCACAGATCGAGTAGCCACGTTTAAAATATCGTTTTTTAGCGGGGTTAAGAGTTCCGATTTTCAATGGCGCGTTATAAGTAGTAAGTAGTTTTTAGAACGATTGGTATGGAGCGAAAATGGAATTCGTAGTACTACGTACCTCCTTGGCGTATGGTTGTATGGTTTTTTTTTGCGATGGAGGTTGTATGGGTTTATGTTGCGAGATGTTGAACCTGGTAGTTCTAGGGCAAATACTATGGTTTAGATTTAGATGCTGGTTTTCAGTAATGAAAATCGGAAGGGGAAACCCTTCTTTGATTAAAAAAAACTACTACCTCCATTATGGTTTACTAGTCCCCATCGTACTTTGGGTCAAAGTTTGTCCATGAATTTTACTTGTAAAATGTGAATGGAAAACGAAATTTTGTTATACCCAAACAAAAAAGGGTTGGAGGGAGTGATTGCTCTAACACGGACGTGACCTCTCATAGCGCAGGCATTGAACCGGCGCGCCGGCCAAGAGGGCCGCACTCGCTGCAGGCCCGGCTGAGCACGCCTCCTCGCCGCGTGCAACCAGCTTAAGACTGCCCCGCCTGCCTTCATTGAATCCGCGCGTGTGCCGGCAACACGTCCCTCCGCGAGTCGGTAGGCATTTTAGAACACAAAAAATGACTAAAATATAATTAATTTACGCATGGTCTTGACTTGTTGTGCTCGCACTGGTAGCAGGAACTAGTAGAGGATTTTCTTTATTTATAACTCTCCTCACATTTCTTTTGGCTTTGAAGTGAATCATGGTTGTGGACATTATGTATGAATGTGCAGATATCTGTGAACATGAGTTTGATGTGGAAGTTGAACTTGGAATGTCGGGCTTGCGCGTGAACTGTACCATGTCCAATGCTTCGTCTGTTATTGTTTGGAAAGTAATTGCTGTTATTACATGACCCGAAAAAAACATTTTGTGCCACATCAGTAGATGCACGGACATCACAACAGGCATGCTGACTGGATAAACATTTGAACCTAGCTATTATGAAGGAAATTTTGTATTGACAACAATTTTAGATAGCAGGAGACGCCTAGCCTGCTCTGCCTCTGCTAGCTTATTTCTGGCTTTCTCCATCTCTTCTTTGGCTTGGGTGAAGAGAGCATCCGATTGCTCTTTTCGCTTCTTCAGGAACTCAGCTACATTCTGAAGGGCTGCTGCACGCTTTCTTTCAACCTTTACTAATGCCACGAGGACACGAACAGCTGACAACTCCACCTGGCTTGTGTGTAATCCAGCATCATCTGGGAATTTGCACCTTGTGTCTAATCCAGCATCATTAGGGAACTGGCACCTTGTGTGTAATCCAGCCTCATTTTGGAAACATGATCTCGAGGTTGACCATACTTCCCTCCTCGCAGGAACTGCATCCTGACATGAAGTTACTTCTTTTTTAGATCAATACTCAGAGCAACCTAGATCCATTTAGTAGAAGCCACATAAACAGAACTCGGAGAAGTGAATTCAAAAGGAAAAAAACAGACTACAAGGTGAGAACACCCACTTCCTACATCAAGCTAAAAACGAAAGCATTAGGACGATTAAGACTCTTCTTATTACACATCGAAGAACACCACGCTTAAGAGAAACAGAAACTACAACATATACACATCGAAGAACATGAGGCTACACGAAAGTAATTGAAAGGGTGTTACTTACCAAAGCTCGTTTTACAGGTTCGGTGCAGCTCCTCTTTAACTTGCCATGCTCCTTGACGATGTCCCGAATATCCCGTGTTTGGTCTTCATTGCTCCTCTGCATGTTCGCACTCGTGGTTTTAAAATCTCAACATGGCAAGAAAAATATACTACTAGTAATACTCGCGCATCTTGCGGGCAACATTAAAGCACTCGTCTGCCATGTTAGAGCATCTCCAACAGAATCACAACGCGCGGCGCTTTAAAAAGGCGTTTACAGTGCTGAGATCGAGAAGTAGATACTAGAGAGTAGAGGATAGTTCTCAGCATAGATAGATAAAAAAATATAATTCAACCACTCCTCGTCGTCCGACTCCTCCTCGGTGATGTCCTCCTCCGACGTCTGACTGTAGGCATGAAGATACCGATCATCGTCGGATTCCCAGGGTGACGCTGCTCCTAACCTCATGTTGAATTGAGCATCCGCTTTTCGCCTACGCTTGTCCTTGCGATAGGCGGCTCGCTCCGCCCTCCTTTGCGCGTAGAACTCGCGCTCGTTGATGATGTCCTGCGGGAAGTGTTGGCGCCACAGCGCCTAAGCCGCGGCAGAGGCGCGAGCTCCTGCGCCCGCTCCCGCGTCGGCACGTTGGGGAAGTTCAATGTTCTATGAGGCCACCGGAGGCGCCACACCGATGCGTCGTACGCGCGGGCGGCCTCGTTGGCGGTGTCGAAATTGCCGAGGCCGAGGCGCATCCCGCGGAACCGGATCTCGGCGGAGAAGCCGCCGGAGGGGCGCGCGCGGACGCCGCGGTATCCCCAAGTTTCCCGGCGACGCGGCGGCATGGTGGCGCGGTGGCGGCGAGGCAAAAAAGAGCGGGGAGAGAGCGGTGGCGAGGCACAGAGCGGGGAGAGAGCGGTGGCAAGGCACAGAGCGGTGGGAGGGCGTTGGATTTTATAAAGCGCGCCGGATGCCGCGCGCCAAAACTAGCGCACGCCCGGCCGCTTTTTCCCGCGCGCGCGCGATCCTTTCCCGACGTCTCTGCTATCTCTACTCTCTTCTCTACTAGCGCGATACAGGAGCGACGCACAATTACAAGCTAATATTCTGTTGGACAATGGAGGCTATAACCAATTACTTTTACGGGAACAATATAACCCAGGAAATTTGAAGGGTAGGTATGAACAAAATTGGAACTGCACATGTACTGCTAAGTGATTCAATACACACATTACCAATCGAGGAGGAGAACGATGGTCGCGGCGGCCTCTGTGAGTCATGGTCGGCAACGGGAGTCAGTTCATTGTCCACGACGGTGGTACTTCTGCGCTTGGCGTCGGCTTCCGGGAAGCAGATCCGAGACCGTGGAAGACGATGCCGGGGAAGAGGCTCCGTGTACGACGACGACGGTGGACCGGCTCCAGTGCGGCGTACGAGGTCGTCGATGAGGCAGATGCGCTGTGGTGGACGAGTGCGCCGATGTAAAGGGGAGGAGCACGAAGGCTGCGGTGCCGTGGAGAAGTCTATTTTGCAGTGGGGATAGAAAATGGGGAGTATTCAGGGGTACTACTCTGGGTGCCGGGGTGGGGTTGGCTGGGTAGGGTGAACCTGAAGTTACGAAAACAGCCCCCTACCAAGCGTCATCCGTAGGCCTGTTCCGAAGGCTATGATGGTAACTTCCCACTGCTCGAATCAGGGTCGCGGGAAATTTTCCCGCCGACCTCAAATTTTTGTGACACTGGACTCCCCGTGTGGCGTGTTGAGTGATTCGGCTAAGCAACTAGCGAGTAGTAGTAGTAAACTCTGCATATTAGGTTTGACCGAAGTCAAACTTCCTAAAGTTTGACCAAGTTTATAGAAAAATATAAACATTTACCATAACAAATATGTATGATGTGAAAGTACATTCAATAATGATTCTAATGGTATTTATTTGTTATTGTATATGTTAATATTTTTTGTTATGAGCTTTCTGAGAGTTTACAAAACTTGACTTTGACCAATGCTAATACGCAGTCTTAAATAAAAACGGAGGGAGTACACATTTCTTTTCTTTGTTTGTAGTGAACTAATCATTTGTTGAAATTGTGAAATAAATATATTAGGCTATTGACTTCGAATGTAATGGTCTATACAATTTAATAGTTACAATCATTGTCGAATCCCAAGATGTATACAAGGTCTATAGTACTTCACAACATGCTCAAACTCACATAATCCCAGTCAAATGAGAATCTAAATGCATTTCATAGTTATTACTTTGTAGGATGCAACAAAAACAACCATAACTCTACATCAGCCATTATAGAAGCAACATTTTGACATATCCCAATGTGTGAATGAAACGTGCAGAGAGAGCTTTTGAAGATGGAGCAGATAGGGCGGGAAAGATTGTATGTATGTGGACGAGAGAGTAGGAGACAAGCCTAACGAGACAGAGAGAGAGAGATAGAGAGAGAAACAGAGAGGAAGAAGTTAGGTCTATGAGAAAGATGGATACATGTAATATACATGAGATGCGTGTGCATCTGGATTCTGTATACGTGGAAGGAGAAGAGACAACATGTTTGATGAGAGAGCTGGAAAAACATGGACGAGAGGGGAAGGATCTCGTGGGTTGAGGGATTGACAATTTTGTGCGGGGGAGAGAGGGATTGGTAATTTTGTGCAAGAGAGAGAGAGGGTGGGGGGAGGAGTCAGTCAGCCGTCGTCACATCACCCTGCTTCCAAATGACCCCGCATTCTCTAGCGCGGTGTGGTCGCTGTCTTCGATCTGGTCGATGCCCTCTTTGAAGATTGAGGTGTTGTGCATGTTGGGGTGCAAAGAATCACAAGCGAGAGTGGTCGCCGTATAACCTTGGATGGGGATGAATTGTGTGCTCGGGGGAGTGTGTGTGTGTGTTGTGCTGCGTGTGTCTGTGTGTGTGTGTGTCAGATATTGAGAGAAAACAAACCTAAGGAGAGAAATGGGTATTCACGAAGAGATTGTGCGGGCCTTGAGGTGGGCAGGGGCCGGGTGAGGGTGTCAAAATGTGCGCGTTGATGCATGTGTTGGATGCGACCGTGCGAGGGACGGACGAACCGAGAGAGATGGTTGTTGTGTTACGGATGCTCCTCTCTCTCTGTCTCTCTCTCTCTCCCTCTCTCTCTCTCTCACACACACACAAGTAAACTAGAAGACTGTTCTCTCATGTATACACAACGTATCGGCATCTGTCTATGTCTCACTCATGCATGATCATTTGCACATTCACACCTCTCTATGTCTGTATCACACGCACACCGTCTCCACATTGCCCTTCCGCCACAACACACATATGGACACATACACACGTTCTCTCTCAGTCACACACACAAAATCAGTATTAAAAAACTAGGGCGCACCTAATACGTCCAAATCCAAATAAACACGAACTGGAGCTAAATTCAAATATATGGAAATATTGCAGCGTCAAGAACTTTCATAGGAAAAAAAGGAGAGTAATATTCGAGGATTGTTTTCACACACACAAAAAGGTTCGGTGGATGTCCTTCGAGCGCGACACGGTGACACACCGTTCGATCGACCGCGCGGCCGTGGTTCACGCGCTTGCACAGGATTCCGTATCGTGGCTGTGGTACTAACTAATAAAAGCGCTGCCTAAGTCTAATGTTTACGTGTACTAGTACGGTTTTCTTTTAAGTTTGACCAACCTTATATATAAAACTAAAGTAAGCTCCCACATGCGCACTCATCAATATGCCGCCGCCGTTGCGCATGCCGGGCCTGCCTGCTCCGGCCAACAATTTCTCGCCCATCACCGCCGTGTCGCCGCCATCCCTGTGCCATGAAGCCAAAGGCTCGCCCGCTCACGTCGTGTGCAGTCCCTCCTCGCGATGTCGCCGCGCTGCCAAGCACGCGAGCAGCTGGTGGAGCCGCGTCTATGCATGCAGCGTACGAAGAGGAGGACGAGCGCGTGCTCCAGCACGCCGGCGAGGAGGAACTAGCATGTCATTGTCGTCTCCGCCCGCGCGGAGGAGGTGCGCATGGTGGCTATCGCGGCGGAAGCCGGTCGCGCGCGCGTCGAGCCCACAAACCGGGTGCGGACGTGGAATCTACCTTCGAGACCTTGAATGCCACGTGGATCCTGCAATGTGAAGGAGCAATTTGGGTCAGTCGACTCATGTGAGCCGTTTGATGCAACATGAATGGCTAGAAGGGCTTCTTCCACCTCTTCTGCCGTCTTCTTCCTTCGCTCCATCGAACTTCTTTCACAAATCGACTGACCCAAATTATACTACTAGTACGAACGTATTAAGTACAGTAGGAACACGAAGATACGAGCAGTAGTACCAACTGCAAGAAGAACAGTAGTAAGACATAGTACTAGTACTACTGTACGTACTAAAGAGTTCAAATAACAAGAAAGAACATAAACATAGTTCTGCTGGGGCCTCAGCACACCACACCCTTGAAAATAAACTAAGCAACTAGCCCGCTTGACACTGCAGTAGAACCAGCATGAGCGACAGCACTGCCACCTATTCGGAGTCCGAGTCCACGTCCTCGACTTCGTCCTCGTCCCTCTTCCTCTTCCTCTTCGCTGACGCTTCTTTGCTTGAACCGGACACTGGGCTCTGCTTCTTCATCCAACCCTTGTAGATATTTAAACAAAGGTAGGCATCCATTGCTGCGTACAGGATGTGATCTTCATCTAATGTCTTCGACTCCCATGCATGATGAAACTCGTGATGAGGTTTCTTCAGTTTAGCATACGAAGGATCAATCATGGCTGCTGCCAGGGTCAGCATTGAAGGTTGAGAGGAGGACACCAGGCTTGCGTTCTGGAGATCAAAGGGCTGGCCTACAACGAGACCTATCCGACGCAGGACATCCCTGTCGTTCTTAAAGCCTACAGTAATGAATTTCACTCTTTTGTCCTTGAGGAAGTTCTTAAAATCCTGGCACTCAACGTCGGCATGGCATATGTCGTTCTTAAAGCCTACAGTAATGAATTTCACTCTTTTTTCCTTGAGGAAGTTCTTAAAATCCTGGCACTCAACGTCGGCATGGCATATGTGGTAGACCAAGCAAACGTTATGTACGCAAACCTGGATCACGGCGGGCTTCTTCCTCTCTTCGTCCTTTAGATCCTTCTCTCGTCCCAGGACTGTGGTGTACTCAACATCTAGCCCAGCGACCCACTCATCCGTTGAACTGTTGAACATGCGTAGGAAGCGAGCAAGCCATGCTTTCACCGTCTCGGATCCACGTGTGTAGATGACGATGAACTGATCGCCGGTGATGGCTCTAACCTGTTACTCAGCGGCGACCATGGAGATTTGGGAGGCCATGGATTTTGGAGGAGGGTTAGGAGAAGTTGAACTGTTGTACCCCGCAAAAAAAAACTGGGAGCGAACTAATGTGAAAGGACGGGATGACTGGGAGCGAACTGTTGTAAGGTAGAAGACAGGGACGAGTAGGGCGTGTGAACGGCGTGTGGTTGCTGGCTTGCCCGGTGGATAAACGGCTGCAAGCCCCCAAAGAGTTCTCGAGAACTATGCGGGGCCCACTAGATGTCATGTCTACTAGACCCATATCGTAGGCCTGACGGTATAGCTTCTGCCTGTTCGCACGCCATGCCGGCGCGTGGATGTAACTTCACTTAATTCCGTCAAACGTCGCGCCTCCCACGACCTTCGCCTCCCTCGCGCGGTCGCGCCCTTTGAGACTTCGACCGGCTATAAATGAGCAATTTTTTGCCTTTTTTTAGACAAGCAATTTTTTTGCCTACTCCGCATGCATGATACACCCTCTGGTCCTTTTTACTCCCGTCAACCGTTTGCAAAGTGTTTGACCAAATTTGTACTTTTTTTTGAACACCACCTTATATTAATTAACCAGCCACACCAGTACACTCATTCAATACAATATTCACCACACAGGGCGGTACGTTATTTACAAGAATACCATCTAATCTATTGTCAAAGCTATACTTAGCGATTAAGTGTGCCACCTTATTGGCCGAACGGCTAATCTTTGACAATTGAAGATTGTTGATCAACTTCGAGATGCTCAACGCTTTCATCTTCAGGTCACGCATAGCAGACCTGTCATAGTCCCCCGATGCAAGAGACGCTACCACAAAAGCGCAATCAGTCTCTAAAATTACAGGATTATGAAGAGAAATACCTATGTAGAGACCGGCAATGCAAGCCCTAAGCTCCGCTTCCTCCACGCTTTGACATGCATCAATGAAATCCCACGACCAAATTTATACTAAAAATATCAATATCTACAATACTGATTATAATGAGTATAAGAACTACGTTTTATAATGAGTGTAAAAATATTTAACACATTTTTCTATAAGTCTGGTGAAAGTAGAGGTACATTGACTTCAGACAAAACTTAAATGCACAATGCAGACTAGTTCCTCCGTCCAGGTGCGTGCCATGTCCTATCTTGTCATCACAACAAGGTTAGCTATTAGGCTGGCCATAGTGGGGGTAACATAAGTAGTATCATGCACTTGGGACTCGCAAACATGCTAATGTGGTAGGCAATTAAAGAAGAGAGAGATGGTTACAGTAACATAGGTAGATACCGTAACATAATAAATGTGATGCTACTATGTGTCATGCATGGCAATAAATGAGACCACCTATGATACTAATCTATGATACTATGCACTATAGAGGTAGTAACATAGACTAGTAACATATGCATGTTACTAGTCTAAGTTACTCCCCACTATGACCAGCCTTAGAGTACCACTACCTCCCTTCTAGTTTAAAGGGCTCGATTCAAAAATTTCACCTACTCTTAGCAAGATAGTAGAGGCGGTGGAATAGTTTTTGAAGTCTGCAAAAGTACTCAACTAGTGCTGTCGTTCTTCACAAAAAAATGTGTTTACCAATGCATGCATGAACACTCGTTACTCTAACCCCCCTCTCTTCTTTAATTCTTTGCCACATCAGCATGTTTGCTATTCCCGTGTGCATGATACCAGCTAAGATACCACCATTATGGCCAGCCTTAATCATCGCATGCAATAATTTAGTGCACCTTGAAATATGAACATGTGTGGGGCGTGTATGTTTTTAATGACTTGAGACTATACCTAGCCCGGCATGCAAGATGACTTATTATGCACCGTTCCCCATACCTGCAGGAAGCCCGTTCGTCTCCAAATCTTTTCCTCTCCATGTGTGGAAACAATATGCCTGCCAAACTCTCCTTCTCCCTCCGGCAGTCCCACCACTCCACCCCGTGTGAAAAAATCTGCATGCATGACTCTCCTCCCCCCCACGCTCATCCAATCCGTTGTGACCAGCAATATTTCCACCCCTTCGCTCCCCCGTAATTTACTCCAACAAATATGCCCACGTAGCTGTTACTTAACTGCAGGTGCATTGGGTCACTGACATATGGGCCCAACAGGGGTCTGGCCCACATGTCAGTGATGCAACTGGACCTGCAGTTAAGTCAGTGCAGCTCAGTCCATATCTTACGTAGGTGTGCCATTGCTCGCTATAAATACTGCGCCTCCCACGACATCGCTATCTCCTCCCCCTCACGTTCACGTTCATCGCTATCTCCTCCCCCTCCCTCTCACGTCGACCACCATGGCATCGCCCCTCCCAAGCCCTAGGAGCCCCTCGCTGCACCACGCGGAAGGTCACGCGTCGCCGTTCCGTTCCTTGCCGCCACTAGTCGAGGAGGACGCGTCGGTGTTCCGCTCCTCGCCGCTATGCGACGCGTCGCCATTCCGTTCCTCGCCGCCACTAGTCGAGGAGGACGCGTCAGCGTTCCGCTCCTCGCCGCGACGCGACGCGTCGCCGTTCCGTTCCTCGCCGCCACTAGTCGAGGAGGACGCGTCGGCGTTCCGCTCCTCGCCGCGACGCGTCGAGGTGGACGCGTCGGCGTTCCCAATCTCACCAGCACGCGCGCCGGAGGACGCGTCGGCTCCCCGCTACGAGGAGAACGCCGCGCCGCCCGCCGAGCCCCCCAGCCTTGAGGAGCTTTGGAAAGAAATGGATGTCGCCTTGTGGGAGGCTTTGCCTCCAGCAGAGCGCGCCAAAATAGAGGCGGAGAAGAAGGCCGAGGAAGAGAAGCGCACCGCGGAACAAGCTGCCTGGGAGGCCTATGTCGCGTCCGAGAGAGTCAGGCAATTGGCTCTTTGGCAGAAGGCTCGTGCGAGGGTCGTGAGGGTGGTGGAGGACGCCCGTGTCGACGCCCTAAGTGCAGTCGGGCCCAAGCGCCTCATCTACGCTTGGCGGTACATGGACCGGGTGCACGCTTCCAGCGAGGAGGAGTACCTGTTGGCGCCGGATCACCACACCGGTGAGATCGCGCTCGCCCGCCGGCAAGCCACCAATCAGCACCCCGCGAGTTGCAAGGCTGAGGAAGAGGCGTTGTGTCGGCGCGCTGGGAAACGGCCGCGCACCAGGGCACTCGTGGTGCACCCTAAGCACTCCTGCGAGCACCGTGGCTTTTAGGAGGAGTATAATTTTTGTTTCGTAAGGCGGTCTCATTAGTTTTGGGACGCAAATGATAAATTCCGAACGTTCAGGAATTTTTAGCGTCCTTAATTAAGTATGTAAAAGGGAAAGTTTGGAAACCTTGTGTATTCGTACGCATTTTGCAAGTACGTGCATATAGCACAAACTTTACTATATACTATCACACTACACGTCTCTCTCGATATATGCTTGCAGACTGTGCTACTCCCTCCGTCCAGGTCAATAAGTCATCTTTGGTTGTGCACCGTGACCAAGAAGGAGGGAAGACTTATACACCTAGACAGAGGGAGTACTACTATTACTTATGTACGTGCAAATGCACGTTTTAACATTACGATGCGGTTTTTGTAAAAGTAGAAAAACAGCACTAGTCAAGGTTGTGAAACGATTCAATGCAAAACAAATGCAAAAATGCTCGTTTGATTGTTTACTTTTAGCTTCCTTCTCTGTGGTTATTTCTCTGTCATACTTTGTACGGAGTATCTCACTGGTTGGAAAGGCATGCAAATTCCCAAACCGCTTCCTACACCCTGTATCGAATTTTTTGCCTAACAAGTTGTGCCATGCAATTGGAATTCCAACTTGAGTACTACTACTAGTAGGAGTACCAGGGGCCAGTTCTTTTAGGCTTCTAGATTAGTAATCCCATAACTACTACCTCCGTCCTGGTTTATTGGTCCCCATTGTCATCTGTGTCAAATTTTGATCATAAATTTAACTAATGAAATGTTAGTGCATGTCACATGCACTACTCCATCCGTCTAGGTGAGTAAGTCATCTTAGGCTGTGCACCGTGACCAAGGAGGCGGAGAAAATGAGAAACGTTAATGTTTATTTGCTAATTAATCGTATTGCATGCAATGAACTAACCACTGCATGTCGTGTTTGATATCTCAAGTCATTAAAAGCATGCACACTCTTTATCTCTTATTGGTTGACATGTTAAGAAACAAGAAACGAGGTACGGAGTAGAAGTTAATGCACCGCGCCTAAGTATTTTGGGATTATTTGGTTTTCGTAAGATGACTTACACACCTAGACGGAGGGATTACAATGGTGAGGAATAAACCAGTTAAATCTTTGGTCAAAATTTAGCACAAATTACAATGGTGAGGAATAAACCAGGACGGAGTAGTAGTTTAGAAGCCCAAATAAATGAGTGAGGCGCCTTATTGTTACTCTCCACTGTGACTAGTCTTGTGGGAAAAGCTGGGGAAGCCGCCAAAAGAACTACCCTAGGAGTAGTAGCTAGGGATCGAGTGTGCGAGATGAACCGGAGAAAGTAAATGCAGAGAGATGAAATGCAAAAAATACGGAGGGATGTGATGGTTGCTTGTCCGTTTATTTTACCAGGCCACTTATTACTTGGAGTGGTTGGGTTTTGTGATATGACGGCTTTACTGCCGCGCCACGAGCGGGGTGAGAGGTGAGACTCCCGTGCAGCGCCGCCCTCTACACTTGTACTACATCGGTCGTGGTTTATTAGTCCCCCATTGAATTTGACTGGAGATTTAACTGACAAAATGTTAGTGCATGTCAACAAAAACTATATCGTTGGATTCGTATTTGAACATAGTTTTGAATGATATAATTTTAGGTGACATGCATCAGCATTTATCGTACTATATATAATGTTAGTTCAATTTTTGGTCATACTAATCTATAGTAGTAAGGTGCCCGTGCGTTGCACCGAAGAGTGAAATGCATTGATCGGGGAGTTGTTTATTTTGACAAAGGATGTGGGGGTCATCTCATGTGTAACGGGTATCGATAGGTTTCTTCGGATATTATTTCATCTCTAGAGCTCACAAACATCCGGGTGAAATAGGTAAAAAGGTATCTTTTGCAAACAAAAGCGTTCAACTGTTCAACCTGCATCCAAAACTTGTGAAGAAATAACACTTATTGTGCTTTGTAAGAAATGATCTTTAAGAATTAGTTTTTGAGTATCGATTGTTATACATGTTGGCTACAGATGACATGGCACTTTCTTATAGTCAACAGTTGGCTATACTATTAAGTAATATTAACCATGCCCTTATACACCTAGACGGAGGGATTAAATCAGGATGACTTGCAAGCGGACAGAGGAGATGTAAGAAATGGTTCATCGTAAGTCTTTCACCAGTACTGTAGTAAAGATTCATACATGGAAGATTCTAGACTAAACCATAAACGGATACACTTTTATTCATGCACGATACTCCAATAGAGCAAGATCCTGCATGGAAGTCTCCACATGCTTAGACAGCGGATTACATTGAGCGAAGACTAATGATCAACATTTAACTTGATAATGCGTATGTCCAGGTGAACCTCCTTGGAGTCCCCGTGCACCGCGTCGGCGGGTAAAGGATGCCATGGGTTTTCCAAGTCCACATTGGCGGGGTAGTCCCAGCTCCCCAGAGTCCAAGTCCGTTCGATGAGGCCAGTGTCGCCGCCCACGCGACCCGGAGGGGTAGTAACACTGACCACGCACCCGTACATCGGCCTCGTGTCAGTGTCAGCGTCAGCGGCGTCGCCCCTGACGCACATTACAAAGACGGGGCGGCGGCCTGCGCGGCCCTCGCTGGTGCCCACGATCAAGAGGAAGACGCTGCCGTCCTCCTCCGAGACTAGCAGGCGGCGGTGATCCTCCAGCGACTCCGGCATGGTGAACGGGTAGCACGTCTCGTACTTGATGTTCTCCGCCAAGGGCCAACAGTGACCGCTGCACGCATCCGTGAGGTGATGCACCATGTCCGCCGGCGAGCCACAAAATAGCATCGGGCACTCATAGCAGTGGACGAAGGGCTCCTTGGAGGCATCGACCAGGCTGTCCATGAAACAGGAGTGGCTATAGGGGACGTTGCGCCAGTTGAATATATGAGCAAGTTACTACGAGATTTAATCCGAATAAGCACAAAATAAATCATGACGGCTATAACAGAGATGAAACTAATCATGTGGACTAGCATAGTAGTAGGATACAGAGTAGAAACATGAATTCTACCACGATTTCGTACAGGAAGGACAGAAACACATACGGTGCAACGGGAGCAGCACCGTTGGCGCTGAGGTTGTCGCCCATGTCCAAACACCACGTAGACATGGTCTTTGAGCACGGTTCGTAGTCGTTCCACGCTCGGGCATTGAAGTTTGTAACTATTTTAGATTAGAATATACTACTCCTCCGGTGCTAGTAGTAGAGCAGAGTCCTACTCTACTACTCTACTCAAGCAAGTTAGGGCATAGCACTGTAGGGAGTACCAGTACTGTGATCACTCAAGCAAGTTGTCTGGCATCGACATGACCCTACGCTGCTGGTATGTGTCTCGTAAGTCAAGCGGCGTGTTGTAGTCATCATCACCTGTCCACTTCCCGCAGCACATATTCGCTTCTCCATCTTTTTTCGCACATAATCTCGTCCAATCTTCCATCCCCGCTAAGGCGCCTCCCCCCCTCGTCCGAAACCCAAGCACTAACAATGGCAGAACCGAGCAGCGTCCGCCGAAAGAGTGGCTGGAATTCGCTCCCCACAGAGGTAATCAAGCTCATTGTTTCGCGTGTGGACAATCTCAGTACCATGCCGCTCGCCGCGTGCTTGTCGGGGCTGTACCGTTTACTCAAAGCCCTCAGGCCGGAGCTTTTTAAGCCAGCTCCTTGCTTGCTGATGCTGCCTGATCTTCAGAAATGGCGTGTCACGCAGCATAACGATCGTAGGGTGGCGAGCATCAACCCCCTTGACTGTGATCCGATCCCCGTCAGCCTCAACTACATTAATGGTATGTACTGGGTCGGCATGAACACGTCTTGGATGGTGCTCGTCGATGGTCGCGGCAGCTGGATGCTCGTGGAGGTCTACACCCGGCGATTGATCCCCCTTCCTTCGATTAACACTGCACTGCTTTGGCACCGTGGCCCAGAATACTCGGAATCTTACAGTAGCCAACATGATACCAAGTTTGATTTGCTCAAGGTTGTAATCTGCCAAGTGCCCACAAGATCTGCGAATTATAAAGACTTCAGGCTAATTGCATTCTTCAACCGCGGTCTCGCCTATCTGACAGGTCACTGCGGTAAGTGGATAAATCTGCACGTCCATCGCAGGATCATATATCCTCCATGGTTCTCTGATGCCATTGAACACAAGGGCTTCATTTACGCTGTCGACTCCTTCTATGGCTGGACGTATTGCTGGCCTACTCCAGTCATCGCTACAAATGGCTGTTACAGCAGTATGTTACTTTCCTATGATATCATGATGGCTTGCTTATATTACTGTCAACATTTGCTGAAAAAATATTCATGCTCATAACATGTTGTTCTTAAGATTGACTAAATCACGAGCCCTTTTTTATTTGACTCCAACTTGATATGATGTTGTAGGCCGCCTGGTGTCCCTACCCTTCCTAATCCCAGAACCTTTCAAAGAAAAGCGGCATGCCAGTTGCAGGTGGTTCCTGGCTCGATCAGACAACGGCGAAAGATTGATGATCGTTCGCATGTACCGGGCGTGTTGTTTCGCGGAATACAATCACAGTCACTGCAAGGTCTTTGAGCAGGATCGCAACTTCTCTGGGCCTTCAGGAATTTTTGACTGGAGGCTGGTAAGTAGCCTTGGTACACGCTCTCTGTTTGTCGGACTGAATTATCCGAATAACCAGGAGATAACCGACGGCAAGGATCATGATGGCAGCGCGGTTTCGTTCATCAGGCAAAACTGTGTGTACACACGTACCATGCGTCTATGCATGCACCATACCCTGATATGTGCCGCCACGCTCTGCAGCCCAAAGTAGGAGAGAGGGTCGCAAGTATCAGACTTCGACCTGCTGGCTGGAGTTTCCCCCGTCAGGCACCCATCTGGTTCAAGCCGTCAGCCAATCTCCACAGCTTAATAAATAGTAACGTCTAACTGAGCCAGTTAGTTAGATGCGTACACTTGCTGTAGTAGGATCTTTATTTAGTTTGATGCATACACTTGTTCTTTTTTGGTAGCCCTTTTTTAATGATGGCTGATGTTTGGTTTGGAAGAGAGAGCTGCGTCTTCACTCTTCTGGCCTGCTTACTGCTTCTGTTGCACCCCCAGCCCTGGTTGCTGCTGCTGCTATTTTCAATGTACAATCAGTAGTATATTTCGTCTGTTGGTTGAATAAATGTGTTGTTCGAACGACAAACACAATGTTTTGGAAGTCGTTGCACGGTTCGATCCTTTAGTGCCCCGTACCGTACGTAGCGCATACTATTTTTCGTACGGAACACATTTTCCACTTGTTGATAACATGCAGCCCACTGATGAAGGCCCAATAGAGAAGCCCATAATTAACTGGAAGGGAGGCTCTCACATGAATCCGGCCCAGGTACATGCTCATGGTCCCCTAAACATAAATAAGTAAATAAATAAATAAAACTAAATGCTCATGCACCAGTTCTTTGGGAAAATAGGTAGCCCAGTATTTGTTTTTGAAGAATACCCAAGCTAGGCCTATTTGTTTTCTCCGAATTACTGGGCTGCAAATCTTTCAAGACGAGGAGGGATGCATTCCGGCCTGGCTTAAGAGTATGGTCAATGTCTGTTAAAAGTAATATCAAAAGGGGTTGAAAATTCCAAAAAATTTATAGCAAATGGGATATAAGTTTCTTTTTTTGTTTTTGTTCTTCACTGATATCTTATACGTATTTCATTGGATTTAACATGACATAGTACTAATTTATTTTTAAATTTGTTTTAGTATGGCTATTAATTTTTGGATTAAGAATATTCGTTCCCCAGCAAAAATTTGCGAATTTTCAAAATTTCCCACATATTTAGATAATTTTTTGACCCTGGTACTGACCAGAAAATGGCCAGCAATTCTAAAAATGGAAAACGGGCTGCAATAAATTCCATATGAATTAGAAAATGAGTAAAAATTATAAAAATAATAGCAAATGGGCTGCACACGCCACAGATTTCGGGGCTGACTTGTTTACGCAAGGCTTTGTCAGTGAACACACGATTCTAGCAGCAGTGACTGTTGGATGTCCACCCAACGGCCGACGTGCTTCTTCAATCTCTGACCTTCCTGCTCCAGCCGCCTAAACTAGCGCCGGCGGGACTGCCTACTCCCTCCTCTTGTGGCCCGCTGTGATGCCGCGCAGGCTTCCCCGGCCCACCCGACTCCCTCCGCCGGCCTGGCCGCACGCAATCAACTGCAAACCTTTCAAGACGAGGAGAGCTTTGATTCGGCTGGCCGAGAAAATGGCCCATCAGTAATGAGAAATGGGATGTACATTTTTAAAACACATCAAACCGGCAATTAGTTTCAATTTTCTTTTTTTCATTTCGAGATTTTAAATTGAATTAATTTTTATGCGTGGACAATTTGTTGGATTTTATATTGATATACATTTATTTTTAAAATTAGTTTGAATGTGACTCAAAATTTCAGGATTAAAAACAGTTCGGACCGCACCGAAATATGCAAAATTTCGTATAATTTTTTAACCGTGGCCACAATATGGGCTGTAATGCTAACAAAAAGAATATGGGCTCCAAAAAACCTTAATAATTAGCAAATGGGCTGTAAATTATTAGAAATAATGGCAGATGGATTGTATGCTGTTTTCCACAGGTTTGAGGCTTTCCTAAAAAAAGGTTGACGCACAAGCAGTGACTGTTGGATGGCCATCCAACGGTCGTCGTGCTTCTTCAATCTCTGCTCTTCCTGCTCCA
This sequence comes from Aegilops tauschii subsp. strangulata, assembly GCF_002575655.3. Taxonomy (NCBI): domain Eukaryota; kingdom Viridiplantae; phylum Streptophyta; class Magnoliopsida; order Poales; family Poaceae; genus Aegilops; species Aegilops tauschii. Next base: position 505,617,625 of record NC_053037.3, read on the forward strand.
GCCGCTCAAACAAGCGTCGGCGGGACTGCCTGCTCCCTCCTCCCCGCGGCCGGCTCTGCTGCCGCGCAGGCCTCACCGCCCCACCGTACTCCCATCGCTGGCCTAGCCATCCCTCTACTCACCCACACCTGCTGTTATTCTCCGGCGACGGCAGACGAACCAGTAAACCCTCGTACAGTCGTACTCCCCTCCGCGTGGGAAACAACTGCCGAGTCTTCCCTGCCTCCGTGTCGTTCCCTTCCTAGGCCTCGCCGTCGTCCACCGCCATGGTGCTCTCGGCGTGGCCTGGTCAACGTGGTCAACGACCGACATGCATCTGAAGTGGACTGTACGTGGAGAGGCCGACAGCTGGGTCCACGGCCGCACGCAAGGAAATGCCTCCTTATTACGCGCAAAATAATGATTCCTCCGCCTGACATCAGGGACCCACCGAAAGGGCCTCTGTATTTAGCGAAAAAACTTTACCGCCGTTGACAGCTCGGACCCACCAGCTATATCTTCGCACGCAAGGAAGTGCCTCCTTATTACGCACAAAAAAAATGAATACTCCCCCTGTTAGCTGGGACCCAGTATAGTGCAGGCTGACTTGTGGGCCTACTAAGTTGATGGGGACGGAGGGCTTTGTAAACTTAGTCAATATGCACGATTCTAGCTCCAGTGACCGTACGATGTCCATCCAACGGCTGTAGTGCTTCTTCAACCTTTGGTCTTCTTGCTCCAGCCGCCCAAACCAGCGCCGGTCGTGCCTCGTGCTCCTGCCTCCCGTGGCCGGTTGCGATGCGGCGGAGGCCTCACCGCCCCTACTACTCCCACCGCTGGCCAGGCCATCCCTCTACTCACCCACACCCCCTATTATTCTGTGGCGACGGCAGCCTCACACCACAGCGAACCAGTGAACCCTCGTACTCCTCTACGCGTGGGCATCCACTGCCGCGTCTTCCCCGGCTCTGCATCGTCCCCTTCCTAGGCCTCGCCGTCGTCCACCGTCCTGGTGCTCTCGGTGCGGCGTGGTCAACGTGGTCAAGGAACGGCTTCCATCGGACGTGGACTGTACGTGGAGAGGCTGACAGCTGGGTCCACGGCCGCAGCAAGGAAGTGCCACCTTATTACGTGCAAAATAATTATTCCTCCACCTGACAGCGGGGACCCACCAGACGGGCCACCGTATTTCGCGAAAATAATGTTTCCCCCCTGACTGCTGGGACCCACCAGCTACATCTTCGCACGCAAGGAAGTGCCTGATAGTCAGGACCCACCTGGTCGAAGCGTACGTAGCGTTGTCATTCTGGTCGCGAACGTGTACGTACATATATACTGGTGGATGTAGAGGCGCGCACGTGTCGTAGTAGAGGCGCGCACGTAGCATGTACACGTACGTACAGTGGCCAGGGTGCAAGAAAGAAAATACGGCCATGTATGTGTACATACGGGTGGGGTCTCGAACGCCTACTCGCGCATACGTACGGCCAGGGCTCGTGTACATGGCTGGGTCGGAACGGAGAAACAGCGTCGTCGTCGTATTCATGGGGAGGCAACGGAATGCGTCGTGTTCATGGGGAGGCAACGGAATGCGTCGTGTTCATGGGGAGGCAACGGAATGCGTCGTGTTCATCGGGAGGCAACGGAACGCGTGGGAGCCAACCGGCTGGGTCGGAACGGAATGCGTGGTCGTGTTCATCGGGAGGGCTTGGACGGAACAGGCGATGGAAACGAGGCCTGGCGTACCGCAAAACAGAGGAAACGGACCTCCTGCGTTCAGAACAGGGTCCTGTTGATCGGGAGGGGTGTGGCCTACCGCAAAACGGAGGAAACGGACCTCCTACGGTCGAAACAGGGGTCCTGTTGATCGGGAGGGGTGTGGCGTACCGCAAAACGGAGGAAACGGACCTCCTACGGTCGAAACAGGGGTCCTGTTGATCGGGAGGGGTGTGGCGTACCGCAAAACGGACGAAACGGACCTCCTACGGTCGAAACGGGGGTCCTGTTGATCGGGAGGGGTGTGGCGTACCGCAAAACGGACGAAACAGACCTCCTACGGTCGAAACGGGGGTCCTGTTCATCGGGAGGGGTGTGGCGTACCACAAAACAGGACTCCACGGGATACTGTTCATCTCCACCATCGACCTCCTCCAGCCTCCACGGGCTCCTGTTCATCCAGCCTCCACCGCGCGCTACTCCACCGGCTACTGTTCAACCACCCCTCCACGGGCACCCCTCCACCGTCTACTGTTCATTTAGCCCTCCACACCATGGGGTCCTGTTCAACCACCCCTCCACGGGCACCCCTCCACCGTCTACTGTTCATCCAGCCCTCCACACCACGGGGTCCTGTTCATCCAAAGGCAACGCCACCGCTCACTATTCATCCAACCCCCCCCCCCCAACGCTCACTGTTCATCCAATCGATCGGCTTCAGTTAGCAGCAGTAGCGAAGGAATCGCTCAATAGGGTTCAGTTAACAGCCATCGATCGATCGCTTGGGTTCAGTAACGCGTAGCCTGCAATGCAATCGCTCGGGTTCAGTTAGAGCCCAACGCCTCGCTCGGGTTCAGTTAGAGCCAACGCCTCGCACACACGCGCGTACGTGTACGAGAGAAACGCCCATCGCTCGGCCCCCGACCTCCCACCGTAACCGGGAACTCCCCGAAATTTTCCTCCCCCTCGCTTCTACCACGGTTTTTTCCGTCATGGACGGCCCAAAGAATGTCATGCAGCTGCGTCTCCGGCCCGCCCAGGACGAAAAGCCCATTTTCTGTCATGATTTTTTGTCATAGAAGTAGGAGCCCACCTATGATGATACTGAGTTTTGTCACAATTATCGTCATAGAAGTGTCATATGTATGACAGAAAAGTTTTTCGTTCGGCCCAAAATGTCACGGATGTGTCTTTTTTTTTGTAGTGAAGCTTCATGGGAGGACCAGAAGGGGAAGGAGGTGGCCACTAGGCACCAGGGCGCGCCACCCCCTCTGGCGCGCCCTGGTGGGTAGTGGACCCCTCGAAGCCCATCTCGGCGTGAGATCGACGCCATAAAATACGATAAATATAGAAACCCCCAGAAATAACCCTAGATCGGAAGTTCCACCGCCGCAAGCCTGTAGCCACGAAAAACCAATCTGGACCCTGTTTCGGCACCCTGCCGAAGGGGGAAATCATCATCACAGGCCATCTTCATCATCCCGGCGGTCTCCATGATGGGGAGGGAGTAGTTCACCCTCGGGGCTAAGGTTTGTACTAGTAGCTATGTGTTTGATCTCTCTCTCTCTCTCTCTCGTGTTCTTGATTTGGCACGATCTTGATGTATCGCGGGCTTTGTTAATATAGTTGGATCATATGGTGTTTTCCCACTCTCTATCTTGTTGTGATGAATTGAATTTTTACCTTTGAGGTTTCACTTTTATCGGTTTGAATACTTTGTTGGAGTTGAGAACACTTGATGTATGTCTTGCATATGAATACTTGTGGCGACAATGGGGTATTATATTGATTCACTTGATGTATGTTTTGGCACTCAGCTCGCGAATTCCCGAGGTGACATTTGGGTAATCTATGCATAGGGTTTGATGCACGTTTTCATTCTTGTTTCTCCGATGGAAATCTTAGGGCACTCTTTGAGGTTCTTTGTGTTGGATTGAATATTATGAATCTGAAGTTGTTTGATGCATATCGTATAATCAACTCAGGATACTTGTGCTAACATTGGAGTATCTAGGTGACATTAGAGTTGGTTGATGGGTATCATATGGTGTTATTTTAGTACGAACTTTTGGACTGTTTGTGACACTTCTAGGAATAGCTCGATAGATCGATCGGAAAGGATAAATTTGAAGTGGTTCCGTACCCTACAAACAATTTCGTCTTATGTTCTCCGCTAGATAAGAACTTTGGAGTGATTCTTTATCGCACGTTGAGGGATTGCCATATAATCTAACTATGTTAGCATTGTTGAGAGATTGCACTAGTGAAAGTATGAACCCTAGGCCTTATTTTCAAGCATTGCAATACCGTTTGTGCTCACTTTTGTTACTTGCTACCTTGCTGTTTTTTATTGTTCCTATTGTAAAAATCAATATCTACTATCATTACTACACTTGTATCACCATCTCTTCACCGAACCAGTGCACCTATACAATTTACCATTGTATTTGGTGCGTTGGGGGCAGAAGAGACTCTTTGTTATTTGGTTGCAGGGTTGTTTGAGAGAGACCATCTTCATCCTACGCCTCTCATGTATTGATAAACCTTAGGTCATCCACTTGAGGGAAAATTGCTACTGTCCTACAAAACTCTGCGATTGGTGGCCCAACACAAGTCTACAAGAATAAAGTTGCGTAGTAGGCCTCAAGCTCTTTTCTGGCGCCGTTGCTTTGGAGGTGAGTGCTTGAAGGTATATCTTTAGATCTTGCAATTGAATCTTTAAGATTCTTGTTTTATCACTAGTTTGGTCTATAAAAGAAAACTACAAAAAATGGAATTGAGGTTGCCTCATATTATTCATCTTTATCATGCCTTGAAAATGATGGATCGAAAAATTGTGCTCAATTGCTAGAAGAAGAATTCAATAAAATGTTTGGCAGAAATAATAAGCATGATTATAATGTTGCTAGTATGAATTCTTTGAATATCCATGATATTAATAATATGCAAACCATAAGCTTGGGGATGCTATGTTTGATGAAGATGATATTTATAGTCCCCCAAGTTTTAATGAGAATATTTATTATGATGAAAGCATGGCTCCTATTTATGATGATTATATTGATGAAAGTGGGTTTGGAAGAGTGTAAACTCTAGGTAATGATGATTCCACTATTTTATAAGAGGTTCCAATTGATTATGACAACAAAGTTGCTATTTATGATGATTATTGTGATGACATGTATGCTATAAAGAATAATGATAACCATGAAACTTGTCATCATGATTTTAATGCTCAAACTTATTATGACAATCAAGTATCACATGGTAGTTATATTGTTGAGTTTGCTCCCACTACTATTCAGGAGAATAAATTTGCTTATGTGGAGAGTAGTAAAATTTCTATGCTTGTGGATCATGAAAAGAATGCTTTATGTGATAGTTATATTGTTGAATTCATTCATGATTCTAATGAAAATTATTATGAGAGAGGAACATATGCATTTATGTATCTCAATAATATCAAGTTTCCTCTCTATGTATTGAAACTTTTGAAGTCATGCTTGTTTTGTCTTTCTATGCTAGTTGATTCTTGTTCCCATAAATTGTTTTCTCACAAAATCCCTATGAATAGGAAGTGGGTCAGGCTTAAATGTGCTAGTCATATGCTTCATCATGCTCCCGTTATGTTTCAATTCTATACTTTTATGTGAGCATCATTGAAATCATCATGCCTAGCTAAAAAGGCATTGAAGAAAAGTGATTGTTGGGAGACAACCCAACACTATTACCTACTGTTTTTGTGTGTTCACATGATTAAGCTACTGTAGTAATCATGTTTTATAGCTTCTGTTTCAATAAAGTACCAAGTAAAGCCTTTGTGATAGTGTGGATGATAGTTGACTTGATTCTGCGCAAAAACAGAAACTTTTTCTCCAAGTTATGGAATTACCATAATTCACCAAGACACGATAAGATTGATATACAAATTGTCTACTTTGTCCTAATTTTTCAAAAAAATGGATTTACAAAAGTATGGTTATTGTCCAGATCATTACACACTGTTCTATTTTTGATATATTTTGCTTTCAATGCATAGTTTGCTTGTTTTAGTGTTTTCATAGCTTATATTAAGTGATATGAATTGTGGAAATAATAAGGTACAGTAGGCTTTGTGTGAGAAAAATTATGAATCTTGTCTTTGACAGTAGCCAAGTGAATGATTTGTTTTAACGTACTAACCTATCTCACGAAGTTCTGTTAAGTTTTGTGTGATCGAAGTTTTCAAGTTTTGGGTGTGATATTGATATGAGGAGAATAAGGGGTGGCAAGAACCTAAGCTTGGGGATTCCCAAGGCACCCCAAGTTAATATTCAAGGAATACAGAAGCAACTAAGCTTGGGGATGCCCCGGAAGGCATCCCCTCTTTCGTCTTCAACATTATTGGTAACCTCATTTGGAGCTATATTTCTATTCGTCACATGATATGAGTTTTGCTTGGAGCGTCATTTTATTTTGGTTTGATCTGCTTGCTGTTATTTAGAATAGTGTTTTATATCTTTTATTTCAATAAAAGTGTCAATTATAGCCTTTACCATGCTTATTTTGCAAGTCTATATGTTGCTGTTTGAAAACAGAAAGTTTTCTATTATTTCAGTAAAATCACTATGATAAATTTTATACAGTGTGGTAAATTTTCAAAAAAATTGTAGTTAAAGAAGTATGAATCTTCTTGCATCCTTTACAGACTATCCTGTTTTCTTAGATTGTTGTTATGTTTGCATTGTTTGCATATGTTTACTTGTTTAATGATTCTATTTGAGGATAGGAGTATTAAATATGAAGAGGCATTTAGTATGCGATGTTAAATTATAATTTTAGTGTTTTGCTACAGTAGAGAATGATAAGGTTTTGCATTGATTTATAATAACTTATCTCACGAGTTCTTGTTGAGTTTTGTGTGGATAAAGTTTTTGAGATTTAGGGAAACCGTGATATGAGAGGAATTAAGGAGACACAAGATCTCAAGCTTGGGGATGCCCAACGCATCCCAAGATAACATTCTAAGAAGTCTCAAGCATCTAAGCTTGGGGATCCCCGGTAAGCATCCCACCTTTCTTCATCAACAATTATCGGTTAGCCCCGGTTGAGCCTAAGTTTTTGCTTCTTCACATGATGTGTGCTATTTTTGCAATGTCATTTTATTTTTCTTGTTGTTTTAATAAAATACTTAGATCTGAAAGTCTTTTTAAAATGAGAGAGAGTCCTCAAATAGCTACCCATTTACTTAACTACTCGCTTGATCTTCACGTATATCTTTTTGGAGTAGTTTGTTGAACACTCTCATGCTTCACTCATATTATTTTGAGAGTTGATACTAGTGATGACAATTTGCACAAGCTATGAAATTGGTCCTAATATGATGGATATTCAAGAAGGATACAATAAAAACTTTCATGTAGATCATTGGATATGATAAGTTTGATTCCCTGCAATAGTTTTGCAATATGGAGATGATAATATGTGAGTCATGTTAGTGAGTAATTGTGGTTTAGTAAGAATATCGGTGTTAAGGTTTGTGATTCCCTATGCATGCACATAAAGCCAATAGTTATGCAACGAAGTAACATCCTACTTGTGGTGCATTACTCAGTGTTAGTTATGTTCAATGCATGTTTATGGTCGTTTTCGTTTTTTGGTTGGTCGCTTCTCAATCTATTTGCTAGCCTTCATTTGTAATCAGCGGGAATGTTGCTTGTGCATCCAATTCCTTAAACCCAAATTTGTGCCAAATGAGTCGACCATACCTACCTATATGCGGTATTTCCATGCCATTCCAAGTAAATTTGTATGTGCCAACTCTAATATTCAAAATGAATTTCGGTTTTGTGTGCCCGTAACGTTCATGAAGCGGCAGGGGGTGGCCAATAGTTTCCATTCTAGGTATTTTATTCTCACGATGAGTGTTTATTCACTTGTCATTCCACGAGAGTCTGGTAGCTAATAGGTATGGCCAGTCCCGAAATGAAAAAAATACTATGATAATAAATTCCTTGCAAAGTGTTGGTATGGAAGGCACCCGTGGATACGGCTAGCCATGGATTGTGTAAGAAGGGCGGAAAGGAAATACACTTTACTTTCTGTTTGGGAACCGCCTATGATTTATCTAGCATGGAAGATATTGGGAATTCTCGGTCATTTTCGTTGACAGGAAAAAGCATGCCTCTCAAAATAATTTTACCTCTCAATTTAAGCTTTGAGCTCTGGCACCTCTACAAATCTATGCTTCCCTCTGCGAAGGGCCTATCTATTTACTTTTATGCAACTTTTTTTTTAATTTTGAGTCTCCATCTTCTCTTATAAAGCACCAACTAGGGAACACTCTTGTCATACTTGTGTACTGGATGTAGCTAATATTTTAGTGTGTTTCATGAATGGAATAATGATTAAGCATAATGGACAAGGGATAACTTTCTTTAGCGTTGATATTTTGAAAGACATGGTTGCTTGTTAGTATGCTTGAGTACTGATGTCTTCATGTCAAATTATAGACTATTGCTTTGAATCATCCAAGTCCAAATGTCCATGCTACAAAAGAAAAGAGTATATGATGAATATGATAGGTAGCATTCCACATCAAAAATTCCGTTTTCAATTGCTACCTTATCATGATGAGTTTTATGAGAAAGAGTTGCTGTTATGATGCTAGGAAAAGTGATTGAAATTATCGTTGATCAAACTTATGCACTATGCTAGCATTCACACTACGTAAATTATTTCTTTTCTCATTTACCTACTCGAGGACAAGCAGGAATTAAGCTTGGGGATGCTGATACGTCTCCAACGTAACTATAATTTATGAAGTATTCATGCCATGTTTACAACAATTCTGTGTGGTTTTGGTATGATTTGAATGAAACTAACCCGGACTCACGTTGTTTTCAGCAGAACTACCGTGGTGTTGTTTTTGTGCAGGAATAAAAGTTCTCCAAATGCAACGAAACTTTTTGATGGTTTTTTTTGGAACAAAAGAGGCACTAGAAGCTTCGTGGGAGGACCAGAAGGGGAAGGAGGTGGCCACTAGGCACCAGCGCGCGCCACTCCCCTTTGGTGCACCCTGGTGGGTAGTGGGCCCCTCGAAGCCCATCTTAGCGTGAGACCGACGCCAAAAAATCCTATAAATACAGAAACCCCCAGAAATAACCGTAGATCAAAGTTCTGCCGCCGTAAGCCTCTGTAGACACGAAAAAACAATCTGGATCCTGTTGTCGATGTCAAAACCGGCGGATCTCGGGTAGGGGTCCCCGAACTGTGCGTCTAAGGCAGATGGTAATAGGAGGCGGGGGACACGATGTTTACCCAGGTTCGGGCCCTCTCGATGGAGGTAATACCCTACTTCCTGCTTGATTGATCTTGATGATATGAGTATTACAAGAGTTGATCTACCACGAGATCGAAGAGGCTAAACCCTAGAAGCTAGCCTATGGTATGATTGTTGTTGGCCTACGGACTAAACCCTCCGGTTTATATAGACACCGAAGGGGGCTAGGGTTACACAGAGTCGGTTACAAAGGAGGAGATCTACATATCCGTATTGCCAAGCTTGCCTTCCACGCCAAGGAGAGTCCCATCCGGACACGGGACGGAGTCTTCAATCTTGTATCTTCATAGTCCAACAGTCCGGCCGAAGGATATAGTCCGGCTGTCCGAGGACCCCCTAATCCAGGACTCCCTCAGTAGCCCCCGAACCAGGCTTCAATGACAATGAGTCTGGCGCGCAGATTGTCTTCGGCATTGCAAGGCGGGTTCTTCTCCAAGTCCTGAGTACCTGTCAAATAGTGTCCGGCTTCCCATGAATGTTGCACTCCTCGGCTTCTGCGCCTAATAATGGCTATCCTCCACGTGTCGAGCGAATGCGAGAAGTCGGGGCATTTTTGCACTTGCCACCCTAACCATGTGAGTAAATCGTCTATTTAAGGGACCGGGGATCCTCATATCCAGATCACACCATCCTTCCTCAGCGAGTATCCATCGGAGCACACCCGGAAAAATCCATCCTATCATGGCCGGTCGTTGCAGCTCCTCCTCTCGCTCCCGTAGCCCTAAGCCAGACAACTGGAAGAAGTGTTCCGTTTCCCACAGACAGTTAGTAGAGTTACAGACCCAGGGGTTTCTTCCTCCTGCGTATATGGTCCCCGTCCAAGCTGGACTAGCCACTTACAATGGCGGGGAACAAGCGGAGAGCTTTCCCAACCCGTCTATGGGGGAGCGGGTATGCCTTGTCCCGTACTTGTTAAGGGGACTTGGATTTCCAATCCATCCGTTCCTCCGCGGGCTCCTGGAGTTCTACAGCCTCCAGCTACATAATTTTACTCCTGCCTCCATATTACACATCGCAGGCTATGTCGCCCTTTGCGAGCTGTTTTTGGGTTGTGAAGCTCATTTCGAGCTATGGAAGAGGCTATTCTGCCTCGTACCCCGTACACAGGAGGGGTCCATATATCAAGTGGGCGGAGCCGAGATATGGCGCATCCCCGGGACCGGATACGTGTCCGGTACTCCGAAAAAGACATCCGAAGACTGGCCTTCGGAGTGGTTTTATATGGAGTACGTCCCCCTTCCGGACCCTATTCGGATGGGCCTTCCTGAGTTTAATAACGCCCCTTTGAAGAAACACCACAGCTGGCGCCCTCGGGACCCCAGGAGGAAGATAACAAAGAGGTCCTTTACCTGATGGGCCGGATACAAACGCTGGCCAAATCAGGATTGACAATAATCGAGGTTATGTCAATATGTATAATGCGGGGGGTGCAGCCACTTCAATATCGGGGACAACCCATGTGGCACTTCAATGGAGAAGACGATGCCACCCGCTGCGGTCGTAAAGGTCCGGACTCCGTCGATGCTCTAGCGAAAATAATGTCCGATTTATATAAAGGAGAGGAAGAGGAGTTCATCCGTATCAAGCCACGGGATGGATTCTCCATGTACAACCCCCCAAACTGGGTGAGCTGCTACTTTTTACTCCAGACCTTCCCGCATTCTTTGTCATAAATATTTACCTTGCTATTTCATAGCAGGAACTGCGAAAAGCTGCGAGGGAGGTCCACAGCCCGCCTCCACAACCAGAGGACCCTGACCGGGCCCTCGACCCCGGACTTGAAGAGGATCCGGACACATTTGTGGAGCTTGAACAGACAAGTACCCAACTAGCTATGTTATATTACATGGATAGTAAGAAACATCTTCCAGGGAGAATAGTTCTGTTAAGGGTTCCTTTCCCTGGGTACGCATGCATTAATGTGCATGTCCGAACTGCGAAAAGAGACGCAGGATATAAACATCTGGGGGCATGTATTACAATAAATAAAGGTCATCTTTCGTTCACCGACCGAATATTCCCTTAAGAACGCTAGCTTTTGGCTTCACCCAGTCTGAGGTACACATCCGGCTGACCCGGCAGTAACAATCGCAGAGGTGCTCCCCTTATGCCCTAGCCGAATTAACGGGAACGTAGGGCATAAACACAAGAGCCAGGCAACCCAGCTTGGCCAAAACTTAAGTCATATCGATGCATATAATGGCAAAAAAAGGTACATGTGGAAGAATAACACATGTGTGGGGCATAGAGCCCGGAAAATAGTTATATTAAGCTTCTGTATAAGAAGCTCCCAGGTATAAGGAGCACGGCTAGCGCGTCAAGATTGTGTAGTCAAGACACATTTTAGCCTTTTAAGGCCTTGAAGAAAAAGGGAAGAAAGAAAGAAAGAAAAGACAGATAACGGATATATAAAAAAAATTGATGGAGGTAAGGAGACGAACATAGAGTCCGGCACTAGGCGTAGAACCTTCGGAGTCTGGCTGCGTTCCATGGGTTTGGCTTGAGTCGATTGTCCGATGCATCCCGCAGACGATACGCTCCACCGGTCAGAACTTGGTCAATAATGAAGGGACCTTCCCATTTGGGTTTGAGCTTGTTCTTTTTCTTCTCCGGTAGGCGTAGAACGAGTTCGCCGACGTTATAAGTTTTGGCCCGTTCTTCTCTACTTTGATACCTTCGAGCCTGTTGCTGATAAAATGCGGAACGGGCTTTTGCCACGTCACGCTCCTCCTCCAGGGCGTCCAAACTGTCCTGCCGATCAAGCTCGGCTTCTTTCTCTTCGTACATGCGCACTCGAGGTGAGTCATGAATTATGTCGCAGGGCAGTACCGCCTCTGCGCTATACACCATAAAAATGGTGTGTATCCGGTAGTGCGATTCGGCGTGGTCCGTAGCCCCCATAGTATGGAGTCGAGCTCCTCTACCCAGTGCGTATTAGATTCCTTCAAGGATCGCACTAATCTGGGTTTAATGCTGCTCATGATAAGACCATGCTCGCTCGACTTGACCGTTAGTTTGCGGGTGATAGGCAGAAGCATAATCGAGCTTGATGCCCATGTTGCTGCACCAAAGTTTTACCTCGTCGGCTGTAATGTTCGAGCCGTTATCGGTGATGATGCTGTGGGGAATGCCATAACGGTGTACAACCCCGGATATGAAGTCTATCACTGGTCCGTATTCGGCCGTTTTAACTGGTTTGGCTTCTATCCATTTGGTGAATTTGTCCACCATGACCAATAGGTATTTTTTTCTTATGGTTTCCCCCTTTAAGGGGTCCGACCATATCGAGCCCCCAGACCGCAAAGGGCCAAGTGATGGGGATTGTTTGGAGAGCGGTAGGTGGCATATGGCTTTGGTTTGCGAAAAGCTGGCAACCGACGCAACGTTGAACGAGATCCTGTGCGTCTGCTCGGGCCGTCGACCAGTAAAAACCTGTACGGAAGGCCTTGCTTACAAGGGCCCGGGCTGCGGCGTGGTGGCCGCCAAGTCCAGCATGAATTTCTGCCAAAAGTTGCCGTCCTTCCTCTTCGGAGATGCACCTTTGAAGGACTCCAGTAGCGCTTTTCTTATAAAGCTCTCCCTCATGGACCTTGTAGGCTTTAGACCGCCGTACAATGCAACGTGCCTCGTTTGGGTCCTCAGGTAGTTCCTGCCTAGTTAGGTAAGCCAAGAAGGGTTCTGTCCACGGGGCGATGACGGCCATAATCACGTGGGCCGAAGGTGTTATTTTGGTGGCAGAGCCTCCGATTACGTCAGAGTGTTCGGTGTCTGGTGTTGTGGCCGGGTCCGGACTATTGTTACCGGTCTCTCCTTCCCATACCACGAATGGCTTAAACAGCCTTTCCAAGAAGATATTAGGCAGGCCAGGGTCGCACTTAGCGCCGATGCGGGCAAGGATATCTGCCGCCTGGTTGTTTTCCCGGACCACATGGTGGAATTCGAGCCCCTCGAACCGAGCTGGCATTTTGAGGACGGCGTTGCGATAAGCCGCCATTTTTGGATCCTTGGCATCGAAGTCTCCATTTATTTGAGATATTGCGAGGTTCGAGTCCCCACGCACCTCCAGGCGTTGAATGCCCATGGAAACTGCCATCCGGAGACCATGTAACAGGGCCTCATATTCTGCTGCATTGTTGGAGTCTGTGTATAATATTTGGAGTACTTATTGGACTGTATCTCCGGTGGGGGATGTCAGGACGACGCCAGCCCCCCAGACCAGCCAGCATTTTAGAGCCGTCAAAGTGCATGACCCAATTGGAGTACATGCCGTACTCTTTAGGGAGTTCGGCTTCTGTCCATTCGGCGACGAAATCAGCCAGTACTTGTGACTTAATGGCTCGCCGTGGTTTGTATATTATGTCGAACGGGAGGAGCTCAATAGCCCATTTAGCAATCCGGCCCGTAGCCTCGCGGTTGTTTATTATGTCGTTGAGTGGTACTTCAGAGGCCACCGTAATTGAACACTCTTGAAAGTAGTGTCGTAGTTTCCGGGATGCCATGAAGACCGCGTATGCTATCTTTTGATAATGTGGGTACCGTGATTTGCATGGAGTGAGGACAGTGGATACATAGTATACCGGCTTTTGAAGCGGGAACTTATGTCCGTCCGTCTCTCGTTTGACGACGAGCACTGCGCTTACAACTTGGTGTGTTGCCGCTATATATAACAGCATTGGTTCGCCGACATTTGGCGCGACCAAGATTGGGTTTATGGCCAAAACGGCTTTTATTTCCTCTAATCCGACCGTGGCCGCATCCGTCCACTCAAAGTGTTCGGTGCGTCGAAGAAGGCGATAAAGAGGCAGTGCCTTTTCTCCTAATCGGGAGATGAAGTGGCTTAAGGCAGCCACACATCCAGTTAGTTTCTGGATTTGCTTCGGGTCTGTTGGGATGGGCAACTATGACAGAGCTCGGATTTTAGCGGATTTGCTTCGATTCCTCTATTGGAGACGACGAAGCCTAAGAGCTTTCTGGCGGGCACGCCGAAGACACATTTTTCCGGATTGAGTTAATGTCGTATGTTCGGAGATTGTCGAACGTGAGCCTCAAGTCGTCTATTAAGGATTCGACGTGTCTGGTTTTAATGACCACATCGTCTACGTATGCCTCCACTGTTTTGCCGATCTGTGTCTCCAAGCATGTCTTAATCATGCATTGATAGGTTGCACCGGCGTTTTTGAGCCCGAAAGGCATGGTGTTAAAACAGAAGGGGCCGTATGGAGTGATAAATGCCGTTGCGGCTTGATCGGACTCCGCCATCTTAATTTGATGGTATCCGGAGTATGCGTCGAGGAAACACAATGAGTCGTGTCCTGCGGTAGCGTCGATAATTTGATCGATGCGAGGGAGGGGGAAGGGATCCTTGGGGCAAGCCTTGTTAAGGTCCTTGAAGTCGACACATAGGCGCCAGGATTTGTCCTTCTTTGGTACCATCACCAGGTTTGCTAGCCAGTGCGGATGTTTTATTTCTCAAATGAATCCAGCTTCCAGTAACTTGGCTAGCTCCTCTCCCATGGCTTGTCGCTTAGGCTCAGAGAAGCGCCGAAGAGTTTGCTTGACCAGCTTGAATCCCTTTAGAATGTTAAGGCTATGCTCGACCAGCCTGCGTGGGATTCCTGGCATGTCTGAAGGATGCCAGGCGAAGATGTCCCAATTTGCGCGCAAGAACTCCCGTAGCACGGCGTCTACTGTGGGGTTTAACTGTACCCCGATGGATGCTGTTTTTGTAGGGTCCGTTGGATGGACTTGGAATTTGACTATTTCATCCGCTGGTTTAAAAGAGGTGGACTTGGATCTTTTGTCGAGTATCACGTCGTCCATGTCCACTGTGTAGCGTAGCGCAGTTAATTCTTCGGCCGCGAGGGCTTCGGATAACGCCTCGAGGGCCAGTGCGGCTGTTTTATTTTCGGCGCGGAGTGCTATGTCCGGATCACTAGCTAGAGTGATGAGTCCATTGGGCCCGGGCATTTTGAGCTTCATGTACCCGTAATGGGGTATAGCTTGGAAGATCGTAAATGCCTCCCGCCCTAGAGGGGCGTGGTATCCGCTATTGAACGGGGCCACTTGGAATGTGATTTCTTCGGACCTATAATTCTCCGGCGTGCCGAAAACCACATCTAGTGTGATTTTCCCAACGCATCGTGCCTCCCGACTAGGGATAATTCCTCTGAAGGTCGTGCTGCTTTGCTCAATTCCGCTTTTGTCTATTTCCATTTTTCGAAGAGTCTCCTCATAGATGAGGTTTAATCTGCTGCCGCCGTCCATGAGCACTTTAGTAAGCCGGCAGCCGTCCACAATTGGACTAAGGACCAAGGCGGCTGGTGCTCGGGCTGTTCGGAATTTAGGTTCGTCCCTGGCATTGAAGGTGATAGCCGTATCACTCCATGGATTTATTGCTGCCACATGGCGGACTTCGGCAAGGCTGCGGAGTGCTCGCTTATGCCTATTATTTGAGGCGAAGGTCTCGAAGACTGTCAATACTGTATTTCTGTTTTCCGTGGGATGGTGCTCTGCGGTATTGTTGATGAGGAGATCCTCACCGCTCTTGGCCACCTGCCGGAGTACCCAACATGCTCTAAGGCTGTGTGTTGGCATGGTATCCGTTGTACTGTGAATTTTGCATGGCCCATTAAGCCATCCCTCCAATACGGTTCCGTGCCCTATAGTGGGCTTTTGTTTCTTTGTAATTGGATCGGGTGACTTACGAGAGTACACCCTTTTAGTTCGGACGGGGGGGTTTTGTGAGAGCCGGAGGATCCCAAAATTTTGTTTGGGTTTTCCAGGCGCTTTCCATCGCACAGTACTTCCGTACTATGGCCGCCAAGTCAGCGAAGTGTGCTATGTCACGGCGACTTATGGCGTTGAGGATTCCCTTGTCCGTGCAATTATTGCAAAAGAATGAGATTGCGTCTTCCTCGCGACAGTCCTTAACCTTGCTCATTACAAGGAGGAATCTGGCCCAATAGTGGTGTACTGTCTCTTGGGGCTCTTGTCTAATGTGGGAAAGATCGCTTATATCTGGGTGGGTGGGTGGATTTAAGTCCGAACCCTGACCCGATCTGAGACCCAGGGACGGAGGAGTTTCCGAGCTTGGCAGTTCGGGCTCTGGGATGTTGCCCAATAGGTCTAGCCCGCTGCCTGATTCTAGGTTCAAGGTTTGGGCCATGTCCTCCCGTAAACGGGTATCCGGCTCGGAGAGCTCGGGAATCCGGACATAGTTTGTCCTCATGATAGAGGAAGAATTGCTGCATTGCTCCTCCACCACCGCTATCTGATGGGTGACCGGCGGGGAGTTAATCTCCCTTTGGTCGGGTTTAAGCCCGATCTGATCATAGACCGTAGCGACTCCCAAGGCGGCGATGCGATCCAAGAGCTCGTCCAAGGAAGAGAGCTCCATTGGATCCAACTGCTCGGCGAATTCCGAGCCGACGTGGAGGTTGTTTTCGATGACCCGAGAAGTCATCGTCGGCGCAGCGGCCGAACGAGCGGTCATCACGAAACCGCCTAGCCGGAGAGTTTGGCCTACAGCCAGGGCTCCCTCAGAGGTGATGTTGTCCTTGACAACGGGACGAGCCATCCAGCCTTATGATGATGGAACAGTGGAACTCTCAATGAAAGCACCAATGTCGGTGTCAAAACCGGCGAATCTCGGGTAGGGGGTCCCGAACTGTGCGTCTAAGGCGGATGGTAACAGGAGGCGGGGGACACGATGTTTACCCAGGTTCGGGCCCTCTCGATGGAGGTAATACCCTACTTCCTGCTTGATTGATCTTGATGATATGAGTATTACAAGAGTTGATCTACCACGAGATCGAAGAGGCTAAACCCTAGAAGCTAGCCTATGGTATGATTGTTGTTGGCCTACGGACTAAACCCTCCGGTTTATATAGACACCGGAGGGGGCTAGGGTTACACAGAGTCGGTTACAAAGGAGCAGATCTACATATCCGTATTGTCAAGCTTGCCTTCCACGCCAAGGAGAGTCCCACCCGGACACAGGACGGAGTCTTCAATCTTGCATCTTCATAGTCCAACAGTCCGGCCGAAGGATATAGTCCGGCTGTCCGAGGACCCCCTAATCCAGGACTCCCTCACCTGTTCCGGCACCCTTTCGGGGGGAATCATCACTAGAGGTCATCTTCATCATTCCGGTGGTCTCCATGATGAGGAGGGAGTAGTTCACCCTTGGGGTTGAGGGTTTGTACTAGTAGCTATGTGTTTGATCTCTCTCTCTCTCTCTCTTGTGTTCTTGATTTGGCACGATCTTGATATACCGCGAGCTTTGTTAATATAGTTGGATCATATGGTGTTTTCCCCCTCTCTATCTTATTGTGATGAATTGAGTTTTTACATTTGAGGTTTCACTTTTATCGGATTGAATACTTTGTTGGATTTGAGAACACTTGATGTATGTCTTGCATATGAATACCCGTGGTGACAATGGGGTATTATATTGATTCACTTGATGTATGTTTTGGCACTCATCTCGCGGATTCCCGAGGTGACATTGAGGTAATCTATGCATAGGGGTTGATGCACGTTGTCATCCTTGTTTCTCTGGTAGAAATCTTGGGCACTTTTTGAGGTTCTTTGTGTTGGATTGAATATTATGAATCTGAAGTTGTTTGATGCATATAGTATAATCAACTCACGGATACTTGTGGTGACATTGGAGTATCTAGGTGACATTAGAGTTGGTTGATGTGTATCATATGGTGTTATTTTAATACGAACTCTTGGGCTGTTTGTGACACTTATAGGAATAGCTTGATAGATCGATCAGAAAGGATAACTTTGAGGTGGTTTCTTACCCTACAAACAATTTCGTCTTATGTTCTCCGCTAGATAGGAACCGGAGTGATTCTTTATCGCACGTTGAGGATTGCCATATGATCTAACTATGTTAGCATTGTTGAGAGATTGCACTAGTGAAAGTATGAACCCTGTGCCTTATTTTCAAGCATTGCAATACCGTTTGTGCACACTTTTGTTACTTGCTACCTTGTTGTTTTTTATTGTTCCTATTACAAAAATCAATATCTACTATCATTACTACACTTGTATCACCATCTCTTCGCCGAACTAGTGCACCTATACAATTTACCATTGTATTTGGTGTGTTGGGGACACAAGAGACTCTTTGTTATTTGGTTGCAAGGTTGTTTGAGAGAGACCTTCTTCATCCTATGCCTCCCATGGATTGATAAACCTTAGGTCATCCACTTGAGGGAAAATTGCTACTCTCCTACAAAACTCTGCGTTTGGAGGCCCAACACGAGTCTACAAGAATCAAGTTGTGTAGTAGATATCAACCATTGATGAAGAAATTCCAGCTGCAACAGCTGATGAGACTGCACAACAAGACCTAATGGTGGATGTCGTTAATACATCTCCTCGGCGCGAAGAATCAATTTCTTCAGCAGGTACTGACACTGTTCCAACTGCTACTGCTGAAGTAGTTGCAAAATCACTTGATGTCAGAGATCCACAAGACTCAACTGGCTCTCCAAGACCAGGTTTGATGTTAGGTCGAAGAAAATCAATCTTCAACCAGTTCCGGTCATGCCAAAAATTGGCATAAGCCTTAGACGTCCATAGTTCGATAGGGCCAAATTCTTTTAAGTGAAGAATTTCTACAACGGCGAGTCACTATATGACTCAGCCAAGATTAGGCGTTTGCACTTCTAGACCAAGACGCAAATGAACTACTATGCTTCATTACTGTTTGAGAAGAACAAGATCTTCCCGCATCTTTATATTCCTCGTGTGGACATTTAATCCCTTCCATACTTCCGGCCAGTTTTGGCTGTTCTTCATGATGTTGGGCTGCTTAGCTTCTGCTCGGATATCTGTGATCGGAATGAAGAACTCATTCTTCAATTCTATATAACTGTGCACTTCTCAGGAAATGTTGATAACATTGCAACATGGCCTCTGGACAAGATGAGTGAGAAAACTCACTACAAGGCACCAGTTGACGAACTACTTCCTGCTCTTCAAGTAGATCCACCCCTTGAAGAAGCAAATAAGAATTATGAAGAATCTGAACTGCCAAATCATTTGATGCAAGTGCTGATAAAGCCATTGGCTGAAGGAGAATCCCAAAAGACTACCTTCTTGGTGAAGGATTTGCTCTATGTGCCTAGAACTATCTACAAAATTTTGGCCAAGACCCTCACTCCCATCAAAGGACACAACTCTACAACCGAAGAAGTTGTGGGAGTCATGAAATAATCTGCTATTTCATAGCATACATGGCACTCCCATTAAGATACATGATTTCTTCATGAGGACTTTGGTCACAATGGCTTAGTCACCCTTTGATCTGAAGCCGTATGCTCCATGGATCATGAGATTCATTAGATCCTGGTCTTCAATCAACTACAGGGTTGATGGACAGAATCATCTCGGCTTTGTATCTGAGGTAGAAGTTCTTCAAAGCACAATCTCCTCAGTTCCTGGCAAGGGCAAGGCAGTCATTGATGAAGGAATTTGTCCCGCGTGATGTCAGTTCGTTAGCCTGTCTCCAACTCCACGTGTGATGAAACTGCCAGCCAGGACACTGCTGCAAAAGCGTCAAGGCCTTCTCCTCAACCAGAAACACCACATGTCATGACTAACCGTGAACTCCTCATCAGTCTGCACCAGAAGACAGACAAGAATCATGATTGGGTTAAGCGTCAACTTGCTGCAATTAACACAAATATGATTGCGATGCATAACTCTGTTCATAGGAATCACTACTATGCCCACGAGATCTTTGACAGAACATGGGCCATACTTTCACACCTGAAGACGGATGACGAACTTGCTGCAATGGACTTCCAGATGAACTTTGATTGGGCAAATCCGCCCAAAAAGAAGTTCAAGAAGGTTCAAGTTCCTCCTCTCCTCCCGAACTCAGTGTCTCCATCGCGCTCCAGTAATGGAAATGAAGACGTTGAAGACACTGCGACTGGCCCTTCTGCTTCACGCGGCCCCAACAACAACGTTGGCGCTCCTCCGACTTCATCATGATGATATTCTTCAGGGGCGTCAGTTCTCAGTTTCGTCTCCTTTTGGTCATCTAATGACAAAGGGGGAGAAATCTAAGTTAGTCTTCAAGTGGGTCGTTATATGGGCTGTTTTTTTTTGATGAGTTACAACTCTTGGACTTCATTTGATTCGCTCTTTGATGAGTTGTACTTAAATAACTGTTTGTGGTCTGACTCTTTTGCTACTCTTTATATGCATACCATGATCTTAATATATCTGCTCATGCATGCACAATTTCGTCAGACACCAATTTTCATCATGCATTCAAATTCTTCAATA
The DNA here is from genome assembly GCF_002575655.3 of Aegilops tauschii subsp. strangulata. Lineage (NCBI taxonomy): Eukaryota > Viridiplantae > Streptophyta > Magnoliopsida > Poales > Poaceae > Aegilops > Aegilops tauschii. The sequence goes on from NC_053037.3 coordinate 505,637,954, forward strand.
TCTTATGATCATGCATGATTGGATTCCAAGATATAGGGGGAGATCTCCAAAATTATAACTTGCCATGTGTATTTGCAATCCAAAGCAAATTCCTCATATGCACATCTTCAGGGGAGTTCCTCAAATATCTTGTAATCAATTTCTTCATACTCTCTACTTACCCTTCCATTATTTACTCCCATTGACAACCTACCCAATTTGTCATCAATCACCAAAAAGAGGGAGATTGTCATTGCATCAAGTGCCCCCTTAGTGTTTTTGGAGTACTGGAGACAAATGGATTGAGGGACTAATGTGTTTGTGAGTGTACACATGAGTTAAAGTCCCTGAAGATTTGGTTTAACCCATGGAAGACGACCCCTAAAAATGTATTTCTTCATGTGAAGAACTGGGTGATGAAAATGGCACGGCATTTGAAGAAATTAATGTGAAGACTTTGAAGCTTGAAGACTTCTGTTTTCGTAGTTCATTTTTTCTTATTTTGAGTCATAGGAAAAACCGTACTATTAAAGGGGGTGTAGGTGAATCATAGTTCACATTTTGAAAGTGATTCTCAAACCTATACATACACAAGCTGCTTCAAGTGAAGCTTTTGGAAATCTCCGGAACAGCTAACGAATTTGCTAGCGATAGTGACGAAGTTCACCTAGTCGCTGACGAATTTGGTTAGGCTGAGGAGTTAGGATTTCACTAGTGCGGTCTTCCTATCGTGAGGAAATTGAGTGCCCCGACGAAATTGAGAGTTCAATTTTCCGACCGTTGCTGCGCCGCGGGCCAGCTGTCGAGTGGATCCTTATCCTGACAATGGTCATATCCGAGAAGGGCATTTATGACAATTCATGTCAGGTTGCCCCTGGCTACATATAGCCGCCTCCCCACAACCACTTGTTGGTTGGATGCTCAGAGAGAACTTCACACTTGTCATTTGAGAGCAACTCATCCTCTGACGACTTTGAGAGAATCCTAAGTGAGGAAAAAGCTACCAGAGCCAAAGTGATTGAGCATCACTGAAGAGATTGATCTGTGTGATCCGACGCCTGTTACCTTTGAAGACTGTCATTCTTCCAGACGGTTAGGCGTCAAGTTCTGATCACCCAAGAGTCATTGTGGTGTGCCGCTGAACAAGTATGTGAAGGTTTTGGAAGCCTACCTTGAAGACTTACCACAAGTGATTGGACGGGGTCTAAGTGACCTTAGCTCAAGAGGAAGATGGTGAGGACTGTGTGTCCTCTGAGTTCCTCTCAGACGTCTTAACCAGACGTATAGTTGATACAACAACTGGAACTGGTCTACCAAATTGATGTGTCTTCTCCGAGGTTACCTGGTTTCAAATTCCTCAACCCTTACCTTGCGTTATTTCGCTGCTGAAGAATTTGTGATCTACCTTCTGACGATTTTGACTGAAGACTTTCATCATGCTGTCTTTCATTTCTTAAGTTCATCGTCTTCATGCTTGTATGGTCGTATGATTGCATGTTCTTCACCTATATGTATCTTGTACGCATGCTTTATGTATCTGTGATGATTTAGTTTCCTTGCGTTTCTATTTCTTCACTCTAATCTTCGTCAAATTCATCAGAGTTTGAACGAATTTCTACAAATCTCCCATTCACCCCCCCCCCATGGGGAGTAAACCTGCACTTTCACTAACCATGTGAAGTATTTTTCTTTGGGCGACACTGCATTCTTCGATAGGTAGGCAACATAGTCAGCGAGCACTGTGTCGAAAAAGAAAGCGTTGTATGCCGATCTTAGGGCATCCTCAACGCTGACCCGCAAATATCTCCAGTATATGTCCGGACGTGGTCCGCGGACATGATACGGGAGAGAACCATCCAATGCTAATTACATAGTATTCGGTCGTGAGGAGAAAAAGTAGATGAGGACCATGCATGTGGTGGAATATTTGTGGTTTAATGTCCAGGTGGGAGGAGTGAGAGAAGAGGTGTATCATGCATGGCGATTGGGAGGAGAGAGAGAGAAGAGAGGGACCATGCATGTGATTGGTCAAGTGGATGTCCGGACTCCTGCAAAGCCCTTCACATTTGTTTCTTTGATACCGGAATCTGAACGTCCGGACTGCTAAGCGGACATATACAGGTCCCCGTTAGATGACAAAAGTGATGGTCCGAACATATAATGGAGGTTTGAGGGTCTCCTTCGAAGATACCCGTGTGAGTTAAGATTCACTGATTTAACATAGCTGACTAAGGGCCACTCACATGTGGGACCGCAAACATGCTGGCCTTCTGGCCCAAAGTCAACATTGCCACAGCCAATCTGGGCCGCACTCTTATGGTGTAGTTGTCTGTGAGCTGCCACCTGAATAAGTCTTCTTCCTCCGCTGACAGCGGACCAAAGGAATTGATCTGCCGCCGTATGCTCATGTATATACGTATGTATTGTACTATTGTGCAAGGACTGAAATCTCAATATATTTATGCCTGTTTACGAAGAACAAACTCTGCTGCCTAGACTTTATGGACATGTTCTTTTAACGTATAGTTCATCAGCAAACTGAAGAAAATGCATGCAGGTTGCTATATCAAAAAATACTTGGTGTTTTGCGTACGAGCAAAATGCGAATTCTGAGTTTCATCTGCTCCGGATCCGCTCATCGACGACCAACGCAGAGCAGAGGCAAGCACTGCAGGCACGCACGGGGCGTGCTGTTGCGGTCTCTCGGCCCGGCGACCACTTTCCAGCAAACAACGCATCCCCGGTCACCTCCGTCCTGACGCGTAACCAAAAAACCACTCGCCCGGTGCAACGGCAATCCACAAGTCGCATCCAAAACCCACCCACACCAAGAACTCGGAGAATCTCGAGATTCACCATCTCCGCGAGACCACCTAGTGACCACACCCACACCCACATCAAATCCGGCAGGATCACGTCCGCCGCAGTGCGCCCAACCACCGCGACATCCAAGCGCCACTCTCCAATTAACTACGCTAGAGCAAACAGCAATCCGCCAGCCACCATACGCGATCACCCGAGGCGCGAACAAACAACGGCCGTACCGAACCGAATCATGGCCGCCTCCATCCGCCGGACCATGTCCTCCGGCGATCGATCGATCGATCAACCGGCGTCCGTCGTGTTGGCGTGTCGGCCCGCCCGACAGCCGATATAGGCTCCGCCCGCCCCGATATCGGAACCACATGATGCCCCAAGGACAAGAATTACTCGTGCTCCGCGATCTTTACAGCCTAGCTCTACCTCCTCCTCATCCTCGCACAGCTAACACGTAGTACGTACGAGCATCGAAACACAGGCAGATCAACCGGCAGTGCTGATTCTGAGATCGTGTCACCTACCGGCCAGGGACAAGCGAGCTCGCCCGGCAGCAAAAGCATGATTATTATACGGCGGGGGTCCGGCCGGCCGGATTAATTAGGCTGCGCGGTGGCGCTGGCCATCATCATGCCGTGTCCAAAAAGAATCAAAGGCCTCCTCCGGCCGGCTCATGGCCCGCCGCAGCCTTTCCTGGGGTTTCTGTCGCCGTGCAAGCGCAAAACACAAACGCAAACGCGGTGTGTGTGATCATGGACGATCCATCGGTGGTCAAAAGAAAAGGAGGGGCTTAGTGGTTCAATGAGACAATTATTGCTAATCCCCTCCATTAGGGTCGATCGTGTTCGTGTGGCTTTGCTAGCCAGCTTCGCCGCTAGCTGTGGGCCTTTCGATCGGACGGGCATAATTGCGGCCATAATTACCGCAATGAGTGACCATGATGGGACTCACTCGAGAGCCTCAGTAGCAGTGCGCCTGTCCCTTCCTACGCCCTTTGATCCATGTGCATTGGTGCAGTCAGTGTAGAGGAAACTGATCTCATGCATGCTTCCAATCCCATGTCGATCGCCTCCATATCTTTCTTCCCACAAAAGAGATCGATCGGAGAGATCGATACATGGGATTGTATTCTAGTCCACTGTTTAACACATGCTGAATTACTTGCTCGTGTCATGTGTTTGTTAGTGGGAAAGATTTGGCTGTCTCGTAGTAGTAGCAACCAATTCGTGCCTAGTCACGCATTGGACACTACCACATGCTTGCATGCACTAACTGTAGTACCTAATTAGGGAAGGTACGATCCAAATGGTCGTGTTTGGATCACACTGTCAGGAGCAAATCAATCTCTCCAGATTTTAAAACGCAATCTTCTAGGCACCGATCACATGTTTGCATTACAATAACCCCGTGATTAGATCACGCGAGATCACGGTTTAGGGGGGCTGTTTGGTTTTCTAGGGTTATAGCATCTCTCTCCACTCCGGCATATCCAGAAAAATGGTTTGTTTATGGGAGAAGCGTACATGTGTTTGTTTACTATAATTGCTTCATGCTTCTTTCGCCATGGAAGGGTGGGTGGAAGCATCACATTCTCCGAGATCCCACGGCCGGGTAGCCCTAGCCGCATTGCTTCTACCCCAAATCTCTCTCCCTTTTTGGCGGAAGATTTATCCATGTGATTAGCGATTGCGTATGCTGGTTCTGTTGATGTGATAAGATAGGATAACACCGCATTGGCTTAGGGGAAAACATTGAGAAGGAAAAGCGCGGAGCAAAGGAATATATGGATCGAGTGGGATTAGCTGTTAATGCCAGTCTTAGTCAAAAGGGGCATCCGACATTTGGGGGCGGCCTTGGCCATGACAGTGTTGACGGATGACCACCATGCATGGCTTAGGGACGAAACTTGTACGTTCGCTCGCTGGATGTTGATCCTACGGATGAAAATCTGTACTTATATTTCAGGGTGTAGCAATCTGCACACACTTTTAACTTCAGATTTTTTGATAAAAACTTCAGATTTTTGGATAAAGATTCAGAATGAAAGCAAACCAATAGGCCGCCTACAGTGTAGGTACTGGAAGCCCGATATTTGGGCCACCCACCCACTGCCTACTTGGAGCGGGCTGCACGCACGGTGAGAACCGAAAGCCTTGCGCACTTCAGCTTTGCAGTCAACGAAGTCACCATTTGCCGCAAAAAAAAAAAAAAAGCTCGCCATTATAGAAGCTCAAGTCCTGAAGTAGAACTACTCTCTACTTCTGCAGACGGCAACCACAGAAAGGGAGAAAAGCAGGTGTGCATAGTGTAGAACACTGAACACCACAGAAGTAGTAGCAGCCAATTGTGCTGACGGCAAAAAAAAAAGATGGGACTGCCCTGTCAGACAACCTGGTCAGCTAGAGATGACTGCCGTTAATCACGCTCTGGCTCGCAGGTGTCATGTCATCAACCAGGGTTAAGTGCTTGCCTCCTTATTGGTAAAGGATGCAGCGGTACGACTACTATAGAACAGATCCTGTTCAAGTAAGGTCGTGCTAATGTGCGCAAGGCCTCTCCTTTTAAACCGGTGTTGCTTCCGCTAGACAGCCGAGGTGGTACTAAACTCCGTTTGTGCCCTGTAATCTCGCATATGCTATGCTGTGGGCCGGCCTAGTTTGTTATCCCGAGTGGCTTAAAGCCCGTTGATATTTTGGGCTTCCAGGTTGCATAAGCGTAAGCACATGTAACATGTTCCAGTCGATTAAAAAAATGTAACATGTTCCAGTTGCTCAAAAAAAAATGTAACATGTTCAATCTCGACTAAAAAAATCTAACATGTTCAATCTGATGTTGACCAAAGGAAAATTCGATCTCATGCGCAGCATGCCCATCGTGCTTAATTTTTGTTTCTGTCTCTTCCATCTATTGATATGCACGTAGGTTGTGTACCAAAATAGCATGCTTTGAAGCAGCTATTTCATCTCTACGTCGTCTATGTTCAGACATACCGCCACCAACTTAACAGCATGGCATGGTGACCCGAACTGAGCGCATGCACAGAGAAGACGAGGGAGACAGTACGACAGATACCACCATTGGCCATGCCTTATTGTTTTTGCAAAAAAGGGGGGGAAATGAAGCTCCCATCTTTCTTTTGCAGCCCCTTAATTTTTTGTATAATCTATTTAACTAACACTCCTCACATAACTCACGAGATTATGAGGTGTTTGGCGTCTCTCAGATGAATACACCATAATACATGTATATACTGTATATGTATAACAGTATTAGACAAGATTACATGTTAGCATATGAGTGTGAGGGGTCTTCTAGAACACTCATACCCTATTGCACATGGCAATAACTCGCATAGACAAGAAATGATGTATCGGTAATCCATAATTTAAAACGACCAGGGGAGATCTTCTCATATATTGGAATTGGAGTCGCCTGCGAGCCTAATCCATAGAGGATTAAACCTTCCAATACAAGCCGCATATATAAAGTGCAGGAGGCCGCGACAGAAAACAAGTAATTCATACCACACAAGCTAAATGCAAACTATATTGATCTTGAGGAGCACCATCGTTATAAGTATAGACACCATCTAGATTAAGTTCCACTGACGTCGTAAAGATCATAAGGCAGGACATAAGACATTTTGGTTAACTATAAAAGGGGCGTAGCCTAGGTATATAGTGTCTCGTGTCCCTGCGATTCCATTGGTATTGTTCCGCGTGTCACCTAATCATTGTACTTTAGACCAGTCTCATATAAAGGATCGAAGTAATTTCATCATCGGTGGTGGTAATATACTTGGGCACACCATCGACACGGTGCATGGTGGTGATCTACTAAGGACCAATTATGAACCTCTTCTGAAAAAAATGGTCAATAGGCAGTTGATTTATATCTTCCGTTGGAGAAGGTTGCGAGGACACTTACCAATGATGACCTGATGGTTGCTTGCTTAGACTTGCTTTACTTGTTAATAATCCAATGATTTTTTTTTTCAAAAATGTTGTCATCTCTACAAACTACTATGAACTTCAATTGCTATGATAAAACATCAATCGTAGATCTACTTGTGGTCAAATAATGTCCAACATCCATCGGAAATTTATTTATCCTTGTATGAATGGTTTAGAAAGGACTACTGAAGCGGCACAGCCTAATCATGTACGAAAGGGATCCCGCTTCCATGTTTGTGGCAATTTTCTCTCGAAAGTTGTTATGTTCTTTCCTGTGGAATGAAGAGCCCAGGGGAAAAAGGGGCCGCTATATGCACGCTTCCAATACTGAGGGTTGGGATCATGGTCTTCTATACTCTATCAAAAGTATAGACGAAATAGTTGCTTCACTAAATGGATGGGATGCTCAAATAGTACATGAATGATTATTGCTCTTCATGACATGAATGAACTGCATGAAAGCATCCACCACATGGTATCATTATTAGTGAGATTAATCTCAAAGCTACTCTCTTTCATTGTAATTTTTCTTTTGAAGGCCGCGTTGTAACCTCTGAAGCACATAGTTTAGCCAGGTTCTTTCCCTCCCGTGGTCCATGATGCCACGTCTGGTTTAGCCAACCCCACGGCCTACACTGTATCCCACATCATGTGGACTTTGATGAATTAAACTTGGCTTTACCCCTAAAAAATGTGTCTGGTGTTGATCACTCTGTAAGCTCATTGTCGAAGCGTATGCCTTTTAAAGTTTTCATCATACATTTAGAAAATGTAAATGTAGGTAAAAAATGTTCATTCAATTTTTAGAAAATGTTTCTACCATTCCAAAAATGTCTAGACATTCCGAGATGTATAAAATTTTCAAAAATGGTCATGTGTTTAAAAAAGCACATGTGACATTTTTAAAAATTGTTATAGATGTACAAAAATTCAACATGTATTGTGAATATCATGTACGAAAAATGATAATTATGTATAAAAAATAATGTTACAGATATGTACAAAAAATTGCATTGTTTATGAAAAAAAAGTAGACATCAAAACACGTATTTGAAGAAATGTTAATCGTGTATTTGAGAAATGTTAAATGTGCATAAAAATAATTTTTTAGAGGTATAAAAAAATATACTATGTTTATGAACAAGACTACACATCAAATTTTAATCATGTATTTCAAAAATGTTAAATGTGTATAAAAACAATGTTTCAGACACACACACACAAACACATATAAAATGTACAATGTGTATGAAAAAGAACAGACATCAAAACATGTTTGAAAAAAATATTAATCATGTATTTGAGAAATGTTAAACATGTATAAAAATAATGTTTTCAATGTATACAAAAAATGTACAATGTGATCAAAAGGAATGGCATCAAAACATTATTTGGAAAAAATATTTATTGTATATTTGAAAATGTCATATGTGTATATAAATAATGTTTCAGATATATGCAGAAAATGTATAACATGTTTGAAAAAATAATAGATATCAAACCACGTGTTTTTAAAACTGTTAATCATGTATTTGAAAAATGTTAACGTGTATAAAAATAATGTTTTCAATGTATACAACAAATGTTCAAGTACAATGTGTATGACAAAGAATAGACAACAAAACATGTATTTGAAAAATGTTAAACATGTCTAAAAATAATGTTTCAGATGCAAATATGTTTGGAAAAAGTAGACATCAGAACATGTATTTGAAAAAAAAACGTGTATAAAATGCTTCTGTTCTATGCGAAAAATGTACATTGAATGTGAAGAATCGACATGTGTTGAAACAAAAGAAAAAATGAAAAAAGAAAACAATGAAACTGAAGAAATAGACAAAGAAAATAGGAGAAAGGAACAAAGAAAAAAAATGAAGTAATACCGTAATACCACTGCAAAAGAAAGGAAATGGTGAAAACCGAAGAAAATAGAAAAACAAAGCAAAACAGTGGGAATGAAAACCGAAGAGAAATCCTAGAGCGCTGGAGAAAAATCGATTGAAGTATTAAATAATAGCGAAAAAAGTGAAAACGATGTAGGAGTCGTGGGCCGGTCCATTACTGTAACAGGGATACGCTTAAGGCGAGTGGGGTATACATCTCGCTATAAGCGAGATATAGCTCCCGCGCTGTGAGTCAGCAAGCGAAGATCTCGTTGCAAAGATAATACACGAATAATGACAATATGCATTAAACTTGGATTCATGGGAGCGAGAGACAAGCCAAGGTTGGAGTTTACCCACACATCCATCCAAAGATCTCTTTGCTATAAATTTACTAGTTAAAAATATGTTTTTATTCCTTTTTTCATTTGAGAGGTTTTTTTTTTTTGAATTTTTGAAATATGGAATAATCTTGATAACATCGTATTTTTTGTGTGTATTAGCGAGCATTATCCTTGTGAAGAAACGTGACAGAGAGAAACATCATGTTTAGTTTAAACGTGTTTGGTAGTATACTAAATACATATTGGTCGCCCAATTGTGTGGTCTATTAGAAATTGTAGAAACACACAAGTGAAACGTCAGAAATTGATGGAATACATGCTACATATCCGGAAAAGATGTCATGGGAGAGAGAAAGAAAAGGGGTCGATGCCAAAAATTGTTTTCATTGTCTCTTCGGGTTCTTTTACAAGATAATTGGTCTCTTCCGTCCTACCTTATTTAATAAAAATGTGTTTAGTTGTGTGATGTGGGTCACTCAAATAAATAACTAGATGGTTTGCTCTTTTTTCTAAAATTTCTAACATGCCTACATTTTCCTGGTTAGGCGTACGTTTATAATGTATAATAGATGGATGTTTTTTTACATACTTTGTCTATAATGATTTTTTTGCGAGAATGTCTATAATGATTTAACAGAATGAAATTATACATGATCTACTGAGATGTTTAATACAACACCTATGGTGTCCAATACATATGGCTATACCTAGATATTGAGTAACGAACCGTAGAAAATTGCATTAAGCTTTTTGACATAATGTTAATGAATAATCTACTCCCCGTTGCAATGATGAGACCATAAGCACATTCTTTTTTACCCTTATTAGTGAGACGATCCCAGAAATAGCAACGGAAACGTTGCCATCTTCCATTGGAGAGATTCGTATAATGCATTTGCCAAATGATGATTTGATGGCTGGTTGCTTAGATCCATTTTACTTGTGAGTGACCATGAAGGTAGAGATGAGAAGTGGACACACTGTTCTCAAAATGGTAGCATCTGGATCCTGCAGGTACTATAATTATGAAATTGAATTGTCATAATCAAAACATATATCCGAGAGCTACTTCATTGAGGGATGGGATGCTCAGAAAAGTACGTTAATGTTGATGTGCTCTTTATGGCCGCAATGAAACACATGAAAGAATTTATACCATGGTTGTTGCGCAGTGTTTCTATTTAAGCATGAGAAATATATGAAATATGATCATAGTTCACAAAGTCATCTTCCACACAAGAGCCGAGCAAAGGTAGAGCTCGGTCACTGGTAGGTTTATATCATCATACCACATGTGCAATGTAGATAAGCTTTACACATCCGGACAAACATCATAGGACTTGGAAGCATCAGGATTTGTGATTGTATGTCTGTCAATTTCCACATAAGGTTGCTTCAAATTGCTCGTCAACTGGAGATGGACCCTTCTTCGAGGACTCATTATTTAATTGGTGAACTCGATCATGCTAGTGTCCATGACCTTACAAGCCAGTTCCAGACTATGTATTTTGGGTTCCTTTGATTCAAAGGAATTTCATAGGATTTTTTAAAGGTTAGAATTCCTAGAATTTTTTCCTACATTGGTCGTTTGATTCATAGGATTGAATTCTATAGGAATTTTTCCTATAGAATCATGTGTACTAGATTTCATCCACTCCAATCTCTTTTTTCAATTCCTTTGTTTTTCCTGTGACATCAAATACTCTATGCTAATCCTATGGATTCAAGTATGCATGCCATTCCAATCCTTTTTTTTCTATTCCTGTATTTTGAGAATCCTACGAATCAAAGAGGGCCTTATTCTGCTAAGACATGTTGGCAATTAGTGGGTGTGTACTTTAATGTTGTATCTTGGCTAGATTTGTGGATTATACTACATAATCGTCCAAAGTTTGTGAACATCTATGATGATGCTTAGTCCTAGCCACTGAAATGCGGGGAAGTGCATGAATAAACCTGGGTACATATGAATCCACTTCAGAAAATATATTTTTAAATGCTAAAAAAATCTGAAAATGGTTGCACGGATACGTCTCCATATTTTATGTGTGTGCATAAAGTTTCACGAAAAATAAACCTTTTTGTGGCGTGTGCAAAAAGACAAAAAATTATGTCACGAAACGCTATTTAGATGCACTGAAATTTGTCATTTTTAAGAGACAAAACAAAAAGGCATTTTTTTCACAAAACTTTGTGCCGTGCACACACATTTGCGAACATGTATGCGTGATTTTTTGAATTTTTTGACTTTTTAAAATGTGGTTGAAGTGCATATGCCCATGGGTGCAGGAGGTGCCCTCTCCTGAAATGCGCATTTACCATATGCTCTACCTGGTAAAAGGAGGATAATTTTTGCCGTCATACTAACTAAAAGAATGTGTTATGAAAAACCAAGCCAAGCATGGAAAATACAAGAACAAAATCAAAAAAAATAACCGCAAGGTGAACTAAACACGGATGCATGGGACCTAGAGACAAAAAAGTTACTCGCACATCCAAAATTAAGTTGCCAAAATGCCCCGGTAGAAGTCTAGCTTGCCGAGATTGTGGAGATTGTGGAGATTGTGATGATTGTTAGCGATGCATATTTCACAGAGATGAATGCGAACGTCAGACCGGCTCCAGCATGGGAGCGATGAGATTGACACATCGACAGCTTGTTCTGACAACCACAGTGACTCGTTTGAATTGATCCAGAAGCCTTGATGTACATTTTTTTTTGTTTCAGGTGCTTTACTTCTGATGGACCTTATAATAGATCTTGACGAAAGCTAAACTCGTATGCAAAGTTAAAGAAGCAGACGTGGCCGCGGGGTGGGCTGTCAATGTACGTACGCAAATGAAGGGTCACGCAGACACATCGCAGTGTACAAAGCCTCGGGGATCGGCACGAGTAACGCTATACATACAAAGGTTTACATGAGTTTTACAAACAGATGAATTGTGATTGGAAGTTAAGGGGGAGGAGGAGTTCACCCCATGAAAATCAGGGAATGGTTAGTTAGAAAGAAAGAAGTCTAGTCAGCGTGTAATTGCGTGTAACTCGGATCGGCACTACTGGTCACTAGAGTAGTCAGCAAGTGAAATACCCGGGCAGCATCCGCCGCGGCCAGGGATCATGTGGCCTCCTCCAGCGCTCGTGTCGGGTGGGGTGCGAGTGCGACGGACGGGCAGGGCCGGTCATACATGCAACCCGGGGGCCGGCCGGGGCGATGGTCCCTGCCGTGCCGTGGGAGGTGAGGAGAGAGCCTCGGAACGGGGACTCGGCTCCCCTGACGTACTGTAGGGTGCAGTTGGGTCATCGACTTGTGGGCCAAACTATTGCCGGGCCCACCAGTCAGTGGGCCAACTGCACCATGCAGTACGTCAGGGGAGCCTCGTCCCGGGACGGACGGACGCGCCGCGCGGCAAATTTGACAATTTTGACCTCGTGACGAAATCATTTCACAGAATGAACTGGGTTCGAAACTATTTCACTCCCCTGGCCCTTTTGTGTAGCACCCGCCATGCCGGCGCCACACCCTACTGTGCAGCGCCTAGCGCGGGGGCGTTGCACTCCTGTCCACCGTGGCAGCCCCTGGGCCCGCACCCAGCAGTGCAGCGCCTCCGTGCTAGGCGCCACACATGTAATGTGCAGCGCCTAGCCGTCGGGCGCTGCACTGTGACTTACATCCAGCCGCGCCGGCCCTCTCCTCCCCCACCCACCCCATTGCCAGTTACAGAACAGAACAGGGCGGCGGCCCTCTCCACTCCCCCTCTCAATCCCCTCTCCCAAATCCTTCAGATCTGACGATTTGGTCCGTGCATTTCTTCACCAATCCATCCTAGAAGGTACTCTCCTCCGATCCCCTTGTTTCTATCCATAGAAAATATGATATTTTGAAGATTTGGGGAATCCTTGTTTGATTAGATTAGATTTGAATCTTGCATGTATTAGAACTTTGCATGTATTACAACCCTTGTTTGTTTGATTTGTGGAACCCTAGTTTAGTTTATGGAAAAGTTATTTGTATGAAGCTATTTGTATGAAGTAGGCCTAGTTTATGGAAAAGTTATTTGTATGAAGTAGGCCTAGTTATTTGTGGAACCCTAGTTTATTAGTTTTGTTTGATTTGATATGGTTGGATACATAGATTGATATGGTTGCATCTAGTAGGCCTACTTTAGTTTTTTTGAATTGAAAAGATAATCGTGTTGACAAGAATGCTTTGTTGAAATTGTTAGGATGGTTTGGCTTCTCGATGATCACTGGGACAAACAACACCGGTCGTACGCTATGTCGGTGGAGCAGCGGGTAATACTGAAAGTGGTCGGTGTTATGAAATTCGTATTTTTTTCAAACACAAATGCCCCATATGTAATGTTATGATTTGTTTGTTTGTAGGAGCTTGCACCTCTGAAGCTTCGGTCTCACGGGGTCACCCTTGGATGGATGCGCTATGATGAGCGGTACACACCGTATGTAAGGGAGGCAGGACTTCTCCCTTTCATTCAGTTGGTCAGCCGGTTGACGCCACCCAACAATGTTGCAGCACTCACCGCGCTTATTGATCATTGGAGGCCGGAGACACACACTTTCCATCTTCGGACCGGGGAGATGACCGTGACGCTCCAGGATATTGCTATGATCACCGGTCTTCCTATCGATGGAAATCCTTTATGTATGAACACCGATTCTGATGGGTGGCGCGCGCAGATGCATGCCCTTATCGGTATGGTTCCTCCGGAGCCTCGGGAACCAGAAGCAGAAGACAAGAAGAAGGAAAGAGTCGCAGCCGGTGCTCCTTTCACGTGGATTACATCGAACTTCAGTACTTGCCCTGAGGATGCTAATGAGGACACGGTGAAGACACATGCTCGTGTCTACATGTGGTACGTGATATCCAGGACTATGTTTGCTGATGACACAGGCAAGAATGCTCCATGGATGACCGTCTTCGATAGCAAATGGAGTTGGGGTTCGGCGACACTGGCTTACTTGTATCGACAGGTATGAAGTTGTTTCCTTTTCACTTCATTGATACATTATCAATGCGCTCTTGCGGAAAATTTGATCATGTTCTCTTTTATATGCAGTTGGACGAAGCCTGTTGTAGGCACACTGGAGGTATTGGTGGTTGTCTGCTCGCACTTTCCATATGGATCTGGGAGCGTTTGCCGGTTGGACGACCGAAGACCGTGAAGTACGAGGATTGGGACGACAAAGACGACCCACTACAGCTCCCCACTTGGGCTCACAAGTGGGATGTGTTAAATGAGATGACGGATGATCCCTCGGTCATGTACAAGTTGTACAAGAGCGAGCTGGACGCGATCATGCCTGAGCAGGTGAACCGACATTGCATAAGTGATTATCATGCTTGTATCGTAACTCGATATCAATTTTGCATTCTTTTGCAGGTGGAATGGGAGCCGTATGGAAAAGGAAAGAGTTTTGGTAACCCTATGGAGTTCAGGCTGAATCCGATGTGCACTAGGGATAGGGATCTCTGGCATATGCGGTGCCCACTGATATGCAACTGGGCGGTTGAGCTTCACCTGCCACATCGGGTGTTCCGCCAGTTTGGTTTGTTCCAGCCACACCCGCCGGAGTGGGAGGACACGGACAAGTTGCTACATGCGTAAGATATAATTAACCTTGAGCACTTAGCAGCTTGTCGGCGGTTTCGATGATGCTAATAATCTGTTTCTAACTTGCAGGTTGGATAGGAAAAAGCAGCAGAAGATCAAAGATTGGGCCAACCATCACAGGAAGTATGTCGTACAGTTCGCGCTTAGTGTGGAGCAAGCAAGGGCTGGAAAACGAGCCCAGCTTCGTGAGCACTGCCCGATCGCGTTCAACAACTATCTCACATGGTTTCTTGCAAGTACCCGCGTGGAGGTATGCAAGCCGGCGTATGCTGAGGAGATTCTGGAAGAACCCACCGTTTTTGATGAGGTAGCCCAGCACCAGTACAACGCATTAGTCAGGAAAGGCAACTCAGTGATCCCTTCAGCTCCAATGATGAACTTTGTGGTATTTGCCCTTTTTGCTTTTCCATTCGCACTATTCACATCTTCGCTTGCCTAACACTTTGATACCGTTTCTGTTCATAGCGTGCCCAGATCAAGAAAGCAGCTGATGAGACCGAGACTATTCTGGAAACAACCCCGGCTGGCAAAAGCGATGGGGAAGGTGCACTTCGAGCATTCATTAAGGTTCACATCTCCTTCAAACTAGCACTTAACATGTGTTGCTACGTTCCATGTCTCATTCACTTGTACATGTTGCAGCGCCAGGGTCAAAAGTGAAGGCGGCTATCAAACCTTTTCGGTTGTCGTGACCCCGAGTATGTATCACCAGAACGGTCTAGATCGGTGACACCATCAGATCCCGCTTCGGGGCAGGGCCATGGTGAACCTTTGGAGGATGAGCATGTGGGTGTGGTCACCCAAGAGGTATGGCATGACGATATATATCCATTTGTTGATGCATTGCTAACTATATCCTCACACACGGTCTTTCCATATCTTCTGTTGATGCATAGGTTGCTGATGATATAACCTTGGGGACGTACCAGGCTTGGTCTGCATACGATTGAAGCCTAGGAAGGGAATCAACAAGTACACACCTGAAGACTTCACCCAAAGAGGCCAAAGAGGCAAAAGGACGGTCGGCACCTCGCGGATGGCGGCTTTGGATGACTATTTGAATGACGATGTAGATGACGTGGAGGAACCGGAGCCGGAGCGGGTTCCTCTTCCTAGGAAGGTGAAGAAGATAAGCGTCAAGAGGGGGGGAGGAGCCAGCAAGCGCGGAAAGCACTAGTCATCGTCCTCTATTTATAATGTTGAACTTAGAGTGGTGGTCGCTCTTAGTAATGTGGAACTTGTTATGTCGTTGAACTTGGAGTGGTGGTAGCTCTATGTTAAACTTGTAGTTATGGTAGCTCTATGTTAAACTTGAACTTGTTGTGATGGTCCTTTCTAGGAAATGATGTCTTTGTTGAACACTTTTTGAATCTTACTGTTTATTATACGAAATGTTGAACTGTGGCTGAAAATGACCCAGTCTGAATGACAAAAAACACTAAGTGTTTGTGTGGCGCCTAGCTGGGAGGCGCCACACTCTACAGTGCAGCGCCTAGCTCGTGGGCGTTGCACTGTACAGTGTGGCGCCTCCAGGCTAGGCGCTGCACAAACACTTAGCAAATTTTTTTGCCCAAACTGGAGGCCTACCTTCTGTTGCTCTCTGGATAGCTACAGACTTGTGCAGCGCCTAGCTTGGAGGCGCACACTATACAGTGCAGCGCCTAGCTGCTAGGCGTTGCACTGTACAGTGTGGCGCCCCCAGGCTAGGCGCTGCACAAACACTTAGCGGAAATTTTGGCCCAAACTGGAGGCAAGGCTTCTGTTGCTCTCTGGATAGCTACAGACTTGTGCAGCGCCTAGCCTGGAGGTGCCACACTGTACAGTGTGGCGTCCCCAGGCTAGGCGCTGCACAAACACTTAGCGAAAATTTTGGCCCAAACTGGAGGCCTACCTTCTGTTGCTCTCTGGATAGCTACAGACTTGTGCAGCGCCTAGATTGGAGGCGCCACACTGTACAGTGCAGCGCCTAGCTCGTGGGCGTTGCACTATACAGTGTGGCGCCTCCAAGCTAGGCGCCACACATGTCTGTAACTTGCCCTACCTTCTGTTGCTCTCTGGATAGCTACAGACTTGTGCAGCGCCTAGCTTGGAGGCGCCATACTGTACAGTGCAGCGCCTAGCTCATGGGCGTTGCACTATACAGTGTGGCGCCTCCAAGCCAGGTGCCACACATGTCTGTAACTTGCCCTACCTTCTGTTGCTCTCTGGATAGCTACAGACTTGTGCAGCGCCTAGCTTGGAGGCGCCACACTGTACAGTGCAACGCCCTCGAGCTAGGCGTTGCACTTGGACTTAGTGAAATTTTTAGCATATGCAGACATAGTACGATGATGTGAAGTAGGATTGATACATAGCAAGCAAACAATTGTGAAGACAACATATGCACAAAGTACTTCACGACACATAGTAGTTCATAACACATAGTACTTCACGACACATAGTAGTTCTTACAACCAAATCAAGGAGGAGACATAGTAGTTCACGACACATAGTAGTTCTTACAACCAAATCGAGGAGGAGACATAGTAGTTCACGACACATAGTAGTTCACAACCAAATCGAGGAGGAGACATAGTAGTTCATGATACATAGTAGTTCACAACCAAATCGAAGAGGATGACATAGCTCTATTGCGTAGAGCAAGGCCCCTTTCCCTTCTTCTTCTTCCTCTCTGCTTCCTCTTCCTCCTCCCTTTTTCTTATGAGGTGAGCCTCCTTAACCACCCTCTCCATGAATATCTGATTCTCCCTTTCTTCTTTTTCAGCTGCAATTGCCCAAAGTTTCATGGTTCTTTCTTGAAAATCCTTTAGACGCTTCTTCTGTGCCTCCTCACATTTCCTCACAAACGCTTGCTCCCTAGCGCACATCGCATTTGACGCTCTCTTTTTTCCTTCCTCTCCTTCTCAAGCTCCTCTTCCTTCTTCTTCTTTAGCTTGGCTGCATCCTCCTCTCTAAGCTTCTTTGCAGCCTTCTCCCACCATCCCGCCATCTCATCTTCGCCATCCTCCTTCATCGTTGGTTTGTTGGGTTGGGAAGCCGCCATACCTACAATGAGTGAAACATAATGGTTAGTAAGGACAATAAGAACAAATGGAAGCACATATGAAAAAGAAGAACATATGAAAAACAAGAACATATGATACATTATAGTTAGTGAGGAACATGCGGAAATGGTCCATCGAGGTATCCAAACATTCCTCTATAACGAACTTGCCCTTGTCCATCACCACGGCCAAGTCCACCACCAAGGCCAAGACCATCACCAAGGCCTAGACCATCACCACGGCCATTACCACCACCACGAGCTCTACCACCACCACGACCTAGACCACCACCACGAGCTCTACCACCACCACGGCCTCTTGTAAGTCCTAGTTGCCGACCTCTTTGTTGCCTAGATCCTCTTTGGCTAACACTTGGTTGGCTTGGCACTTGTTGGCTACCACTTGGTTGCCTTGGCACTTGTTGGCTACCACTAGGTTGGTTACCACTTGGTTGGTTTGGCACTTGTTGGCTACCACTTGGTTGCCTTGGCACTTGTTGGGTACCACGTGGTTTCCTTCGCACTTGTTGGCTACCTCTTGGTTGGCTTGGCACTTGTTGGCTACCACTTAGGTTGGCTCCCTTGTGTAGCTCCTTGTTGGCTTGTGCTTGCATCATTTTTCTTGGACCTTTTCCTTGGTTTCGTACATTTTCTTTTGTTGTGGCCATGACCTTTGCACTCCCCACAACGGGACCTCTCACGAGGCTCTTGGAATTGGTCATTGCCCGCTTCGCGGCGGCCACCATGGCCCCATCCGTCCATGTCGCCTCTAAGACGCTTTGTCTTACGTCTACCCCGTTTATCAACCTTCAACTCCGGATCCGGCCATAGTTGAACTCCATGATACTCCGGCCATTGTGATTGGTCAAAGTACGGGTGAAAGCGGGGAGCCCATGTTTTCTTGACCGTCATGATTGAGAACTCCGACTCCCTCACGGTGCGTGGGTGATTGATGTCCACATTCCTAACGCGACCGGCGGTATACAAATGTGAGCATGGGAGATGAAGCAACAATGGCCTCCCGCAAGTGCAATCACATTGTGTTAACGACACCTTGAAAGCCCGACCTCCATGTTGCCGGCCATCGTTTGTGGTTCCTCCTGGCTCTTTCACTTCGTACTTCCACTCTTCGTTGTCATATAATATAGCTTCTTCTGAGTCCGCCTTCCGTGATTGAAATACCAACCATTCATCAACTTTGGGTGGGAACTTGTACTTGTACTTGCGTGGGTTCTCACCCGCTATCTGTGCATCCGTTTCCATCGAGTACTTTACAAAGTACGCATTCATCTTGTCAAATGTGTATTGAACTATTGCCGTCACGGGTAATTCACGTGCACCTTTGAGGACCCTATTGAAACATTCGGCCATATTGCTTGTCATTTGACCGTATCTCCGACCATCTTCATCAAAAGCACGTGCCCACTTGTTCCAGTATTGAATGTGCCTATTGAGAAAGTCTTGACCCCCGGGATCAAGTTTTTTGTGTGCGAGCAATTTGTTGTACAAAGTGGCGAAGCGCTTATCGGAGAAAGCGAGACAACAATCTTGAAGATCATCGGCCAACTCCTTAAGGCCACATGCCCTATAGAAGTTCGAACAAAAGTGCCTCATGCACCATCGATGGTGCAACGGAGCATGCCCGGGAATGTCAATCTCCACCGCGTTAAGAATTCCTGGATGCCGATCCGATATGACACAAATTTCCCTTTGAGCGGGTAACACCTTCGTCCTCAAAAGATGTAGAAACCACTCCCAGTTGTCATTGTTTTCCACCTCAACCAAAGCAAATGCCAATGGCAACACCCGGTTATTGGCATCACTTGCTATCGCAACCAACAAGGTGCCCTTGTATTGTCCGGTCAAGAACGTGCCATCAACTGCGATGACCGGCCTACAATGTTTGAAAGCCCTCACACATTGCTCGAACGCCCAAAAAGCACGGCCAAATACTCGGACTTTCCTTCCTTCATGAACCGTTGTTTGGTGCCCATGAGGCTCGACCACATGAACCATGCCCGGGTTTGTCGCGGCCATGGCTAACAACAACCTAGGGATTCGGTTGTATGCTTCCTCCCAAGTACCATACAACATCTTAAATGCGGCTTGCTTCGCCTTCCATGCCTTGCCGTACTTCACCTTGTAATGAAAGATGGCTTTCACAAGGTCAATGACATGTTGGACGCTCATTGTTGGAAGTGTGGATATTGAGTTGGAGAGCCTGTAAGCGATGAACTCGGACGTGAGTTGTTTGTGGTCTTGGGACACAATCTTGCCATCCACCCTTTTGCCTTGGCACATGTGAGTTGGCACACAACTCACTACATGCCAAGTTGGACCTCCTTTCCATGGTCTTGCACGCACAATCCACGGACATATTTCATCTTCACATGCACATGCAACCGTGTAGCGCACATTGACGTCCGAGTTCACCACCTTGTGTGGACGATAATGCGTAACCGAGTAGTTGTCAAGCCACATCTTCAATTCCAACAAGGTGTCGAACTTAGAACCTTTAGCAATCCGGTTCTTGTCGTCTCCCAAATCACGGTGAGAGCTTGGCCTAACCCCAAGAGGTACACATTGGCCACCATCTACCACGGCTTCATCCGCGAGACTAACATCATTGAACAATGTAGTCCGATGATCCCGACCAAATACCTTCTCGAAAGCTTCGGCCTCCTTCACCGTGAACCCCTCCGCATCAACTTGTTCATCGGGACCATCGTCATCCGAGTCCGATGCATATGCACGGGAAAAAGGGATGGAATGGTCCATTGTCTCTTGCAAATGATATTTGTCGAGATCACCCACATTGTTGTCATGGAGATCAACTTCATTGTCATCGTCCGCATACTCATCATTGTCCTCTTGCAAAGCTTCATCTTGGTTGTTTGTAAATGGGCTCAATGTTGGCCTCACTTCTTGGGTCAAAAGAGGTTCAACAATTTCATCTCGCTTCAAGGGTGGGGGGCTACTAGCAACCAAAGGTGAGGGGTTCCGGTTCAAGTCCAAATGCAAACTTGAATCAACCTTCATCGTTGCAAATAACTCAAGAGCCTTGTCTAGTGATTCGGCCACCGTCTCCTTGTATGCAACCCAACGTTGCTCCGAGTTGACACGCATTGTCTTCCAACGGATGTGCATTCCAAAACCAACATTATGCCTTCCCTTCAACTCAATGATATCACTAGGGTCCATCCAATTCAAATCTTTCCTCACTTGTTGCAAAAACTCCGCATAGCTAGGACTACTATCAAACACCATGTCAAGCTCATCCGGGTCCGGTTCTATATTGCCTTTCAAAAAGGCGTCTTTGTCCCCATGATGAACAAACACACATGTTCTTCCCATCCCTATAAGCATTCAAAGAACACAAGGTAACATTGCTTCCATGAGTACTAATCCAAGGATTAACACGGAATACAAACCCTAATATATATATCAAACAACAACACTAACCTAACCATAACCATAACCATAACCCTAGCCCTAAACCTAATCCTAGCACCAACATAAGAACACCCATTAGAATAACCCTAGCATACTAACAAAGCCTAATCATAGAAAATTGGCAAACAAACATCTCACATCTCCATGCAAATCTCTAGATCCAAACAAAACTAGGGTTTTCCCAAACTAGCAACAAATGAGCAATGGGAGAACTTTACTTGGATCAAAACAAGGGGATCGGAGAATATTACCTTGAGGGAGGGTTTGACTTCGAAATCCATGAACAAATTTTTCAAATTTGCAAGATTTGGGAGAGGATTTGAGAGGGGGAAAGAGTGGGAGAGGGGGCAAAGCTCGGGGAGAGAGTGGGAGAGTGTGTGGTGTGGGGGTGGGGGAGGGGCCAGCCAAGTGGCTGGATAAGTCACAGTGCAGCGCCTACGCGCTAGGCGCTGCACATTAAATGTGTGGCGCCTAGCTCCTAGGCGCTGCACATTCCATGTGTGGCGCCTAACTCGGAGGCGCTGCACTGCTGGGTGCGGGCCCAGGGGCTGCCACGGTGGACAGGAGTGCAACGCCCCCGCGCTAGGCGTTGCACAGTAGGGTGTGGCGCCGGCGTGGCGGGCGCTGCACAAAAGGGTCAGGGGAGTGAAATAGTTTCATACCCAGTTCTTTCTGTGAATTGATTTTGTCGCGAGATCAAAATTGTCAAATTTGCCGCGCCGCGCGGCGCACGGGCTCGGTTGGTACGCCGCGCGCGGGTATGCATGCACAGGCGCGCGCGAGAGGAGACGCAGGCTTTTGTTTTGTCCGTGCTCTCGGACGTGACGTGCTGATGTGATCAATCATCCATCGACCGGCGCCTCCCTTGTCGTGTCCTTGATCTACGCTAGTAATTGCGTGCGAGTACTTAATCGTAATCCCGGTAGGCGTGTAAAATACATATCCAGCACAGACCAGGATGGATTGCGTAAGCCCTGCACTGCAGCGCGGAACCAGCAGCCCCAGGTGATTACTCTAATGAGAGCAGTACTGTACTGCGGTGGTTAGCACACTGGGGTCGTACCTGGCGATTTAATTTGCTCGTTAAATGGTGTCCTGACTCCTGACGTGTATCAGATTTGATGATGGCTGGTGTGGTGACGGGCTGACGGCCTGCACCCTCTCACTGGCCGGTCTAAGGGGGGTTTGGTTCCAGGGATTTTTTTATTGGTACTAAAAAAAGTCTGTAGCAAATCAAATAAGGTGGGACTTTTTTGGACTTTTTGCTACAAGTCCAAGCACCTCCTTGAGAGTCTTTTTTTAAAAGTCTTAGGGACTAGAAAATGTCCTAGGACTAGAGAACCAAACACCACCTTAATTTGAAGCTTCACTGCGTGCTGCGGTACGTACGTATACACTTTTCTCTTGACCTTTTTGGCACATGAAAAGCTTTTTTTCACATCTGATCAAATGAGGATCAACGTACACCGTATCCGTGCGTACGTGACTAGACGTTTGAGAGCAAGCAGGTCCACTGTCTTGCCATATATACGCGCCGCGCCCAGTCTGTCTGTCCGGCCGGGAGGGTCAGTCGCGACACATCACGTAGCAAAATTTACACACGAAGCAGCAGATCAATTAATGTGCACGCACGCACACACATGGCCCGTTTCCCGTTCCCGTGTTCGCGTCATGCATGCACGCACTGCGTTGCGTTTGCCGTCCGCGATGCCTGCCCGCCCTGCGCCAGTTTCCTCGCGCAGATCATGGAAGCATCGATCGCGTCTCCCTCCGGCCCTAGCTAGCTCTGCTCGGCCATGATGCCTCGGTGAAAACTTGGCAAGGCTGTTCCCTCCCGTCACATAATTCATCAAACTCGATTGGGCGCAATTTTCAGAGAGAGAGAGAGTGGTGGTAATAGTGGTTTCAAATCTGACTCTAAGGCCGGTCATAGTGGGGAGTAACTTAGACTATTAACATGCATATGTTATTAGCCTGTATTACTACCTCTATAGTGCATAGTATCATAGATTAGTATCATAAGTGGTCTCCTTTATTGCCATGCATGACACATAGTAGCATCACATTTATTATGTTACGGTATCTACCTATGTTACTATAACTATCTTTCTCTTCTTTAATTGTCTGCCACATAAGCATGTTTGCGAGTCCCAAGTGCATGATACTACTTACGTTACCCCACTATGGCCAGCCTAAGCCGGCTACCAAGGAAGTATCTTTATCCAAGGTTGAATCGTCTCGTGCTTCCAACTCTCGTACTAGTGATATTGTGTGCTTCAAGTGTGGTGGCACGGGGCATAAGAAGTTTGAGTGCCCTAATGAGAGGAGAGTACTCCTCACAGAAGAAGGATACATGTCCACGAGTGATGGAGAAAAAAATAATGACACATCTAGTGAGAAATCTGAAGATGATGAAAAAGTGACTGCAAGTTTTGAAGCTGCCGAAGCATACCCATCAATAATGGTGCAACGAGTGAAAGAAGACCGTATTGAGGATAAGGGGCAGCGATGGAATATTTTCCAGTCTGAGTGTAAGATCAACAACTGTGACGCCCCCGATTTGACCGTACACTAATCATGCACGCAAATGTGTACGACCAAGATCAGGGACTCACGGGAAGATATCACAACACAACTCTAAAACATAAATAAGTCATACAAGCATCATAATACAAGCCAGGGGCCTCGAGGGCTCGAATACAAGTGCTCGATCATAGACGAGTCAGCGGAAGCAACAATATCTGAGCACAGACATAAGTTAAACAAGTTTTGCCTTAAGAAGGCTAGCACAAAAGTAGCAACGATCGAAGAGGCAAGGCCTCCTGCCTGGGACCTCCTAACTACTCCTGGTCGTCGTCAGCGGCCTGCACGTAGTAGTAGGCACCTCCAGTGCCGTAGGTGTCGTCGTCGACGGTGGCGTCTGGCTCCTGGACTCCAACATCTGGTTGCGACAACCAGATAGAAAGGAAAGGGGGAAAAAGAGGGAGAGAAGCAACCGTGAGTACTCATCCAAAGTACTCGCAAGCAAGGAGCTACACTGCATATGCATGGGTATATGTGTAAAGGGGCATATCAGTGGACTGAACTGCAGAATGCCAGAATTAAAAGGGGGGATAGCTAGTCCTGTCGAAGACTACGCTTCTGGTCATCTCCATCTTGCAGCATATAGAAGAGAATAGAGTGAGGTCCTCCAAGTAGCATCGCATAGCATAATCCTACCCGGCAATCCCCTCCTCGTCGCCCTGTTAGAGAGCGATCACCGGGTTGTATCTGGCACTTGGAAGGGTGTATTTTATTCAGTATCCAGTTCTAGTTGTCATAAGCTCAAGGTACAACTCCGGGTCGTCCTTTTACCGAGGGACACGGCTATTCGAATAGATAAACTTCCCTGCAGGGGTGCACCACATAACCCAACACGCTCGATCCCAATTGGCCGGACACACTTTCCTGGGTCATGCCCGGCCTCGTAAGATCAACACGTCGCAGCCCCACCTAGGCTCAACAGAGAGGTCAGCACGCCGGTCTAAACCTATGCGCGCAGGGGTCTGGGCCCATCGCCCTATGCACACCTGCACGTTGCGAACGCGGCCGCGAGCAGACCTAGCAACCCACACGATCACGGCGGTTACGTCAAAGCGGTCCAACACGGCGCGCGCCACTCAGTCGCTGACGTCAAAAGAGCTTCGGCTGATACCACGACGTCGGGATACCCATAACTACTCCCACGTAGATGGTTAGTGCGTATAGACCAAATGGCCAGACTCAGATCAAATACCAAGATCTCGTTAAGCGTGTTAAGTATTCGCGAACGCCGACCAGGGCCAGGCCCACCTCTCACCTAGGCGGTCTCAACCTGCCCTGTCGCTTCGCCACAAAGATCCACTTGCGGGTACTCCTACGAGCCGACCCGACTTTAGTCATCTCAGGTGTCATGTATATAATATATAAGTATATGCCCGTGTCCACCGCCCAGGTGATCACGGCCCGATAGTATAGCACAGCAGACGGACAAGAATGTAGGGCCACTGATGGAAAACTAGCATCCTATACTAAGCAGTAGGGTAGCAGGTAAGGGAAACAACTGTAGCAACAATGACAGGCTATGCAACAGAATAGGATTAACCGAAAGCAGTAACATGCTACACTACTCTAATGCAAGCAGTATAGAGGAGAGTAGGCGATATCTGGTGATCAAGGGGGGGGGCTTGCCTGGTTGCTCTGGCAAGTAGGAGGGGTCGTCGACTCCGTAGTCGAACTGGGCAGCAGCAGTGTCGGTCTCGTAGTCTACCGGAGAGAAGAGGGGGAAGAAACAGTAAATACAATGCAAACATAAGCATGACGATGCGTGACATGACAATGAGCGGTGCTAGGGGCGTCCTAACGCGATAGTAGGTGGTACCGGTGAAGGGGGGGAACATCCGGGAGGTATCCCCGATGTTTTGCGTTTTCAGACAGACGGACCGGAGGGGGAAAGTTGCTAGTTCGATAGGTTAGGGAGGTGTGGTGGATGAACGGACTGCGTATTCGGATTCGTCTCGTCGTTCTGAGCAACTTTCATATAGAAAACATTTTCATCCGAGTTACGGTTTAAAAGATATGAATTTTCAAAGTTTATTTGAATTTCTGGAATTATTTATTTAACAGAAAAAGGGATATGACGTCAGCATGACGTATGAGTGACGTCAGCGGTCAACAGTCCGGGTTGACTGGTCAAACTGACACGGGGGACCCACCTGTCATAGATAGTGGGTTAACAGAGGATTAAACTAATTAACTTTTAGTTAATTAACTACTGGGCCCACCTGTCAGTGAGAGATTATTTAAACTAATTATTTTTATTTATAAAACATTTTCTTTTTCTTTTCCTTTTTTTTAAATTTTGCGGCGGGGCCCGCATGTCAGTGACTGGGCCTGCCCAGTCAGCAGTTGACTGGGTCAACCCAGTCAACTGGGGCCCGTGGGGGCCACTGGCGGTGAGCTAGGGGGGCCCGGCCGGCCACGTCGGCAGGGCACCGGAGAGGGGCTCCGGCGAGCTCCAACGCGGCGGCGATGCGCGGGTGTGCTTCGGGTTTCGCCCATAGTGGGTTGGCGGGGGCGGGGCTTGGCGCGTTCGACGCGGCTCGACGTCGCGCGTCCAACGGCGGTGGACGGAGGGGCTGGAACGGCCGGAGACGAGCGCTATGAACTCGCCGGCGGCGAGGTGCTACGGGTGCCCGACGGAAGCTACGCTAGAGCGCGCGAACGGCCGAACTAACTACCTAGGCGGGTGCGGCTCGGTGCGGTCGGGCTAGCGGGCCAACGCCCGTGACCATTTGGTCACCGGAGACACGCCGGCGGCGAGCTCCGCGGCGTGGCGTTCGGGCGCGCGCGGGGAAGCAGCTACGGAGCGCGAGCGAGCTAACGGAGAGGGGGAGGAGGTAGAGGAGCTCACCGCGCGGCGCAAGAAAGGCCCGTGGGTGGCTTAGTAGCAGCAGGTCGTCGCCGGGGAAGAAGGGGGTCGCCGGCGTCCGAAGATGAAGGCGAGCTCGGAGAGGTCGTTGTAGTGGCTCCGAGCTTCGACGGAGAGGCGGAGGGGGTGTAGTCGAGGGCGGCGACGTCGTACGACACGGCGAGGTGGCGAGTGGGGCACGGTGGCCGCGTGAACGACGGGAACGGCGGCGAGCGCGTCGGGCGTGGGGAAGAGGGGAGCGGCGCGGATCCGGGGGAGAGGCGCAGAGGCCGAGGGAGTGAGCGGGGTGAGTGGGAGAGAGGCCCGAGGGAGCGGGGGCCGCTGGCGCCCTTATCCTCTCGCGGGGTTCACCGCCGGCGAGGTGGTGCGGCGGCAGCGCCCCTGTTCCGACCAGGTCGGGGGAACAGGGAAGGGGCGAGGGAGGAGGTGGGCTGGGCCGGGGGCGCGGGGGATGCGGCCCAGTTTGGGCCGGGGGGTGGGGGGGGTTCGGTGCAGATGGGCCACGGGTCCAGTGGGGGGGAAGGCCTGCTCCCTTTTGCTTTCCTTTTTTGACTGTTTCTGTTTTCTGTTTTTATCTGTTTATTTTATTTTCTGTTTTATTTCATTTAAAGTATTTAGGCATTTTATAAAAAGGAGTTTTCTCCACCATAATTGCCAGTGTATTATTTAGCACCCACAGAACATTTTTGTTTGAGTTTTTGAAAACTTTTATTTTTCACTTTAATTATATTTGAAGTTTGAACTAGGAGTTTGACAGGGGTGTGGTTCAAATGTGATCAAGCCCTGTTTAGCAACATGATTAGCTTAATCACAGGGGGTTACTGTAGCATGATTCTCAGGGTGTTACAAATCTCCTCCACTACAAGAAATCTCGTCCCGAGATTTAGGAGGTAGAAGGAAACAGTGCGGGGTATTCTTCGCGCAGACGATCCTCTCGTTCCCAAGTGGCCTCATCTTCAGAATGGTGCGACCACTGGACTTTGAGAAACTTGATCGCCTTCTGACGAGTGCGGCGTTCAGCTTGGTCGAGAATGCGGACCGGATGCTCCTTATAGGAGAGGTCTTGCTGCAATTCGAGCACTTCATGATCCACAGCTCGGATTGGATCCTTGAAGCATCGGCGGAGCTGTGACACATGGAACACATCGTGAACCTGAGAAAGGTTCGGCGGTAGTTCCAGTTGGTATGCCACTTTTCCACGCCTTTCGAGAATAGTGAATGGGCCAATATAGCGAGGAGCTAGTTTGCCCTTGATCCCGAAGCGGTGAGCACCCTTCATAGGTGTGACTCGAAGATAAGCCTTTTCGCCAGGTTGATAGACCATGTCTTTATGATGACGGTCATACTGACTCTTCTGACGTGACTGAGCAGTCTTGAGATTCTCGCGAATAATGCGGACTTGTTCTTCGGCATCTTGGATAATATCCGGTCCGATGAGTGGACGTTCCCCAGTTTCTGACCAGTTCAGAGGGGTTCGGCACTTTCGTCCATACAACACTTCGAAGGGGGCCATCTTCAGACTAGCTTGATAGCTATTATTATAAGAGAACTCAGCATACAGGAGAGATTCCTCCCATTTCTTGCCGAAGGAAATAACGCAAGCTCGAAGCATGTCTTCGAGAACTTGGTTGACGCGTTCAACTTGTCCTTGCGATTGAGGATGAAACGCAGTACTGAATGACAGATGAGTTCCCATTGCTTCTTGGAAACTTGCCCAGAATCTTGAAGTGAATAAGCTGCCACGGTCTGAGCTGATAACCAATGGAATACCGTGGAGTGAAACAATCCTGGACATATAGAGCGTTGCCAACTGGCTAGCAGTGATCGTTTCTTTGACCGCCAGAAAATGTGCAACTTTGGAAAGCCGGTCAATGACGACAAGAATAGCATCATTACCTTTCTGTGATTTGGGAAATCCAGTGACGAAGTCCATCTCAACATGGTCCCATTTCCATTCAGGAATAGAGATAGGTTGCAGAGTTCCAGCAGGCCTTTGATGTTCTGCTTTGATACGACGGCAAACGTCACACTCAGCAACATAACGAGCAATGTCTTGCTTCATATTAGACCACCAGAATCTCTGACGGATATCTTGGTACATCTTTGTACTACCCGGATGGATACTTAGAGGCGTATCATGAGCTTCTTTCATAACTTCCTGTGTCATATCCAGGTTTTTCTCTGCACATGGCACCACTAGGCGGCCCTTGAAGTATAGGGTGCCATCTTCAGAAATGGTGAAGAATGAGGGTTTTCCTTCTGCGAGGTAGCACTTAATCTTGTAGGCTTCAGAGTCATACTTCTGTAGCCTTTTGATGCTGTCCTCGAGATCTGGTTTAGCAACTAGGGTATTGAGGGAACCCTGGGTAACAACGTGGAGGTTCACCTTGCCAAATTCCTTAGGAGGGGGAGCGAGTGCACCCGGAGGAACAATATGGAGGTTCAGCTTCCTGAATTCTTCAACAAGTGAGGGCTGAACTTTATGAACCTGGAGGTGGTTGCAGTAAGACTTGCGGCTCAAGGCATCAGCCATTACATTAGCCTTGCCTGGCGTATAGGAAATACCCAAATCAAAGTCTGCGACAAGCTCCATCCATCTCTGCTGACGGAGGTTCAGGTCTGGCTGAGTAAACAGATACTTCAGACTTTGGTGGTCGGTGAAGATCTCGCAACGATTACCGAGAAGGTAATGTCGCCACTGCTTCAGCGCATGAATGACGGCAGCAAGTTCGAGGTCGTGAACTGGGTAGTTCTCTTCGTGAGGGCGCAATTGTCGAGAGGCATAAGCAATCACTCTGCGGTCTTGCATTAGGACACAGCCTAATCCTTGACGGGAAGCGTCGCAGTAGATGACGAAGTCCTTCTTAGTATCAGGTGGAGCTAGAACTGGGGCAGAAGTCAACTTGTCTTTGAGTGCCTGGAAACTTTCCTGACATTTATCTGTCCATTGGAACTTGACGCCCTTATGCAACAGGTTAGTCAGAGGCCTGGCGATCTTAGAGAAGTTCTCGACAAATCGACGGCAATAGCTGGCGAGACCGAGAAAACTTCTGACTTGCTTAAGGTTCTTGGGAGGAGTCCAATCAAGAATAGCCTGAACTCGCTCGGGGTTGACGGCAATACCATCCTTAGAGATGACATGCCCAAGATAGGTGACTTCCGGTAGCCAGAATCCACATTTGGAGAACTTGGCATATAGTTGATGTTCTCGTAGCTTTTCCAGCACAAGTCGAAGATGTTCAGCATGTTCTTCTTCGTTCTTGGAAAATATCAGGATATCATCCAGATAAACCACGACGAACTTGTCGAGGTAATCCATGAATATGTAGTTCATCAGACGAGAGAAGGTGGCTGGAGCATTGGTTAAACCGAAAGACATGACGGTGTACTCGTATGAACCATAGCGAGTCACGAAGGCGGTCTTTGGGATATCCTCTTCGCGAACACGGATCTGGTGGTAGCCCAACCTCAAGTCGAGCTTAGAGAACACTGACGAACCCGCCAGTTGTTCATACAGATCATTGATCCGAGGAAGAGGGTATTTATTCTGAATGGTAGCTTGGTTTATAGGACGGTAGTCTTGAACTAACCGGTTTGTCCCGTCCTTCTTCTTGACAAAGAGAGAAGGTGCTCCCCAAGGAGAGCAACTTGGACGAATGAATCCTTTGCGAAGAGACTTGTCGATTTCCTCCTTAAGCTCAAGGAGTTCATGCGGCGGCATCTTGTAGGGTCGCTTGGCTATAGGAGTGGTGCCTGGTTTCAAGTCGATGATGAATTCGACAGCTCTAGCAGGGGGAATCCCTGGAAGTTCTTCAGGGAAGACGTCGAGGAATTCACGCACGACGGGAATGTTTTCAATGCCCTCGAGTGGTGCAGCGTTCAATGCATTCAATGCATAGAGCCTTGCCTCGGCATTTTGCACCAGATGGGCTTGGTAAGTAACTATCTCATCTGAAGGGTGGAGCAGATGGACGGTCTTAGTGGTGCAAACGATTGAAGCAGTATGCGCTTTTAACCAATTCATTCCCAGAATGAGATCAATGCTACAGGACTTCAGTACGATGGGAGAGACAAGAAATTCCAGTCCTTCAATTTCAACAGTAATATCGCGACTAACCATAGAGGTTTGACATTGGCCCGCAGGGGTGTGTACCACTAGCGGAGTGTTTATCTCTTCGTAATGAATGCCATGCAGGAATGCAAATTCTGCTGATATGAATGAATGGGATGCTCCTGTATCAAATAAAACGGATGCTGGTACTGAATTTACGAGGAGTGTACCCATCACAGTAGCAGGCTGGTCTTGAGCTTCGCTGAGATCAACGTGGTTGGCATGAGCGCGACCATGAGACTTAGCATTGTTGTTGCGGGGCTGGTTGTTACCACGGCCAGCTGCTGGAAGGGCCAGTTGATTCTGGTTCTGATAGCAGTTCCTGGCAAAGTGACCCGGTTGACCACACTTGAAGCACAGACCATTATCGGGAGTGGGAACAGGAGCCCCAGGTGGGGGAGCTGGTAGCTTTGACTGCTTAGATGGTGGAGGAGGCAGACGCGGTGCAGCATAAGATTTCCTGGGAGCAGGTGCATTTGGACGATACATGCTGTTTGGGATCCATATCTTACGCTTCTGTGAGGGCGAGCCCGAAGATGAGCCCGTGTCACGGTTGCGCCTCTGAGAGCTCTGGTATTCCTGCAGACCAGTCTCGACATTGATGGCCTTATTCATCAAGGTGGCGAAATCGGCGAAGTCATGCACTAGAAGTGCGAGCTTGATGTCAGCTTGTAGTCCATCACGGAACTTCTCCTGTCTGCGTGCATCAGTTGCAATGTCTTCTTCAGCATAGTGGGACAAGTCCAGAAACTCCCGCTGATAAGCTTCAACAGTTTTGTTGCCTTGGGTGAGGTTGCGGAACTCACGCTTCTTCCGGTCCATGACTCCCTGAGGAATGAAGCGGGCACGGAAAGCAGCTTGGAAGTCTGGCCATGTGATGATTGTTCCAGCTGGCAGAGTACGCCTGTGGCTGTCCCACCATTGAGCTGCGGGTCCCTTCAAGAAGAAGGAAGCAAAATTGACATAACTGGCAGGGGCTACATCAGCAGACTCCATCTCATAGGTGATGTCACGGAGCCAGTCATCAGCATCCAGAGGCTGAGTTGAGCTGCGGTAGATGGTTGGGTTGAGGCGTATGAAATCTTGAAGAGTCACTTGGGCTGGCTGCTGGTTCATATTGGGGCGAGGAAACTGAGCCATCATATTTTCCATGAATTGGCGGTTCAGTTCAAACTGTTGGATCATACCCGCCATGTACTCAGGTGGTGGTGGGGCATTGCCACCACTTCCACGACCACCTGGTCTAACCATCCTGCTAATATATAACAGGGGTGGTTCAGCATTGAGAAATAATTGCAAAGACAAGAATCGTTCATGATGAAACATGCATAATGAAAGGAGCACGATAGCTACTGCATAGTAGTCGGCATAACTTACAAAAGGGGTCATGCATAGAGTTCAGTACATAGAGTTCAGTACATGGACTAAAACATCATAGGCGGCACACAGGCTCGCGACGACTGAAACTAATACTACCATCAAGCCTACATCAGTCCCGAGAGGTACTGTGGAGGTAATCGTAGCCCGACAGCTGGTAGTGAGGCAACGGATAGCCCTCGACGTCAGCAGACTGGGGGCCGCGGATACTCAAGTGTAGAGCCCGACGCTCAGGTGGCAGAAGAGGACCAAGTGCGGGAGAGTAGCCTCCCACCTCTGGCCAACCAACACCGTGGGGCATCACGGTCCTGGCTGGGTAGATCGCAGTACACGGTACCTGTCCAGACCGGACAAAGGGGTGCAGTAGCGTCAGAGCACGGTAAAGGTGCTGACGGGTGGTGTACATCTCGTGGCGAAGAGCTCGGTTAGCTCGATCCAGCCCATCAGCATGCAGAACCAGGTGCTGATGGTAGAAGGGCTCCCGGGTGACAGTGGAGTAGGCAGCAGTATAGTATCCCTCCGCACCAACATCAGAGGCGATAGCAATGTGCCTGAAAGGGGAGGTGTCCAACTCCCGATACTCTCCACGAAGACGTGTCAGAGCAGCATAGGCTGCATCGTGGACAGCCATATCGATGGTCACACCAACACCATGTGCGGTGTGCAGCACAGTAGTGGAGTCGTACTCCCGAGAGTAGAGGTGGACGATGGCACGGTACTGCTCCTGGTTAAAGTCCTGGTACTCCTCGTAGACGGTGTACTCAGGGTGCCAGCGATAACCCAGATAGGTCATCATCTCAGCTAGCACCGCAGGTGATCCCGAGGCACCAATGGCCATCGTGTGGCGAACAACCTGCCTCGTGGGTTCCATCTGAAAGCAAAGACGTTTCAAAGGAGTCAAATGACAGTGTGTGAATTGATCAAAATACTATTCTGAGAAACATCTATGGTTTATCCATCTTTGGGGTGAACGCGGTCACGGGATCCTAGTGTTAGAGTTAGTAAATTCGTTTAACCCGAGTAGAAGAGAGTTCAGAGTCCCAGAGTACAGGTCGAGGAGTAAAAGATCCTAGTACCACCCAATGGCGACGTGGGCCCGTAAGACACACAGCCATGTTAGTAAAAGTTTTTGTAATGTCTAGACTCAACTTCGGCCAAGGAGTGTGGAAGGGGGTTTCCTACAGGCAGTCGGCTCTGATACCAACTTGTGACGCCCCCGATTTGACCGTACACTAATCATGCACGCAAATGTGTACGACCAAGATCAGGGACTCACGGGAAGATATCACAACACAACTCTAAAACATAAATAAGTCATACAAGCATCATAATACAAGCCAGGGGCCTCGAGGGCTCGAATACAAGTGCTCGATCATAGACGAGTCAGCGGAAGCAACAATATCTGAGCACAGACATAAGTTAAACAAGTTTTGCCTTAAGAAGGCTAGCACAAAAGTAGCAACGATCGAAGAGGCAAGGCCTCCTGCCTGGGACCTCCTAACTACTCCTGGTCGTCGTCAGCGGCCTGCACGTAGTAGTAGGCACCTCCAGTGCCGTAGGTGTCGTCGTCGACGGTGGCGTCTGGCTCCTGGACTCCAACATCTGGTTGCGACAACCAGATAGAAAGGAAAGGGGGAAAAAGAGGGAGAGAAGCAACCGTGAGTACTCATCCAAAGTACTCGCAAGCAAGGAGCTACACTGCATATGCATGGGTATATGTGTAAAGGGGCATATCAGTGGACTGAACTGCAGAATGCCAGAATTAAAAAGGGGGATAGCTAGTCCTATCGAAGACTACGCTTCTGGTCATCTCCATCTTGCAGCATATAGAAGAGAATAGAGTGAGGTCCTCCAAGTAGCATCGCATAGCATAATCCTACCCGGCAATCCCCTCCTCGTCGCCCTGTTAGAGAGCGATCACCGGGTTGTATCTGGCACTTGGAAGGGTGTATTTTATTCAGTATCCAGTTCTAGTTGTCATAAGCTCAAGGTACAACTCCGGGTCGTCCTTTTACCGAGGGACACGGCTATTCGAATAGATAAACTTCCCTGCAGGGGTGCACCACATAACCCAACACGCTCGATCCCAATTGGCCGGACACACTTTCCTGGGTCATGCCCGGCCTCGTAAGATCAACACGTCGCAGCCCCACCTAGGCTCAACAGAGAGGTCAGCACGCCGGTCTAAACCTATGCGCGCAGGGGTCTGGGCCCATCGCCCTATGCACACCTGCACGTTGCGAACGCGGCCGCGAGCAGACCTAGCAACCCACACGATCACGGCGGTTACGTCAAAGCGGTCCAACACGGCGCGCGCCACTCAGTCGCTGACGTCAAAAGAGCTTCGGCTGATACCACGACGTCGGGATACCCATAACTACTCCCACGTAGATGGTTAGTGCGTATAGACCAAATGGCCAGACTCAGATCAAATACCAAGATCTCGTTAAGCGTGTTAAGTATTCGCGAACGCCGACCAGGGCCAGGCCCACCTCTCACCTAGGCGGTCTCAACCTGCCCTGTCGCTTCGCCACAAAGATCCACTTGCGGGTACTCCTACGAGCCGACCCGACTTTAGTCATCTCAGGTGTCATGTATATAATATATAAGTATATGCCCGTGTCCACCGCCCAGGTGATCACGGCCCGATAGTATAGCACAGCAGACGGACAAGAATGTAGGGCCACTGATGGAAAACTAGCATCCTATACTAAGCAGTAGGGTAGCAGGTAAGGGAAACAACTGTAGCAACAATGACAGGCTATGCAACAGAATAGGATTAACCGAAAGCAGTAACATGCTACACTACTCTAATGCAAGCAGTATAGAGGAGAGTAGGCGATATCTGGTGATCAAGGGGGGGCTTGCCTGGTTGCTCTGGCAAGTAGGAGGGGTCGTCGACTCCGTAGTCGAACTGGGCAGCAGCAGTGTCGGTCTCGTAGTCTACCGGAGAGAAGAGGGGGAAGAAACAGTAAATACAATGCAAACATAAGCATGACGATGCGTGACATGACAATGAGCGGTGCTAGGGGCGTCCTAATGCGATAGTAGGTGGTACCGGTGAAGGGGGGGAACATCCGGGAGGTATCCCCGATGTTTTGCGTTTTCAGACAGACGGACCGGAGGGGAAAAGTTGCTAGTTCGATAGGTTAGGGAGGTGTGGTGGATGAACGGACTGCGTATTCGGATTCGTCTCGTCGTTCTGAGCAACTTTCATATAGAAAACATTTTCCTCCGAGTTATGGTTTAAAAGATATGAATTTTCAAAGTTTATTTGAATTTCTGGAATTATTTATTTAACAGAAAAAGGGATATGACGTCAGCATGACGTATGAGTGACGTCAGCGGTCAACAGTCCGGGTTGACTGGTCAAACTGACACGGGGGACCCACCTGTCATAGACAGTGGGTTAACAGAGGATTAAACTAATTAACTTTTAGTTAATTAACTACTGGGCCCACCTGTCAGTGAGAGATTATTTAAACTAATTATTTTTATTTATAAAACATTTTCTTTTTCTTTTCTTTTTTTTTAAATTTTGCGGCGGGGCCCGCATGTCAGTGACTGGGCCTGCCCAGTCAGCAGTTGACTGGGTCAACCCAGTCAACTGGGGCCCGTGGGGGCCACTGGCGGTGAGCCAGGGGGGGCCCGGCCGGCCACGTCGGCAGGGCACCGGAGAGGGGCTCCGGCGAGCTCCAACGCGGCGGCGATGCGCGGGTGTGCTTCGGGTTTCGCCCACAGTGGGTTTGCGGGGGCGGGGCTTGGCGCGTTCGACGCGGCTCGACGTCGCGCGTCCAACGGCGGTGGACGGAAGGGCTGGAACGGCCGGAGACGAGCGCTATGAACTCGCCGGCGGCGAGGTGCTACGGGTGCCCGACGGAAGCTACGCTAGAGCGCGCGATCGGCCGAACTAACTACCTAGGCGGGTGCGGCTCGGTGCGGTCGGGCTAGCGGGCCAACGCCCGTGACCATTTGGTCACCGGAGACACGCCGGCGGCGAGCTCCGCGGCGTGGCGTTCGGGCGCGCGCGGGGAAGCAGCTACGGAGCGCGAGCGAGCTAACGGAGAGGGGGAGGAGGTAGAGGAGCTCACCGCGCGGCGCAAGAAAGGCCCGTGGGTGGCTTAGTAGCAGCAGGTCGTCGCCGGGGAAGAAGGGGGTCGCCGGCGTCCGAAGATGAAGGCGAGCTCGGAGAGGTCGTTGTAGTGGCTCCGAGCTTCGACGGAGAGGCGGAGGGGGTGTAGTTGAGGGCGGCGACGTCGTACGACACGGCGAGGTGGCGAGTGGGGCACGGTGGCCGCGTGAACGACGGGAACGGCGGCGAGCGCGTCGGGCGTGGGGAAGAGGGGAGCGGCGCGGATCCGGGGGAGAGGCGCAGAGGCCGAGGGAGTGAGCGGGGTGAGTGGGAGAGAGGCCCGAGGGAGCGGGGGCCGCTGGCGCCCTTATCCTCTCGCGGGGTTCACCGCCGGCGAGGTGGTGCGGCGGCAGCGCGCCCCTGTTCCGACCGGGTCGGGGGAACAGGGAAGGGGCGAGGGAGGAGGTGGGCTGGGCCGGGGGCGCGGGGGATGCGGCCCAGTTTGGGCCGGGGGAAGGGGGGGTTCGGTGCAGATGGGCCACGGGTCCAGTGGGGGGGGAAGGCCTGCTCCCTTTTGCTTTCCTTTTTTGACTGTTTCTGTTTTCTGTTTTTATTTGTTTATTTTCTTTTCTGTTTTATTTCATTTAAAGTATTTAGGCATTTTATAAAAAGGAGTTTTCTCCACCATAATTGCCAGTGTATTATTTAGCACCCACAGAACATTTTTGTTTGAGTTTTTGAAAACTTTTATTTTTCACTTTAATTATATTTGAAGTTTGAACTAGGAGTTTGACAGGGGTGTGGTTCAAATGTGATCAAGCCCTGTTTAGCAACATGATTAGCTTAATCACAGGGGGTTACTGTAGCATGATTCTCAGGGTGTTACAACAACACCAATTGCAAACTAATAATAGATGGTGGAAGCTACACCAATGCGGTCATTAAAGGGTTAGTTGATGCTTTGAGGTTGCCTGCATGGAAGCACCCGCAGCCCCACCGTGTCGAGTGGATGTACCATACCAGAAAGCTCAAGGTCACTCAGAAGGTGCGCGTCAAATTCTCTGTTGGTGATTACACCGATATGGTAATATGTGATGTCATACCGATGGATGCATGTCACTTGTTATTGGGAAGACCATGGCAGTATGATCATAGTGCTACACATGAAGGTCGGACAAACACTTATTCATTTTGGGCTGCTGGAAAGCGGTGTGTGCTACGACCAATGTTTGACAACGCAATCAAGGTGGATGGACATGTTGCATTGAAGAGGAAGGTTGGAAAGACTGCCCCGAAACCGAGGACGGTTTCCTTTGAAGGGGGAGGGGATGATGTGAACACAGCTGCTGTTGTTGTGCCATTACAAAGTTGTACTAGTTCTGTAGTTACTACTATTTTGCAGGCACATAATTTGCTACGTGAGAAGAAGAAAACACTAAAGGAGAGGGAAAGTGCAAGTATACTGGGTGTTATTCCATGTGCTTTCACGAAGGAAGAAAAGCAGGCAACTTCTTCTAGTTACAGTTTGGCAAACCTAAGAAAGGAAGCGCCAAGTATTTTCATTGAAGAAGTTTCAGTTAAACTTGTTGTTACACAAGAAGTCAAGCCAAACTTCTGGACCCCACCATGGTAATCAACCGTGGCCGGAGTAGATAAATAGTATGGGTTAAAACCGTAGTGTCTCATTGGTTATTTTCTAGTACCAGTTCACGTCGTGAGTCCTAGTCCAGGCTTGTTTGGATTCTAGTGATCAAAGGTGCCGGATACTTACTTAGTTAAATTCTGGTTAGTTTAAATATGAAAGAGATAGAGTCCGTTTCTAGCTTGGTTTGTTAGGATCGTTAGGGGTCAGCTTGCGCGTCGCCTATATAATGGGCAGGCTTAGGCCTTTGTATGGGAGTTTTTCAGAGTGGAATAACATACAGAAAAGGCAGCCATTATGGTTGCGCCAAAGATATTTGCTTGCTGATCCACGAGGGATCAGAGAGTTGCCTGGCGTGGAATTGATCTGTGATTGTTATACGCTGGTTTTTGTGCACTTTGGTTTTCTGGTGTCCTGCTTGATCCAAAGAGCCGTTCATCTACTTCTTCGTCTGTTTGCTGCTATTACGAGAATCATCGTGGTTTGTCGCTGTATTTCGTGTATCGTGAAAGATTGGGCCAACGAACGACTCACCGTCTAGTCGGGTCACATCAAGTGGCCATCCTCGAGTCAGAATAAGGCTTATGTGGAGGCCAACTGGGTCTTCCTCCGGCAGGAGCGGGCGGCGACCGACGCACTCTTCGCCGGACTCGGTGCAGAGATAGAGGAGGAGGCCGGAGCGGAGCAGCAGGAGGCGTCGGAGCTGCAGTTGCCGCCCATGTATCCGGAGCCGGGCACGGAGATAGCCGACATCTCCGACGAGGAGTAGCTAGGTGATCTACGTAATATGTACGTTTTTTCCTTTGCATGCTTTTGTATGGATTTAAAAATCTAGTATGAGTTATTCGGCTGCAGTTGGGGTAATTTGAGGATTGCCTGGTCACTCTCAGCGGACACGCCCGGGCCCCGGGCGCGTCCGTGGACATTTGAGGTGCTGGATTTGCCCATCGGGCTGTAGATGCTCTAACTTCCTCTCCTCCTTCGGGTGAAAGCCCAGATCCTGCTACAGGGTCGGGCGGTGTCATCGTCTTCAACGTCGTTCCCCTCTTTAGGGCGTCGTCTTGAAGAATTTGATCCCTTTGGTGCTTCATATGACTAGACGTGCACGGTGGCTTCTATGGCAACGACGACGGTGGTGAGCAACGTCGGAGGCGCGGCTTGGGTCGTGGTAGTTGGCTCTTCTTCTCCGGCGTGTCCATGGGAACGCCTTGACTGCCTGGTGCTGTGAAGTCGAAGCCGCGGTGGGGGGCCGCTGGTATACGATGACGCGTGTCAGGTGGCTTGTTCGGTGATCTCTCGTGACGCCAACCTTGCCTCGTTTCTTTGTGGTTCATCTTCGGAGTCGGAGCTGCGTTGTCTAATGTGGATTGTATGGAGTGTTCTGTTGCAGCCATTAGAGCAACTCCAATGGGGCGACCCATTTCGTCCGCCACCGTCCGTTTGGATCGGCGCGGACAGAAAAGTCGGCCCAACGCGCCGACCCAAACGGACGCGCGTCCGCTTTTCGTCCGCTGGCGACCCATTCCCGGCCCATTTTTTAGCCGGATTTGTGTCGGCGCAGACACATGACGGACGCACGCACGCTGGCCTTCTCCTCTCCCCGGGCCCGCTGGTCGGTGGCTCATTGGCCTCCCCCACCCCCAGCCAACAGCAACCCTCGCCCGCCTCCTTCGTCGTCGGCGCCGCCCTTTTTTGCCGGCGACTCTGCCAGCTACCGCCGCCTCCACATCCGCCCAGCAACACCGCCCACTCCCCCCGTCGCCCCGCCACCGCCGTCTTGCCGCCGGGGAGCAAACTGTTTCCCATCGCCGCTCCCCCAACCGCACAGCCGCCCACGACCAAGAGGCCGCCTCGCCGCCCTGGCCAGATTCCTCACCGGCACGCTCATCGGACACCGGCCCACTCGTCGGACATCGGCAGGGTAGCTAGCTGGTCTGTGCGCGCCGCGACTCCCCTCGCCGGCCTTCTCCTTCTTCGACGCCCGCAAGTTGTTCGACAGTTTGCCAGGGTACGAAAATGGACTCCGCCGATGAGTTCTTTTTCCACAATTTCCTTTGCGACTCCAACGATTCGTCGTCCGACGACGAGGAGGAGATATTGGCTGCCGTGTTGGTCCATCACCACCTCAACAGCCAGCGGCCGTTGTTTCGTGGCTCCATTCCGGGCCACCTTCCGGCGTTGAATCGCAACCGAGAGAGCGGGCATTTCCTTCTTTGGAAGGACTACTTTGATACAACAAATTCGTTGTTCAAATATCAAAAATTCCGCCGCCGTTTCCGTATGAGTAGGCATCTTTTCAACCGTATTAGAGAGGGGGTGGTCGGCTATGATGACTATTTCGAGTGCAAAGAGGATGCCGTCGGCAAGATCGGTTTCTCCTCTTATCAGAAATGCACTGCCGCCATCCGAATGCTTGCA
This sequence comes from Aegilops tauschii subsp. strangulata, assembly GCF_002575655.3. Classification (NCBI taxonomy): domain Eukaryota; kingdom Viridiplantae; phylum Streptophyta; class Magnoliopsida; order Poales; family Poaceae; genus Aegilops; species Aegilops tauschii. The sequence goes on from NC_053037.3 coordinate 505,678,126, forward strand.
TACGGAGTGCCCGGTGATCTCATTGACGAGTACGTCCGTATGAGTGAGTCTACATGCCTAGAGTCCCTGTATAAGTTCTGCAAGGCTGTTATTGCTGTGTTTGGCCTTGAGTACTTGAGAGAGCCGACAGCTGAAGATACAGCCCGTTTGTTGGCGATGAATTCCAGAAGGGGCTTCCCAGGGATGCTTGGCAGCATAGACTGCATGCACTGGGAGTGGAAGAACTGCTCTTCTGCTTGGCAAGGGCAGTATAAGGGACATGTCAGGGCTTGCACTATCATATTAGAGGCCGTGGCGTCTCAAGATCTCTGGATCTGGCACTCTTTCTTTGGCATGGCCGGATCACACAATGATATCAACGTGCTTCAGCGCTCGCCGGTGTTTGCTAGGCTTGCCGAAGGCAACAGTCCACCGGTGAACTTTACTGTCAACGGACACAACTACGACAAAGGATACTACTTGGGTGACGGTATCTATCCTCAGTGGACCACGCTATTGTCAAAACAATACCCAACCCTGTCGGAGAGAAGAGGAAAAGATTTGCCCAGGAGCAAGAGAGTGCCAGGAAGGATGTCGAGCGTGCCTTTGGTGTTTTGCAATCTCGATGGGGCATCATTCGGTATCCTGCTAATACCTGGAGCACGCAGAAACTGTGGGAGGTGATGACTGCTTGTGTGATCGTGCACAATATGATCGTAGAAGACGAGTGCCCGGTACGTCTGTACGATATAGGGTTTCAGTTTCAGGGTGAGAATGTTGTGCCTGAGCATGGAGTAGCGGCAACATTTGAACAGTTCACCCAATTTCATGAAGACATGCGTGATTGGGAAACTCACGTGCAGCTGCAAAATGATTTGGTTGAGCATATGTGGGCTCATGTTGGCAACCAATAGATGTATCTTCTTTTATTCGTTTGCAAAACTATGTGAAACATTTTTATTTGTATCCAGCTTGTAAAACTATAATATTTTTATTCGGTAAAACTATGTTATCTGACAATATATTTGAATGCAAATCAATGTAAATATTGGGCGGCTAGCCGGCCACGTGGTCACATACGGGTCGTCGCGTTGGGCGCGCTGCCGACCCAAATCTAAAAGAGGGCGGACGCAGGGCGGGCGGCCGACCCAAATGGACAAAAAGCGGACGAAATCGCCGTCCGTTTGGGTCGGCCCATTGGAGTTGCTCTTAGGGCTGACGTTTTTTTTTTCTTTTGATCTTCGGATCTCCTGGTCCTAGGACCTTCACCACCTTGTTGTTTCCGTTGCTTTCTGCTATTATCAATGAATGCCAGCGACGCTGGATCTTTCAAAAAAAAGCTTCCTCTCGTGAAAAATTCAGAATGACGTTGCAAGTGACACCTTCAAATACGGACGTGGGTAACATCAGTCTCGATGGATGAGAAATCTTGGTTATGTTTTTTTTTCGTGAGAAAAAAAGAGTTCCAGTGTGGTTACAATCGTTTGAATACAACAAATCAATGTGAGAGGGAACCGGTCTTTTATTTAATGGAAGTGTGTTTAATTGTCTGATGTGGGCTACCACTTCAATAGATGACTGATGTTTTGCTTTTTTCCCCTAAGATTTCTAGTATGTCTATATTTCCCTGGTTAGGCGTACCATTATACTCCTTCCGTTCTTTTATATAAGGTGTATTATTTTTGGCACGGTATCAAGGCATAGAATTATAGACATGTTAAAATGAAATTATCCTTGGCAAATTTGTTGGTTAGTGGCAAGTAAATTAGTTAGTCTAGAAAAGTAAGAGATACGCAATCGACGGAGAGATATTTTCCATCTTTTGCTACAAGGAGGGATACACACAATCAGGAGAAAGATATTTTCCTTTTTTTCTGAAGGGCTAACAAGGAAATTATAAGAAATGCCCCTTACATTATGGAATTTTATCAAAAAATAAATACACGTTATATAAAGGAACGGATGGAGTAAGTTATAATAGATGATTTTTTTACATACCTTCTCTCTAATGGTTTAACAGAATGAAATTATACGGAATCTATCGAGAAGTTCTAATACTACAGCTATGGTGTCCAATACACATGCTTATTCCTAGATATTGAGTAACGAACCACAAAAAATTGCATTGAGCCTTTCTTTGCGGGTATTGCATTAAGCCTTTTGACATGATGTTACTGATTAATCTACTCCTCATAGCAATGATGGGACGATAAGCAAATTCCTTTTTACCCTTATTATTGAGACGTGGAAACATTTCCATCTCCCGTTGCAGAGATTCGGGTAATGCATTTGCCAAATGATGATTTGATGGTTGGTTGCTTAGATCTATAATTTACTTGTTAGTGGCCATGAGGGTAGAGATGACAAGCGGACACATTGTTCCCAAAATGGTGTTATCTGCATCCTGCATGTACTATAATTATAAAATTTAATTGTCGTGACCAAAACATGTACTCAGAAAAGTATATTAATGTTGATGTGCTCTTTATGGTCGTAATGGACCACATGAAAGAATCCATCCCGTGGTTGTTGCACCGTGCTCCTATTTAAGCGCGAGAAATATATGGAATATGGTCATAGTTCGCAAAGTCATCTTGCACACATGAGCCGAGCAAATGTAGAGCTTGGTCACTGGTAGGTTTATATCAGCATACCACATGCATAGTGTAGATAAGCTTAAAACATCCAGATAAACATCATAGGACTTGGAAGCATCAGAATTTGTGATTGTATGTCTGTGAGTTTCCACATAAGGTCACTTCAACTTGGTCATCAACTGGAGATGGACTCTTCTTCGAGGAGTCATCATTTAATCGGTGAGCTCGATCATGCTAGTATCCATGACCTCACGGGTCATTTCCAGACTAAGTATTTATTCTGCTAAGACATGTTGGCAATTAGTGGACCTATACTTTCATGTTGTATCTTGGCTGCCTTTGGTGGATTATAGTGGATAATCGTCCAACATTTGATAAACATCTGTGATGATGCTTACTGGTAACCGCTGAAATGCACATTTATCATATGCTCGTCATGATAAATGGAGGACAATTCTTGTATTGTCATGTTAACTCGAAAATGTGTTAGAAAAAACATGACAATCACACAAAATACAGGAAGAAAAAAAAAATAACCACACAGGTGAACTAAACACAGGTGCGCGGGACCTAGAGACAAAAGCCGAGGTCGAAAGTTACTCGCGTATCCAAATCAAGTTGCTAAAATGCCAGGTAGAAGTCTAGCTTGCCGAAATTTCGGTGATTGTTAGCGATGCACATTTCACAGAGATGAAGGCGAACATGAATGCTCTATCGACAAGGTCAGGCCGACTTCGATATGGGAGCGGTAACGTTGGCGTGTCGACGGCTCATTTTAACGACGACAGTGGTCGTTCGATGATCCAGAAACCTTGATGTGATTTTTCATTTTGTTTGAGGTGCTTTACTTCTGATGAACCCTGTAATAGATCTGCACGAAAATTAAACTCCTATGCAAAGTTAAAGAAGCAGACGCGGCCGTGGGGTGGGCCGTCCATGCACGTACGCAAATGAAGAGTCACACAGACACGGCGCAGGGCACAAAGCCTCGGGGATCGGCACTGCTGTACTAGAGTAGTCAGCAAGCGAAATACCCGGGCAGCATTCAACTCCGCTGTTCAGGTTGCCCCTTGCATCCGCCGCGGCCACGGATCCTGTGGCCTCCTCCTCCGCCTCGAGCGCTCATGTCGGGTGGGGTGCGGGTGCGGCGACGGACGCTCGGGGCCGGTCGTACATCCAACCGGGGGCCGGCCGGGGCGAGGCGATGGTCCCTGCCGCCGTGGTGCCGTGTGGAGAGAGCCTCGCCTCGGGACGGACGGACGCGCCGCGCGGTGCAAGGGCTCGGGGCTCGGTTGGTACGCCGCTCGCATGCATGCATGCACGGGCGCGCGCGAGAGGAGACGCAGGCTTTTGTTTTGTCCGTGCTCTCGGACGTGACGTGCTGATGTGATCAATCATCCCTTGTCGTGTCCTGAATCACGGTGTGGTACACCACACTAATTGCGTACGGGTACTTAATCGTAAGCCTAGCTAGCTAAAAAATCCCGGTAGGCGTGTAAAACACTCGATATCCAGCACAAACCACGATGGATTGCGTAAGCCCTGCGCCCTGCAGGCTGCAGCGCGGAGCCAGTATCCCGCCCCCAGGTGATTACTCTAACGAGAGCAGTACTGTACTGCGGTGGTTAGCACACTTGGTAGTACTACCTGCTGATTTAATTTGCTGCTTAAATGGTGTCCTGACTCCTGACAGGCAGCGCGTATCAGGTTTGATGATGGCTGGTGTGGTGACGGGGTGACGGCCTGCACCCTCACTGGCCGGTCTTAATTTGAAGCTTCACTGCGTGCTGCGGTACGTACGTATACACTTTTCTCTTACCTTTTTCGCACATGAAAAGCTTTTCTCACAGCTGATCAAATGAGGATCAACGTACGCCGTATCCGTGCGTACGTGACTAGACGTTTGAGAGCAGGCAGGTCTACTGTCGCGCCGCGCCCAGTCCGTCTGTCCGGCCAGCAGGGTCAGCCGCGACACGTCACGTAGCAAATTTTACACACGAAGCAGCAGATCAATTAGTGTGCACGCACGCACACACGTGGCCCGTTTCCCGTTCCCGTGTTCGCGCCATAAAATTATTAACCCAGCACACATCACACAGCAGCAGCAGTGAGCCAGTGATACCCATGTTTAGCGCAGCGGCACGTACGCAACTCTGCAAAGCAATAGATGAGCACGCACGTACGTGCCGTGGCGCGCATGCATGCATGCACGCGCTGCGTTGCGTTGCGTTTGCCGTCCGCGATGCCTGCCCACTTGCCCACCACCACCCCACGCCCTGCGCCAGTTTCCTCGAGCAGATCATGGAAGCATCGACCGCGTCTCCCTCTGGCCCTAGCCAGCTCTGCTCGGCCATGATGCCTCGGTGAAAACTTGGCAAGGCTGTTCCCTCCCGTCACAAGGGGGCGCTCGTATTGGTAGGGCTTAGCTAGGAGTGGGACTGTAGAAGCGGACGAGAGAACGAGAATCTGCCCCATGCATGCAGAGCTGATGGGCCATGCGCATGTCTCGACCCAACACGTACGTAGTACTACGCTCCGTCGCCCATGCACCCGTTCAACACCGCTCTCGAATGTCTGGCTGGAGCTGCGCGGTGCGCAACCGTGCATGCAGCCAGAATCGTGTGAGGACTGTCAGAGGCGTTGGTTCGTCGCTAGCTAGCTAGCTGGTCCCGGCAAATCCGCGGGATTTGAGCTTGGGTGTAGTGTATTGATTAACTAGAGCCGCGCTGACAGTGAGATCAAGCAATGTTTATTCCTAGCTTCACTGCCCGAGCTCGCTCGCTCGCCGGCTAGGTGGGTGGGTTGTTAGCCCGTGTGCAAGAAACAAGATCCACTGGTAGCATACAGTACTAGAATATCATTTGGAATTAATGGATGCTATGCATGATAAGTATGGGAGTAGCGCCAACAGCTCCCGTGCATTACGATTCGATGCCCTAATGCCGTATTGACCAATCCATCCCGGTTTGGAGCTAACCATGTCGACGAAACCTGACATATTCTCTCCCGCGCGCGCACAGGCAGCTAGCCCTGGCTGAAACCTTGAAAGCCATCCGTCCGCTTGGGCAAACGCATACGCAAGGCCAAAACGGATGAGAATGTGCAGAGATTCCCTTGTACAAGTATTATACTTGCACTGCATTATAGTTTTTGTTTAGGCACTCTACTGCTGAACTAATTAAGCTCTATTTCTTCGTTATTGTGTGTGCGCGCGCACTGTGCAGTGCAAGTGGAGCGCGCTCGTGACCACCACCGGGCTAATCCACCCGCTCTTTTAAGCGGCCTTGTCCTTTCCCCCGCCCATCCACCCATATATCGCTCCGGCCGTGCCACTCCCTCCACTTAACACCAGCTTACCATCACTCCCCTCCTGCACAGTCCTCTGCACCAGCCAGCGCACGGCGAGCGCGCGGGGGCGGCCGGCATTGGCGCCGTAAGATGGCGAGCGGCTCCGGGGAGCACTTCCTGAGGCAGCTGAGCTCCAGCAACGGGCTGCAGGCCGCGCAGGACGGGTACGGCGGCGGCGGCGGAGGGAGGAGGAGGGGCTCCAGGCGGTGGTCCAAGAAGCGGGCCGGCGGGAGAGGGTACGGCGGCGGCGGGAAGGGGGAGGCGGCGGCGTCGGCGTCGGCCGGGAGGAAGCGGGTGATGGTGGTGGTCGACGACAGCTCCGGGGCCAAGCACGCCATGATGTGGGCGCTCACCCACGTCGCCAACCGGGGGGACTTCCTCACCCTGCTCCACGTCCTGCCGCACTACGGCGCCGGAGCGGAGGAGGCGCCCTCCCTCGCCAACTCCCTCGGCACCCTCTGCAAGGCCTGCAGGCCTGAGGTATCATACCTTCCATTTCTTCTCTCTGAGTGTTCCTCTTTTCTGGGACGAAAATACTTGCATTTTGCCGAGCGTATCCCGGCCACTGCTCTGCATCAGGCAGCCAACGGAAGTTGTACATGCATGCCATGTAACTATCTGAGTGCAGCAGCACTACTTCGAGCTAGCTAATTGTGCTTCTTCTTTTTTGCTTCAAGTCGCCATTTTAAGGAGCTTGTCTCTAGTCTCTACAGTCTAGCTTGGTTCGGGGTCCCGCTTTGGAAGCATGCCCAAGAGATTCATTCCAGGAGTAGTTCACAAAAAGTTTGTGTTTTACCAGCAATACAACATGTACTTCGGAGTTCATTTATTTATTGAAAAGGAGTTGCACTGTACTCCATGTTTACTTGTACAGTAGTTCGTAGAAATCAGACCTAGAGAAAGAAAATGTCTTGATATTCTATATAGTCATGCAAGCAAGTTTCATTATCTAAAATTGCAAGCATGTTTACTAGCAGCTCATACAAACTTAGGCCTAGAGAAGATGTCCAAGCATAGTGTTGCCGCCAAGAGTCAATAGCGTAAAGTTTCGGTTTACTGGTTAATCCCGCCATCCTGATGTTCACATGACGAGGGAGAGACACCTTCAGTACTTGGTTAAAAATGGTGAGCCTATCCATCTGGTTGGCCCCTGTATTTTATACAGATCAGATCAGATCAGATCAGAAACATACACACATAAAAAGGGAATCACCGCCCACTTTTCATGGCCGCGGGATGGATCTCGGAAGGCCCAAAGGTCCCTCTCAGCCCGCATAAAGAACGGATTAGCAAGCAAACAAGCCAGTGGGGGCTCGTCCCAACCCCAAGCAAAATCCCACCTAAACCGGCCGTAAACCAGGGCATTACTGCGTACGAAACCCAAGCCTGCCGGCCGTGATTTGCTTTGGTTGCTTGAATCGAAAGTCAGAGCCTCAATGCGGCACAGTACACGAGTACTGCTTCAGTGTACCGTACGTTGCATGAACTGTTCGTTTGTCCTCATGCCATGGAGATGGGTTTCGTGTGTCCTCTTGCTTGCATTTTGTCTAGGAGGGCTCATGGTGTTGTGTGTGGATGCTGGTAGGTGGAGGTGGAGGCGCTGGTGATCCAAGGCCCCAAGCTGGGCACCATCCTCAGCCAGGTGAAGAAGCTGGAGGCCTCCGTGCTGGTGCTCAGCCAGACCAAGCCATCTACGTTGTGCTGGCTAAGCTGGTAAGCATCTATCTATTCTCGCCACACATCAGACATCACTGTATCTGTCTACCTTTTCTTTTTAAGAATACTGTATCTATCTACCTTATCACTATTGTGCGCTTGTGTTAAAAATGTGAGGCTGAGGTCAACTGTGAGTAGATAGAAACCTACCGGCCGGGAGAATCTATCAACTATCATGGTGTCAGCCTGTACAGTGCAGTGTGTGGTGCAGTTTTTAAAAGGTGGTAGTTCAGGGTCATTCATATCTGGACCCCGAATCCCAACAAAAAACTTGAGCTGCACTGCTACTCCTACATCTGCATCGTATTTACATCTGTACGTACTGGTATCAGTTCCCTTGAGCCTATCCCTCCAGGAAAAGAACACGGTAAACCACCACTAGCAGATTTATCTTACCGGCAAGTGGATTTGCATTCGAGTGGGCGATCTTGTGCGAGCAAAGCCTTTTATGATGATTGATTGACGAGCGGGTCCGGTCGAGTCACGACTCACAACCGACGGCTCCTGGGCAGGCTCGATCGGGCTCACACCCGTTCAATGGCAGCAGGGTCCATCCATGCGTGTCTTTCCGGAAAACACCACCCGACTGCTGCAGATCCATGTGCCGTCCATAAATCCCAGATGCTTTTCCTTGTCCCCTTTAGCCGCATCTCTCAACTAAGTAAAGCAAACGGCCTATAATTGTTGCCGTCTTCGTTCATTCATGTCGACAAGAGATGACAACAACGATGTAGTGCTAGTAAAGTGTCATGTGGAAACCGAGTCAGGTGGTTAACTTTTCGTCTTGTCATCACTAGCTGCTTGTACTGCTAGACCTTGTCTGAACGAAGGAATGGGAACGTGTGTGGTGTGGTGTGATGTGGTTGCAGCTTGGCGCGGAGCAACGGGGAGGAGCTGGTGGAGCAGTGCATCAACCAGGCCGAGTGCCTGACGCTGGCGGTGAGGAAGCAGAGCAAGGGCGTCGGCGGCTACCTCGTCAGCACCCGGTGGCAGAAGAACTTCTGGCTCCTCGCTTGACCTGCCCATCCGCCATGGCGCCATGTCCACGACGATGTTTTTATGGAGTGTTTGCTGCTGAGTTTGTCTGTCTGGTTCGTTCCTGCGTGATCCTCATTTTTTACTCCCGTACATCTGTCATCCTGTGTTCTTTAACCCGTCGATCGAGTATAAAAAATAAAAAAGATGTCCGTGCAGGCGTGCAGCATGCGGCCACGTCGTTCGTGTGTCGCTGCGGTGGATCGTGCATGCTGCTGCCCCATCGTGTTGTACTGTAAAATGTAAAGTCTGAAAGAGTCCTAGGATTTGACCCTCCTACAGCCTTGCCGTCTTTTCAGCGTGTGTAATTTGTAGTACCAACTTTTTTTTAATCTTTACTGCTGCGAGACTGTAATCTGTACCTTGATGTACCATCATCGTGTTGTGTTGCACAAAGGACTGATGCTGTTGTTGAGTGCTCATTGCTTGCTCAGGCATGTTTGAGGCTTTCATTGCTGCATGGTTTGCACCCAACAAAGTCACTGCGGTGGCATGTGAAAATTGGAGATCTAAAACGAACGAGCTTGGCATCGCGGTGACATCCAAAGAACAAGTGTCGGCCGGGGCCTGGTAAAGTGGTAATTCGCTCCAAGTTTAGGAGCAGGGGGTGCGGTGATGCATCATTGTCTTGGCTAGGGCTAGGCATGGCCGTGGTCCACATGCGGCTGTTGTCTGCAGGGATTCCTTCACTGAATCCAATCCCAGCATGGTCGTCGGCTGGGGAGCAACCGGGCAGGAACCCCGATCGTCGCTTGAAGGCGCGGATCGCAATGAAAAACCTAACCGAAATCTAGGCATGTGAGCGCCCCGGCTACAACACCCCCACTCGCAGGAAGGACCAAGCCCATCGAGCCACGACCCAACAGAGCCCGCAGGCCGAACCAGCGCTTATGTGGCCCGGAGTGGGTGACGGCCCAACCTACCTCTACTTAAGCGTGGCACTTCAACCCTAGAGACTATCCAGAGGATCACGGCGGCGGCGGCACCTGTTCTTCTCTGTTCCTCGATCCCCTTCTTCCAATTCTTGTACCAGCCACTGTAATCGCTACTTGAGACTCGAATTCGTGAGCCAGTGTAATAGATCGAGAGATATACTACTGGGTACCTAACATCTGGTATCAGAGACCAACCCATCCGCCGCTGCAGCGTTCTGGCGCAGTTCGTGGAGACCAGATCGCTTCGTCAGGCTCGTGCCCGTCTCGTCGCCATGGATCCCTCGATCCAGGCCTTCCTCGAGCGACTGGAGTCCACCCTGAAGGAGCACACCGCGGCGATCCACGCCTCCAACAGCAAGGTGGACGAACTGGTGGCGTGGCGCCCTGATCTCGAGCGACGCGTCGCCGATCTGGGCGATTCCGTCGCCGCCCTTCAGCTCGCGCGCCCGGTCATCACCAAGGAGGGCGCGGCAACTCAGGCGGCCGCGTCAAGCGATCCACCACCTGCGACGGCCGGTGTACACATCGACACCGCGCCTGGCGCAGTAGACGATCCCATCGGGCAACCAGGCCACGGCGTCTTCAACATCTCTCGGGGGTCGCCGGCGGCGTCCTTCCAGATACCGCCGCCGCTCCCGGCAAACGGTCAGATCGATTCCTCTGCACTTACCCTTGCATCTCCTTTCGCTCACGCCAGCCAACTCCTCGCGGGATTGGGCCAGGCGCATCCTGCAATCGTGTTTCCAGTGTTTGCGGGCAAAAATCCTCGTCTCTGGAAAACACTCTGCGAACAGTACTTCGGCATGTTTGGGATTCACCAGTCATTCTGGGTGCCCATGGCTTCACTAAATTTCTCGGGTCCAGCCGCTGTTTGGCTGCAGTCAGTTCAGAAAAAGCTATCTGAATTTGACTGGGAATCTTTTTCGTCTCTGTTATGTACGCATTTTGGTAGAGATCGTCATCAGTTGCTAATTAGACAGTTCTATGCTGTTAAGCAAACATCCTCAGTCACTGATTACATAAAGCGTTTTGAATTGCTTATCAATCATTTGAGCTCTTATTCCGACTCGATTCACCCATTCTATTTCCTCACTCGTTTTGTGGAAGGTTTACGAGCTGACATATCGCGGTGGTCCTGGTTCAGCGACCACCGGACTTGGACACCGCCTGCTCCCTCGCACTCTTGCAAGAGGAGGTGATCCAAGGGGCACGGGGTGACATTCATCAGCCATCTACGTCCAGGCCGCCAGAAGCACTGCCCCGCAGCAGTGTGCCTCTGCCACTGTCGGCTCCACCGGCGCGTCTTCAAGCTCATCCAACGGCCACAGACCGACGTGGTTTGGAAGGAGCACAAGAAGATGCGGCACGCCCAGACGGTGGCCGTTCCGAGCCAGCAAAACTCAAGGCGCTTCGCGATTATCGGCGCGCGCAAGGGCTCTGTTTCAAGTGCGGCGAGCGCTGGGGCCAGGAACATGTCTGCCCCACGTCTGTTCAACTTCACGTCGTCGAAGAACTTCTGGACTTGTTCGGCATCAACTCAGTCCTCGACGGCAACGCGTCGTCACCAACGGATGCTGCATCAGAAACAGTCATGGCTGTCGGTGTCAAAACCGGCGGATCTCGGGTAGGGGGTCCCGAACTGTGCGTCTAAGGCGGATGGTAACAGGATGCGGGGGACACGATGTTTACCCAGGTTTGGGCCCTCTCGATGGAGGTAATACCCTACTTCCTGCTTGATTGATCTTGATGATATGAGTATTACAAGAGTTGATCTACCACGAGATCATAGAGGCTAAACCCTAGAAGCTAGCCTATGGTATGATTGTTCTTGTCCTACGGACTAAACCCTCCGGTTTATATAGACACCAGAGGGGGCTAGGGTTACACGGAGTCGGTTACAAGGGAGGAGATCTACATATCCGTATTGCCCAGCTTGCCTTCCACGCCAAGGAGAGTCCCATCCGGACACGGGACGAAGTCTTCAATCTTGTATCTTCATAGTCCAACAATCCGGCCAAAGGATATAGTCCAGCTGTCCGAGGACCCCCTAATCCAGGACTCCCTCAATGGCCATTTCTCGATCAGCACTGTCAGGCGGAGTGGCCCCGAAAGCTTTTCAGTTGCGCGCCTGGATACAAGGTCGCGAGGTCCTGATGCTTGTGGATTCGGGCAGCTCTACTTCATTCATCAACCAAGAGCTCGCCAAAACGATAGCGGGCACGCAGCAGCTGCCCCGCCCCTGCAGAGTACGTGTGGCAGATGGAGGCGAATTGCTCTGCACTGCGCAAGTGCCTCAATGCGCATGGACTACTCAGGGCAGTGAGTTTCGCACAGATATGAAGATTCTAGCTCTGGGCACTTATGATGCAATTCTGGGGATGGATTGGCTTGAAGCTCACAGCCCCATGACAGTTGACTGGCGCGCCAAATGCATTCAGTTCATGACAGCGGAGGGAGTGGCCTGTCTGCGCGGTCATGATTCTGACTCCCCTACTTGCCACTCCATCAACTTCGTGCAGCTTCAGAGCATGTGCAAAGCAGGGGCTGTGTCACATATCATATATCTGTGCTTGGAGGATCAGTCGTCGAACAAGAAAGAGGCTGTCCCAGCCTGTCTCCAAGAAGTACTGGCAGAGTTCCCAACTGTGTTTGGCGAACCAGAAGGACTGCCACCGAGGCATGAATGCGATCACCGCATTCCCCTAATTCCTGGTGCGCAACCTATCAACATTCGTCCTTATCGCCATAAACCTGATCATAAGGATGAAATCGATCGGCAAGTGGAAGAGCTTTTGAAGGCAGGCGTTATTCAGAAGAGCTCCAGTCCGTTCTCCTCACCGGTGATTTTGGTTAAGAAGAAGGACGGGACGTGGCGTTTATGTGTGGATTATCGCCACCTTAACGCGCTGACAGTGGTGGGCAAGTATCCAGTGCCAGTCATAGAAGAGTTGCTGGATGAATTGCACGGCTCCCGCTGGTTTTCCAAGCTCGATCTCAGAGCAGGGTATCATCAAATTCGACTGGCTGAAGGAGAAGAGTACAAGACAGCATTTCAGACTCATGCAGGCCATTACGAGTTCCTCGTGGTCTCATCTGGATTGGCCGGAGGCCCTGGCACGTTCAATGGAGCAATGCATGGCACGTTACGGCTTGTCCTGCGTGATGGAGTCCTGGTTTTCTTCGATGATATCTTAGTGCACACTGAAACTCTGGAAGAACACAAGCTGAAGCTCAGAGAGGTCTTGGGTCTGCTACAGAAGGATCAATGGAAAGTTAAGGAAAGCAAGTGTGCTTTCGGGCAACAACAGCTCTCGTATCTGGGACATGTCATCAGCGCAGAAGGGGTGTTGATACGTCTCCAACATATCTATAATTTTTTATTGCTCCATGCTATATTATCTTATGTTTTGGACATTATTAGGCTTTATTATGCACTTTTATATTACTTTTGGGACTAACCTATTGACCCAGATCCCAGTGCCAGTTCCTATTTTTTCCCTTGTTTCAGTGTTTCGAAGAAAAGGAATATCAAACGGTGTCAAAACGGAATGAAACCTTCTGGAGAAGTTATTTTTGGAAGGAAAGCAACCCGGGAGACTTGGAGTCCACGTCAAGAAAGAAACGAGGGAGGCACGAGGCAGGGGGGCACGCCCTCCACCCTCGTGGGCCCCTCGTGGCTCCCCTGACGTACTTCTTCCGCCTATATATATCCATATACCCTAAAAACTTCGGGGAACAGAATAGATCGGGAGTTCCGCCGCCGCAAGCCTCTGTAGCCACCAAAAACCAATCGGGACCCTGTTCCGGCACCCTGCCGGAGGGGGGAACCCTCACCGGTGGCCATCTTCCTCATCCCGGCGCTCTCCATGACGAGGAGGGAGTAGTTCACCCTCGGGGCTGAGGGTATGTACCAGTAGCTATGTGTTTGATCTCTCTCTTGTGTTCTTGATTTGGCACGATCTTGATGTATCGCGAGCTTTGCTATTATAGTTGGATCTTATGTTGCTTCTCCCCCTCTACTCTCTTGTAATGCATTGAGTTTTCCCTTTGAAGTAATCTTATCGGATTGAGTCTTTAATGACTTGAGAACACTTGATGTATGTCTTGTCGTGCGTATCTGTGGTGACAATGGGATATCACGTGATTCACTTGATGTATGTTTTGGTGATCAACTTGCGGGTTCCGCCCATGAACCTATGCATAGGGGTTGGCACACGTTTTCGTCTTGATTCTCCGGTAGAAACTTTGGGGCACTCTTTGAGGTTCTATGTGTTGGTTGAATAGATGAATCTGAGATTGTGTGATGCATATCGTATAATCATACCCACGGATACTTGACGTGACATTGGAGTATCTAGGTGACATTAGGGTTTTGGTTGATTTGTGTCTTAAGGTGTTATTCTAGTACGAACTCTAGGGTTGTTTGTGACACTTATAGGAATAGCCCAATGGATTGATTGGAAAGAATAACTTTGAGGTGGTTTCGTACCCTACCATAATCTCTTCGTTTGTTCTCCGCTATTAGTGACTTTGGAGTCTCTTTGTTGCATGTTGAGGGATAGTTATGTGATCCAATTATGTTATTATTGTTGAGAGAACTTGCACTAGTGAAAGTATGAACCCTAGGCCTTGTTTCAACGCATTGCAATACCGTTTGTGCTCACTTTCATCATTAGTTACCTTGCTGTTTTTATATTTTCAGATTACAAAAACCTAAATCTACCATCCATATTGCACTTGTATCACCATCTCTTCGCCGAACTAGTGCACCTATACAATTTACCATTGTATTGGGTGTGTTGGGGACACAAGAGACTCTCTGCTATTTGGTTGCAGGGTGGCTTGAGAGAGACCATCTTCATCCTACGCCGTCCACGGATTGATAAACCTTAGGTCATCCACTTGAGGGAAATTTGCTACTGTCCTACAAACCTCTGCACTTGGAGGCCCAACAACGTCTACAAGAAGAAGGTTGTGTAGTAGACATCAAGCTCTTTTCTGGCGTCGTTGCCGGGGAGGTGAGTGCTTGAAGGTATATCATTAGATCTTGCAATCGAATCTTTTTGTTTCTTGTTTTAGCAGTAGTTTAGTTTATAAAAAGAAAACTACAAAAAAATGGAATTTAGTTTGTCTCATACGCTTCATATTTTTAATATCTTTCGTGAGTATGATGGAAAAGAAAATTGTGCCAAAGTGTTAGAAGAAGAATGCTATAAAATGTTTGGCACTAAATCTTTGAATGATGAGCATGGTTGCAATGTTGTTAGTATGAACTCCTTGAATATCCATAGTACTAATGATGATTGCACTAGTTATGATGAAAATGCCTCCTATAAACATGTCAATTTCTGTGGAGTGCATTGGGTTTGCAAGTACACACCGAATAGGGAAGATAGATACTGCAAGAGGCATAAGCATTTAGAAACTAAATTGTTGCAAGAAAGGCTAGATGATTGTGCTGAAAGTTTAAATTTTCTTGGCCGTACTTGTGAACTTTGCAATGAAAGTGGTCATTTAGCTATCCGATGCAAATTGTTTCATGATCTAATCGTGTCCAAAAATTGTGATGAGTTGATTTCCCTTGCACATTATAATGAACTTAGCTTGCTTATGGGTTGCGAAGAAATGAAACATATAACTAGGCATCTTCCAGAATTTGCCCGTTATAAACCTCTTGGTTTTGATCTAGAAGAAATTTATATGTATTGTGCGGTGAATTGCATTGAAAATCCTTATATTGCCAATTACATAAAGAAAAGAAAACAAATAGAAGATGAAGAGAATACTAATGAAAGGGAAGAGACTTCCCAATATTCTCCTATTATTTCTTATGATGAATCAGGTAACGAGGAGGAGCCTTCTATTCAACCAATCTCATTAATAAGGAGCTCCAAAAAGAGGATTGAACCCACACATGATGTGGTGGAGAAGAAGAAAAGAAAAAGGAAGAGAGGTAAAAAGATATCTCTCCCAAATAATGTTGCTCCTATTATCGTTGTGCCTCATGAAAATGAAGATGATGCACTTGATGATGATCTCGTTATGCCTATTGCTTCTTGTGATGATTATGATCGGGAAGATAATGATACTTCTTATGATCTTGAAAATCTTTTAGGCACTTGCTTGGAAGAATATGATAATAATGTTTGCTATACTATTGGTGCTATCCATACTATTAATGATGAGAGTGATTGTGCTTATGATATGAAAAGGCCCAAGCTCGGGGATGCTATGTTTGATGAAGATGATGTTTTTGAGAATATATTTGCTGCAATTAATGTTTGTCCCAAGCTTGGGGATGCTACGTTTAATGAAGATGATATTTTTAGCCTCCCAAGTTTTGATATGCAAAGTTGTTATGATGATAGCATGACTTCTACCTATGATGATTATATTGATGAAAGTGGGTTTGGAAGAGTGTCAACTTTAGGAAGTAATGATCCCACTATTTTGGAGGATGTTGAATCTTATTATGATAATTAAGAAAGTGGATTTGGAGAGGTCATGACTTTATTTTCTATGCTTGTAGATCATGAAAAGAATGCTTTAGGTGCTGATTATATTGTTGAATTCATTCATGATGCTACTGAAAATTATTATGAGGGAGGAACATATGCTTGTAGGAATTGCAATAATATCAAGTTTCCTCTCTATGTGCTTAAAGTTTCGAAGTTATGCTTGTTTTGCCTTCCTATGCTAGTTGATTATTGTTTCCATAAGTTGTTTGCTCACAAAATCCCTATGCATAGGAAGTGGGTAGACTTAAATGTGCTAGTCATATTCTTCATGATGCTCTCTTTATGTTTCAATTCTTATCTTTTATGTGAGCATCATTGAAATCATCATGCCTAGCTAGGGGCGTTAAACGTTAGCGCTTGTTGGGAGGCAACCCAATTTTTATTTTTATTCTTTCTTTTTGGTTCTGTTTAGTAATAAATATTTGATCTAGCCTCTGGTTAGATGTGGTTTTATTTTTTAATTAGTGTTTGTGCCAAGTAGAACCTTTGGGAAGACTTGGGTGAAGTCTTTATGATCATGCTGTAAAAAACAGAAACTTCAGCGCTCACGAGATTAGCTTCAACTTTTTACTGGAGAGTGATATTTAGTTGATTCTTTTTGCATATGATTACTAGACAAATCCCTCAGGTACACCAATTTAATTTAGAATTTATTGAGTTCCAGAACTTTGCGTTAGTTACAGATTACTACAGATTATTCTGTTTTTGACAGATTCTGTTTTTCGTGTGTTATTTGCTTATTTTGATGAATCTATGGCTAGTAAAATAGTCTATAAACCATAGAGAAGTTGGAATACAGTATGTTTAACACCAATATAAATAAAGAATGAGTTCATTACAGTACCTTGAAGTGGTGTTTTGTTTTCTTTCGCTAACGGAGCTTACGAGTTTTCTGTTACGTTTTGTGTTGTGAAGTTTTCAAGTTTTGGGTAAAGATTCGATGGTCTACGGAATAAGGAGTGGCAAGAGCCTAAGTTTGGGGATGCCAAGGCACCCCAAGGTAATATTCAAGGACAACCAAGAGCCTAAGCTTGGGGATGCCCCGGATGGCATCCCCTCTTTCGTCTCCATTCATCGGTAACTTTACTTGAAGCTATATTTTTATTCACCACATGATATGTGTTTTGCTTGGAGCGTCATTTTATTTTCTTTTGTTTTGCTTTTTGTATGAATAAAATACCAAGATCTTAAATTCTTAAATGAGAGAGAGTCTTCACAAAGCTACATAATTACTTAACTACTCATTGATCTTCACTTATATCTTTTTGGAGTAGTTTATCATTTGCTCTAGTGCTTCACTTATATCCTTTTAGAGCACAATGTTGGTTTTATTTTGAAGAAATAGATGAACTCTCATGATTCACTTATATTGAGATTCTTAAATAGCATGGTAATTTGCTTAAATAATCCTAATATGCTAGGTATTCAAGAATAGTAAAAAAAAATCTTATGAGTGTGTTGAATACTAAGAGAAGTTTGATGCTTGATGATTGTTTTGAGATATGGAGGTAGTAATATTAGAGTCATGCTAGTTGGGTAGTTGTGAATTTGAGAAATACTTGTGTTAAAGTTTGTGATTCCCGTAGCATGCACGTATGGTGAACCGTTATGTGATGAAGTCGGAGTATGATTTATTTATTGATTATCTTCCTTATGAGTGGCGGTCGGGGACGAGCGATGGTCTTTTCCTACCAATCTATCCCCCTAGGAGCATGCGCGTAGTACTTCGTTTCGATAACTAATAGATTTTTGCAATAAGTATGTGAGTTCTTTATGACTAAGGTTGAGTCCATGGATTATACGCACTCTCACCCTTCCACCATTGCTAGCCTCTCTAATACCGCTCACCTTTCGCCGGTATCATACACCCACCATATACCTTCCTCAAAACAGCCACCATACCTACCTATCATGGCATTTCCATAGCCATTCCGAGATATATTGCCATGCAACTTTCCACCGTTCCGTTTATTATGACACGCTCCATCATTGTCATATTGCTTTGCATGATCATGTAGTTGACATTGTATTTGTGGCAAAGCCACTGTTCATAATTCTTTCATACATGTCACTCTTGATTCATTGCATATCCCGGTACACCGCCGGAGGCATTCACATAGAGTCATATCTTGTTCTAAGTATTGAGTTGTAATTGTTGAGTTGTAAGAAAATAAAAGTGTGATGATCATCATTTTTAAAGCATTGTCCCAAGTGAGGAAAGGATGATGGAGACTATGATTCCCCCACAAGTCGGGATGAGATTCCGGACAAAAAAATAAAAAATAAAATAAAAGAAAAGAGGCCATTAAAAAAGAGAAAAAGGCCCAAACAAAAAAATGAGAGAAAAAGAGAGAAGGGACAATGCTACTATCCTTTTACCACACTTGTGCTTCAAAGTAGCACCATGATCTTCATGAGAGAGAGTCTCCTATGATATCACTTTCATATACTAGTGGGAATTTTTCATTATAGAACTTGGCTTGTATATTCCAATGATGGGCTTCCTCAAAATGCCCTAGGTCTTCGTGAGCAAGCAAGTTGGATGCACACCCACTTAGTTTCTTTTGTTGAGCTTTCATACACTTATAGCTCTAGTGCATGTGTTGCATGGCAATCCCTACTCACTCAGATTGATATCTATTGATGGGCATCTCCATAGCCCGTTGATACGCCTAGTTGATGTGAGACTATCTTCTCCTTTTTGTCTTCTCCACAACCACCATTCTATTCCATCTATAGTGCTATGTCCATGGCTCACGCTCATGTATTGTGTGAAGATTGAAAAAGTTTGAGAACATCAAAAGTATGAAACAGTTGCTTGGCTTGTCATCGGGGTTGTGCGTGATTTAAATATTTTGTGTGATGAAGATAGAGCATAGCCAAACTATATGATTTTGTAGGGATAACTTTATTTGGCCATGTTATTTTGAGAAGACATAATTGCTTTGTTAGTATGCTTGAAGTATTATTATTTTTATGTCAATATGAACTTTTATCTTGAATCTTTCGGATCTGAATATTCATACCACAATTAAGAAGAATTACATTGAAATTATGCCAAGTAGCATTCCACATCAAAAATTCTGCTTTATCATTTACCTACTCGAGGACGAGCAGGAATTAAGATTGGGGATGCTTGATACGTCGCCAACGTATCTATAATTTTTTATTGCTCCATGCTATATTATCTTATGTTTTGGACATTATTGGGCTTTATTATGCACTTTTATATTACTTTTGGGACTAACCTATTGACCCAGAGCCCAGTGCCAGTTCCTGTTTTTTCCCCTTGTTTCAGTGTTTCGAAGAAAAGGAATATCAAATGGTGTCAAAACGGAATGAAACCTTCTGGAGAAGTTATTTTTGAAAGGAAAGCAACCCGGGGGACTTGGAGTCCACGTCAAGAAAGAAACGAGGGAGGCACGAGGCAGGGGGCGCGCCCTCCACCCTCGTGGGCCCCTCGTGGCTCTCCTGACGTACTTCTTCCGCCTATATATATCCATATACCCTAAAAACTTCGGGGAACAGAATAGATCGGGAGTTCCACCGCCGCAAGCCTCTGTAGCCACCAAAAACCAATCGGGACCCTGTTCCGGCACCCTGCCGGAGGGGGGAACCCTCACCGGTGGCCATCTTCATCATCCCGGCGCTCTCCATGACGAGGAGGGAGTAGTTCATGAAGGAAATATGCCCTAGAGGCAATAATAAAGTTATTATTTATTTCCTTATATCATGATAAATGTTTATTATTCATGCTAGAATTGTATTAACCGGAAACATAATACTTGTGTGAATACATAGACAAACAGAGTGTCACTAGTATGCCTCTACTTGACTAGCTCGTTGATCAAAGATGGTTATGTTTCCTAGCCATAGAGTTGTCATTTGATTAACGGGATCACATCATTAGGAGAATGATGTGATTGACTTGACCCATTCCGTTAGCTTAGCACTCGATCGTTTAGTATGTTGCTATTGCTTTCTTCATGACTTATACATGTTCCTATGACTATGAGATTATGCAACTCCCGTTTACCGGAGGAACACTTTGTGTGCTACCAAACGTCACAACGTAACTGGGTGATTATAAAGGTGCTCTACAGGTGTCTCCGAAGGTACTTGTTGGGTTGGCGTATTTCGAGATTAGGATTTGTCACTCCGATTGTCGCAGAGGTATCTGGGCCCTCTCGGTAATGCACATCACTTAAGCCTTGCAAGCATTGCAACTAATGAGTTAGTTGTGGGATGATGTATTACGGAACGAGTAAAGAGACTTGTCGGTAACGAGATTGAACTAGGTATTGAGATACCGACGATCGAATCTCGGGCAAGTAACATACCGATGACAAAGGGAACAACGTATGTTGTTATGTGGTCTGACCGATAAAGATCTTCGTAGAATATGTGGGAGCCAATATGAGCATGCAGGTTCCGCTATTGGTTATTGACCGGAGACGTGTCTCGGTCATGTCTACATAGTTCTCGAACCCGTAGGGTCCGCACGCTTAACGTTTCGATGACAGTTATATTATGAGTTTATATGTTTTGATGTACCGAAGGTTGTTCGGAGTCCCGGATGTGATCACGGACATGACGAGGAGTCTCGAAATGGTCGAGACATGAAGATTCATATATTGGAAGCCTATATTTGGATATCGGAAGTGTTCCGGGTGAAATCGGGATTTTACCGGAGTACCGAGGGGTTCCCGGAACCCCCCGGGGGCTTAATGGGCCATAGTGGGCCTTTGTGGAGAATAGGAGAGGCGGCCAGGGCAGGGCCGCGCGCCCCTCCCCCTAGTTCGAATAGGACAAGGAGAGGGGGGCGCCCCCCCTTTCCTTCCTCTCCTCCACCTCTTTCCCCTCCACTCCTAATCCAACTAGGAAAAGGGAGGGAGTCCTACTCCCGGTGAGAGTAGGACTCCACTGGCGCGCCCCTCCTGGCCGGCCGCACCTCCCCCCTTGCTCCTTTATATACGGGGGCAGGAGGGCACCCCAGAGACACAACAATTGATCGTTTGATCTTTTAGCCGTGTGCGGTGCCCCCCTCCACCGTAGTCCACCTCGATAATACTGTAGCGGTGCTTAGGCGAAGCCCTGCGTCGATAGAACATCATCATCGTCACCACGCCGTTGTGCTGACGAAACTCTCCCTCAACACTCGGCTGGATCGGAGTTCGAGGGACGTCATCGGGCTGAACGTGTGCTGAACTCGGAGGTGCCGTGCGTTCGGTACTTGATCGGTCGGATCGTGAAGACGTACGACTACATCAACCGCGTTGTGCTAACGCTTCTGCTTTCGGTCTACGAGGGTACGTGGACAACACTCTCCCCTCTCGTTGCTATGCATCACCATGATCTTGCGTGTGCGTAGGAATTTTTTCTAAATTACTACGTTCCCCAACAGTGGCATCTGAGCCAGGTTTTATGCGTAGATGTCATATGCATGAGTAGAACACAAGTGAGTTGTGGGCGATATAAGTCATACTGCTTACCAGCATGTCATACTTTGGTTCGGTGGTATTGTTGGATGAAGCGGCCCGGGCCGGTATTACGCGTATGCTTACGCGAGACTGGTTCTACCGACGTGCTTTGCACACAGGTGGCTGGCGAGTATCAGTTTCTCCAACTTTAGTTGAACCGAGTGTGGCAACGCCCGGTCCTTGCGAAGGTTAAAACAGCACCAACTTGACAAACTATCATTGTGGTTTTGATTCGTAGGTAAGAACGGTTCTTGCTAAACCCGTAGCAGCCACGTAAAATTTGCAACAACAAAGTAGAGGACGTCTAACTTGTTTTTGCAGGGCATGTTGTGATGTGATATGGTCAAGACATGATCCTAAATTTTATTGTATGAGATGATCATGTTTTGTAACCGAGTTATCGGCAACTGGCAGGAGCCATATGGTTGTCGCTTTATTGTATGCAATGCAATCGCCCTGTAATGCTTTACTTTATCACTAAGCGGTAGCGATAGTCGTAGAAGCATAAGATTGGCGAGATGACAATGATGCTACGATGAAGATCAAGGTGTCGCGCCGGTGACGATGGTGATCATGACGGTGCTTCGGAGATGGAGATCACAAGCACAAGATGATGATGGCCATATCATATCACTTATATTGATTGCATGTGATGTTTATCTTTTATGCATCTTATCTTGCTTTGATTGGCGGTAGCATTATAAGATGATCCCTCACTAAATTATCAAAGTATAAGTGTTCTCCCTGAGTATGCACCGTTGCGAAAGTTCTTCGTGCTGAGACACCACGTGATGATCGGGTGTGATAGGCTCTACGTTCAAATACAACGGGTGCAAAACAGTTGCACACGCGGAATACTCAGGTTAAGCTTGACGAGCCTAGCATATAACAGATATGGCCTCGGAACACGGAGACCGAAAGGTCGAGCGTGAATCATATAGTAGATATGATCAACATAGTGATGTTCACCGTTGAAACTACTCCATCTCACGTGATGATTGGACATGGTTTAGTTGATATGGATCACGTGATCACTTAGAGGATTAGAGGGATGTCTATCTAAGTGGGAGTTCTTAAGTAATATGATTAATTGAACTTAAATTTATCATGAACTTAGTACCTGATAGTATCTTGCTTGTCTATGTTGATTGTAGATAGATGGCCTGTGCTGTTGTTCCGTTGAATTTTAATACGTTCCTTGAGAAAGCAAAGTTGAAAGATGATGGTAGGAATTACACGGACTGGGTCTGTAACTTGAGGATTATCCTCATTGCTGCATAGAAGAATTACATCCTGGAAGCACCGCTGGGTGCCAGGCCTGCTGCTGATGCAACTGACGACGTTAAGAACGTCTGGCAGAGCAAAGCTGATGACTACTCGATAGTTCAATGTGGCATGCTTTACGGCTTAGAACCGGGACTTCAACGACGTTTTGAACGTCATGGAGCATATGAGATGTTACAGGAGTTGAAGTTAATATTTCAAGCAAATGCCCGGATTGAGAGATATGAAGTCTCCAATAAGTTCTACAGCTGCAAGATGGAGGAGAATAGTTCTGTCAGTGAGCATATACTCAAGATGTCTGGGTACTGCAATCACTTGATTCAACTGGGAGTTAATCTTCTGGATGATAGCGTCATTGACAGAATTCTCCAATCACTGCCACCAAGCTACAAGAGCTTCGTGATGAACTATAACATGCAAGGGATGGATAAGACGATTCCCGAGCTCTTCGCAATGCTAAAGGCCGCGGAGGTAGAAATCAAAAAGGAGCATCAAGTGTTGATGGTCAATAAGACCACCAGTTTCAAGAAAAAGGGTAAAGGGAAGAAGAAGGGGAACTTCAAGAAGAACAACAAGCAAGTTGTTGTTCAGGAGAAGAAACCCAAGTCTGGACCTAAGCCTGAGACTGAGTGCTTCTACTGCAAGCAGACTGGTCACTGGAAGCGGAACTGCCCCAAGTATTTGGAGGATAAGAAGGATGGCAAGGTGAACAAAGGTATATGTGATATACATGTTATTGATGTGTACCTTACTAATGCTCGCAGTAGCACCTGGGTATTTGATACTGGTTCTGTTGCTAATATTTGCAACTCGAAACAGGGGCTACGGATTAAGCGAAGATTGGCTAAGGACGAGGTGACGATGCGCGTGGGAAATGGTTCCAAAGTCGATGTGATCGCGGTCGGCACGCTACCTCTACATCTACCTTCGGGATTAGTTTTAGACCTAAATAATTGTTATTTGGTGCCAGCGTTAAGCATGAACATTATATCTTGATCTTGTTTGATGCGAAACGGTTAATCATTTAAATCAGAGAATAATGGTTGTTCTATTTATATGAGTAATATCTTTTATGGTCATGCACCCTTGAAGAGTGGTCTATTTTTGTTGAATCTCGATAGTAGTGATACACATATTCATAATATTGAAGCCAAAAGATGCAGAATTGATAATGATAGTGCAACTTATTTGTGGCACTGCCGTTTAGGTCATATCGATGTAAAGCGCATGAAGAAACTCCATACCGATGGACTTTTGGAACCACTTGATTATGAATCACTTGGTACTTGCGAACCGTGCCTCATGGGCAAGATGACTAAAACGCCGTTCTCCGGAACTATGGAGAGAGCAACAGATTTGTTGGAAATCATACATACAGATGTATGTGGTCCGATGAATGTTGAGGCTCGTGGCGGATATCATTATTTTCTCACCCTCACAGATGATTTAAGCAGATATTGGTATATCTACTTAATGAAACATAAGTCTGAAACATTTGAAAAGTTCAAAGAATTTCAGAGTGAAGTTGAAAATCATCGTAACAAGAAAATAAAGTTTCTACGATCTGATCATGGAGGAGAATATTTGAGTTATGAGTTTGGTCTTCATTTGAAACAATGCGGAATAGTTTCGCAACTCACGCCACCCGGAACACCACAGCGTAATGGTGTGTCCGAACGTCGTAATCGTACTCTACTAGATATGGTGCGATCTATGATGTTTCTTACTGATTTACCGCTATCGTTTTGGGGTTATGCTTTAGAGACGGCCGCATTCACGTTAAATAGGGCACCATCAAAATCCATTGAGACGACGCCTTATGAACTGTGGTTTGGCAAGAAACCAAAGTTGTCGTTTCTTAAAGTTTGGGGCTGCGATGCTTATGTGAAAAAACTTCAACCTGATAAGCTCGAACTCAAATCGGAGAAATGTGTCTTCATAGGATACCCAAAGGAGACTGTTGGGTACACCTTCTATCACAGATCCGAAGGCAAGACTTTTGTTGCTAAATTCGGAATCTTTCTGGAGAAGGAGTTTCTCTCGAAAGAAGTGAGTGGGAGGAAAGTAGAACTTGATTAGGTAATTGTACCTGCTCCCTTATTGGAAAGTAGTTCATCGCAGAAACCGGTTTCTGCGACGCCTACACCAATTAGTGAGGAAGTTAATGATGATGATCATGGAACTTCAGATCAAGTTGTTACTGAACCTCGTAGGTCAACCAGAGTAAGATCCGCACCAGAGTGGTACGGTAATCCTGTTCTGGAGGTTATGCTACTAGACCATGACGAACCTACGAACTATGAAGAAGCGATGGTGAGCCCAGATTCCGCGAAATGGCTTGAGGCCATGAAATCTGAGATGGGATCCATGTATGAGAACAAAGTGTGGACTTTGGTTGACGTGCCCGATGATCGGCAAGCAATTGAGAATAAATGGATTTTCAAGAAGAAGACTGACGCTGACGGTAATGTTACTGTCTATAAAGCTCAACTTGTTGCAAAAGGTTTTCGACAAGTTCAAGGGATTGACTACGATGAGACCTTCTCACCTGTAGCGATCTTAAGTCTGTCCGAATCATGTTAGCAATTTCCGCATTTTATGATTATGAAATTTGGCAAATGGATGTCAAAACTGCATTCCTGAATGGATTTTTGGAAGAAGAGTTGTATATGATGCAACCAGAAGGTTTTGTCGATCCAAAGGGAGCTAACAAAGTGTGCAAACTCCAGCGATCCATTTATGGACTGGTGCAAGCCTCTCGGAGTTGGAATAAACGCTTTGATAGTGTGATCAAAGCATTTGGTTTTGTACAGACTTTTGGAGAAGCCTGTATTTACAAGAAAGTGAGTGGGAGCTCTGTAGAATTTCTAATATTATATGTGGATGACATATTGCTGATTGGAAATGATATAGAATTTCTGAATAGCATAAAGGGATACTTGAATAAGAGTTTTTCAATGAAAGACCTCGGTGAAGCTGCGTATATATTGGGCATCAAGATCTATAGAGATAGATCAAGACACTTAATTGGACTTTCACAAAGCACATACCTTGACAAAGTTTTGAAGAAGTTCAAAATGGATCAAGCAAAGAAAGGGTTGTTGCCTGTGTTACAACGTGTGAAGTTGAGTAAGACTCAATGCCCGACCACTGCAGAAGATAGAGAGAAAATGAAAGATGTTCCCTATGCTTCAGCCATAGGCTTTATCATGTATGCAATGCTGTGTACCAGACCTGATGTGTGCCTTGCTATAAGTCTAGCAGGGAGGTACCAAAGTAATCCAGGAGTGGATCACTGGACACCGGTCAAGAACATCCTGAAATACCTGAAAAGGACTAAGGATATGTTTCTCGTTTATGGAGGTGACAAAGAGCTCATCGTAAATGGTTACGTTGATGCAAGCTTTGACACTGATCCGGACGATTCTAAATCGCAAACCGGATACGTGTTTACATTAAACGGTGGAGCTGTCAGTTGGTGCAGTTCTAAACAAAGCGTCGTGGCGGGATCTATGTGTGAAGCGGAGTACATAGCTGCTTCGGAAGCAGCAAATGAAGGAGTCTGGATGAAGGAGTTCATATCTGATCTAGGTGTCATACCTAGTGCATCGGGTCCAATGAAAATCTTTTGTGACAATACTGGTGCAATTGCCTTGGCGAAGGAATCCAGATTTCACAAGAGAACCAAGCACATCAAGAGACGCTTCAATTCCATCCGGGATTTAGTCCAGGTGGGAGACATAGAAATTTGTAAGATACATGCGGATCTGAAGGTTGCAGACCGGTTGACTAAGCCTCTTCCACGAGCAAAACATGATCAGCACCAAGGCTCCATGGGTGTTAGAATCATTACTGTGTAATCTAGATTATTGACTCTAGTGCAAGTGGGAGACTGAAGGAAATATGCCCTAGAGGCAATAATAAAGTTATTATTTATTTCCTTATGATAAATGTTTATTATTCATGCTAGATTGTATTAACCGGAAACATAATACTTGTGTGAATACATAGACAAACAGAGTGTCACTAGTATGCCTCTACTTGACTAGCTCGTTGATCAAAGATGGTTATGTTTCCTAGCCATAGACATGAGTTGTCATTTGATTAACGGGATCACATCATTAGGAGAATGATGTGATTGACTTGACCCATTCCGTTAGCTTAGCACTCGACCGTTTAGTATGTTGCTATTGCTTTCTTCATGACTTATACATGTTCCTATGACTATGAGATTATGCAACTCCCGTTTACCGGAGGAACACTTTGTGTGCTACCAAACGTCACAACGTAACTGGGTGATTATAAAGGTGCTCTAAAGGTGTCTCCAAAGGTACTTGTTGGGTTGGCGTATTTCGAGATTAGGATTTGTCACTCCGATTGTCGGAGAGGTATCTCTGGGCCCTCTCGGTAATGCACATCACTTAAGCCTTGCAAGCATTGCAACTAATGAGTTAGTTGTGGGATGATGTATTACGGAATGAGTAAAGAGACTTGCCGGTAACGAGATTGAACTAGGTATTGAGATACCGACGATCGAATCTCGGGCAAGTAACATACCGATGACAAAGGGAACAATGTATGTTGTTATGCGGTCTGACCGATAAAGATCTTCGTAGAATATGTGGGAGCCAATATGAGCATCCAGGTTCCGCTATTGGTTATTGACCGGAGACGTGTCTCGGTCATGTCTACATAGTTCTCGAACCCGTAGGGTCCGCACGCTTAACGTTTCGATGAAAGTTATATTATGAGTTTATATGTTTTGATGTACCGAAGGTTGTTCGGAGTCCCGGATGTGACCACGGACATGACGAGGAGTCTCGAAATGGTTGAGACATGAAGATTGATATATTGGAAGCCTATATTTGGATATCGGAAGTGTTCCGGGTGAAATCGGGATTTTACCGGAGTACCGAGGGGTTACCGGAACCCCACGGGGGCTTAATGGGCCATAGTGGGCCTTTGTGGAGAAGAGGAGAGGCGGCCAGGGCAGGGCCGCGCGCCCCTCCCCCTAGTCCGAATAGGACAAGGAGAGGGGGGCGGCGCCCCCCCCCCCTTTCCTTCCTCTCCTCCACCTCTTTCCCCTCTACTCCTAATCCAACTAGGAAAAGGGAGGGAGTCCTACTCTCGGTGGGAGTAGGACTCCACCTGGCGCGCCCCTTGTGGCCGGCCGCACCTCCCCCCCTTGCTCCTTTATATACGGGGGCAAGGGGGCACCCTAGAGACACAACAATTGATCGTTTGATCTTTTAGCCGTGTGCGGTGTCCCCCTCCACCATAGTCCACCTCGATAATACTGTAGCGGTGCTTAGGCGAAGCCCTGCGTCGATAGAACATCATCATCGTCACCACGTCGTCGTGCTGACGAAAGTCTCCCTCAACACTCGGCTAGATCGGAGTTCGAGGGACGTCATCGGGCTAAACGTGTGCTGAACTCGGAGGTGCCGTGTGTTCGGTACTTGATCGGTCGAATCGTGAAGACGTACGGCTACATCAACCGCGTTGTGCTAACGCTTCCGCCTTCGGTCTACGAGGGTACGTGGACAACACTCTCCCCTCTCGTTGCTATGCATCACCATGATCTTGCGTGTGCGTAGGAATTTTTTTGAAATTACTACGTTCCCCAACAGTTCACCCACGGGGCTGAGGGTATGTACCAGTAGCTATGTGTTTGATCTCTCTCTCTCGTGTTCTTGATTTGGCACGATCTTGATGTATCGCGGGCTTTGCTATTATAGTTGGATCTTATGTTGCTCCCCCCCATCTACTCTCTTGTAATGGATTGAGTTTTCCCTTTGAAGTAATCTTATCGGATTGAGTCTTTAATGACTTGAGAACACTTGATGTATGTCTTGCCGTGCGTATCTGTGGTGACAATGGGATATCACGTGATTCACTTGATGTATGTTTTGGTGATCAACTTGCGGGTTCCGCCCATGAACCTATGCATAGGGGTTGGTACACGTTTTCGTCTTGATTCTCCGGTGGAAACTTTGGGGCACTCTTTGAGGTTCTATGTGTTGGTTGAATAGATGAATCTGAGATTGTGTGATGCATATCGTATATCATACCCACGGATACTTGAGGTGACATTGGAGTATCTAGATGACATTAGGGTTTTGGTTGATTTGTGTCTTAAGGTGTTATTCTAGTACGAACTCTAGGGCTGTTTGTGACACTTATATGAATAGCCCAATGGATTGATTGGAAAGAATAACTTTGAGGTGGTTTCGTACCCTACCATAATCTCTTCGTTTGTTCTCTGCTATTAGTGACTTTGGAGTGACTCTTTGTTGCATGTTGAGGGATAGCTATGTGATCCAATTATGTTATTATTGTTGAGAGAACTTGCACTAGTGAAAGTATGAACCCTAGGCCTTGTTTCAACGCATTGCAATACCGTTTGTGCTCACTTTTATCATTAGTTACCTTGCTGTTTTTATATTTTCAGATTACAAAAACCTAAATCTACCATCCATATTGCACTTGTATCACCATCTCTTCGCCGAACTAGTGCACCTATACAATTTACCATTGTATTGGGTGTGTTGGGGACACAAGAGACTCTCTGCTATTTGGTTGCAGGGTTGCTTGAGAGAGACCATCTTCATCCTACGCCTCCCACGGATTGATAAACCTTAGGTCATCCACTTGAGGGAAATTTGCTACTGTCCTACAAACTTCTGCACTTGGAGGCCCAACAACGTCTACAAGAAGGTTGTGTAGTAGACATCAGGTGTCAACAGATCCGAGCAAGATACAGGCAGTGGTGGAGTGGGAAACACCAAGTGACACTAAGGAAGTGCGCCGTTTCTTGGGCCTAGCTGGTTATTACCGCAGGTTTGTCAGGAACTTTGGAGTGATTGCGCGGCCACTTTTCAACCTGCTGAAGAAAGGAGTCCCATTCGTCTGGACCAGTACCACTCAAACTGCATTTCAAGCACTTAAGGACCAATTGGTTTCTGCTCCAGTTTTGGCCTTGCCCGATTTCTCTCAACCCTTCATCGTGGAAACTAACGCTAGCGACAAGGGCATCGGCGCAGTACTACAACAGAATGGGCACTCCTTGGCATTCATGAGTAAAGCCCTGAGCCCTCGATACCAAGGTCTATCAACCTACGAGAAGGAATATTTGGCGATCATAGTCGCAGTGGATCAGTGGAGGCCCTACCTTCAACATGCAGAATTCGTAATTTACACAGATCAGCGTAGTTTGGTGCACCTGGAAGAGCAGCGTCTCACCACGCCATGGCAGCAAAAGGCATTCACTAAACTCCTCGGACTCCAGTACTGCATCAGGTACAAAAAAGGGACAGACAACTCAGCTGCAGATGCCCTGTCGCGTGCCCGCCCCACAGATGTTCTCTTTGCAGTTTCTGAATGTCAACCAGCGTGGCTCCAGGATGTGGTGAGCAGCTACCACACCAATCCCCAGGCTCTACGCCTCTTGGAGCAGCTGGCCTTACGCGAAGATCCCAAAGGCCGCTTTTCTTTACAGCAAGGTATTCTGCGCTTCCGGGGACGCATTTGGCTGGCTGGGTCAACAGCGTTACAACAGCAGATTATGAAAGCCTTCCATGACAGCCCGGTCGGGGGCCATTCCGGATTCCCTGTGACGTATCGTCGCATTCGCCGGCTTTTTGCGTGGCCTAAGATGAAAGTTCATATCCAACACTATGTCAAATGTTGCACAGTTTGCCAACAGGCCAAACCTGACAGAGCTGCTCAGCCGGGCCTGCTATTGCCACTGCCAATTCCAGAAGCACCATGGGACTTAATTACAATGGATTTCGTCGACGGCTTACCTCAGTCCGGCAAGGCCAACTGTCTCTGGGTGCTGGTGGATAAAAGGACTCGGTATGCTCACTTTTTACCCATTGCACACCCTTACACAGCAGCTAAGGTGGCCAAGCTGTACATGCAACACATTTACAAGCTGCATGGTTTCCCTCGTGCCATAGTATCTGACAGAGACCCAGTGCTTACAAGTCATTTTTGGCAAGAACTGTTCCGATATGCAGGCACAGAGCTCCGTTTGAGCACAGCTAATCACCCACAGACGGATGGTCAAACTAAGCGCGTTAACCAGTGCGTAGAAACCTTTCTGCGCTGCTTCACGCATGCCTGCCCACGTCGCTGGAGCTTCTGGATCCCTCTGGCCCAATTTTGGTACAATACTTCACATCATTCAGCTATAGGGATGTCACCTTTCAAAGCATTGTTCGGTTATGAGCCGCAGCAATGGGGGATCACAACATTGTTCAGTGCCATCCTTGGAAGCTTGGTTAGAGGAGCGTGCCGTGATGCAAAACCTGATTCAGCAACATTTGCACCGTGCTCGGCAGTGCACGAAAAGCAATGCAGACAAGAAACGCTCATTCCGGGAGTTTGCAGTTGGGGATCGTGTCTACTTGAAGCTTCAGCCTTATGTGCAATCTTCTATGGCTCCGCGGGCAAATCACAAATTGTCATTCAAGTTCTATGGTCCGTACCCAATCATCGAGAAGATCAGCGCTGTCGCCTACAAGCTGCAGCTTCCGGCGCGGGCATCGGTCCACCCGGTGTTTCATGTGTCGCAGCTTCGCCAAGCACTCCTCCCTGGTACGGCAGTAACTTCTGATCTTCCCATCTGTACTAACATGCTTGCCGTCCCCATGGAGGTTCTTCAGACTCGCTAGCGCCGGAAGAACGGCGCCATGGTGGAGCAAGTCAAGGTGCGTCATGGTGGAGCAAGTCAAGGTGCGTTGGTCGCCGGAGACTACCATGGAGTACACCTGGGAAGACCGTGCGGCTCTCTTCGACCGCTTCCCTCAGGCTGCGCCTTGGGGTCAAGCCGCCACTCAAGGAGGGGGGGAGGGGGGATGTGAGCGCCCCGGCTACAACACCCCCACTGGCAGGAGGGACCCAGCCCATCGAGCCACGACCCAACAGAGCCCGCAGGCCGAACCAGCGCTTCTGTGGCCCGGAGTGGGTGACGGCCCAACCTACCTCTACTTAAGCGTGGCACTTCAACCCTAGAGACTATCCAGAGGATCACGGCGGCGACGACACCTGTTCTTCTCTGTTCCTCGATCCCCTTCTTCCAATTCTTGTACCAGCCACTGTAATCGCTACTTGAGACTCGAATTCGTGAGCCAGTGTAATAGATCGAGAGATATACTACTGGGTACCTAACAAGGCAGCTGCAACGCTCCATGTAAAATACAGGTAAAATAACCTCGGTTGAATCCATCCTTTGAAGAATAGAAAATAAACATACGGCTGAGGTAAGATTCAGGATCCTGCGCAATGGGCGGGACAAGGAAACGAACACGGCGACAGCTAGCTAGGCAGGGACCATAATAACTTGGCCTGGTTCCTACATATACAGACGCCGTAGACTGGTAAGACTGCGGCACCATTATGATACTCGAAATCATACGTTGGCTGGGAGAGAGCCAGTCAGTCAGCCTCAGCCCGGATGCTAGCTAGCCTCAGCAGTCATCACCACCACACTGGCAGTAGTAATAACTCAGCCCGGTCAAAATCCCCCATCGGAGGTCCAGGCCCTGCTCATGATACATACAACTCTACCACCCTACCAACTGTTGCAGAACAGTTCGCGCCCATGCAAGCCAGAGGCCAGATGCAGTGATGGCGAGCACAGATGGACCAAAACCACAGTGAAAAGCTAATAATTCCACGTTGAAACTGGAAAAGCGCACAGCTGAAGGCCCGGAAACAAGTGTAACTTGCCAAAAAGTCGAACGCAGATTAAGCATGGGGTGTTCTCGCAGTGTGTTTCAAGTTGACATTAGGGTTTTCCTGGTCATTCCGGTGCGCTAGTGTGTGCAGTCGATGGCATTTGACAAAAAGTAGTAGCGCCTAGTTTCTGCCTGCCGATCGCTATACCGAAGAAAACTACCTGCGCCTGCGTCTCTTGCCGGTTTCGTCCATGAAGGACTCCCAACCGTCGTGCTCCAGCTTGCTGAAATCTTCTAGCTCTGCAATGGAGAGCAGGTACTGCGTAAGCTTTCGCAGCTCCTGATCGCGGCCTCGGTTCTTACTGGCGTTCTTGAACGGTCTGATCACGAGGCCGTTCTGTGGGTTCATCACGAAATTCCTCCTGAGGTCATCAAACATGATCGTGTTCTTCTCGTTGTAGTGCTGCATATGGGGGAGCCGGGGGCAATGGTCAGATAACTGAACTTGAAAATATCGCATTCATTAGTGATACGCTTGAGCACAGAACACCAA
Organism: Aegilops tauschii subsp. strangulata; assembly: GCF_002575655.3. Classification (NCBI taxonomy): domain Eukaryota; kingdom Viridiplantae; phylum Streptophyta; class Magnoliopsida; order Poales; family Poaceae; genus Aegilops; species Aegilops tauschii. The sequence continues at coordinate 505,711,254 of NC_053037.3, forward strand.
CCTCGGGGAACTTGGTCCAGATGACACCAAGAGGTTTGCAGTCGAAAACCTTCTTGTCAGGAGCATGCACAGTTATCATCGCCATGTGATCCAGAAGCGCGGTGATCTTGTAGTTGGGGTTGCTAAGAACTCCAAGTTGCTCCATCTTCAGCTGCACCCATTTCATACTGCATTCAAGGATCGACAGTGATTATTTATAGCAATTTCACATTGCGGTCATGACTGATCAATAGATAGTTTACGGTAGCAAAAGGCTTACTTTGTTGCTGACCATATCATGATATCATACTCTGCATATGCAGCAGCAAGAAATTCGTGGAGAACTGCAAAGGAATTATGGCATGAAACTTCAAGTCTGCTGACCGGAAACACGGCTTTGTGGATCAAAAGTGTACTTACATGGACGCATGAGTTCCAAAGGATTCTCAGCTGGAGACCTATGGTCAAACAGAGTATAGTCAATGTCTAACACAAGCAATCTTTTTCCTTCGCGGCATGGATTCAAGAGCTTGATCTACATGCATAGGCACAAAAAGATGTGTTAATCAGACCTGAAGAATCACTTTATACAAGGCAACCAAGGCAAATACAGGACACGAGCGCTTTGTCATCACACATCAAATTCATCTTACAGTAAGTTTAACAAGGCAGTAAGGCACGGCCCAGCAACTTCCTTTCGTAATCATAACCAACAGTATGGACTCCTTTTAGTGGTTGCTTCTGTTGTTGTCTCAACAGTAGGTCACAATAAAGGAGATACACACCAGAGTTATGGTTAAAAGATCATTGCTCAAAGAACTTTGTGAATCTAGGTTCAAGCATAGAGACACAAGAAGGTCACCATCATTGTACTATTACACAAGAAGACTCACAAAGCTTTGAGTACATGGTAAATCTAATGTCGAAGTGTTTAAATTACTCAAAGCTGGACCATGCAGAAAGTTGGACCAATTTCACACAGATTAGGGGAGAGCAGGCACCAAGAAGCGCATCAGAATTAACACAAATAGGTACCAGTGCACAACAACACAAGCATGCATATGGAAGAAACATATAGCAAGAAAGAAAAATAACAAGGAAATATACCTTATACTGGCTTGCACGACGTTTCACTTTTTGCTTGTAGAGAACATTATCCTTGATAGCAGTAACTTCATCTTTGAAAATTTCATAATCATCGAGCACCTCTGGATCATCTGGTCGGTCCACAAATATTTCGTCTTCAACAGTACTGAAATTCGGTGCAAGACAATATAACAGATCTATAAATTACTGTGAGGGAACAGTGTGCACCTCCATACGGAAGGAAACTACATGAAACAGAGCATGTTGTTTGAGGTAGAATGCACCAAAAGAGTGAGTTGAATTCAAGCCCTTGATTTAAAATAAATAAATTATAATATACTTATGTTGAGTAAAGCTCAAGGGATAAATTAACATTAAGATCGGACTCACTTTCACACACAAGGTAGTTCACAGCAATACCTCTTTTCTGGCTCAAAAAATTGATCCAGTATCCACAACGAATACCTTGCTAAAAAGGCCACAAGCATGTGAGTATTAATTATCAAATAGGTGATTGCCATGGTACATGCCTATGCAATTTATGCACTTAAAATAAACTTTCTTCATCATCCACTAATCATCCTACAACTGGAACTGGTGGGGAGTAGAGCAAATATTAGGGGAGGAAAATGTTTTACAAAAATATCAAGTCAAGTGCCCATCCCCAAACAAATAACATTGGCTCTTTCTAGCCGGGCATAAGAATGTTATCCTGCAGGCTACAGCAGTCAGTGGCAGTGCTAGCAGTTGAACCTAGTGATGTCAAAAGCTCAAATAAGCACATGTATATAGTATTTGTGTACACATATACAGTGCTCCCTCCGTTCCAAATTAAGTGTCGTGGTTTTAGTTCAACCACGACACTTATTTTGGAACGGAGGGAGTAATTTATAGCTAGGTTATGCTTGCTATTTTTTTTTCTGTGATGCCACTTGACATCAGTGTCTAGGAGTAGCTTCACCACTGACAGCAGTAATGCACACTCCACGCCCATGGCTCTTTCTTTCTATTCGGGCATAAGATTGTTATCCTACAGGCTACAGCAGTAATCCACACTCCACGCCCAAAATGTATCATCTCACTGTAAATAAAAATAGTCCTGAACTCATGATCTATCTATGTGAACAAAATCAATTACCTCACTTCTGTAAGTATTCCACTAGCATCTTTACAAACTTTTAATAATTGATTTATGCAGCTTAATACAATTCACCAAACAACAACCCATTATCAAAAGTATTGGCAAATATGGGTAAAAATATGATGGGTAGTTAACACCATAAAACAGAATATGAAGTATCTAACAAAACTGAACTTTGTTATTTGAAGTTAGTACTGAAATGGGTCCAGAAAAAAATGCTTAGACACAAGGGCAAATTATGGCTCCAGAAAAACACCATCCAAACAGACTAGATTAAATATGAAGTACCTCCACCTCAGAAGGTGCAGCCCCATCACCTTCTGAGGTGGCGGTCGACCGGCGAACTGACTTCCTCATCTTCGAATCCTGATCTGGTGGCTACGGGATTGCTCGGACTTAGGCCAGGCAAAATCCATGCTCGGCTTACCGATGCTGGCAGCGGCAACACTCGCGCGTGTCGTTTCCCTTCTGGAGGCGCTGCCATGGCCTTTATCCGTGCCCCTCTTCGAGCTTTGGGGGAAACCCTAGGTCCAATTCTTTGGAGCGGATGGCGGCTATGTCACGACGTCGTTCCCCTTCTTGAAGGCGCTATCTTGCTCGCTCGTGGCGTCCCCGGTGTTGGATTTGGAGATGTTCGACGTCTCGCTGATTTGGCATGTCTCTCTAGTTTTAGGCTTGGTGGATTTAGTTGTGTCATTTTCCCTGTTTGGGCTGGGCACCCCTTTTCTCTCTGCTCCGGGTTCCATGCTCATGCCTCCTTGCGTTCATGCCATGTGTTGTATCCTCTATTGTACTCATTCTCCTTTCTTCTATCAATGAAAAGATACGCAAGCTTTGTGCATTCGTGAAAAAAAAAAGACTAGATTTGCTCTCACTTCATTTTAAATTTCTGTTACCATCTCCATACTATGTAGACTGAAGGCCACATTATCGGTCTTCAAGTAAAAGACAACAACCACCAAATGGTATCATCATAAGTCAAAAACAAATAAAAAAATGGTAACAATTGAAGAATAACTAACTGTTCTGATCCAAAAGTGAAAAAATGGCTGAACAAAGTTCATGATGCAACGACCAGTGACAGTTATTCAACAGGCCAACAATTTCCTAACTTCAGATATTTCACTGGTGGTGGTGCCCTTAACATACTCAACTCTAAATGGGACACCATCGCAGCAAACACAAGTATTATTAAAACTACAACCCATAACTAATAATGTTTGAGCAGGTAACCTTATCCTTCTCAGCTGAAAATCGCATACTCTAATATCTATCAGTGCCAGTTGATGCGGCGGTTCTGCTGTCACCACCCACATTATTCCCCAATCCATTCGTCTAAACTCTAAACTGTCAAACAGACAAGTACTTCCTGTTTTCCTTATACGGCCACACCGAAATACCGAATGCCCAAATCCACCATCAAATACGCCAATTCATCAGTTCCGGAACATATCATACAAAGCAACAAGTTCAAATCCCCAACACACAACGCAGACAGAAGAGATCAAACAAGCTAGGGTTTAGCGATTGGTTCACAGAGCATTCCAAATCCAGCCGCTCACATCGCAAAACCGTACCATCAGCGCTCGATCCCCACCAAGCTCGCATCTCCCACCGATTTCACCAACTGAAACCTAGCGTTTCCGCGGGGCGATACAAAATAATCATCCAATTCCATGCGGCTACACTGATTTTCGCAGGCACGCATCCGAACCAAGCAACTACGGAGTTAAGAGCCACGAGGAGGGCAGGGGGGATCGCGCTTACCCGATCATGGTCAGCTTGCCGTTGGGCTTGAAGGGGAGGGAGGAGAGGAGGACGGACTCGTCGTTGAGTATGAGCTTGGGGTAGAGAAGCTTCTGGCGTTTGGGGAGCACGTCGGTGAACTCGCAGATGCGCCGCTTCAGCTCCAACAGCGTGTCGTCCCCCATCGCCCGCACCGTGTACTCCTTCCCGCTCCACTTCACGACCAGCGTAATCTCCTCCGGCGGCGCCTCCTCCGCCATGAGGGAGATCGCCTCCGGATCCAGCGCCGGCGCAGGGGGCGGGGCCGGGGCCGGGGCCGGCGCCGAGGAAGAGGACGCCTCCGACATGGGCTTGGTGGTGTGTGCGGTGCTTGGGTCTGAACCTTGAACAGTCGGAAGTTTTGGGGAGAAGGAGATGGGGGATGGAGTTACAGGTGTGCGTGGCCTGGGTGGATAGGCGTCACCGGCAGTTCGAAGGCGGACGCGCAAATGGTTCAAGTCCAGACCGTATTCGGTACACCGTAGATTTTACATTTACTTTTTTTTCTGCGAAATTTGAACACAGTAAAAAAAACACTGTGAAATGTGAATGCGTTACGCGTCCCCACGTCGCTCCTTCTTGGAGTGACACGAAAGAAACCCTAGCTTGCGGCCACAATCATTACACTAACTTTTCTCTATCCCCCTCATGGTCGTCGGTTGGTGCCATCTTCTTGAACCGCAACATGGTAGCGTGACACAGTCTCCCTAGAGATGTGCCACGATGGTCCTCCTAATTGCCAGCAGAGCTCTGTGGTGGCCGTGCCGCGCTAGCCCTCCTTGGGCCTGGATCTGGCCTCTAAGGGTGATGCAAGGTGGGTAGTGGTGGTAGGCCGACGTAGGGGATCTTCTCAGGGGGTTGGGGAGGGGGGAGGCGTGGTGGCCATCACCTATATGAGAGAAGCAGTGTGTTGGAGTCTTTGAGGCCGACATTAGTCGGCAGTGAGTGCCCCCTCTTTCATCGACAACAAGATGTGGCTCCCTCTCTGTGGTGGTGGTACTAGTAGGCGACTTGCTTCCCCCTCTTCGGTTTATCCTTGCTTCGGCAATCTTCGGGACCTAGCGATCATGGGCCAGTGCGAATTTCATGCTTAGCGATATCCGGCGCTAACAAAAAACGATGCATGTCGACGTTATCTTCTCCTGGGAGGCATGCTCATGGCCCTGACCTAGCCCCTCCCTTCTCAAGCACACAGGAAACCCTAGGTCCATTTCGCCAGACCATGCGGCAGAGCGCCACTACGAGGTCGTTCTCTTCTTTAAGCGCTCATGAGTCGTTGTGGAGCCTAGATGTGACAGATGGAGAGTTTGGCATGTCTGGTCTCACTAGCATGGCTTGGTGGCTATGTGTCGCTTTTGGGTTGGCCGATGTGACGAGGCATGGGCCTCTAGGTATGATGTATGCCATCACCAGCGCTTCCTAGCCAATACCTTCTTAAGGTTCGGGTTCAGGCGGGTCCTGCCATCCACGACCATAAGCCCCCCTTAAGAGCAGGGATGGCGCATTAAATTGACCTAAGCAATATTCCAGTTGTGGTCATGCTACATAGATGTATAGCAATGGTCGTGACACAAGTTGTATGTTGGGTATCCCACCTCCTCGACTTTCACGGCTGGAGGCTGGGTAAGGCAAGTTTTTTATTGCTGCGGTACCAGTGAGAGTGCATTGTAAGCCCAAGGCATCGTAGTGGCTATTCTCATGTGAAAATGGTGCATCTTCCACTAAACGACCACTATCGTCATCAGAACAAGCCGTTGATGCGCCACTGTCGCCCTTCCAGTACCGAAGCTGGCCTGACCTTGTCGATGACAGTCCGAAAGTCTTCGTGCACATATGTGACATCCCGGCTTAATAGGAATGATAGACTACTCATATCAACAAGGTGCACTTTCTTTTCTAGAAGCCCGTCCTCAAGGAATCTCAAAGTAAAGCATACTTGGCTTGGAGAAATTTAAGAATGGGTTGTTGACTGTAAAGTTATTCCCAGGTGCACATAAAGGGCAAAGTGTAAGAAACACTAGTAATGATATGTGAGGCCAGTCTAGATCCTAGACACAATGGCCAGGAACCGGTGGGTTTTGGCCAGGGCGTTACAACGTGCCCCCAAGGACCAACACCCTATAGCCGTAGTCGTCGTCTTGAAACCTTCAATTGATCTAAAGCAACTGGCACCAGATCTTGGCGTCGCGAACTCATGGTGAGAAACTTTAACCTCACCGTCCCAAGAAGACGGCGGGAATCTATGCCGGAGCTTCATTGATTTGTCCCGACAGACGAATTCGAGAAGGATCGAAACTCGAAAGACCAACTCGAAGATGAAGCACAACCCCCACGAGGACTGTAAGCACTAACCTAAACTACTAGCCGGAGCCGGGTCACTGTGGTTCTCCTCCCCTTCACCAGCCATCGGAGCGGCAGGCAGGGTGGGCTGGCCCGGGAAGCTTGGATGGGAGGAGAACTTTGCTCTACCCGCCTTAGCGTACAGACTGATCCTTCAAGTTCCCATGAATCATGTCTCTCCGTCATGTATCGTAGAAGGGGGAAAATTAGTGAGCGTGATGACACAAACTCGCACTGGATCTTAAAGCACAGTACTCCTCAGAGGTTGCAACGTGTTTTCAGTATACAGCTCGTAAACAACATTAAAGAAAAACGCATGCATACACAACCATGCAACCTAACCTACAACCTTCCCCCATATGAATATCTGTCCCCGCGACTCCCGGGGAAAGCATGCGTTACTTGCCATCGCTGCAGCTCCATATATACAAGGAAATCAATCGAGCATATCACCTGCAAGCAGTAGCAACCGAGAGAGATGTCCATGGCCGCCGCAGCAGCAGCGATCATGGCGGTGCTCCTGGCCGCGTTAATGGCACGAGCGTCGTCGGCGGCGGCAGCAGGAAGAGTCTGGGCCGACGAGGAGAAGGGAGCACATAACGGCACGGCGAGAAGACAGGTCACGTACGACGGCAGAAGCCTCATGCTGGACGGCGCCAGGAGGATGCTCTTCTCCGGCGACATTCATTACCCAAGGAGCACACCCGAGGTACGCATGCACCATGCCGTTGCCCTGAACTGATATGTTTCATGCGTGTGACCTTTGTACCGGTTCTTTTTGACTAAAAGTGGATTCATCATTTTAATTTTGACGTTATTGTTCGAGTATTCACTGTGATGTAACTAGTGGTTTAGTAAAGCTTTCTGATGTTAAAAAACCGTGCAGTTTTCAGTTAAATTTCAACAAGCTTTCTTGTACTGATTGACATGTTTCGTGCGTGTCATTTTGTACTGTTTCTTTTTGCTTAGAAGTGGATTCCATCATTTCAATTTGCAAATGCTGGGTTCCTTTTCTGAGTGTTTAAATAACTGAAGTGATTCACATAATCAGCCCATCGACCACAAAAGGCGCACTTTTGTTTTTCAGTGCGTCTCACTTTTTCATCCAACATGGAAGAGTGACAGGTAAATGCTGCCGCAGCTGTCAACGCCAAATAAGACATCATTTCAAGCATTTGTTAATTAAAGTAAATTTATGATTGCTGCACTACAGCAAAATCCAACTCACTACATAAACAGATTAGTTCAGTCAAAGTTTCCTTCAGCAATCAAATTAGTTCAGTCAATACATACATACAGTAAACAATCAAGCATGCACCACGAACCATATGATACAGAATACTTCAATTCCTTCCGTCAAACTAATCTACAGTCCAATTTGCAGATGTGGCCAAGACTCATAGAGAGCGCCAGGGAAGGTGGCCTGGATGTCATACAGACATACGTCTTCTGGAATGTCCATGAGCCTATACAAGGTCAGGTGGGTGCTCCTTGCACAACAACAGCAGGCAAAACTTCAGTAGAAGAGCATTTTGCAGCTAAGAGTGTTCAAATTCATTTTTAATGTACCAGTACAACTTCGAAGGAAGATATGATCTGGTGAAGTTCATCAGAGAAATCCATGCTCAAGGCCTCTATGTGAGCCTCCGGGTTGGCCCCTTCGTCGAGGCAGAATGGAAATACGGGTAACGAGATGATGCATGAATATGTTTCATTTCTATGGTGTCCTGAACATGTAAAGCTTTTACTGGATCTTTTATTCATGCAGAGGCTTGCCATTTTGGTTGCGTGGTGTCCCAAACATTACCTTCAGATGCAACAATGAACCCTACAAGGTATCCAACTACCCAACGCATAGCCTTTGAAGCCTTGAACAATGCTATATGGTCTGCAAGACTGTAACCATGGAAGAGAATCTTGTAACTGCAGCTGGATTATTCAGAATGAAAATATCATTTCTTGTTTCCTCCAATCCTCTGTTCCACATGGTAAAATGAATTATAGTATTACCATATATTCAGAATAGTTTTCCATCGTAGTTCTAGTTTTGAAACATCATACTACCCTCAGAAACCCATTAGCGTAACTAAAAATGTCACATGGTGCAGTTAAGCAAGCATAAAAGAGATGACAAATGTTTTTCAGGTACAAGTATACACACAGGTGAAAACAGATGTCATGTATGAGGTGAGAGTGGTAGGTTCCATACAGATTTACCAACCTCACTGTCAGAAACAAACAAGAAAACTGAAAATATGCATCTACAATAATCCTAGAGTTACATTATTTCATGCTAAACTATCATGGTAGATTACTCATATTTAAATACTGAATGCAGGTACATATGCAAAAATTTGTTGCTAAAATTGTTAACATGATGAAGGATGAAAATTTATACTATCCACAAGGAGGTCCCATAATCATATCACAGGTATTTCAGTTCAACAGTACTTATCCCTTGTGTTATGTGTTAGATGATCTTTTTGTGCAACTCTAAAATTTAACCTGTAGATTGAGAACGAATATAAGCTAGTCCAGGCAGCATTTCATTCAAGGGGACCACCTTATGTTCGCTGGGCAGCGGCAATGGCTGTAAACCTCCAGACAGGCATTCCATGGATGATGTGCAAACAGGACGATGCTCCAGATCCAATCGTCAGTGCCCTTTCTTATACCATTATGCAGGATTACATATTATCCACAATTTAGCAGTGTAACATTCATTACATGGTTAGATTAATACCTGCAACGGGCTCATCTGCGGGGAAACATTTCATGGGCCGAATTCGCCTAACAAGCCAGCTTTATGGACCGAAAACTGGACATCTCGGTGCGACAAATACTCTTTGTTTTTCTTCTGTACATTCCCAGGGGTACAAGGCCTAACACACAAGTTTCTCTGCGTACAGCTATCCTTTATATGGTCATGACCCAAGATTCAGATCACCAGCAGATATTGCCTTTGCAGTTGCACTTTTTATAGCAAGAAAAAAAGGAAGCTTTGTAAGCTACTACATGGTACAGCCTACAAGCCTATGAACTTTAAGAAGCGGCCCTAAGATCTCTCAGCAAATTTATTTAGTATTTTTTTGCACGATCTCATAAATTACGTATTATGATGCAGTATCATGGCGGGACAAACTTTGGGAGGTTTGCATCCTCCTATGTAACAACAAGCTACTATGATGGAGCTCCACTTGATGAATATGGCAAGTATTTCTTCTGTTGTGAGCTATCATATTTTAAAAGCAACCATTCAAACTTCTTGTAATATAAAATATTATAACATGAGCATAGTCCACTAGCAAGCCACATAAAATCAAACCATGTAACATGTCTAGTCAGAAACTGATGATCTGTGAAATCCACATGAATGACAGATCTTGAGAACACTCTAATTTGGAAAACACGATAATATATACGTATTGATGTTTGAACTACCAAGCATACATCCAGGTTTAATATGGCAATCGACATGGTCTCATCTCAGAGAATTGCATGCTGCAGTCAAGCAATCTGAAGAACCACTACTTTCAGGAGCATATTCTAATTACTCATTTGGTGAGCAACAAGAGGTGAATTTGTGTGCAGAGTGAAACGACACTAGGTGTACTTTGTTTTCAGTAAAATTCCGTTGATTTATGGGGCTAACTTTTGGCATACTACAGGGGCATGTTTTTAAAACCGAGTCCAACTGTGTGGCTTTCCTAGTGAACTTTGACAAGCATAAAACATCAAATATCCAATTTGGTGAAGCATCATTCCAGCTAGCTCCTAAATCAATAAGTATCCTCTCGAGTTGCAGGAGGGTAGTATTTGAAACAGCCAAGGTGAGCCAGTTACCTTCAATTCTTCAGCGACTGAAGACCTCAAGGGACTGCTTCGTTTATCAGTTTTACTTTTGGCAGATAAATGCACAACATGGTTTAAGAACAGCACAAGTAGTCCAGTATCTGAACAATGTTGATAGCTGGAAAGTATTCAAAGAACCGATTCCTCTGGCAATAAACAACAGCACACACATTGGAAATCGACTTTTTGAACACCTCTCAACTACAAAAGATGAGACAGATTATCTCTGGTACCTTACTAGGTAAGATGAGCTCCAGCTTGTTTAATGGTTTAATATTTACATCGGTTTTTAATACCTCATCCTGCCCACATTAATAATTAAATAATGGAAATCATGCAGATATGATTATAGATCAAATGGGGATACCCAGCTAGTGCTTAATGTGGAGTCACAAGCACATGTTTTACATGCTTACATCAACAATGATTATATAGGTAAGGACAAAAATACTGTCTCAGTGCAATTTATTGAAAGCACCAACTGAAATAGCATGACAAAGTTGAAAATTCTTCAGCTATTATCCACTTATGTATTTGATATGTTTGCTACCTTCTTCCATATGTGATTAGGTAGTGTGCATGGGAGTCATGATGGACCAAGAAATATCGTTCTCAAGACACCTATTATGCTAAGGAAAGGACAAAACTCCATATCACTGCTAAGTGTCATGGTTGGATCACCGGTACGAATTTCACTTAATTGTATAGATTCTCAAATACTAAGATAATGTCAATAGTTAAAATAATGGAGAGCATGAGGTGCCATCCAACTGTTAGCCATCAGGTAGCATTGCAGTGCAATAAATACATCAGAAGAGCCATGGTTTGTGTTGAGTTATACTCCCTCTGTATCGAAATACTTGTAGTTGGAGGAACTAGTACAAGTCCCCCCAACTACAAGTATTTCGGTACAGAGGTAGTACATGCTAATTGTGTTATTCAAATTTTCCAGCTTATATGAATAAAATACTGAACACAGTTTGAAACATACAAAAGTACATAACCCCTGTCAGAGATTTCAACATATAGACTAGTCAGCTTAACCAAGAGAGGTTCACTAGAAAATCATTTTTGCTTGTTCCTTAACTGAAAATTAATCACAACAATTTTTTTGTGTGTCAACAAAACACACCGCCCAAGCTGTGACTAGTGGATCCGAAAGGGAAATGCTCATTCGACTCTACATAAGCATTAACAGAAATTAAGCACAATAATGGATTTAGAAATGCATGTTACCTACTATTTGTAATGAACTGAGTTTTCCTTTAACAAGTAAAGGACTCTGGGGCGTACATGGAGCGAAGAATTTTTGGAGTTCGTAAAGTGAGCATACAACAGGGACATCAAAAATCACATTCTCTGAATAATGAGCTGTGGAAACACCAAGTAAATCCAGGTCAACACTGATTCTGAATCGATAGATCAATCTCAGGTGCAATTTTTCAAGCAATTACATTTCTTCAGGTTGGCTTATCTGGAGAAATGAATAATATATACACACGGGAAGGATCATCTCGTGCTCAATGGACTGCCATCAATAAGTCCATGCACCTTCCACTTATCTGGTACAAGGTAGAGCAAATATACATAAGTCTTGAACTCTTGACAGACTTCAATTACATGTTCATTCCACAGTGATGGTAACCGACAGCTTCAGAAAATTGTTATTGCTTGGTGCAGACGACATTTGACACACCATGGGGGAGTGACCCCGTCACGCTGAATCTCAGCAGTATGGGGAAGGGTGAGGCGTGGATCAATGGAGAGAGCATTGGACGGTATTGGGCCTCCTTCAAAAACCCCAGCGGACAACCATCCCAGTCCTTGTCAGTACGAGAACAGTTCCTACTAGTAACATGAATTCCTTTCTTTAACTTGTATAATCAACAACAAACCAATAATTGATGTCTCATTTAACTGTCTTTTCTGAAGGTACCACATACCACAATACTTTCTGAAGCCTAGAGAGAACACCCTCGTCCTCATGGAGGAAATGGGTGGTGATCCGCTACAGATAAGCGTGAACACAATGTCGGTTACCCGAGTATACAGTAGTGTGAATGAGTTATCCACTCCATCACTCTTGTCACGCAGAAAGCACCCAGCAGTTCGACTCCGGTGTCAGCAAGGCAAACACATCACGGATATTGAGTTTGCGAGCTACGGAAATCCGGTCGAGGACTGTAGAAGTTCTAGCAGGAGTTGCCTTGGGAGTTGCCATGCCGAGACAACGGAGTTTGTTGTAAAGGATGTAAAACCCTCTGCCTTTCCAGAAGTTACATGCTGATATCATAATGCACTATCCTGTTACCACTACAATCATAAAAATATGGGTGCTTGTTTTTCCTCTTTCAGGCTTGCCTAGGCAGAAGGAAGTGCGCAATTCCGGTACGGCCTGCCAAGTTCGGAGGCGACCCGTGCCCTGGGATCCAAAAATCACTTTCAGTTGTGGCAAGCTGCGGATGAGTAGGATGGGAATTGCTACTATCATGGCGTGATTAACTAACATTCAGTTTGCACAAATTTGTTGTCACAGGGTCCAAACACTGTACCAAATCTGAACTACAGATAGAGCAGTACTGCATCCACATGTTAAAATGTACAGGAGAAGTGTAGTTACACGCACCAATTTCACTGCAGAAATATGTTGGATTCGCCGAGAGAAGGCAGTTCTTTCACTGTGCATATACTCCTGCGAAAATCCAACCGCTGCAGAAGATGGGAACCGAATAAATTAGAGAGAGTAAACCAACTTCACCGTAAACGTAGGATTGCAGGGTGCGCCTAATTTGCGGGTGTTCAGATGCACGTACCCGCGTTCTTCCTCGCCCGTCCGGAGGTGAATAGCAATGGCTTCGCATGTGGGCGGAGACGCGGAGGCGGTTGGAAATCTGCCACTGCCACCACGGCCAAGCCGCCGCCGGCGCCCCGACGCGCGCTCGACCGGTGGCCCCGCGCCCCTCCTCCAGGCCCGCCGATGGAAACGAGCCTCTGCCCTTACAGAAACAAGTTTACAGTTTCAAGCTGTGTCCACGTATTTTACCGTTTACGCTTTCGTATGGATATTACGCCGGCCGGAGTATCGTACGAGTGCTAAAGGAAAAGGTACTCCCTCCATTCCAAAATATAGTGCGCCCGCGCTTTCCGAGGTCGAACTTTGACCATAAATTTAACGAACGAGACCGACTGCGGCGGGTGAAAAAATTACATAATTAAAAACTTCTTTCGAATACGAATTCACTGATATAATTTTTGCTCCCGCCGCAATCGGTCTTGGTAGTTAAATTTACGGTCAAAGTTGAAGCACGGAGATAGAGGAAGCACTACATTGTGGAATGGAGGGAGTATAGAACTTCAGATGCATGCCAATGATTGCGTGCTTCATATTCACGTAATCTTTATTCTTATGCCAATCTCTTTCTTTTACATACGATCCTAAAATAGGATAGGGTTTCATAGAAATAACGGAACAAAAAACGAAAATAGCCAATAACAAAGTTTTAAAAGAGAAAATTACATCCCAACTGCCGCCTACTAAGACTAGCCAGGAGAATAGACTAAAGCAGGAACTGGTGCCAGGAAGCACATTATCGCCAAAAGATAAAGTATAGATGAAGCTCTAAACCCACTGCTCCAGAAAGTAAGGCAACCATGTTTTTTTTTAATCTTCATCCATCTCTTGGGTCATGTCTCCAGCATCCTCTTCTTCGTTAGAACCAATATCCCCGACAATCATCAGAACAACTTCTCCTTATTGCTCCAACATTGTCCTTTATAGAGCAGCAACACCTTCCTTTACTGTTGCATTGCCAATTGGGGGTGTCATACTCCTGGGATAACCTTATCCTTCCCAAATAAATCTCTCAGATCCCGTAACAACCTATTTTGTTCGTTCAGCCATCTCATGAATGTCATTGTCCTACCGGTATCATTCATTTTTTAACTGTCTTCTTCCATCCATTGCGCACTTGAAATAGGCCATGAAAAATAAACAATAAAGGCTTATTACTTCATCATTTATCACCCCAAAAAGCCCGTTACCAACTTTCATTATTCTCCCCTTAAGGTATAGATCATTGTTTTTTATTAGGTCAGCCCAACATGGTGAGTCATTCATTGTACCATGTATTTGATAAATCCCTCTATCAATCTTATATTTTATTCCTCACTACTTTTCGCCACATCCCTTCTCTGGATTCAAGGTTCCACCACCATTTGCATAACAGACTAACATTAAACCTCTCTAGATTATGAATTTCCAGAGTCTTCTTGGGTCTACACACCACCAGCCATCTAACCCTACGATTTTTTTTCTCTTCTTACTAGAGCCTTGCCAGAAAAATCGCCTCATACCCTTTTCCATACCCCCTATATTCGTTTTTGGAAATATGTACATGGAGAAATAGCGCACAGGCATACTACATACGCATTATTTCATTCTTGTTACCCTATCCCCAATGGATAAAGTACCAGTTTCTCATCCTTCCAATGTTTTATACATGCGAAAATTCATAATTAGCATGCAGTCTACTGGCATAAACATGCACACCTAGGTATTTGGTTGGCGAAGAACCCATTTGACAGTTAAAAATATCAGCATACATCAGGCTCTTCTATGCAACACCATCAACACTTCACTTCCCAGGAATTTTTAATCCAGACATTTTCTCAAACATATAGAGAAGCAGTTTTAAGTTTCTCACACTATACTGAAGAATAGCCACCCTCTGCCAGTCAGGTGAGGGATCAACCCGGTGATTTGTCCACTACTTGGACCTAGATGCACAATTTTCTGCGGACAATTGGCAGCCACATTAAACAGGAAGGAAGACAAAGGACCCCCCCCCCCCATGTCTAACACCTTCATGGTTGCCAAAAGTCCTCCCAGCCACTCAACTTGACATTGAGAGTTCCTCCCTCAACAATGTTCTTAAACTAGCCCATCCAGGTTTCATTGAACCATTTTTCTTCAATGCAATGACAGAGAAACTCCTAGTTAACATTATCATATGCTTTTTCAAAATCCAAGTTTAGGAGCACCCCTTTGTTGTTTCCTTAGACATAACACCATCCATGATATTTCTGCCTTTAACGAAGCAATCTGCCATGGTGAAATGAGTTTGTGCATATAAGAGATTAAGTTTTCATTAAGGGTTCTGGAAAAGTTTTTTAGCAGAACATGCAACATACAAATTGTTCTATATTTTTGAATAGTATCTGCATCAGCTCCCTTTGGTACCAGAGTAACGATTCCAAAGTTAATCCTGCTCAAATCCAACCTACCAACATGGACCTCATAAAGTACACGTCATGACATCATCCTTAACAATGCCCCAACATGTCTGATAGAATTATACAAGGAAACCATCACAACCCGCAACTCTACCTTTCTTCATCCCATCAATCACTTTCTCAATTTCCTCTTCCCCGAAAGGTTTACTTAATTCTCTCATATCTTCCACGGATAGTTTCTCATTTTATTCCCACACATCACTTCTCATTCCACAAGTCAAACCTTCAACAAGGCCAAACAACTTTTTGTAATAGTCGGTTGCATACTCTACTAAATCAGTAGTGCGGGGAGCACTCTTCCACGACTCCTAGTTTCTCCCACATCCCGCGTCTCACCCCCATCCGCTGCAATCTTGCAACCTTTTCTCCTTGTTACTTTCGTACAAATGTTGAAACCTGAGACGCAAAGAGTCGGACGTAGCGATGAATATCTGTAAGTGGGTCCAACATCCCTACACAATTGGACCACGCACTTACAGCCAGGCCTCAAAGTGCACGCCTCCAATGCACCACAAGAGTCTCATTCTAGGGAGCTTAGTAGTCGTAGTGACTATAGCCGATGGGAAAATATCTGGTGCTCCCGTGCGACCTCAGCCGTTGGATCTCAAATCCAATAGCTCCCGTGAGATGATGTACATTTTTTGTAAAAAAGCCCTCATAGAATCTGAAAAATGCGCACAAGTACAACAGCTGCAGCAACTTCTCATACGGCGTTGGATCTGAGATCCGATGGCCCAAAAGCCCGTATCATGGGAGCAGCACCTAAGCTCCCGTATCACAGGATACTCTCCCTATAGCCGATATGGTTAGCCCATGTCTGACCGAGATCATATACGGGGTGAAAGCTTGCTCCACGCTCCACGGTGGCGAATATTATTCCCTGCGTAGGCCGACAAATGTCGCCCCTGCCCCCCACCCTCCCGGCGTGCGCGAGGCAATGGGCCGGCCCACTCGGTTTTTGTGTGGTTCTTTTCCCATTGGTTTTGGAACCTCCACTCGGGTAGTTTTTCCTTTTTTGTGTTTTCTATTGCTTGTTTATCATTTTCCCCACTTTTTCTAAATTCATGGTATTTTTCAAAAATTGTGATTTTGTTAAAAATTTGGGAACTTTTCCGAAAATTAATAAATATGCAAACATTTTGTTAATTCATCAACATTTTCAAACATTGTGACCATATTTTTCAATTTCATGGGATTTTTTGTAAAATTCGCAGGCATCTTTAAAATTCACCGATAATTTTAAAATTTGGAAATATTAAATTCCTGTTTTTCTAAAAAATCACGTTTTTAGAAAATTCATGATTATTAAAAAAATTCACTAACATCTTTTCAATTTGTGAACATTTTTTTGAATTTCACAAACTTCTTTTAAATCGTGAACTTTTTCTAAATTTACAAATAAAATCCAAATACGTCAGAAGCACGTAGGGTTTCTGCCCGTCTGTCGCGCCAATTTGCAAAAAAGCCCCTGCATTTTCATGAAATCAACCCGCAGTCCAGATTTAAGTCACACCGAACCGTTATTTTACAGTTTTTCAAAAAAAAACTGACTTTTTAGGTATTCCATCCGCGGATCATATTTAAGTCAAACAAATGTTTTTCTAAACCATCCATATCTTTTAAACCGTAACTCCGATTTAAACATGTTATATATGAAATTTGATTAGAAAAATATGTAGAATATGAATATAAGATTATTTTAACATGTTAAGTATTTATAAATATTATTTTGGAAGATATTTAATTCAAACAAATGGTTTTTCTAAATTATACGTATCTTTTAAACCGTAACTCCGATTTTAATATGTTATATATGAAATTTGATTAGAAAAATGTGTGAAATTTGTATATGATGTTAATTTTACCTGTTAAATATTTTTTAAATATTGTTTTGGAAGCAAACTTATAACTATAGCGCACGATCCATTTTTCTTTTATACAGGCGGCGATCCTGATTGCAAATAAACACCCACTATAATCATATAGGGAAAAGAAAACATCAAAAACTACACATGCATACCTCTGAATACGTCGCAGGGGAAAACAACAGATTTCTCATCGCGAGTGTGAGGGAAAGCGAGAGAGAGGGAGAGGGAGGAGAGAGGGAGAGAGAGACGTCTTAAGATTAACCACATTCTAACACGTTTTGGTTTGTGTGAACACTAAGGCCACCGTTGGCGAGGGTGAGAAGAAGGATAAGCGGCAACACAAATATGACGCGTCGCTAAAATAAAGGAGATGGACCTATTGTGGTCTTGAGTGATGGTTGTTTGGTTAAGAATGTGTGTTGTGTTTTTTCTCCCGTTGCAACGCACGAGCTTCTTTGCTAGTGAGGAACGAAAAGGAAAGGGGGCCGTCGCCATGGAGGCGTGGCTGCTTCACTGCTCTGCTCTGCTTGGACGATGCAGCAGCGCGTAACTCACGGAGCGCCCGAGCACCGAACGCGACGTCGCGTACTCTTGTCCATGGCGCGGTCTGGCCGGCCATCACCTGGCGCCATCCCGCAGTGTGACGTACGTGAATGCGTGGCCGTGGCCGATTTCCTTCTTCGCGAGTACGTCAGGGAGCGAACTCTGGACTCTCTAGGGTATGGTGTAAAGTGTGAATCTGGCCGTTGCACAGTTGCCACGGCACACCGTCCCGAGAGACCCCGCCGCCACGGCGCGGCGTCTCGCTCTCTTCCCCGACGCACCCACTATTTATACCACCACCGCCGCGCCGTACTGCCAACACACACTGCCACGGCATCACCTCGACCTCGACTCCAGCCATGGCCACCGCCGCCGGCCGGCTGCTCCCCTTGCTCCTGCTGCTGCATGCGTTGCTCGTCGTTGCCGGGGCCGCAGTCTCCGGTGTGACGTACGACCACCGCTCCCTCATCATCTCCGGCCGCCGCCGCCTTCTCATCTCCACCTCCATCCACTACCCGCGCAGCGTGCCCGCGGTACGCCCCTGCCATCCCAGCTCATGCGCAGCATTGGCACTGTGGCGGCAGTAACAGTAACTTGGATTGCTCGCAGATGTGGCCCAAGCTGGTGGCGGAGGCCAAGGACGGCGGCGCCGACTGCATCGAGACCTACGTCTTCTGGAACGGCCATGAGACCGCCCCCGGCAAGGTCCGCCCGCCGCCGCGACGCTTCAAATTTTCGTGATGCGTTTAGTCCGTTCGTGTTAATTTTTTTACTTGGGATTGTTGAATGCATTGCAGTACTATTTCGAGGAGCGGTTCGATCTGGTGCAGTTCGCGAGGGTCGTCAAGGACGCCGGGCTCTTCCTGATTCTGCGCATCGGCCCCTTCGTCGCCGGCGAGTGGAACTTCGGGTCCGCTTCCTTCACTTCGCCATTGCATGTTACGATTGGTTCTTTTTTTTTTTTGAAAAGGAGGAATACCTCCGGCGTTTGCATCAATCGATGCATGTTACGATTGGTTCTAGAACTGGTTAACCTTTTTTTGTGGGCTTTAGGGGCTTGCCGGTGTGGCTGCATTACATTCCCGGGACGGTGTTCCGGACGAACAACGAGCCATTCAAGGTGAGGGTGGACTGTGAATTCTGTAGTGTTTCTGTCAAGTCTGCCAGTTTGGGTGATGAACTGACAATCCTGGTGATATTATTTCTTCTCTGGATGCAGTCTCACATGAAGGGCTTCACGACGAAAATCGTGGACATGATGAAGAAAGAGCGGTTCTTCGCCTCCCAGGGCGGGCACATCATCCTAGCTCAGGTCGCGCAATTCAATCAACTTTCAGTACATGCTCCTCACGATTGCACAGGACTAGACTATCTGAAGCTGAATTGGTGCATTGCAGATTGAAAATGAGTATGAAGGTACCGAACAAGCATACGGGGCTGGCGGCAAGGCATACGCAGCGTGGGCGGCTAGTATGGCTCTGGCTCAGAACACGGGCGTCCCTTGGATCATGTGCCAGCAGTCTGATGCTCCTGATCATGTGGTTAGTTTCTGACGTTTAGTGCCCCCTGTCGTATGCACAAGCAGCATTACCATCACCCAAACTGCAACTGTTAATTATGATAGGGAAAAGCCAAAAAACTAAACAGCATATCATTGGTAGTTGTAACTTCCTTGGCTCCTTGCTAGTGACAGTAGAACTGTTGATGCTCTCAGGATGGTAAGTGCACACTTTCACAAATATTCAGGGTTGTGTCTTGGTAATCTTTTTAGTCATGGTTACATATGCTATTAGCATAATCTTGGCATCTATACATGCATGCCCTTGGTAGTTCCTACGTACTTTTTTTTGGTGGAGTTCTTAACAGAATCAGTGCTAGATCTTTTTTTGCCTGATCTATTGATTGATGCAAGTGACATTTGCAGATAAACACCTGCAATTCATTCTATTGCGATCAATTCATGCCAAATTCGCCAACCAAGCCAAAAATTTGGACAGAGAATTGGCCAGGATGGTAATGCATTCACCACATTTCTGTTAGCAATTGATTACAAGTTACAATTAAATCTGCTATTGTTTGTACACAAAAAAAGAAATATATGCACATCCGTTTTTATCTTTCTCAAAAAGCAAAAGGAAATAATCCCTTGCTTCTTTTTTTATTTCCATTTCGATTTAGGTTCCAGAATTTTGGTGAAGCTAATCCCCACAGACCCGCCGAGGATGTTGCATTTTCTGTTGCGCGTTTCTTTGGAAAAGGTGGCACCGTTCAGAATTACTATGTGGTATTCCCCTGCACACACTTCATATTCTAACTTGGTTCTAAAGAACTAACTTTACTCACATTCTAAGTTTCTTACATTACAGTGGATTACACATCTCATCTTAAAACTTGACAAAGACACTGAATTTTTCTACTAATTACGATCAAGCATCTAAATCATATTCACTCAGTAGCGTAACTACTAATAATTTCATCCTAGTGAAAATTGACCAACTCTGCATTATCCTTTTCAAGTACCATGGTGGAACAAACTTTGGTCGCACTACTGGGGGGCCCTTCATTACAACTAGCTATGACTATGATGCACCAATTGATGAATATGGTTAGGCTATATTGCTCTTATGGATTCCTCAATAATCTTAGGCCTAGCTAGTACCATCTTGCAATTATTCATTGATCTGAATTCCAGGCCTTAGGAGGCTTCCAAAATGGGGACATCTGAGGGAGCTTCACAAATCCATAAGAATGTGTGAACATAGTCTGCTTTATGGTAACTCAACGTCATTTTCTCTTGGGCCTCAACAAGAGGTAAGATTTTTGTCTTCTATTGGGTTATACGTGATATATGTGTTCTAAAAAATAATCTATCCACCTAGTATGTCTGATAGGCTTACCTATTTCACAAGCTTGAGCTATTTTTGTCTAAATTTTTTTTGAAAAGATTTTGTCTAAAAATAAGTAAAGCCAATCTTGTGTGTATATCATAGAGTACATACTAGTACTCCCTCTGTAAACTAATATAAGAGCATTTAGTTCACTAAAATAGTGATCTAAACACTCTTATATTAGTTTACGGAGGAGTACTTTGTAATTATAGACCACTGTAAGTCAACCTCAATGTCGAAAATCCTTTTCTGAGCCCGGGCTCATCTGCACCCGTGTTGAATAAACAAATGAAAATAAATATTAGAAAAATTCAAAAAATTCCAATTTTTTTCTCATGGTAGACAATTTGATGCGTGAGGCCCGCTCCAATTTTCGTATCATTTGGACAAATGAGCAACTCTCGGCAAAAAAGACAAATTCAGGGTCTGTAAAATAGTCACGATCTATTTTTTTACTGAGAGCTACTCAGATGTCCAAATGAGCTAGAATTTGGAGCGAACCTCACGCCATAAATTTTCTATCATGGGAAAAAAATTGGAATTTTTTGAATTTTTCTAGTATTTTTTGTGAATTTTTTTCTGGACGGATGGAGATGAACCTGGGCGCCGAATCGCTGAATGTATCTATTACTGAACATTACCATTCCCTTTTTTAAAATTCCGCATCTGTCCCCATTTGGACTAATATGCTTGTCTGCTGCCTCGTGAAATGAATAGTGTCAACTTCTGCTTGCAGGCCGATGTTTACACCGATCACTCAGGAGGATGTGTTGCATTCCTATCTAACATTGACTCGGAAAAGGACAAAGTTGTCACTTTCAGGAAGAGAAAATATGATCTTCCCGCCTGGTCAGTTAGCATCCTACCTGACTGCGAGAATGTGGTTTACAACACAGCCAAGGTATTTGATTTCCCTTTGGGTAATTTTCAGAAAAAGGTGAAATGGATAATCCTTCTCATAAGATGAAACAAAAAGTTACGTAGGAATTGAAAAGGATAAAATTATAATGCCAACATAAGATTATTCGACGCTTAACTGAGAAACAGAATATCTAGCACACCACCTTTCCTTACTTATAACTCCAGTTTGATGATTGATCATCTTTAGGTTCGATCTCAAACTTCGATGGTCGACATGGTTCCGGAAACTTTGCAAGCATCGAAACCTGATCAGTGGAGCATTTTCATGGAGAAAATTGGTATTTGGGATAAAAATGACTTCATACGAAATGGATTTGTAGACCATATTAATACGACAAAAGACTCTACTGACTACCTGTGGCACACAACAAGGTTGGTCTAATAATAGAACTATTTTATGTACATGTATCAACCAAAGATGAGAGGTCTTAGTATTATTTATTTATGTTTATTTGAACCATCCTATGCAATTAAGTGTTGTACTTTACTGATTCTTTTATAACAAAAATGCAGTTTTAAGGTAGACAGAAGTTACCCCACAAGTGGGAAGCATCCAATTCTTAATATCGACTCCAAGGGCCATGGTGTTCACGCTTTCCTGAATGACATGCTTATAGGTCTGTTATGTTCTCTTTACTTTATGCAGAGAAACCATATAAAGTATTCCCTCAATCTGGAATTAACTGTCGCTGAAATGAGTGTATCTAGCTGCGTTGATGCGCTCATTTCAGCGACAGTTAAGTCCGAACAGAGGTTGTAATATCTTTGAGTGGACGTTTGATGGGATGTTTCTAAAGTTCTAATTCATCCTACATGGATCCCTAAGAAGTAAAGCAATTGTTTACATTAGCATCAACATCTTTGACTGGACGTTCGTTGGGATGTTTCTGAAGTTTTAATTGATCCTATATGGATCCTTAAGAAGTAGAGCACTTGTTTACATTAGCATGAGCGTGACTTTTTTTTTGAAGGGTTGTCGAATCCTACATTGTCTACTAGTGTGTCTCTCACCCTTAGATACTGGTTTCTTACAATTTACAACCTCTTCAATTTAAGTTTCCGTGTCATTGCACTTACCTTTTGTAGATGTCTTTCTCAGGTAGTGCATTTGGTAATGGCTCAAAATCAAGTTTCAGTGTGCACATGCCCATCAACTTGAAGACTGGGAAGAATGAAATTGCACTATTGAGTATGACTGTTGGATTGCAAGTAAGCACCTAATTTAATAAAAGATTAAAATTGTATCATAGTATGTATGATGTTCTTTACATGCCCATGTTGTTTTATGTGCACACATATGTGATATGTCACGTAGATATCCACAGTTCTACACACTTTTTTTTATAAGAGACTACTATCAGTTAGGTGAGATCAGTTGAAGTTAAAAGTGTTTATCTGTTTGGAACTGTGTGCTTTATAAGAATGCAGGAGCCCGTTATGAATGGGTAGGAGCGGGCCTTACAACTGTGAACATCTCTGGAATGGAAAATGGAACCATAGACTTATCTTCAAATGACTGGGCATACAAGGTATTGCCATCAAGATTCTTCATATGAAATTTCTAGTGAGAACTTAATATACAAGTACATGATGGAAGTTGTGGTACTTATGCTTTGCTATTTTTGTATCCACCTATATCTTTCAATCCCGAGTTTTATGTCTAGAATTTGAGATAATCGAGACATGTGTTCATTCGTGCTTCCTTCATGCATTTGTTTGTAGATTGGGTTGGAAGGCGAACGCTACAGTTTGTTCAAGCCCGATCAAGGGAATAACCAAAGGTGGAGGCAACAATCTGAACCACCAAAGGATCAACCTTTGACATGGTACAAGGTAATATTCTACCATCTTTATTCTTGATGATTGCTTCACGTCCTAATACATGTATAGTAATCCAAAATACTATTGCTAGGTAAATGTTGATGTTCCACAAGGAGATGACCCAATTGGGCTAGACATGCAATCTATGGGGAAAGGCCTGGCCTGGTTGAATGGAAATGCCATAGGGAGGTACTGGCTTAGGACTAGTTCTTCTGATGATAGGTGCACTCCTAGCTGCAACTATAGAGGACAATTTTCTCCAGACAACTGCAGGACTGGATGTGGGAAGCCAACTCAAAGATGGTAATGCGACGACATTTGGCACTGTTGAACTCACATCCTAATTAAGCATGTTCTGCCATTATTCTCTTGTGTTTCATACTTCTCTTTTATCTATGGTCAGGTACCATGTCCCAAG
This sequence comes from Aegilops tauschii subsp. strangulata, assembly GCF_002575655.3. Lineage (NCBI taxonomy): Eukaryota > Viridiplantae > Streptophyta > Magnoliopsida > Poales > Poaceae > Aegilops > Aegilops tauschii. The sequence continues at coordinate 505,735,188 of NC_053037.3, forward strand.
GTCATGGTTTCACCCATCGGGGAATACCCTCGTGGTTTTTGAGGAGCAGGGTGGGGATCCAACAAAGATCACATTCTCAAGAAGAGTTGCAACAAGTGTTTGCTCCTTTGTGTCGGAGAGCTATCCTTTTATTGTTGACCTGGAGTCCTGGGATAAAAATATGTCAGATGATGGTAGAGTTGCATCTGAAGCACAGTTGTCTTGCCCCGAGGGCAAAATTATCTCTTCAGTTAACTTTGCGAGCTTTGGAGACCCTAGTGGAACTTGCAGATCCTACCAACAAGGAAGCTGCCACCACCCAGACTCTCTATCTGTTGTTAAGAAGGTAACATTTGCAGCTTCTTGATGTGAAAATGCACATGATTCTGAATTGCTAGTCTCAGGACTCGAGAACCATAAATCTAAATTTTTAGGAGTGTGCATGAATTGAGTCTTCCAATTCGATGATTGTCAGTTCTGCATTTACAGACCATGGTGATGATGCAACTAGGATTAGATTAGACATCTAGGAAGTTTTAATTTCCATTTAGAAGCTACCATCCGCATTTTTGTGCTTATGAATAATGGGCACCACACATTCCATATGAGTTGTCTGATAATTATTTCTCGATTATCACTATATTCATATCTAGATTTGATTGACCATAAGCGGTCCTCTATTATTTGTAGGCCTGTCTGAACAACAATGGCTGCACAGTTTCACTAGCAGACAAGGGATTTGGAAAAGATTTATGTCCCGGAGTCATCAAAACACTTGCCATTGAAGTGGACTGCTCTTAGTGAGTCCTACTCAGCTAGGAGTTCCACCACTACAAATCTACTCATCAACAATCAAATTCGAAAGCTTTAATACCTTTAAACAACAAGGTGAAAGCGGAAGCTTACCTAGATCAAGGTTCAGATTTCTTGTGAGCATGATAATAAGTGTTCCGTTGATTGAGACAATGGCGATTGGCGGTGTCTGCTGGAAGTGTTGTAACGCCCCGAGACCGACGCTCCAGACGGCTTCCATATTTTTCATTATCGTTGTGTGTTTTATTTGTTTGTTGTATTCATCATGTCATCATGAGCATTGCATCCACATGTTTTCATAAAAACTCGTAACCGTTCGTAGTTGCCGCCTCTCTCCTTGTCTCCGTAGCATGTCGTCAGACCGTTTGTCTTCTTTGACCATTCTCAGTCCAACCACACACTTGACCTTGTCCGCTTAACCCCTCTCTGCACATCCCGCAAACCCCTCGCGTGCGCGTCCGAAACTTCTCCGAACCCGACCCGACAGTCATGACCGATGGGTCTGGATCATCCTGTTGGTGATCGTTGCAGAATTTTAAAATTTTCTACGCATCACCAAGATCCATCTATGGAGTTTACTAGCAACAAGAGGGAAGGAGTGCATCTACATACCCTTGTAGATCGCGAGCGGAAGCGTTCAAGTGAACGGGGTTGATGGAGTCGTACTCGTCGTGATCCAAATCACCGATGACCGAGCGCCGAACGGACGGCACCTCCGCGTTCAACACACATACGGAGCAGCGACGTCTGCTCCTTCTTGATCCAGCAAGGGGGAAGGAGAGGTTGATGGAGATCCCATCTGAGGGGGGCGGCGGCCAAGGGGGGTGGCTTGCCCCCCAAGCCAAGTGGGGCGCCCCCCACCCCCAGGGTTTCCAACCCTAGGCGCAGGGGAGGCCCATGGGGGGCGCACCAGCCCACCAGTGACTGGTTCCCCTCCCCACTTCAGCCCATGGGGACCTCCGGGATAGGTGGCCCCACCCGGTGGACCCCCGGGACCCTTCCGGTGGTCCCGGTACAATACCGATAACCCCCGAAACTTTCCCGGTGGCCGAAACTGGACTTCCTATATATAATTCTTCACCTCCGGACCATTCCGGAACTCCTCGTGACGTCCGGGATCTCATCCGGGACTCCGAACAACTTTCGGGTTTCCGCATACTAATATCTCTACAACCCTAGCGTCACCGAACCTTAAGTGTGTAGACCCTACGGGTTCGGGAGACATGCAGACATGACCGAGACGACTCTCCGGTCAATAACCAACAGCGGGATCTGGATACCCATATTGGCTCCCACATGTTCCACGATGATCTCATCGGATGAACCACGATGTCGAGGATTCAATCAACCCCGTATACAATTCCCTTTGTCAATCGGTACGTTACTTGCCCGAGATTCGATTGTCGGTATCCCAATACCTTGTTCAATCTCGTTACCGGCAAGTCACTTTACTCGTACCGCAATGCATGATCCCGTGGCTAACTCCTTAGTCACATTGAGCTCATTATGATGATGCATTACCGAGTGGGCCCAGAGATACCTCTCCGTCATACGGAGTGACAAATCCCAGTCTCGATCCGTGCCAACCCAACAGACACTTTCGGAGATACCCGCAATGCAACTTTATAGTCACCCAGTTACGTTGTGACATTTGGTACACCCAAAGAACTCCTACGGCATCCGGGAGTTGCACGATCTCATGGTCTAAGGAAATGATACTTGACATTGGAAAAGCTCTAGCAAACGAACTACACGATCTTTGTGCTATGCTTAGGATTGGGTCTTGTCCATCACATCATTCTCCTAATGATGTGATCCCGTTATCAATGACATCCAATGTCCATAGTCAGGAAACCATGACTATCTGTTGATCAACGAGCTAGTCAACAAGAGGCTTACTAGGGACACGTTGTGGTCTATGTATTCACACATGTATTACGATTTCCCGATAACACAATTATAGCATGAACAATAGACAATTATCATGAACAAGGAAATATAATAATAACCATTTTATTATTGCCTCTAGGGCATATTTCCAACACATCCCCCAACATCTATAAAACATCTCCGTTTTCTTATTTGGGCTCCCTAGCCAATTTATTCTCGATCGCCCGATTACGATCGGACGGACCCAATACCCCCCTAACCTAATCTTCCAGCGTATATAAACGGGGCAACCCTAAAATCTAGGGGAGCTGTCCCATCCTTCCTCCTCGCCGCCGCCACCCGGTCTCGATCCACCTCGGGATCCCCCTCCTCCTCGTTTTCCTCCACCCACCAACCAGCGCTCTCCACTGCTCCTCCCCAATTTGCTAGCTTCGATCCCGAGTTCCTCCTCTGCTTCTTGCCCAGGCGCCCGAAGCCTACCTCTTCTCCCCCTCGATCCCGAATGAATCCTGAAGCCGCCCAAGTCCCTGAGCAGGAGCACTCGTCCTCGTCTCCAGCTTCCCGTTCATGCCGGGCCGGCGAGATGCAGGTCACGTCGCCGTTCCTCTGCGCCGTCTCCTTCCTTTTTTCCCATCACGCTGCTCCTCCCTGACCATCCCCCTCGTCTTGTTCCTTTTTCTCACAGCGAACCAGCGCCACCGCCGAAGCTCGAGTCCACCGCCGTCGTTGCCTCCAGCCCCGCCTCGGTTCTGGCTGGATCTGGACGGGAGCATGCTCCGCTGCCCGTTCTTGGCCTCCCCCGCGTCCAGCTCGCCGCCTGCAGCTCGCGCCAGCCGCCGACTTCCTCTATAGCCGCCCTGCCAAGTCCGTCCGCGCCTCGCCTTCCTCCGCCTCGCCTGTGACCTCCGCTGCACCAGATCCGGCAGCCCCGCATCAAGCATCGCCTCTTCCCCGACCTCCTCGTTCGACTCCTTGGCGGATCCGGCAGGTTCCCGTCGCTGCGCCAAGTCCCGCTTCGCCGTTGACCGAGTCCTCTGCTTCCTGTTTTGCGGCGTTGAACACCAGCCGGCCAGCGTGCATCGAGCCACAACCCAGCCCTGTTGACCGCGACTGCTCCACGCGCAGACCCAGCTCTCCTCTGCCTCGCCCACGGGCCGCCTCCTCGTTCGGCCCAGCCAGATCTGGCCGCTAGGTGAGCAGTCCAATTCCAGCACCCGAGCCCCCTGTGCACTGTTGGGCCAGCCAGATTTGGCCCGTGTCATGTTTTTTCCCTGTTCTGCGAATTTGCTAATTATCCAGAGAGTGCAGTTTTACAGAAAACCCCTTCATGTTCATGCATTTAAAAACTCAACAAGCGTGCATCGGATTGAAATGATTTAAACATGTAAAATGCTTAGAATTTTATCTAGTTTCAAATTATGCCATTTTCATCCATGTTTAAAATGTTTATACTTGCTGTTTGTTTAAATTTGCTCAAATGCCATGCTAAAATGCTTTATTTCATAACTAAATAACCGTAGCTCCTTTTTAAACAAATTTTATATGTAAATGGGGTAGAAAAATGCCTAGTTTAACTTGGTGCACTTTATTTTGCCGTTTAACAACATTAAAATTGTGTTTATGGCAGAACAGTACCAAATCTAGAATATGCGTATGAGGATTTTTCGGAATTGTTGTTTGTTGTGCCGGCCTCATTTAAACTTGCCTAGATGTGTAGTTTTATTATGCTTCACCTCTTGCCATGTTTAACAACATTTAATATTGTTGAGTACCTAAACAAGAGCGAACTAAATAACTTGAATGTGGTGTTTCGTCAATATGCAACTCGTTGCATATTGAGCTCCACTTAATTTGTAGTATTGTTTGTGCACTTTGCCATGCCATGCCCCATTAAACCGGACATGCATCATACTTGTTTGTGCATCATGCCATGTGTATGTGGTGGTTGTTTACTATGTTGTTTGTTTCTTTCCGGGTTGCTTCTCTCGTTAGCTTCGGTTTCGTTCCGGAGTTGTGAGGATTCGTTCGACTACGTCCGTTTGTCTTCTTCATGGACTCGTTCTTCTTCCTTGCGGGATCTCAGGCAAGATGACCATACCCTCAAAATCACTTCTATCTTTGCTTGCTAGTTGTTCGCTCTATTGCTATGCCGCGCTACCTACCACTTGCTATATCATGCCTCCCATATTGCCATGTCAAGCCTCTAACCCACCTTTCCTAGCAAACCATTGTTTGGCTATGTTACCGCTTTTGCTCAGCCCCTCTTATAGCGTTGCTAGTTGCAGGTGAAGATGAAGTTTGTTCCATGTTGGAACATGGATATGTTGGGATATCACAATATCTCTTATCTTAATTAATGCATCTATATACTTGGTAAAGGGTGGAAGGCTCGGCCTTATGCCTGGTGTTTTGTTCCACTCTTGCCGCCCTAGTTTCCGTCGTACCGGTGTTATGTTCCTTGATTTTGCGTCCCTTACGCGGTTGGGTGATTTATGGGACCCCCTTGACAGTTCGCTATGAATAAAACTCTTCCAGCAAGGCCCAACCTTGGTTTTACATTTGCCTCACCTAGCCTTTTTCCCTTGGGAGTCGCGCATCCCAAGGGTCATCTTTATTTTACCCCCGGGCCAGTGCTTGCCTAAGTGTTGGTCCAAACTAGAGCACCGTGCGGGACCATCCCTTGGCAACTTGGGTTTCGTCGGTACCTGTACGCTTCGCTTATCCGGTGTGTCCTGAGAACGAGATACGTGCGACTCCTATCGGGATTGTCGACACATCGGGCGGCTTTGCTGGTCTTGTTTTACCATTGTCGAAATGTCTTGTAAACCGGGATTCCGAGACTGATCGGGTCTTCCCGGGAGAAGGTTTATCCTTCGTTGACCGTGAGAGATTATAATGGGCTAAGTTGGGACACCCCTGCATGGTATTATCTTTCGAAAGCCATGCCCGCGGTTATGTGGCAGATGGGAATTTGTTAATATCCGGTTGTAGAGAACTTGACACTTGACTTAATTAAAATACATCAACCGCGTGTGTAGCCGTGATGGTCTCTTTTCGGCGGAGTCCAGGAAGTGAACACGGTTCTTGTGTTATGGTTGTGCGTAAGTAGTTTCAGGATCACTTCTTGATCACTTCTAGCTTCACGACCGTTCCGTTGCTTCTCTTCTCGCTCTTATTTGCGTATGTTAGCCACCATATATGCTTAGTGCTTGCTGCAGCTCCACCTCATTACCCCATCCTTTCCTATAAGCTTAATAGTCTTGATCTCGCGGGTGTGAGATTGCCGAGTCCTCGTGACTCACAGATTCTACCAAAACAGTTGCAGGTGCCGACGAGACCAGTGCAGGTGACGCAACCGAGCTCAAGTGGGAGCTCGATGAAGCTCTTGTTCGTTGTGTTGTTTCGTTTCCTGTTGATCAGTAGTGGAGCCTAGTTGGGACGATCGGGGATCTAGCATTTGGGGTTGTCTTCTTTGTATTTGGTTTTGACCGTAGTCGGTCTATGTGTGTATCTTGAATGGTGTATGATTTTATTTATGTATTGTGTGAAGTGGCGATTGTAAGCCAACTCTTTATCCCATTCTTGTTCATTACATGGGATTGTGTGAAGATGACCCTTCTTGCGACAAAACCACCATGAGGTTATGCCTCTAAGTCGTGCCTCGACACGTGGGAGATATAGCCGCATCGTGGGTGTTACAAGTGTGGTGGCCATATTTGAAGACCATGCTACTTTGGCCCAAGAGCTAGCGAATGCGACCTTCGAATTCTTACCTAGAGAAGAAAATTATGCAACTCATCAGCTAGAAAAAAGGTGCCCAGACAATGTGGTCTCCAGTTAATCGACCTGCTTCTTTTATCTTGCACTTATTAGTGACTGTAAAGAACTCCTTGGTGTACTTGGAAGAACGTGCTTCCTTTAAAAAAATTGTTTCCCAATCATCCAAATGATCCATAAGAAAACTTAGACGCAAACGACTTGAGTTTTTTTCTAGATTAAAAGACCTAGTAGGGCTATATATGTATCAAACTATGCAGAGGTGTGGGTACAACCTCCTTTTCAAAATAAAAAGTTCGCTGGAGCTAGTCATGGATGTTGGGAATCGTAGCATAATTTTAAAATTTTCCTACGCTCACCAAGATGCATCTATGGAGTATACTAGCAACGAGGGGAAAGGAGTGCATCTACATACCCTTGTAGATCGCAAGCGGAAGCGTTCCAATGAACGTGGATGACGGAGTCGTACTCGCCGTGATTCAAATCACCGATGACCGAGTGCCAAACGGACGGCACCTCCGCGTTCAACAAACGTACGGTGCAGCGACGTCTCCTCCTTCTTGATCCAGCAAGGGGGAAGGAGAGGTTGATGGAGATCCAGCAGCACGACGGCGTGGTGGTGGATGTAGCGGGTCTCGGCAGGGCTTCGCCGAGCTTCTGCGAGAGAGAGAGGTGTAGCAGGGGGAGAGGGAGGCGCCCAAGGCTGTTGTGTTGCTGCCCTCCCTCCCCCCTTTATATAGGCCCCCTGGGAGGGGGGGGCACCGGCCAAAACCCCATCTGGTGGGGGGGGCGGCGGCCAGGGGGGGTGCCTTGCCCCCCAAGGCAAGTGGGGCGCCCCCTTGCCCTAGGGTTTCCAACCCTAGGCGCAGGGGGAGGCCCATGGGGGGGGGCGCCCAGCCCACTAGGGGCTGGTTCCCTTCCCACTTCAGCCCACGGGGCCCTCCGGGATAGGTGGCCCCACCCGGTGGACCCTCGGGACCCTTCCGGTGGTCCCGGTACAATACCGGTAACCCCCGAAACTTTCCCGGTGGCCGAAACTTGACTTCCTATATATAATTCTTCACCTCTGGACCATTCCGGAACTTCTCGTGACGTCCGGGACTCCGAAAAACTTTCGGGTTTCCGCATACACATATCTCTACAACCCTAGCGTCACCGAACCTTAAGTGTGTAGACCCTACGGGTTCGGGAGACATGCAGACATGACCGAGACGCCTCTCCGGTCAATAACCAACAGCGGGATCTGGATACCCATGTTGGCTCCCACATGTTCCATGATGATCTCATCGGATGAACCACGATGTCGAGGAATCAATCAATCCCGTATACAATTCCCTTTATCAATCGGTATGTTACTTGCCCGAGATTCGATCGTCGGTATCCCAATACCTTGTTCAATCTCGTTACCGGCAAGTCTCTTTACTCGTACCGTAATGCATGATCCCGTGACTAACGCCTTAGTCACATTGAGCTCATTATGATGATGCATTACCGAGTGGGCCCAGAGATACCTCTCCGTCACACGGAGTGACAAATCCCAGTCTCGATCCGTGCCAACCCAACAGACACTTTCGGAGATACCCGTAGTGCACCTTTATAGTCACCCAGTTACGTTGTGACGTTTGGCACACCCAAAGCACTCCTACGGTATCCGGGAGTTGCACGATCTCATGGTCTAAGGAAAAGACACTTGACATTGGAAAAGCTCTAGCAAACGAAACTACACGATCTTTTATGCTATGCTTAGGATTGGGTCTTGTCCATCACATCATTCTCCCAATGATGTGATCCCGTTATCAATGACATCCAATGCCCATAGTCAGGAAACCATGACTATCAGTTGATCAACGAGCTAGTCAACTAGAGGCTTACTAGGGACACGTTGTGGTCTATGTATTCACACATGTATTACGATTTCCGGACAATACAATTATAGCATGAACAATAGACAATTACCATGAACAAAGAAATATAATAATAACCATTTATTATTGCCTCTAGGGCATATTTCCAATAGTCTCCCACTTGCACTAGAGTCAATAATCTAGTTACATTGTGATGAATCGAACACCCATTGCGTCCTGGTGTTGATCATGTTTTGCCCTAGGGAGAGGTTTAGTCAACGGATCTGCTACATTCAGGTCCGTATGTACTTTACAAATATCTATGTCTCCATTTTGAACACTTTCACGAATGGAGTTGAAGCGACGTTTGATATGCCTGGTCTTCCTGTGAAACCTGGGCTCCTTCGCAAGAGCAATAGCTCCAGTGTTGTCACAGAAGAGTCATCGGGCCCGACGCATTGGGAATCACCCCTAGGTCGGTAATGAACTCCTTCATCCAGACTGCTTCCTGTGCTGCCTCCGAGGCTGCCATGTACTCCGCTTCACATGTAGATCCCGCCACGACGCTTTGCTTGCAACTGCACCAGCTTACTGCTCCTCCATTCAATATATACACGTATCCGGTTTGTGACTTCGAGTCATCCAGATCTGTGTCGAAGTTAGCGTCGACGTAAAGCTCTTCGTCACCTCCATAAATGAGAAACATATCCTTAGTCCTCTTCAGGTACTTCAGGATATTCTTGACCGCTGTCCAGTGTTCCATGCCGGGATTACTTTGGTACCTTCCTACCAAACTTACGGCAAGGTTTACATCAGGTCTGGTACACAGCATGGCATACATAATAGACCCTATGGCCGAGGCATAGGGGATGACACTCATCTTTTCTATATCTTCTGCCGTGGTCGGGCATTGAGCCGTGCTCAATTGCACACCCTGCAATACAGGCAAGAACCCCTTCTTGGACTGATCCATATTGAACTTCTTCAATATCTTGTCAAGGTATGTACTCTGTGAAAGACCAATGAGGCGTCTTGATCTATCTCTATAGATCTTGATGCCTAATATATAAGCAGCTTCTCCAAGGTCCTTCATTGAAAAACACTTATTCAAATAGGCCTTTATACTTTCCAAGAATTCTATATCATTTCCCATCAATAGTATGTCATCCACATATAATATGAGAAATGCTACAGAGCTCCCACTCACTTTCTTGTAAACACAGGCTTCTCCATAAGTCTGTGTAAACCCAAACGCTTTGATCATCTCATCAAAGCGAATGTTCCAACTCCGAGATGCTTGCACCAGCCCATAGATTGAGCGCTGGAGCTTGCATACTTTGTTAGCATTCTTAGGATCGACAAAACCTTCCGGCTGCATCATATACAACTCTTCCTTAAGGAAGCCATTAAGGAATGCCGTTCTGACGTCCATCTGCCATATCTCATAATCATAGTATGCGGCAATTGCTAACATGATTCGGACGGACTTCAGCTTCGCTACGGGTGAGAAAGTCTCATCGTAGTCAACCCCTTGAACTTGTCGATAACCCTTAGCGACAAGTCGAGCCTTATAGATGGTCACATTACCATCCGCGTCCGTCTTCTTCTTAAAGATCCATTTGTTTTCTATGGCTTGCCGATCATCGGGCAAGTCAGTCAAAGTCCATACTTCGTTTTCATTCATGGATCCTATCTCGGATTTCATGGCTTCTAGCCATTTGTCGGAATCCGGGCCCGCCATCGCTTCTTCATAGTTCGAAGGTTCACCGTTGTCTAACAACATGATTTCTAGGACAGGGTTGCCGTACCACTCTGGTGCGGAACGTGTCCTTGTGGACCTACGAAGTTCAGTAGTAACTTGATCCGAAGCTTCATGATCATCATCATTAACTTCCTCCCCAGTCGGTGTAGGCACCACAGGAACATCTTCCCGCGCTGCGCTACTTTCCGGTTCGGAAGGGGTGACTATCACCTCATCAAGTTCCACTTTCCTCCCACTCAATTCTTTCGAGAGAAACTCCTTCTCTAGAAAGGACCCGTTCTTGGCAACGAAGATCTTGCCTTCGGATCTGAGGTAGAAGGTATACCCAATAGTTTCCTTAGGGTATCCTATGAAGACGCATTTTTCCGACTTGGGTTCGAGCTTTTCAGGTTGAAGTTTCTTGACATAAGCATCGCATCCCCAAACTTTTAGAAACGACAGCTTAGGTTTCTTCCCAAACCATAATTCATACGGTGTCGTCTCAACGGATTTCGATGGAGCCCTATTTAAAGTGAATGCGACAGTCTCTAAAGCATAGCCCCAAAATGAGAGCGGTAAATCGGTAAGAGACATCATAGATCGCACCATATCCAATAGAGTGCGATTACGATGTTCGGACACACCGTTTCTCTGAGGTGTTCCAGGCGGCGTGAGTTGTGAAACTATTCCACATTTCCTTAAGTGTGTACCAAACTCGTGACTTAAATATTCTCCACCACGATTTGATCGTAAGAATTTTATTTTCCTGTCACGTTGATTCTCAACCTCACTCTGAAATTCCTTGAACTTTTCAAAGGTTTCAGACTTGTGTTTCATTAGGTAGACATACCCATATCTACTTAAGTCATCAGTAAGAGTGAGAACATAACGATATCCTCCGCGAGCCTCAACACTCATTGGACCGCACACATCGGTATGTATGATTTCCAATAAGTTGGTTGCTCGCTCCATTGTTCCGGAGAACGGAGTCTTGGTCATCTTACCCATGAGGCATGGTTCGCACGCGTCAAATGATTCGTAATCAAGAGACTCCAAAAGTCCATCTGCATGGACCTTCTTCATGCGCTTGACACCAATGTGACCAAGGCGGCAGTGCCACAAGTATGTGGGACTATCGTTATCAACTTTACATCTTTTGGTATTCACACTATGAATATGTGTATCATCACGTTCGAGATTCATAAAAAATAAACCATTGACCAGCGGGGCATGACCATAAAACATATCTCTCAAATAAATAGAACAACCATTATTCTCGGATTTAAATGAGTAGCCATCTCGAATTAAACGAGATCCAGATACAATGTTCATGCTCAAAGCTGGCACTAAATAACAATTATTGAGGTTTAAAACTAATCCCGTGGGTAGATGCAGAGGTAGCGTGCCGACGGCGATCACATCGACCTTGGAACCATTCCCGACGTGCATCGTCACCTCGTCCTTCGCCAGTCTCCGTTTATTCCGTAGTTCCTGTTTTGAGTTACAAATATGAGCAACCGCACCGGTATCAAATACCCAGGAGCTACTACGAGTACTGGTAAGGTACACATCAATTACATGTATATTACATATACCTTTGGTGTTGCCGGCCTTCTTGTCCGCTAAGTATTTGGGGCAGTTCCGCTTCCAGTGACCACTTCCCTTGCAATAAAAGCACTCAGTCTCGGGCTTGGGTCCATTCCTTGGCTTCTTCCCGGCAACTGGCTTACCGGGCGCGGCAACTCCCTTGCCGTCCTTCTTGAAGTTCTTCTTACCCTTGCCCTTCTTGAACTTAGTGGTTTTATTCACCATCAACACTTGATGTTCTTTTCTGATCTCCACCTCCGCTGATTTCAGCATTGAATATATCTCAGGAATGGTCTTTTCCATCCCCTGCATATTGAAGTTCATCACAAAGCTCTTGTAGCTTGGTGGAAGCGACTGGAGGATTCTGTCAATGACCGCGTCATCCGGGAGATTAACTCCCAGCTGAGTCAAGCGGTTGTGCAACCCAGACATTCTGAGTATGTGCTCACTAACAGAACTATTCTCCTCCATTTTACAGCTGAAGAACTTGTCGGAGACTTCATATCTCTCGACCCGGGCATGAGCTTGGAAAACTAATTTCAGCTCCTCGAACATCTCATATGCTCCATGTTTCTCAAAACGCTTTTGGAGACCCGGTTCTAAGCTGTAAAGCATGCCGCACTGAACGAGGGAGTAATCATCAGCACGCTGCTGCCAAGCGTTCATAACGTCTTGGTTCTCTGGGATTGGTGCATCACCTAGCGGTGCTTCTAAGACATAATCTTTCTTGGCTACTATGAGGATGATCCTCAGGTTCCGGACCCAGTCCGTATAGTTGCTGCCATCATCTTTCAGCTTGGTTTTCTCTAGGAACGCGTTGAAATTGAGGACAACGTTGGCCATTAGATCTACAAGACATAGTGTAAAGATTTTAGACTAAGTTCATGATAATTAAGTTCATCTAATCAAATTACACAATGAACTCCCACTCAGATAGACATCCCTCTAGTCATCTAAGTGAAACATGATCCGAGTTAACTAGGTCGTGTCCGATCATCACGTGAGACGGACTAGTCAAGATCGGTGAACATCTCCATGTTGATCGTATCTTCTACGACTCATGCTCGACCTTTCGGTCCTCCGTGTTCCGAGGCCATGTCTGTACATGCTAGGCTCGTCAAGTCAACCTAAGTGTAATGCGTGTGTTCCGAGGCCATGTCTGTACATGCTAGGCTCGTCAACACCCGTTGTATTCGAACGTTAGAATCTATCACACCCGATCATCACGTGGTGCTTCGAAACAACGAACCTTCGCAACGGTGCACAGTTAGGGTGAACACTTTCTTGAAATTATCATAAGGGATCATCTTACTTACTACCGTCGTTCTAAGCAAATAAGATGCAAAAACATGATAAACATCACATGCAATCAAATAGTGACATGATATGGCCAATATCATCATGCTCCTTTGATCTCCATCTTCGGGGCACCATGATCATCTTCGTCACCGGCATGACACCATGATCTCCATCATCATGATCTCCATCATTGTGTCTTCATGAAGTCGTCACGCCAACGATTACTTCTACTTCTATGGCTAACGCGTTTAGCAACAAAGTAAAGTAATTTACATGGCGTTATTAATGGCACGCGGGTCATACAAAATAATAAAGACAACTCCTATGGCTCCTGCTGGTTGTCATACTCATCGACATGCAAGTCGTGATTCCTATTACAAGAATATGATCAATCTCATACATCACATATATCATTCATCACATCTTCTGGCCATATCACATCACATAACACATGCTGCAAAAACAAGTTAGACGTCCTCTAATTGTTGTTGCAAGTTTTTACGTGGTTTGTAGGTTTCTAGCAAGAACGTTTCTTACCTACGTATGACCACAACGTGATTTGCCAATTTCTATTTACCCTTCATAAGGACCCTTTTCATCGAATCCGTTCCGACTAAAGTAGGAGAGATAGACACCCGCTAGCCACCTTATGCATCTAGTGCATGTCAGTCGGTGGAACCTGTCTCACGTAAGCGTACGTGTAAGGTCGGTCCGGGCCGCTTCATCCTACAATGCCGCCGAAACAAGAAACGACTAGTAGCGGCAAGAAGAATTGGCAACATCAACGCCCACAACTTCTTTGTGTTCTACTCGTGCATAGTAACTACGCATAGGCCTGGCTCATGATGCCACTGTTGGGAATCGTAGCATAATTTTAAAATTTTCCTACGCTCACCAAGATGCATCTATGGAGTATACTAGCAACGAGGGGAAAGGAGTGCATCTACATACCCTTGTAGATCGCGAGCGGAAGCGTTCCAACGAACGTGGATAACGGAGTCGTACTCGCCGTGATTCAAATCACCGATGACCGAGTGCCGAACGGACGGCACCTCCGCGTTCAACACACGTACGGTGCAGCGACGTCTCCTCCTTCTTGATCCAGCAAGGGGGAAGGAGAGGTTGATGGAGATCCAGCAGCACGACGGCGTGGTGGTGGATGTAGCGGGTCTCGGCAGGGCTTCGCCGAGCTTCTGCGAGAGAGAGAGGTGTAGCAGGGGGAGAGGGAGGCGCCCAAGGCTGTTGTGTTGCTGCCCTCCCTCCCCCCTTATATAGGCCCCCTGGGAGGGGGGGGGCGCCGGCCAAAACCCCATCTGGTGGGGGGGGGGGCGGCCAGGGGGGGTGCCTTGCCCCCCAAGGCAAGTGGGGCGCCCCCTTGCCCTAGGGTTTCCAACCCTAGGCGCAGGGGGAGGCCCATGGGGGGGGGCGCCCAGCCCACTAGGGGCTGGTTCCCTTCCCACTTCAGCCCACGGGGCCCTCCGGGATAGGTGGCCCCACCCGGTGGACCCCCGGGACCCTTCCGGTGGTCCCGGTACAATACCGGTAACCCCCGAAACTTTCCCGGTGGCCGAAACTTGACTTCCTATATATAATTCTTCACCTCTGGATCATTCCGGAACTTCTCGTGACGTCCGGGACTCCGAAAAACTTTCGGGTTTCCGCATACACATATCTCTACAACCCTAGCGTCACCGAACCTTAAGTGTGTAGACCCTACGGGTTCGGGAGACATGCAGACATGACCGAGACGCCTCTCCGGTCAATAACCAACAGCGGGATCTGGATACCCATGTTGGCTCCCACATGTTCCATGATGATCTCATCGGATGAACCACGATGTCGAGGAATCAATCAATCCCGTATACAATTCCCTTTATCAATCGGTATGTTACTTGCCCGAGATTCGATCGTCGGTATCCCAATACCTTGTTCAATCTCGTTACCGGCAAGTCTCTTTACTCGTACCGTAATGCATGATCCCGTGACTAACGCCTTAGTCACATTGAGCTCATTATGATGATGCATTACCGAGTGGGCCCAGAGATACCTCTCCGTCACACGGAGTGACAAATCCCAGTCTCGATCCGTGCCAACCCAACAGACACTTTCGGAGATACCCGTAGTGCACCTTTATAGTCACCCAGTTACGTTGTGACGTTTGGCACACCCAAAGCACTCCTACGGTATCCGGGAGTTGCACGATCTCATGGTCTAAGGA
Organism: Aegilops tauschii subsp. strangulata; assembly: GCF_002575655.3. NCBI lineage: Eukaryota > Viridiplantae > Streptophyta > Magnoliopsida > Poales > Poaceae > Aegilops > Aegilops tauschii. The sequence continues at coordinate 505,750,336 of NC_053037.3, forward strand.
AAAGACACTTGACATTGGAAAAGCTCTAGCAAACGAAACTACACGATCTTTTATGCTATGCTTAGGATTGGGTCTTGTCCATCACATCATTCTCCCAATGATGTGATCCCGTTATCAATGACATCCAATGCCCATAGTCAGGAAACCATGACTATCAGTTGATCAACGAGCTAGTCAACTAGAGGCTTACTAGGGACACGTTGTGGTCTATGTATTCACACATGTATTACGATTTCCGGACAATACAATTATAGCATGAACAATAGACAATTACCATGAACAAAGAAATATAATAATAACCATTTATTATTGCCTCTAGGGCATATTTCCAACAATGGATACCTTTTACCCATTTTTTATCTAAACAAAAAGGGATAAAAAGAGAGAAATACACAAATGAACAATGCGTTTGGACATAAAAATGGTTTATTATCACAAGAAGCCATCATTTTTTATGATGTTTAACATATGTACATGATACAACATGACATGCATCCATGGTTTATTTCATAATGGGAGTGCAATGTCAGCTAGTTGCACAAAAGCTACTAGACCTTATATTCTCTTTTTTTTCTCCTCTTGGAGTTTCCAGCAAACGTTAAACATATCATAACTGTAAGTGTGTGTGAGCTATAGACATACATTTGTCCCTTTGTAGAAGTTCAAGGGGTCATATATTTTTATATGAATTTTAGCAGCTGCATATGATATAACATAAATTTTTAGCAAATTGAGCATTTCTCATTTTTTTACTCTGAATTTTTTAGTTTTGAATAATGAAATCTAGTGACAAAATAGCTTGTTACATGAAACCCAATGTGTCTCAACATCTTACTGTTGGGAACATAGCATGCAATTTCAAAAAAATTCCTATGATCACGCAAGATCTATCTAGGAGATGCATAGCAACGAGAAGGAGAGAGTGTGTCCACGTACCCTCGTAGCCGAAAGCGGAAGCGTTAGGTTAACGCGGTTGATGTAGTCGAACGTCTTCACGATCCAACCGATCTTAGTACCGAACGTACGGCACCTCCAAGTTCTGCACACGTTCAGCTCGATGACGTCCCTCGAACTCTTGATCCATCAGAGGGCCGAGGGAGAGTTTCGTCAGCACGACGGCGTGGTGACGGTGATGGTGATGTGATCCGCGCAGGGCTTCGCCTAAGCACTACGACGCTATGACCGGAGGACCAAACTGTGGAGAGAGACACCGCACACGGCTTGAAACAATTGTTGTGTCTCCAAGGGGTGCCCTGCCCACGTATATAAAGGAGGGAGAGGGAGGAGGCCGGCCCTAGGTGGCGCGCCATAAGGGGGGAGTCCTACTAGGACTCCCAGTCCTAGTAGGATTCGGCCCCCCTTCTTTTCCTTCTCATGGAGGGGGAAAGGGGGAAAGGAGAGGGAGTAGGAGAAGGAAAGGGGGGTGGCGCCCCCTTCCCTAGTCTAATTCGGCCTCCTCCCTTGTGGGGAGGCGCACCAGCCCCTTGTGGGATGGTTAGCCTCCCTCCTATGGCCCATATCTTTCCCCGGGGGGTTCCGGTAACCCCTGTGGTACTCCGGTATGTACCCGATACACTCCGGAACCCTTTCGGTGTCCGAATACTACCTTCCAATATATCAATCTTTACCTCTTGACCATTTCAAGACTCCTCATCATGTCCGTGATCTCATCCGGGACTCCGAACAATCTTCGGTCACCAAAACACATAACTCATAATACAAATCGTCATCGAACGTTAAGCGTGCGGACCCTACGGGTTCGAGAACTATGTAGACATGACCGAGACACATCTCCGGTCAATAACCAATAGCGAAACCTGGATGCTCATATTGGTTCCTACATATTCTACGAAGATCTTTATCGGTCAAACCGCATGACAGCATACGTTATTCCCTTTGTCATCGGTATGTTACTTGCCCGAGATTCGATCGTCGGTATCATCATACCTAGTCCAATCTCATTACCAGCAAGTCTCTTTACTCGTTCTGTAATGCAACATCCCGCAACTAACTCATCAGTCACATTTCTTGCAAGGCTTATAGTGATGTGCATTACCGAGAGGGCCCAGAGATACCTTCCGATACTCGGAGTGACGAATCCTAATCTCGATCTATGCCAACCCAACAAACACCTTCGGAGACACCTGTAGAGCATCTTTATAATCACCCAGTTACGTTGTGACGTTTGATAGCACACAAGGTGTTCCTCCAGTATTCGGGAGTTGCATAATCTCATAGTCAAAGGAACATGTATAAGTCATGAAGAAAGCAATAGCAATAAAACTGAAAGATCAACATGCTAAGCTAACGGATGGGTCTTGTCCATCACATCATTCTCCTAATGATGTGATCCCGTTCATCAAATGACAACACATGTGTATGGTCAGGAAACTTAATCATCTTTGATTAACGAGCTACTCAAGTAGAGGCATACTAGGGACACTCTGTTTTGTCTATGTATTCACACATGTATCAAGTTTCCAGTTAATACAATTCTAGCATGAATAATAAACATTTATCATGATATAAGGATATATAAATAACATCTTTATTATTGCCTCTAGGGCATATTTCCTTCATTTACTTCTGTCCACGTGCTGTAAATAAGTTAAGTTTTTAGCATTCAACGAGACAAAGCGATTGTAGTCGAGAATGAAACATAGCTTAAATGTTTTTTGGTCTATGTAAGAGAGTTCCATGTATTATATTAAGGTGGGAGAAGAAAAAAAGTACAACCAAGAGAGAATAACGACAATGCAACAATTAATACAACGCTACAAGAAGGACCTTGGAACATTAAATAGAATTATAATCATACCCTCCCTTTTTAAGGTGAGCACATAAGTCGACGCACGAAGAAGAAACACAAAATGCTGCTCAAATTAATATGATGGTGAGATGTTTAGCAGCTAACTATATTATCTCATACAACCCTAGGACCAAAATGAAATAGGACTTGTTGAGTTGTGCTCTCAGCAAAACCCTCTTGAACTATGTTTGTATGGGACCTTTGTGTGTGACCTTGTGGCTTGCTTTATATATAAAGCAGCAGGGCGAAAGCATATTTTGGTAAATGAGATAGGACGCTTGATTGAAACCAAGACATGGCTACGTTAAACTAAACATTGACGTGGGTTTTGATGTGGACAAGCTCCAGAGGACTGTTGGAGCAGTCATCCAAGATCACCATGGAAAGTTCAGTGTAGTCGCCAATGAAGAGATTGATCTTTGCTTTGACTCATTCACAACAGAGGTAGTTGGAGTGAGGTTTGGAATGAGCCTTGCACATACAGTTGGATGTAATAAGATCGAGGCCAACTCTGATAATGCGAAGGTTGTTGCTGCCCTAATTGTTGGTTACTCTTCTTCAGTTGCTTCTGTTATCTCTGACTATTATTTTCTGTTGTTTGATTTTACTCATGTCATTTATGATCATCATAATTGACAAAGAATCAAGTAGATTGTGAATTGGCAAGGACAACTAGATTTTCTCCTTCACACCTCTGGATGGACACCGTCAAAAGTGATGCTGCGATCCTCGTGAATGAATACATGAGGAGGAGATGATTGTAAAAAGAAAGTTTATTTACTACTCCCGCATTTTTTAAGCATTAAAATTTTATTCCTCACATAATTGTCATATCGTTTGCGTGAGGAGGAAGAATAAAGTCATTAGCATCGGACTCCCAAGTTTCAGACAAACTCAGCTACAAGAATGTTTAGCTAAACTATCAGCTATTACTAGATTAGCCTCTCTATTATATAGTAAATAAAACTCACACTAACAAAATCTAAAGCCAATTAAGTGTAGTATGTTAAGATGAAAACATCAGGGCCCATAACTCAATGATAATTTTAGTGCACCTAATATTTACTACTCCGGCTCCCAGAGCCGTACGGCTCGATGCACCGCCGGCAGCGCTCCGGAGACCGGGCACGGGTAGGGACTACGGTGGTTTAGGCCAACTCCACCGCGTGACCTCAAACAGACGTCCGTTTTGCCCGGATTCTGTTCGTTTGGGTAGGGCAATGGGGTCGTATCCGGGCAGTTTCTGGGATGCGGTGGCCGTGCGCCCAACGCGCGGACGCATCCCGTCCGCATCCTGTCCGCGTACATTTTTCTTTGCAATCCCTTAACTTTTTTTCATCATTCATTTTTGGTACATGGGAATACATCACCAAATTTTGACTAGAAAATCAAGACAAAAAGAAACAAGTACCACAAGAATACATTTTAGAAGATATCCAACTTCCATAATTGCTCCTGTAAGTTGGATTAGTGCCTTCTCGATGCATTCATTGTTTATCTGCGGAGGAGGCTCGATCTTGCGTGCTTCTTTCATCTTATAGTCTAAAGAAGTAGAGGTTGCTTCCTCGCATCTAGTCTTATGTCTAGCCTCTAATCTAGCAACAAGTGCACTAGTCTCATCTCTAGCCTCTATGCTAGCTAAAAGTGCATGAACATCTACTAAATTGCACTCTATCAATATATCGATGTACTCTTCTTTTCAATACCAAAACTTGCATCCATGCTACACAATAAATTTTAAGTTAGCACAACTAGTCGAATCTAAGAGCACAACCAAAGCTAAAAAGAGCACACACCCCATCCTTTAAGCAATTGATGAACACCCATCCGGGATGTTCCGGCGTTGTAGACACGCAGCGCACGACCTTCATTGGGCAGTGGTCGCACTTAATGAGTGGCAACGGTGCGCCGACAAGCTTTTGGCCTAGCACCGAGCCCGGCCGACCGCCATTCGTGTATCTGCCGGCGGACCACCGACGGTGTAGATCCGAGCGGCTAGAGGAGGAGCCACTGCCTGCATGCGGCCTTGCGGCCCTGCCAGGGCCTTCCGGCCCGGTGCCCGGCTAGTCCATGGCACGGCGCAGCCTCCCACAGCCGGGCGAGCTCAAGACCGACCGGATCCGCCCCAAATCAGGCCGACGGGTGCGCAAATCAGGTGGCCGTGGTTGGGTAGCTCGGGGGCACCGAGGGGAAGGGGCTGGGCGAGCGCGCGTCCGAGCTGCACAGCTGCAATGGCGGTGGCGAGGGGAAGAATGGGGAAGAGTGGAGAAGAGTGAAAAAGAGTGGAGGGGGTGCGGCCAGAGGGAGGGACGGGCGGATAGAAAAAGGCGTCCGTGTGCCACTGACGGGCGGGCCAGGGGAGGACACGCGCAGACGGCCCGCCCGTCCGCGTGCTATCCGTTTCACCTCAAAAGCGGCGCAAATTTGAACCGGGGATGGGTCGAAAGCGGACAAAAAGTCCGTTTATGCCGCGCGCTGGGCCGTCTGATTCTTCCATTTTACCCAAACGGACGCATTAGAATGGGGTCGCGGGGTGGAGTTGGCCTTAGTAAGCCGACGCGGTGGGCCTTCCTTCATCCGACCGAGGTCACATGCGGCGCGACGCCGACTCGCTCCACGCTTCCCGGTTCCCGGTTCCTCCCACACCCCGCGTCTCACCCCCATCCGCTGCGCGCACCCCGAACGGCAGCACCGCGTGTGGCCGGGTCCGCTCTCCCCGGCAATCGATCCTTTTCCCATCTTTTCCTTCTCGTGCGGCCGTGCCCATCTCGGGTTCTCGACCGGCCACAGCCCACAATCTGATGGCTGATGCCGCCGTCGCCGTGGCGTGTGGGCGCTAGGAGTAGGACACAGCAGCCAGCAGCGCACGGGCACTTGGGAGTCTGGAGCACCCAATCCCTACAGGCTCCGGTCCGGTGCCCCACGAAAAACACCAGTCACCGCGTGGCGCAATAATTCCCGAGCGTATCGCTGTCCTCCATCATCCATCCATCCACGGCGGGCGTCTCACTCCCACCCCGCACACTGACTGACACTGCCTCTGCACTCTATTTAAGCCACCACCGGCGCGCCGTACACACGTCGCCACGCCTCCGCCCCCGCCTCGGCTCTAGCCATGGCCGCCGTCGCCGGTCCTCGGCTGCTCCCATGGCTCCTGCTGCTGCATCCGTTGCTCGTGGTCGCCGCCGCCGCCGCGTCCGGTGTGACGTACGACCACCGCTCCCTCGTCATCTCCGGCCGCCGCCGCCTGCTCATCTCCGCCTCCATCCACTACCCCCGCAGCGTCCCCGCGGTACGCCCCTGCCCCTCCCCAGCACATACATTAGCAGGACAGCGCCAGTGGTGGTGACCTCGTCTGCTGCGCGTGCTCGCAGATGTGGCCCAAGCTGGTGGCCGAGGCCAAGGACGGCGGCGCCGACTGCATCGAGACCTACGTCTTCTGGAACGGCCACGAGACCGCCCCCGGCAAGGTCCGCCCGCCGCCGCGATGCTTCAAATTTTCGTGATGCATTTAGTCTGTTCTTCACAAACCAGGGATTGCAGTACTACTTCGAGGACCGGTTCGACCTGGTGCAGTTCGCGAGGGTCGTCAAGGACGCCGGGCTCTACCTCATGCTGCGCATCGGCCCCTTCGTCGCCGCCGAGTGGAACTTCGGGTCCGCTTCCTTCCCTTTCACTGTCTCTGTCTTGGTGCAGCTCTACATATTTGCTGTCATCTCGTTTCTGTGGGAACTTGTTCAGCTATGTGTGTGGGTTTCAGGGGCGTGCCTGCGTGGTTGCATTACATACCTGGAACGGTGTTCCGGACGAATAACGAGCCATTCAAGGTGAGGGTGGCTTGTGAATTATATAGTGTCTTGTGGTAAGTTTTGCCGGTTTGGGTGATAACCCAAGCGACACTCACTATTATGCAGTCTCACATGAAGAGCTTCACGACGAAAATCGTCGACATGATGAAGAAAGAGCGGTTTTTCGCTTCGCAGGGAGGGCACATCATCCTAGCTCAGGTTGTGATTCCAGTCAACTTTGAGATCGATGTTCGTCAGAATTGACAGGTTCAGATTGTCTGAAACTAAATATGTGCTTTCCAGATTGAAAACGAGTATGGATATTATCAACAAGCGTATGGAGCTGGTGGCAAGGCATATGCAATGTGGGCAGGTAGTATGGCTCTGGCGCAGAACACCGGCGTCCCTTGGATCATGTGCCAGCAGTACGATGTTCCTGATCATGTGGTTAGTTTCTCATTCAGTGCCTTATGTTGTAGGAGTATGCAACAGTTAAGACATGGATTGCCTCATCATACATATTTTCACTCAAATTGCATCGTATGCCATCAATTTTTTTTGAATGACCAGCCCAACTGCAATTCTTTTTGTTATTGGTGTATTTTATGAATTATGGCTTGCTCCTGAAATTGTGTTCTAATTGAGGGCCATTACAATAGGTAAAACACTAAACAGCAGATCATCAGTAGATGTAGCTTCTCCCGCAAAAATAAAAATAAAAATAAAAATCAGTAGATGTAGCTTCGTTATTGATAACATAGAGCTAGTGCTGCTCTTGCCCCTTAGGAATCAGGACTGTAAGAGTGCACTTGCACAAATAGTCATGGTTATATCTTCATAAAAAATTCATTGTTATGTGATTAGCAGCATCTTGATATCTATACATGCATGAGCTTGGTAATTGATGCAATTGACGAGTTCTTTTGGGGCAAAGCTATTCACTGACGCAACTGACATTTGCAGATAAACACCTGTAATTCATTCTACTGCGATCAATTCAAGCCAAATTTGCCAACCCAGCCAAAAATTTGGACAGAGAATTGGCCAGGATGGTAATGCATTTGACACACTTTCATTAGTAACCAATTATAATTTACAGTTACTTCTGCTATTTTTCATAACACGTTATGGAAAGCATCTCCTGCATCTTATTTATTTCCATTTTTGTTTAGGTTCCAGACTTTTGGTGAAAGTAATCCCCACAGACCCCCTGAGGATGTTGCATTTTCTGTTGCACGGTTTTTTGGGAAAGGTGGCAGCGTTCAGAATTACTATGTGGTATTGCTTTGTGCATAGTTCATATTCTAGCTTTTCTTGTATTATAACTTCACAAGGGATACCACATCTCATATTCTAACTTGGCAAAGACACTCCAATATTACGGTCAAATATCTGAAATCATATTCAGTTGATACTTGATAGGGTAACTGATGATGATGATTTTTTTATTGATTGGAAACTGATGATGATTTCATTGTACTGAAAATTGACCAAGTCTTCATTGTCCTTTTGAAGTACCATGGTGGAACGAACTTTGATCGTACTGCTGGAGGGCCGTTCATTACAACTAGCTATGACTATGATGCACCAATTGATGAATATGGTTAGGCTCTATTGATCTTGGGTCCATCAATAATCTTGTGCCTAGAACCATCTGAACATTGTTCCTTGATCTGGATTTCAGGCCTTAAGCGATTTCCAAAATGGGCACATCTGAAGGAGCTTCACAAATCTATAAAATTGTGTGAACATAGTCTGCTTTTTGGAAACTCAACGTTACTCTCTCTTGGACCTCAACAAGAGGTAAGCTTTATTGCCTTCTGTTGGGTTATAATTGATCTAACGCTGCACCAACCCAGTTATGTGATACACTTACATCTACATGCTTGTTCTCTTTTTAGTCTGAAACTAAGTAGTAAAATCTATCTCTGTTGTAAATAGCACCTTGTGTTTACATGATACACGCTGCTTTATATATAGCCCACGTATTGACTACATCATTAAGTCAACCTCAACCTGTGCTAATATCAACTTCTGCTTGCAGGCTGATGTTTACACTGATCACTCAGGAGGATGTGTTGCATTCCTGGCTAACATTGATTCAGAAAAGGACAAAGTTGTCACTTTCAGGAACAGACAATATGATCTTCCTGCTTGGTCAGTTAGCATCCTACCTGACTGCAAGAATGTGGTTTTCAACACTGCAAAGGTATTTGATTTTCCTTTTAATGGGTTTCAGAATAAAACACATTCAGCCTTGTTTAAATGAACATCGTTCTTCTGAGAAAATGAAACAGAAAATAACAGAAGAAATGAAAAGGAGAAAAGTATAGCTCACGACTAGCTCACAATATGGTTCCTCAGAAAAGTGTATAGCCAACATCAGATTATTCAATGCTTAACTGAGAAACACGATATTTAGCTCACGACTCTCTCTTATTACTTCGGTTCTTGATGATTGATCATCTTCAGGTTCGATCTCAAACTTTGATGGTGGACATGGTTCCGGAAACTTTGCAAGCATCAAAACCTGATCAGTGGAGCATTTTCACAGAGAGAATCGGCATTTGGGATAAAAATGACTTCGTACGAAATGAATTTGTGGACCATATTAATACAACAAAAGACTCTACTGATTACCTGTGGCACACTACAAGGTTCGTCTACTACAGGCTGTATCATGTATTCTTAGTATGTTGATAATCTTTTTTGGTATCAACTAAAGAGGGGAGGTCTTAGTGCTATTTATGTTCTAGTATATTTTGTTCTGTACCATCCTAAGCACTTCCAGTTCTGTACGTGACCCATTCTTTGAATGAAATTTGCAGTTTTGATGTGGACAGAAATTATCCTGCAAGTGGGAACCATCCCATTCTTAATATCGGCTCCAAAGGCCATGCTGTTCACGCTTTCCTGAATAATATGCTCATAGGTCTGTTCTTTACTCACTTTACACTGAGAGATAGTGTTTGTGCAGTTCTAATTCAGCCTATATTGCTCTTTGGGGTATAAACATTTTTTGTATGGTCAAAATATATCTTAAGAAGTAGAGAGGTTGTTATAACAACTCTTCAGAGGGTGGTTGAATCATACGTCGTCAGCAGCATCTCTGACCCTTGGATACTAGTTCTTTACAATCTACAGTTCTCTTCAGTTTGAGTTGCTCTGTCATCACACTTACCTTCCATAGATGTCTTTCTCAGGTAGTGCATATGGTAATGGCTCAGAATCAAGTTTCAGTGTGCAAATGCCCATCAACTTGAAGGCTGGGAAGAATGAAATTGCACTACTGAGCATGACTGTTGGATTGAAAGTAAGCTTCTCTACCTGTACAAACGATTTAACATTGCATTATATGTATGCTTTTCTTTACATGCCCATGCTATTTTTATGTGCATATATATGCAGTTTACACACTTTTGAGAAGATCAGCCTACGGCCCTTCGTTAACTTCTACTATGTACTAGTAGCAGGTCACATGAAAGTTAAAACTGCTTATCTTATTGTAACTTTATGCACTTTCTAAGAGTGCAGGACCCTATTATGAATGGGTGGGAGCTGGCCTTACAAGTGTGAACATCTCTGGAATGCAAAATGGAACGATGGACTTGTCTTCAAACAATTGGGCATACAAGGTACTGTCATCAATATTCTTCATATGGAAACTTCTATTGAGAACTCAATTTGGAAGCAGATTGTATTTCTTAGCTACTTATATGTTTTGACTCCTGATTTTTATGTCCAGAATTTTGCATAATCGAGATGAGTGTGTTTGTTATGTATTTGTTGGTAGATTGGGTTGGAAGGTGAACACTACCGTTTATTTAAGCCCGATCAAGGGAATAACCAAAGGTGGAGGCCACAATCTGAGCCACCAAAACATCAGCCTTTGACATGGTACAAGGTAACATCTTATGATCTTTACTCTCGATGATTTCTTCACTTTTTTTTTTTTGGAAAAGGATGGTTTCTTCACATCATTACGTGTACCAATCCAATGTACTTCCTAGGTGAATGTTGACGTTCCACAAGGAGATGACCCAGTTGGGCTAGACATGCAGTCCATGGGGAAAGGCCTGGTTTGGTTGAATGGAAATGCCATAGGGAGGTACTGGCCCAGGACAAGTCCTACTGATGACAGGTGCACTCCGAGCTGCGACTACAGAGGGAAATTTTCTCCAAACAAGTGCAGGGCTGGATGTGGAAAGCCGACTCAAAGATGGTACCGTGACCGACATTTGGCACAGCTCACCATCCTAATTATGTTATGCCATTGTTCTCTTGTGTCTCACATTTCTGTTTCACTTCTGAACAAAGGTACCATGTCCCAAGGTCATGGTTTCACCCATCAGGGAACACCCTTGTGGTCTTTGAGGAGCAGGGTGGGGATCCCACGAAGATTACATTCTCGAGAAGGGTCGCGACAAGTGTTTGCTCCTTTGTCTCGGAGAATTATCCTTCCATAGACTTGGAGTCCTGGGATAAAAGCATCTCAGATGAAAACCCATTAGCAGCAAAAGTACAGCTGTCTTGCCCCAAGGGCAAAAACATCTCTTCAATCAAGTTTGCGAGCTTCGGAGACCCCAGTGGAACTTGCAGATCCTACCAACAAGGAAGCTGCCACCATCCAGACTCTCTATCTGTTGTTGAGAAGGTAACATTTCCGGTTTCTCGACGTAAAATCGCACCCGATTCTTATCCGGGACTCGATAGGCATCAAATCTGGCGTAGGAGTGTTGATGCACGTGGATTTGGATCGGTGCACATGAATCTAGTCTTGGAATTCCATGGCTGTCAGCTCTGACTTTCCAGGCTTCAGTAATGCTGCAACTGGGAACAGATTAGACATGTAGCAGGTTTTAACATTCCATTTCCAGGCTAACATGCGTGCCATGCGAGTCGTGTCTAAGGGCTGTTTCTGGATCATCATTGCATAGAGATCTAAGATTTGATTGACCAGACAAAAGTTTGTATATTTCCTGAGCAGTCCTTTTTATTCTCTGCAGGCCTGTCTGAACATCAACAGCTGCACAGTTTCGCTGTCAGACGAGGGATTCGGAGAAGATCCATGCCCTGGCGTCACCAAAACACTTGCCATTGAAGCAGACTGTTCTTAATCCGTGAGTTCTACTCAGCTGAGGGTTCCACCACTACAAATCTGCTCGTCGAAAATCAAGTTCGGAAGCTGCAGTGCTGGTTTGCTTTTACGCAATATGACAACCTGGAAGTGGAAGGCTACCTTGATTTAGGTTCAGATTTCTTTTGAGCATCTTGATGTTAGCCTTTGTTTCGTCGAGTTCTCGTGATGGACGATGCCATGGTGCTATTCAGGATGCTGGCCATATGAGCAAATGCGTTGCGTCTCAGGCTCGTTATACCTAATGTGGCCATGAGTTCAAACCACGAGCAAGCAAACTACCACGAAGCATATTTTACAACGCATCATGAACCTCCTATATCAATGCTGATGTACTGTGAGGAATCTCTTGCTTAATTAAGGCCAGTTCTGTCAGGTTCAGTTCACACATTTTCCCCCCTATCGTATTCCCATTCTTCCGTACGTTGGGTTGTTGCTCTCTTTGGTTGACTCATTGACAGCAGATGTAGATCACATCACGCTCACATGCAGGGCGACATCTGAGCTAACAGACAGAATCATTCGTCCCAACTCTTGGACCGAGCTTCAAATATTCCACATCGTACGTACGTACGTGCATGTGGCACGTATTCTGTACACATGTGATCTTAACGCTAAGCATCTGACGGAAGCTTTCAGACTCTTCCCCAAACTGACAGACAAACATCTTATATAGCATGTAAAGTTCAGATTCTTCTTCAGTAAAGTCATCAGGTTGGCGGAGTATAACCAGAATTTTTGCCGAGGCATCTGGGTTGTTGCAGAAGATTGTCTGCATTTAGAGGCTTGTCAAGCAAGCCTTAAAAGTGCACCAGTATTATCATCATCTCTGACAGTGAGGCCACCAACTCGTTGTAGCTATAAGATTGGCCAGGCTGTTCAACTGACAACCGCCATTCTTTTCTTAATCACAGGCATGGTGGACCAGTATTACGGAATAAGATGGTACCGAGTGTGTCTCGTATACTACGTACGACTGTAGCCTACTACTTGGATCGTCCGGCCATCTCTTTTGGTCTGGGAGACATCACCAGGAGACAAAATACAAGCCAGTAATCAATACCCAGCGTGCTGTGTGTATATATACGTCCTAACAGTGCAAGCTTTGGACGATTCGGCATACGTATATACATGTGGGGACTACCATACCGTACTGTATATGATTGCTATATACTCCCTCCGTAAACTAATATAAAAGCGTTTAGAATACTAAAGTAGTGATCTAAACGCTCATATAGTAGTTTACAGAGGAAGTATGTCCCATCTGAAGCTGGCGCAAGAGAAGATGATAAGGCTCCCAATTGCAACAAGAAAATAATGCCTCCAGCAGTCCCAACGGCCTATCAGGGTTTTTTTCATTAAGAAATTTAAGCTTCTTGTCTTTGTTATTTGTTCAAAAGTTCAATCAACCATTCCTGCTGTCGTCTGAACCAATCAAGCTCTCTCTTTTGCAGAAAGTTCTTGTGAGGAATATATACATTTTTGTTCTTGTAAAATAATGTATAGGGTTTCTAGCTAGTGCAGAATTTGGAGGATCTAGGCAGAATGGCAGCTGGATTATATGATTATATCTATCCTCATCTGCCGACACTACAGTGAGAGGGAGATTTTTATATATGATGATGGATGTCGTGTACTGATGTTGAATTCATCCATGAGTGGTCGTCTCTCTCGCACCGGTTTCCAACAAAGACGTGCGGGAAAATGAAATCCAAACCCAGAAAACGAAAGAAAGCAAAGCGACTCAAGTGTCAGCCGCACTGTTGAGTTACCATGCAGCTGCGATAAGGACGCGAGATGGCCAGGTGAGGTGAGCGCGCGCCAAACTGTCATCAAGCTGCTCTAACCCTGTTGATTAGTGTTGATAAGTGACGTAGCGGGAGAATCCAATCATGCCGTCCCTCCCAGCTCCTGACCTGGAGTTCAGTTTCTCAAGTGACACTATTCTAATCTAAGCACGGCCTTTACAGGTTCCTGTAGGACAAGGCAGGTCAAGAACATAAGCTCTGTCAGCAAAACGCAAAAGGCCAAAGCGGGATGAAAACGCCACACGACCTACTTAAGGTAGATATGGCAGATAATAATAAAAATACCTTGGTTGATAGGCTCCCAACGCTGTTGCTCCGCACATGGCGACACCTTTTTCATGATTGAGAATGCACTGTTGTTGTTCAGGAACAATGGCCCGTAAGCGGGAAAACCTTTTTATTGTGTACCACCCCCTTCATCTAGAAATACTTATTGAAGAAATAAATGTATTTAAATGTATTTTAGTTCTAGATTTACGTATTTTTATCCATTTCTTCGACAAATATTTCTGGACGGAGGGAGTACTATATATTACATCTAACTGACAAATACAAATCATAAAGGCATATTGTACAACGCATCATGAACGTCCTATATCAATGCCCCCCCCCCCTTGCTGCCGCTCTTGGTCTCCGGATCGTCGCCGTGTACACGTGTGCGCCGTCGTCGCAGGTCTCCGCCGCCGTCAACGGGAATCGTCTCCGCCGTTGCCGCCGTAGCGAGCCATCACCAAATTAGGGTATGGATCGACCCCTTTGTGCAATTTCCATTCTCCGATTCAATGCACAAAGTTAATGCCTATATTCGTGCCACGATTGAAAGCTTCCCATCCACACGAAAACTCCTCTAGATTAGATTTGATGCAAAATCTTAGGGTTAGGTTTCCGCCGAACTCATCTCGAACAGATCGAAATGAAGTTTTCGGTCCCACCGATTGGCCTTGGCCATTGCACTAAGTACAACTCGGTCTGACCGAAACGTACTGATCGGTGAGACCGAAAGCAATTTCTCAGTGAAACCCTAGCATCAGCTCACTTACCTTCTAGAAGCAACCCTGAGGATAGAGAAGAGTCTGGCCAACTTGACTAAGAATCAGGATAGCTTAGGGAGAATTATTGAGAGCAAGATGTATGACCTAGATGTGAAGGTCACATAGATTCAGACTACAATTGAGAAGCTGAGGGATGATGCTGAGGACAATGATGACAGACCCACTATAGACAGATTCCAGACTTCAATTGCAGATTTGAGACCAGCTCATTCTGCTCCTACCACCACAGCCACAGTTGCTCCTCCAGTATCTACTCCACCTGCTCCACAGACTTCAGCAGAAGCATTTGCAGATGGACTCCTCTCAACGCTGTCTACGCACACCGGAGCTACAAGCCAGAAGACCCCTTCAGGAGCTCCCAGAGATCGTGCCTAGAGTGCCGCATAGCACTATACGTTTTCAAACTTTTTGGTAACTTGTTGCCAAGGGGAGAAAGCGTATAGATCATAGGCTTCGAGAGAGAGAGAGAGAGTGACTTTTGCTTTCTTTGTTGGTTTTATTTGCCGTGCTAGTTTGGTTTGTCTGGTTGTTGCTACTTGATGCTACATTTGTGTTATGCTCGTGAGATACTTTATGTGATCACGTGTTTGATCATACTATGCTTAATGTGTGCATGCATGATTATGTCTATGATTATTTGTGTATGATCAATCACTTGTATGGTTGGTGATGAATGCATGTTACTTAATTCTTATCATTTTGTGCGCTCCACCAAGATGTATGTGACATGAAAGAGTGACCCATGATCCTAATCGATTGTGCATTTGCATTCAAACGCAAATTTTAAATAATGCACAAATTTAGGGGGACCTCTTGCTTATCACATACTTCTCAAAGCGGCGATGTATTTCATTCATATTATCATTTGTCGAAGATTTGATCTATATGTTATCATCAATTCCCAAAAAGGAGGAGATTGAAAGTGCAACTAATCCCCGGGTGGTTTTGGTAATTTATAACAACATATAGCTCATTGAACTAATATTCTTTCAAGCTAAATATTTAAGAGAGTTCAATGAATGGCATGGCATGGACTAGGATTGTGGACCCCTCAAAATGCTAAGGACAAGCATTGGCTAAAGCTCAAGACTCTTCATTTCTATTTTAGTGATCCAAGATCACATTGAGTCCATAGGAAAGCCAATACTATTAAAAGGGGATGAGGTGTCGCTTATGGCTTGCTTGCTCAAATGCTTAGTGATATTGCTCCAAAGCTCTCAACCAATTTCTCATTCCAAATATGCCCAAAACCTAAAGTCAAACTCGGCCCCGCCGATTCTTTCTACCCGGAGCCATCGAGTTCATATGACATAGCCACTGCCAGAAACCCTAACAGTTCGGTCACACCGATACGGATCTCGGTCTCACCAAGATGGCCATGCAATCTCTCTGTTTCCCTTTGTAACATTTCAGTCTCACCGAAATGAGCAATCGGTCCCATCGAGATTGCTTGACATATTCTCTGTTTGCTCTTTGCTAAATTCGGTCTCACCGTGTTGATGCAATCGGCGCCACCGAGTTGATGTTTGCCCTAAGCCCTAGCACATCGGTCACACCGAGTTCTTCCTGTCGGTCCCACCGAGATTCCTAATGTTCACATTTTGAACTAAATCGGTCTCACCGAGTTCATCTATTCGGTCTGACCGAGTTGGGTCAAATGTGTGTAACGGTTGGATTTTGTGTGGAGGCTATATATACGCCTCCACCCCCATCTCCATTAGTGAGAGAGCCATCAGAACATGTGAAAGAACATGCGGTGCCCCCATGTTTGGTTTTGGTAATTGATGACAATCTCTATGGACTAATGGTTGTCTTGAGTTATATTTGAAGGATTTCTCCATAGGCTTTTCTTGAAGTCCATGTGTTGGTTTCAAGGAGTTTATGAGTTTACCAAGGTGCTATGAAGGAATTATCCAAAGATTGGTCATGTGAGTGTTGAGCTTATTGCAAGCATGTCTTGAAGAAGAAGATTGTGTGATCATTCATGTTTACCTTCAAGACATCATCCAAATGAAGAGAGTTGGAAAGATTCAAGGTTGATCAAGACTAAGTCAAGAGTGAATCAAGTTGATCAACTCACAAAGCGTAGAAGATGTACCGAGAGGGATCAAGTGATCCCATGGTATGGTAAGCATTGTCCATTGTGCTTTGTGTACTAACCCATGGTCTATGTGAGAGTTCTATGTAGGGTTAGGTACGGGTTCATGGGCTTGGGTCAAGAGGAAGATATCACTCAACCCATGGAGTGGATGACAATTAGTGGTGATCGTCATCAAGATTGCCGTGTGCAAGTTCAAGTGGAGCATGACGAAGAGATCAAGTGCTTGGAGCTTGCCGTCCATTGTGGTGTCAATGGACTTGTGAAGATATGCCGAAGAGTGGCTCACCCATAGTGGACTATGGGGGAGCAATCATCTAGTCTTCATCGAGCCAACGCAATCAAGAAAGGTGGTCCAACTTGAGGGAGTCAAGATCGTCATCATCTAGCTCAAGTGGACCATGTGCAAGGCAAAGGTTTGCCCTTGATAGGTTTTCTATTTTACTGGTCTCATGGTGGTAGTTGGGAGACCGGGTTATAGGATCGTTTGCCGTGCTATCAAGGGGGGCTCTCAAGTTGGTAGCTTGATTGTATCGTTAGTAGAGAGCTCAAACCATTGCATCCTTGCATCATGTTTCTTGTTTCTTGTTTGGTTCTCTTTGTGAGTCTTAGAGCTTATGGTCATCTTGATGACAAGCTTGAGTTCATCGAAAATGGAGTTCGCATGCGTCTTCTATGATGTTTTTGGTGTTGGAGGTTTTACCGGTCTTATCCGAGGAAGTGTTCTCACCATTTTCTTATGGGCCTTTTCTAATTTGCTTCTTATCGATATTTCTATCAAGATTGTGTTATCCCATGTCTTTAGCTTTCCAACAAACTTGGTTTCGTTGAATTTGGAGTCCGTTTGCAGAAGTCGTGGCTGTTTTGGTAAAGGCTGCAGCGGTACTGCCGCAGCTAGAGCGGATGTAAATTTTTACTACCGCTCCAGAGCGGTACTACCGCGGCTCCTGAGCGGTAGTACCGCTCCGGACCAAAATCTCGTGTTTTGCTCAGCGGAGGTAGGCACGGAAGTATTTTTTTAGTACCGCTCGCAAGCAGTAGTACCGCTACCATTTGCGGTAGTACCACTATCCCTAGCGGTAGTACCGTGAGGACGAGCGGTAGTACCGCTCCGGCGGTTCTACTGGCCTTTTGCCTCCTCGCTGTTGTTTTTCAAAGGGGTTCTACCGCCCTAGCGGTAGTACCGCTCTGTGCGGGCTGTGAGCATAACGGTTGGATTTTTCCCCACATATAAAAGGGGGTCTTCTTCCCCATTGAACCTTATCTCTTGAGCTCATGTTCTTTCCCCATTGTTGACCTTCTTCGAGCTTGCTAACTCTCAATCCCTCCATGGATTCTTGCTAGTTTTTGAGGGAAAAGAGAGAGGAGATCTAGATCCACATTTCCACCAATCACTTTCTCCTCTATGTGAGGGGAACCCCTTGGATCTAGATCTTGGAGTTCTTGGTGTTCTCCTTCTTGTTCTTCCTCTCATTTTCCTCCCTAGCATTAGTTGCTTCGGTGGGATTTGAGAGAG